>NC_139539.1:58234355-59554355 GCF_965153285.1 Podarcis tiliguerta
CCTACTCTGAGGAATCCTAAAAGCACACACTGGAAAAGCCTGCAAATTATTTGCTTCTTCTATATTCATTGCGCAGGCAAATCTGTCAGTGGTGCTGGCTATAATGTCCCCAACAGCAGGTCAGTAGGCTTCCTTAAAGACGCAGGGATGTGACTAACAAAACACTCCATTTCTTCCAGAAAGTAAATTTAAAAATCTGTAGAAGATGAGAGAGGAAAGCATTCATATAAGTGGCAGCCAGGCATCTTGTGATTAAACCCCAGAGGCTGCCAAAAGTACAAACTCGTCCTTCCCTTGATTGGAACATTAATGTAGGTCAAGGTATTTCTAATCTAGATTGGCACACAAACTTAAATCTGCTGGTTGGCTATCACATGCATTGCATCACATGTGAAGAGCTTCTACTAATGTCCATGGCCAAGAAAACCTGCTGTCTTTTATATAAGTGGTTCCAGTTCTTTTCTCTCCCACTGACTCTCACTGAGTCTTTGATGAACCAAATCCAGAGAGCATTACAGTGTCTTGGCTGCACTGCCCCCATGTGTAACAGAAGTAAGGGGGATAAAGCTCAGCCTTGCAGTCTGCCAAGTCACGAGGAACCATGGTGAGTCAGCAGTTTTATTCAGCCAAGCCTGCATGTGGAACTCACATGTATTTTATTGACATCACAAGGCAGCTATTATCTCTTCCAGCCAATTCACCACATTTGTTCAGATATTTATATCTAACTAGAAATACTTGAAATAATGACACTGTCACCTTTTAGGATTCTAGGGAAGGCTTCATAAATCATTATCCTCAAAAATCTTCAACAAATCATGGACAGATCAGTACTCAACCCTGGGAATCAACCGTTAATTTGTTGAGTTTTATCAAAAATAATAGTGGGTTATAGCTTCTGTAGACCTTGGTTTAAAATTACAGTTCTGAATCTATTAAACTGCTGGTTCGGAAGAACTGATATAACCACTTTTCAGATTTCAGAACCACCCTAAACAGGAGGAAGGGCAAGGTGGAAGTAGAATAAATAAATGAGGGATATGTCACCCTTTGCACCCTTTTCTGCATGGGAAGCATTTGTAGATGGTCATATATTATAATCTACATGTCTGGTAAATTTCCATATGAGTGTGTCTTACTAGTAGGAAGTTTGGCACAATGTGATACGTGAAGTATTGGGCTTCTCTGCGTCTCACTTAGCCAAGCTGCACAACCAGCAGCCACATGTCATGTAACGCTTACTGGACCATGGCAATTCAGACAGCAAGTGGGAGAGCAAATGTACAGACAAAAGTTGTGTGTCTAGTGAGAAGGTTCTGGCCTTGCTCCCTGGCATGTTATAGGCAGGCATTGTCAGTCCCCTCACCTGAAGATCTATCCCATTCATTTTAAATCTAAGCTAGCATAAATATGCCTCAGCTGGAGCCAGTGTGGTGTAGTGGTTAAGAGCGGTAGTCTCATAATCTGGGGAACCGGGTTCGCGTCTCCGCTCCTCCACATGCAGCTGCTGGGTGACCTTGGGCCAGTCACACTTCTTTGAAGTCTCTCAGCCCCACTCACCTCACAGAGTGTTTGTTGTGGGGGAGGAAGGGAAAGGAGAATGTTAGCCGCTTTGAGACTCCTGAAGGGGAGTGAAAGGCAGGATATCAAATCCAAACTCGTCTTCTTCTTCTTTAGCTCTTTCTCAAAATTTCACAAGTTTGTGTCCATTGGAAGTATTGCTTGAATTTAGTGTCAGTGCAAGAAATGCTGTTGTACCCAACCAGAATTAGGTGCAAACTCTGCACACAGAAAGCCATAGGTAATGTAACGGGTGGATGCACAGAACATGTTCTTGTTTATTGTCTGCCAGGGAATGTTGATTCTCTTGGTTCCAGACATGTTGATCCCAGACATGCTCTAAGAGGTGGGTCTCTTCTGGTTTAAGGTGTGGGCTGGTCTTCAGAATTTTGTACTTAGATTGGAGATACATGGTTTAAATCTCTGCTCAGCCAAGAAGCTCACTGAGTAACCATGGACCATTCCCCACCCCCATGCTCTCTCACACGACAGCTTTGCAGAAAAAATGCAATAATTGCATACAATGCACAATTGATGAAGCACTGTCTTGACACTAGATTCAGAGAACTGATGTACAAACTTGTGAATACCTGTGGTTTTGTGCATTCACAAGTCAAGCTGTAAGCGATATGCGAGTTAAACTATGCATTTGTGCAGTATTAAAACATTGCTAGTAAAATCTCCATATCTGGCACCAGCTGAGAGACCTCCTCAAGGCGTTTACCTAATTCAAGACAAACGCTAATGTTTTAACCAGTCGGAGATAACTTTTCTCTTTGAAAAGCAATTATCAGAATAATTAAGAAATAAGGCTAACACAAAACTACTGCAATGGAGCAGAAGTTAAATAGTTAAATCTCTGGAATGGAAACCAGCACTACCCGCCCTGTTATTTGGTTCATTTATAACATTTACAGGCTACCCTTCCTCCACAAAGCCCAGGGAAGTAAACATGGTCCACCTCCCCTTTGTTACCCTCACAACAACCCTGCAAAGAAAGACTGTGAAATAGTAACTGACCCAAGTTCACCCAGTGATTTGAACCCTGGTTTCCCCAGCCTTTGTCTGCAGACTGCTGCACTTGTCTCTTTCATTTCCAGGGAAGGAAACCTAAAAAAGAAATCTGATGTTAGTAGTGAAATAGAAGAGAAATATGATTTTTGTCTTCCATGTTGTTTTGATAGTAAACAAGCTGTAATTATACAGCTACCTGTGGTGACTAGGCTGTTTTGCCAGATATTACCATGTGGAGAGGTGAGGCGAGTTCAGCGGCAGCAGTTCAGCTCATCTGCTCACCGAGCTCTCCTGTCACAGAATATTCTCACTTGCTGGAAGCGGAAGAAAGAGGGAACAGATTGTGCCACCCCTTGGGGCCCAACAAACTGACACGCTTTTGGAAGAGAATTGATGGCAGCCTGTAAGGAAGGTATATAATCTATCCTGTTTACAATCTGAAGAGCAAAAGAAAGAAAAGGGAGGGTTAGGGATGATTTGGGGGGAATAAAAGCGTGCTTACGGGCTTGCTAAAAACAAATTACAGGAAGAGCTTCTAAATGGAGGGAAGGGAATGCTGTACGTTCTGTTCTCTAGAATGCATACCTTTTGCAAGTCCCGTCTACTGTTGGCATGCAAAATACATTTTTTTGTTTTTGTTTTCTTGGTACTGTACTTGAACGCCCATATTCCAGATGACCACTCTAAGGTCATCAGAAACAAGGTGTTCAGTGTTGCAGCACCTGCCTGATGAGACTCCCTCTCTACTGATACTAGAGAAGCACCAACAGTATTGATTAAAGCCATTCACTTAACCCTAAATGTTTTATATATGTTTTTATGTCTTATTCTTTTGTTATATGCCTCTCTGATTTTCTTTAATGCTAAGCATTATATGCATTTAATAATTTTCAAGTGAAGATCATTATCAAATTTGGATTTGAAATAGTTTTTCTGTGTGGGAATTGTTTTTATCAAGGTTTTTTTCTTTTACTGTGAAATCATTTTCTTTTTAAATATATATATTTATTATTATTTTTAACATATCATTTCCAACAGTCATTTAACACAATTTCTTATCTTCTACAATATTTTGGACTTCCGTCGCCTACCTCTGAAGATTTTCCATTCTTAATCACTTAATCTGCATTTCTTAATTTTTCTGTTGCTTTTAATTATCTTTAACTAATAAGTCTCTTCATAATCTTCCTTCAATATTTCGCATAATCCTCCTTACAAAACACTGTGAAATCATTTCCAATATATTTTGTGGTAAGCAATCCATAAATGGAATCAAATAAATGAAGTGGGATAAAACTGTAAGACTGCAGTTCTCCTTTTGCTTTCTGCATAATCAGCAAGTCAGAGATCCTGCCCGCTGCCCAAAAACCTTGATCCTAATAGAGATCTTTTTATATGCCTGTTGTCTTTGTCCATGGAGTTTTCTTGGCAGGGATACTGGAGTGGCTTGCCAGCTCCTGCTCCAGGTGGATCACGTTTGGTTAAAACTCTCCACTATGATCTGTCCATCTAGGGTGCCGTACTTGGCATAGTTCATAGCTTCTCTGAATTATTCAAGCCCCTTCACCACGGCAAGGCAGTGATCCATGAAGGGGAGGCAGTGATCCATGAAGGGATCTTCATGGATCTTCTTGAGAAGAGAAGACTCCCTGGAAAAGACCCTGATGTTGGGAAAGATGGAGGGCACAAGGAGAAGGGGACGACAGAGGACGAGATGGTTGGATAGTGTTCTCGAAGCTACCAGCATGAGTTTGACCAAAGTGCGGGAGGCAGTGGAAGACAGGAGTGCCTGGCATGCTCTGGTCCATGGGGTCATGAAGAGTTGGACACGACTAAACGACTAAACAACAACAACAGAGATATTGGTCAGGAAAGCTTAGCCCATTTGAAGTTATTTCAGTCAATAAGATCTTTATTGCTGTGTTTCAAGTCACTTTTTCATGTTGCTGAACATACCAGCGAGCGGATGGGGATGTCTTCACCTGATGCACATTACCTGATTTGTTTCTCTGTGCCTATTCAAGGACACTGTCACCTGCACATGTGCAATTCAGCTTTGCAACTCAGCTTAACGACGCCTTATGTTTTCATATTGGACAGAAGCTGGGTTGCGGGGGGGGGGGGCGGATGCATCAAACAGCAGAATTTCTCAAGAAACTACAGAATGCATATGGATACGGGATTTATGTGGCTAATGTCATGGGTACTCGGCTTCTTTTTTCCATATTTTATTTTCAATTTTCAATAATTTTACAATTTAACATCCAACTTACTTACTTATTCATCCCTTCTAGACTTCCCCCTATCCCACCTCTGGTTTCCAATTTCTCCCCTTTATTACCTTACACATCTTTAGTTTTCCGTTCAGTTACAAGTCCATTGATAACCCTAATTCACATTACTTCACAGATGCTATGTCAATTCTGCTAATGGTTTTTAAGTCTTTACAGTGGACCTGAAGATAGTCTATAAATTTAGTCTAGTCTTGTATAAACTTTTTTTCCCTCTTGGTCCCGGATTTTCTCGGTCATCTTGTGTACTCGGCTTCAAACACCAGCGGTGGGATAACACTGGGGCCAGGGTAAATGGTAATGTGTACAGCAGGCATAAGCAACCTTTTTCAGCCGTGGGCCGGTCCACCGTCCCTCAGACCATGTGGTGGGCCGGACTATATTTTTGGGAAAAAATATGAATGAATTCCTATGCCCCACAAATAACCCAGAGATGCATTTTAAATAAAAGGACACATTATACTCATGTAAAAACATGCTGATTCCCGGACCGTCCGCAGGCCGGATTGAGAAGGTAATTGGGCCGCATCTGGCCCCTGGGCCTTAGGTTGCCTACCCCTGGTGTACAGCTTAGAGTAACAAATATCTTTACCCCACTAGGGAAGAAAATGGTTCTCCAGCTTGATCTGCGTTCCTGGCCACAGATGCATTACTGCGCTCCTCGTTGTGCTCAGTTGAAACAGGCTCATACTTTCCCTGACCCATTAAGAGTGGCTGCAGAGGAAGCACAAATGTCTCCACTACCGCTTGCTAGCCAACGTGCTACAAGAGATGCAAGTATATGCTGCAGCTCTAGCCAACACGCAAATCCTGCACAGTGATGTACCTTTGGGTTTCCTACAAGAAGAGTGCACTACCAGACTCAACCACAGGGTGGCTTTTGTTTTTCTCTACAGCTTTACTCGCTTCAGTGTAAGCCCCATGGCCAGTGGAACTGACTAATGAAGAAATGTAAGAATGTAAAAAAAAACAAAAACAACTGGAACAGGCTCCACTAGTCCACCATCCTGTTCTCACAGTGGCCAACCAGGTCCCTATGGGAAGCCTGAAAGCAGGACCTGGGTGTACAAGCAGACTTACACAGAGTTGCATCAGCATTATTCATGACTAGGATCCACCATTTGCATCATTCTAAGTGTGGTGATATTAGCCCAGGGGTCAGCAAATGTTTTCTGGAGGGGGCCAGTCTACTGTCTCTCAGACCTTGTGGGGGGGCCGGACTATATTTTGGAAAAAAACACCCGACCGACTCTCATCCTCCCTTCTCCACAGCACCGGACAAGCCCCGGTGACTGCTTACCTGTGCCTTGCAAGCAGCAGGGGCTGGCGGTGGTGGCGGCAGCACAATGAGCAGCGCAAAAGGGCTGCCTACGGCGAGGGGCTGCTTAAAATGGCGCTCAACAAAGCCCAGCCCCCTTCCTCCTCTAGGCAGGGCAGGGAGTAGCCAGGAGGAGGCAGGGAGGAGGCACCGCCGCGGTGTGTGTGTGTGTGGGGGGGGAAATGGCGCAGCCCTAACAATCAGAATCAGATCCACACGGCGATTCCCAGACCGTCCGCGGGCCGGATCCAGAAGGCAATTGGTCCAGATCCGGCCTCGGGCCTTAGTTTGCTGACCCATGTATTAGCCAATAAAAATAGCCTGACCAGCCTATGTTAAAACTAAATGAAACCAAACCCAAGAGCAATTCTGAGAGCGACAAGAGTGTTTAATCACCTGGGGCAGAAT
Source organism: Podarcis tiliguerta (assembly GCF_965153285.1). Taxonomy (NCBI): domain Eukaryota; kingdom Metazoa; phylum Chordata; class Lepidosauria; order Squamata; family Lacertidae; genus Podarcis; species Podarcis tiliguerta. The sequence continues at coordinate 58,240,947 of NC_139539.1, forward strand.
CTGGGCCCATGGTACACATATTCCATGTATGGGGTATATGCAAAGGAATTCTCAGGGTAATAGGAATGCCACAATAGTTCACATCATTTCCTAATGCCTCTCATATTCTAGTAGTTTCTTGGTGCTATTTCTTGTCCTTGTCCAGTTTTAAGATTTTGTATTTTGAATTATCCTATTGGCTTAAGCTGTACTTGATTTTTTTCAGTTAATTTTCTCACATCCCTAAGCCCCAGTGAAACATTGCCATTCACATCTTTCACTGTAATCACCGTGACCACTTTGGTTGCCTAGTTCCAGCAACTGTATGACCTACTTTTTCGAGACTAGACTGTGTACGGCGGCTCATAATGAAATCAATTGAAGTTGTCAGTCGGTACACAACTGAAAATCATACCCAGGCTGTCCCAGATCAGCCACCCCAAATGAGTGTGATTGAAGAAGATCACTAGCTGAATAGGATAAGACAGCGAGGTCCCTGTGATGCTGTAGGGCAATTAACTGAGGTGAACTTTTCTTCAGCGGCTGGGAGAGCTGTGAATGTACTGTAGTCAAAAGTAAAGCTTACAGGACGGCTGTTGAGAGCTGCAGAAATGCAATCTTTCCTGCTCAGAAACAAGATGCTGATCCATACAGGGGGGTGATGTTGTGAACAGATCCTGGGCTGCCATTATCAAATATGTGTTTTGCCTTAAAGGTTAGTTTGTAGTCTGAGAAATCTGGGCTTAATCCCCCAATTCCACATGTAGCAAGCTGCAATTCTTCTCTATAATTTCTCCATTATTTTGTATGAGAATACTCGTAAATTTATCTGAATCAAGGAACCATGGGCGTAGCCAGGTGCAGGGGGGTAGCTGCCCCCCCATCCAAGTAAATAAATACAAATAACTAACCTACTAATTGTGTTGAAGATAACTCAGTTCTGCCCCGCCCCCAAACATAAAGCCTGCCCCCCTAAGATAAATCCTGGCTATGCCCAGGGAAGGAATTGGAAGTCTTAATATAGTTCAAGGAAAGGGGTGCTAAGGAGCAATGAAATGTAAAAGATAATCATACCTTTGTTCTTTTGGCACTAAAACTAAAAATGCTTTCCATTTTTTATGCTTACAGGATACTGGATTTGTATATCATACTGTAGTGGTACTTTGCTTTTTATGCACATTTAAAACCAGGGGTGAGGTGTGTGTGGGGGGGGGAGACTCCTGTATGATTAACAGGTGCATAAGCATGCTTTTGAGTTCCTAAAAATTCAGATTAGATACTAAAATTTAAGAAGAATTTAAGATTTAAGTTTTGTGTTGTTTTGACACTGTGCAAGGGTGAAAAGCAAGACGGTCTTTGGGGGCAAAATTTTTTTCTTTCATAGCATCATAAAGTTGCAGAATTGTAGAGTTGGAAGGGAGCCCGCGGATCATCTAGTCCACCTCCTGCAATGCAAGAATCTCAGCTAAAGCATCCACGACAGCCTCCCTTTTTCATTTCTGCTTTGTTTAGCATCGAGCCAAATGGATGAGTTTGGAAGAACCCCCGTTTCTTTGCTTGGTCGTTAAGGTACTTATCAAGGCAGTAACTGTAATGCTCTAGTCCTCAGCTGCCCGCGAAGGACCCAGGCAGCGGCGGGAGCGCCTACTAAACAGTTCGGGGCAGGAACAGGAAACGTTTCCAAAGTTTTGGAAGGCGGGTGCCTGAAGCGGTGCTAGGCTGCCGTGTGAACGCGAGTGTTTCACAGAATCGGAGAGCTGGAAGGGACCCTGACGGTCATCTAGTCGAACCCCCTGCAATGCAGAAATGTGCAGCTGTCCCCTGCGGGCGTCGAACCTGCAACCTTGGCGTTATTAGCACCTGAACAGCTGAGCTGGTTGGTGGGGAATCCCGTGGAGAAAATTTCCTCCAAAGGACGGCGGTGAAAAAGTGAAACGGTGCAAGAGCATAGACAGGAAGAGAGACGTCCCACTAAGCTATGACAGCAGTGGGTGGAGCGCGGTGGATGCGCGCATGGATGCAATAATAGGCCCCCCGCCCCACCCTGCGCGCCAGCCACAGCATAACTGGGTCAGAGAGGAATCCTCCTTGGAGCACTTTCCACCCGCCTCCTGCAGGTGGCGCCATACCAACCTTCCGCGGCCACCACCTTGATTGGGCCAGAACGCCTCGCTTACGCGGTCTCGGGGGAAAAAAATAACCCACAACGCAGCGCCGGCTTGGTTCACACCCCCCGCACCCTCGGCTCAGGATTGGCCAGCCGGCGCGTCAAACAGCCAAGAGGAGGGCCCTGGCCGAGGGGGCGGGGTACGAGGCCGAGGCAGATGGAGAGGCGGGTGTTCAGGTGACACAAGCGGCGGCCGCCGGGCACGTAACTTGCGCATTGTTCCGGGCGTAAGTGAGGTTGGTGCATTGTGCGTTCCGCAGAAGAGCGCGGCGGCGGCGGCGCTGCTGCTGAGGGGAGAAGAAAACCGCCGCCGTCGCCATGGAAGGGAAGCCGGGCGAGCAGCCGCTGTGCGACAGCCTCATTCTCTGGGCAAGTGAGGGGAGGCCGGGCTCGGAGAGGGAGGGGGGCGGGTCGTCGGTTGGGGGTCGGTCGCTTCGCCTGTCACCATCCCACCCCGCCTCGCCCTCCGCCTGCCCCTTCCTCTCACCTGCCGCCCCGTCGTCTCAGGTGATGGCGGCGCTTCTCTGGGGCCGAAGGGAGCTCGAGTCCAGGCGGGAGTTCCGGCTGCGAAGCCATTCGCGGCGGCTGCTTCACACCACCCTGAAGAAGCAGCCAGAAGACTTTTGCTCCGCGGGGCTCGGAGCCTGACACCTCACCCGCTGCAACCTGTGGAGCCCTCCTCCTCTGCTCGCTTTCCTTGTGCCCCATTTCTGTAATGCAGGCGCCCTTACGTAACAGCGCACCGATTCTTTTAGCAACCTTTTAGCACGTGCCATGTTGGTACAAGCGTTGTACGCGGTATGTAAGTGTGCACGGTCACTTATCCATAGAGCAGCTAAGGATGGGGTCCTTTCCCCACTGTGGGCCTGCCCACGCAGTAGGCAAGGTGGGACGACTGGTCTCAGGTGGCAGGATCCACAGGGACAGCGGATCCCTATGGCGAGCTTTCTCCCACCCTTGTTCCTGATGTAGGTCTTCCTAGGAGTAGGGTGCCATTTCAGGACCCGCCGCAGGACCCGTCTTGGGCTGGTCCTGCCATAATCTACCACCGTCAGTCAGTATGTTCAGTTCAGTCACATAAACGAATCCGATGTGTGGCCCAAATTACACCTTATTTACCCAAACGTATGCTTCATTCAGTGCAGTTTTCCTCCCCAATTCTGCCGCCATGCACCTTATCTCTGTGCATGTTTTTTCAATGTGTTTATCATTGAGTTCAAGTAAATATGCCAGGAGCAGTTTATATAATTGTGCATGTTGCTAAGGAGCCAGCTTACAGGAGGGTTTTTGCTTCTATCTAATATATGATAAGGAAGTTGGCAGTCCTGCTTCATCAAAACCAAAGGTCATTTCAAGAATCCCTTATGCCATGCATCATGAAAACCGAGGAGTGCTTGGTGATCAAAGGTTGATAGTGACAATGTATTCTTATATGGGTTAAACTGAACTTCGCTGTAACCTAGAGTTCTAACTTTATTAAATTGCCACTGGAAAAGCAATCAATTGGAAAAATTGCATTGAATCTTATAAGCTGCCATAACAAACAAAGATATTTTAAAGGTAATAGTATATTTATCTAGGTCATGGAGCAAGAGACAAATCTAGTCTGGAAATCTTAGCAGTTTCTTGTGTTAAAACACACATTTTGGAGTTTTATTACTAAAAATCGTAAGTGGGGATGAGAGTAAAAGAAGTAGTCCCCATTCTCTCCACTTTTTTTTCATATAGGTGGCTTTTGGATAGATTGATGGGAATATAAAGTAATGGACAAAACATAAAGCAACTACTCTTGTTAGTATATTATCATTCATTTCAACCAGAACCAATATACTGTCAGATATAAAAAAAGTGTGCCCATTAAATGTGCACAAGTTCCTTGCCTACAAGGAACTGTGTTGTAGAGGGTGAGATAAAAAAATGGAATGAGGGGCCGTGATGATCATCCATTTCCAACCAATAACAGTGCATGGAGGTGGGTATATAGCCCCCTCCCTCCACTGTTTTAGGGGTCTAGGTCAGAGGAGGGTTTTTGAAAAAACAAAAATCTGAAGGCCACATTTTCCCATGGATCTGCATAGCAACTAGCAGCTTTTCAAAGGCTTTGGATTTGACTCTTACTTTTCTACAGTAGGTTATAGTCCAGGATTACAAAAGTCAGGGGTTTACACACCCACCACATCTCCCTAACTTACGTACAGGGAAGAAGAAGGCAGCATCCCACTTAAGGGATACTTTCAGTCAGGGCTGGTGAGGAGTGTGGCCTGGGGAAAGTCCTGAAGATTTAAGGTTCCTCATCCCTTCCCTTGACTAAAGGGAAGAAAGCCACTAGGACTCTAATATCAGCCTGATGGCTACATGGCAGCACAACTGTAGCTCTTGATCTTCCCCTCTCCATCCCTTAAACACCAATTTATGTTTGTAAGCCTGGAATACTCCCCAGGCATACAGAAACCGCCCTTCTTTCTGGAAGATCCCATTTCACTACTGGTGCAGTGTCACTTTGCTTCCATAATATCAAAGGGAATGGTCATCCTTTGCTGCTTTGTGTTGGCTGTTCAACAATTTTCTTCCCCACTGTATTAGTTTCTGAAGCTTAACATTATTTACAGCCATATGTTGCTCCAGTCTGTGCAGCTTTAATTCTCCGTAATGATTTACTCTTGATGAAGAAAGAAAGAGATTTTTATTTGAAGGAATTCTTATTAGATAACTGAAACCTAAAGCTGTGTGATTAGCAGAAAGAGTTCAAGTGCCTGCCTGTATTAATTGCCACAGTCGTGGTATATACTCTTTGAGGCATCTTTTCTGTACCTACCATACTGAGAGTTACCACTTTGAACAGGGGAAAAACTCTGTTTCAGCTTAGCTTCCTTGTGAAACTTAAACCAGACACCTGAACTTCCATTTTCCTCTTGATTTCTCAGGGTCAGGTTCGCACCCCATCTTTTTGCAGCTGCACAGATTTAGCCACATTTTCTTCTAGGTATAAATAACCATATTTTTTGCTCTATAAGACTCACTTTTTCCCTCCTAAAAAGTAAGGGGAAATGTGTATGTGTCTTATGGAGCGAATGCAGGCTGCGCAGCTATCCCAGAAGCCAGAACAGCAAGAGGGATTGCTGCTTTCACTGCACAGTGATCCCTCTTGCTGTTCTGGCTTCTGAGATTCAGAATATTTTTTTTCTTGTTTTCCTCTTCCAAAAACTAGGTGCGTCTTGTGGTCTGGTGCATCTTATAGAGCAAAAAATATGGTAAACCATTAGACTACTGAAATGTGCTGTATATGGTGCTACCCTTCTACCTGGTTCAGAAGCTGCAGCTGGCGCAAAACCCACCTGCTAGGGTGTTTAATGGGCAACCCTAATTTTTGGCATATTACACTGGTGTCAGAATATCTGCACTGGCTTACTTTTAAGCTACAAGGGAGTTCAAAATTTGGTTGCTGACATTTAAAGTCCTAAACAACTTGGGACCAGGATATCTAGCAGACCACCTCCTCAAGTCCAGGTGAACTTTAAGATCATCTGAGGAAACTTTACTGATCATACCACAACCAGCATATTGTCATTTTAGTTGAATTAAGGAAGTATTTCCCAATATTGCATATTTCTCCCAAATTGCATTGTGTATGATACAGTACAAAGGATCTCCTTTAATAAACAGGAGGGGAGAGACTTAGAATAGAACTGCAGTTTAAATTATTTATGGAAAAATAACTAGCCTTCATATATTTTTGTTTGCTTATCTATATCAATTGCACAGCTGTCCTAAGGAATACAATATTTAAAATTTAATAATATGGTTGCATGCCATCCCAATCTCCGAGCGGTACAAGATTCCAGGGTTTCCAGGCATTTGCCCAGAGGCCTGTTTAATTGGAGTAAGTGACAGCAGAGATTCTGGTGTCTTTAGGATACAGTATATGGTTTATTTACACATATTTACAACCTGAGCCTAACCCTTACAAAAAACTGGCAACAGTGTTTCTTTCCTAAGTATTTCCCTCCTCTTTCCTTATTTTAAACAAAATATTATTACTACGTAAGCTTTACTTATTTGAAAAACACCAATATACTGATAATTCCTATTGAAACAAAGTATTTTGAAATATTCTTGTGCTGATTTGAATCATGGTGTATAATTCCAGGCTCTTTTATTGTGCATATTGTATTGTTGATCAGTACCTCCCATCATTTATACTGCATTATTAAGAAATACTACTGAACTATATACCACAAATCAAATACTGCATTCGTCACAAAAACAGAATAGCTTGTTTTTATGTTCATTCAGAGTTCCTGGAATAGCAAAACCATGAACAAGTTTTCTGTAAGATATGTTCATGTGGTTGACACCTAGTGGATAAAAGATGGAAGTGCTTCTTTCGAAAAGTTTGAGTTGAGCATGCTCTAGGCCTGTGCTTTTAGGAGTGGTTCCAAGATGGATCCCAGACCCAGAAACCATGACATGAAGCCAGCTGTTGTTTCGTCTTATTGGTGTAGCCTACATACATTGTATTTTCCTTGCATATATATTTCTGGGTACAGTTGGAAGTTGTTTTACCAAGTGAAACTTGTAGCCAATGAATATCATAAGGAATAAAGTTGTGATCATTGTTGACTGTCCAGCTTTAAGAACCTAGCTGCTGCATTTTTGTACAAATTTTGTTGAAAAGTCAGTATTTAAAGATAGATCCTTACAGTGCACTAATCTAGTTGAAAAGTTCAAGATTATTGAATCAGTCTTCAGAAGCAAGAAGAAAAAGTATGGCTGTCAAAGACTTGATTCATGCTTCACTTAATGCCGTATAAAGCATAGTTGTGGTATACAGGAACACCCTTCTTAAATTACATAACCTTAATAAATATGTTCAGGAATGCAACCTAGGGCTGTCTTCTGCAACTTGTTCATAACAGAACTCTCACACTGAAGCCCTTACTTTCAAATTAGCAATAGTTCTCTAGATGGTATCCAACAAAATCATACTAAACTTTTTAAAAATATATTTGTAAATTACTTAGAAGGTGGTGTGGGTTTGTTTTTACAATCAGGTGATGTATAAATTTTGTTAAGTCCATACTTTGAATTGTTCATTTTGCTTCACTTAAGTTATCTAAATAGCCTTCCAACAGCTGTGCAAGATAGGTCAGCATTAACCTTTCTTGCAAACAGGGAAGTGATTTGTAACTCCCTGTATCACATAGAGATACCTTTTTGGGGTGTCTAACCTAAGCAGCAGTCTGGTTGTAGATTTCTGAAAATAAAAGGAAGAATTTGCTGGCAAACATTCCATCAGTACAGGCACTTCAGCTTTCCAGACACAACAATCCCCCCTTTTCCTCCTGCATGCTCTTCTGGGGGTTCTCCTGATCCCTCCATGCCAATTTCAGGGGTGTGGGGAAGACACGGAGGGGGAGTCTGTTGTGCTGTTTGAAGTCCTTGCACAGGCATCAGGTCACATCCACACCATACATTTGAAGCTCATTCCCCACCTACAAAGAATTCTGGGAAGTATGGTTTATTAAGCTATGTGAGGGGAAAACTACAGTTTCCTGGATTCTTTGGGAGAAACTGTTTTAAATGTATTGTGTGGCTGTTTCACTGGGCTTACTCTTAGTGTGTGATTTGCACATGAGGGGTTTGCTGTGAGTACCATTCCTCTGGATATCAATATATAGTGAATCTTGCTTAGGTTGAATAAAAAGTGTTTCCAGGCAAACTGCTTGCTATACTCAGCATTCAGACTGCCTTGTGACACAGGCAGGTGATTGGGCTACTATCTTATTTATACACATACTTAATGTGATAGGATTATTTTGGATTATTGTACTGTGCTCTATGTAGGCCTGCCCTTAAAGACAGCCCAGAAACTTCAGTTAGTGCAGAATGTGGCCTTCCATATGATGACCAGGGCAGCCAGCAGGGATCACATTACACAGATCCTAAAATATTTTTGGTGATTGCTTATTTATTTCTGGGCTGAATTTAAGGTGCTGGTGTTGATTTATAAATTCCTAAATGATTTGGGGGCCAGGTATCTGAAGGAGTGCCTCTCTCTCTGTCAGCCTGCCTGGTTCCTTCTCATTGTTCCACAACCAGGGGTGATACATCAGATGGTAACGAGGACTAGGATCTTCTCCACAGTGGAACTGCAATTAAGGAATGCCCTCCTTTGGATGTATGGCAGGGGCTAACACCCTTGCTTTTGGGTGCCTGACTGAGATATGTGTTTTGTCCAGGCATCTGTTAGATATTTTAATTGGTAATTTGAACTGTTTTTTTTTTTAACCTGCTATTTTTAATAAATGTGGGTGTATTATTGGTGTTTTAACATTTTGTAACCTTACCTGAGAAGTGGAATATGGGTGGGCCAAAAATGCTCTGAAATGTATGCATTTTCTTTTGTTTCAAATTAGATAGAAATAGTTATATATATTCTTTCTTCCCTCTAGTTACAAACATTTAATACTGCTGAATCCTGTAAAGATGTTCAGGACTTAACTAATGGTGTTGCCATGGCACAAGTACTTCATGAAATGTAAGTTAACTTTAAAGTATGTGTGTTGAATTATTTTGGTTTTCTTGTATATATGTTTGTTTTTCTCTTTCTTTTACACAGCAGCGTTTCATTGCAGATCCCATTTGCAAAATATATTAGCAAAATAAATCACATTCTTTTGTAACTGATCATCTGAGCTTTCTTCATAATCACTTTACCCTTCTTCCTTTATAAGGTACCCGACTTGTGTTATCTTGCAATTCAAATTTTTAAATATGATTGCAGGCAAAAGATGTGTGTTTGTGTGTTAAACTTACCGGTACATGGGAAAAGTAATTGTGTAAACTTTTATATGTGAAACTCTACTTTGCCTTACCAGCAGTCTTTTCCTACATACTTTTATAATAAAAATAGGACTGGAATTCAGTCGTGAACTACAAACACTTTTGTGATATTTAATAAAAATGGATTAATTTTATTTTAGTGATGCTGCTTGGTTTGACAAAGTTTGGCTAAGCCGTATTAAAGAAGATGTTGGTGACAACTGGAGAATAAAGGTAATTGAAAATGTCAATGTGTGTGTACAAAAGATAACATTTCAAAGTTAAAGCTACCGTATTTTTCGTCCCATAGGACACTCCGTCCTATAGGACGCACCTAGTTTTTTTTATCCCCCCCCCCCAAAACCAGGTCGATGAACAGCGGTATGGCGGTGCTCTGCCTCCCCGCTGTCCCCCGAGCTTGTGGGGCTGGCGCTGGGGAGAAGCACACTGGCCGATGTCTGCCCAGCGCGAGGGGCGCTCTGCAACAGGGCGCCCTGCACGCCGGGTGGCAGGCTGCTATCCGCAGCGTGGGGAGCCCTGCGGGAGTTCCCGCAGGGCTCCCCACGCTGCGGATAGCAGCCTGGCGCAAGGGGCGCTCTGCAACAGGGTGACCTGCGCGCCGGGCGGCAGGCTGCTATCCCGCAGGGCTCCCCAGGCTTGCTGATAGCTTCCTGAAGCCTGGAGAGCGAGAGGGGTCAGTGCGCACCGACCCCTCTTGCTCTCCAACCTTCAGCGAAAGCCTGTATTCGCCCTATAGGACGCACACAGATTTCCCCTTCATTTTTGGAGGGGGAAAAGTGCGTCCTATAGGGCGAAAAATACAGTATACAAAAAATAATAATACATCTTATTCCTTTTAAGTCCACTTGGTCTAGCAAGTTAAATTCCGAATCAAAGGCTAGTTCTTGCTCTGTGACCTTTGTGTAAAACAGTGTGTACACTTGAGGGATGTCCCAGATTGCTTTTATAGATTATTACCTTCTATCAACTATATTTTATTTGCTTAATTTTGATGTCATGGTATTCTCTCATTGAAGTGCTAACATTGACCGCTCTTCATATGCAACAGTGGAAAAATTGTGAACTTCTGTTGTTGCAATGATTCAGCAGTAGTGTTCACATCTCTTCACCAGCAAAATGTAGAAGCGACAAGGGATATGGTATTGCATTTCCTTCAAGATGAATTCATATGTACAAAAAATACAATTTTAAAATGTTTTTTAAAGCATTGTAAATTCATTTGGGGGGTAGTGGGGAGAAATGTAACTTTTCAGTATTCTTTCCCCACCCTCATATTGCAGATGGAGGAGAGGAGGGGAGAGAGATTTGAGACAGAACACTCATAGTAATACTGCAGTGTAATTTAACCCGCTGTTAATGTTGTCATACTGCAGATGTGAGCAGGGTTACAGCTTACAGTCATATGATCTGAACATTTGAGACTGTGCCTGAGGTGTGTAGTAACTTGCCACAACTGCCTTAAATAAAATATTTAAGAACTGTCACTTAGCAATCCTACAGCCAGCATTTAGCAGTTTGAGAGGTTGCTGGAAGGAGCGTTAGTATTGATCCACTATAGAGGAGGCATGTTGGTGACCAGGAAACTCATTGAAAACAGAGAGCTTGGAAATCCCACTTTAGACTTCGACTTCTGCATTGGAAAAGTTGCATGGCATTGTTGTCCCCATCTCTCAGATACCCACAGCTTACACTGATCTCTTACAGGAACCCAAGTGTTCTTCGAAGGACTTGTAATTTATTTTTTTATTTTTTATTTTTTGCTTTCACCTGAGGCTGTTCTGGTTTTATGGTAATAATAGTAATATTAAGTAGTACATGCAGTGTCCACCTGAGCCAATCATCTTTATATATGTAAAAATTTGTTCAGTAAAGGCTGTCATTGATACATTTAATGCCAAATGTGAAATACAGGAAAATCTTTGGAAAGTGAATTCACAGTCATAACCCATGTTTTCTTTTAAACCTTCTTAGGCCAGCAATTTGAAGAAGGTTCTTCAAGGAATTACAGATTATTATCATGAGGTATAGAAAAAACAGCAGCTGTTAAAGTAATACTTGGTTCACTATAGTCTAAATCTCAATTTGTTTGGTAGTGTTTTTGTTAAATCTTATCACGGGCATTGCTTCATATGTAAAATAGATACAGTACATGCAAAATTGATCTGGGTGGGGTTTTCTGCATTTTTCTAACTTGAACACACCCTGCACTCTGTCACCTGAAAATGGAATCACTTTCTAAAAGTACTTATAACCAGTGGTACTAGTTCAGGGACATGCTAGTTGCTGAAAACTCTTGAGGGCAGGCCACACAATTGTTTTCTCACTTCCTACTCACCCTTAATCATCAAGTAATGACAGACACGGATCATCAGCCAGATTTTTTTCAAGTGTGTGTGTGGGTTTTCCCTCTAGTTTTTTCCTGACTGGACTTGTTCTAATGTACTTGCATACTTTAATAAATTCCAGCAGACCCTGTAAAATGTACTTGGTGCATGCATGATCAAAAAGAAAGTGTCCTTTACCACAAAAAAAGCTAGAGGGTTTTAACTTCTGCCTGCCTTCCAAATAATCTGACAAATTCTGCCTTCATGGACTAATTTCCTCCTCAGGTCATTATGAAATTATAATGACAGATTTCCTCTGCAGTTTTTAGGTCAGCAGATTTCAGAAGATCTCCTTCCTGATTTAAGCCAGATATCTGAACATTCTGATCCAGTAGAGCTGGGCAGGTTACTGCAGCTTATTTTAGGCTGTGCGGTCAACTGTGAAAAGAAACAAGGTAAATGCTTTTCCTGTGAATCAGCCACCTTCTGCTGAGTTTTAAGGATCATACTAGCTTGCATGGAGAAGTTGTGAAACTGAAAGGGCACACAGCCCCTATTCGGTATGATTTGTGAAGTGAAGTGAAACTTAGGTTAGTTGGGATACCACCCTTTTAAACCATCTCATCAGTGCAAGGATTTATGCTTGGGCTATGGAACTTTCCCCCCTCTTACCTGCAGTGCATGCCCAACACCCTCCCATAGCTAAGAAAATATTTTTTTAAAGCTTAAACTCTGCATGTGAGTTCTCAACATGTTTTAAAACTTTTGGTTAACAGAATGGATGCTATTTTAATAAATAATAATTTTAAAAATAAAATCAGATGTGAGACTCAGAATTCCAATGTGCTCTAATTTTTGTTTTCAGTCTTCTGACCAACCCAAAACTGCAATCCAAAATGCTTTTTCTTGGAGTTAAATTCTTGATGAACATCTAAGAAAATGTGTTTAGAACCAAGGGTGTAAATTACCTTGAGAGCTTGTTAATCTGTACCCTCAAATAGAATGACAGAGAATTCTGATGATGGAGTAACTCTGAATGTCATATAACTGAACCCATCCCACAGCCACATGTTTGGTGATGAGTATTTCTGCATTTTAGAGGGAATTAACTACAGCTATAGTTAAAGGAATTGCAGTCTGGCTAAAATGTTAATAATGATACTTTAACCTGCTACAGTATTTTCCATAATGAGTACTACATAAATGTTAATACTTGGTTAGGTTTTGGGGCGGGGTGGAGGGGTAGAGCAAATATGAAAGGGGTAATTTCTGTCTCCAGGTTTTTTAGGATATTTCTTCTTACAGAAAACAAACTTTTGCTAATTTTATCTTGTAGAGCATATACAAGTTATAATGACACTAGAGGAGTCTGTCCAACACGTTGTTATGGCTGCTATTCAAGAGGTAAGAAGTAGTTATAATACACACCAAAAATGAAATAATTCTCTTTTCTTAAAAAAACAAAACCAAAGGGTAGGGGATCTCCAGGACTGCAATAGTAACAAAACAATTGATCCTAGTTATCTCAGAATCTCTTGTTACCCTACTATCTTCTACATAGTTTAAAATAAGTTGTTTGATCAAAGTCTGGTTTCTTTGCAGGCACTATTTTGAGGGATTTGGTGTAAAGAGGGCACACATATGCATAAATGTATCTAGCTTTAGTGAGCATTTCACTTTTTAAACTTTTTAAAGAAGTGCCATGTTATATTTATGTTTTGATATTTTTAGAAAATCTCCAATAACGTGTTATTAAAGGGGGAAATGCAATTCGATCTATGAACTGGACTGATTCAGATTGTTTGTGCCAGTTTGGCACCTCAAAGACAAAGAACATGACAAGATAAATGGAAATTTTTGATGGCTTTTAGCTAACACGTGTTTTGTGGGTCAAAATAAAGTATACCTCATATAATCAATAGCAAAAAGGCCATTTTTATTTGAGAAGATTTAAGAACACAACTGGAACTGCCTCTAATCTAGAAGAGGTTGTGTGTGTTTTTGATGGGCACTGTTAGTTGGGCTCAAGGTTTTAGACAATTAGTTTTAAACTTAGAGAAATATGTTGTACATAACTTCTTCTTTTTTAAACATTGCAGTTGATGAGCAAAGAAATAGTGGGCTTTGTAAGTGAGTTGCCTGGCGATCTGGAGCAACAGGTAATTTTTATATCTAATGTTTCCAGCAGTGTTTAAGCCCTTATTTTATTTTTACCATAAGTTTCCACCTAGTGGATTTATCATTGTGTTCACCTAGTCATTTCTCTCTGTCCTAAGAGCCACACAGTGGTCACTGAATGAAATGATCTTTGAGTTCTGCAGTGGGAATTGCCCAGGACCATGACCGCAAGGTGTGGCTGGTTTTCAGATTTCTCACAGCCTGAAGGCCTGGATGTCTCAGTTCTAGAATAACTAAAAGCACCATAATTTGAGGATAGGTGAAATTCAGGCTAATGCCTTCAAAGGAAGCAGATTTGAACCAAATATCGAAGGGGAGGGGGTCACACTTCCTAAGACTTAGTTTCTATTTACCCAGTGTTCTGTGTTAGTTATTTGGTGCCTGTCTATCATCTTCACAGTAGGGGGGATGCTGGGTATGTATGGTCATTAAATATATGTTGCTAAATCACTGAAAACAAAAACTCTCCAACGTTTTGAAGCTGAAAAGAACATTGGAAGAACTCAATGAAGTACTAGCAGAAAAAGAAGAGCTGAAACAAAGATGCCAAGAACTAGACCTACAGGTAAGCTCATAATTTGTTCCTAAGTCCTTTTCTATAAGCAGATTAATTTTGTAAATTTGATAGTTTTTCAAAATCACATTTCTGCCAGTTTCCTCTTTATAGCATTCACATAGTTGATTCTTCTGTTCTACAGTTTTTTGTGAGTTGTACTGTTCATCGTGCAATGCCTCATCTCTGCTTATAGCGAAGAAGATTGTATATCAGGTTCTTCTTACATTCCTGAGGCCAGAGTTTCATTTTGGAAACTTGGATAATATGTATTATCACCTTATTCCATGTAGCTGTAGTGCTGTTTTCTGGCTGGGGTTTGGGCATCATAAGGTCACCATCTGTGACTTTATGCCAGCAGAAGAATTATTCACTGATGCTTTAAAGTGCTTGTGCAATGGTTCAAAAGGCTGTAGCAGTTTCAGTAGTGCTCTGTAATGGTCTGTTCAGAGATCCATTGTTTTCAGGGAACGGGAAGAGCCATTAGTTTTCTAATAGCATCTGCTAACCAGACATGTCCATCTGTGCTCCTCACTGCCATTGTTGGATGTACCTTATTTACTGTGTAATATTGTCCATTGCGGCAGCCATTTGATTCTGTCTTGCATTATGGTTAGTAGTTTGTGCAATTGAGTTTTTAATTAGGAATTTATAGATCAAATGCACTAAATACCTTTTCTGCCTGAATTCTGACCAGCAAGGCTAGTTGACCCAACATTGCAAAAGGGACACTTCCTGTTATTTAAACTGGCAGAAGGAAGAAATGACAGTGATTGCAATTCTGCCCACACTTAATTGGGAATTGGCACTGTTGAATTTAGTAAAACTTTTTTTGTGTAAACACACATAGGATTGGACTGTAAGTTTCTTCCTTTCTTATATAGGAGAAGTAAAGGAATAGACTGAGTATTTAAAGGGAGGGGCAGTATGCCTATGTAATCCACCTTAAGTTTTTTGGGAAATGTAGATTTTTAATAATAATAATAATAATAATAATAATAATAATAATAATAGTGCTGAATGTCTATCCTGACCCTGATCTTGCTTGTCTCTAGTCTAAAAAATGTAAAATATATTTTGGCTAGCTTGGCACAATTAACGAATGCCTCTGTGATATACTGAATATATGTTTATTTGAAAATCAGGAAAAAAATTGCTTCTTGCTTAAACTAATTGTTAATAAATTCACTTATAAGGTCTCAGTCTCCCATGATACTTTACAAGAATTTATGAAAGGTAGGTTTCTTTTTGTTTCAGGGAAAAGTAACCCAAAGAGCACAATGCATTCTAAGTACCAATGAACTAACATGTGACTTGCTCTGACGTTTGATATTTTAAAATTAACACAATGGCTTTTACTAGAAAAGGCTTAAGAGCTCTGTTCTTTTAATCTGCGGCTCCTTTATGACTGTTAATATACTTACTGTTGTGTTCCCATTTCTTAGCTAGCAGCGTTTTCAGAAATAATTGCAAAATGCATGTTCTTGTATATGATGCTGTCTTATGGCTCCAGGAGTTCATTTTTGCCATAGCCATTCACGGCTGAGTATTAGTACCATGTAGCTTTTATATCTTCAGTTTACCAACCTGGGAATATTTTTCTCTCTAAGACTTCTTCAGGCCATTTTATTTCTACTTATGCTGTACCCTAGAAACCTTATCTGAATGGACTCTGGCCTGATCTAGCATGGCAGTTCCTGTATCCTTATGCAGAGCAAATGGAAATTGCCTGGAAACTGGATCAGACTAGAGTCCTTCTGGTTTTTCATTGAAAAGCAAAGCATGGTGGTGAAGTCTTCCCCTTGTTGATTATCCCAGCATCTAATATGCAGAAGTGCAATGTCTCTTTCCATGCAGATAATGTTTTGCTACTGTGGCTGATAGGACTTGCAGTGTAATCAAAGTTAAGGTATCTCCAGCCAAGATCTGAATTGCTGCAAGTGAAGAGAAAATAACCACATGACAGTTCCGTGTGTAGATTTGCAAAGAGCAACACAAGAATTTGAGCCACACAAGGCAGTAGAATTGCCGCTCATAAGCATATGGAAGCCTGAGTGATTAGGCTTTTTGTCTCATGAAAAGTTTTACTACAACTGTCTGGGGTAAGAGCACAGTGGCAGTAGCTGTCTTATGAACTGAAGATCTACTTTGGAACTCAGCCTAAGCCCAAATCCCTAAAGACACAAATCCACTGAAATAAAATCAATGGGACTTGCTTCTACAAAATTTGATTATGTACATAAAAACAAGCATGCTATAATTTAATACAAGATAACAAAACTTTAGCAAAGGCAACCACTTAAAAATCTTTTTTGCTGCTAAGCTGCACTTTGTCTGTGAAACACATTATTTCACTGGGGTCAGTTACCTGTACATTTTCGTCAGCTGTTTTGATGGATGAACCATAATCCTGAAGTGGGTTCTACCTCTTTAGGTAGCTGCCCTTCAAGAAGAAAAGAGCAGTTTGATGTCTGAAAATGAGATTATGAATGACAGATTGGACCAGCTGGATGGTTCTCTTGATGATACAAATACTGCAGTTGCAAAGAAGTATTTCAATGCACAAATGCAACTAGAGCAACTACAGGAAGAAAATTTCAGGTATGGATTGTTGTCATTTGATAGCCCTATCACTTCCAGTAAACTCTTAAATGGACTCCTTTAATGCACTCTGTGGTGTTGTCATTGAAAACAGTTCAGAAACTACAACTCATACAGAAACTGCAGCCTGATTGTTCTTAGTAGAAGTAAACCAGTCATATCATGTTACTCTAATTTTTGTGTAGCTGCAGTGGCATTGCTTATAAAGTCAGAACAGCCTGGGCCAAGTGTGCTCGTGGAATACCTGCTCTCATATTTACCTGCTCATTCGTGAATATCTCTTGAAGAGGCCTTGTTTAGGGTTCTGCCGCTAAGGGCAGTTCATAGTTTAGGAATCAATGATACCACCTGTTCAGTGGTTCCACCTAAGCTGCGGAATGCAATCTGTAGAAAAGCTAGAGAGACTACTTGGTCGTCGTCTTCTTCTTCTTCTTCTTCTTCTTCTTCTTCTTCTTCTTTTTGCCTTGTGTAAAAATATATACATTTTCCACCAGGCTGTTGGCAAAGGAAATATCCTTCCCCCTACTATTGTGGCCCTATCTACCATAATTATGCTGCTTTTAATTATTGTATTCTGTTGTTTTATCTTATTTATTTTTATTTTATGTCTTAATAGCTTTAGTTTATCCATCATCTTAATCTAATTTATGAGTAGACTAGGAACAGACTAGATGCAAAACCTACATTTTAAAAATGTTGTTATTTAGACAGGACAGCCAATCTATATAAACTTGCCCTTTGTATTCATGTGCATAAGGAATTTTGTAAATGCCCTTTGCATGATAAAGCACTGTTAAATATTCTTGTTCCACCACTGCAATAAATGTGCAGTAAGGTAAAAGAATACACATGACTTGTGTTTAAAGAAGGGACTAATGGGAAATCTTTTCAGTAATCCTATTTTGTTTATGTAAAGGCTTGAAACTGCAAAAGATGATTATCGTGTTCATTGTGAAGAACTTGAGAAACAACTGGTTGAGCTTCAGCATCGAAATGATGAACTGACCTCTCTGGCAGAAGAATCAAGGGCTCTAAAAGATGAGATTGATGTTCTTAGGTATGCTAAAAATCAAATTTCACTCCTGTTGAAGGCTGTGTCAGTGCTACAGTTTGAAAAAGCTTGGGATTTCTTATAAACTGCAGTACTTTATTTTGCATGAATGAGCAAATTTAAAGAGATCAATAGAGAACATTACATTATAATATAGTACATGTTAATTAAGGGTTTGTATTACTGAAGCTGCCAATACTATTCTAAGTGATATTTAATGTCCTAGTCCTGAAAATGAAAAATATCCCAAGAACTAAGAGATGTTATCATGGATTTTTTATTTATATGTCTTCATGCATGTAACTGATAACTTAAGAAAATAGGATACCTTATACGCCATGAAAAGTAATATCTCACAACCACCATATCCTATTTCCCACAACCGTGTGGGAGTCAAAGCAAAGGTAAATTGTTTAGTGTTATACCATAGATTAAACTTTATTAGGATAAATAAATTTACTGATTCCATTTCCATGTTGCACCAAAATATTGGCTACCTGAGTTTCTTATATCCTGATTCAGTAACAGTAAGTGGAGACCCCATGAAGTGTGTGTGAGGGAGAGGGAGACGGAGCGAGCTCTATTGGCATGTTGTACTAAAAAAACATTCTGTATACTTTGTTGAAGGTAACCCTATCCAACCCAGTGGGAACTTGCTTCAGAGTCTACCTGAATAGGATTGAGAATGCTAATCTGAGGGTCCATAGTGACAATTGAAGCAGGGCCGTCTTTATTCTAGATCTGTTAATCCAGAACTCTTTTGTCTCCAGCTCCACCCATCATCAGCTCTAGCATACGCCTGAGAGGATGTAGGAAAAAAATATTGCCTGCTCTTGTATTTGTTGTTGTACAACAGCTGTTTTGTGTAATAACCCGTTTTGAGAATAGAGGCCTAACCTTTCTCTTGAGGCCCATATGCATATTTCGTTTACATTGGCAATCCATCATGAATTCTGCTTGAGGATTTATCGCCATCAAATAGTGTTATGTAATTGAAAAGTCCTAATATCTCAACTGGGAGCTTTCTCTGCCTGAGCCCCATGGCTTGTATAATTCTATGAACAACAAAATTCTAAACAATGAATGTTTGTCACATTAGTTCACATTCTACTCTTGGGCACTAGAAGCAGTTAGAGACAATGGTTTTTTAAAGAACTCAACTTTTGTAGTGCCCATATTTCTGAGAAAGACACACACAGGACGCTTTGCTCCTACAGGACGCTTGCTGACAAGACCAACAAGCTGGAGTCAACCGTTGAGGTTTACCGCAAAAAACTGGAGGACCTGAATGACTTTCGCAGACAGGTGAAATCGCTTCAGGAAACAAATATGATGTATATGCACAATACCGTTAGCCTAGAGGAAGAGCTGAAGAAAGCCAACGCAGCCCGTGCACAGCTAGAAACATACAAAAGGCAGGTAAGAGATAAGCTTTGCTTACATCCTCTTTGTACTTCTGTTTTTCCTTATTATTTCAGCTCTTAAAAAGTTGTGGTGTTTGGATCAGAATTTATTCAAATGTAAATTTAAGCCCCGCCACCATGCCAACCCCAAATTTGCAGCAGCTTTCATTCCTGCCACACATTTATATGGTATGTTATTTCCCCCAATGGAACACTTGCCAGTGCACAGTGGCTCCAATATTTACCCTCGTATCTTTAAAGAGGCAGCACAGGGGCAGCAGTTTGCATGTATTAAATCCAAATATATTGTTGTGAGGCCTTTTTCTGTTTTCCTTTTGAATCCTAGAAGTGTACTCCACTGCAGAGGTGGACTCTGTGTTTATGGAAGAGCACACAGAGAGCTGCCCCGTCACGAAAATGAATGACGCAACCCCTATAAGTGTGCTGAGTGTGCCCACTAAAGTTTGCATGCCTACAGCCAGCAGCTGGATCAGGGTACTTAGCTCCAAAGAAATTAAAAGGATATTTCTTTGTAGAATATTCCACTAAAGAATTCAAATGACACCAGCTGAATCTGGTGACTTGGAAGTTGAAGATACAGTGTGGTATTTGTCTGCTTGCTAAAGAGATAGTGGTCAGGGGTACATCTGAAATATTTTAAATGAACAGCTAAATGTTGGACCCAAAGTCATTATTAGATTAAAACAGGATGTTTGTAATGTTGCTGAAAGGGAGAACCTGGTTATTAGAACTCATGAAGGCATTTGTGTTAAATGACACTTAAATTCTGATGGTGGTATTCTTTCTTCCCCACTCCCACCCTTAGAACAATTTTTAAATAAACCAATTTAGAAGCCCTTTAAGACAACATGTGTTTGCCTTTTCAAACAAGGTCCAAGAACTTCATAACAAACTTTCTGAAGAATCCAAAAGAGCTGATACACTAGCATTTGAACAGAAGCGACTGGAAGAGAAGCATGAAGCGTTAATTAAAGAGAAAGAGGTACAGCTTCTAAAAGTGTAATAGAAATGTATTAGTATGTTTTTCTCCAAATACCTGGGATGCAAGATAGGTAGGATGTCATATTGATGGGGACCATTTTCTCTTCTTGCCAAGTAATGTAACCCTCTGAATCTCAAGGGATTTAACTGCAGAGATTGAGAGGCAGAAGGTAGCAATGCTGTAATTAAAATAGTTATTAAATAGTATAAAAATGAGATTTGCTAAACACAGCAAATATACTGCTTGAAGCCAGGGCTGACAGGATCTGCCAGTTTCAAATCGCTCAGTTTCTCATTTTTCCAGTCTTCAGTTCTCCATATTTCTACAGCAATTTGCAATTATAAAAAAAGCTCATGAAAATTCATTAGCATTATAGTGTGCATTTCTCCTAACACATTTTTGTATGCAGTTTTGACTAGTGTCAAAACTTTTTTTTTTTGCAAGCAATTTATCCTAATATAATGTATTGTATGTTATTTTCACTAGCATATTCACTTTTATGTACATGTGCTGTCAAAAACATTTTGGTTGGAGAGCTACATTGCAAAGTTTTGAAGGGTGGCTGTGCTTCAGTTCTCATATTGTTTCTGAATTTGCAAATTTGATAGATTCGCCTTTAAGCGTGAACTAAACTTAATTTTGCTCCCGTTCCTAGTTGAAGCAGATTGTATGTTGGTTTATGAGCTCTTAAACATTGAATAGTTGTTTAAACAGTGGTTTAACCAGAAAAAGCCAAGGTTTATATTTAGGTCAATTTAGTTAAAGTGTTTGTAAATGTTTCTGCCAGCCTTCTACCAGCTATAGGCCCCAACTTATTTGAGGTGAGACAAAATGGAATGAAACGTCTGTAAGATTTCAGGTTTTCAGGTCTCCTTATCCATTACAGTCCCTCAAACCCCTGAATGTTGTGAGTTTCTCTAGAGTGGTACTCATTATAGTGCAGGGAAGCTTCAGTAGAAAGAAGCTAACAAAAAAATAAAAAGAAACTAGCCTGGCATCAATTGTCCATGTTCGGCAACTTCTTGTCTGGAGTTCTGTAATGCACTATCTATGGTGCTGCCCTTGAAGACAGTAGGCTGCTGCTGGTGTAGAATGCTGCAGCCATGCTGATAAGTGGAGGAGCTAAGTGAAGCTATGTATCACCAGTCCTGAAAACACTGCACTGGCTCCCAGCGAGCTGCCAGGTCTGATTCAAGGTACTAATACTAGCATAGGTAAAGGGACCCCTGACCATTAGGTCCAGTCGTGGCCGACTCTGGGGTTGCGGCGCTCATCTCGCTTTATTGGCCGAGGGAGCCCGGCGTACAGCTTCCAGGTCATGTGGCCAGCATGACAATACTAGCATATAAAGCCCAAAATTACTTGGGACCCAAAGTACTTAAAAATGTAAACCATCTTGTACTCTACGATCACCAGGGGAGACCTTGGTGGTGGTGCCAGTACTGGGAGCTGCCCAATTCGCAGTGACTCATTACAGGATTTTTTCCGTGGCAGTTCATTCATGCAAGCTGTGGGGAATGCAGACGTGTCATGTCTGATGCCAGTACACCTTGTGGCATGCTCACAGGGCCACCATGGAACTTGGGGCGGGGGCAGCCATTTCGGAATTTTGCAGGAGCCTCACTTGACACCCCGGGAGGAAAACAGATAGAACATAGACAGAGAAAAAAATGCATTTCACATTTACCACTCTTAAACTTTGTTTTATTTTCAGAGATTGATAGTTCAGCGTGATGCACTGAAAGAGACAAATGAAGAGCTCAGGTGTTCACAGATGCAGCAGGATCACCTGAACCAAACAGGTATATGTGTTTCCTTCCTGTGGAATCATGTTATTCTTTAAGCTATAGATAGCTTTATTACTTTACTGTTATCTTTTCAGATGCATCTGCTGTGAAAAGTTACGAAAATCTTGCTGCTGAAATTCTGCCTGTGGAATATAGGTAAGAAAGGAGCCTAGAATGTTTGCAGAATGAGAGCTGGAATGCAGTCGTGTGACTGAATAATTGAAAAGACATACTCCCATAAATGGAAAAAGTGAATGTTTTAAACTTGCATATCTCATAATGCATTCGCTGTATAAACTTGTCCTGTAATGAAATATAGAAAGTTCCACTGGATTCTTATGGACAACTTCATACATTTTTTTGCAGTGTGAAACTTTACTTCTAGGGCCCAAATCCAGAAGGCAATATCATTTTAAATTTCCTTCCTGGAGAAAAAGATATCCAGCCCCACTTCCCAGCTGCTTCTTTGATTTCACCCCTTCCAACTTAATATTAGTGTTCAAACTTTTCTTTTCTTTTAATTAGGAGCTGCTTTAAAGCAGGAAGCGAGTGTTAAAAAGCTCTACAGTACTTGAACCATTCTATCACTACCACTTAGTGCAATTTGGTGCATGCTTACTCAGAAGTAAGGCCATTGAATTCAGTGAGACTTATTCCTAGGTAAAAGTACAGTCGTACCTTGTGTTGCATCCACTTCAAGTTGCGTCTTTTCGCGTTATGTCCCATGGCAACCCGGAAGTACCGGAACATGTTACTTCTGGGTTTCGCTGCTTGCACATATGCAGAAGTGCTAAATCGCGAGCTGTGGGCATTTCATGTTATGGACGGGCCTCCAGGACAGATCCCATCCGTAACATGAGGTACCACTGTATAGTATTAACAGCCTTGAATTTCTGAGTCAAGGCTTTTTTACTGGAGTGAAATTGGAATAATATCATATGACCTGTTCTACAACCATACTTGATATTTGTACATTGTAATGTAGAAT
This sequence comes from Podarcis tiliguerta, assembly GCF_965153285.1. Classification (NCBI taxonomy): domain Eukaryota; kingdom Metazoa; phylum Chordata; class Lepidosauria; order Squamata; family Lacertidae; genus Podarcis; species Podarcis tiliguerta. The sequence goes on from NC_139539.1 coordinate 58,263,824, forward strand.
GCCTCGTAATATATATTTGTGGGGGAAATGCCACTGATAAAAGCTAAACTTATTGTAAAACACCTTTGTTTATAATTTTGTGTTTGAACCTCAGAGAAATGTTCATCCGGCTGCAGCATGAAAACAAGATGCTCCACTTGCAACAAGAGGGATCAGAAAATGAACAAATTGTGGAGCTCCAAGAGAAGCTAGAACAAAAGCATCGAACAATAAATGAATTAGAGACGGAAAACAGGTATCCTCCCCACCACCACCACTTAAAAGGGCAGGATTTGACTAATGAACCCCGTCTGCTGGAGCCCTGCACCCAGGACTTTCCCTTGCATGACTGGTCTTTCCCCTCTCTGCTCCCCGCTGAAATAAGCCTCCTGAAATTGGCTCAGGCTATGGGGGTTTGGGAGAACTCCCCAAACTGGCATGTGGGAACAGGGGGGTCATTCCGCCTAGCAAGCTGCAGTGCTTGCACAGGCAGAACATTCTTCTAGCATGACACTGACTTCCACCCAAAGTTTGTTGACTGATTTTTTGGGGAAACCTACCATAGAATGGGTGCAGGACTCATAACCAAACATATAGCATACAAGCAGTGGATGATAAATACCGAATAAGTGCAAAAAGGACAAAGCAGCTGTCAAATCTGCCAGAAAGTTGACTTCTTTTATTTCTTATACTTGAATTCTGACGATTAGCAATTGGATTGTTAGATGTACATATAACATTTGTGTTCTTTAAAAAATGCTTCTCCGTAGGCTGAGCAAGGAGCGGGTTGGAGAGCTGCAGCAGCAGATTGAGGACCTCCAGAAGACCTTGCAGGAACAAGAATCCAAGACTGAAGGGGAAGGGGTAGGTATTAGATGGGGATAGTTTTCATAATACCGCTTCCTGCTGTTTGTTGTCCTAGCACCATGGTTTTGTTGCTGAAGGCTCTGTTTACAATGAAAACATATCTTTAGCCATGTAAAATGTAAAAACAAACTGAAAAGCAAACATTCTGAAATGATTAGAAAAAGCTTTTGAAAAAGGTGGGGAACTTGAATCTGAGTTTCACATGCAAAACAATCTCTTTAGTCCTCCTGAGTGATGGTGAGAATAAGTGTTAAAAGAAAATTAAAAAACACCTTTTGCTTAAGTCATCTTTGGAGAGAGGCCTCCCAACATTACATTGTTGGAAGCAATCATTAAGCACTAAACTAGCACCTGTGTGTGTCATCAACAGCTACTAGAACTGGTTACTGTTGGGAATAAATTATTGTCCTAATAAATAATAAGACCTAATAAATGTTACTTGTTTTTATAGTCCAGCAAGCTGAAGCAGAAGATAGCAGCACATATGTAAGTTACATACTTTATTTTAGTGTGCTGTATGTGTGTAAACATAAAGCATGAGAGATTCTTTTTGACTATATGCAAGTTGATTCATGTCTTCTGTCCCTTCCCTGCTGTGGAAGGAGAGGAAGTGATGCTGCCGTGGGCATTAAAGAAGTTATACCAATCCGTATCAGCCCTCCCTGCAATACTCTACATTCTTGATGCAAGCAGACAGCTTCATAACCCTGTTGGAGGAGCCAGTAGGGTGGTGCTATGGAACTGGCCTGCCACCAGTTGTGTCACTTCCACTTACCATGATTGTGTGGGGCAGGGCAGTATGAGATTGGGGTGGGGCGGGAGCACCAGGTTGGCTCTGCTGGTATGCCAGCACTGCCCTGCCTGCCCTGCCCCCACTGTCTCAGTCAGTAGCTATGATCCGGTTTCCAGGACGCCACCGAATGCTCCTGCCTGATTGAGGATCTCATTCATTCACTTGTCTTCCCCTGCATCACTCCATATCCAGCATGGTATTTGTAATGTTCTGTAGTCACTCAGAACTGCAGCAATTAAATTGCATATTGTCCCAAAGCAGGTTTGAATATACCAACACCTTTTTTTAAAACCTTCACTACTTTTTTTAAAAAGCTTTCCAGTTCTTTGTGTAGACAAGACCTACAATATTTGTAATAGAAAACCATTGAGTATCTTCTGTTTCCTAAGTGTCTGCTCTGAAAATTTATATATTTGATTTGGGATAGTTTGCCTTACAGCTAATTTGTTAGTGTTTCTTGCTTCCAGTTCGTTTTTGAAAATATAGTAATACAGCCAAACCTTGACTCCCGAACGCCAAAAACCTGGAAGTAAATGCTCCGGTTTTTGAACATTTTTCGGAAGCCAAACATCCGACGTGGCTTCTGCTTGAGTGCAGGAGGCTCTTGCATCCAATCGGACGCTGCACCTCGGTTGTGCAACATTTCGGAAACTAAATGGGCTTCCGGAACGGATTACGTTCGACAACTGAGGTTTGACTGCATCTGGTATAGAGCAGTTTATCTGGCTATTTTGGGCTCGTGAGAATATGAAATGCTGATGTGGCCTGACCTCTGATTTTGAATCTTACAGGGAAAAATTGAGTGAAGTCCATGATGAATTGCAGAAGAAGGAGGCGCTTCTTGCAGACCTGCAGCCAGATCTAAATCAAAATGGTGAGTGATTTGATGTGAATGTTAATTTTTATCAGCAATATTGTTTCATTACAGTTTCTCCTCATGCCTGGGCTAGGCTACGTGCTTGGTATCTTATTCCATTAGTCTGTAAAATACTGCAGAACGGTACCTGGTACATGGGAAGATGGTGTGCTTTTCCTCTTGCTCTGATAACTAAATCTTAAATGATTGAGTTGCTGTCCATGAGATGGTGTCATACTGTGCTTCTCGAAGGACAATGATGAAGCTCCATCATGGAGAAAAGCTGCCACAAGCCAGACTTCCTTGGCTATCGTTTGATGGTACTTGCCTGGAACTCCTAGTTGTTCCTATTATGGATAGAAATAATTAAATGGTTGTGAACCCTTCTGGAGCCTGCTGTATCCCAACTCAAGTTCATCAATTATTTGAGGCTTCGATAAGACACAGTCTCCATTAATAATGACATTTGGTTTTCTGATAAACAGCACAAAAAATTGAAGAACTGGAAGCAGCTTTGCATAAGAAAGATGAAGATATGAAATCGATGGAGGAGAGGTATAAAATGTACCTGGAAAAAGCAAGAAGTGTGAGTATTTTCTAAAATGTCAGGTTTTCCCCCCTACAAATCTGGAACTGGAAGCCCCTCTCTCATGCTAACTACAGTTGTACCTCGGAAGTCGAACGGATTCCATTCCGGAAGTCCATTCAACTTCCAAAAGGTTCAGAAACCAAGGTTCGGCTTCTGATTGGCTGCAGGAAGCTCCTGCAGCCAATTGGAAGCCGTGGAACCCACGTCAGACATTCAGGTTCCAAAGAACGTTTGCAAACCGGAACACTCACTTCCGGGTTTGCGGCGTTTGGAAGCCAAAACATCAGAGTACCAAGGCGTTCGGCATCCAAGGTACACCTGTACCATCATGTTTAAAGGTGGATTCATTCTATATTTTGTGTTCAGCTTTTCTAGTTCTGTTGTTTCGGCTTTCATTCAGCAACATCAACCAAAATGCTTACACATGCTTTTATATGGTTGACATTTTTAACCAGTGTTAGAGCAGACCTGTTGGAATTAATTGGCATGACTAAAGTAGGTCCATTAATTTTAGTGGGTCTCGTCTGTTTCTTAACTTAGTTGGATACAATACATTGTGCTGGTTCTTTTGTTTTTTTAATGAAGCGTTGCACATCTTACTGCTGAATTATTTTGATTGGGTAGGAGGTAGGTTTGCCAAATTCATTTATGTTCATCTTTATGCAGGTGATAAAAACGTTGGACCCCAAATTAAATCCTGCATCTGCTGAAATCATGTTGCTGAGGAAACAGCTGACAGAGAAAGATAAAAGAATTGAAGCACTTGAGGTAAGAACAATTTTAGCATCTCCTCTGGATGTTGTTTCCAATTTAATTACAGGAACTGCTATACAGAAGAGCCAGGAGAACAGTTATTTCAAAAACCATTGTTTATAACCATACATAGTAGGAAAGTATAGAGAGAACAGAGCATTCAATACAAGCTCCAGTATTCATTGAGATTTATGAAGCATCTTACAAAATTATGTAAACATGGATCACTTGGTTAACTTTGAATGTTGGGGCCAATATAATTTCCTTTGCCTATATCTTAACAATTTGTAAATTTTTTGTAGGGAGAATGTAAATTGGCCAGGCTACATGACCATGAAGAAAAGTTAATTGTGTCTGCATGGTACAACAAGGTAAGCTAAAGTGTGTCTTGTTTGTGTGAGAGAGTGAATATGTGAAAATAAGTATTAATACTTCTCAGAAGCCAAAATAGTCAGAAACCAAATACTGAATTTTGAAATTTAAGAAATGCCCATTTATTGAAATGAGGGATTGTTTTCTATGTTGAGAAATGAAGATGGTCCCTATCTCTAGTGGTACTGTAACCACTATGTATTTAGCATCAGCAGTGTGCTAAATGCTATATAACAACTGCCCCCCCCCCCACTTTTCTGACATATTTGCAAGTTGTCCTGTAGCATGGGTGGGGAGCTTGGTAGATTGTACCACTGCAGCCAGTCAGACTTCTGAGAAGATGGTGGGTTGAATCCAGCACTGCATGTACAGAGTTCTGCTCACACAATTGGATTTTCCTTCCTCTCTTCCTTTGGAGAAGATTTTTGAGTGGCCAGGCAGTGAGGGCTGCAGGGGAGGTTTCATTATGCAAGCAGAAATCTGCCATGCAAGTAGAACAGCAGCATAATGTTTCCTTTTAGATTTATAATATGCATTTTAAATTTAGGTTTATAATCTACAAAATTTAAAATACGAAATTACCTACTTTCAATGTCCTCCTCTGCGGTCTAACCCACAGAGCCTAGGGCTTGCCGATCGGAAGGTTGGCAGTTCGAATCCCCGCAACGGGGTGAGCTCCCGTTGCTCGGTCCCTGCACCAACCAACCTAGCAGTTCGAAAGCACGTCAAAGTGCAAGTAGATAAATAGGTACCGCTCCGGCGGGAAGGTAAACGGCTTTTCCGTATGCTGCTCTGGTTCGCCATCAGCAGCTTAGTAATGCTGGCCACATGACCCGGAAGCTGTCTGTGGACAAACGCCGGCTCCCTCGGCCTATAGGTCAGGCGTACCTTTACCTTTAATGTCCTACTTTGTATGATTTCTTTCAGAAAATGGTATATGTATGAATAATAATTTTGAGTAATAGTGGCTATAATAGCTGCCAGAATCTCTTAACTGTTTTCAGGAAGGAATGCAAGGAATCATGTTTAATCTTGCTTCATTCCAGAGCTTAGCATTTCATAAACTGGGCATGGAATCTAGACTCCTAAGTGGGAATGCTGCCTACAAAGACGCTGGTCCCTGCACACCCGGGCGCTCTTTCCTTGCACAGCAACGGCACGTGACCAATACCCGAAGGAATCTTTCTGTTAAAGTACCACCTGCAACATCGGATTAAACCACAGAGGATATTCGTGCACTAAAGTGTCCTTAACTTATTTTGTAACTTTTGTTTTTAACTACCTGACGAAGAGCGTGATTGTGATGCTGGGCATCAGCTATTTTACATCTGAGACCCATAAGGCTGGTAAATTTGATTTGGCCAGCGATGACTATAAAAAGCAACATATGTCAAATTACTTTTCTTGATTTTAAACAGATCTGAGGTATGTGTCGATAAGCACAGCTCAAAAGGAGTTTTATTTGTCTTCATAATGTATATATAAATACCAAAATTGGCATCCTATTTAAAATCCTATTTAATGTTTTAGTCTAGGATGTGTACTGATTTTAGTGGGAGTACAGTTTTATGACTGTCATCTGCACAAAGAAAAGTAATCCTCGCCCCCCACCCCACCCCCGGACCTTCTGCTACGTTACAAAAATAACAAGGACCAAATTAGAAAATCTATCATTCTTTTTCAGCATTCATGGCATGAGGGATTTTTGATTGCAAGCAAATTGTAACCAAAATGATTTACTAATTTCAGGACTGTCCACCTAATGCTGCAGTTCTGCTGAAGTCCATTCAAGCTTTATTGAACTCCCATTCAGTTTTGTAATAAGTACTGGGGCTGCAGTCCAAACACCCCTTTGGGGGGGGGTTGGAGCGGGGAGCTAGGAGTGTCGTCAGTGGGGTCACTGGCCGATACAAAACCCTGAAAAAGAGTGTTGTGGGGAGGACCTGAGCCAGTTGGCCTGGAAGGAACTGGAATCCAAGCCAGCCACACTGCCTTGATGTGACATCATTGGGCCTGGTGAGGACTTAATCACTTCACCAGCCCCAAGCTGAGACAGCTCTTTGCCTGCTGGGCTATAGATATAACAGTGGGACTGCTACTCCATTAGGTTCTGCTGCCCCCTGGCCAGGGTTTGGACTGCAGCCTTAAATCGCCATTTTATGTAATGAAAAGGATTCAGGAAAGACAAAATGTCTATGTATTTGCACTCAACTATCGATGTCTTTATTTTAAAAAAAAACACGTAAAATTACAGCCTTTTTAAAGGTTGCAAAATTAACCTTGACTGAAGTCTCCTTAGTAGGTTTTGAGCCCAGACTACTGAGTGGTGTCTGTTTTTGTCTCTGTCGTGTAATGTCCTGCTCATGCAGGGATGCAGTGTGTTCAGCTGTGGCACAGTGAGAGGAAGGCTCTGATCCTATGCTGCTCCTGAGGATTGGCTGCAGATGTCCCAGACACTTGTGTGTCTAGCCCTCCATTGTGGTATGACTAGGTACTGGGTTGAGCTCCAAGGGAGTAACTTGATGGCATTAGGTAGACATCATTTGTTGCTGTATCTTTTGCAGAATAAGAGCTTGAAGTCTATTCCAGAGAACGGTGAGTCGCTGGAGTAGGTTACCTTCTTACCTAGTAAGAAGCTGCTAGGGTTGCTTTTAAAGCCTTCCAAAATGCTATTAACATTTAAAAATTATCATTATCAGGTCAGAGAACAAAAGCAGTAGGGAAGATTCTCACAGTTGTTTGTGTGTGCTGTTTACTTTGTGCATCTGATGAAGTAGACCATTGCACTTTGTGTTGCAATTAGCCATTTTGTAATTTTAAAAATTGAGGCACATTATTATTTAGGCCGATAGCAGTAATTCCAGACACAAAGAGCAGACTTAAGTGCATGTTCACAGGGTGGAATGCATGGTTATTTTTTAAGGTGGACTCTGTGTTTAAAAAGTTACTTGCACATGGGCCAGAATTATGTTTATAAAATGTAATGCAGCCTTGAACATTACTGCAAATAAAATGAAGTCTGTAATCTGAGTTGCAGGGGGTTTTTGGGGGTGAGGACTAACATAATCAATAACTGCAGCTTAAACTTTAAAATTTTTAGCGTTTTATTAAAATTGGCCTAAAATATCTGATGATGTGACTACAGTATTACATGCTTTTATGTGGAAACTGATACTACAAATGTCTAACAATTCTGTTTTTTAATGACGTGCTATACTTAATACCAGCACTGTAAAGTTATAGTGTGCTACTGTCTGAGCCTTCAGTCTTTCAAGCTGTTTTTCAAGATTTCATGTCTGTTGACTACCTCCTTGGTACTAAGCTCTTACCGTTCTGTTCAACCTGCTGACTTGTGTTTTTGGTAGCTTTTTCCCTGGTCTGAATTTGTAGGGAGAAATGGTGAATACAAATTTTGTAGCATGTTGCTTAATGTTTTGATACTATACTATATTCTTGTAATCAAATATGGTCACAGTGAGTAGTCTCCACAGATAACAATTCACATACATAGGATACTTTTCTTCAGTGGCTTTAATTTATAGTGTGTTCTGTATGACAACTACTGCTAGTACAGGAAAGTCAACATCAAGGCCCCAGTCCAGCTCAAGTTAGTAATAACTAAAGCTGCAGTCCAAGCACCATTCCAAGTGGGCATAGTTTAGATTGTGCTGTACATTCTGTTGTAAGCAGTGAATTTAAAAAAAAAAAAGCCAGGACTGACTAATTTCTATGGGACTTGGTGTCAGCTAACTTGAGCGGCTGAGTTGGATGCTAGCTGATGCAACTCTGCTGCATATGTGTCTTGGTACTGTCTACCTCCATGTCAAAGAGCCAGAAAAATATGGCTGTACTTTATCTTAAATTACTTTTTTGTGGTAGTTTGGCATTGCTCTATTACAGTGATGGCCAAACTTGGCCCTCCAGCTGTTTTGGGACTACAACTCCTATCATCCCTAGCTAACAGGACCAGTGATCAGAGATGGTGGGAATTGTAGTCCCAAAACAGCTGGAGGGCCAAGTTTGGCCATCACTGCTCTGTTAGATGGAACAGAATGATGGTGGTAACATTATTTTTAATTACAAATTCCATGGGTTGAAGCCAGTCATGTCCCCTGGCTAATGGAAGGGCCTTTGATCTTGTGAAAGCTCCTATGAGTACATGGGAGCAGAAGTTTATTTCCACATATTCCTCCTTCAGTCCCCCATACCACTTTTAAGTACTAGTCCAAAGGACCTCCCAATCCTCTGGAGGGATTGCAGAAGGAAGAGGGGAATCTTAAGTCTCATCTGTCCTCACTTTCTGCTCACAATCTACTGGATTAAAAAGAGTGTTCTGTCAGCAGAGGGCTACATCCCATGCAATCTTAGAAAGTTTGAGCTTTTTAATGAACTAAGAGACAAAGTAGATATGTCGGTGAATTCAATTAGACATCTATGGAAAAACTCGATGGGGAGTTTTTTTGTCAGAGAAGCATATTTACTGCCATGTGTTCTTTTTAGTCCCAACTTGTTAAAGAAAATGTTACTACTTACCATTTTGCAGCCATCTTTCAGAATGCTGAACTTCACAAGGATTAATCTAAAAGGAGAGAGAGAGAGATTTTTCAGCTATCCTGGTAGAATTGTTGCTATATTGTGCCCATTGCCACCTATGTGACCTGACCATTCACAGGCTATATACACAGCTCCTAGGCTTGGCTGTTTGGCCAGAGGAAATGTGTGGGCAACCCCTTTATGTGCATATTTTCATGCTGCTGGATTGCACTGAGTGTCCATGGAGGCATAGCAGCTCAATCATTGCACAGGTAAACTTGTGAATCTGCAGCCATAGCAATTTTATGTAGTAATTGTGTGCAACTGAATTTGTGGTGGACTACTTGGTGTTTAGTTTCTAAACTTAAACTACCTCCTTTGAGTAATAAAATTCAGCTATTTGATCACCAGCAATTGAATTCAGAATTTTGATTCTCCTAGTTTAATTTAACTATGAATTGAGTTAGTCTCTCTTGTGTTTTGCTTGCAGGGCAATACTATACATGTCTACTCAGAAGTAAGCCCCACTGAGTTCAATGGTACTTACTCTCATGTAAGTATGTATAGGATTGCAGCCTTAGTGTGGAATATTTGCAGCCTTAGTGTGGAATATTTCTTTGATTTGAACATAATGCAAAGGAGTTACTTATCTATGTTAAGTCCTTAAAATGTGCTGTGCTTAGATGGGATGAAAATGTTGATGCATACACACTATGTCTGAAAAAGCAGTCTCTCTAATAAAGTAATATTAATTGATGTCAGATGCAGACTTACTTGAGCTGATGGAGACTTGCAATCACCCTTCATCTGTAATTCTTCATTAATTAAAAATGTAGCATAGAAACTGGTTCACCAAGTGTTGGTCCCACAAAACCTTGCAGTCACATTTTAATCAGGTTTGGGCTGCAATTACTGCTTAGTAAGTTGTACAGTGTTTGGCAATTATTGGCAAAACCTATCACTACTCCCACACAATCTCCATTCCTTTCAGTGGGGATTGTGTAAAAACCTCAAGTGGTGCTTAAACACTATGTTCCCTGTATTGATTGCATGTTTATTTTCATTAGAGTAAAAGCACTTTGTTTGTATAACAATTTATGAATTGACACTATGGCTAATTATGGGATATGTGATTTCACCAACTTTTAAAAATCATGCATACATTTAGACAAGTTTCTGTAAGAACGCGACCAAACTAAAACATGCAGTAGAATTAATGAAAAGTTTTAGTTCATTAATAAAAAGTGTTCTTTTCTACAATAACCATTTGCTTGGATTCACATAATTGTAAGCAATACCAATGTTTTTTCTTCAGTAAGGATAAATAGGCCTGACTTCAGGTTTTCTGTTAGACTTGCCGGGGTCTAATCTATTTGACGTGTACAAGTCTGATCCTGTGCAAAGCAAATGGGCTGTATAGAAATAGAGGAAGAAATTGCACTAATTTGTAAACATGGTTTTACTCTTGATTCAAGAAATATTCTTTTATATTCACATTAAAACCTTTTGACATTAATTTTGTGGTCTCTGGTTATTTTATCAGCACCCTTTGCGTTACAGTCTTGTCAAACCCACTGCATACTCCTAACCAGCTGCAGTCTGTTTACCCCCACTCCCAAAACTACAAAACACACTAATTTGTGAGAGCTGCAGAAAATAAGTATTATTAAGCACCTCAGAAGCACAGTATACCAATAACTGTAAACTTTGTCATGTGCCTCCTTTGTATTGAATCCGTGTATCCTACAGGAGCTTTACACAGCAATTAAGCAGATCATAACACGTTTTCTTGTTTTGCATTAAACAAGATGGAGCCATCAGAGCATTGCCATTGGATGAATGCATGTGTCATGTTATTTTGGGTCCCTGAACCTCTGTTTGTGCAAGCACTCACCTCTATCAGTGCTTTGTGGCCTAGGTTTCTACAAGTGTGATGCAGCCCCTCCACACTTGCTCTTCCACCTAAAATGTGGGTGGTTAAGCAACATCTGGAAGAAGTGATGTAGCCAGCTTCTGAGTAGCCAGAAACTTGTTTGTAGCTGCTAAGCCTCTTTATAATGTCACCATGACTCATAATCTGCTTGCAGTAAAATGTCTTAACTCTTGAAACTGCTAGCTTTCTACAGAACAAGTAAGCAAGCACAGACAAAAATCTTGGCTTGAATACAGAAAGCACTGTGGAGCTATTCACCACCCTGTGGCTGGGTGGGGTGGGGGTAGAATCTGCTGTTACAAAGGCTGTGATGCTGTTGCTCCTGAGCAGAATTTCCCACTCCCCGGTCAGTGACACAGGAGGCATGTAGTAGCTTGCAAGCGAACAAAGTAATGGGTGCATAGAAACCTCTGTTACTTTTGCACAGTAGGCTGCATTCCAGCTCCGCAAAAGTCAGACCCATTGCTTCATCCTCCGGGCAAGCAAAAGGCACTACAGTATATCTCAATTAAAGTACACATTCTAACCAAGCAAAAGCTCTCCAGTTTGAACAGCACAGCCAGTGAGCAATGTTGCCTGGAGAGGGGCATAGCCCAAGGGTGGTACAGAACAAGCAGGAGAGCCACATCCAGCCCAGGGGTCTGAGGCTGCCAGCCCTGGACTTCCCTGCAGACTGGAACAACAGATTGGGAACACAATAGCTGTATTCAGGCAAGCATTTCACTGGCAGGCAGGAGATAGAATCTGATGCCTTCTGCATGCAATCCAGATGCACCAGCACTGAGCTATGGCCATACGGTTTCCATATAGGAGAACACACACACTTGTCTTTAGTAGCACCAGCATTTGAGCTCTGCAGTCCTGTCCTACAACAGTGTTCTCATTAAAGTAGGGCACACTGTTTCCATGTTACATGTTAATGCACTAATTTGAATGCATGCTGAAGTATACGTGAGTTTCTACGAGGTGAGACGTAGTGATTACAGCAAGAGACTTTATTGAGCAAACAGAACAAAGCAACAGGGGCAAAGCAAGTAATAACGTATGTATTTCTGAAGGCCTGGGCCACTCATACTCTCAACATGTTTGGTTGTCTAAACCCCCAAGCTGCGAATCGTAACTCAGAGCTTAAAAGCCAATGCCAGTAACCCAAACCCTGACAATGCTATTGATTGGATATCATGTATCGAATCAGAACAGAGGGGCAAAGAATCCTAGTCCGGACCACTGAGTACATAACACAAACTTTCTGTAAACTGCTTGGTTTTTTTATGATTAAACAGTATATAAATCCTATTTAATACATAAAATCAGAGAAAACAACTCAGTACTTGCTGAAAAGGAGAACTTCTAGCAGCTCTACAGGGGTCCAATACACTTTGTAAATTGTACAGTGGTACCTCAGATTACAGACGCTTCAGGTTACATACGCTTCAGGTTACAGACTCCGCTAACCCAGAAATAGTACCTCAGGTTAAGAACTTTGCTTCAGGATGAGAACAGAAATTGTGCTCCAGCAGCGCGGCAGCAGTGGGAGGCCCCATTAGCTAAAGTGATGCTTCAGGTTAAGAACAGTTTCAGGTTAAGAGCAGACCTCCAGAACGAATTAAGTTCTTAACCCGAGGTACCACTGTATACAAATTTGAGCATGCTCCACTGGACAGTTTGTTCCAAGCGAGTTAGATAAATTGCTCTGAATGTTGAGAAAGCGTGTTCTCATTAAAGGAGAGCACGTGTTGCGGATGGGGCCGAGCAAAGCACCCCATGGTTGCCAGGCAGGATAGATTGAAGGGGCTTGGATCGGATTGGTGATTGGTGTTACTGGGGTAAATTTGATGTTGCCAATTTAGGGGTGGGAACAGAGGTTATTTAAACAAGGCTCACAGCATGTTCCTTTCTCTTTCGCTGTGGGCATCGGATCACATGGAGCACTTGGACTGTCTGGAGGACAGTGAAGCAATCTTCTCATTGTCTGGTTACATTTCTTTATTTCCCCCTTCTTTTAATCCTCTCTAGTCCCTTAAATAATTTAATTCCCCCTTTTTCCTGTTCGATTTCCCACCCCACCCCTTACCCTGTCCCAGTGGCGTAGCGTGGGTTGTCAGCACCCGGGGCAAGGCAAGTAATTTGCGCCCCCTAACCCGTGGATTTGCGCCCCCTAACCCTAACCCCCAGATGTTGCGCCCGGTGCGGCCGGCCCCCCCTGCACCCCCCACGCTACGCCACTGCCCTGTCCTGTGGGAAGATTCTTCCTGTATCTGTGGCTTGCCTTTCCAATAGGGAGAGAGCCCCATTAGGGGCTTTCTTTCGCAAAAAGGTTTCCCCCATTTCTCCTGTTGTAAATTGTGGGGCTAGTCAGGGCTGTTCCCAGCTTAGGTAGACATGCTTAAGCCAGCACTGCATGTCTGTTTCTAACTAACCACAGTCACTTTCAACTGACTACTGTTATCATGAAAAGACATTGGTAATTGGAACCAATGGGCAATAAAGAACAAAAACTGAGGAGGTAATACTGCTAAACCTACTTAAAATAAAACAGCATAAAATATGTTCCCCCACCTTAGCGACAGAATGCACACACCTTTTACGGCAGCGGCAACAACGTAACTCCAGCCTAAAGGCTCCACATCCTTTGGAGCCTGGAGAGCAAACTTCTGAATCAGGACAGCAAAGAAAAGGAAAAACTCGCTCCTCGCCAACTGCTGACCAGGGCAAGCTCACTTTCCTAGCAAAGAGGGAGAATAGACTGTGTTAGTGGAGAGCTACAGTGAATCTCATTTTGCCAGTCAGGCAAATGGGAACACTGAACAGCTTTGATAATTGTTTCTAGGATTTTGGAATAGACACATTTCAGGTACATAAATTTCTATTTTGTGTACGGATTGAGGGAAATTCAATTTTGTTTACATTTAAATGGAAATCTACCTAATTTGTACTCTTCAAACCAGATTGAAGAAATACAAATACAAATGAAGGAAAGATCTCATCAGCCTTGAAAATGTAAACTTGAGAAATTTTAAGCATTTAAATAATTGCCCATATTAAAAAACCCTCACTCAATTACCTAAATATTTCATTGGCAACTGGGGCTTTTGGACGATCTGTAAAGTTTTCGCCCTGATGGACAAGAGCCTCTTTCACCAGATGGAATCCATTCACAACCACAATCCACATGCTTCCAATCTGAAGGCTGAAGACATTGCCATATTTTTCAGTAAGCTGGAAGGAGAGTGAGGAAGAATCATTTCTATTTTGTTTTTTAAAATATGATGATGATGATTCCTAATTAAGACCTGAAGTCTGGGATTGAGTTTGTGGGAAGGGCTAGGGTCTCACCTCACCCACCCTGCATATTGTGTTGTCGTCTTGTGCCTAAGGAGAAAGCAAACTGCTCTCTGGGCTGAGGAGCTAGGAGAGATCTAGCTGGCTGCTGCCTTGTCCAAGCAGATAAATTGGTTTGTAGCTCTGGACCTTTCCCAGGACAGAGCTACAGGATAAAGGCAGAAGTGGCATGAAAAACCTACTAATGACACATGCAAATAAACATCCTACCTTTAAAGGCAATTGTGGGTACAGAATTGTTATAAATAACTGTTGGGTAAAATAGATCCTATGTTCAGAGGCAATACATATCTGGATACCAGATGCTGGGAATGAACAACAGTAGAGGCATTTGTCTTTGTGCCCTGTTTATGGTCTTCTCAGAGACATCTGGCTAACCAGTCTAAGGATGCTAGAGGGCATCTTAGCCTTATCCTCCAGTGAAGCCAGTGCATAGCTGTCCACCTTCCCTTTTTTTTGCGGGAAATTCCCTTATTCCAGCGCCGTTTCCCGCTGCTTCCTGCTGCTATCCCGGATTGTTAGATATCCTGTAGATTGTCCTCGGGACAGGTGAAGCTGCTGATCCCTTATTTTCAAATCTGAAAGTTGACAGCTATGAGCCAGTGTGGTGCAGTGGTTAAGAGCAGTGGACTTGTAATCTGGTGAACCGGGTTCGATTCCCCACTCCTCCACATGCGGCTTCTGGGTGACCTTGGGATAGTCACACTTCTTTGAAGTCTCACAGCCTCACTCACCTCACAGAGTGTTTGTTGTGGAGGAGGAAGGGAAAGGAGATTGTTAGCTGCTTTGAGACTCCTTAGGGTAGTGATAAAGCGGGATATCAAATCCAAACTCTTCTTCTTACACTCCTATACAGTGCATTGTCAGGCTAAACTCATGCCATGATTCCTCATCCTTACCTTGTGTAAGGTAATATATATGTAGCATATTACCCAGAAAAGAAAGAGGCCTGGGCTCTGGGGGGTAATTCCTTGGGCGAATCTGTTTCTTGCAATCAGTAAGAAGTAGAAATGTAGCCAGAAACACCAGAACGACCTGCAGGGACAAGGCCTCCCAGAGGACAGAGAGCAGCTGGAGCAGCATCTTCAAACCCTTCTAGCCTTCCTTTGTCAGAATGGATTGCTATCTGTCGAGGGAATCCAAAATCACATGCAGGTAGAGAAGCACACCTGCCCTCTTGGCTAACGTTCCTGTAAGAACTGAGGGCAAAGTTTCCACACATCATTATACATTAGGGTCACCAGACATCCCCGGTTCCCGGGGACAGTCCCTGGATTTGCAAATCTTTCACCGGGAAATGTGGCAGCAGCAGCAGCCTCAGCAGCCCGGAGCCAGCCTGGTAGCGCAGTTGGTTCTGGCTGGCTTCAAGAGCTGCTCGCTGCCATGGCGCCCGACATTTTTCCTCGCCAGAAGTCCCCATATGATGTGTCTTGTGCACATATGATGTGCCTTGTGCAATCTCCTGTCCCCTTCCCCCTTTGTTTTGACTGATCAGGGGAGGCTTGGGAGTTGCAGCCTGCCAGCCGTTGCCCAGTTTTTTTTTAACTCTGTGCATTTATGTTTCACAGGGTGTGAAAGAAGAGCTTTGCACCTTTATACAATATGCATGTATGCTTGGGCCCAGGGTCTTTTGCCTCACCATCCCCACTACTGACTCCCTGTTGCTACTCAGCTTCAAAAAAAAAAAAGTGTCCCCGGATTCATTGAAAAAAATCTGGTAACCATATTATACATCATGCCCACAAAGAGGCAGAAGGGAGATGACTTAATGTGTAACTCTTCCTAGGGGGAAGGGGGGAGCGTAGCTTTCTCAGTCAGAATATTTCCTTCTTGTTTTCACAATTCTGCGGAAGACAAGTAAGTGTCCTTCCCGACATTTCTAGAATTCTCTTCAAAGTCTGTGCTCTGTGCATAAATAATTAACTTCTGCCATGAAGTATGATCCTGTTCCTGAGACCTTTGGACTGATATCTTGATAAGGGGTCAGAGGAGTCAATTCAATGGTCTTCTGTTCTGCATAGGTTCAATTTTGCCTTGGCAGGCCTGGCTCAAGACATCTTGCCGTCTGAGGCAAATGAGAAAACGGCACCAGAGGTAGACTAGCCCTGAAACCAGGAACTCCATTTCTTCCCCTCCAAGCTCAGTGAGTGAGGCTTGCTAGGTGAGATGCACACCTGCAGGAGCTGAGCTCAGCCAGGTGCCAACGATGCTCGCCTGCCTGCCCACTTGCCTCCACCCATCTCACTGCCAGCCAATATGCCTCAGAGAGCTTTGTGCACTTGCCCAGGCCCCAGGCCTTGCCTGCCCAGACACCTGAGCCTGAGTCCCTCTCAGCATGGCCAAGCAGCAGCTGCATGTAAGCATCCAGACAGAGTGGAGCAACAAGTGGAAGAGGAGGAAATGCTTTCTTCTTCTTCTTCGGGTTGGCAGAAGAGCATGCCTTGAAGTTTCCTTGTCGTGGGAGTAGAGGCCTGCTGTTCGCTAAAGTCTTCCTGCTATCAGCACCTCCTGCCATTATATGTCACCTCACACAACTCAGTGGCAGGACTGGCCCTGTGCCTTGGCCACAAACTGACTAGGATTGAGAACTTGAAAGAAATTTAAAACTTTTACTATCTTGCCATGCCCCTGTCCATCTGTATGTTCAAATGTTGGTTGGCATCCGTCTGTCTCAGAAGACAATGGAGGAGTGCGCTTTGGGGGTGAGGTCAAGCTATTGGGAGGTGACAGTGGCTGCTGTGGCTGTAGAGATTGATGTGGGAGAGACATGTCTTGCTGCAGCTGGGGCAGATGAAGGGGCGTCCAGTTCTGTCGCATCAGATGCACAATGGTGCTTCTTTTCTCTGCACTCCTCCCAGGGGTCATTTTTCCTCCAGTCCCTACCATGGATACACGACTTGGAATAGAGGGAAACCTGTTGCAGAGTAGTGATATTTAGCAGCTCAGAAGCTAAATCATATGTAAGACTGACTCGCCCTTTAGGAATTAAAGCATTGACCAGACCCTCATTAAATATTCTAAAGCTTTATTTGCAGAACAGATGATAAAAAGAAAAATATATGCAGAATATTTACAAGACACATGCTTATCCAAGCATGGGCGTAGCTTCACTTAGCTGCAGAGTACTACAGCTGCTTGCTTAAACATTCAGTCGAACTGTGCCTCTCCCTCTTCCAGCTTTGGACTCAACCTGTACCTAGGCTGCACAGCTCTTTGAAGAGATGGCTTTCAAGTTCCAGCAGTCTTCAGCTCAGCTGCCTTCGGAGAGCTCTCATTAACTGATGCATTGCGCGCGCTCTCTCTCTCTCTCTCTCTCTCTCTCTCTCTCCTTCGTAGAAAGAAGCATTCGCTGCTGTACTTCCAGCAGCGTCCAGAGAGGATTTCTGACACTGTCTCCTGCAGGGTTCCTAACAGATTACTCACCCCTCTTCCAACGCTGTGTCATCACAATGAAGTCACACAAAACGTAGCCTGTGACCCAATACTTCTTATGTGACCAAAATTAACCAACTCCATGAGAGCTACTAGGGAACATACTAGAATTAAATATTTAACCACTCAAAACTCAAAGTGTTTTCTGTAAACACACAGCAGTACACATTTATACATTCCCATTTCAGCAAATTAAACCACTATACCCCCAAAAAGCAAATGGCTGCAATTTGATTTTTTTCCCCAGTTGCCCCATTGCGCAATAACTAGTTTATGAGAAACATTCTCTAGCAAAATGCTATATGCCAGAATTTAAGATGCCAGTAAATCAGACCCTTCCAAGCTTTCGTTATTGTCCACCCAGTCACAAGAAAAAGGTGAATGATAAGTTCCTCATTCTTTAAAACCTTATTTGGATCTTTGAACAGATTCAATGGTACCAAACTTGGGGTAAAGGCCTGCATCCTGTTGCATGATTTTAGAAATTTCTAGAAACAACTTCTCCCCAAAGCATTCGACCCTCAAACAATCCCACCATGTGTATCAATACATGCCACCTGGTGACAAACACACGCAATACACGGGGGAAGAAACTGATGCACTGTGGGCCAAATGCTTGGGTGTTAAATTCCAGCTGTGTAGTAAAAGTAATTCCCTCACAGAAACAAAGATTGGTTTATGAGGTGACTTTCCCCACAACCCTTCCCCGTCTCTGTCATCTAGGGAAAACTGCAGTTTGACCCCAGCACATCCACCTACAGTGCTACCCAATATAATTTTATAAAGAGCTGAGAGTCAACCTTTATCCACACCATCATTATTCAATAATATTTGTTCAAAGGGCTTAAGACTCTGTGTTCCTTCTTCCACAAAACACTACAGCAGAGGTTGGCTCAGGACAAATATGCATCTAGCCCAAGACTCTCCAAGAAGTGCAGGCACAACAGCCCCACTAAACAACTGCTTCAACTTTTTCAAAAGGACTTTGTAAAGCTGCACTCAGTAGTACTGATAGAAAGAGGGCATGTCTTCAGAGTGACATTGCTGCTTGCCCTGTGAATGACAGCAATGCATGCTAAAGTAGCCTCAAATGTTGCTGGATTACAGCTCCAATCATCCTTGCTCATTGATTAATCCAGGTGTGGATGATGGGAGTTCTAGTACAGCAACATACAGAGACCCATGATTGAAGAACTCTGCACTAAAATGAAAAGTCAGACCAAGAAAGAAAGGTCTTCCCAAATCCTGGTCCTTACTTGTCAAGATATTTCATGTTTGCAGCTACAAGCTATTTCTATCTAAATCCCTCTGAGTAACAAGCTGGTAGTAAATGGTCCATCTTTTACAATTGTTTGTGTTCCTTTTAGCTTAAGAGAATAGAGCCCAGCTGTGGGAATTTCACTTTAGACCACCATTCATTAATTAGAAATGAAACAGAGCTACAAAATCAGTCAGTCTTTAGCAATTGCTATGCTTATAGCAGATGATGTTGCAGTATAACGTGGAACTAATACTCCCTTGTGGTTTAAACTTGCAATTTCCCACTAACAGCTAAATTGCCACTTTTAACTATTTTCATGGAAATCACTTTGCAGACTCAGTTTTAACCTTGTTATCCACTATGTTTATTGAATCACAACAATAATGCTTCTGAAAAACAATACAACCTGTGGAAAATACATTGACTACAATCCAACTCTGAGCAACCTGAAAGCAGAGATGAGCGCCGCATCCCATTGTCAAATTCCACTGGACTTAATCATCCAGGGGTCCTTTACCTTTTTACCTTACCTTAGGATATTTAGAAAAACAATTAAACTTTGCATTTTGATTTTATAAACATATGCTGGGCATTCCATTAGATTTTTATCTTCAGTTGTGATCACACATATCCTTACAAGGAAAGCAATGCCTTTTTCTCACCACTGCTAGGGCCAGCATAAGCCCACAACCTCCCAGGAGCCCCCCAGCAGCAGCAGCACCTACCAGCTGTCTTCCTCCTGGACAAGACGTGTCAGAACTACGCAGGAATATGTGTCCTCTACGCTCTTTTGAACTGGACCAGTGTCAGCCAGGGGACCCCACCATTGTCTTGACCTTCCTTAAAGGAAAGGGGGTAAAAGCAGCAAGCCATTTGTTCTCTCTCCCAAGGAAAGAGAGAGTAAAACAAGCAACACCTGCTTCTATGCTTTCAGCCAATCTGAGATGTTTGGGACACCTGGTGATAGAAACAGCCCAGGGTCCTAAAGAGCTGCTAATTCCAGTTGTCTAGGTTAACTTGCCTGGACACACCTGAGACAAGTATTCCCTAGAAACTGTTCTGTGCAAATAAGTAGTGGGTGGGTGGATGTCAAAGTCCAGGCACTCAAAGAGAATTGCCTGGATAGTTAACTGACCTTACAATGTACACAAGTCTACTCAGCTAGATTAAGAATGAAGTTGAAACATAGAAACTACTGCATTGTGAGGGAGGAAAGAAAAACAGGACTCTTTGTCTAGTTTCACTTCTTGTTTGCTATCTCCGCTCCACACCCTCATTCAAATTCTGTTATTCAAATCAATCAATTTGGATTAAGCCAAAGTTCTGTTCCTACACCATAAATTAATCCTACTTATTGAAGAAATGGCAATGATGCAAAGTGGGCCCTCTTAGCGAGAGAATGCACATATCCTGTATGGCAGGGGAGACACGGTCAGACCTATCCTAAATTCACAGCTTAATGTCACATCCTTTGGAGCCTGAAATGTGAACTTCTGAATTAGGGCAGTGAAGAAAATGAAGAGCTCGGTCCTCGCCAGCTGCTCTCCCAGACAAGCTCGCTTTCCTGGAAGGGGGTGGGGGAGAAAAAGACTGTTTCAGTCGAGAGCTTTTGCTACTGTGAAGAGTGGCACAATTTAAACAACACGGGCAGACCAAATAATTTAAAAAATAATTCTGCTGTTGCAAAATAAATATAGAAGTCGGTCCTACTTCCTAGTCAAGCAAATGGGAACACTGAACAAATATGATCATGATTTTACTGAATTTGGAATAGATATATTTGAATTGCATAAATTTATCTCATATGCAGTTTTGGAGAAAAAAACCAATTTGAATTATATTTTATTAGGAATCTACCTAATCTGCATATATCTTAGCTAAGGGTGTGGGCAAACAGTTCCTCAAGTTCAAGATGGAAGTGGGTTTCTCTTCCTTGGGGAAACTATGAAAAAATACATCAGCTGTTGTCCACTTGTGGAGCACCTGTGCCACTTATGGCACCTGAGAAAAATGTATGCAAATATTCCCCCCAAAATCCACATGGCTTACTGGGGGGGGGGGGAAGAGTATAGAAACACAATTTTGTGTAACTTCACACCTCCTATGGTAAGGTTACCAGACATCCCCGTTTCCCAGGCACAGTCCCCGGATTTATAAATCAGTCTCCTGACAAAATCCATCTATTTAGTAGGAAGTTGAAAAGTGTCCCCGGATTCATTGAAAAAAATCTGGTAACCTTATCTATGGTAGCCATTTTGTGACTTGCATCCACAGTAAAGGTAAAGGGACCCCTGACCATTAGATCCAGTCGTGACCATGTCTGGGGTTGCAGTGCTCATCTCGCTTTATTGGCTGAGGGAGCCTGCGTACAGCTTCTGGGTCATGTGGCCAGCATGACTAAGCCGCTGCTGGCGAACCAGAGCAGCGCACGGAAATGCCGTTTACCTTCCCGCCGGAACGGTACCTATTTATCTACTTGCACTTTGACGTGCTTTTGAACTGCTAGGTTGGCAGGAGCAGGGACCGAGCAACGGGAACTCACCCCATCGCGGGGATTTGAACCGCCAACCTTCCGATCAGCAAGTCCTAGGCTCTGTGGTTTAACCCACAGGGCCACCCACGTCCCCTGCATCCACAGTACTTCCTCCCAATCCCAAATGTGACCACAGGCCCCAATAGGGAGGCGACCCGTGTAGTACACCAGGCTGCAAGCAACCAAGCCATCATCATGCAGTCTCTGTTGCAATTCTAAGGAGCCATGGATCAACTTTTGTTACCTGCAGAGAATGGCAGGAACGCTTCCCTTTTCCTGAACTGACCATTTTCTAGGAAATGGCCAGGATTAAACACATTGGGTGTTTCCCACTCATCCTCGTCAAAGTGCAGTGAGGTCAAGTTGGTGGCCAAGAAG
Organism: Podarcis tiliguerta; assembly: GCF_965153285.1. Lineage (NCBI taxonomy): Eukaryota > Metazoa > Chordata > Lepidosauria > Squamata > Lacertidae > Podarcis > Podarcis tiliguerta. The sequence continues at coordinate 58,285,445 of NC_139539.1, forward strand.
CTTCCCTGACAAAGAAGAAGCAAAGAAGACGGCAGATTAGAACGAGCAGAGAAATCTTTGTGTTTAGATCTGTGCAACTATAGCTGTACTAAGCTTCCTAGATTCAAGTCCAACCCAGAAATGATGTTTTGAAAACACAGGTTAGATTTTAAAATATATTCAAAGTAGGATAGGAAACGCCAGGTGCTACAGTTTGGGTTATTAGTGATGGTCATTAAAAAAGAAACTAGCTATCCATGCAAATGGTACAGACTGCGCTTGGAATCCATTTTTGCCAGGGGTTGGAAAGAACCAAAAGTCTATCTAGCCATAACCCCTTCCCTCCACTCCAGATCTTGATGTGCCCAAAGAACACCCCAGAGCCTGCCCAGTGGCCATGCTGGCTCAAGCAGAAGGAGTTCAACAGCATCTTGGGAGCAGCACACTGGCTATCCCTGACTTAGAACTTTGGCATCAAGTTTTCACATCTCAAGAGAAGAGGAAAGGCTTATAAGAAAGGTATATCTTCTTAATGTTTACTTTGGGAATATGAAACCCAGCCAGTGTAGTGTCCTTTGTTGTCAACCGAGGCACATTCAAAGGTATAATGTTGCTTATTCTTTGAATTTCATGAACAACTGCATTGGTGTATGGCATTCTGTCCCTGTCATCCATCGCTGGCTGGCGAGACTGGCCAATCACAGAATCTATTTCCGCTTGGACTTTTGCTGCAAATAAAAGAAAATCTCTCATCAACACAAGGATAGACTTTTTCTAAGATCTGTAGGGGAGGCCCATCTATAATATTTAATGGATTTGAGCAGACACAGAATTGATACTCCTTAAATGGATGGGTAACCAAATTTTCACTTATTGCAATCAATTTTCATTTGGACCAGTCAGCAGAGTATCCTGTTATTTTAGGAAAGGCCCCCATGATCTGCATCAGCAAACGAGGATTTAGAAGTAAACAAAAGAATATCATCTGTAAATAAAACCATGTTGCGCAAGCTAAGGGTTCCATGTAAATATTGAAAAGTAACAGTGAAAAGGGAAATCCTTGTCTAGTTCCTCTAAAGTAGCAGAAAACATGGCGTTTACATGTGGGCAAATCGCATAATATCTTAATCCATTTTTTGCATTCCAAAGGAAATCCAGCCACCATTAGTTTAGTACAGCCACCATATACTGTTTATATATTTTGTCAAAGACCTTTTCAGCATCTAATGATAAGATTATATATTGATGTTTGCTTTCAGTAGGCCTTTGTTATATACAAAACAAAGTAAGGAAAGACAAATGAGCCAACTACAGTTCTACCTTGAATATCTGGATAAATGGCCATATACAGCAAACCCCAACGCAGGGTTGTAGAAGTTGTTTCCGTTCCAGCAAGAAATAAATCCAGTGCTGAATGTAGAAGGTTTTCTTCATGGAAACTGGAAGCAGAATCCTCCTTAAAACAGAAATGCACCAAGGAGTTAAGCAGCCATTAAAAACACCATCCTACTGTCAGACCCACATGTCAAGAGATCACTAGGGGAGGCAAGGGCTCTACTCCTGAAAAGTGTCCAGGATTTAGGAAGCTCAAGGCAACAGTCCTGTGAATCACTGATGCTGGCATAAAGTATAGGTTTGTTCTGGTCAAGGACGCCAAAGCCTTAGAGAAGGTTTATTCAGACAACTGAGGCAGTGATTCTTTTAGTCATGTCAACTGTTTGCTCTCACAAACCACAGACAAGTGGTGAAATCCCAGCAGTGAACAAGTGGGGAGGTGTCTCCCCACAAAATATATTGACCTGTGCATGCAGAAATATATTTTGTCTGAAGTCATAAACTCAATGGAAATATTGAAATGTGGTCAGCCATTAGGGGCAACTCAGACAAACCACAAGACTAGTTCTGGTTTTAATATTGTTTCTCTGCCTTCTGCTATTATTTTATTATTAAATATATACATATACATTTTGTCCTTTACTTCTCTTACCTTGGCCATTTCATTTAGGTAGGCATCTATGAAGTCTCTGGGTTCAGATGGGTTCCAGTCTTCTTTGTGTTTTTCAATGATTCCTCTCACAAAGGATTTCAACTGCTCCCATTTTTTAAAAAGTGTGTGATGGGGCCCTGGCAGGTATTTCATGACAGAGGGAATGATATTGTACAGCTGAGGAAACAAAAACTAACATCACATATGTGAAGGGAAAACCCTCTCAAAAACATTCACATCATGCTGCTGTCATGGGAAATAGGCTAGCAGTAATAAAGGCTGGTGTGCACAGGCTCAAAGATGGCAGACTCTCTTGGAACCAGAGTAAATATTGCACTCACCACTGCTTATGATGGGACCCTATAGCAGTGTCTTAACTTCTTGGTTAGAATGTACAGATTGCAAATCAAATGGCAACATTGTGGTTAGTTCTACAAGCACAACTTGTAATTCCCATGAAGATGATTACCATTTTGAAAATTGTATGTATCAATGGCAGCTCATCTCATGAATATGTAGATTTTCCCTTTAATGATATGCATCTTCACACACAGATTGTAAGTGGTGTATGTGTAGAATTAATCCATGTAAAGGCAAAGGACCCCTGGACAGTTAAGTCCAGTCAAAGGTGACTATGGGATGCAGCATTCATCTTGCTTTTCAGCTGGCATTTCTCCACAAACAGCTTTCTAGGTCATGTGGCCAGCATGAATAAAGCACTTCTGGTGCAACAGGTCACCATGATGAGTGCCAGAGCGTACAGAAATGCCGTTTACCTTTCTGCCACAATGGTACCTATTTATCTACTTGTATTCTTTCGAAGTGCTAGGTTGGCAGAAGCTGGGACAGAACAATGGCAGCTCACTCTATGTATATAATTTGTGATGGTCTCACTCTGTTCACACACCTTGATTTTATTCAGCCACACATGTTATTCTCCCCATTAAAAATATGATCTGTGCTGTAACACATGATTCGGCTTCCCACTTTACGTTACTGAACACATCCCAACCTTTTCATCTTCAGTACTTTTATAAACAACACTAGGGGGCAAAGGAAAATGGATGGAAAAAGATGCTTGAATGAACAGGACGGGGAAAACAGAAATCTGAACATGAAGAAACAGGAGGACTAAAGCAAATGATTTCACAGTCAGCAATAATGTGGGAATGTGACTGGAGCCCAAGCAATTGTTTTGTGGTTATATGCAAAAGAACTCAGAGAAGACCTACCATACTCCAAACACTTCCCTGAATAAGCAATGCCTCATCAAGCAAGTGCAGTAGCTTCTGGAAGCGATTGTCATGGTATTCAAAGCGGTCCCCAAAAGTGATGGAACAGATGATATTTGAAACAGCATTATTAATCTGAAAGTGAGGGTCAAATGGCTGCCCTGGGGAGAGAGAGAAAATGGTGCAGAAGGAATTTGGGTGCTTCTAGATAACAAAAACAGAAAGTGGGGAAAGTGCTTGCGTGTTGATGAGGCAGGATTTGTTTTAGCCAAAGAAAGCATTTCGTATTAACATTATATCTTGTAATTTAACCTGGGACACCCAGGACTCTGTGGCCCATTTATATCTTCAAGTGAGCATTTATATTCTCCATAGACAAGGATTATTCTGTAACAATGGCTGTCAAAAAGGGTAAGGACAGTCTCAAAGATAGTACTGTATCTAAATATACCAAAATGATTGCACTTCAAACCCTATTCTATTTGTGATGTTGGTTGTCAAATCATCAAAATCTGCACACCTTCTCAGCCCAAACACTCCATCATTGTTCTTAAGTCTGTTCTAGTTCAGTGGCCTTGAGGTTCCAGCACAAAGCTTCACACTAGAACTTTTGTGCACCACAAAGAGCTTCCTATCAACACCCCCTTCGCCATCACAGGGTCATTCCAGTCCAAGCAGTGCTACATTTGCGAGAAGAAATAATGCTAAAGAGCTTCGCACCCTGGCTAATGTATTTTTTATCTTGTTCATAGAAAATAGCAGCGTAAATATTCCCCAGGTTTGTTGACTCTGGTTCTCACCTTTCTCAGCTTCTATTGCTTCGTTTAAGTAACGGGTTTCCTCCTGTATTCGTTCTTCTAAAGACCTTTTGCCCAAACCAAAGTTTCTGAGTGTTGATAAGGCAAACCGTCTTTGTTGTTTCCAGATGAGACCATTAGAGAAGACCAGCCCTAGATGGGAAGGAGTAATAAGTATGTACAGCAAGTAAGTAAGTAGCAAGTAAGTAAGCAATCAGTGCATATCATTAAAAAAGGAATTTTAATTATCCAAATCATTGACCATAGTAACTGAAACTTACCAAGTGACCCAAATAACTTATCAACAACAGGGGCTTTTGGTCGATCTACAAAATATTCTCCTTGATGGACAAGAGCCTCTTTCACCAGGTGTAATCCATTCACAGCCACAACCCTTGTGCTTCCATAACGAAGGCCGAATACATTGCCATATTTTTTTGCAAGCTGAATGAAGACAGTAAGGTGAATAAGCTTTAGTGTACTAGCCAAAGTCCATTACAAAATACTATCAGGAGAAGATGTATCAACATAACTATATAATTGTATATAAAAAACAGAGCCACTGCCTGAATTGTCAAAACTATAAAGTGCAGACGCATGTGTAGAATGGGGACTCCACACAACATAGTCCCCCCCCCCCAGTTTAGACCTCTGAATCTCCCTTACAGTTTACTGCAGTTTTGTCCAGGTTCTTCTCCCTGATCTTTCTTGCCACCAGCACAAAAATGCCACAAAAATGTCACTGGAGTATTAGCATCATATTATATAATATCCTATCTAATATGTTATATATTAATCTGTTGGCAGACTGGAGGGAGAGGGAGAAAGAATTGTGATTTTATGTCTGTGTACCTGATGTTTCTTGAATGCCTGTATAGAAGAAGGAAACTTTGATTGCCGTCAAATATATCAGGGACATAAGAGTTGCCAAAATGGTTTCCAGGGGCTGTAAATGGACAGGCCCCCTCCATTCTTCACCTGCAATCTGTTCACAAGACTTGCTGCTTATTTGCATGTAGTAACTTAGCCTAGGGACGTGGGTGGCGCTGTGGGTTAAACCACAGAGCCTAGGGCTTGCCGATCAGAAGGTCGGCGGTTTGAATCCCTGCGATGGGGTGAGCTCCCATTGTTCAGTCCCCGCTCCTGCCAACCTAGCAGTTCAAAGGCATGTCAAAGTGCAAGTAGATAAATAGGTACCGATCCAGCGGGAAGGTAAACGGCATTTCCGTGCACTGCTCTGGTTCGCCAGAAGCGATTTAGTCATGCTGGCCACATGCCCTGGAAGCTGTACGCCGGCTCCCTCAGCCAATAAAGCAAGATGAGCTCCACAACCCCAGAGTCGGTCACGACTGGACCTAATGGTCAGGGGTCCCTTTACCTTTACCTATAACTTAGCCTAGTCTACCACACAAAGCTGTTGCAAAAATAAAGGGGGAGTGATGGTAGGGCAATGTACAACAACACATACATACACATACACATACACATACACATACACATACACACCCACAATATTCTGCCAGCCATAGAAAGCAAATGGGAGTTAAGGACACAGATTTGTTACAAATAGCTGTTAGGTAGTGAGTGAGGCCCAAATCTGGTACCCCCCAATGGATCTTCTCAATTTTGCGCCCACTTGGCTGGGCACCTTATAGGGAGAAACATCTCACACCACCCTAAAGCCCTTTCCTCCATCCTTACCTTTCCTACTGAAATCTGAGGCTTCTTGAAATCCGTATGCAGCATGTTACCCACAAAGGGAAGAGGCCTGGGCCCTGGGGGGAAATTCCTTGGACCAATCTGTTTCTTGTAATCAGCAATAAGTAGAAACGTTGCCAGAAACACCAGAACAACTTGCAGGGACAAGGCCTCCCAGAGGACAGAGAGCAGCTGGAGCAACATCTTCAAACCCTTCTAGGTGTTCTTAAGTCAGAACAGTCTGCTGTGTGTCAAGGGAAACTTTATGCGGCTCCACTACAGCAGCCACACCCGCCCTCTTGGCTAAAGTTCCTGAAATAAGGGCAAAGTTTGTATATATTATATATCACGCCCACAAAGAGGCAGGAAGGAGATGACTTAATCACTCACTGTACCAAGGGGGGCGGGGAAGAGAGTGGAGAACAGCCGCTTTCTGAATTATAATATTTCCTTCCTGTTTTCACTTTTGTGAAACAGTAAAGGATCTTTTCATTCATGACATTTCTAAGGGGTTTTCTGCCACTGCAAGTCAAAGCACTGTCCATAAAGAAATTAAAAACATTTACTATGGAGGATGTCTTCTGTTCCTGACATGTTTGGACCGGTGGTAGTTTCAGCAGCTTTGCCCGCTTCCTAAGGAGCCAGAGAAGTCAACCTGCTTGCCTTCTGTTCAGTATTGCATGGGTTAGATTTTGCTTTGGCAACAGACTGACCAGCACCTCTGTTTTTGGTCTCCAACTCCCAACAGCCCTAGGTTGTATGGTCAACAGTCAGGGATCACTGGACAGACATCTAGTACTAAGATAGTTTTAGCCAGTAGCAGACCATGTAGAAGGACGAAACTTTGTGCAATGCAAATGCATTGGCTTCATTGGTGTGTTTACAGCACACCAACATCACCGTTGTGTTGCTTTTTTCCCTCCCAGTAAAGGTACAGGACCCCGGACAGTTAAATCCAGTTGCAGACAACTCTGGGGTTGTCTCACTTTATTGGCCAAGGGAGCTGACATTTGTCCGCAGACAGTTTTTCCAGGTCATGTGGCCAGCATGACTAAGCCACTTCTGGCGAAACCAGAGCAGCACATGGAAATGCCGTTTACCTTCCCGCCGGAGCAGTACCTATTTATCTACTTGCACTTTGACACGCTTCCGAACTGCTAGGTTGGCTCCCAGTAAGCAGGAGCAACTCAGCTCTTGGGAGGTCCAGTGAGTGCTACTATACCATCTAGTACTAGTCTTAGGAAAGCCATGATCTCTTAGCCTTGGTTCCCCATCTTAAATACAAGAATATGAAAACTGATGATAATCAGCTGGACAGGTGGAATTGTGTCTACTGTGGAGCTGAAGGAAACCCTTGTTCCTGCCCCAGTGCATGTGGCGGCACAATGGCTGCAAGCTACAACAGCATGGACTTCTGCTGCTGGAGGTCAAGGTATGAAAGAACCCAGTCTCCAAATTATTGCTGTGGAAACCAGTGGCTCCCACCTTTTAGGACCCAGGGGTATTTCTGAAACTATTGTGGGAACCAGGAAATAGCTATTTCACAGAAGAAATAATAGTGATGCTCAGAAAAGCTCTGTCCCCAGAACCAAACAAGCCACTTGCACCCACCCAAAAGCAGATAAACTAGACACACCAAAGCACAAAAAAATTACAGACCCTCACTTCCAACCAAACAACCGAGCTTTTAAAAAATCCTCATTTAAAATAAAAAATAAATGTGGGAGAAAGAGGCCTTGGTGTGTAGGAAAGGTGCCTGAGATCAATTTAGTGCTTATTGGTACCATCTTGGAGACCACAAATGTCAATGTAAAGCATATGCATTGATAGGTCCTTCACATTTTGAATTCTCTGTTGTCAAAGTGTTGATAGTTATGGTTGTGGGAACATGTTGTCAAAGAGATTTTGCATCTGCTATCTTTATCCGGATCGCACAATGGTAATTCAAGATGAGATATGACACATGACAATAGAATTGATATTAACTTAGTAAGTTATCAAAAGCAGTACCTTAATATTTAGGAGTTGTTTTCCTCTTCTGGCACCTTCTTGCAAAATTTCTTACTGGCAAACAATATTTCCCAATGGACGTCAGGATATCTTCACCAATTTATATATTGTTTGAGCTATCTAGCTATGCCAAGTCCATTCTTATGTTCAAATGAAAGGAAACCAAATAGCTGGAATTTGATCTCTTTTCTGTCCTCCCACAACACCTGTAATCTATGAGAGAGTTTCTCCAGGAAGGCTATATGCTAGAATTCAGATCAATACAGGTGAAATTGTTCCAAACTTTCATTATTGTCCTTACTCACTGGAAGAAGATGAATAATAAGTTGGAGTAAGGAGTACATCCTGTTGCATTATTTGAGAGTTTTCTATATGCACCTTCTCCCCAAACCCATTTGTATCAATACTTGCCCAGCTATATTGGTCAAGCTGGATATTTTGTTCCCAGCACAACTTCTAACCAGCTGGTCCACCTACAGTGGCATCCAATATAATTTTATAAAGAGATGACAGTAAGCCTTTATCTGCTCCATGATTATTCAATAATAAGACTCCACGCTCCTTCTCCCAAAGAACACCACAGCAGAGATTGGTTCTGGCCAAGTATACATCGAGCTCAAAACACTTGAAGAACTGTAGGTGCAATATCCCAAGGAAATTTCAACTTGAACTTTTCCAACTGGACTTTTAAATCTGCACACAATCATAAGGAAAGGGAGTGTGTATCTTCTCTGTGGCATTCTCCTCTGCCCCTGCCCCTGTGAGTGTCAGCACTATGCACTCCCAGACAGCCAAATTGCCACTTTTAACTATTTTCATGGAAAACACTTTGCAGACTCAGTTTTCACCTTGTTATCCACTATGTAGTACAGTGGTACCTCGGGTTAAGTACTTAATTCGTTCTGGAGGTCCGTACTTCACCCGAAACTGTTCTTAACCTGAAGCACCACTTTAGCTAATGGGGCCTCCTGCTGCCGCCACACTGCAGGGGCACTATTTCTGTTCTCATCTTGAAGCAAAGTTCTTAACCTGAAGCACTATTTCTGGGTTAGCGGAGTCTGTAACCTGAAGCGTATGTAACCCAAGGTACCACTGTATATTAAAGCACAACAATAATGTTTTTGGAAAATAATAAAACCTAGGCAACATTCAAGAGTTAAACCCATCAATTTTACTGTATTTATAACCACATTTACTGTAAGATTTGCCTTGGGGTTGGGGCCACCAATACACAACTGGAAGAACCTCAGGTTCATGGATTCAAGCCCAATATTGGGCAAAAGATACCTGCATTGCAGGGGTTTGAAATAGAATACACTTGGGGTCCCTTGCAAAATTCGATGAGTCTATGGTTCTATGAACTGGTTATGTAACAAAAATTTCCAAGCAACATTTTTTTAATTTTATAAACAAAGGAAGGAATTACATTAGGGTTTTATCTTGAGTCATAAGCACAGATTCCTACAAACAAAGGAATGCCTTTTCTTCACCACAGCCAGGCCATTATTATTATTATTTGAAAATAATGGGATGGTGGGTAGACATACACCCTGGAACAAGAAGTGGGAGGATGGAATTTGGATCCTCATCAATGTATCATTATGATCTGCATACACAAATTCTGTCAAGAATTCTGGGAAACTGAATTTACCCCTCGTATAGCTTCAATTCCAAGTACCCATAAACCCTAGTTGCCCAAATTCTTTGAGGGGGCAAATGTGCTTTGAATAGGCTTTAAAGCAGAGCTTTCCAAAGCATGTGTCATCATTAGTGTGTCGACTGCAGTGTTCAGGGGTGTTGCATGATATATGGGTGTTGCATGATATATATACCTCTGGTTTGCTATTAAAACTGAATAATTGTGTCGCGAAATGATGCGTGTCTAAAAAGTGTGGAAATCTCTGCTTTAAAGGAACATGCTGCAGTCCCAATCCTGCTCACCTGGGTTGAGCCCTACTGAACTCTGGCTAAACACAATTAGGATTAAACCATAGATCTGTTCCTGCACCATAAACTGATCCTACTTTTTAAAGAAACGGCAATGACATAAAGTAAGTCCCCTTAGCGAGAGAATGCACATATCCGGTATGGCAGGGGAGACACGGTCAAACCTATCCTAAATTCACGGCTTAATGTCTCATTCTTTGGAGCCTGGAAAGTGAACTTCTGAATTAGGGCAGTGAAGAAAATGAAGAGCTCGGTCCTCGCCAACTGCTCTCCCAAACAGGCTCGCTTTCCTAGAAGACAAGGAGGAAAAAACTGTTTCAGTGGAGAGCTTTTGCTCTCCACTGAGTGGCACAATTTAAATAACATGGGCAGATCAAATAATTTAAAAAGTAATTATGTTGTTGCAAAATAAACATAGAAGTCGTTCCTACTTCTCAGTCAAGCAAATGGGAACACTGAACAAATATGATCATGGTTTTACTGAATTTGGAATAGATATATTTGAGTTACATGAATTTATTTTTTCTCTAAAACTGCATATGATATAAATTTCAAATATATTTTATTAGGAATCTCCCTAATCTTAGCTAAGGGTGCGGCAAACAGAACTCAATTCCTCAAGTACAAGATGGAAGTGGGTTTCTCTTCCTTGAGGAAACTATGAAAAAATACATCAGCTGCTGTCCACCCAATGCCTTGTGGAGCACCTCTCCCACTTAGGGCACCTGAGAAAGCTCTGGAAATATTCCCTCAGAAATCCACACTGCTTACTGGGTGTGGGGGAGGGGGAAGAGTATACCAACACCATTTTGTGTAAAATCACATTTCCTATAGTAGTCATTTTGTGACTTGCATCCACAGTACTTCCTCATAATCTCAAATGTGACCACTGGCCTCAATTGGGTGCTGAGCCCTGTAATACACCAGACTTCCCACAACCAAGCCATCATCATGTAGTCTCTGTTGCAATTCTAAGAAGCCACGCATCAACATTTGTTACCTGCAGAGAATGGCAGGAATGCTTCCCTTTTCCTGAACTGACCATTCTCTAGGAAATGGCCAGGATTAAACACATTGGGTGTTTCCCACTCATCCTCATCAAAGAGCAGTGAGGTCAAGTTGGTAAGTAATATAGTGTCCTGCCAAAGAAGAAGCAGAGAAAAGTGTTAGAATAAAACTTGCAAAGAAATCTTTGTGTTTTGATCTGTGCAACTACTGCAGTACTAAGCCTCCTAGATCCAAGTCCAACTCAGAAAGAATGTTTTGAATGTGATATTTTTTATGCATTATTAAGTAATTCATTGAACCGCATCTCACAAAAACACAGGTTCAATTTTAAAATACAGTGGTACCCCTAGATACGAACGGGATCCGTTCAGGAGCCCCGTTTGCATCTAGAGGTAAACTAGCGACGGCACGTCTGCACACACATATCACTTTTTGCCGCTTCTGCGCATGCGCGTAACGTCATTTTGAGCATCTGCGCATGCGCAAACGGCGAAACCCGGAAGTAACGCACTCCATTACTTCCAGCTTGCCACGGAGCACAACTTGAACACGCTCAACTCAAAGCGTATTCAACCCGAGGTATGACTGTATATTCAAAGTAGGATAGGAAACACCAGATGCCAGGTGTTGCAGTTTGGGTTATTAGTAATGGTCATTTTTTAAAAAGCGAAAAGAAAAGAAAGTAACTAGCTATCCATACAAATGGTACAGACTGCACTTGGAATCCATTTTTGCCAGGAGTTGGAAAGAACCAAATGTCTATCTAGCTATAACCCCTTCCCTCCACTCCAGATCTTGATGTGCCCAAAGAACACCCCAGACCCTGCCCAGTGGCCATGCTGGCTCAAGCAGAAGGAGTTCAACAGCATCTTGGGAGCAGCACACTGGCTATCCCTGACTTAGAACTTTGGCATCAAGTTTTCACATCTCAAGAGAAGAGGAAAGGCTTATGAGAAAGGTATATCTTCTTAATGTTTACTTTGGGAATATGAAACCCAGCCAGTGTAGTGTCCTTTGTTGTCAACCGAGGCACATTCAAAGGTATAATGTTGCTTATTCTTTGAATTTCATGAACAACTGCATTGGTGTATGGCATTCTGTCCCTGTCATCCATCGCTGGCTGGCGAGACTGGCCAATCACAGAATCTATTTCCGCTTGGACTTTTGCTGCAAACAAAATAAAATCTCCCATCAACACAAGGATAGACTTTTTCTAAGATCTGTAGGGGAGGCCCATCTATAATATTTAATGGATTTGAGCAGATACAGAATTGATACTCCTTAAATGAATAGGTAACCAAATTTTCACTTATTGGAATCCATTTTCATTTGGACCAGTGAACAGAATATCCGGATATTTCAGGAAAGGCACCTATGATCTGCATCAGCAAATGAGGATTTAGAAATAAGCAAAAGAATATCATCTGCAGATGAAACCAATTTGTATTAAACTGAATTATGTATTTCTCCATAGATCAACAGTACCTATGTTGTCTAATAGCGCAAGCTAAGGGTCCCATGCAAATATTGAAAAACAAAGGTGAAAGTGGACATCCCCATCTAGCTCCTCTATAGTAGCAGAAAACATGGCATTTACTTTTACTCTAGATGAGGGTGAATCATATGATATCTTAATCTATTTTTTGCATTCCAAAGGAAATCCAGCCACCATTAGTTTAGTACAGCCACCATATACTGTTTATATATTTTGTCAAAGACCTTTTCAGCATCTAATGATAAGATTATATATTGATGTTTGCTTTCAGTAGGCCTTTGTTATATACAAAACAAAGTAAGGAAAGACAAATGAGCCAACTACAGTTCTACCTTGAATATCTGGATAAATGGCCATATACAGCAAACCCCAACGCAGGGTTGTAGAAGTTGTTTCCGTTCCAGCAAGAAACAGATCCAGTGCTGAATGTAGAAGGTTTTCTTCATGAAAATTGGGAACAGAATCCTCCTTAAAACAAAAATGCACCAGGGAGTTAAGCTGCCATTAAAAACACCATCCTGTCAGACCCACAAGTCAAGAGATCACTAGGGGATTCAGTGACTCTAATCCTGCATCTAGGAAGGTCAAGACAACAGTCCTGTGAATCACTGATGCTGGCATGAAGTTTGGGATTGTTCTGGTCAAGGACGCCAAAGCCCTAGAGGAGGTTTATTCAGACAACTGAGGCAATGGATGGCCTTTACTACAATGATTCTTTTGGTCATGTCAACTGTTTGCTCTCACTCACCACTGACAAGTGGTAAAATCCCAGCAGTGAAAGAATGGAGAATTGTCTCCCCACAAAATACATGAGTTCATATTCATGCATATGCAGAAATTTATTTTTTCTAGAATAATAAACTCAATGGAAACATTGAAATGTGGTCAGCCATTATGGGCCACATGGTTATTTCTGGTTTTTAAAATTGTTTCTCTGCCTTCTGCTACTACCATTTTTATTATCAAAATTATATCTACCTTCTATCCTTTTCATCTCTCACCTTGGCCATTTCATTTAGGTAGGCATCTATGAAGTCTCTGGGTTCAGATGGGTTCCAGTCTTCTTTGTGTTTTTCAATGATTCCTCTCACAAAGGATTTCAGCTGCCCCCATTTTTTAAAAAGTGTGTGATGTGGCCCTGGCAGGTATTTCATGACATAGGGAAAGAGATCATACATCTGAGGAAACAAACACTAATATCAAGTATGTGCAGGGAAAGCCCTCTCCAAAAACATTCACATCATGCTCTTGTCATGGGAAAGAGGCTAGCAGTAATAAAGGCTGGCGTGCACAGGCTCAAAGATGGCAGACTCTCTTGGAACCAGAGCAAATATTGTACTCACCACTGCTTATGATGGGACCCCATGGCAATGTTTTCACTTCTTGGTTAGAAAAGTATGGATTGCAGATTAAATGGCATCATGGTGCTGATTTCTGCAAGCACACCTTCTAATTCACTGATCAACTTCCTATAAAGATGATTGCCATTTTGAAAACTGCATGTATCAATGCCTGCTCATGTCATGAATATGTAGAGTTTCCCTTTAATGTTATGCATCTGCATGGGGTGTCAATTCACATATTGTAAATGGTGTGTGTGTAGAATTAGTCCATGTAGGTAAAGTAAAGCACCCCTGGACAGTTAAGTCCAGTCAAAGGCGACTATGAGGTGGCGGCGCTCATCTGTCTTTTCAGGCCAACGAGCCGGCATTTGTCCACAGACAGCTTTCCGGGTTATGTGGCCAACATGATTAAACCACTTCCAGCGTAACGGGTCACTGTGATGGACGCCTGAGTGTACGGAAATGCCGTTTACCTTCCTACTACAGCACTACCTATTTATATACTTGCGCTGGTATGCTTTTGAACTCCTAGGTTGTCAGAAGCTGGGGCAGAACAATGGCAGCTCACTCTATGTATACCATTTGTGATGGCCTCACTCTCTACACATACATAGAGATTTTATTCAGTCACACATGTTATTCCCCCCAATAAAAATATGATCTGTGCTGTAACACATGATTTGGCCTCCCACTTTACATTACTGAACACATCCCAACCTTTTCATCTTCAGTGCTTTTATAAACAACACTAGGGGGCAAAGGAAAATGGATGGAACAAGATGCTTGAATACAGGAAAAACAGAAATCTGAACATGAAGAAAAAGGAGGACCAAAGCAAATGATTTCACAGTCAACAATAATGTGGGAATGTGACTGGAGCCCAAGCAATTGTTTTGTGGTTATATGCAAAAGAACTCAAAGAAGACCTACCACACTCCAAAAACTTCCCTGAAGAAGCAATGCCTCATCGAGCAAGTGCAGTAGCTTCTGGAAACGACTATCATGGTAATCAAAGCGGTCCCCAAAAGTGATGGAACAGATGATATTTGAAACAGCATTATTAATCTGAAAGTGAGGGTCAAATGGCTGCCCTGGAGAGAGAGAGAAAATGGTGCAGAAGGAATTGGGGTGCTTCTAGCTTCCATATAACAAAAACAGAAGGAGGGGAAAGTGGATGAGTGTGGAAGGGGTAGAATTTGTTTTAGCCAAAGAAAGCATCGGTATTAACATCATATCCTGTAATTTAACCTGGGACACCCAGGACTCTGAGATCTATTTATATTTTCAAGTGAGTATTTATATTCTCCATAGACAAGGATTATTCTGTAACAATGGCTGTCAAAAAGGGTAAGGACCGTCTCAAAGACAGTATATACCAAAATATACCAAAATGATTGCACTTCAAACCCTATTCTATATGTGATGTTGGTTGTCAAAATCATCAAAATCTGCACACCTTCTCAGCCCAAACACTCCATCTTTGTTCTTATTCTGTTCTAGTTCAGGGGCTTTTAGCTCCCATGGCAGGTTCCCGCACAGAGCTTCACACTAGAACCTTTCTGCACCATAATGAGCCTCTGGAGCTTCCTATCAACCCCCCTTCGCCATCACAGGGTCATTCCAGTCCAAGCAGAGCTATGTTTACGTGAAGAAATAATGCTAAAGAGCTTCGCACCCTGGCTAATGTATTTTTGATCTTGTTCATAGAAAATAGCAGCGTAAATATTCCCCAGGTTTGTTGATTCGGGTTCTCACCTTTCTCAGCTTCTATTGCTTCCTTTAAGTAACGGGTTTCCTCCTGTATTCGTTCTTCTAAAGACCTTTTGCCCAAACCAAAGTTTCTGAGTGTTGATAAGGCAAACCGTCTTTGATGTTTCCAGATGAGACCATTAGAGAAGACCAGCCCTAGATGGGAAGGAGTAATAAGTACATACAGCAAGTAAGTAAGATTTAGCAGTCCTTTCAATTCCAAGATGGATTCCTGTCTCTTTCCCTTTATTCTGCTTGCCTACTTATTATGTTGGGAAGACTGCAAGGCATTTGAAAATGTGGCCTGGACCTTGGCCACAGGCCCACTTGACATGAGTTCAAGCATGCTGCATCCCCACTTGGGTTCTGCTCACTATTAATATATTTCTCTTTGCTGTTTCATTTGCATAACATTTTTGCTATATGTTGTTGTTGTTTGAATTTATATACTGCCCTATACCTGGAGGTCTATATGTTGGGCATCTGTGGACAGTGACCTCTGAACTGGACCTGTTTCACTTCCCAATGCCCTCCCTTTCCTAAATGGACACAATCACAGGGAAGTCTTAGCTCAGTGGTTTGCAGCCAGAGTGCCATGGTACCCTAGGGTGCCTTGAATTATGGTTAAGAGTGCTGCGGGCAACACTGGTCTCTGACCCTCTTTCCTTCCCTCCCTCCTCGGATGCCCTCTAGCATCTCTGCCTCCCAAAGGCTTGTGTGGCTGTTTGTTGCAGCAGCCCTGGTTACGAGCTCCGCGAGTGAATGTTCTGGGTGTGCTGGTTGTCAGGAGCTGAGGTGGCCACGGAACAAGGAAGCAAGTGGGTTAGGGAGCCCAGCCAGCCAGTCCTTGCTGTTGGGACAGACAAGTTCCAGGCCCCTGTGGGGCAGTGTGAGGAGGCACCTCTCTTTGGCAAGGAGGTGGGGGAGCTCAGAGACCAAGGATGGCAGCAGTGGCTGCCTAGAGGACTCCCAAGGAGAGGGGAGAGGAGAGGAGGCTGAGGGAACACTCCACAAGGGAGAGTGCTCAAAAAAGGGTGAGAGGCTGCCAGCTCTGCAGGCAAGGGGTGACATAACTGGGCTCCTGAGCCCCACAGGGGTACCATGGAAAGAATGTAGTTGGTCAAGGCAGCTGTGGACTCAAAAATGGCTGTGAAAAAGATACTACCTGCTGCTTCCATACAGTGCTTAACGACAGCATATTATTCCATCACTACTAGGGATGGGGCAGAAAGTCAGCTCAGGTGCAATTTAATGCAATTTTAATTCATTCTCACTGCCTGAAACAATACATTAACTGAAACATTATTGGATGTAGAAGTGTGGCAAACTGAACAACAGATAAATGGGGAAATGAATGAAAGAAAAACTCCCATATTCCTCCACCTCTAACAATTGCAGACCAATAATGACAAGCTGTTTGATGCACTACACAGCCAGACTCTGATTGCCACCCAACACTGAACTGTGAGCTGTTAATCTAGTTTTGCAGGTCTACATCTATGACAAATCTTATTAGTTTACTTTTGTTTAAAGATGCAAGAAATGGAAAAGTGAATTAAGATAAGGTTACCAGATTTTTTCCAATGAACCTGGGGATACTTTAAATACATACATACATACTACACGTTCAGGACAGTGATGCTGCAGTGATGGCAGTGGGAGAGGGGCCGCCGCTGCCTTGACCTCAACCATCATGTTTCCCCTTCCTCCTATGCTTCTATCTCCTTTCTCCATGAGCCTAGGCAGCCCCTGAGTTGTTGGTTCTTTGGTGGTGGGGGTGGGTAAGGAGGCGGTGCACAGTGGGTCAGCAATGGAAGGTGGAGAAGGAGGGCTGAGAGTGGCGGCGAGGCTCAGGCAGTGCGATGCCTCCATTCCCATCGGAGCAGCCCCAATCCCATTCCTACTTACGTGCAAGCAGGAGGGGGCAGGGATCCCCTCCCCATCCCGTTGCCTAACTGAGAGATCCCTGCCCTCTCCTGCTTGCACGCTAGCTCTGATAGGCAGCGTGAAGCCTATCTTCACAGATGTTGGGAGGCTGCTCCAATAGGCTGCATTTCCCGGGGACATTAGATGAAATCCGGGGACATTCCGAGGATGGAATTTGTTGAGGGACTTATTCGCAAATCCGGGGACATCCCCTGGAAACGGGGACGTCTGGTAACCCTAAATTAAGAAAACATCTAATAATCTAAAAGGTTGTACAATCAGTGCATATAATTAAAAAAGCAATTTTAATCATCTAAATCATTGACCATAGTAAAGGAAACTTACCAAGTGACCCAAATATCTTATCAAGAACAGGGGATTTTGGTCGATCTACAAAATATTCTCCCTGATGGACAAGAGCCTCTTTCACCAGGTGCAATCCATTCACAACCACAATCCTTATGTTTCCAGTCTGAAGGCCGAATACATTGCCATATTTTTCTGCAAGCTGAATGGAGACAGTAAGGTGAATAAGCTTTATTGTACTAGCCAATGTCCATGACAAAATACTATTAGGAGAAGATGTATCAACATAACTATATAATTGTATATAAAAAACAGAGCCACTGCCTGAATTGTCAAAACTATAAAGTGCAAATGCATGTGTAGATTGGGGACTCCACACAACATAGTTTTTTTTTTCCAGTTTAGACCTCTGAATATCCCTTACAGTTTTGTCCAGGTTCTTCTCCCTGATCTTTCTTGCCACCAGCACAAAAATGCCACATTATGTGTCACTGGAGTATTAGTATCACTGAGCAGCCCTAGAACCTGAATGGAGATGGAGGAAGAATATATAATATCCTATCTAATATATTATATATTAATTTGTTGGCAGACTGGAGGGAGAGGGAGAAAGAAATATGGCAGAAGGAAGCTTTGATTGCTGTCAAATGGTTACCAGGGGCTGTAAATGGACAGGCCCCCTCCATCCTCCACCTGCAATCTATTCACAAGAGTTGCTGCTTAGTTGCATGTAGTAAAGCTGTTGCAAAGATAAAGGGGGGGGGTGAAGGTAGGGCAATGTACCTACCTACATGTAATGTACCTATGTACCTATGTACAATGTAAGTGCCTACATGCACACACACAATATTCTGCCAGCCATAGAAAGCAAATGGCAGTTGTGGACACAGGTTTGTTACAAATAGCTGTTAGGTGGTGAGTGAGACCAAAATCTGGCACCCTCAAATAGATTTTCTCAATTTTGCACCTACTTAGCTGGGCATCTTATAGGGAGAAACTTCCCACACCACCCTAAAGCTCTTTCCTCCATCCTTACCTTTCGTGCTGAAATCTGAGGCTTCTTGAAATCCAGATGTAGTGTGCTACCCAGAAAGGGAAGAGGCCTGGGCCCTGGGGGGAAATTCCTTGGGCGAATCTGTTTCTTGTAATCAGCAATAAGTAGAAATGTTGCCAGAAACACCAGAACAACTTGCAGGGACAAGGCCTCCCAGAGGACAGAGAGCAACTGGAGCAACATCTTCAAACCCACCTAGGTGTTCTTATGTCAGCACAGACGGCATTGTGTCAAGGGAAACTTGATTCTGCTCCAGCTACAGCAGCCACACCCGCCCTCTTGGCTAAAGTTCCTGAAATAAGGGCAAAGTTTGCATATATTATATATCACGCCCACAAAGAGGCAGGAAGGAGATGACTTAATCACTCACTGTACCAAGGGGGGCGGGGAAGAGTGTGGAGAACAGCCGCTTTCTGAATTAGAATATTTCCTTCCTGTTTTCACTTTTGTGAAACAGTAAAGGATACTTTCCTTCATGACATTTCTAAGGGGTTTTCTGCCACTACAAATCAAAGCACTGTCCATAAAGAAATTTAAAACGTTTACTATGGAGAATGTCTTCTGTTCCTAACATGTTTGAACCAGTGGTAGTTTCAGCAGCTCTGCCCGCTTCTTAAGGAGCCAGAGAAGTCAACCTGCTTGCCTTCTGTTCAGTATTGCATGGGTTAGATTTTGCTTTGGCAACAGACTGACCAGCACCTCTCCAGATGTTTTTGGTCTCCAACTCCCAACAGCTCTAGGTTGTATGGTCAACACTCAGGGATCAATGGAGAGCCCTCTATTACTAAGATAGTTTTAGCCAGTAGCAGACTATGTAGAAGGGGGAAATTTTGTGCAATGCAAATCCATTGCCAGGAGCTCTGGATTGGCTCCATCAGTGTGTTTACAGCACACCAACATCACCGTCATGTTGCTTTCCACCCTCCCAGTAAGCAGGAGCAACTCAGCTCTTGGGAGGTCTAGCGAGAGCCACGTTACCACACCCGCCTGCGTGGCTAATGCTCCTACAGGAAATGAGGGCAAAATCCACAGGTATTGTTATGTATCGTGCCCACAAATAGGCAAGGTGATGACTTAATGAGTAACTCTACCAAGGGGAAAGAGTTATGATATTTCCTTCCTGTTTTCCCTTTTTAGGAACTGTAAAGGTTACTTTCCTTCCGGACATTTCTAAGAAGGCGCTTCTGGCAGTGCAAATCAAAGCACTGTCAATAAAGAAATTTAAAACTTTTACTAAGGAGGATGACTTCTGTTCCTGACACATTTGGACCAGTGGTGATTTCAACAGCTATAACCAATGGCTAAGGAGGCCAGAGGAGTCAACCTGCTTGCCTTCTGTTCAATATTACATAGGTTACATTTTTTTCTGGCTACAGAATGACTTGATCTGGGACTGGCAACCAGTACCTCTCCAGCTGGTTTTGGGTCTCCAACTCCCAGCAGCCCCAGCCAGTATGGTCAATAGACAGGAATGACAGGAGAAGGATCATTCAGAGGGCCAGAGCCCTCTAGTACTAGATAGTCTTCTCCAGTAGCAGACCATGTGAAGAAGAGAAGTTGGTGCAAGGCAAACACATTACCAGGAGCTCTGGATTGGCTCCATCAGTGTGTTTACAGCACACTAACATCACTGCTGTGTTGATTTTTTTCCTCCCAGGAAGCAGCAGCAACTGAGCTCTTGGGAGGACCAGTGAGTGCTACCATACCATCTAGTTCTACTCTTAGCCAAGCCATGATCTCTTAGCCTTGGTTCCCCATCTTAAATACAAATACTTAAATACTAAAACTGATGATAATCAGGTGGCCAGGTGGAATTGTGTCTACAGTGGAGCTGAATGGCAAGTCCTTATTCCTGCCTCTGCGCACGTGGAGGATCAATGGCTGCAAGGTGCAACAGCATGGACTTCTGCTGGGGGAGGTCAAGTATGAAAGCACCCAGTCGCTAAAATGTTGCTGAGGAAACCAGAGGCTCCCACCTTTCGGGCCCAGGGGTACTTCTGAAACTATTGTGGGGACGAGGAAATACCTATTTCACAGAAGAAATAATAGTGATGGTCAGAAAAATTCCTTCCCCAGAACAAAACAACAAAATAACTTTCATTATTATTCATCTTCTTGTGACCAGGTGGACAATAAATTCATTGTTCTTTAAAACCCATTTTGAATTGTTAGTTTCAGTACTGCCAAACGTGGGGTAAGGAGCACATCCTGTTGCATTATTTGAGAGATTTCTAAAAACACCTTCTCCCGAAACCCACTTGTATCAATACATGCCCACCTGGTAACACCGACCATCCAACAGAGGGAGGAGGAAACTGATGCAGTGTGGGTCAAATACCTGGGTGTCAAATACCAGCTGTGCAATACTTTCAAAGATAATTCCCTCACAGAAGCAAAGATTGATTTATAAGGCAATTTCCACCACAAAACCTCCCAGTCTCTATCACTGAGCAAAAGCTGGATATTTTGTTCCCAGCACAACTTCTAACCAGCAGGTCCACCTACAGTGGCATCCAATATAATTTTAGAAAGAACTGAGAGTAAGCCTTTATTATTCAATAATAGTTGTTCAAAGGCCTTAAGACTCCATGTTCCTTCTCCCAAAGAACACCACAGAAGAAGAGAAGAGAAGAAGAGTTTGGATTTGATATCCCGCCTTTCACTCCCTTTAAGGAGTCTCAAAGCGGCTAACATTCTCCTTTCCCTTCCTCCCCCACAACAAACACTCTGTGAGGTGAGTGGGGCTGAGAGACTGTGACTGGCCCAAGGTCACCCAGCAGCTGCATGTGGAGGAGCGGAGAAGCGAACCCGGTTACCCAGATTACGTGACTACCGCTCTTAACCACTACACCACACTGGCTCTCACAGGAGAGATTGGTTCAGGCCAAGCATACATCAAGCCCAAGACTCCCAAAGAACTGCAGGCACAATATCCCCAGGAAATTTCTGCTTGAATGTTTTCAGCTGGACACAATAGTACTGATGGAAAGGGAGCATGTATCTTCTGAGTGACATTTTCCTCTGCCTCTGCCTCTGCCCCTGTGAACGTCAGCACTATGCGCTCCCAGACAGCCAAATTGCGACTTTTAACTATTTTCATGGAAAACACTTTGCAGACTTAGTTTGCACCTTGTTATCAACTATGTATATTAAAGCACAACAATAATGTTTTTGGAAAATAATAAAACCTAGGCAACATTCAAGAATTTAGTCCATTCATTTTGCTGTCATTATAAGCACATTTATAAGCACTTTAGGGTTTGCCTTGGGGTTGGGGCCACCAATACACAACAGCAAGAACCTCAGGTTCATGGGTTCAAGCCCAACATAGGGCAAAAGATACCTTCATTGCAGGGGGTTGAAAAAGATTACACTTGGGGTCCCTTGCAAAATTCGATGAGTCTATGGTTCTATGAACTGGTCATGTAACAAAAGTTTCCAAGCAACATTTCTTTTAATTTTATAAACATAGGCAGGAATTACATTAGGGTTTTATCCGGAGTCGTAAGCACACAGATTCTTACAAATGAAGCAATGCCTTTTCGTCACCGTAGCCAGGACATTATTATTATGTTTTGAAAATAATAATAATAATAATAATAATAATAATATCTTTATTGTCATTGCCCCCTTCGGGGACAACGAAATTACTTGGCTGCTCCATAAAAACACTAGTTAAACAATATAGTAAAATACAGCAAGGGAGATTAGATGACTTTCAAAGTCCAGGCTTCCCATTCAGGGCCGAGATCGCTCTGGAGAAGAAGCTGTTCTTAAGACGGCTCGTTCTTGTCTTCATCGTCCTGTATCTCCGTCCCGACGGCAAGAGCTCGAAGAGACAGTGACCAGGATGCGATGGATCTTTTACTATGTCCAGTGCCTTCCTATGGCACCTTGTGGCATAAATCTGCTCTAAGGTGGGGAGTGGGCAGCCAACAATGCTCTCTGCTGCCTTAACAACCCTGCGCAACCCCATCCTGTCCTGGGTAGTACAGCTTCCATACCACACACATAAGCCATAAGTGAGCACGCTCTCAATGGCACAGTGATAGAAGGCAAGCAGCAGTTTCTGCAGAAGATGGTTTTTCCTTAGTATTCTCAAAAAATACAGTCTCTGCTGCGCCTTCTTCACAAGCCCCCTTGTGTTGACACTCCAGGACAGATCCTCTTGTAATTCAATGCCCAAAAATCTGAACGTTGTTACCCTCTCCACACAGACCCCATCAATCAAAAGTGGCTGGACATTGCTCTTCTGTCTCCTGAAGTCCACCACAAGTTCCTTTGTCTTCCTTGTATTTATGAGCAAATTGTTAGCTCTGCACCACTCTGTCAGCCGCTCCACCTCATCTCTATAATCCATTTCACCCTCCCTTTCAGAGATGAGCCCAATCACGGTTGTGTCATCTGCAAATTTGACAACCCTATTACTAGGGTGAGTAGCGACACAATCGTACGTGTAAAGAATATAAAGGAGCGGACTGAGTACGCATCCCTGTGGTGTTCCTATGTTAGTCTTAAGCATATTAGAGGTATAAGGGCCCAACCGAACCCTCTGGGGGCGGTCTGACAAAAAGTCCAATATCCACCCACAAAGTGATAACGGAAGCCCCAGATCTTCCAGTTTAGACATCAGACGTTGTGGTAGAATGGTATTAAATGCCGAGCTAAAATCTAAAAAAAGCAGTCTGGCATAACCCCCCCGCTGCTCCAAATGTGCAAGGACGGCATGGAGGGCAATCGCCACAGCGTCCTCTGTCGATCTTTTCATGGGATGGTGGATAGACATGCACACCAGAACAAGAAGTGGGAGGATGGAATTTGGATCCTCATCAATGTATCATTATGATCTGCATACACAAATTCTGGGAAACTGAATTTACCCCTCAGATAGCTTCAATTCCAAGCACCTATAAACCTTAGTTGCCCAAATTCTTTAAGGGGGCAAACGTGCTTTGAATACGCTTTAAAATAGAGCTTTCCAAAGCATGTGTCGCGACACATTAGTGAGTCAACTGCAGTGTTCAGGGGTGTTGCATGATATATGTTCATATCTCTTATAAGGGGTTAGTTTAACCTCTGGTTTGCTATTAAAACTGAATAATTGTGTCGCAAAATGATGCATGTCTAAAAAGTGTGGAAATCTCTGCTTAAAGGAACAGGCTGCAGTCCCAACCCTGCTCACCTGGGTTAAGCTCTACTGAACTCTGGCTAAACACAATTAGGATTAAACTATAGATCTGCTTCTACCCCATAAAAAAATCCTACTTTTTAAAGAAACAGGAATTCTATAAATTGGGTCCCCTTAGCGAGAAAATGCACAAATCCGGTATGGCAGGGGTGAGAATGTCAGACCCATCCTAAATTCACGGCTTAGTGTCTCATTCTTTGGAGCCTGGAAAGTGAACTTCTGAATTAGGGCAGTGAAGAAAAGAAAGAGCTCAGTCCTCGCCAACTGCTCTCCCAAACAGGCTCGCTTTCCTAGAAGACAAAGAGGAAAAAGACTGTTTGGCACAATTTAAATAACATGGGCAGATCAAATAATATAGAAAGTAATTATGTTGTTGCAAAATAAATATAGAAGTCGTTCCTACTTCCCAGTCAAGCAAATGGGAACACTGAACAAATATGATCATGGTTTTACAGAATTTGGAAATGATACATTTGAGATACATAAATTTATCTCATAAGCAGTTTTGAAACAAAATTCAATTATATTTTATTAGGAATCAACCTAATCTGTATATATCTTAGCTAAGGGTGTGGCAAACAGAGTTTAGTTGTTCAAGTTCCAGATGGAACTGGGTTTTCTGTTCCTTGAGGAAACATTGTGGAATCAGCTATACAGGTGAAATTAAAACTTTTTAAGTGTGTTGTAAGGTGCATTATACAAATGTGACATTAGATGGCGATTGTAAGCTATGGCAAATTCAATATTCTTTCTCAAAACATTTCTTTAAAAAGCATTTTCACAAAGCTTTTTAATATTTGTCTAGATTCCACCATTGTAAAAGTACACCAGGTGTTGCCCCCCAGCTTGTATATTTGAGTTACATCAATTGATATTTTCCTCCAAAACTGTATATGAGATAAATTTCAATAATATTTTATTAGGAATCTCCCTAATCTGCATATAACTTAGCTAAGGGCGTGGCAAACAGAGCTCAGTTCCTCAAGTTCAAGATGGAAGTGGGTTTCTCTTCCTTGGGGAAACTATGAAAAAATACATCAGCTGCTGTCTACCCAACGGCTGGTGGAGCACCTCTCCCACTTAGGGCACCTGAGAAAGCTCTGAAACTATTCCCTCAAAAATCCACACTGCTTACTGGGGGGGGGGGATGGGAGTGTATTAACACCATTTTGTGTAACTTCACACCTCCTATAGTAGTCCTTTTGTGACTTGCATCCACAGTACTTCCTCACAATCCCAAACGTGACCACTGGCCCCAATAGGGTGCTGAACCCTGTAATACACCAGACTCCCAGCAACCAGTGGTGTAGGAAAGGGGTTGCAGTGGGTGCGGTCCACCCCAGGTGTCATCGCTGAGGGGAGTGACCACTGGGCATGGCCTGCAGTGTGCCCGAGCCACTTATCTCTCCTGGGGAGTGACGCATGGCTCGGGCATCTGCTAGCTCAGTGCTGCAACATGGGGCTTGCGGACTCCATGGAGGTTCTGCCCAGAGTGCTCTGCCCCAGTTTGCCCCGTCCCCGGGTGCAGGATATTTGTGCCACCCTGGGCGTCTGGGCAGCTAGCTACACCACTGCCAGAAACCAAGCCACCATCATATAGTCACTGCTGCAATTCTGATGAGCAGCCCATGAACTTTTGTTACCTGTAGAGAATGGCAGGAATGCTTCCCTTTTCCTGAACTGACCATTCTCCAGGAAATGGCCAGGATTAAACATATCTGGAGTTTCCCACTCATCCTCGTCAAAGAGCAGTGAGGTCAGGTTGGTAAGCAGCATGGTTCCCTGCCAAAGAAGAAGCAGAGAAGACACCAGATTAAAACTAGCATAGAAATCTTTCTGTTTTGATCTGTGCAACTACAGCAATACCAAGCCTCCAATTCTGCCTGCCAATTCAGAAAGGATATGTTTTGAATGAGAGATTTCCTATGCACAACTCAAGAAAACACAGGCGTCTTTATAGATTGTATAATACCAGACTTTGCCAGGGCATTTAGATTTAGAATAAGAAACACCAGATGCCCGTTTTGGGTAGTAGTTTTGGGTGGTTAGTAATGGTCATTTAAAAAAGAAAGCAAAGAAGAATACTAGCTATCCATTCAAATGGTTCAGACCATGGTTGGAATCCATTTTTGCAATGGGAGGGGTCAAAAGACCTAAAAGTCTATTTAGCCCAAATCCCTCCCTCCACTCCAGATCTGGATGTGCCCCAAGAACAACCAAGACTCCTATCTGTCCTGCCCATTGGCCATGCTGACTGGAACTAGTAGGAGTTGGAGTTCAATAGCATCTGGAGGACCTCATGATGGCTAATCCTTGGTAGTGGTGCCCTCCCTGTGACATCCTTTAAGATGTCAAGGATATCAAGAACTGCATAACTTTTAAAAGACATCTGAAGGCAGCCCTCTATCAGGAAGTCTTTAATGTTTGATATTTTACTATGTTTTATATATGCTATAAGCTGCCCAGGTTGGCTGGGGAAACCCAGCCAGATGGGTGGGGTAATAATAATAATAATAATAATAATAATAATAATAATAATAAAAAACAACTTTGGCTTCAAGTTTTTGCATCTTAAAGAAAGATGGAAGGAAGAGAAGAATGGTGAATCTTCTTCATATTTACTTTGGGAATATGAAACCCAGCCAATATAGTGTCCTTGGTTGTCACCCGGGGCACACTCGAAGGCAAAATGTTGCTTATTCTTTGAATTTCATGAACAACCGCATTGGTATACGGCATGCTGTCCCTGTCATCCATCGCTGGCTGGCGAGACTGGCCAATCACAGAATCTATTTCCGCTTGGACTTTGGCTGCAGAGAAAAGAAAATTTGCTTTCAACACAAAAAGAACAGACTTGATCTTAGTTCTGCAGGGGAGGCCTATCTTTAAAATTTAATGGATTTGAACAAATACAGACTCAATAATTAAATGGATGAATAAACAAATTTTCACTTATTGGCATCACTTTTGATTTGGACCAATCGACCAATATTTGAATAAAGGCACCTATCGTTTGCATCAGCACAGGAATAGTAACATGAAATTTAGAAATAAACAAAAGAATATCATCTGCAGATGAAACCGATTTATATTCAACTGAATTATGTACTGCTCCATAGATCAACAGTACCTATGAGTACCTATGTTGTCCAATAGCACAAGCCAAGGGTTCCACACAAATATTGAAAAGCAAAGGTGAAAGTGGACATCCTTGTCTAGTGCCTCTAAAATAGCAGAAAACATAGCATTTACTATTATTGTAAATGTGAGCAAATCATATAATATTGTTGCAGAAGCCCGGTGCCTGTCCTTCTCTCCTCCAACCAGTGGCAAGAGTGCATGGGGCCGCAGGGTCTGCGTCCCTTTGGAGAATAGAAGACATGGTGGAGAATGTTGTGCTTTGAGAAATATGGTTTATTCACCTATTTACACCTTCAGTCTCCATGCAGGGAGCCCAGATCTTACAGTATGGCCCACAGCAAAACAGGAAACCTTTCATGTCTGTCTCCCAATTACAGTGGAATGGACTCCCTTGGGAGGTTGTGGGCTCTCCTTCATTGGAGGTTTTTATATCTCTGTATTAGATAACTATATATGGAGTTGGAATTGTTAATTCTCACTGCAATGTAGTATACCTTTATTTTTTTTCATGTATTCACTTTTAATTTTTATTCTATCTTGTTTGTTTTAAGTGTTGTTTAAAAAAAAAAAAAGAAGCAGAAGAAGAGACTTAAACTAAGATCTGAAGGGGAGACCCATCTTGATGTCCCACCACTGGCTGCTCATTGTGTGGTGATGATGTGTAGCAGTATCCCATTACTGGAACTCCCTTCATTTGGAGATGCTCACAGAGCTTTCACAAGTGGAGTTTCAGCATTGCCTTGAGACTTGTTTCTTCACCCAGGTCTTTCCTTGGGGGAAGGTGAGGTTTTTTGGTTAGTCTGCCTGAAGAGGGCATGTTCCATCTGCCGCAGAAATGGAATTGCCTTTATTGCGCGGTTGTATTACCTGCTCTAATTATTTTTATTTATCATTATTGCGTCTAATTTTAGAGGCAAAGATTCATAGTAACCAAGCAAAAGACAAAACATCTTAACTATTACACAACAGCAAAAATAAGGGGTGGCATTCACAGCTAGACCCACTCAATAGGCCCATTAAAGTTAATTGTAACTAATGACAAAGTTAGGGTCATCAATTCATTTATTTCTATTTATTATCACCATTACTACCATGACTTTGAATAAAGCCACAGTATCAGAGGAATGGCATTTTCATAACCGAATACACTCCTAAACCCTTGATACTCAAACTAATAATTATAACTTTTGAAATGAAAACAATGATTGGTGTTATTATTTTAATGGCTGCTATTCTCCCTGAAAAGGTTGAAACAAATTTATGCCACTTGGCATTAAGTAGCCTTGTTCTGTTAGCCTTGTTCCCAGATAGTGAACTGGGTTAGTACTCCATTGATAATAGAAAGTTTCTCTTGTTTCCCCCCTGTCTTTTTGGATATTTTCCCACAACAATTTCTGCTTTTAATTTATTTATTTATCTCCCTCTCTTTTTTAATTCTCTTTATTAATTTCCATTAAAACAGTCAAACACAAACAACCACAAAACAAAATCATTACAAAAAGGAAAACAAACAACAAAAAGGAAGAAAAAACAAGAACATCATAAACTAATTGACTTCCCTCCACCTTGGTTTTGGATTATGTAATAAAAGGTTTTCCCCCCGCAGTTTCGATTTATAACATCTGCACGTCGTAGGGTTATATTGCACCTACTGTGATTTTTAAATTTCTTACATCTGCTTCGATATATGTTATGAATTTGTTCCATTCCTTAATAAACTTTGTTTCTTTCTGGTCTCTAATTTTTTGTGTCATTTTTGCCAATTCTATATATTCAAATAATTTACTTTGCCAATCTTTTACCGTTGGGATATTTGTTGTCTTCCAGTTTTGGGCTATCAATATTCTAGCAGCTGTTGTTGCATATTGGAATAATATCTGATCCTCTTAATTTCACCTCCAATCATCCCCAAAAGAAAAGCTTCAGGTTTTTTGGACAAAAGTGTATTTAAATATATTTTTTTAGTTCGTTATAAACGAGTTCCCAAAACTTTTTAATTTTTTCACAAGTCCACCACATATGGTAGAAACTTCCTTCCTTATTTTTGCATTTCCAACACACTTTGTCTCCATTCTTATAAATTTTATCTAATTTTACAGGTGTGATGTACCATCTGTACATCATTTTTTCCATATTTTCTCTAAGTGCAACACAGGCTGTGAATTTCATAGCTTTATTCCAAAGCTTTATCCAACTGTCATATTCCAAATTATGTCCCAAATCTATGGCCCATTTTACCATAACTTCTTTTATCTCCTCATCTTTAGTGTCCCATTCTAACAATTGCTTATACATTTTTGATAAGAGTTTGGAATTCCCTTCTAATATTTCTACCTGAAATCTATATATTTTTTAGTTCATCCCTATCTTTTTGTCTTCAGTCCACGGAGCATTAATTTGATGAAATTGTAGCCAGCCTGTTAATTTGTCTCTCAACTCTTCATATGGTTTAATTTTCCATCCTTTTTCTGTACTAGATCTTCGTATGTCCATCTTTCACCTTCCATATTTATTTTTTTAATTGTTAAAATATCGGTAGGTGACAACCACCAGGGAGTATTCCTTTCAAGCAGATTTTTGTTTCTTTCCCATACCTCTAGCAGTGGTCCTCTAATGATGTGATTGGAAAATCCTTTATGTACTTTTCCCTTGTGCCATAAATATGCGTGCCATCCAAATCTGATGTTGAAACCTTCTAAATCTAATAAGTCTGTATTCTTTATGACAATCCATTCTTTAATCCAACAAAGGCATGAGGCTTCATAATATAATTTTAGGTTCGGTACCGCAAATCCTCCTCTCTCTCTACTGTCTGTAAGTAATTTAAATTTAATTCTTGGCCTTTTCCCCTGCCAAATAAATTTGGATAATTTTTTTTGCCAATCCTTAAATACTATGGTTCCCCTGATCACCGGAATATTTTGAAATAAAAACACCAATTTTGGAAGTATATTCATTTTAATTGCCGCCATCCTTCCTGACCATGATAGTTTTATCCTGTTCCAAGTATCTAAGTTCTTTTGGATTTCTTTCCAGGTATTTAAGTAATTGTCCGCCATTAGATTTATATTTTTCATGGTTAACCATATTCCCAAGTATTTTACCTTTTTTACCACCTTAATTCCAATCTGTGACTCTAACTGGTTTTTCAAGACTTCCTCCATGTTCTTTGTCATCATTTTAGTTTTTAATTTATTTAACTTAAAGCCCGATAACTTTCCAAATTCCTCTAATAATTCTATTACCCTGCCGACACTTTTTTGTGGATCTTCTAATGATAACATCAAATCATCAGCATACGCTTTCAATTTATATTCTTTTGTCCCAATTTTAATTCCACGTATCTCTGGTGTTACTCTAATCTTGTTTGCGATTATTTCTAATACCATAATAAACAAAAGAGGTGACAGAGGGCGTCCCTGTCTCGTGTACTTTGAGATTTCAAATGGTTCAGTTAAGTCATTGTTAATGATCAGTTTAGCTCTTTGGCTTGAGTAGATTGCCTTTATTCCCTCCAAGAAGGTGCCCTCTATCCCTACTGTTTCCATGCATCTTAATAAAAATTGCCAGGATACATTGTCAAAAGCCTTTTCGGCGTCAATAAAGATTACCGCCGCAGGGATTTCATTCTTACATTCCAGATATTAAATAATGTTTATTATGTGTCTTATATTATCTTTTAATTGTCTGTTAAGTAAAAATCCGGCTTGATCTGTATGGATAAAATTTGTTAAGCATTTCTTGAGACGGTTAGCCATTAGTTCTGCAAAGATTTTATAGTCGTTATTTAGTAGTGATATCAGTCTATAATTTTTCATATTCAGTTTGTCTGTATCCAGCTTAGATATCAATGTAATATATGCTTCCTTCCAGGAGTCTGGTATCTTTCCTCCTCTTAGGATGTTATTTGTTACTTCACAAAGCACAGGAGCTAGGTGTTCTTCTAATACTTTATAATATTTAGCGGATAACCCATCAGGCCCTGGAGCTTTCCCCAATTTCATCTTTTTTATCGCCTCTTGGATTTCTTAAATTTTAATGGGTTTCTTTAGTTGTGTTTTCTCTTCTTCTGTTAATCCTTTCACTCTATTTTCATCCAAATATTTCTTTATTTCTGTTATATCTTCTCCTCCACTTTTATATAGTTTTTCATAGAATTTAATAAAATTCTCCTTTATTTCCTTGGGGTCTTCCACAATTTGCTCTTCTATTTTTATTTTGTTAATCACATTTTGTTTTTTGTTTTTTCGTAATTGCCACGCTAATAGTTTCCCCGTTTTGTTAGCCGATTAAAAAAAAATTTGTTTCCATGACTTAATTCTCCATTCCACTTCTTGATCTATTAGAACTGAATATTGTGTTTGTAACATTCTGTAGGTTTGTTTAATCTGTTCTTTACTTGGATTTATTATTAATTTTTTTTCACATTCTCTTAATTGATTAAGTATTTCTTCTTCTTTTTTTGTTCTCTTAACTTTTTCATATAACTATTCTGATTAATTAGAAACTCTCTTAGCACTGATTTACTAGCATCCCAGATAATGTCAATATTTGTTTCTTTATTTATGTTCAAATCAAAGTAATCTTTTATAGTTATTTTGGTCTTCTCAATTACCTCATCGTTTTCAACAAGGTAGTCGTTCATTCTCCATCTGTATGTCCTCTGTATTCCACTTTTTAACTCCAAAGTTACTGAGCTATGGTCAGAAAGGGTTCTAGGTTGAATTTCACATTTTACTGCTCTTGTTGTTAATTCTCTTGAGACCCATATTTGGTCCAACCTAGCCCAGCTTTGGTGTGGTTCAGAAAAATGTGTGAATTGTTTCATTGTTGGATTTTTATGTCTCCAGATATCTATCAGGTCTAGATTTTCCTCAAGATTATTAAATGTTCTTGGTAGCTTCCCTTGCTTCAATTTTCTTCTTTTCGCACTTCTGTCTAGTTCCGGTATTGGCACAGCATTCAAGTCTCCAAGTAAGATCAACTTATGATTCTCCAGATCTAATAACGTTTGTTCCAATTTCTTAAAGAACTCTGCTTTATTTATATTTGGAGCATAAACAGTTACTACATTAAACTTTTCTCCCTGGTGATTAATTTGTATTCCCAGAATTCTTCCTTCGTCATCTTTACATGTTAATATTGGTTCCCATTTCTCCTTCACATATATCACTACCCCTCTTTTTTTGTTAATATCTGAATTGACAAATTCTCTCCCTAACCTTTTATTTGTCAAAATATGTTTGTGTTTTTTTGCCACATGTGTTTCCTGACAACAAATCACATCAAAGTTTTTATTCTTTAACACCTTCTCAATTTTATTCCTTTTAGATTTTTCATTCAAACTGTTCACATTCCAAGACCATACCTTCGTCATTGTAATATTTAATTACTATCTGCTCTAGTCTTTCTAATTTATATTCTTGTCGACCTCTTTCCAGTGATTTCTTCCTCTTCCTCCTCCTCCTCCTCTCCACCTACTGCTCCCTCCTCCATGTCACCTTCTTCTTCCTCTCTCCCTCTCTCTTCCTTATCCGTATTTTCATCCTTCTTTCCTTTCTTCCCTTCTGTGTATCTCTCTCCTCTTCCAAAGCTTTCTTCCACTTTTCCAATATCTTTCTCGTATCTTCTTAGGAATTTTTTCACTTCTTGTGCATCTGTCAGTCTGAATCTTTTGTCTTTGTAATAGAAGGAGATACCTTCAGGAAACTCCCATCTATATTGTATAGTATTCCTTTTTAAGACACTTATTATTTGTCTATATCCTTCTCTTTTATGCAAGAGTCTGATTGGAATTTCTTTAAAAATGATAATTGGCCTGCCTTCAATTATTAATTTTTTTTGATAACTCATTCTTAATATTGTATTCTTCATCTCAATTGAGTTGAAGATCACTAAACAGTCACCGGATAGTTTTTTTGACTTGAACTGTTGGGATTTCACCTTAATTCTGAAAGCATTTACTACCATATATGCTAGTTCTTCTTCTTCTATTTCCAACCATTTCGCTAGTTCCTTAATCATTTTTATATTCTCATTTGATTCGTCTCCCACTCCTCTAAATTTTAAATTAAGTTGTTTCTGTCGCATTTCTGCCATGGCTAGACTATCCCAAATTTGATCTTGTGTTTTGTTCAGATCTCTTATTTCATCCTTTATTTTTTCTGTCTCCTTCTTATGTTCCTTCATTTCTTTTTGAATTTTCTTATTGGTATCTTCCATTGTTTTTGACCTAACTGTCAAATCTTGTATTTTACTAGAGAGTTCTCCTACAGTTCCTTCTATTTTTTTATCTATCTGTTCCTGCACCTCACCTAGTTTGCTTTCCATATGTAGTTCGCTCTGTTTAAATTCCTCTTTGATCTTTAGCCACAGAATGTCAAGATCTTTAATTTCCTCCTGATGTGATGCCTTTCTATCTCCTGGGGTCCCTCCTACTTTTTTCCCATTTTTTCCTGACATTTTGTGGTTGTTTTCACAATTTGTCTATTTTAATTTTCTGTCTCTCCCCTAGGGGGGTGCACAATCTCTTTTTGCTTTCCTTATTTTTCCTATATCTTAACCAATCTCCTTTAATTTGCAGTATTGTTCTCTTGCAATTATACTTTTCTTCTTTTATCTTCTTACAATTTTCTTTATACCTCTTAATGTCGTATTTTCCTTGTTTTCAAACAAAGTGATATCTCTAATATCAATTAATTCAGCTATCTCCTAAATACATCCAATATATATCCACTAGTCTATTGAAAAATGTCTACTGATATAAATTTGTAAATCCGTTTAAATGAATTAATACTTAAAATAAAAGAGTATGTCTTCAATTACAGCCCAAATACAACTCGACCTTGCCAATTTTCTCAAACCGTATGTCTTTATCTACAAAACATAAGTACATTCCCTATACTCTTATTTTTTCTTCAATTACTTCCACACTCTTAATGTATTCCTAATGACGTGTGGCGATATGGTATATATATTCCCAAACCATCCCCTTAGGACCTTAACATCTAATGAAGATTCAGTGAATTTCCCCCAGACTCAAATGACCATTACGTATATAAAAAATATTCCTATTAATGTAACTTTCTAGAGTCCATGTGGATTTTGATAAGGGGGAGGTAATTTCCTTTTTTAGCTGGAAATAAAGCACTCAGTTCGCATCAAAATCTTTAATCTTCAGCCACTTGTCGGCTTAATCCATATCGAATAAGGGCTATTCTACGGCTTGGTCCGTACCTTGGTCCGAAGTCTGGTAGATCTAATAATCCAAGCCTTAATCCACAGTTTAATAATTTGGACTGGACCAAATCTAAAAAGTAGTAAGTCCCAATTTCCTATTCATGTTCTCAAATCCAAGTAATGTCCTCCACTTTCCAGTTGATTCTGTTGTTTTTTGCTTCAGCACTTAAATGTAAATCTCTCCAAGAAGGGAAAAAAGGGGGGTTAACTTAAACCCAATTTTTCAACAGTTCTCAGCGGATTCCACCTTTCTTTATACTATATTCCTCCTTCCTTTATATTGTCTTTGTATAGTATTGGGGGGGGGAGGTTTTTATTAATCATACTATATTGATAAATCATTTAAGTTCCAACAAGGGGGAAGCAGAAGGAGTGAAAACAAAAAGGCACAAAAAAGGGAAAAAATAGAAAAATATAAAGAGGGAATAATAATAGGACAGTCTAGCAGGAAATCCTGGGTGTGAGCATCCCTAGGACCCCCCTGATTTGTATAAAAAATTAGGAAACTTAAAGGTGGAATGGGGGCTAAGGCACAAAAGAAGTTATAACTGTCAAATATATTCTCAAGCAGTTCCAAATTAAAAGAAAAAGGCGTTCTTTCCAGTCTTCGGTTTTCTTATCTTTAGTACAAAAGACAAGCTTTCTTGTCTTTTGTGCAGCTTCTAAGCTTTCTTTCAGTCTTTCCGTTGTTTATTTGGTTGCTCTTCAGCTAGCCACCTTAAGCTGTTCTTTCAAACGGCTCTGTATTGTTGCGTTTCAAATTATCTCTTTCCTGGAAAGGGAGCAACAAAGTTTTCTAAATAGTCTTTCATCTGTTACCTTGTATTAAATGCTTAAAAGTCTATTTGCCTCGACAAGTGTTGCCGTGGACTTTTATTTTGTACTCACGCAGTCAGGCTAGAGGCTACTTCCTTCTTTATCCCTGCGACTTTGTATCCTGCACCATTTTAACTCCTCTACCGGGATGGATTCCTTACTTTAATCCTTCAACATCCAGCGTTCGCTTAGTGTGTTCTTCGAATTTTTAAAGTTAAAATGTTCTACTCACACTAAGGGTCCATTCTTAAGTTTATGGAGATTCATCGCTTCTTTAGTGGGAGCCAGAGGCATCGCAACACAGGGTCGGTGCTTTCCTATTGCGCTTGCGATCCCGTCATCTTCGAGCTCTTCAGCAGAAAACCCCCGAAAAAATGGCCAGACCACTTCTGTGCTGCCGGTTAGCCATCCCTCAAGGGTACCCCCCTTGAGATTGGGGGGCGCAGTGCCTTTGCAGCTCCCCCAAGCCCCTGTGTTGTTCGAAAAGCCCCCGATGAGGCTTTCCGCGCTCCCTTTCTGTCCGCGACGTAAACTGGAAGATTTATTTATCTCTTTTAAAAATTACTTGAGTATGGACATGACTAAGTTAGGTCCATTAATTTCAATAGGTTTGCTTTCAGTAGGCCTTTGTTATATACAACCCAAAGTAATGAAAGGCAAATGAGTCAACTACAATTCTACCTTGAATGTCTGGGTAAATGGCCATGTACAGCAAAGCCCAGCGCAGGGTTGTAGAAGTTGTTTCTGTTCCAGCAAAAAACAGATCCAGTGTTGATTGTAGGAGGCTTTCTTCATGGAAACTGGAAGGAGCATCCTCCTTAAAGCAAAGAAAATGCACCAGGGAGTTCAGCTGTCATTAAAAACACCATCCTACTGTCAGCCCCACATGTCAAGAGATCACCAGGGGATTCAGTGACTCTAATCCTGCATCTAGGAAGGGAAAGTCAACAGTCCTGTGAATCACTGATGCTGGCATAAAGTTTGGGTTTGTTCTGGTCAAGGAAAGACTTCCAATAATTCCTGGTCTGGGTTTATTCAGGCAACTGAATCCTTTGGTCATGAGATGCCTCCACTACAGTGATTCTTTTAGACATGTCAACTGTTTGCTCTCACAAACAACAGACAAGTGGTGAAATCCCAGCAGTGAACAAGTGGGGAGGTGTCTCCCCACAAAATACGTGACTTCTTATTCATACATGCAGAAATGTATTTTTTCTGAGGTCATAAACTCAAGAGAAAGAATATTGTCAGCCACTAAGAACCATTCAGACAAGCCACGTGACTAGTTCTGGTTTTAACATTGCTTCTCTGCCTTCTACTATTATTTTATTATTAAACATATATACATTTTGTCCTTTACTTCTCTTACCTTGGCCATTTCATTTAGGTAGGCATCTATGAAGTCTCTGGGTTCAGATGGGTTCCAATCTTCTTTGTGTTTTTCAATGATTTCTCTCACAAAGGATTTCAACTGCCTGCATTTTTTAAAAAATGTCTGATGGGGCCCTGGCAGGTATTTCATGACAGTGGTAATGGTATCATACAGCTGAAAAAATAAACACTATTATCACATATGTGCAGGGAAAGCCCTCTCAAAAAAGCATTCACATCATGCTGCTGTCATGGGAAAGAGGCTAACAGTAATAAAGACTGGTGTGCACAGGTTCAAAGATGGCAGACTCTCTTGGAACCAGAGTAAATATTGCACTCACCATTGCTTATGATGGGACCCTATGGCAATGTCTTAACGTCTTGGTTAGAAATGTTTGGACTGCAAATCAAATGGCACCAAGGTGCTCAGTTCTGCAAGCACAACTTGTAATTCACTGATTGACTTCCAATGAAGATGAATACCATCATTTGAAAAAGGCATGTATCAATGCCTGCACATGTCACAAATATGTAGAATTTCTATTTAATGATACCCATTGACATGAGTGTCAATTTACAGGTCATAACTGCTGTGTGTATAGAATTAATTCATGTATATCATTTGTGATGACATCCCTCTGTTCCCATACCAAGATTTTATTCAGCCAAACATGTTATTCTCACCCTTTAAAAATACAATCTGTGCTGAAGAAACCTGAAAACACAAATAGTGAATAAACAGTCAGCAAGAATGAAGGAGCCAAATCAATTCTGTTGTGGTTATCCAAAAAAACCCAAAGAAGACCTACCGTACTCCAAAGATTTCCCTGAAAATGGCACGCCTCATCAAGCAAGTGCAATAACTTATGGAAACGGTTGTTATGGTAATCAAAGCGGTCCCCAAAAGTGATGGAACAGATGATATTTGAAACAGCATTATTAATCTGAAAGTGAGGGTCAAATGGCTGCCCTGGGGAGAGAGAGAAAATGGTGCAGAAGGAATTGGGGTGCTTCTAGCTTCCATATAACAAAAACAGGAGGGGACCATCCCCATCAGAGACAATATAGAGACACACCAATATACTAAAACTATTGCACTTCAAGCCCTACTCTATTTGTGACATTGGTTGTAGAAATTATCAAAAATCTGAAGATATCCTGGAAATGGATAGACTATGGGCATCTGGGAAAACAAAAGAAGGGAAACTTCCAAAATCATTCTTTGAAATGGCAGAGACCTGTAACTTGACGGACATTTGGAGACTAAGACACCCATTAGAAAAACAATTCACATTTACTTCAGATGCAAATCAATCAATGTCAAGAATTGATCAGATATGGATATCCAATGAACTAACATCGAGAACCTTAAAGATTGAAATGCAATCAAAAGTCTTCTCAGATTATAATGCAATTAAATGTATTCTAAAAGGATATGAAGAAAAATCTTTCAGATGGAGAATAAATGAAAACCTGCTGGATGATCAGACAATAGTGGAAAGGGCACAGAAATGCCTAACGGACTACTTTGTAAATAATGTGAATAAAGGCACAAGAATGTGTATGGTGTGGGATGCTAGTAAAGTGGTGATGAGGGGTTTCTTTATCCAGCAAAATGCAATTAAAAACAAAATGAGAGAAAAGGGGGGAAAGGAAATCCTAAAACAAATTATGGAAAACGAGAAAAAATTAACTACTAGGCCCAAGGATGAAAAAGTAAAACAAAATATAAAAGTGCTTCAAACTGAATTTGCGATGATAATTAATAAGGAAGTGGAAAAGAATATTTAAAAAATGAAGCAGAGGAACTTTGAATTTGCAAATAAGTCTGGAAAATGGCTGGCTTGGCAAATTAAAAAAAGGGAAAGAGCAAAATACAATAAACAAAATAAAAGTGGAAGATCAAGATATTGAAAATCCGAAAGGAATTAGGAAAGGATTTGTAGATTTTTATAGAGAATTGTATAAAAGAAAGGGGAGAGGTAATACAAAAGAAATAGAGGACTATTTAAAGAAGAAAGAGGTGCAGAAAATATCGAATTGCAATAAAAATAAACTGAATGAGCCGATCAAAATGGATAAAATTAAAAATGGAATAAGAGAATTGAAAAGTGGGAAGACACTGGGACCGGATGGATTTAGTGCAAGATACTATAAAGAAATGAAACACACCCTGTCTGTACCATTAAAAGAAGTGACGAATAACATTTTTAAAAAGGAGGAAATACCAGAAACTTGGAAAGAAGCCTATATAACTTTTATTCCCAAACAGGACTCAGATCTGACCCAAGTGAAGAATTACAGGCCGTTCTCATTATTAAATAATGATTACAAAATGTTCGCAAACATTTTGGCAAATAGGATGAAAAGAATTTTAAAGGAAATGATACAGAAGGATCAAGCAGGTTTCCTTCCTGGTAGACAGATGAAAGACAACATAAGAAATATAATTGATATAATGGAATATCTGACTAACAGGAAGGACAAACAAGCAATGTTAATTTTTGTGGATGCGGAGAAAGCCTTTGATAATATTTCTTGGGAATTTATGTTAAAAAACTTAGAAGTGATGGATATGGGCCAATCTTTTCTAAATGGTATAAAAGCAATATATTCCGAACAAAGAGCAAAACTAATTGTCAATAATCTAATAACGGAAAATGTTGCAATAACTAAGGGTACAAGACGAGGGTGTCCTCTATCACCGTTGCTATTCATATCGGTCCTGGAAGTCTTATTAAGCTCAATAAGAAACAATGAACAGATAAAAGGGGTATCAGTTGGCAGTGATCAATATAAAGTAAAGGTGTATGCTGACGACTTGGTTATAACGATAGAAGATACTATAAAGAGTATTAAAGAAGTACTAAAAGAAATGGAAGAA
Source organism: Podarcis tiliguerta (assembly GCF_965153285.1). Taxonomy (NCBI): domain Eukaryota; kingdom Metazoa; phylum Chordata; class Lepidosauria; order Squamata; family Lacertidae; genus Podarcis; species Podarcis tiliguerta. The sequence goes on from NC_139539.1 coordinate 58,324,615, forward strand.
TTTGGGTTTAAATTGAATAAGAAAAAAACCAAAATAATGGTGAGAAACATAGACCAAGAAACTAGTGAAAGAATACAGCAACAGACAGAGATTGAGGTGGTAAAGAAAGTGAAATATTTAGGGAATGTATTGACCTCCAGAAATATTGATTTGTTTCAAAATAACTATGTACCAGTATGGAATAAAGTTAAATAAGATTTAGAGGTGTGGGGTAGAATGAAATTATCATTTTGGGGAAGAATTGCAACGATAAAGATGAGTGTGTTACCGAAAATGTTGTTTCTGTTCCAAGCAATTCCAATAATTAAAGGAGTTGCAATATTTAAAGATTGGCAAAAAGTGATTTCAAGATATATATGGCAGGGCAAAAAGCCGAGAATAAAATTTAAGTTGTTGACAGATTTAAAAGAGAGGGGAGGCTTTGCCCTGCCAGATTTGAGGTTATACTATGAAGCATGTATATGTTGGTTGAAAGAATGGATGAAATTAGAAAATACAGATTTGTTAGATTGGAAAGATATGATAATAGATTCGGTTGGCACGCGTATTTATGGTACGAAAAGAAACGAGTGCATAAAGGTTTTGAAAATCATATTATTAGAGGATCTCTGATTGAGGTATGGGGTAGGTATAAAAACCTACTGGAACCAAAAATCCCACATTGGCTATCACCATTAGAGGTGATGTGTTAAAAAGATCAATATGACTAGGAGGTGGATAACATATGGGAGTTTAATTGAGAAACAGGGAAGTAAGTGGAAAATGAAACCATATGAAGAAGTGAAAGAACATGTAAATGATTGGCTGCATTACTTTCAGATTAATGAAATATTTAGAAAAGAGGTTGCAGAAAGAGGCTATTTTGAAAAATAATCTAGGTTTCAACGAGAAGTATTGAATAATGAAGTTAAAAATTTATCTATGATGTATAAATTACTATTAGAATGGCATTTGAAGGATGAAGAGGTTAAATCAGTTATGATTCAATGGGCCAAAGATTTTGGACATAACATTCAATTTGATGACTGGATAAAATTATGGAAGGAAACGATGAGATTTACAGTATGCACCACAATTAAAGAAAATGTTATGAAAATGATATATTGATGGTATATAACACCAGTCAAATTAAGTAAGACGTATAAGGTGAGTAATAAATGTTGGAAATGTAAGGAGAAAGAAGGGACATTTTATCATATGTGGTGGGATTGTAAAAAAATGAAGTGCTTCTGGGAAATGATATATAATGAGATAAAGAAAATATTGAAATATACATTTGTTAAAAAACCAGAAGCATTCCTATTAGGAATTCTAGGTGGTGAGATAAAAAGGAAGGATCAGAAAGGATTTTTGTATGCCGTAACAGCAGCTAGAACTCTTTTGGCCCAGAAATGGAAACAAGAAGAAATGCCCACGATTGAAGAATGGAGAACGAAATTAATGGATTATGCAGAACTGGACAGATTAACAGGGAGGATTCGCAACCGACGGGACCAAAGATTCACTAAGGACTGGAATAAATATACAGAATATATTAAAAATATTTGTGATAATGCTATAACGTTTGTAAGTTTCCAAAAGCTCTGTAAGAAGGTTTGGTAGAAATATTGTTTAAATAACATTGTAAGATAAGATATATATAGTGCAATATAAATTAAGAAATGTGAAGATATGTAATAAATAAGGAAAATTATCAGACATGTTGATGGAAGTCTAAAAGAAAAAAGACGTGTGATGAGTTCCTAATGTTTAATTGTGTTATAAATTTGTTTTTATTGGAAAATTAATACACACACACACACACACACACACACACACACACATATATATCCATCTGCAGATATCCTCAAAACCCAACCTTTGTTCTTATTCTGTTCTAGTTCAGGGGCTTTTAGCTCCCATGGCAGGTTCCCGCACAGAGCTTCACACTAGAACTTTTGTGCACCACAATGAGCCTCTGTGGAGCTTCCTATCAACACCCCCTTCGCCATCACAGGGTCATTCCAGTCCAAGCAGAGCTACATTTGTGTGAAGAAATAATGCCAGAAAGCTTTGCACCCTAGCTGATGTAGTTTTGACCTAGTTCATACAAAGTAGCAACTTAAGGTAAGTATCATAGGTGGGCCACAGGATTGTTGACTCTGGTTCTCACCTTTCTCAGCTTCTATTGCTTCATTTAAGTAACGGCTTTCCTCCTGTATTCGTTCTTCTAAAGACCTTTTGCCCAAACCAAAGTTTCTGAGTGTTGATAAGGCAAATCGTCTTTGTTGTTTCCAGCTGAGACCATTAGAGAAGACCAGTCCTAGATAGGAAGGAGTAATAAATATGTACAGCAAGTAAGTAGATTTAGCTTTCCATTATTCTGCTTGCCTGCTCAGGACATGTTGGAAAGACTGCATTAGAAACTGCTCTGAATTCTGCTTTTTGCTGTTTCATTGATTTGCTTTTTGTGTGTTTCACTGTTTGGGTAGAATTTTTAATACTAATTTTATTTTGTCCTGTGAAACACTGTGGGAGCTCTTGATAGAAAAACAGCATATAGATTTTTATTTAAAAAGCAACAGTTTTAACAGTTGTAAAATCATACAGTCAATATATTTTACTCCTTCATTTCTGAGGTCCATTAGGCAACTCTGGTATTCCTTTTCTGGAATTAAAGGTAAAGGTAAAGGGACCATTAGGTCCAGTCGTGGCCGACTCTGGGGTTGCAGCACTCATCTCGCTTTATTGGCTGAGGGAGCCGGCGTACAGCTTCCGGGTCATGTGGCCAGCATGACTAAGCCGCTTCTGGCAAACCAGAGCAGCGCACGAAAATGCCGTTTACCGTCCCACCGGAACAGTACCTATTTATCTACTTGCACTTTGACGTGCTTTTGAACTGCTAGGTTGGCAGGAGCAGGGACTGAGCAACGGGAACTCATCCCATCACGGGGATTCGAACCGCCAACCTTCCAATCAGCAAGTCCTAGGCTCTGTGGTTTAACCCACAGTGCCACCCGTGTCCCCTTTCTGGAATTAAGAGGTATTAAATTTTAAATGGGGGTCCCACTCTAGCCCCTTCTGTAATTATTCACACCCTTCATTTGCTCACTATGAATAGATTTCTCTTTTCCATTTCATTTGCACAACTTTTTTGCTACGTGTTGGGCACCTGTTGAGCAGGACCTCAAAGGGACCTGCTTACATTCCCACTGCTTTCCCCATTCTTTATATAGATGGACGCAATTGCAGGGGCAACTCAGCTCATCAGCTTTTAATGGGCATTAGGTGTCACAACAGACTCCAAATTCCTGAATCCATGCCAGTGACCCCACTCTTGACCTCTACTTACTGCTAAGGGGGGGTGTTGTTTCATAAAGGCCATTCATTTCTTGGCAGCTTTGCACTGAAAACTGTGGTGCAATTGGCACAAATTCACTTTAATCACAACTACTGGCCTAGAAGAATTGATGCTTTTGAATTCTGGTGCTGGAGGAGACTCTTGAGAGTTCCATGGACTGCAAGAAGATCAAATGCATCCATTCTTAAGGAAATCAGCCCTGAGTGCTCACTGGAGGACATATCCTGAAGCTGAGGCCCCAATACTTTGGCCACCTCATGAAAAGAGAAGACTCCCTGGAAAAGACCCTGATGTTGGAAAAGATGGAGGGCACAAGGAGAAGGGGACGACAGAGGACGAGATGGTTGGATAGTGTTCACGAAGCTACCAGCATGAGTTTGACCAAACTGTGGGAGGCAGTGGAAGACAGAAGTGCCTGGCGTGCTCTGGTCCATGGGGTCATGAAGAGTCAGACACGACTAAACAACTAAACAACACACTGGCCTAAGCAGAAAAGAAGCAACCTGGCATGTACCCAACAGTCATCTAAATTGCATCTTGCTCCAGAATGCTTCATGGATCAGGTCTGCATGCATGCAGCAACTTGTCTGGTTGGCTATGATTGAATAAGAAGTCCGCTCATGTTTCCTGTTGGATGCCATTGGGCGCTGGCATTCCCCCATGTGACAAGTTCTGATTTGGGAAGTCCCAGGGACTGTTTCCCAGTCAGCAAAGGAAGCCTCTGGGCTGAGCTTGCTGCCCGAGTAATTGGTCCCGCCCACTTACCTAATCTGTGAGCAGGCATGGGTCACCCAGTATATGACATAGGACTGTGGCTTTCTCTGCAGCCACTTTCTGTTGGATCTCCCATCCTTTATATACTGCTGTTGCATGTTGTTCTGTTTGACCTTGCTATGGTATAGCCAGTGGCCATATTTGGGGCCAGGTTGAGATTTTCCCAGTTGGCTCCAGCCCTCTGGTTTTTCCATCTTCATAGCAGTTGTCAGAACTTTGGCAGTTTAGGCATTAGATAGACATAGTCTTGCTTGGAGAGAGGTTATAGGCTCTGTCTGGCCCTTCTGAAATTGGGTCCGGGAAGATGCTTCAGTCTAGACACCCAGGTGAAAGTGAGGGGCTACAGCATTCCCTAGATGCAATCCAGTGGGGGAGTTACCCCTTGACATAGGGCAGGAGCTCTCTCATTTCTGGTTGACCCCTAAACACAAGTTCTTTTAGCAGGTGGGCTGGAAGGGGTGGGATCTACCCAATGCCTATGCCAAACTTCTTACATGTGCTGTCAATAAAGGTGTAGCCTGGTATCACCCAAATATTGGTTGTCATCTCTCTTATTCTTGGTATTGGGGAGGACCAATAGTAGGAGGGATTCATGCACTACTTAACGTTGACATATTATTCCATCACTACTAGGGATGGGGCAGAAAGTCACTTCAGCTTGCAATTTAAATGCAGTCTTATGGTATTCTCAGTTGCAGAAACAATGCATTAAATGAAATGTTATTAGATGCAATAGTGTGGCAAACTGAAGAACGGAAAAATGAGGAACTGAATGAAAGAAAAAGCTCACAGATTCCTCCACCCTTAATAATGACAAGCTGTTTGATGCACTACACAGCCAGACTCTTTGATTGCCACCCAACACTGAACAGTGAGCTCAGTTAAGCTAAAGAGTTTAGCAGGTATACGTCTATGCCACAGCTTTACTACAACTGCCTTATTTTGGTTTAAAGATGCAAGAAATGCAAATGCAAATTAGGGAAATAATCAGTTCTAAAAATTTAAACTTGAGAAACAATCCAAAAGATTGCAAAATCAGTGCAGAGAATGGAAAAGAAAAGAGAAGAGAAGAGAAGAGAAGAGAAGAAAAGAAAAGAAAAGAAAAGAAAAGAAAAGAAAAGGGAAAAGCAATCTCAGTAATTGACCATGTTAAAAGAAACTTACCAAAAGACCCAAATATTTCAGCACTAAAAGGAGTTGTGGGCCGGTCTACAAAGTTTTCACCCTGATGAACAAGAGCTTCCTTCACCATTTGCAGTCCACTCACAACCACAAAACACATGCTTCCAACCTGAATGCTGAACACATTGCCGTATTTTTTGGAAAACTGGAAGGAGAGCGAGAATGAAGAATTGTGTGTGTGTGTATGTGTGCACGCACACATGCGCATACCTGGTTCTTCTTTGATGCTTATATGGAAGATGGAAACTTTGGTTGCCATCAAATATATCAGGGATATCAGAAATGCTGAAAGGGTTTCCGGGGACTGTACATGGACAGGCCCCCTCCATCCTCCACGTGTCTTCTATTCACAAGAGCTGCTGCTTATGTATTTGTGGCAACTTAGCCTCATCTACCACAGAGGGTTGTTGCAAAGATAAAAGGGAAGGGAGGGTAGGACAATGTACACCAATGACCGCTCCCCACATCAAATGGGGGGCGCCTATTGCGTGGTCGCGCACAGACCCCTTGGACCTAAGTGGCACCCGGGAGTATATCCTGGCTTCTCTCCCCAGCCAGACTCCTGGAGGTCTCCGCCTACCTTTGCCTGTTATCCGGTCCCGGCGGGACCTGGCCAGGTAAGGGGAAGGACCAGCCTGGCCACACAATAGAGGGAGGGTCTTACCTGGGAATCCTCAGTTGACTCCAGAGCTTCTCCCATCCTGCCCTCCCTCAGTTAAGTTTTCTTTTGCAGGTTAACTTCTTCTTTACAGGTATGCAGGTGCTGCTATGCTAAGGTCACTGTTGAAGGGCCGGAAAGGAATTTTCCTGCATTGGCAGGTTTTACCTTCCCTGTAGCAAAATGTCACAACTTTGGTGGTTTAAGGCCTTTGGCAGAATCCTTTAGTCTACCTTCCCTAATGGGGGGGGGTGCCGTTAAGCGGTGACCCATGCCCCCCTGTAGCGGCGATCCCAGGGTTCCCCGTTAAAGGGGTTGTAAGAGGGAAGGCATTGGCCATACGCCTATTGGTTGTCATTACTCTCCCTTGTGACGACGGTGAAATGGGGGGCGGGCTCTCTGCTTGACAGACGTTCTCCAAGCCAGCCCAATACCCACACATTCTGGATAACCCTGATGTTCCCCAGCTCCCTGGCCATGGACTGGGAGGGATAAACGCCCAAGACCTAAGCCAAGGTCTCCCTACATCTGAAGTTCTAATAAAGTTGTGGCCAATTTTCATCCCATAGCACAGTGTCTTGAGTCATTACTCTACCCGGGGATGGGGGGACTTACGCCTGGGGATGGGGGACTCCGCCTGTCCATGCAAAACACACAAAATACTTTGCAATCCATAGTAAGCAAAAGAAAGTTGTACCAAATTTGGTACAACTTTGGTACAAATAATTGTTTGGTACAAATAATTTGGTACAAATAATTGTTAGGTAAAACAGATCCTCTGGGTTCAGAGGTAATACACATCTGGATACCAGATGCTGGGAACAAACAAACAAACAAACAAACAAACAAACAGAAAGGCATTTGTCTTGCGGCCCCATGTGTGGGCTTCTCACAGACATCCAGCTGACCATTCTTGGAATCAGGATGCTAAACTAGGAAGCAACCTATCCTGCAAGGGTCTTGCATGCCTTTACAGCGCAAAAGAGGAGTTAACTTTGCTAATCTTTGGTTGTATGGCACCCTGAGTGAGGCCAAAATCTGGCACCTTCAGATGGATCTTCTCAATTTTGGCCCACTTGGCTTGGCACCCTAAACGAAGGAACCGACCCCACCACCCGAAATCTGGGGGTGCAATGTTTTCAACTCATGCCATGGCTCTTTCCTTCATCCTTACCTTTCGTACTGCATTCTGAGGATTCTTGAAATCCATATGTAGCAAGTTACCCAAAAAAGGAAGACACATGGGCCCTGGGGGGAAATTCCTTGGGCGAATCTTTTTCTTGAAATCAGCAAGAAGTAGAAATGTAGCCAGAAACACCAGAACAACCTGCAAGGACAAGGCCTCCCAGAGGACAGAGAGAAGCTGGAGCAACATTCTTCTAGCCTGGTTTTGTCAAAACAGATTGCTGTGTGTGCATGGAAACCCTAATCTCAGGCAGCTAGAGCAGTCAAATCCTGTCCTCTTGGCTAAAGCTCCTGAAATAAATAAGGGCAAAGTCTATGTGTATTGCTATATATCACGCCCACAAAGAGGCAGGAAAGAGATGACTTCATGACTCACTGTACCAAGGGGGCAAAAGAGAGTGGAGAACAGCAGCTTTCTGATTTAGAGTATTTCCCTCCTGTTTTCACTTTTGTGAAACAGCAAAGGATATTTTCCTTCATGACATTTCCAAGAAGGATTTTCTCCCAGTGCAAATCAAAGCACTGTCAATAAAGAAAATAAAAACTTACACTAAGGAGGATCTTTCTGTTCCTGAGAGGTTTGGATCAGGGGTAGCTTCTGCAGCTCTGACCCCTGCCTAAGGAGGTCAGAGAAGTCACCCTGCTTGCCTTCTGTTCAGTATTGCATGAGTTAGATTTTGCTTTGGCGATACACTGACCAGACTGACTGGAAACCAGCACCTCTCCAGATGTTTTGGGTCTCCAACTCCCAACAGCCCTAGGTTGTGTGGTCAACAGTCAGGCATCACTGGAGAGCACTCTAGGACTAGATAGTTTCACACAGCAGCAGACCATGTAGAAGGGAAACTTTGTGCAATGCAAATTCATTGGCAGGAGCTCTGGATTGGCTCCATTGGTGCGTTGAGTTGCTTTTCCTCCCTCTAAGTAAGCAGGAGCAACTCAGCTCTTGGGAGGTGTAGTGAGAGCCACCTTACCATGGGGGGTAGATACTGGTCTTAGCCAAGCCATGATCTCTTAGCCTTGGTTCCCCATCTTAAATACAAGAGTACTAAAACTGATGATAATCAGGTGGCCAGGTGGAATTGTGTCTACTGTGGAGCTGAGTGGCAAAGAAACCCTTGTTCCTGCCCCAGTGCATGTGGAGCATCAATGGCTGCAAGCTACAACAGCATGGAGGTCTGGTGGGGGAGGTCAAGTATGAAAGCACCCAGTCACTAAAATGTTGCTGTGGAAACCAGAGGCTCCCACCTTTCGGGCCCAGGGGTACTTCTGAAACTATTGTGGGGACCAGGAAATACCTGTATTTCACAGAATAAATAATAGTGATACTCAGAAAAATTCCTTCCCCAGAACAAAACAACAAAATAACTTTCATTATTATTCATCTTCTTGTGACCAGGTGGACAATAATTTCATTGTTCTTTAAAACCCAGCTTGAATTGTTAGTTTCAGTACTGCCAAACCTGAGGTAAGGAGCACATCCTGTTGCATTATTTGAGAGATTTCTATAAGCTCCTTCTCTCCCAAACCCACTTGTATCAATACATGCCCACCTGGTGACACTGACCATCCAACAGAGGGAGGAGGAAACTGATGCAGTGTGGGTCAAATACCTGGGTGTCAAATACCAGCTGTGCAATACTTTCAAAGATAATTCCCTCACAGAAGCAAAGACTGATTTATAAGGCAATTTCCACCACAAAACCTCCCAGTCTCTATCACTGAGCGAAAGCTGTATATTTTGTTCCCAGCACAACTTCTAACCAGCAGGTCCACCTACAGTGGCATCCAATATAATTTTAGAAAGAACTGAGAGTAAGCCTTTATTATTTAATAATTGTTGTTCAAAGGCCTTAAGACTCCATGTTCCTTCTCCCAAAGAACACCACAGGAGAGATTGGTTCAGGCCAAGCATACATCAAGCCCAAGACTCCCAAAGAACTGCAGGCACAATATCCCCAGGAAATTTCTGCTTGAATGTTTTCAGCTGGACACAATAATACTGATGGAAATGGAGCATACATCTTTTGACATTCTCCTCTGCCCCTGCCCCTGTGAGTGTCAGCAATATGCACTCCCTGACAGCCAAATTGCTGTTTTAACTATTTTCATGGAAAACACTTTGCAGACTCAGTTTTCACCTTGTTATCCAGCATGTTTATTACAGAACAACAAAATTGTTTTTGGAAAATAATAAAACCTAGGGAATATTCATTGTCCACCATACAACTCAAGAGTTCTATGCTTAACCCACCAATTTTACTATATTTAGAAGCACATTTAAACTCTGCCTTGGGGTTTGGCCCAACAATACAGAACTGAGATAATCTCAAGGTCATGGGTTTGAGCCCCACATTCCGTGAAAGATAGGAGGGGTGACCATTTCCCCCAGTGTTAAGTTGAGCTTTTTTTTTGGGGGGGGTGTTTAATTTAAGATGGGGATCTATAAATTTTGTTGTTGTTTTTTAAAAAATTTGCCCCTACTTTTCTCAGACATTTTGCCAATTCAGCAAAAATCTGCCCAGACATCATTTTGCAACCCAATTCCTGGATGTGTCCGGAAAAACCCAGATATATGGCAGCCCTAAATAATAATAATAATAATAATAATAATAATAATAATAATAATAATAATAATAATAAATAATAATAATAATAATAATAATAATAATAATAATAATATAAATAATAATAATAATAATTTATTATTTATACCCCGCCCATCTGGCTGGCTTTCCCCAGCCACTCTGGGCGTCCAACTGAATATTAAAAACAGTACAGCATCAGACATTAAAAACTTCCCTAAAGAGGGCTGCCTTCAGTTGTCTTTTAAAAGTAAAATAGTTGTTTATTACTTTGACATCTGCTGGGAGGGCATTCCACAGGGCAGGCGCCACTACCAAGAAGGCCCTCTGCCTGGTTCCCTGTAACCTTACCTCTTGCAATGAGGGAACCACCAGAAGGCCCTCGGCGCTGGATCTCAGCTGAACGATGGGGGTGGAGACACTCCTTCAGGTATACAGGACTGAGGTCGTTTAGGGCTTTAAAGGTCAGCACCAACACTTTGAATTGTGCTTGGAAACGTACTGGGAGCCAATGCAGATCTCTCAGAACCGGTGTTATGTGGTCCCGGCGGCCACTCCCACTCACCAGTCTAGCTGCCGCATTCTGGATTAATTGCAGTTTCTTTCTTTTTTTTATTTTTGTATATAATTTTTATTCAATTTTTCCAATATAAAATTTATACAATTCATACATCTTTTATATATATATATATCCACTCTCTTTTTTTACTTCCCTCAACTTGGCTGATACTCCTTCCCTTCTTAATTTCTTAACATTTCTAAAACCTTACTTCTAATATTTTTATAAATTAAATCTTATTTTACTCATATTTACTCATATTCTAACGTTTCTTGTTACAGAGCTTCATTAAAGCTTACAAGCGTTATCTGATTTTCACTTAGTTTGTGCATATACTCTGTAAACTTTTCCCAATCTTTTATAAATCTCTGATCTCGTCGATTTCGGATCCTTCCCGTCAGTCTATCAAGTTCTGCATAGTCCGTCATCTTCATTCTCCATTCTTCTAATGTAGCTAGCTCCTCTTGCTTCCATTTCTGAGCCATCAGTATTCTTGCTGCAGTCACTGCATATAAAAATAGCTTCCTTTCTTTCTTGTTTATCTCATTCCCTGTAATACCAAGTAAAAACGCTTCTGGTTTCTTAACAAAAGTGTACTTAAACATTTTCTTCAATTCATTATATATCATTTCCCAAAAGCTTTTTACTTTCTTACATTCCCACCACATATGATAGAATGTACCCTCTTTTTCTTTACATTTCCAACATTTGTTACATCCTTTATACATCCTTGCTAACTTCACTGGTGTTACATACCATCTATACATCATTTTCATCACATTTTCTTTTGTTGTTGTACATGCAGTGAATCTTAGACCTTCTTTCCATAATTTCTCCCATTCCTCCATTTGTATATTATATCCAAAATCTTTGGCCCAGTCAATCATAACCGATTTTATCTCTTCATCCTTTGTATGCCATTCTAATAATATCTTATACATTTTAGCCAAAACTTTAAAATCACTGTTTATTATTTCTTTCTGAAATTTCGACTCTTTGTCCTCAAAACCTCTTAGTTTTAGATCTTTTTTAAACATTTCATTGATTTGAAAATAATGCAGCCAATCATTAACATACTCCTTAACTACTTCAAATGACTTCAACCTCCATTTACCTTCTGTTTTTATTATTAAATTCTGATATGTTGCCCATCCCCCTTTCATATTGATTTTTTTCACACACAGCACCTCTAATGGTGACAACCAATACAGAGTTTTTACTTCCAACCAGTTTTTATACTTTTCCCAAACCTCTATCAAAGACCTTCTTATGGTATGGTTTTCGAATCCTTTATGTACTCGCTTTTTGTCATACCATAAATAAGCATGCCACCCAAATCTATTATCAAAACCTTCTAGATCTAGCAAATCAGTGTTTTCTAATTTCATCCATTCCTTCAACCAGCAGAGGCAAGATGCTTCATAATATAATTTCAGGTCTGGCAGGGCGAAGCCTCCTCTTTCTAATATTATCTTTCATTTGTCTGCCAGGAAGAAAACCTGCTTGATCTTCATGTATTAAACCCTTCAGCACTTTTTTCATCCTGTTTGCTAAAATATTGGCAAACAGTTTATAATCATTATTTAGAAGCGAGATCAGCCTGTAATTCTTAACAGGGCAGGCGCCACTACGGAGAAGGCCCTCTGCCTGGTTCCCTGTAACCTTTCCTCTTGCAATGAGGGAACCGCCAGAAGGCCCTCGGCACTGGATCTCAGCTGAATGATGCGGGTGGAGACGCTTCTTCAGGTATACAGGACTGAGGCCATTTAGGGCTTTAAAGGTCAGCACCAACACTTTGAATTGTGCTCGGAAACGTACTGGGAGCCAATGCAGATCTCTCAGAACTGGTGTTATGTGGTCCCGGCGGCCACTCCCAGTCACCAGTCTAGCTGCCGCATTCTGGATTAATTGCAGTTTCCGGGTCACCCTCAAAGGTAGCCCCACATAGAGCGCATTGCAGTAGTCCAAGCGGGAGATAACCAGAGCATGCACCACTCTGGCAAGACAGTCCGCGGGCAGGTAGGGTCTTAGCCTGCGTACCAGGTGGAGCTGGTAGACAGCTGCCCTGGACACAGAATTAACCTGTGCCTCCAGGGACAGCCCCATGGAGGCCATGCTTTCCACGAAGTCCCGAGCAGCCCCTTGTAAGGTCGTGTCGGCATGGATGTTAAAATCCCCCAGGACAACCAAGCTAGGTGTCTCCAGGAGCATATCCGCCACGACCTGAAGCAGCTCGGGCAGGGAATCCTTGGTGCAGCGGGGAGGTCGGTACACCAATAGGAATCCTGTACTGCCCCCATTGCCCAACTTTCAGAACATGCACTCAGAGAACTGGGTCTTCCCAATAGGACACCTGGTGCAGACTAATGACTTCCTAAAAATCACTGCAATCGTCCTCCCCGCCCACATGACCTGGGTTGCTGTGCATAAGAGAAACCTGGTGGGCAAGCAGCGGCAAGGACAGGCCCATCTGCTTCATCCAACCAGGTCTCTGTCACACATGCCAGGTCAAATCCTCCATCCACAATCAGGTCGTGGATGGCAGTGGTTTTATTCATCATTGACCTGGCATTGCACAGCAACACTTTCAGGTCATGTGGGTTTCCCTTGCTGATTCCTGTATCCTTCTGGTCAGGACCAGACCTGGAGGAAGGGATAGTCCTCAAACAACGACTAAACCTGCCTCCTCAGTAATGACATGGTCTGGTCTTAGCGTAACTCCTCCTCCTGCCCGTGATCACTGAGATCGGGTGTCCCAATACATTCCCCCCTGTGGAACCTGCCCCAGCCATTCTTTTGGCTGAGGCCCACTCCCAGGCAGCCCTGACCCTTCCCCTTAAAAGGCAAAATACAAACTATATAATAACAGAATAATAAAAATAGAAGCACAGCAAGAAACAATAATACTAAAATTAAACTACTCCCCACCCTGACTAAATACTTAACCAACCGCAAGCAGAAATAAAATTATAAAATTATAACATATTATAAAAAAACAACCACCACCATTAAAGGTGCAGCAAATTAAAAGCACTTAAAACATTTAAAACCATTTTGTCATTTGCTGCAGGTAGCTGCTCAGGCCTCTAAACTGTAGTGGTGAGTGCAGGCCCTGCCCCCTAGGCCAGATGGAATTGGCCGGAGAGGGAGCGGTCCACCCAGCACTCACCAGAGCAGCAACAGCAGCAATATAATAATATTGAAAATAGTGGGATGGGGGATAGACCGCCTGACCAAGAAGTGGGGGGATAGAATTTGGATCCTCACCAATGAAACAATATTATTTGCATACATACACCCCCCCGAGAATCATGGGAAATGTAGTTTACCCTTCAGAGCGCTACAATTCCCAGCAGCCTTAAGTTATAGTTGCCTGAATTCCTTGAGGGGGGAAATGTGAATTGAATGCACTTATTTTAAAGGTACAGGCTGCAATCCCAACCCTACTTATTTGGGTGAAGTCCTAATCAATTCCGGCTTAACATAATTAATACTAAGCCACAGGCATGCTTCTGCCCCACAAACTAATCCGACTTTTTAAAGAAATGGCAATGCTATAAGATGGGTCCCTTAGCGAGAGAATGCACATATCCGGTATGGGAGGGGAGACAATGTCAGACGCATCCTATATTCACAGCTTAATGTTTCATTCTTTGGAGCTTGGAAAGTGAATTTCTGAATTAGGGCAGTGAAGAAAAGAAAGAGCTCAGTCCTTGCCAACTGCTCTCCCAGACAAGCTCGCTTTCCTGGAAGAGAGGGAGAAAGAGACTGTTTCAGTGGAGAGCTTTTGCTACAGTAAACAGCTGCACAGTTTAAAACAACACTGAGAGAACAAATACTTTAAAACAGTATGTTGTTGCAAACAAAGATAAAAATCAGTCCTCAGTATTCCCTAGTGAGGCAAATGGGAACACTGAACAAATATGATCATGGTTTTTGAGAATTTGGAATAGATACATTTCAATTAACATAAATTTCTCTCATATGTAGTTTTGGAGAAAATTTCAATTTCATGTTTATTTTATTAGGAATCTCCCTAATCTGCATATAGCTTATCTAAGGGTGTGGCAAACAGAGTTAGTTGCTCAAGATCCAGATGGAAGTAGGTTTCTGTTCTAGAGCAGCTGAGAAAGGTACCAGTAAATATTCCCTTAAAAAATCCAAACTGCTTGCTTACTGGGTGGAGGGGGGGCGGAGTATATCAACACCATTTCATGTAACATCCCACCTCCCATGGCAGCCATTTTGTGACATGCACACAGAGCACTTCCTCAAAATCCTAAATGTGATGACCACTGGTCCCGATAGGGTGTAACCCCAGCAATACACAAGGCTCTCAGCAACCAAATCACCATCATATTGTCACTGTTGCAGTTCTGATGAGCAGCCCATGAACTTTTTTACCTGTAGAGAATGGCAAGAACGCTTCCCTTTTCATGAACTGACCATTTTCCAGGAAATGGCCAGGATTAAACTCATTGGGTGTTTCCCACTCATCCTTGTCAAACAGCACAGAGGTCAAATTGGCGAGCATTATGGTTCCCTGGCAAAGGAGAAGCAGAGAAGAAAGTAGATAAAAATGACAAGGCGCTTTTGAGTACAGTGCTACCTCGGGTTACAAACACCTTGTGTTACAAATACTTCAGGTTACAGACTCCACTAACAAGGAAGTAGTACCTCGGATTGAGAACTTTACCTCAGGATGAGAACAGAAATCACACAGTAGTGGCGTGGTGGCAGCGGGAGGCCCCATTAGCTAAGGTGGTACCTCAGATTAAGAACAGTTTCAGGTTAAGAACACACCTTTGGAATGAATTAAAATCGTAACCAGAGGTACCACTGTATTCTCTTTGAAATTATAGCAGTACTAAGCCTCTATCCCCTGACAGAGCAAGGATATGTTCTGAAAGCAATATTTACTTCTCATTATTAAGTAATTCATCCAACAAAGTCCCACAAAAGCACAGTTCCAATATAGATTTTAAAAGACATTCAAAGTCAGGTTGGGAATCAATATGGTTTCCTCTCAAAGAAAAAGAAGAGAAGATAGTAAATTAAACTGGCAAAGAACTCTTTGTGTTTTTATCTGTGCAACTATCTACAGCAGTACTGAGCCTCCTGGATCCAAGTCCAACCATTCTTGCCTATTGCTTATGCTGGCTCAGGTTGGTAAGAGTTGAACTTGAACAACATCTGGAGGACGTCATGTTGGCCAACCCTCATTTAGAACTCCGGCTTCAAGTTTTTGTATCTTGAAGGAAGAGGAAAGGAAAATAAGAATGGTATACAGTGGTACCTCGGGTTACAGATGCTTCAAGTTACAGACGCTTCAGGTTACAGACTCTGCTAACCCAGAAATAGTACCTCGGGTTAAGAACTTTGCTTCAGGATGAGAACAGAAATCACACGGCAGAGGCAGAAGGCCCCATTAGCTAAAGTGGTACCTCAGGTTAAGAACAGTTTCAGGTTAAGAACGGACCTGTGGAATGAATTAAGTTCTTAACCCAAGGTACCACTGTATCATCCTAATACTTACTTTGGGAATATGAAACCCAGCGAGTGTAGTGTCCTTAGTTGTCATCCGGGGCGAATTCACAGGCACAACGTTGCTTATTCTTTGAATTTCATGAACAACCGCATTGGTATACGGCATGCTGTCCCTGTCATCCATTGCTGGCTGGCGAGACTGGCCAATCACAGAATCTATTTCTGCTTGGACTTTTGCTGCAGAGAAAAGAAAATCTGCTATCAATACAAGGAGAACAGACATAAACCAATATCTTCAAGGAAACTGCATCTTGATGTCCCACCACTGAGTACCCAGTAGATGGTGACAAGGGATCGACCCTCCTGAGTAGCGGTATCTCATTTGTGAAATTCCCTTCAACTGAAAAAGCACACAGGACTTTCACTAGTCAAGTTTCAGCAATGCCTTAAGACTTCATTCTTTTATTGAGGGGAATGTGTGTTTTCTGACGAGTCCACCTGAAGCTGCAGTATTCTGACTGTAATGAAAGGCAAATGAGTCAACTACAGTTCTACCGTGAATTTCTGGGTATATGGCCATGTACAGCAAAGCCCAGCGCAGGGTTGTAGAAAGTGATTCTGTTGCACCAGAAAACAGATCCAGTGTTGATTGTAGGAGGTTTTCTTCATGGAAACTGGAAGGGGCATCCTCCTTAAAGCAAAAAGAATGCACCAGGGAGTTCAGCTGTCATTAAAAACACCATCCTACTGTCAGCCCCACATGTCAAGAGATCACCAGGGGATTCTGTGACTCTAATTCTGCCTCTAGGAAGGTCCAGTCAAGAGTCCTGTGACTCTCTGATGCTGGCATAAAGTTTGGGTTTGTTCTGTTCAATAATTCCTGGTCTGGGTTTATTCAGGCAACTGAATCCTTTGGTCATGAGATGCCTCCACTACAGAGATTCTTTTAGTCATGTCAACGGTGTGCTCTCACAAACCACCGACTAGTGGTGAAATCCCAGCAGTGAACAAGTGGGGTGGTGTCTCCCCACAAAATACATGACCTCATATTCTGTGCATGCAGAAATGTATTTTGTCTGAAGTCATAAATTCAACAGAAAGAATATGGTCAGGCACTAAGGACCATTCAGACAAGCCACATGACTAGTTATGATTTTTTAAATTGCTTCTCTGCCTTCTACTACTGTTTTGTTATTAAAGATACATACTTTTTTTACCTTTTCATCTCTCATCTTGGCCATTTCATTTAGGTAGGCATCAATGAAGTCTCTGGGTTTAGATGGGTTCCAGTCTTCTTTGTGTTTTTCAATGTTTTCTCTCACAAAGGATTTCACCTGCCCCCATTTTTTTAAAAGTGTCGGATGGGGCCTTGGCAAGTGCTTCGTGACAGTAGGAAATGCATCGTACAGCTGAGGAAACAAACACTAATATCATATATGTGAAGGAAAAACCCTCTCAAAAAAGCATTCAAATAATAATGATGATTAATAATAATAATAATAATAATAATAATAATAATAATAATGTGGGAGTGTATGGAATCAAAGCAATTCTGTTGAACTCAAAGAAGACTTACCACACTCCAAAAACTTCCCTGAATAAGCAACGCGTCATCAAACAGGTGCAATAAATTATGGAAACGGCTGTCATGGTAATCAAAGCGGTCCCCAAAAGTGATGGAACAGATGATATTTGAAACAGCATTATGAATCAGAAATTGAGGGTCAAATGGCTGCCCTGGAGAGAGAGAGAAAATGGTGCAGATGGAATTGGGGTGCTTCTAGATTCCATATAACAAAAACAGAAGGCGGGGAAAGTGGATGAGTGTTGATGAGGCAGGATTTGTTTTAGCTGAAGAAATAATTTCATATTAACATTATATCTTGTAATTTAACCTGGTACACTCAGGACTCTGAGGCCCATTTATATTTATTCTCCATAGGCAATGATTATTCTGCAGTATGGTGATATTGATCTGAGAGGCAGGAGGTCAGGAAAGGGCATTTTTGTAACAATGCCTGTCAAAAAGGATAAGGACCATCCCCATCAGAGACAGTATAGAGACACACTGATATACCAAAAATATTGCACTTCAAACCCTACTCTATTTGCGAGGTTGGTTGTCAAAATTATAAAAAATCTGCAGATATCCTCAAAACCCAACCTTTGTTCTTATTCTGTTCTAGTTCAGGGGCTTTTAGCTCCCATGGCATGTTCCAACACAGAGCTTCACACTAGAACTTTTGTGCACCACAACAAGCCTCTGTGGAACTTCCTATCAACACCCCCTTCGCCATCACAGGGTCATTCCAGTCCAAGCAGAGCTACATTTGTGTGAAGAAATAATGCCAGAAAGCTTCGCACCCTAGCTAATGAAGTTTTGACATAGTTCACACAAAGTAGCAACTTAAGGTAAGTATCATAGGTGGGCCACAGGATTGTTGACTCTGGTTCTCACCTTTCTCAGCTTCTATTGCTTCATTTAAGTAACGGGTTTCCTCCTGTATTCGTTCTTCTAAAGACCTTTTGCCCAAACCAAAGTTTCTGAGTGTTGATAAGGCAAACCGTCTTTGATGTTTCCAGATGAGACCATTAGAGAAGGCCAGTCCTAGATAGGAAGGAGTAATAAATATCTACAGCAAGTAAGTAGATTTAGCAATCCTGTTAATTCCAAGATGGACTCCTGTTTGCTTTCCATTATTCTGCTTGCCTGCTCAGGACATGTTGGAAAGACTGCAAGGCATTAGAAAGTAGCCAATTTGTGCTGGTGGCTTTTATCTGTTTGCTCTGAATTCTGCCGTTTGCTGTTACTGCTGTTTCATTGATGCTTTTTGTGTGTTTCACTGTTTGGGTAGAATTTTTAATACTAATTTTATTTTGTCCTGTGAAACACTGTGGGAACTGAACAGAAATTCAGTTCATCTTGAATTTAAATGTAACCTTACTTCAGTCTCACTTCCTGAAACAATGAGCAAACTGGAGTGTGACTGATGTGTAAGTATTGCAAACTGAAGAATGGAAAAATGAAGAACTGATTGAAAGAAAAACCGACAGATTCCTCCATCCATAATAATGCCAGGTTCTTATTTACAAGCTGTTTATCTTCAGTACTCAATACTGAATGGTGAGTTCAGTTAATTTAAACAGTTTAGTAGGTATACATTTATGACACAGCTTACTACTAGTAGTTTAAAGATGCAAGGAATGAAAATGAAGATTATGGAAAGATCTAACAATGAGTCCTGAATATTTAAACTTGAGGAATAATCTAAAAGGTTCCCCAATCAATGCAGAACATTAAAAATAAAAAAATAAAAAGGAATTATTTAATTATCTAAATAATTGACAACATTAAAAGAAACTTACCAGATGACCCAAATAGTCCCTGGATACCAGGACTACTTGGTCGATCTACAAAGTTTTCACCCTGATAGACAAGAGCCTCTTTCACCAGATGCAATCCATTCACAATCACAAACCTCATGCTTCCAACCTGAAGACTGTAGACATTGCCGTATTTTTCTATAAGCTGAATGGAGATTGAGGAAGAATGTAAGAAATGATTTATCCTATCTATATATCATATATTAATTTGTCTGCTTGGTGCTTCTTGAATGCCTATATGGAAGAAGGGAACTTTGATTGCCATCAAATATATCGGGGACATCAGAAAGGCCAAAATGGTTTCCAGGGTCTGTACATGGACAGGCCCCCTCCATCCTCCACCTGCAATGTATTCACAAGAGTTGCTGCTTATTTGCATGTAGTAACTTTGCCTAGTCTACCACACAGAGTTGTTGCAAAGATAAAAGTGGGGAAGGTAGGACAAGGAGCAACAAAACATACAAACACACACACAAAATACTCTGCCAACCACGGTAAGTGAAAGGCAGTTGTAAGATCCAGATTTGTTACAAATAACTGTAGAATAAAATAGATCCTCAAAGTTAAGAGGCAAAACACTTCTGGATACCATATTCTGGGAACAAACAAAAAGAAAGGCATTTTTCTTGGTGCCTCACATATGGGCTCCTCACAGACATCAGGCTGACCTCTCTCAGAATCAGGATGCTAAACCTGAAAGCATCTCAACCTGCTTCTCCAGCCAGGGTCTTACACTCCTTTCCAGTGCAATGTAGGGGCATATTTTGGTAGTATGGCACCCTGAGAGTGAACAAAATCTGGCACACATAAATGGATCTTCACAATGATCGATCCTCTCAATTCTTTGCCCACTTGGCTCAGTGCCCTATGCCAGGGAACCACTTGCACCACCCCAAATCTGGCACAGCAGTGTAGTATTAAATTCATGCCATAGGTTTTTCCTTCATCCTTACCTTTTGTAATGAAATGTGAGGCTTCTTGAAATCCACATGTAGCATATTACCCAGCAAAGGAAGACCCATGGGGCCTGGGGGGTAATTCCTTGGATGGATATTTCTCTTGTAATCAGCAAGAAGTAGAAATGTAGCCAGAAACACCAGAACGACCTGCAGGGACAAGGCCTCCCAGAGGACAGAGAGCAGCTGCAGCAGCATCTTCAAACCCACCTAGGTGTTCCTTTTGCAGATTGGTCTGCTGAGGGAAACCCGAATCTGATACCACTAGAACAACCACACCTGTGTTCTTGGCTAATGCGCCTGTAGGAAATGAGAACAAAGTCTGCCTATATTGCTGTACATCATGCCCGTAAAGAGGCAGGAAATGACCTAATGAATGATTCCACCAAGCAGGAAAAAGAGAGTGGGGAAGAAGCTTCACTTCTTTGGAACAGCAAAGGTTAATTTCCTTCATGACAATTCCAAGAAGGGTTTTCTCCCCGTGCAAATCAAAGCACTGTCAATAAAGAAAATAAAAACTTACACTAAGCAGGATGTCTTCTGCTCCTGAAAGGTTTGGATCAGGGGTAGTTTCTAAGAGAGTCTGTGTACTGGTCCAGTAAGCGCTTCCGCTGTGCCACCAGCAACAGCTTTCTTTGCAGAGTATTAATTAAGTCCAGTGCAGAGATTCTTGTTGCAGTACAAGCTTCAAAGTCTCAGCAGCAAAAGAAATAACGACACAGGGAAGCCTGTCTTTCCAAAGACAGGTTTATTGCAGAAAGATAACACCTCCGGAGCTTTCAGACATTTTTTGCTTCACGCCCAGCACTCCCCACAGGCAGAGAAAACAAACACTCTTTATATACTGAGCAACTTAACAACTTAACGAGCTTGACTACTTAAAGTCACATGACATTGCTAATTTGCCAGCGTCTTAGGTTTCACACCCTAACACCCCCTCTCGCTGGCAATACAAAAACAAAATTACTTCAGACCCATTTCTTCACAAAAGTTTTCATGCCGCTGAAACCCAAGCGGTTTTGTAAAACCATCAGCTTGATTTTCATGACTGGGACAGTAATTTAATTTAACAATTCCTGCTTTTACCGTTTGACAAACATTTTGAAAGCGGATATCCAAATGTTTTGTACGACCTTTAAACTGCCCATTTTGTGCTAACTTAAGACACGGTTGATTATCACCCCATACAGTGATTGGAGTGATGGCCTTTTCATACATCTCTTGTGCCAAGCATTTGTAAAATTCTAGATCTCTACATAACTCAGATAAGGCACAGAACTCAGCTTCTGTTGACGACAAAGCAATCAGGTTCTGTTTCTTGGATCTCCACCCAATCAGAGAGTTACCAAATTTTATTACACAGCCAGACACTGATTTTCTATCTTTTAAATTTGCCCAATCACTATCTGCCCAACAAGTAATCTGTGCTTGTCCTTCCGAAGATAATTCAAGGCAAAAATCTTTGGTGTATTGTAAATATCTTAACACTCTTTGAATTCCTTTCCATGCATTTACACTAGGTTTTGAAGCTTCTCTGCTGAGTAAGTTAACAGCGTAAGCAATATCTGGTCTACTCCATTGTGAAAGATGAAGTAAGCTTCCCAGTGCTGACTGAAAGATTTCAGCACGCTTGAATTCAGCACTATCCTTGAACTCATTGTCTTTTACAAAACCCATTTCCATTGGTGTTCTAACACCTGCACACTCCATCATGCCAAACTTTTTCAACATTTGCAATATCTTGCCTTTTTGATTCAGTAGAAAACTGCCATTTTTGGTCCTATCTATCTGAACACCAAGATAGACCTTCACATCACCAAGATTCTTAACTTTGAAGTGTTTATTTAACTCTTTGGCTAGTTTTTTTACTTGTTCTTGTGTCTTTGAAGTATAAATCAGATCATCTACATAAACAAGCAAAGATTCTTGAGCATCTCCTGAACCTCTGAAATATAAGCAATTGTCAGCCTTGCTCCTGCTAAAACCAATGCCTACCAAAACGTCATTCAAACACTCATTCCAATTATGAGCAGATTGCTTGAGTCCATAAATAGATTTATGTAGTTTCCATACCTGATTTGATTTACTAACTTTCAATCCTGGCGGTAGCTCCATATAGAGCTCTTCAGCCAAGTCTGAATGAAGATAAGCTGTAGAGACATCAAATTGATTCACTTTAAACCCTTTCTGAGCAACAACTGCTAATAGTGCCCGTAGGGTTTCACTCCTCGAAGTGGGTGCATAGACTTCAGAATAATGTAACCCCTTTCTTTGTGTAAAACCTCGAGCTACAAGTCTTGCTTTGTACTCTGGTTTCCCCATCGCTGTTGTCTTTAACCTGTACACCCACCTACAACTTACTGCCTTGGCACCTTCTGGCAGTTTGGTGATGGAAAACACACCCAGTTCTTTCATAGAATTCAACTCCTTTTGCATGGCCTCACGCCACCTACTGGCCTCCTCCTGGGGTAATTGCTCAACCTCCTCAAAACTTTCAGGTTCGCAATTTGCCAAACCAGCCCAAACACTAATAGCTTGGTACCTTTCAGGAGGTTTACCTTTGTTGGTACGCTTGGAACGCCTTGGCAGTTCCTGCGATGTTCCTTCAGTTTCCCCCTCTGACTCAGAATCACTAGTCGTCACCTGTTTGTCACTAGTAGTCACCTGTTTGTCACTAGTAGTTGAAGAACTTTCTGATTCTGACTTTACACGTCTCTCTTGCTGTACAGGTGAACTTTTAGAGCTAGAAGATTCTGACTTTACAGACTTGGGCGAACTAGGCGATTTCTCACCCTTGTCCTCAGACTCAAATTCCTCAGCCTGTTCTGGAACTAATACCTGCTCTGGGGCCTGAGTTTCATTGTTACTGTTCACCACATCAAATAGTATGTCAGGATTTCCATGAATTTTATTCCAACCATCCTGTTCACAAAATTCCGCACTTCTGCTGATTGTGATTTTCGTTTGATTGCCTTCTACATTCACAAATCTCCAACCTTTTGTGTTTGCTTGATAACCACAGAAAAACATTTCTTTAGACCTAGGATCGCCTTTCCTACGTTGTGCCCTAGGCACCAGCACATAAGCACGACATCCAAAAACTCTTAGATGATCAATTTTTGGTTTTTTTCCAAATAGCATGAAGTAAGGAGTGTTGCCTACTGTGCTATTGTACACTCTGTTAAAAGTATAATTCGCATACAGTGCAGCCTCAGCCCAAAACTGCTGTGGAAGTCCAGAATCAAACAGCAAAGCAGCAATGGCTTCCTGTAATGTTCGAAATTTTCTTTCGGCAACTGCATTCTCCTGTGGTGAATAGGGATTGGTAAGTCTATGAACTATACCTTTCCTTTTTAACCACGTCTCCAGCGTGTGGTTCACATATTCCCCACCACGATCTGATTGTATTTTACGTACCCTGGTGTCAAATTTACATTCGACTTCTTCAATCCAATCCATCAGGATGGAAGCTGCTTGTGATTTTTCTTTCAGAAAGAAAACCCAACTAGCTCTTGAAAAATCATCCACCAAAATTTGCATAAATCTCGCACCTCCAAGCGATTTGACTGGCATAGGGCCACACACGTCTGTGTGCACAAGTTCAAAGGGTTTCTTGCTTACTCTATCAGATCTAGGATAGTTACATGTCTTAACCTTAGCATGTTTACAAGCACAACAATCCAGAAAATTTGGACAGGGTTTAATGTTACACTCCTCAGCTAAATCTGGCATCTTGCTTACATACTTAAAGCATATATGAGCTAACCTTCTGTGTAGTAGATGTACACAACCTGTATGAGGAGCCTTATTTACACACTTAGCTTGCGCTTCACCTGTTGAACATCTACCTGCTGCTAACTGCTCTTCATCCAAAACAAAAAGCCCATCCTCACAGGAAATTTTAACTAGCTCCTTCCCCTGTTTTGAAATGGTGCACACATCATTTTCAAACTCAACCTTAAAACCACTTTTTTACCAGGCATGACACACTCAAAAGTCCATTCTTCATTCCTGGAAGAACAAAAACAGGAAGGTTAGTTTGCAAACAGTTAACATAAATTGTGCCTTTAAGGTTCATTTCTCGTTTACTATTGTCTGCTATAGTCACAGTTTTTGCAACTGGCAATGTCTTGCAGTTCATCAAGCTGCCACTAGATGTCGCTGGAACTAAACTGTGACTTGCTCCACTGTCAATTATCCACTTCAAGGTTTGTTGGCTCCTTTTAGGACTCTGTTGTGCTGCCATTGCAGATAGTCCCTTATCAGCACCTGCTCCCCCTCTGGATCGTTGATTCTTGTAGTTCTCACGTCGTCTTCCCCTGTAGCTCCGGAAACTGGCCTTGGACTGTTGAAATTCCTGTTGCTTTTCTGGACACTTTGCTATCAAATGAAACCTGCTGCCACATCGAAAACATGACTTGCTGGCCATAGCAGACACTTGTGAGGCTTCCTTACAGCTCTGCCTGCTAGTTCCCTCACGCTGGGAATTATCTGAACATCCAACCCTTGGGGTATTTGAATTATCAATACGTTTTCGATGATGTTGATATTCTTGCTCACACAATCTACCAGTCACATAATTCATATTCAGCTGGTCCTCTGGCAAAACTTGTAAAGTTAGCACTAAGTTTTCAAACCCTGCATGCAGGCTGCTAAGCAGAGTATAAACTTTAATATTTTCAGGAAAAGTCACACCTAGAGATGACAGTCGGTTGAAATACTCAGTCATCTGTGACGTGTGTTCAACCACACTATCGCCTGGCTTCAGTTTCAACTCATACAAAGCACGTATAATGTTCACCTTCTCTCCGGGCGTGGCTCTATGGTGAATTCGCCTAAGAGCTTCCCAAATTTCAAATGCAGACCTTAAATTTTCCACATGAGGTAATTGGGAATCGTCTATTGATACCATCAACATGCATCTAGCTTTAGTGTCCATTTTATCATGTTCCCTGTTCTGAGCATGTGCAGCAGCCTGTTGCTCTGCTGTGGCATCTGCTGCAACAGCCACAAACGGCTTTCACCTCTGGACATAGTCAGCCCACACTTCTTTGGCTTCCAACCAGACTTGAGCCCTCTTAGACCACTGCACGTAATTAGCAGAGTTCAACTTTGTAAAGGGAACCTGGAAATTTTCCACTGCCATTCTTGGGGTCTGCTGCTACTCCCTCTGTGTGCCCTTGCTTCTCTTTCCCCTTGGGATTTGTTTTACTCACTTTTCAGACGCCTCCAGCATCCTCTGAAGCCTTTTGCAGCTAATGAAGCTGTAAATCTTCACTTACGCAGCTCTCTCAACTTTCTGCAGCCTCTCAGTTCCTTTAAGAGGTGGATTTACGACCAAGCCGGTCTTCTCTCATCCGAAAACTGCTTTCACTTTCTCTGCACACAATACAGCTGTAGAAACGTAGAAGGACCCATAACCTAAGAGAGTCTGTGTACTGGTCCAGTAAGCGCTTCCGCTGCGCCACCAGCAACAGCTTTCTTTGCAGAGTATTAATTAAGTCCAGTGCAGAGATTCTTGTTGCAGTACAAGCTTCAAAGTCTCAGCAGCAAAAGAAATAACGACACAGGGAAGCCTGTCTTTCCAAAGACAGGTTTATTGCAGAAAGATAACACCTCCGGAGCTTTCAGACATTTTTTGCTTCACGCCCAGCACTCCCCACAGGCAGAGAAAACAAACACTCTTTATATACTGAGCAACTTAACAACTTAACGAGCTTGACTACTTAAAGTCACATGACATTGCTAATTTGCCAGCGTCTTAGGTTTCACACCCTAACAGTTTCAGCAACTCTGACCTCTGGCTAAGGAGGCCAGAGGAGTCTATCTGCTCGCCTTCTGTTCAATATTGCATAGATTATGTTTTGTTCTGGCAACAGTACGACTAGATCTGGGCCTGGGAACCAGCACCTCTCCTGATATTTTTGTCTCCAACTCCCAGCAGCCCCAGCCAGTATGGCCAATAGACAGGGATGATGGGAGAAGGATCATTCAGAGGGCCAGAGCCCTCTGAATGCCAATGCCAATGCCAAGAGCACAAGATTAGCTCTGTCACTGCAGTGTTGCTTCTCTCCCTCCCATAAGCAGCAGCAACTCAACTCTTGTGAGTTCCATTGAGCGCTACCATATCATGTAGTACTAGTCTTAGCCAGGGCTTTTTCCCCCCAGCCAGAAATCACCAGAACTCAGTTCCGGCACCTTTCATACAGAGGTGTAGGAAGGTCAGGTGGTACCTGGTGCGGAACATTATTGTCACCCCCCCCCATGATTGATTGATTGATTTTTGCCTGCAGAAATGGTTTTACGTTATTTCATGTTTTCTTACAAAGGAATGTGGATTCTGAGCCTCTGATAACAAGTAGGCGACTATAGACAGATACTTATATCTACAGGATGGATTGTGTTCTTTTATTTATATTTATTGTTTATTTATTTAATAAAATTTATTTAAAAAAAACATGCAAAGCGGGTTACCAAAACAAAAACCGCCACAGCAGTAAAATCAAGAAAAATTAACAATCCTACTTTAAAACATACAAAAGCTAAAATATCACGATTAAAATTACTTCAACTTCCTAAGCATCTAGGTATGCTTGCCTAAAAAATAATGCTTTTAGCAGGTGGCCGAAAAAAGTCTAGCAAAGGCATGTGCTTTGTTGAAATTTCAGCCTTCACGACACAGGAAAACGGCCAAGTAAACAGGTATTTTTGTGGAGGAGGGTCAAGATATTAACTGACATGCATGAAATTTCATATGGAGCTATATACAGTGGTGCCTCGCAAGACGAAATTAATTCGTTCTGCGAGTTTTTTCGTCTTGTGAATTTTTCGTCTTGTGAAGCACGGTTTCCCATAGGAAATGCATTGACGGTTTCCCATAGGAATGCATTTACGGTTTTAAGAAAAAGGCGCAGGACGTTTTCGTCTTGCGAAGCAAGCCCATAGGGAAATTCGTCTTGCGAAACAACTCAAAAAACAAAAAACTCTTTCATCTTGCGAGTTTTTCATCTTGCGAGGTATTCGTCTTGCGAGGTACCACTGTAGTCCCTAGTGTAGTAAGACAGGTCCTTTGGAGCAGGCCTTTAAAAAAAAAAAAGTTTTTTATGAACTGCCCTAGTAGGGCAGTAATTGTTCCTTCATCATTTGTCACCCCCCTCCATGATGGCCCCTGGGGTGACCCGCCCCCCCTTCCTATGCCCCTGCTTTCATGTGGGCCCCATTGCCATTATAAGAGAACAAGGGAGGTGTTGATGGTGAGTTCTGGAACTTCCTTTTTCTAGAAAAACAGCACTGGTCCTAATTTTGGTCCTGCATCTTTAATACAAGAATGTGCAAAATGTACTTATAGTCATCAGATGGACATGTGGAATGGTGCCCATAATGGAGTTGAGGAGCAAGGAGCCCTTAATTGTTATGCCCCTAGGTGTCTTGGTATGCAATGCGGGTGAGAAATGGAGGACAAATGGCTGCAAACTACAAAAGCATGGACTTCTGCTGGGGGAGGTCACCCAGTCACTAAAATGTTGCTGTGGAAACCAGAGACCCTAATCTGTTTGGGCCCAGAGGCACTTCTGCAACTATTTAGGACACTACAAAATACCCATTTCACAGAACAAATATTAGTGAAGCTCAGAAATACTTCTTTCCAGAACAAAGCAAACCACTTAGACCCACGCAAATCAAATAAACCAGACCCTAAAAGCTCTAATAATAATAATAATAATAATCAGGAAATCCTCACTTCCAACCAAACAACATCAGAGGCTTGTACAGGAACTTTGCTGGGGGCCCCATATGTCGATTAACTTCAGGTGCATTGTTTATATAAGCTGTAAACCATATACACTGATAGGTCCTTTAAATTTTGAATTGTCTGTTGCCAAAGGGTTGATGGTTATGATTGTGTAAACATGTTGCCAATGGGATTTTTAATCTACTTTCCTGATCAGTTAGTTCCAAGGAGGAAATTAAATCTTTTGATTATACAAGAAAAGTAAAACTTTAAAAAAAACCATATACAGTAGATCTTCATTGAGTCTTTACGCTATATCATATCAAGGTCATTACTCAACCATAAGATATTACTACAAATAAACAAACTACCAAAAAAGATATTCAGAATCCAGATAATAGCATGGTAAGATACGAAACACGACAACAGAGTTAATATAAACAAAAGCAGCACTTGAATATTTAGTTGTCTTCCTCTTCTGTTACGTTCTTGCAAAATTTCTGGAAAACAATTTAAGTACCGTATTTCCCTTTGGACGTCAGGATATCTACACCGATTTATATATTGTTGAAAGTATCCAGCTATGCCCTGTCCATCTTTATGCTCAAACAAAAGGAAACACAATGGGGGACTTGAGCTTTTACGACAGCTGCAACAGTGTGAGCTCTGACTGCAGTAAGCAGGTCGGGGTGTACACCGGTACTGTGAGGGGCAATGTTTGGCTAAACGACCCCTGAAAAGTCTTGGAAGTAAGCTCAAGTCAAAAGGAACTTCGGCAGTGTCTTTTTGGAGTCCCGGCACCCCTCGCCAAAAGGAAAAAAAAGGCTGAGGTGGGGGAGAATCCAGGCACACAGAAGAACATCAAACAGACCGGCGAAAAGCCTCACATCACTGAAGCAGCGACAAGATGGTAAAATCTCTATTTCTATATTAAAATACAGTGGTACCCCGCAAGACGAATGCCTCGGAAGATGAAAAACCCACTAGACGAAAGGGTGTTTTTTTTTCCTGAGGTGCTTCGCAAGACGGATTTTTTCTAAGGGCTTGCTTCGCTAGATGAAACAGCCCTGCCTCTCCTGTCATGGCGATGGTCACTGCACGCACGCACGCTCGCTTCCCCGCTCCTCCGGCTCCCTCCCACCTTCCTGCTGACGGCTCCTCCAGCTCCCTCCCACCTTCCGGCCGACCTTCCGACCTTCCGGCTGCCTCGCGCCGCTGCCCACCGTCCTCGCGCGCTCCCCTCAGGAGCCATTGCCGCCAGCAGCCAGCGCTGCAGTCGGAGTCGCGCTCCTGAGCCCCGCCGCCCTCCAGCAGCCGCGTTGCGCGGTGTCCACAAGGTGCGGGTGAGTCCAAGGACCGGCTGCGGCAGCTGCCCTGCTTCTCCCCACCCCTCCCCGCTGTGGTGCTTCGCAAGATGAAAAAACTCGCTCTATGAAAAAACTCGCGGAACGAATTAATTTCGTCTTGTGAGGCACCACTGTAAACGTAAAGTGGTGGCAGCAGCAGCAATAAAACCTAAAAGGAAATAAGACGAAGGGCAAAAAAGGGAACTCGGGGGGGGGGGGACCCTCATGGAGTGAGTAAACCCAAAACAAAATAAAGAGTAAAAATAGCGGAGGAGAAGTAATGCTACCACAAAAGTAAAGGGAAGACCAAAGAATGGGAAAAAATATGGAGAGAGTGTAAAGAAATCACTCAGATCGCAATCAAACTATTTGAAAAGCACACTATCTGAAACGGACTTACTACAAAGTGCAAAGCAGTGCAGGCTGCCTGTTGTTGGAGTGGGTGGAGTGAATCAGCTGCTTTGAAGCTGAATGTCCTTGAAGGAAAAATAAGGGCAAAGGAAAAAGGAACACTGTGGGGAAAAGAAGGGGAATTTAACAGGTAAGATGGCGTTGAGTGTCTGAAGACGCTGAGTAATCATCAAGAAGGAGGAAGTGACGAAGACAAAATAGTAAAAGAGAGGATTAAAGGAGGGCAGAAGCTGGCACATTGAGTAAATAAAATCAAAGTGACATCCACTGGACAAAGTAGGAAAAGCAGTAATAAAGGAAAATTGAATAGAAGGACATCTGCTGGTTGAAAAAGAGAACGCAAAATGTCTCATGCAATTAAAAAACAGATAGAATCATAGAATCATAGAGTTGGAAGAGACCACAAGGGCCATCGAGTCCAACCCCCTACTAAGCAGGAAACACCATCAGAGCACTCCTGACATATGGTTGTCAAGCCTCTGTTTAAAGACTTCCAAAGGAGACTCCACCACACTCCTTGGCAGCAAATTCCACTGCAGAACAGCTCTTACTGTCAGGAAGTTCTTCCTAATGTTTAGGTGGAATCCTTTTTCTTGTAGTTTGGATCCATAGCTCCGTGTCCGCTTCTCTGGAGCAGCAGAAAACAACCTTTCTCCCTCCTCTATGTGACATCCTTTTATATATTTGAACATGGCTATCATATCACCCCTTAACCTCCTCTTCTCCAGGCTAAACATGCCCAGCTCCCTTAGCCGTTCCTCATAAGGCATCGTTTCCAGGCCTTTGACCATTTTGGTTGCCCTCCTCTGGACACGTTCCAGTTTGTCAGTGTCCTTCTTGAACTGTGGTGCCCAGAACTGGACACAGTACTCCAGGTGAGGTCTGACCAGAGCAGAATACAGTGGCACTATTACTTCCCTTGATCTAGATGCTATACTCCTATTGATGCAGCCCAGAATTGCATTAGCTTTTTTAGCTGCCGCGTCACACTGTTGGCTCATGTCAAGTTTGTGGTCAACCAAGACTCCTAGATCCTTTTCACATGTACTGCTCTCAAGCCAGGTGTCACCCATCTTGTATTTGTGCCTCTCATTTTTTTTTGCCCAAGTGCAATACTTTACATTTCTCCCTGTTAAAGTTCATTTTGTTTGTTTTGGCCCAGTTCTCTAATCTGTCAAGGTCGTTTTGAAGTGTGATCCTGTCCTCTGGGGTGTTAGCCACCCCTCCCAGTTTGGTGTCATCTGCAAATTTGATCAGGATGCCCTTGAGTCCATCATCCAAGTCGTTGATAAAGATGTTGAATAAGACCGGGCCCAAGACAGAACCCTGTGGCACCCCACCAGTCACTCTTCTCCAGGATGAAGAGGAACCATTGATGAGCACCCTTTGGGTTCGGTCAGTCAGCCAGTTACAAATCCACTGAGTGGTAGCATAGTCAAGACCGCATTTTACCAGCTTCTTTACAAGAATATCATGGGGCACCTTGTCAAATGCTTGCTGAAGTCAAGGTAGGCTACATCCACTGTGTTCCCTTCATCTACCAGGCTTGTAATTCTGTCAAAAAACGAGATCAGGTTAGTCTGACATGACTTATTTTTCAGAAATCCATGCTGACTATTGGTGATCATAGCATTCCTTTCTAGGTGCTCACAGACTGTTTGCTTAATGATCTGCTCCAGAATCTTCCCTGGTATTGATGTCAGACTGACTGGGCGGTAATTATTTGGATCCTCTCTTTCCCCCTTTTTGAAAATAGGGACAACATTTGCCCTCCTCCAGTCTGCCGGGATTTCGCCTGTTTTCCAGGAATTCTCAAAGATGACTGCCAGTGGTTCTGAGATCACATCTGCAAGTTCTTTTAATACTCTTGGATGCAGTTCATCTGGCCCTGGAGACTTCAATACATCTAAACTAGCCAAGTATTCTTGTACTATCTCCTTAGTTATTCTGGGCTGTGTTTTCTCTGCTGAATCATTTGCTCCAAATTCTTCAGGTCGGGCATTGTTTTCTTTATCGGAGAAGACTGAGGCAAAGAAGGCATTGAGGAGTTCAGCCCTTTCTGTGTCCCCTGTTTGCATTTCACCATCTTCTCCTCTGAGTGACCCCACTGTTTCTTTGTTCTTCCTTTTGCTACGAACATACCCATAAAAGCCTTTTTTGTTGCTTTTAACCTCTCTAGCAAGCCTGAGTTCATTCTGTGCTTTAGCTTTTCTGACTTTGTGTCTACACGTGCTGGCTATTTGTTTGAATTCCTCTTTGGTGATTTCCCCCCTTTTCCATTTTTTGTACACATCCTTTTTTAATCTTAACTCAGTTAAAAGTTCTTTAGATAGCCACCCTGGCTTCTTTAGGTACCTTCCATGTTTCCGTCTCATTGGTATTGCCTGAAGTTGTGCTTTTACTATCTCCCTCTTAACAAACTCCCAGCCATCATGGACTCCCTTTCCTTTAAGTATTACTGTCCATGGGATCTCACCCAGCACTTCCCTAAGTTTTATGAAGTCGGCTTTCTTAAAGTCAAGAAATTGAGTCCTAGTATGCTTGGCTGCTCCATTCCGCTGTATAGTAAACTTCAGAAGAGCATGATCACTCGCGCCTAATGATCCTTCCACTTCTACCCCACTAACCAGGTCATCAACATTGGTTAGGACCAGATCTAAAATGGCTGTTCCTCTTGTTGCTTCTCCCACTTTCTGGGCAATGAAGTTGTCTGCAAGGCCAGTGAGGAATCTGTTTGACCTTATGCTCTTGGCTGAGTTTGACATCCAACAAATATCCGGGTAATTGAAGTCCCCCATTACTACTATCTCCCTTCCTTTTGCATGCTTGGCCATCTGTTCCAGGAAGGCATCATCTATGTCTTCCATTTGGCTTGGGGATCTATAGTAAACTCCCACAATGAGGTCACTGTTATTCTTCTCTCCCTTAATGTTGACCCAAATGCTCTCACTTTGGCTTTGAGGTTCTAAATCTTGGATCTCTTCACAGCTATACACATCCCTGACATATAACGCCACTCCTCCTCCTTTCTTGTCTGGTCTGTTTCTCTGAAATAGATTGTATCCCTCCATTATTACATTCCAATCGTGGGACTTATCCCACCAGATTTCAGTGATGCCTATTATGTCATATTTAGTTTGCTGTACCAAGAGCTCAAGCTCATCGTGTTTATTTCCCATGCTTTGCGCATTAGTGTACAGACATTGAAGTCCATTAATCATTCCCCCATGTCTCTTATTTAAGGATTTTTTTCCTCCCACCACTAGGTCTGTGTGCTGTTTGCTCCATTTGGTCTATGACATTTGGATGATCATCTTCATCAATTGATAGACTCCTCTCTTCAGGAGCACTGTCTCCCTCCCCCACATTAATCAGTTTAAAGCCCTCCTGATGAGGTTTCTGAGATTTTTGGCAAAAACATTCCTCCCAACCATTGTGAGGTGCAGCCCATCGCTTGCCAGAAGTCCATCTTCAAGAAACTGCAGTCCGTGATCTAAGAATCCAAACCGTTCCTGTTTACACCATTTGCGAAGCCAGCTGTTCACTTCCACTATTTTTCCCTCTCTCCCTGGGCCACGTCGTTCAACTGGGAAGACAGATATAATAAGGAGAAAATCCAAAACTATGGTTATGAAACAATGGGAGTGCTTAAATGATTATTTACAAAACCAGGGCTCAACTACAAAAATCTGGTTGTGTTTAGAATAATCTTGTGCATAATATAAAAAAATACAAAGTGAGACATTAAGGAAATCCAAAGGGAAAATATGAAAAACAGAGGCTCTGAAGAACGGATTATTAAAAACATGTGAGGTAAACGGTCGAAGTCTTTTTCTTTTTCTTCCTTTTCCTTTCTTTCTTTTCTTTTCTTTTTTCTGTTTTTTTTTTCTTCAAAAGAAACAATTTATTTGAGGTCGATAGGGACAAGATGAAATTATACAATTGAATATAAAGGTAGATGGGAGACGGCTATGTATTGTGAGTGCTTATCTACTTTTGAAAATTTTCACATATGATTTTTTCTTTTACTTCTTTGTTCTTTTTTTCTTTTTTCTGGTATCTTATTCGTCATTTCAATGTGTTATCATGAATAGCATTTTATAGGGGTAGAAATAACTGTAAATATGAAAAAAGACAAAATATTCTCTAATTCTTTTTCCTTGGTTAGATGTATTTTCTTTTTCTTTTGTATTTTCTTTTGTTGTAAATATGTATGTTTTTTAATTTGTGCTGAATAAAAATCTATTAAAAAAAAAGAACCTGCCAAAAAAATAAAAATAACCAGAAGCTTTTTTTATTAGGTATAGTAGGTAGAGAGATACCGAGACAAGATAAAAAATTGTTCGTATATGCAACAACTGTGGCAAGAATTTTGTTAGCCCAAAGATGGAAACAACAGGAGCTACCAACAAAAGAAGAGTGGCAGATGAAGTTGATGGGCTTTGCATAACTGGCAAAACTGACGGGAAGAATCTGGAACCAGCGAGACCAAAGCATTCCAAAGGAACAAATTTATATTATATCTGAAAGACAACTGGAAGCAATTAGCATCATTGGCAGGGTTATTTGGAGATTTGTAAGATGAAACTGCTACCTATTCAGGCTGAGTAATACAAATTTTAGGTAATGATATAACAACGATAGGAAACGAAGTGAAATGCAATGATGTAAAGTTTAATTTTATAAACCATCAAATCAGAGGGAGGGAAGTCATTAGGCTCAGTTGAGCCAAAAAGATAAAATAAGAGGGTACAATGTTACGTAATGTGATTGTATGTAAAACCAATAAAAATCATTTTTAAAAAAACATAATTAGGATTAAGCCTCAGGTGTGCTTCTATCCCACAAACTAATAATACTTTTTAAAGAATCCTATAAGATGGGTCCCGTTAGCGAGAGAATGCGCATATCCGGTATGGCAGAGGAGACAATGTCACACCCATCCTAAATTCACGGCTTAATGTCACATTCTTTGGAGCCTGGAAAGTGAACTTCTGAATTAGGGCAGTGAAGAAAATAAAGAGCTCGGTCCTTGCCAACTGCTCTCCAAGACAAACTCGCTTTCCTAGAAGAGAGGGAGAAAGAGACTGTTTCAGTGGAAAGCTTTTGCTACAGTAAACTTCTCTTTTTGTAACGAGTTGTTGCTAAAGCCGTAGTGACAGAGGCCTATTTAAAACGACACTGGTGGACCAGGAAGCCAAATACCTATAAGCATTCTGTTGTTTCAAAATGAAGAAACCAGTCCTATCTATTTCCTCATCCCCTCAAAAAACCACACTGCTCAGTGAGGAGTGGGAAGAGAGCATGCCAACACTGTATTGTGTAACATCATACCTCCTATGGCAGCCATTTGTGTCTTACACACAGAGCACTTCCTCAGAATGCCAGATATGACCACTGGCTTCAATAGGGTGGGGACCCCTACAGTGCAGAACTATTTTAGCAATACACCAGACTTCCCCCAACCAAGCCATTATCATGTAGTCACGATTGCAATTCTAATGAGCCACCCATAAACTTTTGTTACCTGCAGAGAATGGCAGAAACGCTTCCCTTTTCCTGAACTGACCATTCTCCAGGAAATGGCCAGGATTAAACACATTGGGTGTTTCCCACTCATCCTTGTCAAACAGCACAGAGGTCAAGTTGGGGACCATTATGGTTCCCTGTCAAAGAAGAAGCAGAGAAGACAGCAGATTAAACTGGCAGAGAACTCTCTGTATTTTTATCTGTGCAACTCTCTACGGTAGTACTGAGCCTCTTAGATCCAATACCAATGCTGTCCATTAAATAAGAAAGGATATGTTTTGAATGAGAGACTTCCGAGTAATTAATTGAACCACAGCTCATGAAAACACAGGTACCTCTATATATTTTAAAATACCAGACTTTACCTGAGTGTTTAGGGGATTTACAATTAGAAACACCAGAGGCTGGCTGTTTCTGTTTTGTGTGGTTAGTAATGACCACTAAAAAAGAAAGTAAAGAAAGATACTAGCTATCCATACAAATGGTTCAGACTGCAGTTGGAATCCATTTTTGCAGGGTGTGGGGGGGGGGGGGCGGAGAGAGACCCAAGTCTATCTATCCCAAATCCATCCCCCCAAGAACACCCAAGACTCCCTCCCCAGTCCTGCCCGTTGGTCATACTGGCTCAAGTTGGTAAGAGTTGGAATTGAACAACATCTGGAGAACTTCATCATGGCTAACCCTCATCAAGAACCTTGGCTTCAAGTTTCCACATCTTAAGGGAAGAGGAAAAGGAGGTAAGAAAGCTATTAACATTTACCTTGGGAATATGAAACCCAGCGAGTGTCGTGTCCTTAGTTGTCATCCGGGGCACATTCAAAGGCACAATGCTGCTTATTCTTTGAACTTCATGAACAACTGCATTGGTATAGGGCATTCTGTCCCGGTCATCCATCGATGGCTGGCGAGACTGGCCAATCACAGAATCTATTTCCGCTTGGACTTTTGCTGCAAATAAAAGAAAATCTCCTATCAACACAAGAAGGATATACTTTATCTAAGATCTGTAGAGGAGGCTCGTCTTTAATATTTAATGGATTTGAACAAACACAGAATTGATACTCTTTAAATGAATGGGTAACCAAATTTTCACTTATTGGAATCAATTTTCATTTGGACCAGTCAGCAGAGTATCCTGATATTTTAGGAAAGGCACCTATGATCTGCATCAGGAAATGAGGATTTAGAAATAAACAAAAGAATATCATCTGCAAATAAAACCAACTTGTATTCAAATGAATTATATACTACTCTGTAGATATACTCATGTTGTCTAATAGCGCAACCTGAAGACAAAAGTTGTTGAGCTCTTTTTAGTTTTGCCCCCCCCCATCTCTTCTAAAAAATGAATTTCCGAGTTTCATTTTTTTATTAAATTCGCCAAAATCTACACTTCCAACATAGGCTGCCACAAGTCCAGGTTTTCCCAGACATTTGTTTAAGAGGACCATGTCCAAGAAATTACAGGCGCATGGCAACCCTAATAAATTGCTGCTTTATTATTATGTTTCATTTGTGAATCACTGCTGTATGTTTGATTGTAATGGTGAATGTTGAAATAACAACTTGCTTTTTGGTGTTTTTATCTTTTTAATAAGTGCTATTCATTCTGAAAAGGATAAAGATAATTCCTGCTAAGAATTAATTGGCTTTCTTTAAATAACATTTCATAGTTGTTTTTATACAAATCTTTTATTTTCTCTGTTACTGCACTGATTTGTATCTCAATTTGGAATCATGAACTACTCTTTTTGTTTTCATTGATCTTTTTCTATGTTTATTTCAACAATTTCTGGTTTTGCTTTATTTAGTGTATAACTTGCCAGAATCTTCCATTTCCTTAGGTCCTTTACACAACTGATGGGTAGAAACATGTCTAAGTACAGTGATACCTCAGGTTAAGTACTTAATTCGTTCCGGAGGTCCGTTCTTAACATGAAACTGTTCTTAACCTGAAGCACCTCCCGCTGCCACCGCGCTGCCGGAGCACGATTTCTGTTCTCATTCTGAAGCAAAGTTCTTAACCTGAGATACTATTTCTGGGTTAACGGAGTCTGTAACCTGAAGCGTATGTAACCTGAAGTGTATGTATCCCAAGGTACCACTGTAATGTTCATTAATCTCGGTAGGTTTACTCTGGATAGGACTTAGTTGAATATAACCGAAAGTAATGAAAGGGAAATAAGCCAACTACAGTTCTACCTTGAATTTCTGGATAAATGGCCGTGTAAAGTAAAGCCCAGCGCAATGTTGTAGAAGTTGTTTCTGTTCCAGCAAAAAACAGATCCAGTGTTGAATGTAGAAGGTTTTCTTCATGGAAACTGGAAGCTGAATCCTCCTTAAAACAAAAATGCACCAGGGAGTTAAGCTGCCATTAAAAACACCATCCTGTCAGACCCACAAGTCTACCATGTCATTAAAAATGCCACGTCATTAAAAACCATCATCCTAGTATCAGTCCTATCTGTCAAATGATCACCATGGGATTCCTCAGCTCTGTTTCTGAGTGTCCAGAATACGGTAGGGTCAGGTCAACAGTCCCCTGGATCACTGAATCTAGAATAAATATTGGTTTAGCCTTGTCAAGGTCCTAGTCTGAACTACAGACTCCTAGACAGGGTGGATTCAGACAGACAACTGAGGCAATGGTAGGTCATGAGATGCCTCTACAGTGATGCTTTCAGTCATATCAACTGTCTGTCCTCACAAATCACGGACAAGTGGTGGAATTTGGGCAGTAGACCAGAATTTGGGCAGTGGACCTTCTGAAATGCATGATTTCATTTTTACATGTACACTTGCAAATGCACACATATACTTCGCCTGTTCATCTGAATACATACAGAGTCAATGAAAACAATATAGCCTTCTTAGACAAACCACTTGTGTAGCTAGTACTTGCATTTTATATTGTATCTCTGCCTTCTCCTATTATCATTGCTGCTGCCATGAGTGCAGGAGGGAGAACTGCTGCGAGGCCCATTTCCAGCTGGCCCAGGGGGCGGGGCCCAGATCCGGCTTAAAAAGCCAAAGAGGCTCCTGGGAGCCAATGGGACATTGCTGGAACAACTCTTGCGTTTGGGCAGCTGGCTAAGTTGTTTTACAATGTTTTAAGCAGTTCCAATTTTGGTTCCTCTGGTATGTTTTTGTCAGGTTGCGTTTGGTTAAATGTTTACTTGGAGTTGGCAGTTCTTTTAATTTGGGTATAACTGTAAACTGTTTATTATTGTTGTTATTATCAGTTTCTGTTGATTTATTGGTTTGTATAGGATATTCTGTTTCTTAATGTTTCATGTTTTGTTGTGGTTTTATATATGCTGTAAGCTGCCTAGAGTAGCTGGGAAAACCAAGCCAGATGGGCGGGATATAAATAAAATATATAATAATAATAATAATAATAATAATAATAATAATTTTAAAAATTATATACTTTTTGTTCTTTTTATATCTCAGCTTGGTCATTTCATTTAGGTAGGCATAGAGAGAGGTTATTCAGGCAACAGAGGCAATGGTCATGAGAAGCCTTCATTGCAGTGATGCTTTTAGTCATGCCAACTATTTGCTCTCACAAATCACAGTGAACTATTGGGGAGGTGTCTCCCCATAAAATACATGACTTTATATTCATGCATGCAGAAATGTTTTTTGGCTGAAGTCATAAACTCAACAGAAGCAATATGGTCAGCCACTAAGGACCATTCAGACAAGCCACATGACTAGTTCTGGTTTTTAATATTGCTTCTCTGCCTTCTACTACTCTTTTATTATTAAAGATATATACTGTTTGTCCTTTTCATCTCCTACCTTGGCCATTTCATTTAGGTAGGCATCAATGAAGTCTCTGGGTTCAGATGGGTTCCAGTCTTCTTTATGTTTTTGAATGATTCCTCTCACAAAGGATTTTAGCTTTCCCCAGTTTTTAAAAACAGTATTATGAGGCCCTGGCAAGTGCTTCATGAGAGTGGGAAAGATATTGTACAGCTGTAGAAACAAACACTAATATCATATATGTGCAGAGAAACCCCTCTCAAAATACATTCACATCATGCCATACAAGGAGGAAGCCTACTAGGGCTATTTCCGAGGAAAAATAATAAAAAATTGTGTGCGCTAGTTTTGTGCACCACCCAGTATTATTTAGTTTTGTAAATATTCAGGAACAATGTTTGAATGTCCCCTACATGGAATATAAAACCAACACCTTCTCTGGGTAAAGCAAGCAGAGAGGAGGTTCTGTAATATTAAAGGCATCCCAGCAAATATGCCTTCAATATTATAATGGACAGTGTTAAGACAAGATGGCAAACGGACATGCATAGGAAGAGATACTCTAATTACTAATATGATAAAATAAAGAAATCAGAACGTGAAAACCCAAGTAGATGGATAAATGTTCAACCAAAGTGTGGAAGTCTCTTTGGGCCAAAGCGGTTTCGTTTTCATTACTCACAAGACCTACCCGACTCCAAATAGTTGCTTGAAGGTACATCGTCTCATCAAGCAAGTGCAATAACACCTGGAAACGGCTGTCATAGTAATCAAAGCGGTCTCCAAATGTGATGGAACAAATGATATTTGAAACAGCATTATTAATCTGAAAGTGAGGGTTAAATGGCTGCCCTGGAAGAAGGGAAGGGAAAGGGGTAGAAGAGAAATAAGAGTGCTTATGACTTCCATATAACAAGAGCAAAATGTGGGGAATATAGGTGGGGTGTGGATAGGGTAGGATCTATGAACAGAAGAAACCATTTAGTATGAATGTTAAATCCTGTGATTTAAGTTAGGACACATCATATAATACGTTAAGCACACTTATATTTTAAAATAACCCTTTGTCCTCTTCATAGGGTAGGATTATTCAGCTGGAGGAGGGCACAGGTAATATTCTACAGGTGGAGGATGTAAATATGAAAGCACCGTGGTGGAGTCCTATAGCTGTGGTAGCATATGCTGAACAGCTGTGGGTATGGTTTGGCCAAGGCAGGAGGTTGGGAAAGGACATTTTGGCTAACAAGAATGGCAAGGGCAGTCCCCATCAGAGACAGAAAAAAGGGGCACAATATACCAAAAGAATGCAGTGGTACCTCGGGTTACATACGCTTCAGGTTACAGACTCCGCTAACCCAGAAATAGTACCTCAGGTTAAGTACTTTGCTTCAGGATGAGAACAGAAATCGTGCTCCGGCAGCGCGGCAGCAGCAGGAGGCCCCATTAGCTAAAGTGGTGCTTCAGGTTAAGAACAGTTTCAGGTTAAGAACAGACCTCTGGAACAAATTAAGTACTTAACCCGAGGTACCACTGTATACCAAACATATGACTTTATTTATTGGTTGTTGTAGCTCTCAAAAAGGGGAACACATCATCAGCCCAAACACTCCATGTACCTATTTGTTCTTGTTATTTTATCCTACTTAGTGGTTTGGGGTTGCAACAAAACTCAGAATAAGCTCCAAGTCCCACAATGGATAAGCACCTGTGTTTTTTTTTTTTAAAAAAAACATCCTTCCAATTATGAGGTTCTCCCAGCTCCAGCAGAGCTACATTTGTGGAAAGGAATGCCACACAGCTTTGTACCATGAGTGTGTATAGGAAATAGCAGCTTAAATAGGTGATGTCACTGGTTTATGGGCTTTGGTGCTCACCATTCTCAGCTTCAATTGCATCCGTTAGGTATCGGCTCTCCTCCTGTATTCGTTCTTCTAAAGACCTTTTGCCCAAACCAAAGTTTCTGAGAGTTGATAAGGCAAATCGTCTTTGTTGTTTCCAACTAAGGCCATTAGAGAAGATCAATCCTAAATAGGAAGAATTAATATCATGTAGCAGATATGTACTTTTAAAAGGAGTAACTGCAAATTTCAAGGAGATTTAAAAGACCTAATTATAAAATGACTCCTCTTTCCATTAAACTATTCGGCTTGTCTACTTATACCACACTGAGGAGACTGCAAAGCATTTGAATTGAGCTAAGATGCTGCTTCACTGTTGCTTTTTGCGTGTTTTACTCTTTTGATTGTGGTTTTAATAGGAACTTTAATTATTCCTGAAATATTTTGAGATTGGTGTAATGATACAGGAAATGAAACTGAAAAAATCTAATCGTCAGGCATGAAAACATAATATTATCAAACAACCTAAGGGTTTGTACAATTAAGGCAGACTTGGGAAAATATCACACTTAGTAAATTTAAATAATTGAGCACATTAAAAGAAACTCACCAAATGATGTAAATATTTCTTTATCAAGAGGAAGGACTGGACGATCTACGAAGTTTTCACCCTGATGGACAAGAGTCTCTTTCACCAGCTGCAATCCATTCACAACCACAACCCGCCTGTTTCCAACCTGAAGGCTGAAGATGTTGCCATATTTTTTTGCAAACTGAATGGAGAAGGAGGAACTATGTAAGAGGGGATATATATGTAAAACATTAATATTGTGTATAAATCTGTCTGCATGGTGGCCTGGGCTACTGTTTCTGAATGGGAATCTTAACTGGCTGCATTTGTAAGGTGCTTAATTATTTGTCCAAGCAGATATCTACCTCATAGCTCAGGACTTTTCTCTGGGCCAGAGTTGGAGCAAAAAGGCAGAGTCGGTAGAAAGAATCTGTTGACAGATCTGTTACAAATAATTATTAGGTAAAATAGATCCTCTGTGTTGAGACGCAATACACATCTGGCAGCTCTACCAGCAAGTGTCACAAGCTACTTTCCAGTGTAATGTTGTGCTTAACTCATGTCAGGGACCTTTCAGTCATCTTTACCTTTTGCATGGAAAAATGGGGTTTCTTGAAATCCATGTTTAGCATGTTACCCAGCAAGGGAAGAGGCATGGGCCCTGGGGGGAAATCCCTTGGGCGAATCTTTT
This sequence comes from Podarcis tiliguerta, assembly GCF_965153285.1. Classification (NCBI taxonomy): domain Eukaryota; kingdom Metazoa; phylum Chordata; class Lepidosauria; order Squamata; family Lacertidae; genus Podarcis; species Podarcis tiliguerta. Next base: position 58,366,611 of record NC_139539.1, read on the forward strand.
TCTTGTAATCAGCAAGAAGCAGAAATGCAGCCAGAAACACCAGAACGACTTGCAGGGACAAGGCCTCCCAGAGGACAGAGAGCAACTGGAGCAGCATCTTCAAAGCCTTCTAGCTTTCCTTTGTCAGAATGGATTGCTATCAGTCATGGGAATCTAAAACCTTATGCAGATAGAGCAGCCACACCTGCCCTCTTGGCTAATGTTCCTGTAAGAAATGAAAGGAAAGTTTGTGCACATTGTTATACATCATGGCCACAGATATGCAGAAGGGAGATAACCTAATGAGTCACCCTACCCAGAGGGAAAAAAGAGAGTGGGGGAGAGCAGTTTCTGAACTAGAATATTTCCTTCCTGTTTTTACTTCTTTGGAACAGTAAACGTTGATTTCCTTTAAGACATTTCTAAGAAGGGTTTTTTGCAAATGCATAAAGAAGTTAAAAACTTCTACCAAGGGAGATGCCTTCCATTTCTGAGGCATTTGGACCAGCTATAGTTTCAGCAGCTCTGACCTTTGGCCAGGGTCGAGGGAAGGTGTCGTGACACCCGGGGTGGGCGTCATGATGTAGGGCGCATGTGCAGCATCGCTACGTACGGTGCATGCATGCGACACTGCACATGCGCTGTATAGTGGTTTGCCACCAGCACTGCTCCAGCGCTGTACGGATGGTGCCGGGATCCCTCCAGTGCTGCTACAGCCATGAACGGAGGATCTGGCACTGTCCATACAGCGCTGGAGTGGCGCTGGCGGCAATCTGCTAAGGACAGTGCATGTGTGGCATTGCACGCATGCGCTGTACATAGCAACGCCGCACATGCACTATTTAGCGGTTTGCCGCCAGTGCCGCTCCAGTGCTGTACGGCACATGTGCGGCATTGCTATGTACAGTGCATGCGTGCAACGCCGCACATGTGTACTTAGCAGATTGCTGCCGGCGCGGGATCCTCTGCTCACGGCTACAACCGTGAACAGAGGGTCCTCCAAAGGCAGCTGCGGCGGTGCGATGGCTGCTTGCGCCACCACGAGCCCCCACAGGATGACATCTGGTCACCCCCACAGACATGGAACCTGGGGCGTACCACACCCCCCTGCACCCCCATTGTGACGCCACTGCCTTTGGCTAAGGAGGCCAAAGGAGAGAAACTGCTTACCTCCATTCAATACTACATAGATTTTCTTTTGGCAACAGACTAACTAGATCAGGGGCTAGGTACCAGCATCTATCATGATGTTTTTGGTCTCCAACTCCCAGCAGCCCCAGCCAGTATGGCCAATAGTCAGGAAGATGGGAGAAGGATCATTCAGAGGGCCAGAGCCCTCTAATACTACACAGTTTTAGCTAATAGGAGGCCACGTGGCAGAAGAAAAGTTGGTGCAATGTAAACACATTGCCAGGAGCTCTGGAATGGCTCTGTCCATGTTTATGCAGCACATCAACCTCACTGCCGTGTTGCTATTCTCCCTCTTAGTAGCTTATGAAAGAGTTTTTACAGGATGGCTTTATGTATCATATTAATATTTCAGATCAATACAGGTGAAATTGTTCCAAATATTCATTACTATTCACCTACTCTCAAGAAGAAGATGAATAGTAAGTTCATTGTTCTTTAAAATCCTATTTGAATTGTCAAACAGATTCAATAGTACCAAGCCTGGGGTAAGGAATATATCCTGCTGCATTATTTTAGAACTTCCCAAAAACACCTTTAACATTCTAAACTTTATAAAGAACTGGGATTAAGCCTTCATCTACTCCTTCAGTACTTGTTAAGAGTTGTTCAAAGGCCATAAGACTCTGTGCTGCTTCGTTGGGGGGGGGGGGGAAACACTACAGTAGAGATTGGTTCAGGCCAAACATGCAGCTAACCCAAGCCTCTAAGAGGTGCATGCACAATATCCCCAGGAATGTCTTCTTGAACTTTTTCAAATGGATACAATCGTAGTGGTGGAAAGGGGGCATGTCTTTTCTGCGTGGCATTCTCCTCTGCCCCTGCCCTTGTGAATGTCAACACTATGCGCTCCCAGACAGCCAAATTGCCGCTCTTAACTATTTTCATGGAAATCACTTTGCAGACTCAGTTTTCACCTTGTCATTGACTATGTTTATTCAATCACAACAATAATGTTTATGGAAAATAATACAACCTAATAATATTCATCGTCCACAAACCAACTCAGAGTTGCATGCTTCACTGGTTTTACAGTATTTACAAGCACGTTTAAACTCTGCATTCGAATCAGGGCCACCAATACAGAATGTCAATAACTGGTCATTTAACAAGAGAAAGTGCATGTATGTTCATTAAGATGCATTGATGCAGCTAGCATATCAAACTCTTTGCAAGTTCATTATGAACAAAACATGCCTAACAACATTTTCTAATTTTATAAAGATAGGCGGGAATTCCATTAGAGTTTTATGTTGAGTTGAAAGCACACACATTCCTATAAACAAAACAATGCCTTTCCTTCACTACAGCAGGACCAGAACAAGCTCATGACCAGGTCAGGCCCAGGTGCAGAAGCTTCTAGGGATCCACAGTTGTTGTTTTTTCATTGGCTTTTAATGAAATCTTCTCAGGCAAGTAAGAAATACATAATAGCAAGCAGAACATGCATAACAAAATTTGACTGTGAACTTAGTCCTGGTACTACTTGTTGATGCCTCCCCACCTCCCTGACAAAAAAAGAAGAAGATGCAACCAGAGGATAGAAAGATGGGCAAAATGTAGAAACACAATCTGGAAGAGCAAAGGAGCTAATTTATTTTTTAAAAAATTATGCTAAAGGTCAAAAGTGTTAAGGTAGAATACCATTCTATGATAGATGTGGAAGATCTGAGGGAGAACTTCTCCGTCGTCAGGAAACAAATTCAACAGATTGAAAACCTGCAGTACAAAGACCTACCAGCAGCTCTCCTCCGGGACAGAATGGGTTGGAGCTGAAGAAGCCTATCAGCAGCTGTGGCCCAGGACCTCACCAGAGCCCACAAATTCTTGGTGACCTTAGCATTGATTCTGATCTTCCTTTAAAGAAAGAAGCAAGCGTTTGCTCCCTCTCAAGAGATAAGAGAGAAACCAGCAAAACTTCCTTCCTTATTTTGAGCCAATGAGCAAATGGCAATGTTTTAGCTAATAGAAAGACCCCAGGGTCCTAAAGAGCTGGCAATTCCAGTTTTCTATCCTGCTTCTTGTCTCGCTGCTCATTTTCCACTGCAGCCTGGAGGCATCTGAGACAGGTAATAATAATAATAATAAATTTTATTTACACCCCGCCCTCCGCGGCTAGAGCCGGGCTCAGGGCGGCTAACACAAATAAAATTTCAGTAAAAACATAATCAGAAAGAAAGAAAGAAAAGGGGAGGGGCAATTTAAAATACAGGTTAAAATGCAATTTTAAATGCAGCCTCATTTTAAAAGTCAACCATAAGGGGAGGGAAACATAGGGATCAGACTGAGTCCAAACCAAAGGCCAGGCAGAACAGCTCTGTCTTGCAGGCCCTGCAGAAAGATGTCAAGTCCCGCAGGGCCCTAGTCTCTTGTGACAGAGCGTTCCACCAAGTTGGGGCCAGTACTGAAAAGGCTCTGGCCCTAGTTGAGACCAACCTAACCACTTTGTGACTTGGTACCTCCAAAATATTGTCATTTGTGGACCTTAAGGTCCTCCGCGGGGCATACCAGGAGAGGCAGTCCCGTAGCTACGTGGGTCCTAGGCTGCATAGGGCTCCCTAGAAGCTATTTTGTGCAAATTGTTTGGGGGTGGATGTATGGGTAATTTATCTGGAAGATATTTGTATTTCTAGGAGATAGTGATCTGACATGGTTATCCTTTCTGCCTCTGTTTGCTTCCCCCCCTCTATCTCTTGTTCAGCTCTTTGATGGCTGAGAACAACCTTTAGTGTCCTAATCTGTCAAAGGATGTGACAGTGCTGGGTACCTTCATCTTCTTTGATGTTAGACATTGTTTGGAGAACATGAGTCATTGGGAGAGGTGGCTAATGAATAATCTGCACATAGCCAGTCGAGCAAGCCACACAGGCTAACAAGTTAGCTATCTATAAATCAGGTAGTATTGGGCAGTGTCTGAGAAGCTCGTGCATGGACTGATCCGACTGCGGGGTTGTGGTACCTGAGGCTACCTGGGGGAGTCACTTTGCCACTTCTTGAGGGCTTCCAAGTGGCATAGATCTGTTCCTGCACCATAAACTGATCCTATTTTTTAAAGAAACGGCAATGACATAAAGTAAGTCCCCTTAGCGAGAGAATGCACATATGCAGTACGGCAGGGGAGACAATGTCAGACCCATCCTAAATTCACAGCTTAATGTCTCATTCTTTGGAGCCTGGAAAGTGAACTTCTGAATTAGGGCAGTGAAGAAAATGAAGAGCTCGGTCCTCGCCAACTGCTCTCCAAGACAAACTCGCTTTCCTAGAAGACAAGGATACAAAGAATGCTTTAGTGGAGAGCTTTTGCTGCAGTAACGTCTCCTTTTGTAACTAGTTGTAGCTAAAGCAGTAGTGGCAGTGGCTTGTTTAAAATAACCCTGGCAGACTAGGAACCAAATACAGTGGTACCTTCGTTGTTGAACTTAATCCGTTCCAGGGGTCTCTTCGACTCCTAGAACCATTCGAAAATCAAGGCATGGCTTCTGATTGGCTGCAGGAAGCAGCTGAAGCTGAATCGAATGTTCAGTTTCCAAAAAAAGTTTGCAAACCGGAACGCTTACTTCCGAGTTTGGGGTGTTCGGGAGCCGATTTGATCGGGAGCCAAGCCTTTCGACAACCAAGGTACTACTGTACCTGTAAAAGGGATTCTGTTGTTGCAAAATAAATGAAGACGCCGGTCCTATCCATTTCCTACTCAAGTAAATGGGAAAACGGAACAAATATGATCACAGCTTTGCAGAATCTGGAATACATACATTTGAGGTACATAAATTTCTATCATATGAAGTGTTGGAGAGAAATATTTTAATTGGAATCTACCTCATTCATACTACCTAATTTGCATCTAACTAAGCTAAGGGTATAGCAAACTAACAATACATGAGGGATGGCCAGTCTAGTCCCTGTGGGCTGTCAGTGCTACCTATGACACCTGTGAACATCCCCTCAAAAACCCACACTGCCTAATTGGAGGAGGGGACTATGTCAACAACATTTGTGTTGTACCACACTCACAAAGAGAGCCATTTTGTGACTGGTGCCTACATCACTTTCTTATATGTCAAATGTGGCCACTGGCCCAAAAAGTTTGGTAACTTCTGCTATATACAGTATAGTTAGTACTACACCAGGCTCTCAGCTACTAGGCCTCCACCATTTAGTAACTCTTGAAATTTTGATGACGAGTCCATCATTTTTTTTACCTGCAGAGAATGGCAAAAATGCTTCCTTTTTCTTGAACTGCCCGTTCTCCAGGAAATGGCCAGGATTAAACACATTGGGTGTTTCCCATTCATCTTTGTCAAAGTGCAAAGAGGTCAAGTTGGCAAGCATGATGGTTCCCTGTCAAAGAAGAAGCTAGATTAAAAATGTCCATGAACTCTTTGTGTTATATTTTTGTAATCACAGCAGTCAAACTCTGTTCTCTGGTGCAGAAAAGATATGCTCTGAATGAGAGATTAGCTTTTCATTATTAAGTAATTCATCCAACTACATTCCACAAAAACACAGGTTCCAATATAGATCTAAAAATATATTCAATGTCTGCTGGACTACTAAAATTTATGGTTAGAAACACCAGATTTTAGCAAATTTCAGACTGACTAGCTATCCATTCAAACAGAGACTGTGGTTTGGGTCCTGTTTTACAGAGGAATTTGAAGAAAACAAAAGCTTATCTAGCTCAGATCCCTCTATCCTTTCCAGATCATGGTGTATCTCAAGAATACTCTAGCATCTGCCCCAGGGCTAGCATTGCTGTTATGCCAAACAAGCCTAGAATTCCATAAGCAGTAGAGGAGTGAAATGATGGGCAAAGCAGAACACCATAGTGGGAAGGGTCCAGATTTACAACTGACAAACCAGTTTCTCTCCAACCAATGCCAGCCTAATGGTATGGTGCAACTCTGCAGGTAGACATGGGGGTGATGCAACCTGGGACACAACTCTCATCATTTCTGCCCATTAGCTGGTTGGAACTGATGACAGTTGGGAGTCCAACAACATCTGGACTGCACAATATCAGCTACCCCTCATTTAGAACTTGGACTTCAAGTTTCACATCTTAATGGAAGAGTAAAGGCAGATAAGAAAGCTGTATCTTCTTAACATTTACCTTGGGCACACAAAACCCAGCCACTATAGTGTCCTTAGTTGTCATCCGGGGCACATTCAAAGGTATAATGTTGCTTATTCTTTGAACTTCATGAATAACTGCATTGGTATAGGGCATGCTGTCCCTGTCATCCATCGCTGGCTGGCGAGACTGGCCAATCACAGAATCTATTTCTGCTTGGACTTTTGCTACAAAGAAAAGAAGATTTGTCGTTAATACAAGTGCAGCAGAATTGCAGGGGAGACTTGTCATGTTGTTCCATCACTGGGTGGTGGGAAGTGAAGTTGCTTCTGTGCAATTGTGGCCCATTTGTGGAATCACCTTTATTTGGGTTGCAGACAGCAGCTGCACTGGTAGAGTTTCAGCATTGCCTTGGGACTCATTTTTTCACCCAGACCTAATTTTTATTTTCCAAGTGCTTAATGTAGTGGAATCTTCCACATATCAAACATAGAAATATATACATATAGTACGATGATTCAAACATGGTTCTACAACTGTTTTTTGCAGTTTGTGACATACAATAATTTTAAAACTGGAACTTGAACTCTTTTTTTTTTTTTTTTTTTTGCTTTCTCATCATACATAATTTCAGCTTTCAGCCATGTGTGGTTAATTGAATTGGTAAATGTTGAAATAAAAACTGGCTTTTCAATATTTTTATCATTTTAATAACTGTTATTCTCCACAAAAGGACAAATATAATTCCTGCCACTCTGTAACAAGTGATTGACTTTCTTTAAATATAAATACATTATTTCTTTTATATAAATCTTGTAGTTTCTCTGTTACTGTACTGCTCTGTTTCTCCACTGATAATCATAAACGTCTCTTATTTTCTTCGTTAGTTTTTTTCCTATATGTATTGCAGCAATTTCTGTTTATGCTTTATTTAGCATGTAACCTGCCAGAATTCCACATTCTTCCCTTCACTTATCTATCTTTTTTTACACATCTGATGGGTATAGACAGTGCTTTTTTCTTAAAAAATGTTGAGGGGAACTCTCATTTTGTCTCAAGAAAATCACCATTTTATAGGCTGCCATCTGTGGTAGCAACGGAACTGATGATTCACCATGCTATTCAATAGAACTGACGATTCACTATCGTGGGGGGAGGAACTTAATTTCTTTTTAAAAATGTTTCTTCTCCCATTAGATTCACAAAATTTTTATGGGTATGCGTACCCCTGCGTGCCCCCAGAAAAAAGCATTGGGTATAGGCATGTCTGAGTTTGTTAAATTCATTGGGTTAACTGTGGGTAGGACTTAACTGAATCCAACCCAAAGTAATGAAAAGGAAAGAAGCCAATTACAATTTTACCTTGAATTTCTGGATATATGGCCATGTACAGCAAAGCCCAGCGCAGGGTTGTAGAAGTTGTTTCCGTTCCAGCAAAAAACAGATCCTGTGTAGAATGTAGGAGGTTTTCTTCATGGAAACTGGGAGCAGCATCCGCCTTGAAGCAAAGAAAATGCACCAGCGTGTTAAGAGGCCATCGAACACCATCATCCCAGTTCCAGTCCCATCTGTCAAGTGATCACCATGGAATTCCTCAGCTCTATTCCTGAAGAGTATCCAGAACCCAGCAGGGTCACATCAACAATCCTGTACGTTATTGAAGTTGGGATAAAGTATGGGTTTGGTCTTGTCAAAGTTTGGTCTGGACTACAGAGTATATTCAGACAGACAACTGAGGAAATGGCAACTCATGATATGCCTCTACAACAATGCTTTGGGTGATGTTGACTGTCTGCTCTGACAAATCACAAACAAGTGGTGAAATTTAGTGGGCAAATGAGGAAATGCCACCCCATGAAAGGCATGAAATCATATTTATATATGCACTTGTGCATGCAAGTGCACACACACTTCACCTGTTTGTCAAATTAAATACAGAGTCAGCAAAAACAATATGGCCAGCACTAAAGGCTGCTTAGACAAACCACTTAGCTAGGTCTGGCCTTTTAGATTGTACCTCTGCCTTCTTCTAGTATCATTATTCTTTTTAAAAAGAACAACAACTATATACTTGTTGTCCTTTACTTCTCTTACCTTGGCCATTTCATTTAGGTAGGCATCTATGAAGTCTCTGGGTTCAGATGGGTTCCAGTCTTTTTTGTGTTCTTCAATGATTTCTTTCACAAAGGATCTCAGTTGCTCCCAGTTTTTTAAAATAGTCTGATGGGATCCTGGCAGGTGCTTCATGAGAGTGGGAAAGAGATCGTACAGCTGAGGAAACAAACACTAACATCACATATATGTATGGAATATATGTATGTATATTAAATAACAACAACAAATAAATGATTAATAAACATTAGTTTTGTGCACCATCTAGTATTATTTCTGTAAATATTCAGGAACAACGCTTGAATGTCCCCTACAAGTAATAAAAAACCAATTCCTTCCCTGTGGAAAGCTAGCAGAGAAGGTTTTAGCCTTCTCATGGTGTGTGCTACTTTTTCATATGCAGAGATTTTTATTCAGTTACACATGTGATTACCAATTCAATAGCCTAAACTGCGTTTTAGCACATGGTTCTTTTTTTTTATGAATGCTTTATAATACTGAAGGCATCCCAACCAACAGACAATGCTAAATCAAAGCAAGATGGCAAAGGGATATGAATAGGAAGAGATGCTTGGGTGACTAGAATGTGGGAGAAAGAAATCATAACATGAAAAACCCACAGCATGCGAATTAACATTCAACCAGCATGTGGGAGTCTGTCTGGGCCAGAGCATTTCTGACAGAAGACCTACCTGACCCCGACTTCCTTGAAGGTACGTTGCCTCATCAAGCAGTTTCAATAACTTCTGGAAACGACTGTCATGATATTCAAAGCGGTTCCCAAAAGTGATAGAACAAATGATATTTGAAACAGCATTATTAATCTGGAAGTGAGGGTTAAATGGCTGCCCTGGAGGGAGGAAAAGATGGTAGAAGAGTGCTTATGGCTTCCATATAACAAGAACAAAATGTGGGGAATGTAGGTGGGTGTGGATAGGGTTGGATCTTTGAACAGAAGAAACCATTTAGTATGAACGTTACACCCAGTAATTCAAGGACTCTGTGGGATAGAGTTATGTATAAGACATTAGGCACATTGTGCTTTCAAGTGAGCATTTGCCTTCTTTATATTTCTTTATAGGCTGGGATTATTCCGCGACAGGAGGACATAGCTAATATTCTACAGGTGGAAGGTATCTGAAAGATAAAGGTGCAGTGTTGGAGTTTTATACAACTTTCTAGCATACTCATCTGTGAGATCATCAGTCAAGATCTGGCCAAGGCAGGAGGTTAGGAAAGGGCATTTCTGTAGAAGTGGCTAACTAGTATGGCCTGGACCATCTTAATCGGAGGCAGAAAAGAGATGCACAATAGAACAAAACAGCACATCCACTGCCACACCTGCAGATGTAAAGGAGAAGCAGAGCTGTGTGTCTTCAGCATATCGCTGACAATGTACTCCAAAGCTCAGGATGACCCCACTCAGTAATTTCATGTAGATGTTAATCATCATGGGGGATAAAACTGAACGCTGGGGAACCCCACATGGGGCTGAACTGCACTCCCTAAGAATCATCCTCTGGAAATAACCATACAGGTAGGAACAAAACCACTGCAAAGCAGTGTCTTGACCCGAATTCAGACAGCTTTAATATCACGGATGGTGCCACTGGTTTATGGGCTCTGGTGCTCACCATTCTCAGCTTCAATTGCGTCTGTTAGGTATCGGCTCTCCTCCTGTATTCGTTCTTCTAAAGACCTTTTGCCCAAACCAAAGTTTCTGAGAGTTGATAAGGCAAATCGTCTTTGTTGTTTCCAACCAGGGCCATTAGAGAAGATCAATCCTAAATAGGAAGAATTATCATCATATAGCAAATAAGGACTTTTAAAATGAGCAACTGCAAATAGTAAGCTAGGAGAGTTAACAGACCTTCTAATTATAAAAGAGGACTCCTCTCTCCCCTAAGCTATCTGGCTTGCCTGCTTATATCATACTGAAGAGACTGCAAAGTTGACTTTGCTGCTGCATCTGCTGCAGCTGTTTCATTGTTGCTTTTCATTTGCTTTACTGTTTGTATAGTATTTTAATACTAACTTTATTTCACTGTGTGAAAGGTTTTGGGAACACTGATAGAGCAAAAGCACAGCATTTCAAAAAAAAAAAAATTGGGGGGAGAATGAGAACATGTAAAAAACCCCAAAATATTTCATCTGTAGGGCTGTTCTGCTATTTGAATACATGGAGCATCCATGGACCTGGACATCTCAAAGGACACTGCTTCCATTCCCACTGCCCTCTCCATCCTTTATACAGATAGTCAGAGTCACCGGGAAGGCTTAACTCAGCAGCTTTAACGAGGCATTAGGTGTTCCAGCACTCTTTCCATGCCCCAGTCCATGCCAGTGACCCCACTCATGACCACTTATGCAAGTAGTAAGTGCAGTTGTAGGGGTCAGTGCAGCCAGGATTGCTTCTCTCTCAGTCACTCAGCTTGCAAGCAGCATGACCCCCTTAGCTGATACCTGCTCTTCTTAGGAAATGTTGAACTGAACAGATCTTGTGGTTGGAGGTTTCCTGCTAGTGTTGATGCTTTTCATGGAGGTCAGAAGGTCAGACTTTGTGGTTGGAGAGTTCCTGGCATTGTCAAAAAGGCAATGTCTGGGAGGGAGGGAGTAGTGGCAGAGAGTGACCACAGGACCTGCTGAGACCTGCTTTTGGAGGAACTAAGCTCTTCAAGTGTAACTGAAGACTAACTGAGCTGGAGAGCAAATGGAGATTGTCGTAGGCTGCCTGATCATGCAGTGCTCTAAAATGCAGAAGGAATGTACATGACTACAACTGACTTTCTGCCACAGAAGTTTGTTCTCCATGGAGGGCTAGTGGGTTTGGGCAGGCTGGTGGAACACAGGAGATAGTGTGCATATTCCCCAAATGCACTTTCTCCTTTATCTCAGGAGTGGCATGATGCCTGATGAGGGCCTAAGTACAACCCCAGAGCAGGTATGAGGGTGAACTGCTGAATCTGACATTCTGATGCCTTTGTCACAAATTCACAGCAGTTAGGCTAAATAAGCAGGCATGTACCATGGTCATCTGAAATTCACTGAAGTGTGGGCACAAATCGCCTGATCAGCCATTCTGCTAAGGAAGTAACTTGGTAAAGGAACTGGTTTCCAGCTCCTTTCAGGCCACCAGCATGCCACAAACTTAGGGAGAATGTAGATTAGCAGGGTGGAGGGAAGATTATGTGGATCCATTTCCAAGGCTTCCAATACGAATTTCAAGGATATTATTCTTTATTAGATTGCTTTGTAACGCAACACTATTCTCACTTCTTTCAAGAACAAAAGAACTGAAATGAAGCTATCCACTTAAAAAAAAAGAGAGAGAAAAAGGCATGAAAATGCAAATGTAATTAAAAACAATATACAATATTCGAAAAAGCATTATGGCAGAGAAAACTGCAAAAATCTGGACTTGCTACCCAATGCATGGTAAGCTCAGTCAATCTGAACAGTTGAGAGGGTATGCTTCTCTGACGCACATTAATGCTACTGCTTTCATTTGGTGAAATGAAACAGGAAATGCAAATAAAAAAAAATCTAATCCTCAGTCGTGAAAATATAATGTTATTAAACAGTCTAAGGGCTTGTACAATTAGAGCAGACTTTTAAAAGTTCTATAAGTTTAAACAGTTGACCATATTGTAAAAAACTCACCAAGCTTCTTAAAGACTTCATCATTAAGAGGAACGCTTGGACGATCGACAAAGTTTTCACCCTGATGGACAAGAACCTCCTTCACCATGTGCAATCCATTCACAATTACAAACCACAGATTTCCAAACTGAAGGCTGATGACATTGCCATATTTTTCTGAAAGCTGAATGAAGGGGGGGGGGGAGAGAAAGTTAGAAAGAGTATGTAATCCTTTATACAGCCGTACCTTGGTTCTTGAACAGAATCCTTTCCGGAAGTCCGTTCAACTTCCAAAAACATTCAGAAACCAAGGTGTAGCTTCTGATTGACTGCAGGAGCTTCCTGCACTCAGTCAGAAGCTGCGGAAGCTGCATCGGATGTTCAGGTTCCAAAGAACGTTCACAAACCAGATCACTCACTTCCAGGTTTGCGGCATTCGGGAGCCAAAACGTTTGAGTCACAAGGTGTTCGACAACCAAGGTATGACTGTATTAATCTGTCTGCTTGATGCTTATTGAATGCCGGTATGGAAGGAGGAAACTTTGACCACCATCAAATTCATCAGAAATAGCAGGCATGCCTACAGGATTTCCTGGGCTGGGATGCTGTGTCTGAATGGGTCCCCTCCTGAAATATATTAACAAGATGGGCCATTTATGGTAGTCTAGCCTACCTTATAGGGATGCAGGTGGCACTGTGGTCTAAACCACTGAGCCTAGGGCTTGCTGATCGGAAGTTTGGTGGTTCGAATCCCCGCAACAGGGTGAGCTACCATTGTTCAGTCCCTGCTCCTGCCAATCTAGCAGTTTGAAAGCACATCAATGTGCAAGTAGATAAATAGGTACTGCTCCGGCGGGAAGGTAAACGGCGTTTCTGTGCGCTGCTCTGGTTCGCCAGAAGCAGCTTAGTCATGCTGGCCACATGACCCGGAAGCTGTATGCCAGCTCCCTCGGCCAATAAAGCAAGATGAGCGCCGCAACCCCAGAGTCGTCCGCAACTGGACCTAACAGCAGGGTTACCTTTACCTTTAGCCTACCATTCAGAGTTGTTGCAAAGATAAAAGACAGAACAGAAGGATAATGTGTACAACCTTGAGCTCCCATGTGAAAAATCAAGAAACAAATATGTAACGTGTGTGTGTGTGTGTGTGTGTGTGTGTGTACAAGATACAAATATATGTCAATTACAAGCTGGAAAAGCAGCCGCCTTCCTTTAACTGCAATATTTTATGATCCTGCTATTTATAGCAAAATACGGAACTAAACCAAAACAGTTTGCCAACCTAACTCTCACCCCAGATCACAGAGCTGATCTGAGGCAGCTGGAGCTGCAACATTAAAGGCCCAGTTTCTAATGGAAACTAAGCCATAGCTGTCAACTTTTCCCTTTTCTTGTGAGGAATCCTATTCGGAATAAGGGAATTTCCCTTTAAAAAAGGGAAAGGTTGACAGCTATGAACTAAGCACACCTCTGGCATTCTGTTCTAAGAACCATAGCACTGGAAAGCTAGTTTCTTAACATTTATTTTTATTAAAGCACAGGTTTCTTATCTCTGATTCTATCTTCTTTTTAAAAACAAAAATAAAGCATTATTTTTCTTAATTTTGACCTGAAATTTGAAAATGAGTTTGTGGCAAGGGCAGGGGACATCCCCCCTCTCTCTCTCTCTCTCTCTCTCTCACACACACACACACACAGCCCCCTGCAAATACACAATGCAGCTGCAAAGCTGCACCAGATCGTGCTGTATATTTGGGCCTAAGGCAAAATTTGAGAAAAGCAAACTTTCCGCTGGATTGAGGAGCCGAGAGAGATCTCGCTGGTCGCTATGCTGCGCAAGCAGAGATCAGGACTTCCTTCTTGGGCAGACAGGAAAAAGGCAGGGGGAGTGAAAGGAGCCTGCTAACAAAATAGAAGCATACATCAACTGACTTACTTAAGCTTTAGAAAATATACCTCTGGATACCAGATGCTTTTAACAAACAACAGAAAATGCATTTGTCTTCATGCCCCATTTGTGGTCTTCTCCAAGACATCTGGATGCTGACTCTCGGAATCAGGTTTCCAGACCAGGGGGCATCTCAGCCTGCTCCCTTCTGCTGCAATTTTGTATTTATCTCATGCCAGCTGAGTCCTTCATCAAACTGACCATTTCCTTCATCCTTACCTTTTGTACTGAAAGATGAGTCTTCTTAAAATCCAAACTGAGTGCATTGCCCAGCAAGGGAAGAGCGATGGGCCCTGGGGGGAAATCCTTTGGGCGACTCTTGTAACCAGAAAGAAGTAGAAATGTAGCCAGAAACACCAGAATGACCTGCAGGGACAAGGCCTCCCAGAGGACAAGGAGAAACTGGAGCAGCATTTTCAAACCCTTCCTGTGTCAGAACAGACTGCTCTGTGTCGAGGGAAACTTGATTCTGATCCAGCTAGAGCAACCACACCTGCCCTCTTGGTCAATGTTCCTGTGAGAAACAAGGGCAAAGTCTGCACATATTGTTTTAAATCACGCACATAAAGAGGAAGAACCGAGATTACTCATTGGTTGAGTAATTCTACCTACAGTGAAGAGTGGGGGGGGAGAGATTAGTTTTCTTATATAGAATCTATCATTTGTGTTTTCACTTATTTGAAAAGTTTCCATACCAACATTTATAAGAATTCTCTTCAAGTGCAAATCAAAACTCTCTCTCTCTCTCTCTCTCTCTCTCTCTCTCTACTTCTTCTCTGGAGGATGTTTCTATGAGACCTTACTAAGTCCTATGTGAGTACAGACTTGATATGTAAACAATATATAGTTTTTCTATTAGTAGCTGCTTATTTGACAGTCTCACAGGGCTGGAAGGAATCCTCAGGTTTTTCTTTAAATATTTGGCTGCATAATACAATGTTTATACTCATGCCTGAGAAACTGACTTAAATCAAGGGTATGTCAGGGTGCAAATAGACCTGTGAATTTTGCCTCCATTGGCAGGCATTCCTTACTTAGGCCAATCTCAAGGATAGCAAGTCCCAATGAAATATGGCATTAATTTGTATTCATGACATTTGTTTTTGTAGTTTCTATATCAGGTAGGATTTTGTTGTAACATCTAATTAAATGTGTAGTCTCCTGAGAATGGACTTTATTTTATGAGGTAATGGGCAGGAACCCTGTTTTTTTACAGTTACTCTTTTTTTCTTTATTATATTTCATACCTCTTACTGGGTCATTTTTTTAATTCCATAATGAAGTCTCAAAAGTATTATTTTTTAAAGAACACTAGACATGAGATTAGTTCAGGCCAAACATTTATCTGGTTCAAGACTCTCTAAGAATTTCAGGCATAATGTCCCCAAGAAATATCTGCATTATTATTTTTTTTTCAATTGGGCTTTTTAAAGCTGCCCACAACAGAACTGATGGAAAGGAGACACATCTCTTCTGAGCTGGATCCGTTTCTGCTCCAGCCCCTGTGAAAATGAGCAATACCTGCTAATTCAGCCTCAGATATTTTTAGATCCCTGCTCGAATCATCCTTGGTCGCTGACCAAGCTGGTTGTGGACCATGGGAGTTGTAGTCCTGCAGAAACTGGAGACCCAAGGCTGGAGAACTCTGCACTAAAATGACAATGGCAGACCAAGAAAGAAAAAACCTTTCCAAATCCTCGGCCTTACTCATTAAGATATTTCATATTTACAGTTACAAACTACAGTGGTACCTCGGGTTACATATGCTTCAGGTTACAGACTCCGCTAACCCAGAAATAGTGCTTCAGGTTAAGAACTTTGCTTCAGAATAAGAACAGAAATCGTACTCCGGCGGTGCGGCAGCAGCAGGAGGCCCCATTAGCTAAAGTGGTGCTTCAGGTTAAGAACCGTTTCCTGTTAAGTACAGACCTCCGGAACTAATTAAGTACTTAACCCGAGGTACCACTGTATTTCTACCTAAATTTCCCTGAAAACTTTCGTTCTTCCTGAATGACAAGCCAGTAGTTCCAGTAAATGATTCATGTTTCATTATTTTTGTTCTATTTAAAACAGTGGACTAGAGCCTGACTCTGGCAAATTCACTATTCATGATTAGGAATGAAAGGTAGCTACAAATGATCAGTTGGTTGCTACTAGTTGCTGCGCTCTAATATAAGATGTTGCTGTAAACTGTCAAAAGGATACCCTCTTGTGGTTTTATCTTGTAATTGCGCACCAACCACCAAATTGACGTGTCTATTTTCTAAAGGCTGATTCGGTTTTCACGCTGTTACCCACTATGTTAATAACAACAATGCTTTCGGAAAAGAATAAAACATATGGAAAATTCCTTGGCCACGTTCAAGAATTGTATGTGAAATTTTGATTTTATGATATTTATAAGCACATTTAAACTTTGTGTTGCGATTGGGGCCAACAACAGAGAACAAAGTGCATGAATGGTTAATTCCAATGTGTTGATGCAGTTAACATATGAAACTCTTTGCCAGTTCATTTCACAACAAAACGTTTCTTGCAAAACATTCTAATTATAGAACCACGGGTAGGACATTCCATTAGACTCTCATCTTGAGTTAGGATCACCCACATTCCTACAAGCAAACCAATGCCTTTTCTTCACCACAGCCAAGGACAATACCAGAGGACAACCAGGTCAGGCTCCCAGGAGCCCAGCACTTTGGACCCAAGCCTACAGCAATAGCACCTACCAGCTGCCCTCCTCCTGGAGAAGACAGGTTAGAGTAAAGACATGGGATGCAGGCTCTTCTGAAGAGAGCCCACAGTGTCTTGGAGACAGGACCGCCAACTTGGAGCTTCCTTTTAAGAAAGAAAAAGCAAGCCACTGGGTTCCCTTTTCCTGAGAGAAGAGAGAAAAAACAAGCAAAGCCCTCCCTGCTTTCAGCCAATGAGCAAAACTGCAATGTTTGGACACCAGCTAGCAACAGCTGATGCGAACACCCCAGGGTCCTAAACAGATGCTGATTCAAGTTTTCTATCCTGCCTTTGTCTTGCTGTTCATTTTGCATAGCAGCTAGGATGAGTCTGAGACAGGTACTCCTCCCTAGAAGCCAGTGCTTTTTTCCTGGGGGGGGGGGGTGCAAGGGTGCACAAACTCCTAAACTCTTTGTGAATCTTTCTACTTTTCTCCATTTACTATATTTATTTTCCCTGATTTGAACTATAAAATGGTGATTTTCTTGAGTCAAAATGAGAGTACCCCTAAACATTTTTTTACAGGGGAAAAAGCACTGCTGGAAGCTATATTGTGCAAATATTGTGCTGGAGGATAGGATAGGCTAAGGTCCAGGAATTTATTTAGAATTCAGTGCACAGTTAACTTACAGAGGTTAAGCTCAGAGGTTAAGCCTTTCATGTTCAATGGACATACTCCCCAATAAATCAAATTGGATATGGGATTGCAGTAACCAAACTAGAGTTGAAGAATTTAAGCTCTACTAAATTGTTGGGGGCAGGGGAGAGAAAAAGATGTCCCTTCAGTCTTGCTTACCTTTCTGTTTGCTGTCTTTCATCCCCCAACCCCATCAAGACATTCAAGTGAAACTTTCCACTTCTGTGCCTGTTTACTCAGAAGTAAATTCCAATGTGTTCAATGAAGCTTGCATATGGGCAACATACTGTAGTTTTCCTTGTATAAGATGAGGGTTTTTAAATTATAGAATCATCTAAAAAAATGAGGGTTGCTTATACACAAATAGTGCATAGGGGGGACCTGCCACAAGCAGGAGATTGTCAGTGGTGATTGGGTGGGTGATTGCTGGCTGTGGCAAGGGCTGGTGTTGATTGGCTGTCTCTGTGGTATGTGGTTGGCCGATTGGTGGCAGCTGGCATTGAGGGGACAGACGATAGGTGGCTTCAGTGATGCATGCGTGAGTCAGCGTAGGTCAGTTGGGTGAGCGATTTTTTGCAATCCCCCCCAAAAAAGCTCAACAACTCTGGGCAATCTCCCCCCATTTTCTTAATTAGGAGTCTCCAAAAATAGGGGGCGTCTAATATACATGGGTGTGTGGTTTATACACAGAAAAGTATGGTGTATAGGGTTGCAGTCTCAATCTTAATGCGGGAGGTATGTTGTTGTTGTTGTTGTTGTTGTTGTTGTTGTTATATTTGTACCCCACCTTTTCTCCCGATGGGACTCAAGGAAGTTAACCAATAAAAACAAGAATCACTAAAAACATAGGAAAATTGACATTAAAATCAATTAAACATTAATAGAATTAAAATGATATGTAAAATCTGTATAAAATCTACTAAAAATTACAGTAAGAAACAGCAGGGTATCAGCCCTTTCATTAAAAGTAGTCAGTTCCCAGAAGCCTGTTGGAACAGGAAGATCTTCACCTGCAGTGGAAGGACCACAAGGAGGGAGCCAGCTTAGTTTCTTCAGGAAGGGAGTTCCAAACTCTGGGAGCAGCTACCGAGAAGGCCCTCTTCTGTGTCCCCACCAGCTGTGCCTATGAGGGTGGCAGGACCAAGAAAGGGGCCTTCCCTGAAGACCACAAAGCCTGGGCAGACTCTTACAATAGAATACAGTTTTTCAGATAGCGTGGACCTAAGGCGCACAGGGCATTATGGGTTTTAGCTATGTGCAGCTGCTGTTGTATTTGGTTACATTCCGGGGTTTTTTTATCATTATTTATTTTTCTTGTTAGAATTTATATAGCCATCAGGTCTATATTTACATAGCACTGAGTGGGAGATGACAATTCTGAAAGCTCCAATGAGGTCAATAGCACTTGGGTATGTTTAGCCTCGAAAAGAGGAGACCAAGAGGAGATAAGATAGCCATCTTCAAATATCTCAAGGGCTGTCACATGAATGATAGAATAAGCATTTTTTCTCTCCTGCTCTGGTGGGTATCAAATTACAAGAAAGGAGATTCTGACAAAACTTCAGAAAGAACTTTCTGACTATAAGAGCTGTTCATCAGTGCAATGGATTTCCTTGGGAGGTTGTGGGCTCTCCTTCCTCGCACATAGAGGTTGGCTGGCCATCAGTCATTGATGCTTTAGTTGAGATTCCTGCATTTCAGGGGGTTGAACTATATGCCCCTGGGGGTCTTTTGCAACTCTACAGTTCTATGGCTCCAAGTGTGTAGAGGACAGATAGCAGATTAAGTTGCCTCTTGACAAAATATAAATAGAGGTTTTTTGAATAATAAGAGATTGCCATAATTGATATAAACAATTAGTTCAAAGGGATGAGGCCAAGAGGGAGTGGTGTGGCTAGAGGAAACAAAGGGACCACAGATATCCTGTGTCAAGGGACAACAGAAACCAGGAGATGCAGATACAGATTTAGGAGAGCATGAACTGTTTGGTGGCACTGGGCATGCAGCCTCAAGGGCACTGCAGGGGACGTTGAAACTATGATTTAGAATGGAGCGTGAGAGGCAGGGGGTGCTGAACATTGGCATCATGCAGGGCACCAAGGTCTGCCACTGCCCTGACCACAATATGGGCACAACTTGTCTGCTCAGCTCTGAGATAAGCAGATACTTCTTTTAGGACAAGAAGGCTTTCAGTCATCCTTGGAAGGTTCTTGGAAGGTCTCTTGTTTTATCAATAAGTCACTGACCTTTCGTAGTGTCTTCTGCTAGGGCTACTTCCACATTAGGGGAGGAATTCAATAATGTGCAATAACACCAACAGGGCAAGCATTTCAGCTTGCCAGGCAGACAGACCACCTGCTGTCTCCCTGCACCCAGGTATACTCGCACTTAAGCCATTTTTTGGGGGGGTGCCCCTGGAGAAGTGGGGGGTAACCATCTTGTGCAAGCTTGAGCACCAAAGTCTACAACTTGGAGTTCCAACTGAGCTCTTTTATTGCGATACTTATAAGAGATTGCTCTAGCTGTGCCACAGGGACAATTTTAAAAGTCACATACTTGAGATCATTTATGAGAAGAACCACATACCAGTCATGCAGATTGAACTTGAGGCCTTCTAAATACAATGGACATGCATTACTATTGAGCTATGACTATTGAGCTGTCCCCCTAAGGACAGAAACTAAGGAGGCAGTGCTGGCCAAGTTCTTCACCATCTTCTTTTAATGAGCAGTGCCATAAAATGAGTCCCCTCAGCGAGAGATTGCGCATATCCGGTACGGCTGGGGGGATAACGTAAGACCTGACCGATGATCAAGGCTTAATGTCACGCCTTTTGGAGGCTGGAAAGTGAACTTCTGAAGTAGGGCAGTGAAGAAAAGAAAAAGCTCAGTCCTGGCCAATTGTTCTCCAAGACAAACTCGCTTTCCTAAAAGGGAGGAGAGAGAGAGAGAGAGAGAGACTATGTTAGTAGAGAGTTTACATCAGGGTTCAGCAACCTTTTTCAGCCATGGGCCGGTCCATTGTCCCTCAGACCATGTAGTGGGCTGGACTATATTTTTTTGGGGGGGGGGGGAATGAACAAATTCCTATGCCCCACAAATAACCCAGAGATGCATTTTAAATAAAAGCACACATTCTACTCATGTAAAAACACACTGATTCCCGGACCGTCCATAGGCCGGATGGAGAAGGCGATTGGGCCCCATCTGGCCCACGGGCTTTAGGTTGCCTACCCCTGGTTTACATCTTCATAGCAATCTCTGTAAATCATACTTCTCAAACCAATACACGAACACACACAAAATACAGCCATTCTTTGAAATTTACAGTGTTGTTCTCCAACCAACCATGCATATTAAGGGAAAGTGTAAAAAAATAATAATGCCTGTATCAGAGAAAAGAACATACAAAAATCCATTATATTAGGGGACTTGTTTACAAAATTGTGTATAATAGTCACAGTGAGATTTAAAAATGTGTCAGTAAGAAAAACATGCACCAAAATGGGTTTTCTTTTCAATTGCGGATGGCAGCTGAAATGTGGGAAACTGAATGTAAGATTGGGAAAATGAAGGAAACCAAAGTTGACAGATGATCCATCCATCCCTAGCCTTACAGCTTCCCTCTCACATTCCAAAAATGTGAAGAAGGCAAACAGGTTCATAAAATTTATATACCGTTTGATTGTAGAAAACATCGTAATTATGATTCAGTTAATAATTCCCCGAGAAGTTGCTTACTTTCTGAGCTGCATAGTGAGAATCAGGCTCCTATTCTCAGGGTGCAGAGAAGAAAACAACTTCGTGAGCATGGAGAGGGAAAACACTTTAACAATACAGCCTAACTCCCTGTGGGCTGCTCATGAAAGGTATCAGGAAACACCCCCTCAAAAATCCACACTGCGCCAGTGTCAGCACCATTTTGTGTTACACCATACACCCCAAAGGGCAGCCATTTTTTGACTGGTGCCCACAGCACTTTCTTAAATGCCAGATGTGCCCACTGGCTGTAGGAGGTTGGTGACCACTGCAATACACAATATAGTTAGCAATATGCCAAGGTCTCAGTAACTAAGCTGCCATCATATAGCCCTTCAACTTTTGTTACCTGCAGAGAATGGCAGGAATGCTTCCCTTCTCCGGAACTGACTGTTCTCTAGAAAATGGCCAGGATTAAACATATTGGGTGTTTCCCACTCATCCTCATCAAAGAGCACTGAGGTCAGGTTGGTGATCAATATGGTTCCCTGCCAAATAAAACGCAGAGAAGTAGATTAGAAATGGCAAGGCGCTTTCACATATATTTGAATTTATAGCAGTACTAAGCCTCTATCCCCTGACAGAAAAAGAATATGTTCTGAATGCAATATTTCATTATTAAGTAATTCATTCAAAGATTTCCCACAAAAGCACAGTTCCAATATAGATTTTAAAAGACATTCAAAGTCTGCTGGACTACGAAAATTCAGGGTTAGAAACACCAGATACTGGCTAATTTCTGACAGACTAGCTACCCATTCAAACTGAGACTGGTACAACTCTGTATTTAGACCAGAGGTTACCAACATGGTGCCCTCCAGATGTTTGGGGATACAGCCTCATCATCCCTGAATTCTCGCCTGCCACACGGGAGGCCCGGGTTCGATTCCCGGCCAACGCACCAAGAAATGTAGCCTTTCTAGGCCCTTTTAACCATGGATAGGAAAATGTTGCACCCGAGCAGGGTCAAAAGGAGCCAAACGACACCAAGGGGTTAAATACAGAGAAAGAGCTTTTATTCTGCCATCCCGGGGGGGGGGGGGGGGGGCAGAGGAGCAAGTGTGATAAGTCACGAAACAAGCACAAAGTTCACAGCCATTGCACAGAGTTTATATCCCCTTCCAGTTCCCTCCCCTTTCTCCTCCCATGTGTCTCCTGAGCATAAACAGAAAGTTCCTGTCTTGGGACCATTTTTGGACTCTTCCCAGGAAAGGGGGTGAGAAACCAAGGGGGTTTCAGAGTGTTCCAGTTATGTTTCATTCTCGTGCTTTGGCATGGTTCCCGGACAGAAAGTAAGTTGCAATCTGGTTTTAGCAAGGCCAAAGGCTCTAAGAAAACAATGGACTCTGTTCCCTACCTTTTGTTGCAGTCTTTTAGTTACAGCAAGAGGAATATGCTTAGCTAATGCTTTTTGTCTTAGAGGAAATGCAGTTTTAAAAATGCTTGAGGCGAGGCTTTGAGGCCTGGCTGCGGGGGGGGGGGATTCACAAACAGTTTTTTAGGGTTTCTTGGGGTAATCCTAACTGTTCCCCTTCAACAGCACAATGTTGGCTACCCCTAGTTTAAACTTGGATTAAAGTGTGTGCAGTTTAATGGAAGAGCAAAGACAGACAAGAAGAGCAATTATGTTCTTAACATTTACTTTGGGCACATGAAACCCAGCCAGTGTCGTGTCCTTAGTTGTCATCCGGGGCCCATTCAAAGGCACAATGCTGCTTTTTCTTTGAACTTCATGAACAACCGCATTGGTATAGGGCATGCTGTCCCTGTCATCCATCGCTGGCTGGCGAGACTGGCCAATCACAGAATCTATTTCCTCTTGGACCCTTGCTGCAAAAAGAGAGAACATCTGCTATAAATAGAAGAGGAACAGACATAAACTAATATCTGCAGACAAGGCCCATCTCGTCGTTCCACGTCTGGGTGCCCTTTGCCACCAGAGTGCCAGCATTGATTCAGGACTCCTTTTCCCCCACCCAAGATCTTTAGTTGGAATGGTTCATCTTCTGCTGAAATAGAAATGTTTTGGCTGTACCATTTATTAATTATTTTCTTATCATTCCAGTTCAGTTAAGGATCACTTCCCGGCAGGCACCCCAAAGTAATTTGCAATATAATAAAAACATATGGGAAAAATTCTTGCTCTTCTGATTGCTCATTAAACGGAAGAATTGCAGTTTGCCAGATAGAAAGTTCCCTTTCCCCTTCCCCTTCCGCACTGTTCTGTGGCCTCTCCCAACCTCCTTGGACCAATTTGAAGGTGTGTGTGAGAGAAGTACAGTGGCGGGATGCTCTGTTGCACAAGTGAAGTCCTTGCACAGAGCTTCTGCTTTTATATATGAAAACATTTATAGCATATGCATATATAATTTTTTGTGGGAATTAAACTTTACAGAGTTATGTGGAAGAGAGCCCAAGTCGTTTGACCCTTTGCCTTTTCCCTCCTATAGAAACTACACAATACACTCTTTTTAAAAGTTAGAATAACTTTTACTCAGTGTACTTGCCCATGTTAGATTAAACATACAATTCAGGTAGGTGTTACTTATGTTAACTAATACATATTACATAGATTTGTATCAAAGAATGACTAATGGTGCTACACACTGACTAGCTTTGAGACAGACAGCAACACCACCAGAACATAACTGCTGCCCTAGCTGTTAAGACTCTTAATAACTGCCAAAACTGAACCAACAGAAAATAGCAACCTCAGACATATGACATCACCGAGTTCTACAGCCCTTGTGAGCAATAACCCTTTACTTAGCATTTTGGATGCTTTCATCTCACATTTTTAATACACAACAGCTTAAAAGAACAACAGCACATATATAGCAATATGGCATTGGGAATCAATCGAAAAAAGAGAAGGGTGGTTGGTACTCAATGTTAGTCGAATTTACAGCAGGCACATTGAAGTTATACAGCCAATAAGTCAGATACTTTGATTTCAATAGAGGATTTGTTGAGTGCAACCCAAAGTAATGAAAGACAAGTAGGCAAATGATGGTTCTACCTTGAATTTCCGGGAAAATGGCCATGTACAGCAAGGCCCAGCGCAGGGTTGTCGAAGTTGATTCTGTTCCAGCAAAAAAGAGATCCAATGTTGAATGTAGGAGGTTGTCTTTATGAAAACTGGAAGCAGCATCCTCCTTAAAACAAAGAAAACGCACCAAAGGGTTCACCTGTCATTAAAAACACCATCCCAGTTTCAGTCCTATATATCAAGTGATGGCAATGAGATTCATGAGCTCTATTCCTGACAAGTGTCCTGGATCTAGCACAGCCAAGTCAACAGCCCTGTGAATCTGGTGAAATTCAGGCACCGGACAAGTGGTGATATACATTATTTCCTATTCATGTATATGCACCTTTGTGTGTGCGCGCGCGCGTGCGCACACACATTCACATACACACACAAACAAACACCTCACCAGTTTGTCTGCTTTCATACAGAGCCAATGGAAACTATATGGTAAGTTCTGATCCTTTAGATTGTGTCTCTGCTTTCTGTTATTAACCATTACTACTATTAATACTACCACAAACTATACTTTTTGTTTCTTACTGTGGCCATTTGATTCAGGTACGCATCTATTAAGTCTCTGGGTTCAGATGGGTTCCGGTCTTCTTCATGTTTTTCAATGATTTCTCTCACAAAGGATTTCAGTTCTCCCCAGTTTCTTTTAACGGTCTGATGGGTCCCTGGCAAGTGCTTCATGAGAGTGGGAAATGCATTGTACAGCTGAGGAAACAAATACTAACATCAGATTTGTGCGGGGAAAGCCCTCTCATAACAGTTGCAGATCATGCTACTATCAAAGGAGGTAGCAATCCATGCGATGGCTTCCCATGAAGATGGCTACCTGTTTGAAAAATGCATGCACCTTGCCTGATGGTATCAGGAAAATGATGCCAATGTAGCTTTCCCATTTGATGATGCTTATCTGCATGGGGTGGCCTTTCACAGATTCTAATTGGTAAGAGGGGAGTGTGGAATTAAGCCGTGTATGTCACTTGGGATGCATCACTGTGTTCATTGCAAGACATGCTCTGGATCTTAAGTCCTGCTTATGAACACCACTCAATACCCAGTGTTATTTAGCTACATAAATATTCCAGCACAGTGTGAGAATGTTCCCAATATGGAAAATAAAACTAACTAGCCTTCTCATGATATGTGCTACTTGTCCAAATGCTTTGATTTTATTCAGTCACTCATGTGATTCCCCACTTAAAGGCCTAAAATGTGTCGTAGCACCTGATTTTTAGTTGTGATGCCTGCCTTATAATACCGAAGACACCCCAACCCATACATCTTCAGTATTATGATAGACAAAGTTAAATAAAAACAAGATGTCAAAGGGACTTGGTATGGGGTGAGATGCTTGAATTACAAGTTCAAGGGAGAAAAAGAAATTGGAACATAAAGAACAATGATGGCCCAAAGCGAATGAATGAACAGTCAACAAGAATGTGGGAGTGTGCCTGGAACCAGAGCGACTCTGTTGTGGTTACCCATAAGATCTCACAGAAGATGTACCTGAATCCAAATACTTCCCTGAAGATACATTATCTCATCAAAGAAGCGCAGAAACCTCTGGAAATTACTGTCATGGTAATCAAAGCGGTCCCCAAAAGTGACAGAACAAATGATATTTGAAACAGCATTATTAATCTGAAAGTGAGGGTCAACTGGCTGCCCTGGAGACGGAGAGAGGAGAAGAAAATGGAGAAGGAATAAGACTGCTTATGGCTTCCATGTAACAAAAACAGGTGGGGGAAGTGGGTGGGTCTGGTCAGAGTATGGGGGGGACAGCAGAGGTTCTTCAGACAGAGAATGTTTAGATGGCGCAGTGATGGAGTTTTATACCCTTAGTGGCACATGCTATAGGTATAAGCTATCTAGCACATTGTTCTGTGAGATGTTGTTTTGAGGTTGTGGGGGCCAGACCCCCTCAATCCCTGGATACAGCAAGTATTAAAACATAAGCCAGGCTACCTTCCTTATGAGGTGATTACCTGGGGGATGGGCTATTATGGGAAACAAAGGAAAGGACCTCTGTGGGAGACTGCAAGCACTCCCATTGGGAGTGTTAATATTGTGACTCCCTTGCCCCATCCTAGGCTCATGTTGTATACGTGTGTAAATAAACCATATAGCATAAATGGACCTTAGTCTCTTCAAAAAAGGAAACACAAAGGCTGGGAAATCTCACACTGCTTGGAGGTTGGGGGTGTGCGCAACAATGTTTTGCCAAGGCAATACGTTTGGCAACAAAGGCCTGCAAAAATGGCAGAGACAGGAAAATATACACAGGAACTATTGCACAAATTCCATTTGTGACTTTGTCAAAGCTATCAAAATCGGCACACTTCCCTCAAAACATACAGCGTACCAATTCTGTTGCTCTCCTGTACTAGTTGAGTGACTTTGGGTTTCAACTGCAGGTCTCACTGCATACATGGAGCCTGACATTAGCAGAGGCTTCTGCGTTTTGATGGCAGCTGAACTCCTACGTGCCACAATGGACTGAGTTTTGCATTGACACCCATCTAACCATGGGGATGTCCCAGCTTATGCAGAGCTGCATTTGCCACAAGCAGCACTTGAAAGCTTCATACCACGACAAATGTATTTTTTAACCTTTCACACGAAATAGGCTTTTTTGACTCTGGTTCGCACCTTTCTCAACTTCAAAAGCTTCCTTTAGGTATCGGCTCTCTTCCTGTATTCGTTCTTCTAAAGTCCTTTTACCCAAACCAAAGTTTCTGAGCGTTGATATGGCAAATCGTCTCTGTTGTTTCCAGGTAAGACCATTAGAGGTCAACACTCCTAGATGAGAAGAAATAGCAAGCAGAGCAGGGCAACCAAGATGATTAAGGGTCTAGAACGGAAGTCTTATGAGCAATGCCTGAGGTAGCTGGGCAAGTTTAGCCTGGAAAAGAGGAAACTTGAGAGGAGATATGATAACCATCTTAGGATTGTCACATGGAAGATTGAGGAAGTTTGTTCTCTCCCTCTCTGGAGAACCCAAACCAATGGCTTCAAGTTACAAAAAAGGAGATTCTGACTAGACACCAGGAAGAACTTTGTGACAGTAAGAACTGTTTGACAGTGGAATGGACTTCCCAGTAAGCAACAAAAATCCAATGGGTGTGCAGGTGGGAGGAAATGAAGAGGGAGTGTGGAAAGTGTCCCCCACCATTTATTTATTTACCCTCCCCCCACATAAGGTTGCACTCCCATATGTAAAATAAGTGGAGGTTGTTAGCCCACTGTACTAACTTTGTCCTGTGAAAAACATTGGGAACTGTGATGGAAAGGCAGCATATGTTTGAAATACACAAAATGAAGTAAACGTATAGGAACACGTAAAGCAGTCATTATATATTTTACAAATGTCCCTTCTGCACTGAAGCCCTTTAGGACACTCTGGAATTGCTTTTCTGGATTAATGGTACCTGTTTAATGTTTATATGGTCTTGATTATTCAATGATATTTCTGGTTTTCTTTCATATATTTTTGGCTTTTTGATTAGATAGGCAATAGGAAATGGTGAGATAATGTCATTTAAACAATTGGCCATAATTAAAAGTAACTCACCCAAACCCCTAGCGATTTCCTTGGTAAAAGGAAGATTTGGACGATCTATGAAGTTTTCACCCTGATGGACAAGAGCTTCTTTCACCAGACGCAATCCATTCACAATCACAATCCATGTTTTCCCAACCTGAATGCTGAAGACATTGCCATATTTTGCTGCCAGCTGGAAGGAGAGGAAGAATGCAAGACAGGATAAAATATCCCTATGTGGTCTTTATTAATATATTCTATATTAATTTGCCTGCTTGATGTTTATAGAATGCCTGTATGGAAGATGTCATCTTGGTTTCTCTCAAATACATCAGAGATGCCAAAAGGGTTTCCTGGGCCCTGTACATGGACAGGCCCCCTCCATTCTCCGCCTGCAATCTATTGGCAAGAGCTGCTGCTTCTGCACATATATTAACTTAGGCTAGCCTACCACACAGGAATGTTGCAAAGAGCAGGAGGGTAGGCTAACGTACAACAAAACACACAAACAAGAGCACACACACACACATTTTTCCAGTTTGATGTGTCACGTCTATCAGGTATATGTTGTTTAGTTGTCTCCAACTCTTCATGACTCCATGGACCAGAGCATGCCAGGCACTTCTGTCTTCCACAGGTATATAGTCTAAGCAAACCTGCGAAGCTGTTTGGCATCCTGTTTAAGAGGGGAACACGAGAAAAGCAAACTTACCTCTGGACGGGAGCTGGACAGAGCTAGTTGGTCATTAACATACCCAAGCAATACGTGGCTCACAGCAAATATGTGACTTTTTTCTGACCAGAGTTAGAGCGAAAAGGAAGAAGTGGTGGAAATAACCTGCTAACAAAATAGAATCATGCAAACAACCATCCTACCTTTTATGGCAGGTGTGGACACAGGCTTGTTACCAATGACAGTTAGGCAAAATAGATCCCCCAGATTCAGAGGCCATACACATCTGGATGGAACAAACCACAGGAGATGCATTTGCCTTCATGGCCCAGCTGTGGGCTGCTCAGAGACCTCTGGCTGGCTACTCTTGGAATCAGGATGCTAGACTGGGGCATCTAAGCCTCATTTTCCAGTGAGGTTTTTACGCTCCTTTCCACTGCAACGTCACCTGTTTTCTCACCATCTGGTTCATTCCTTCATTCTTACCTTCCGTGCTGCCAAATGTGGGTCCTTTGCACCAAAATGTGGTATATTACCCAGCAAGGGAAGAGGCCTGGGCCCTGGGGGGAAATCCCTTGGGCGAATCCTTTTCTTGTAATCAGCAAGGAGTAGAAATGTTGCCAGAAACACCAGAACAACTTGCAGGGACAAGGCCTCCCAGAGGACAGAGAGCAACTGGAGCAGCATCTTGGAACCTTTCAAGCCTTCCTTTGTCAGAGCAGACTGTTTTCTGTTGGGAGAACAGAAATCTGATCCCAGGAAAGCAGTTATACCTCTCCTCTTGGTTAATGTTTCTGTAAAAAAACCAGGGCAAAGTTTGCAACCCATATATTGCTTTATATCACACCAACCAGGAGGCTGAAGGAGATGGCTTATTGAGTAACTCTTCTTAGGGGGAAGGGGGAGAGTAGTTTTCCGAATCGGAATATTTCCTTCTTGTTCTCACTTTCAACACACACACACACACACACACACACACTTTTCACATGTACTAAATGTAGCTTAAAATACCATAAGCAACAATAGTCTGTCATTTCTTGGAAAAAGGTGTAACAGCATCTTTAAGTTGGAACCACTACTTAAAACAGGTTTGTGACACATATTAAAGACTCTAAAGCAATAAGTTTCTCCAGTTCTTTCTAAGGGTCTGAGGAGGTTGTCTCAATGGATCATCTTATCTCATATAGGATAGGACTCATCTTGCCTCTGGCTGCTCAGACCCAACAGGTTAAATTTCACTTGTTTTGAAGAGTAAAGATTAGTATCTTAGCTGACATTTGTAGAAGAACTATCTGCAAGTGCAAATCAATGCTAGCTCTTTGATATCTTCAGACCAGAACAGGTTCAGCAACTCCCAATTCTAAAGCCAGTTTCCTACAAACACAACCCCCCCCCTACAATCCAAAATCTGATGTGGGGTGGGGTGGGATGGCTGGAGATATTTTATTTCTTTATTTTATATTTACTTTTAAATTCTTACGATTATATTCCACCTATGGTGGCATTAATGGTTCTCCACTTCCTCATTTTATCATCACAAGCAGCCCGTGAGGTTGGTTAAGCCACGTGATAGTGACCGGCCCAAGGTCACCCAGTGCGCTTCATGGCTGAGTGAGGAGTTGAATGCTTGTTGCCCAGGTCCTAGTCCACTTCATATCCTTCCATCTTACTCCACCTTCCAGAAAAGATGCAGAAGTGAACAAGCTGACGGTAACGAGAGAGAGAAGATCTCGACTTTCAAGCTGGCCCTGAGCAGATGTAGATTTAGGGGAGAGTGACAGGGATGCTGCGACTGTGATTTAGGATGGAGTGCGATAAAGGGGGGGGGGGAGAGAGAATTTTTCGCGTTGCACAGGCTGCTCTTAAATTTGAAACCGCAAGGTCCACCACTGTCTTGACCACAACATGGACACAACTCGGGTCCTTTTTAGGAAAAGAAGGCTTTAAGTCACCCTTGAAAAGGAAGGTCTCTAGTTCTACAAATTAGTCACTGACCTTTCAGAGTGTCTTCTCGCTGCTTCCCACTAGGGCTACTTCTACATGAGGGGAGGAATGTGCAAAAGCTCCAGCAGGGTAAATATTTCATATTGCCAGACAAATAGATTCCCACCCCCTCACCCCATACTCTCACCTGAGCCAAGTTTTTAGGGGGGTTCCCCTGGAGGAGAGTGGGGGGGGGAGCCCTCTTGTGCAAGCAGAATCCCACCCCATATATCTTAGATGTACTCCTACAAGGGTTTCCTCACAACTCTCCATGCCCTTAACAGGATTCTATGACTGTATAAAACTGTATGATACTGCTGTATATGTATATAGTGCAGATACTGCCTATTGCCACAGACTCAGTTTGGGGTGGAACTGGAATGGAAACTTTAAACAACAGTCTTGCTGTGTTGATCAAGCCTGAGACACACCACATGGGATCTTTTCTTTGCCAAAGGGGAATGCAAGAAGAACACCCAGGGTAATCAACCAGCCCAAAAATGAAAGTTCAAGGCTTTATTACCAAATCAAATATTACACAACTCAGAACTTTTTATCACTAGTGAAGAGAAGTCCTACAATTTACCAGACATCTGCAACCTTTCTCAATAGCAAATTATTGATCTGGCATTTGAATGTTGAAGTGGTTCAGGTACAAGGCTTTGCTGGTTTATAAGACACTGCCCTAGCTGTGCCACCAGGGCAATTTTAAAAGTCACATACTTGAGATCATTTATGAGAAGAGCCACACACCAGTAATGCAGATTGAACTTGAGGCCTTCTAAATACAACGGACATGCATTACTATTGAGCTATGACTATTGAGCTGTCCCCCTAAGGACAGAAACTAAGGAGGCAGTGCTGGCCAAATTCTTCACCATCTTCTTTTAATGAGCAGTGCCATAAAATGAGTCCCCTCAGCGAGAGATTGCGCATATCCGGTACGGCTGGGGGGATAACGTAAGACCTGACCGATGATCAAGGCTTAATGTCACGCCTTTTGGAGGCTGGAAAGTGAACTTCTGAAGTAGGGCAGTGAAGAAAAGAAAAAGCTCAATCCTTGCCAACTGCTCTCCAAGACAAGCTCGCTTTCCTAAAAGGGAGGGAGAGACGGGATGGGGGGGGAGAGAGAGAGAGAGAGAGAGAGTTAGTAGAGTTTACATCTTCATAGCAATCTCCCTAAATAATACAGGCATGCATATACACACACACAAAACAGCTATTCTTTCATATTTACAGTGCAGTCTCCAACCAACCCATGTGTACAAAAAGACTTATAAAGGGAAAGTGTAAAAACAAATTCATATATTATGGAAAAGAACATACAAAGATTCATTATATTAGAGGAATTGTTTACAAAATTGTGTAAATTAGTCACAGAGAGCTTTAAAAATGTGTCAATAAGAAAAACATGCACTTAAATGGGTTTTCTTTTCTATTGCAGATTGCTGCTGAAATATGGAGAATTGAATTTAAGATTGGAAAAATGAAGGAAACCAAAGTTGGCAGATCTGTTCATCCCTAACCTTACAGCTTCCCTCTCACATTTCAAAGATATGGAGATTTATGTATTTTATTCATTTATTTCATAAAGTTTATATACTGCTAGATTATAGAAAACATCATAAAAACCAACTATCATTCAGTTAATATCCAGTTAACTGGCTTAACCCAAAACTCTGCATTCACCTTGACCCCCCCAAAAGATCTTACAAATGTTTCAGGAAATTGCATCAATCTTTCGGAACTCAGGATGGAAATATGTGGTTTTGTTTTTTGGAGAAAGGGTCACATTAGACTAACTGAAAACATTCAGCTTAGAACAGGCAATAGAAAATAAGTCAGTCAGTCAGTCAATCAATAAAGTTGTTGGAGGGACCAAGCAGTGGGAAGGGCCAGACCACAATGTAGACATAATGTCACAAACACACAACACAACACAGTGAGGGTAACATGAGGTGCTGGGAGAGGAGACGGAGAGTAAGGTTAAGGGGTGGGGGGGGAGAGCAATGCTAGGAGCTGGAAGGAGGGAAGGACAGCAAGCTGAAAGGATGAGGACAGTAGGGCAAAAGCAATTCACCCACAGGGAAACAGATCCCTTTCCCCCACACGTGGCTTACTTTCTAAGCTGCATGGTGAGAAGCAGGGTGCAGAGAAGAAAACAACTGTGCGAACATGGAGAGGGAAGCTTGCACAAACAATGTTTCTCATATTCCCTGAGGGGAAACCCTGTAAACCAGGGGTCAGCAACCTAAGGCCCATGGCCATTTGACTGGCCCACGAGCTGCCCCAGAACCGAGCTGCCCGCTCGCGCACTGCGCTAAACTGGTGCAGCACTGCGCAGGGACTCGCTTCCGTGGCACCATGAACATACACAGAAAATCGCACCTGTGCAGATGCAGACACCGAAATTCACAGGTGGGCGCGCTCATGCACACATGCGATCCAGCCCAGGGAGGTATCTCTGCAGGACCGTTCTGGCCCAGGCATGATAAATCTTGCTGACCGCTGCTGTAAACAATACACCCTAGCCCTTAAGGACTGTCTGGGCCACCTTTGGCACTCATTAAAGATCTCAGCAAACACCCCCTCAAAAATCCATACTTTGCTGGGGTGGGAGTGGGGAGTCATGTCAAAACTATTTTTATGTTGCACCACAGCCCCAAAGCGCAGCCATTTTGTGATTGGTGCTCATAGCACTTTCTTAAATGCCAAATGTACTCACTGGTCCAGAAAAGTTGGTGACCCTTAAATGCACAATACAGTTAGTAATATACCCCGCACTCAGTAAGTAAGTCGCCATCATATAGGCCCTGTTGCGATTCTGGTGAGCAGCTCCTCAACTTTTGTTACCTGCAGAGAATGGCAGGAATGCTTCCCTTCTCCGGAACTGACTGTTCTCTAGAAAATGGCCAGGATTAAACATATTGGGTGTTTCCCACTCATCCTCATCAAAGAGCACTGAGGTCAGGTTGGTGATCAATATGGTTCCCTGCCAAATAAAAAGCAGAGAAGTAGATTAGAAATGGCAAGGCGCTTTCACATATATTTGAATTTATAGCAGTACTAAGCCTCTATCCCCTGACAGAAAAAAGAATATGTTCTGAATGCAATATTTACTTCTCATTATTAAGTAATTCATTCAAAGATTTCCCACAAAAGCACAGTTCCAATATAGATTTTTAAAGACATTCAAAGCCTGCTGAACTACTAAAATTCAAGGTTAACAACACCAGATACTGGCTAATTTCTGACAGACAAGCTACCCATTCAAACTGAGACTGGTACAACTCTGTATTTAGACCACAGGTTCCCACATGGTGCCCTCCAGATGTTTGGGGATACAGCCTCATCACCCCTGCCTGTTGGTCATGCTGGCAGGAACTGATGGCAGTTGGAGACCAACAACATCTGGATGGCACCGTGTTGGCCTAATAAAAATAAAAATAAAATAAAATAAAATAAAATAAAATAAAATAAAATTTATTACTTATAGCCTGCCCATCTGGCTGGGTCTCCCTAGCCAATTTGGGCAGCTCCCAGCAGAATATTAAAAACACGATAAAACATCAAACATTAAAAGCTTGTGCTCTTTAGTGGAAGAGCAAAAACAAACAAGAAGAGCTTTATGTTCTTAACATTTACTTTGGGCACATGAAACCCAGCCAGTGTTGTTTCCTTAGTTGTTATCCGGGGCACATTCAAAGGCACAATGCTGCTCATCCTTTGAACTTCATGAACAACCGCATTGGTATAGGGCATGCTGTCCTTGTCACCTATCGCTGGCTGGCGAGACTGGCCAATCACAGAATCTATTTCTGCTTGGACTCTGGCTGCAAATGAAGAAGATTAGCTTCAATAGAAGAAGAACAGACAAAAACTGAGAGCTGAAGATTTCTAGTTGGAACGGTCCATCTACTGCCTAAATAGAATTGTTTTTACAGCACCGTTTATTGCAGCTTGCCAGATAGACAGTCCCCTCCCCTATCTTCCCCTTCCACACTGTTCTGTGACCTCTCACAACCTCCTTGAACCAATTTCAGGATGCGTGAGAGAGAAGTACAGGGAGAGGAGTGGAGGGAAGCCTTTTTGCACAAGTGAAAGTCCATGCTCACAGCTTATGCTGACAGAAGATTTATTTAAATGCTGCCCATCTGATTGGGTTGCCCTAGGCACTCTGGGCAGCTTCCAGCAAATTATAAAACCACAGCAAAACATCACACATTAAAAACAGGTAAAGTATATAAAGCAGTAACATATACAAAAACAGTTACATTGTAGCACCCTGCTTGTGGTTAACGCTTAGCTGGAATGAAATATTCAACGCAGCAATAGAGAAATTAAAATAATAATTTATTTGTCAGACAAATAAATGATAGACACAGTGGTATATGGTTACCAAAGCTCTGCCCACTCCAGCCCTGATGGCCAGCACTTATATTTCCTTAGCCCAGCCCCCTTGCTCCTCCTTTGGCTGCCTCTGTCCAATCAGCCTGGTTGAAATTCCTATTGGCTGTTTGCTAGAACCAATCATAAACGATACACCCATTTCCTATTACCTTTTATGGGAGATAAAGAGCTATATTTCCTTCTATCCATAAATGGCAGACA
This sequence comes from Podarcis tiliguerta, assembly GCF_965153285.1. Lineage (NCBI taxonomy): Eukaryota > Metazoa > Chordata > Lepidosauria > Squamata > Lacertidae > Podarcis > Podarcis tiliguerta. Next base: position 58,401,524 of record NC_139539.1, read on the forward strand.
AGTAGCCATATATCTTACATTTGCCTCGACAAGGCACCTTAATTACCAGATCACCTTTTGCCACTGTTGCCCCTGCATTCCAAAACAAATGGCTAAAACAAATGGCTCATGGTATTAAATTCTATCTAAACAGAGATCTTGGGTTCACATTCTCACACACCATCAATGAAATAAGAATCTAACATAAGAATCTAACATTTCTTACTTTCTAAATCCTTTGCATAATTACATTAAGCCAACAAATCTCATACATAACATAGATAGCTTTTTAGAAGAAAAGGCCTTTGCAAAGAAAAAAAGGAACACAGTATAAACAGCATCAAAAGAAGCCTCTTCAGTTTACACCCCCCTTTCCCAGCCAGCTGCTTTTCCCATTAGCCCTTCCCAAAATTTATTGCCCTTTAACTTTCTCAGGATACCTTAAACCTTGGGAAAATATGGCTAGAATCTGATGGGAGGCACATGGTATTATTTTCTGTTAAACAATAAATCTTACTATTTACCAACTCTTAATTAGTGTTTTTGCAGCTTGATTGTATTCTGTAATATGTAGGGTCAGTATAACCTTTGCTCCCAGCCTGTAATTCCCTTTTACAACTTTGAGAAACTTGTCTCCTGCTACTGCTATAAATCAGGGGGGCCCTTGTTCAGGAGAGCAGGAAGATAAACAACTGCCAGAGTACTTAGCCAGCTGGTTTCTGCCTGGCATGAAACATACAAACATTTGCAAATATATCTTTAAGCTCATTTTAAAATACAGGCCTTGATCAGATGCCTCAACATATTATTAATTATATATGCATATGATATAACAGTTAAAAGAACATCAGCTCATACATATAATCAATTCAGATCAAATGCAAAACAGCTAGCAACTGAGTTAACAATCTCCATTTAGAAGTCATGTTGAAAGAGGTACATTTTATGGTCAACAACTTGCTAACCACTTTAGCTAATGGGGCCTCCCGCTGCTGCCGTGCCGCCGGAGCACAATTTCTGTTCTCATCCTGAAGCAAAGTTTTTAACCTGAGGTACTATTTCTGGGCTAGCAGAGTCTGTAACCTTAACCTGAAGCTTATGTAACCTGAAGTGTATGTAACCCGAGGTACCACTGTATATAGTTTTCACTCAGGTCCATGTCAGTTACTTTAGGCAGGAAACCCTGGGTTGTTGTTGCTACAATGTTGACAGCCGGCTGCCTGTAAAAGCAGGCCGGCTGAGCTGTTTGCTGCTCAGTTCTGTTCCAGCTTACAAATAAAGAGCTGCTTTGGAGAAATTGCTGTGTCGTCTGCTATGTCTACCCATTATTCAACACTGGCAATGAGGAAATGGAATCATAATTTTAAGTTGAATTCCACCCTATGTATCTCCTTTCTGTATTTGCTTGAGTTGATTCAACAAAATTAATTAATCAGTTTACATAATAACATATTAATACGACTAGACCTATTGCATTTTTTAATCACCCCAGAAAATATCCTGAGACAGACCACAGAACATCATTCATACAACCTAGCTCCCATTCTAATTTTGAATCCCTAAGAGAACAAAAACATTTCTACATTTTGCTATGAAATTACCTTATTGTAGTTACTATTGAACCTATAGCTTAGATTGGAGGCAAGGATTCATGGAATCATAGAATTGTAGAATTGGAAGGGACTCCAGGGTCATGTATTCCAACCCCTACAATACAAGAATCACAGCTAAAGAATCCTTGGTAGATGGTCATCCAAGAGAGTCCACCACCTTCTGAGGTGGTCAATTCCACTGCCTGAAAGCTCCTCCTAATATTTGAATCCATTAGTTCAGGTCTTACCCTCTGCAGTAACAGAAAACAAACTTGCTCCACCTTCCGCATAACAGTCCTTCAGAGATTAGAAGATGGCTATCATATGTCCTCCCATACCCAACTCCCTCAACCGTTCCTCAGATGGCTTGGTTCCAGACACTTGGTCATCTGTGTCACCCTCCTCTACACACATTCCAGCATATCAATAGCCTTCTCAAACTTTGGTAGCCAGAACTGAAATGAGTTGGGGTCTGACCAAGGCAGAACACAGTGGTTCTATTACTTCACTTGATCTTATACTGCTGTTGATGCAACCTAGAATTGCAATAGGGTTCTATTACTTTTTCTTTTGCTGCTACTGCATCACACTGTTGATTCATGCTAAGACCCCCAGATCCTTTTCACATGTTCTGCTGTCAAGCCAGATATCTCCCATCCTATATCTGTGTATCTGGCATAGTAACATACCAACATGGCATTGGGAGCTCATCCAAAAAAGGGAACGGTAGAATTCAGCTTTTGTTTCCTGGGGGTACTCAATGGTACGAACCACCAGCAACTTTTTAACAGATATGTTAAAAGTGTGGCACTTATTGTCACAACTTCATGGTGCGTACTGGCACCTTTTTTCCCCTAGAAACAAAGCACTGGTGCTATTCAATGTTAGTCATACTCATGGAAAACAAATTGAACTTAATAGCCTATAGGTTACATTGCTTAATTGCAGTAGATTTACTCCAAACCCAAAGTAATCAAAGACAAGTAAGCAAATGATGGCTCTACCTTGAATTTCCGGGAAAATGGCCATGTAAAGCAAGGCCCAGCGCAGGGTTGTAGAAGATGTTTCTGTTCCAGCAAGAAAGAGATCCAGTGTTGATTGTAGGAGGTTGTCTTTATGAAAACTGGAAGCAGCATCCTCCTTAAAACAAAGAAAATGCACCAGGGAGTTCAGCTGTCATTAAAAACACCATCCCAGTTTCAGTCCTATATATTAAGTGATGACAATGAGATTCATGAGCTATATTCCTGACAAGTGTCCTGGATCTAGCACTGCCAAGTCAACAGCCCTGTGAATCTGGTGGATTTCAGGCACTGGACAAGTGGTGATGGGTCACCCTTGGATATACATTATTTCATATTCATGTATATGCACTTGTACACACATGCACCCTCACCTCTTTGGCTGCTTTCGTACAGAGCCAATGGAAAATACAGGGTAAGTTCTGGTCCTTTAGATTTTGTCTCTGCTTTCTATTACTGCTACTACACAAACTATACTTTTTGTTTCTTACCGTGGCCATTTGATTTAGATAGGCATCTATGAAATCTTTGGGTGCAGATGGGTTCCGGTCTTCTTCATGTTTTTCAATGATTTCTCTCACAAAGGATTTCAGTTGTCCCCAGTTTTTAAGAACAGTCTGATGGGGCCCTGGCAAGTGCTTCATGAGAGCGGGAAATGCATTGTACAGCTGAGGAAACAAATACTAACATCAGATTTGTTCGGGGAAAGCCCTCTCATAACAGTTGCAGATCATGCTACTATCAAAGGAGGTAGCAATCCATGCAATGGCTTCCCATGAAGATGGCTACCTGTTTGAAAAATGCATGCACCTTGCCTGGTGATATCAGGAAAATGGTGCCAATGTAGTTTTCTCATTTGGTGATGCCTATCTGCATGGGGGGCCTTTCACAGATTCTAATTGGTAAGAGGGGAGTGTGGAATTAAGTCGTGTATGTCACTTGGGATTGCAACACTGTGTTCATTGCAAGACATGCTCTGGATCTTAAATCCAGTTTATAAACAGGCCCTACCTTTGATATTTTAATAGATGATGTGAAGACAAGACAATATGTCAAGGGAATATGGGGTGGTGTGTGATGCACAAAGGGAAAAAAGAAATAAGAAGATAAAGAAACATGAGGGCCAAAAGCAAATCAATGAACAGTCAACAAAAATGTGGGAGTGTGCCTGGGACCAGAAGACCTACCTGAGTCCACATACATCCCTGAAGATACATTATCTCATCAAGGAAGAGCAATAACTTCTGGAAATTACTGTCATGGTAATCAAAGCGGTCCCCAAAAGTGACAGAACAAATGATATTTGAAACAGCATTATTAATCTGAAGTTTAGGGTCAAATGGCTGCCCTGGAGAGAGAGAGAAATGGAGAAGGTATAAGACTGCATATGGCTTCCATGTAACAAAAACAGAAGGTGGTGGAAGTTGGTGTGTCTGGACAGAGTATTGGGGGCACAGCAGATGTTCTTCAGCTAGAGGATGTCTAGATGGCACAGTGGAAGAATTTTATACTTAGGGGGAAATGCTAAGGAAAACTGCACAGCTATAGGTATAAGCTTTCTAGCACATTGTTCTGTAAGATTTTATATCTATGTTGTTTTGAGGTTATGGGTGCTAGCACTTTTGAAGCCCGGGAGGCAGCAAGCGTTAAAACATAAGGCAGGCTAGCTGTCTCATGAGGTGATCACTTGGGGGAAAGGCCCCTCCATCAGACTGCAGTGAGAGAGTCTAGGGTAGACTTTGCAGGGATGTGACCTAGAAGTAAAAGAGCAAGCTGGAGAGTTTCAGAGCACAGTGTTTGATTTCTGTTTGAATCCAAGGCTTGTGGCTATGGGAGAAATAAGACCCACAATGGATATACCCCTGGGCTGAGTTTTGCATTGATGCCCATCTAAAGCAGAGTTGCATTTGCACAAAGCAGCACTTGAAAGCTTCATACCATGACCAATGTATTTTTAACCTTTCATAGGAAATAGTCTTTTTTGACTCTGGTTCGCACCTTTCTCAGCTTCAATAGCTTCCTTTAGGTATTGGCTCTCTTCCTGTATTCGTTCTTCTAAAGTCCTTTTACCCAAACCAAAGTTTCTGAGCATTGATGTGGCAAATTTTCTCTGTTGTTTCCAGGTGAGACCATTAGAGGAGACCACTCCTAGATGGGAAGAAATAACAAGTGCATATTGCAAGTAAGAACATTTAACATTTAATTATAACATGGGCTATTTGCTTTAGGTTATTCTGCTTGCCTGTTTGTGTTGCTTTGGAAAGACTGAAGCAGGCTGGTTGTTTATATTTGATTGCCGTTAGTTCTGCTGCTGCTGCTGTTTGATTATTGTCTGTGGGTTGGTTTGTTTTTGTTTCTTACTGTTTGGGTTGCGTTTTGGAATACAGTTGGCCCACCACTTATGTGGGAGTTTGGTTCTGGGGGTCTGTGTGCAAAGGCAAATTCTAGGAATCCCAAGAGCCAACACTACCCCACAAAGTGGGGGGCCACCTACTGGGCTGTAGGAAGGAGCCCCAAGCGCTTCCTTGGGCCCCCCTGATACCTCCCCCAAGCCTGGAAAGCAAGGAAAGCCCACTGGGTGTGTAGGTGGAGGAAAAAAGAATAAATGATAAGTGGAAATGGCAAATTTACTTATTTATTCTACCCCACCCCACCCCGCATAATGTTGCTGGCTCCCTGTACTAACTTTATGCTGTTCTTTGAAAGTTTTTGGGAACTCTGATAGATAGGCAGCATATGTTTAGAAATACACAAAATGAAGTAAATGTATAGGAACAAGTAAAGCAGTCAATATTTTTTTTACAAATGTCCCTTCTACACTGAAGCCCTTTAGGCCACTCTGGCATTCCTTTTCTGGATTAATGGTACCTGTTTATATGGCCTTGATTATTCAATGATAATTCTGTTTTTCTCTCCATTTATTTTTGGCTTTTTGATTAGATGGGAACCTTCACCAGGAAATGATGGGATTATGCTGTTATACCAAATGATGATACGGAAGCGCATTTCTGAGCTAGAAATAAATAAATAAATTTAAACAATTGGCCGTAATTTAAAGTAACTCACCCAATCCCCTAGCGATTTCCTTGGAAAGAGGATCAACTGGACGATCTATGAAGTTTTCACCCTGATGGACAAGAGCTTCTTTCACCAGACGCAATCCATTCACAATCACGATCCATATTTTCCCAACCTGAATGCTGAAGACATTGCCATATTTTTCAGCCAGCTGAAAGGAGAGGAAGAATGCAAGAGAGAACAAAATATCTCTATATAGTCTACATTGATATTCTATATTAATTTACCTTTTTGATGTTTATAGAATGCCAATACTGTATGGAACAAGCAGACTTGGTTGCAATCAAATACGTACAGCGGGGCAGCAGAGATGTCAAAAGTGTTTCCTGGGCCCAGTTCACTGTGCATGGACAGACCCCCTTCATTCTCCGCCTGCAATCTATTGACAAGAGCTGCTGCTTCTGCACATATATTAATTTAGCCTAGCTACCACACAGAGATCATAGAACCAAAGAAATGTAGGGGACCCTGAGGATCATCTATTCCAACCCTCTGCAATGCAGGTATATGCAGCTGTTCCATATGGGGATCAAATCTGCAACCTTGGCTTTCTCAGGATCATGCTCTAACATTGCAAAGATAAAAGGGTAGAATAATGTACAACATAACATGCGAACAGAACTACAGTCCTTATCCTAAAGTACATGGGACATAGAGAATTGAGTGGGGCACCACAATATTCCTCCCTTCTTTTTGTAAGGGAGTTAATTCTCAGCAAAACCTTTTCAAGCCAGTCAATTATGTTTTATTCTATAAAGGCCGCACACTAAGGGAGTGGAGGAAATAATGTAAACACAAGAAAAATGCTTTATGTACTCAAGTGTCCTCCATCCATCCATCCAGCAGCAGCAGCAACAAGAAGCTTCAACTGTTTTGTTTATAACTTCCTTTAGAAATGTCTGATTTATTTCAAAAAGACAGCTTGGGGTCCCTGCTGGCTTGGAGTCCTGTACATAGGTACCCCCTGTAGCCCTCTAGAGTTACTACCTTGGTTCTGGCAAAATACAGGAGAAGATGAGGGAGGAATTGAGGGTTGTTGTTTTTTCACCTAGTGCTGAAATGACTTCAAAGCAATTCATTACAATCTATTGCAGCCAAACACTATGGCCCCTCTGGAATTTGTCACATGAGCACACACACATACACACAAATTTGTAAATCTGTCTGTGCTTTCCTACCCAGAGCTTAAATACATGACTTTTCACATATATGCAGTACTGCACAGCAACAGATGCAGGCCTGGGCAATAAGCAAACAAAGAGTCATATTCTGAAGAGGTCATACACATCTGGATGGAACAAACCACAGGAGATGCATTTGCCTTCATGCCCCAGCTGTGGGCTGCTCAGAGACCTCTGGCTGGCTACTCTTGGAATCAGGATGCTAGACTAGGGCATCTAAGCCTCATTTTCCAATGAGGTTTCTACGCTCCTTTCCACTGCAATGTTACCTGTTTTCTCATCATTTGGTTCATTCCTTCATTCTTACCTTCCGTGCTGCCAAATGTGGGTCCTTTGCACCAAAATGTGGTATATTACCCAGCAAGGGAAGAGGCCTGGGCCCTGGGGGGAAATCCCTTGGGCGAATCCTTTTCTTGTAATCAGCAAGAAGTAGAATTGTTGCCAGAAACACCAGAACGATTTGCAGGGACAAGGCCTCCCAGAGGACAGAGAGCAACTGGAGCAGCATCTTGGAACCTTTCAAGCCTCCTTTGTCAGAGCAGACTGTTTTCTGTTGGGAGAACAGAAATCTGATCCCAGGAAAGCAGTCACACCTCTCCTCTAGGCTAGGGCTCCTCTGAGAAACAGGAGTATGCAATCCGTACATTGTTGTACATCACACCCACAAAGAGATAGAAGCGAGATGGCCTAATGAGTAACTCTTCTTAGACAGGAGATGGAAGGTAGCTTTCTGAATCAGAACATTTCCTTCTTGTTTTCACTTTTATTAAAAAAGAATATATTCTATTAATTTTCCCACAGGAAATAAACTTTACTTAAAATTCCATAAGCAACAACAATAGCAGTTAGTCTGTCATTTTTTGGAAAAAAGCATAATAGCGCCTTAAAGTTGGAACCACTATTTAAAACACGTTTATGATGCATATTAAAGTCTCTAACCAATACAGTTACTGTAGGCGTTTCTGTGGGTCTGGGTTGGTTCATAGAATCTTAGAGAATCATAGAATCTTAGAGTTGGAAGGGAACCAAGGGTCATCTAGTGAAACCCCCGATCAATCGTCTCGTCTCATACAGGAGAAGAGTGGATCCCAGGTGTTACCAAAAAAAGATTCAGAGGCTCTGGGGAGTGTGTTACAAAAAAAAAAAAAAAAAAAGATGAAGGACTCATCTTGCCTCTGGCTGCTCAGACCCAACAGGTTAAATTTCACTTGTTTTGAAGAGTAAAGATTAGTATCTTAGCTGACATTTGTAGAAGAATTATCTGCAAGTGCAAATCGATACTAGCACTTTGATATTTCAGATCAGAACAGGTTCAGCAACTCTGTCCTCTTGGTAAAGAGTCAGAGGAATCATCTTGCTTGCCTTCTGTTCAATACTGCATAGATTAGAAACAGTCTTAGGCTGGATCATTTGAGGAAGATTGTAACTAGCAGAACCATATGAGGACTGCCTAGTAGCCTACTCCATTTTCTAGAGTGGCAATAGTCCATTATATAGGAGAAAGAAGCATATTGGGTCTTAATCAGGTAGGCGACAGCCTTGGCCACAAAGAGATGAAATCAGGGGTGGGGAACCAGTGACTCTCCAGATGTTTTTGGACTCCAGCTCTAAGTAGTGCCAACCAGCACATCCCATAATCAGGGATGGGGAGAGTTTACTGTCCCTTGCAGTAAGCAGCAGCAACTCTGCTCTTGGGAGGTCAGGGTAGTGCTACCCCACCATGCCAAGCCATTAGCTTTCAGCCTTTGTTCCCCGTGTCAAATAGAAGAATCTTAATACTCATCACCATCAGCTGGAGAGGAGGTGGAATTCCCACTAAAGCTGTACCTCGGAAGTCCAACAGAATCCATTCCAGAAGTCCGTTCAACTTCCAAAATGTTTGGAAAACAAGCCGCAGGTGCACCATAAACTATAGCGGAAGCTGCACCAGATGCTCAGCTTCCAAAAAAAGTTTGAAAACTGGAACACTCAGTTTTTGATCGTTCGAAAGCTGGAACATTTGACTCTCAAGGCATTCGGGAGTCAAGGTACAACTGTACTGAACTGCAATAATCGCTTAACTGCTGTGCTTAATTGCTACTGCCTTTGTGTGCCTGGGGGACCTGCCCATACTTTTGAATGCATTGCAGGTGAAAGGTGAAGAACCAGTGTCTGCAAGCTGAGGCAGCCTGGACTGCTGCTGCAGGAGGTCATTGTATGTCAGCTCAGGCCTCTGGAAATGTCAGCAATACAGGCTGAAGCAGCCTTCAATTGCAACTCCCATCATCCTTGGCCATTACCCAAGATGCATGACTTTTAAAAATCATGGCAACAACTAATCTGGAAAGTAATATAACCTATGGGAAATTCAGGAACCACAATTCATCTTAAAGCCCATTGATCTCACTATATTTATAAGCACATTTAAACTCTGTGTTAGGATTGAGACCAACAGTTCAGAACAACAGAAACTGGTTACATGGCAAGGGAGGTGCATGTCCGTTCATGCAGCTGTTGATCCATGTTAACTCTCTACCACTTCATTGCAGAACATGCCTTGCAAAATATTCTAAGCCCTATGCGGCCTAGGACCCTCTTACTTATGGGACTGCCTCTCCTGGTATGTCCCGCAGAGGACCCTAAGGTCCATGAATAATAATAGCTTAAAGGTCCCGGGCCCTACGGAAGCCAGACTATCCTCCACCAGGGCCAGGGCTTTTTCAGTGATGGCTCCAACCTGGTGGAATGCTCTGTCCCACGACACTAGGGCCCTGCAGGACTCGATCTCCTTCCGCAGGGCCTGTAAGACAGAGTTATTCTGCCTGGCCTTCTATTTGAATTAGCCTGATCATCTATTCCCTTTTCCCCTTTCCTCTTCTATGAATAAACCCTTTCTGGGACCCCACATTTAAATTCTTCCCTGTCTCCTTGCTGGCCCTAGTAGGACCAACTTGGCCAGTTAGCCCTGGTGATCATAGATGTCTACTTACTGGGTTCCCTCCCCCCCCCAAAAAATGACCCCTGAATTCTTGAACTTTATTGATACCGATGCTGCATTTTATGTTGTATTTTATGCTGTTTTTAAGCCACATTTTAATCAGTGTTTTATATTTGCTGTTAGCCACCTTGAGCCCGGTTTTTAAACCAGGAAGGGTGGGGATAAAATAAAATAAAATAAAATAAAATAATTTATCATTATTATTATTATTAGCAGGGCATTCCATTAGAATTTTATCGTGAGTTGTGACCACACTCATTCCTGAAAGCAAACCACACCCTCACCACAGCCATGGCTGGTGCTAGCTTACAGCCAGGGCCCCCAAGAAGAGCTCAGGACCCTACTGTGTTGGACCCAACCTGCAGCAACAGCACCACCACCTACTGCCTGCCCTCTTCTATATTTATAAGCACATTGAAACTCTGTGGTGGGATCAAGGCCAACAGTTCAGAACAACAGAAACTGGTTACTTGCCAAGGGAGGTACACGTTCATTCGTGCAGCTGTTGATTCAAGTTAACTGTTTACCACTTCGTTGCAGAACGTTCCTTGCAAAATATTCTAATTTTATAAGCATATGCAGTAGATTCCATTAGAATTTTATCATGAGTTGTGACCACACTCATTCCTGCAAGCAAACCACAACCTCAACACAGCCATGGCTTGTGCTAGCTTACAGCCAGGGCCCTCAAGAAGAGGCCCTCTTCCTGAACAGGATGGATTGGAGCTGCACAGGAAGACGTGTGCTACAGCACTTGGGGGTTCACTTGGGTACTATGGCACGCTGTGCAAGTCCAAAATTTGGCACCCCCTCCAGGCCCCCCCCCCCCGCTTCTTCTCAAAGCTGGGAAAGCACTAACTTTGGGAAGGAGGCAGGAGGACTCGAGGACTCTGTCAGAGCTTCATGCCTCCTTCCCAAAGCCCAGCTCTTGCCTCCCAAACTCATGGAACCAGAAGGTGAGCCCGTGGGGCCCTGGGCTGCACCCAGTATAGGGGCTGGTCCCCATCCTGCAAGGCCATCTTGGGGCACCCATGGGGCAAACTGATTGGAAGGTTTTATCTCACCCAACAGAGCTTGCTGATTCTCTGGCACATGCACATGGGCCGCAAGCTCTTCTTGCATGTGTTCCTCCACCACCATTTCCTCATGTGCCAGCTTCTCCTCCTGCATGTTCACATGCACCTTCCATTCCTCCTGCTGCACCTCATCTTCTGGAATCTCTGGAGACACGGATTCCTCTTGCCAATGCAGACACACCTCTTGCATCTCCCCCTGCACTGCTAGCACACATGGAGAGCAGCTCTTCACGTCCATCTTGCAGCTCACACGCCTCTGAGGCACTTTCCTCCTGCACCTGCTCTTCCACAGCAGGCTCCCAGGGGATGGAGAAATCAATCAGAAGCAGCTCCTCTGCTCCAGCCAGCTCACCCTTATCCAAGGCATTGTTTTCCCCCTTGCCTTCAGCCACTGTCTGCATCTCTTTGCAGTCCCAGCCCCTCATCCACACTGGATCACTTTGGCCGCCCCTTCCATCTGGGTGCCTTGCAGCTGGGCTCCTTGATCACTTTCACCCCCCTGTAGCATCTCATCTGGCAGGACCCTCACCTTGTGTGGAGTCACACTTTTCTCTCCAAAAAGGCTTCTCACCACATCCCAGGAAAAATACATGGTTTTGATTGGCTTAGGTAGGCTGATTGACATGGAGGGCTACCATTGTCCTGCCCACCCTAGCTTGCTACAATCTTTAGCTAGCTTGCCCCTGCTTTGTGATGTCTTACTGAGAAACAAGGTGAGGGACTGGATAAAATAACCCACTGCCCTGCTGGAATATTCTAGAAAAAAACTTGTTAATTGGCTTGAACAAGTTGCTAGGCAACAGAAAATTTCCCCTGCAACAGGTTCCTTAACAGACAACTTTTCAATTATCTATATTTAAATTTTCCAGAAGCTGCAATGGTATTTGAGGATAATCAATCATGTATAAGTATGACTGAATCAGAAAAATGTAGACCTAAAACAAAACACTTAAATATACGCTATGCACATATGAAAGACTGCATTTTTAAAGGGTGGGTTAAGCTCAGGTATTGATCCACAGAGTTTATGATTGCAGACATTTTTACAAAGCCTTTGACTGCTGTAAAATTTAAAATGCTGACAATGGAATTGTGTCTTACTGAGTAAAATTAAAATAAAATAAAATAAAATTACCAGGTGTTCAAGGCAGCATTTAGTTAGGAGGGCTGTTGAAACTTGAAACTTGTAAATGGCCCTGAACAAGTTGCTAGGCAACGGGGAATTTCCCCAGCAACAGGTGTCCTCCTCAGGGCATGCAATCAACTAAGTCTGGATCAGTGTAAATGAGTATGTGAATAAGTCAGCATTAGGTCTCTAGCTAGATGGCTAAAAAGAGAGAAAGATTGTGTTTGTTTCTTTATTTGTTTTTTCTTTATTAATGACCAGTGTAAAGTTTTGTAAATAATAAAGACTCAGAAACAGAACCAAATGGTGTTTATTCTCGTAATGGGCATTTCACTAAGAGATAGCTGGAATGCTGCTGCTGCAGTAAAGAAGTAAAAGATGGAGTTCTTTGTAAAAAGAACTCTGCTGCAGAAAGAAAATAAAATCCAAGAGTAGATGCTCACACACCAACAAGTCATTTCTATGGGAAAGAGAAACTGGAGACGGGAGGGACATGCAGGCAGTGGTGGTTTTGATTGGCTAAGCCACTGAAATAGGCAGACCTCTCTGTCGGTAGAAGTGAATTAATAAAGACTGTGGGTGACAGGAAAAAGACTGAAGGTTTTGGGAGCTCAAAAATCTTGTGATTCCTTGCTTGCATCCTATTTCTACCTAAAGCTCCCTGAAAATTCTCCTCCTTCCTGAATAACAAGCCAGTAGTTCATCTTATGTTGTCTGTATTCCTTTTAACTTGACAGAACCAATAGCGGCCACCTCTGGCAATTTTACTTTAAAACACTATTTATTAACTGGAATGAAACAGAGCTACAAGTGAACAGTTTCAGCCGTTAGCAATTGCTATGCTTTTAACATAAGATGTTGTTGCGGTATAATGTGGAAAGGATACTTTTAACTTTTCAATGGAAATCAGAATTGCTGACTCAGTTTTCATGCTGTTATCCCCTATGTTTATTAAATCATGACAATGATACTTTCAAAAAAATAATAAAACCTACGTACAATTCATTGGTCGCAATCCAATTTGGAGTTGTATTTTTAAAGCCCATTGATTTCATTATATTTACAAAGCACATTTAAACTCTGTGTTAGGATAGAACTAGTTATGTGCAAGGGAAAGTGCATGTACATTGATTCAGATGTGTCGATGCAGTTAACATATGAGAAATATTCTGATTTTATAAATATACGCAAAACATTCCAATAGACATCTATATTGAATTGTACCCCTTCCTACCAGCAAACCAGTGCCTTTCCCCCCACCGAGGTGCAGCCACGACTTGTCTGTTCAGGTTTGAAATCAGCACCTAATTGTTCACTCTCACCTTCATCCTTCTTTGCATCTGCTGGAACAGAAGAACGCCCTTGCAAAGATAGCGTATATGGGAAAATCTGTGCTTCTTGAAAGGTCATGAGGATAACCTGAAGGTGTCCTCCAGCAAATTTGCTGTGACCTGCAGTAAGCACTTTACATCTTAATTAACCTCAGCGTACATTGGAACCAAGTTAATAACTGGTGGACTGGCAGCACCTGCTAAGAATACAACACAAGAAAACAGCATGGGGAAATCAGGCACTTCCTCTTCCCAGGGAACTCTGAGAATTGTAGCTCTGTGACCAACCAGTGAGGCAACTACCTCAGGTAGCAGAATCCATGGTGGCAGCAGATCCTGATTTCTCTCCCTCCCCTTGTTCCTGATGCAGATCTTCACTCACCCGTTCTTCCCTAGTGGGGAGGCATTTTGTGACTTGCCTCAGGTGTCAAAATGTCTTGGGCAAGCCCTGGCGAGGGAAAGAGGGGTTTCCTAACCATTCTCAATGCCCTTAACAAACTATGCTTCCCAGGCTTCTTTGGAGGAAGTCATTATTGTTTAAAGTGGTATGATGATGCATGCATAGTGCAGATGGGAACCCTAACTCTATGGAAAAGTTGGCTAAAACATGTCAGGTTTGTGGCTATGAGGAATTCAGACACATTGGGCCTGATTCAAGCCAGCAAAATGAACCCCACTTAGTGGCGTAGCGTGGGGGGTGCAGGGGGGGGACGGCCGCACCGGGCGCAACATCTGGGGGTTAGGGTTAGGGGGCGCAAATCCACGGGTTAGGGGGCGCAAATCCACGGGTTAGGGGGTGCAAATTACTTGCCTTGCCCTGGGTGCTGACAACCCATGCTACGCCACTGACCCCACTAGCTCAATGCCCACATGGCAGGTATTAGGGTCTCAAATTTCAGCAGCACCCTGTGCGACTCCAACATTCAGCACCCCTCCCCCCTCTTGTTCCAAAGTAAATCATAATTGTGGTATCCCCAGTGGCACCTCCAAACCTCTATGCCCAATGCAACCAAACCGGTCACACTTCCCTAAATCTATCTCTGTGCAATACATATATCAATATGCATGTCAAAATAATTATATAGTTATATTCAGTGCTGTTTTTCTAGAGAAAAAGGTGCAGGAACTCAGTATAAATGCCTCCCTTGCTCTCTTATAATGGCAATAGTGCCCAACAGAGAAGTGCTAGAACTGAGTTCTGTCTGGGAGGAAAGCCCGAGTTTCTCTTCTCATGAAAGGGAAACAGTAGCACCTGACCCCAACTGTGTTAAATTCCCCCAAGATTAAAGGTAAAATGGCCACATTCTGATTACTGTGAATAATGGGAGCTGTGGCCCATATGAAAGAAAATGCATGTGTCTGTCTGTGTGAGCACTGGTGGAACAGATATATGGGATCTCATAGCCCCCAAGCCTTTAAAGCTGACTCCGTTGTGTATGGCTACACTGAGATAGTCAAGGAAACCAATGGACAGAAGCCACAGTAGCAATTCCTAGCAGCACACAAGCATCTTGAGACACTATACTTCACATTGAGCAGTTACAATATCAGTTGTGAATAGGATATGTGTGGTAGACTAGGGCTGGATCTACACACATAGAAAAAGCTACAGAAAAACACGTTATAAATGCTCTTAATGGAAAATCCCATTGGTGACGGATCACTGCTCTACAGCGCTATCTGGTGTCTCATGTTTACAATGCAGTTATAATGATGAGGGTAGCTGAGCCCTAGGTTAAAGGATTGTGTTAAGTTACCAGAGATGCTGGTAGTTTGGGGAAATTCTCCTCCGAGCTGAGCAGTGGCACTGCTTGGAGGGGGGAAACAGGACATTCCATGATCAAATCAGAAGCTGGGATGGCTTCTGTAACTGGGAATGTCCTGGGAAAATCAGGACACTTGAAGAGCATGCAAACCCAGTTTGGAATAGAACTTGACTGTGAACTTCAAACAACAATTGTGTAATGTATGCCAACTTGATCAAATATGAGATATAGATCTTTTCTTTGCAAAAGGTGAATGCGGGGACACCAGGACAAACAACCAAACCAAAAATGAAGGTTGAAATGTCTATTTGATAACCAAGTGTCACAGCAAGGATGAAGAATAGCCCTGGAAATGGGGAATAGAAGTTGGAGTAAAGGAATTATCCTAAACAGACTAATCCTTAATTAATACCCTAAGAGAATAGAGTACATACCCACCCAACTCCAAGGACTTTCTCCCTTACATACACCAACTTCACTCATAAATCTGGAATGTGGTTACCAAGCAACTACTAAAGCTTCATCCTTTTTCTCGGGAAGTAACTAAGATTTCAAAACTGCTTAAAGTTAAACTTCTAACCAGTTTACAAACACGGCTTTACTAATAATTAAAGGATAGAACAGAATAAAGCGATTTGATACATGCTTTAAAAGCCTTGTATATAAATATATCATATGCATAAATGTCTAAGAATTATTATTTTTTGCTAGGTTGCCAAATGTACAAGCTGGTCATAGTGCTTCTGCTTTTCAGGGTTGCCAACTTACTAAAACTGTTTAAAAGTACAAAGCACATTTTAATTGTGACAGGACTTGCTCCAGGAGGGTGCTGGATCCCATTACATCCCTTAAAACTGTGCATTCTAGCCTGTGCCTTCTAACATGGATCCCACCTGTTAGCACCCAACTGTCCTTGCAATATACTTGACAGTACAGTCCCTACATGACATGTCATGGCAGGCACTTAATTAGTACTTTATTGCAAGGCCTAAGGTTATATTGTGACAGAGGCATGAAAATATTGCAAAACCCCAAAACAAAAACCAACCCCTTCTTCCTGATATTTACATGTAAGGGGGGGGGGGGAATCAAGCCTTCATTTCAGTGTTACGTGGATTTAATTAAAGCTAAAATGTCATTCATGTACATATCACAAGCATTTCCTGCCCCCGCCCCCAAGCACAGATGTCTGTCTGGTGCCAATATGCTGTTTATGTACTTATCTGTCTCAAGCACATGGCCAGGCACATATGCCCTTCTGTCAAAGACGCATGGTGCAGTCTGAAACTCACATTAGGCTCCTAATGAATAATATGCACTGGGGAAAAAGGGGGAGCAGAAAGTGCGGCTTTTGGGAACAGCATGTTTTAAAGCTACCTCTGAATTGCAAAAAAGGGAGGGAGAGGATGTTATGATAACGCCAGCATCTGTGGACGCCTGAATGGGAGTCTGAAATGCAACTGGATTTTTCACAGATTTTGGAAGGGGTGTTTTTGGCACCATGATTATTCCAAACCCTGGTGGTGGTGACGTACAAGAGTGTGACTGCTGCTGAGGAACTCTAAAGAGCCGGAGCAGATGTTTGGCCTATTTAAACAGCATGAATTCTGAATATTCGCAATGTGGAGTGGAATATTCAATTGATTTGGCACAGAGACGTGGCAAACGTCTCCCCCCCCCCCATCCACAGCAGCTTGCGATCCAAATCTTGAGAACCATTTAAAGTGCTACATTCGACATATTTTTTTAAGGGACAAAGGCCTTAAGATGCAGACTTATGGCTATTGATAGCAACACAACTTCTATTTCTGGGCTTGAAAATAAATAATTGTACCCAGGGATCACCTGAAATACAAGGCAAACACTCTGATCCCCATAAGCTCCAAGATTTATCCCATGAAAATACAGACGTCCTATTCCATAATAATAATTTCACTATTTATACCCTGCCCATCTGACTGGGTTGCCTCAGCCACTCTGGGCAGCTTCCAACACATATAAAAGCATAATAAAGCATTAAAAACCTGCCCTGTACAGAGCTGCCTTCAGATGGCTCGGGGATTGGATAATTCCATGCCCTCCAACATTTCTCTGATGAAAATAGGGATGTCCTATGGGAAAATGGGACATTCCAGGATCAAATTAGAAACTGGGAAGACTTCTATAAATCCGAGGCTGTCCCTGGAAAATATGACACATGGAAGGTCTGTCCCCTGCCCCCCCATTTCAGAGAAAGCTTCCTATCTTATTTGAGCCAATTTGACGTGAGTCAGGGTGAGCTCAACCACCACCACAATTTTCATATTGTATATGTTCTGGAAAGTAGTTTGTCTGTTCTCTGTGCATTTGGACACCTAGAATCATAACCAAATCATAAATATCATAACCTAATTTTACATGGTGGCCCCTGGAGCAGGTTTTTGTCTATGTTTGGTTATAGTTAGATGCCATTTTGAATCAAGATGGCTGACTGAATAAAAACATGGCTTTAGTGTGGCTTGACTTAGGACCGAATCAGTTAAATCTGCCCTAGCACTGTGCTGTTGTTTCTCACGGTTGCCTAGAAACCTTGGCAGAGCAGTTGTTGCTTGCTGGACAATGACAAAATGAGGTTTTGGGGAGCTTTGGCAATGTCCTCATTGCCCCCATCCTTCAGTGTTGCTGCTTTTGGTGGTGGCAGCTGCTTTTCCTTCCATGCACTCACTCAACCAGGCAAGGGGGAGGCAAGCAAACTGGTGGCAGCATGATGGAGACCCAACCTTCATCCCTGCCCAGAGGGAAATGGCAGGTGAACAGGGTAGATGGTGGCTTCCTGCCATTATCCCTACTTTCCTGCTTTCTCCTCTGCCTGCCCCAAGGGGCAAGTCAGTGAGGATGGTGAGGAGTAGCTGCTTCAGCTGCCTCTGCCTGAGATAGAATCATGGAACCATAGAGTTGCAAAGGACCACGAGGGGATAGAAATGTAGGATTATAAATACTTTAAATTAAATTAAAGAACAGCAACAACAATGCAGGTTGAGGGTTGGCCATGAGGCCTCTGCGGTGCCTAGTGCCACCAGCCCATCCTAGCATACAGAATCCTAAAACAATTATTTCAGGCTTTGCATACAGGCAACATAAAGAGTTTAAACCCCAATTTGTTGTGGTACTGAGTGGGATTAATGGTCAAAAGTGATACGTATATCAAAAAGGTCTGATTCTAGGCTGGCATGTGATCTGCAACCTTTCCCCGCTAATCCCAAATGTGTGAAGGCTGATTATTACTAATGTGTGAAGATAGGCACCCTTATTATTACAGCATATGGCCAGGGATGAACTACCCTCATATTTAAGCAGATGGCAGGGCTGAGAACTATAGAGAACTACAGAGCCTAGTGTGTCCTGAGTCCAGTTGTCATCCAAATAACACATACCTTTGTTGACCCTTCTAAAGATTATCATGGCTCCTCCATGAGGACCTTTTGAGAACTGTGTACTTATGTAAAAAAAGTACTTGGTAGAATGTCTGAGTCCATTCACAAACAGTCCCCACAGTTCCATAGATGGGCGAAGCCATCACAGTTAAATCAGGTCACCTCAAGACTGAAACATTCAACTGAAAATTTAGTGAAGTGGTGCAACAAATCCACTTGAACCCCTCCCAGACATTTTATGGTTAGCAAAGTGATGAAATGCATTAAAAAGTATAGGACAGGCACCCCCAACCTTCGGCTCTCCAGATGTTTTGGACTACAGTTCCCATCATCCCTGACCACTGGTCCTGTTAGCTAGGGATCATGGGAGTTGTAGGCCAAAACATCTGGAGGGCTGCAGGTTGGGGGTGTCTGGTATAGGATAATGATCAGTTGATGGTCAAACAAATCCAGATGAAATCAGGCTGAATGCTCATTGTCATATAAGCTCACCACAAACAAATCTGAATTATTGCTCAATGTCATGAACCAGCAGAACACCAAGGAAGAGGATCCTGGCAAGCCATGACTGGAACACACCAGGGCAAGCTGACGATGGGGAAAGGGAGGTTGGGGACTTAGGTAATCACAGAACATCAGAGAACAGTGAAGGGGCAGCTGACAGTTCACAGGAGCCTGGTGAGGTGACACATCTCTGCAGACACAGCAGAGGCACAAGGCACTGGGAACAGCAGGAAGTGCACTCCAGGAAACTGAGGCAGGCAAGGGAACACAGCCCAGCTCACTAGTTGACCAGGTGGAGATCATGGGGCTCATTAGGTCTGGGAGGAGTTTGTGGTTGTGCAGCTGGATGAGGTTTAGGGCAGGTGAGGGTTACATGCCCATTAAGTGGAGACACACAGCTGCTCAGCGGGAGCAAACCCAGATATGCCAATCCAAATTGGAAGGCTGAAAGGGAAGCAAGGCAGAAGCTCTGGGTCTGCTCAACTTTCTCCATTGATGGACCATGGCTTGGCTGCTTCGGGAGCTCCACTGGAGTGTGACTTTGAGAGTGACCCCAGGTATTTTTGATCCTGGAGCTTCCGCAAAGATGAGAACCTGCCCTGTTTGACTTTGGACTGTTTGTTGACTTTTTAGAATAACTACTCTCTAGTGTTGCCCTTGGGACTGTGCATACCAGAGGAACCTACCTCTAGGTATGGGGGGGATCTTTACCCCAACCCCGGAATGTTTTTTTCTGGAAATTTTGTGGAAATTCTCCCTCCCCTCTGAAGCTTTCAATCCCTGCCCCCCACCCCAGGCCTTTATATCCTGAGTAACTAGTGTAGAAAAATCTGTAATTTGTTATATGGTAACAAGAGAGTGGACTCAGTACTGTACAGAATTATTGTTTATGGAATTGCTCTGATTTAGTTTTTTAATGTGAAGGCAACTTCCCTTCCTTTGGTCCTCTGATATTGTCCCTACAGCTATACCTGCCGTTTTCTATGAATTCAGATTTGGTTCACAATTTGGGTCCATTCATTTCAAAATCTTTTTCTAATTCAAGTAGAAAAGCACTACACTATTAGATTTCCTTTTAAAAATCAGCACTTGTAAACATATTGAACAAAACTGTGAGACCTCAAGAACAGATGGGAAAGTGGGACAAACAGATGGGGAAAAAACTTTGCTTCCAAAAAAGCGGGGGTGGTATGTAAAATTTAAGGTACTTTGAATAGATACTGCATCAGTAGCTATAAAATCCTAAATCCCTAACAGTGCTATATATACTGTGCAAAATACAATTTTAAAGAATTGTAAAGTGTGAAGCGTATGAGATAGGGAAGCTATATTTGTTTCCCAGTTGAATATATTTTATATCACCAGAACTACAACCACTTAGTAGTTTTTCTTGTGTCCACCTGCCCCCTGCCACTCTAAACAATACATTTACAGCACATGGGGACCAGCACCAAATTTAGGGTGGTGCAGGTGATTCCTCACCACAGGTGCCAAGCTGAGGGGGTGCAAATTACTATTAGTCGTAGTAGCAGTAGTAATAATGATAATAATAAATTTGTATTTATACAGATACCTACTGAGAATATCCATACCAAAGCAACTATTCTAAAAGGAATTATTGTGAAAATATGAAATATTAAGTGAGTGGTGCCAAATTTTGTCCTTGCTCAGGGTGCCACACTACCAAAGCCCCTGCAGGGATGACTGTTAGCCCATGTTAACAGAATCTTCTTTCCGTAATTGGGACTCCAAGTGCAGTGAACTATGTGCAGATCCACATGATAAATTTAAAGTGCACCCAATACACATTTAAAGTGCATTACTTTCCCCAAAGAATCCTGGGAATGTTAAGTTTGTTTTGCACACTTAAACTACAATTGGGTCATTTCAAGGGAATGACTTTCTCTAGTTTTTTGATGGCATAAGTGTACCAAAATTAGTACTTGATCACAATGTTTGTGTGTGTACATTCTAATGAATGTTTTGCACTGTTTGCAAGCACAGTGACTCTTAGTAAGATTTTAAATCTGAATATGAAAAACTCCACCAGAAGAATGTGTAATTTTGAAGGTGCATTTTTACAAGTTCCAGTAACTCTTTGCTTGCCCTGCGACTTCTTGGGTACAAAATTTCATTGATAATCGACTTCTCAAAATAACACCATTATGAGAAACAGAGAACGAATTGCATATTTGATGTACAAGATCTAGAGAACAATCATCATATTCACTAATATTTCAGACAGAAAGCTTTATTAAAAGAGCACAAGTGGAAGATGGAGTAAGTACTTTCAGCTCATTTGGAAATTAAGAATTAATTAGAAGTATAAACTTTTCAGATACTGACTCAGTAAGAACACCAGTGGGTGAATGAACATTATTAGGCATGTACAGTCATGAGCACCCTATTACTAGCAGCAGTTACAGCTCCTTTAAGTAATCCAGCAAAGGCTCCAGAGGTATGTCTTGTCCAGGACGGAAAGGTCGAAAAGCTTTATCAATTTTCAGTGGACTAAGGCACAGATCATAAATTTGGTTGTAGTTATGGATTAGACGCTTGGCTTTTTCTTTTTCCAACTTGCCTGTATGTATTAGAGAGGAAAAGAGAGAAAGAGGAAAAGAAAGAGAAAAAATATTATCTTCCCCTTTGGACAAAATCAGACTTGACTATTGAGCAAATGCAACCCTGGTGGTCTGTTCCACACATAATATCAAAGCACAGGGTTAGCCAATGTGGTGCGCTCCTGATGTTAGACTAAAGCTCCCATCAGCCCCAGCCAACATGGCCAATGGACAGGGGCGATGGGAGTTTTAGTCCCAATAACATCTGGAGGGCATCACATGGCTACCCTTGTGCTATATTTCAATTCTTTACATCACAGCCAGTTGAAGATTAAAAACAGGCTGCTGTTGGACCCCTCATTAAAAGCAATTTGGAACAAAAATATTTATTGTGTCATCCTAAATACTACCAAGGAGTGAGTTGATCATCTGTGCTCATAATTATAGGCCAATAATGTGCTACTGCCTATTTTCTTCCCTTCAGACATTAATGGATAAATATGAGGTTGACATGAAAACAAGCCAAATACAGAAGCCATCTCCTTAGTGCAGCAGCCCCTTCTCCAACCACAACTATTCTTACCTGTGTTTTTCACATCACACAAATAAAGAGCCCTCTCCAGTTTTCTGAACCGGTCTATCCAGGCATCTTGTTCCTCAGCATCAATGGAGTCGTATGTGACCTCCTTCATTTGCTCCCAAGTCTTGCCAGCACAACGGTTGGACCACTCTTTGTCCTTTGTCCAAATTACATCAAATTTTCAAAAGTTTAGTAGTTGTCAACTTTCTATGAAGATGGAGGAGGGGATAGCATTCTGTTTAAAGTATTGGCTCCTTCAGATCCTCACTAGAATATTTGGGTCAATTTATTGGTTAAAAATTGGGAGATTACATTATGTTTTGCTTCTATGACACAGTCATTTGTGTGATTTGGAAATTGGAGTCCAGACACAGGTTATGGGAGTTAGAATCCAATAAAAATATCTGGAGGGCCAGGAGATTTCCCATCTTTCTCTAAGAGTGCATTCAGATGTGGGGAATATTGTTAGTTTTCCTGATTATAATGCTGTGGTTCTGTCAGATTTTATAATGTTCCTTTCACACAGCACTACCTGTTGTGCTGTGGAATCATGACTTGTAGACCTAAATACTGGCTTGTTGCACCAAATTTCATTCACGTTGTAGGTGTGGTTGACAGAACAATGAATGCCATTGAACCTAATTGATATTCCTCTCAGCCTTTCCACACCTGCATGCTTCTGTTCCCTCATGAAAACAGCAGAGAGGAACATTATGCCAGTAAAGGTAAAGGGACCCCTGACAGTTAAGTCCAGCTGCTAACTACTCAGAGGTTGTGGCGCTCTTCTCACTTTATAGGCCGAGGAAGCTGGCGTTTGTCCGCAGACAGTTTTTCCAAGTCATGTAGCCAGCGTGACTAAGCCGTGTCTGGTGAAACCAGAGCAGTGCACAGAAACTCCGTTTACCTTCCCGCCGGAGCAGTACCTATTTATCTACTTGCACAGCGTGCTTTTGAACTGCTAGGTTGGCAGGAACTGGGACTGAACAACGGGAGCTCATCCCGTCACAGGGCCTCAAACTGCCAACCTTCCGATCGGCAAGTCCAAACAGCACAGTGGTTTAAGTCACAGTGCCACCCATGTCCCTATTATGTCGGTATGCTGCCCCAAATTTCATTCCTTTACTCCTGCAATTTTCTTGGTTAAAGGGGCAGCAAACATATTTCTTTTCTCCTGGAATCAAATAACTTGGGAATAAATACTAAATGTGCACTACATTCCATTAGTTTTCAAGAAGTGGCTTTTACATTGTAATGCAGAAACTTCAGGGAAATAGTCATATGAATGTAGCCCTAGACAGTACTGGGCAAATTGCTATCAACCTCATTTCCCTCTTCAGAGAAACAAGGCAGACAACAATGGTCTCTTTTCATAGTTGTATTCAGGATGGGAGCAGATGAATGTGATAAACTCTTTTGGAAAGAAGCGTGATACAAATTTAATTACTACTACTACTACTATTAATAATTTCTGAGTTCTTTTGCTAGACAAGGTTCTAAGCAGTATTAAAGCTTTCAAGTACAATTTCACAGTCCCATTTTACAAACCAGACTTTCTTAACAATTTGTGGATGAAACAATATAGTTTTGAAAATACCTGAGAGTCATCTTCGCTTTTCTCCTTGTTTCCTCCTAAAATGAAAACAATTGTGAGGTATTTTATTGTTTATTAGTAGTTGAAGTTGTATGATTTCCATTTATTTGGAACAGGCCACTCTCAGATATGACACGAAAACTAGTCCTGTGAACTCTTAACACTAATATGATTGGATAAGCTCAACTTTGATTTGGTTTTAGCTCAGTTGGTTAGAGCATGGTGCTGATAAGACCAGGGTTGCAGGTTTGATCCCCATATGGGACAGCTGCATGTCCCTGCATTGCAGGGGGTTGGACTAGATGATCCTCAAAGTCCCTTCCAACTCTACTATTCTATGATTCTACCTTTCTAGAAAAATGTTGGGGAAATGTGTTAATCATCACCAGACTTCAATGAGCAAACCGTGCTCTCCAGTGGCTGAACCACACTAAGTTGCTTCTTGTTCTATGACAGGGGTCAGCAAACTTACCGCGTCTTGGGCCGGTGTCTCCAGCGCCAACTGCGTGGTGGGCCAGAGGGCGGGGGAGCGCATGCCCATACGGGTGTGCACACGCTATTTCCAGTGCACGTCCGGGTCAGAGGAGCACCGGAAATAGCTTCTGCGCATGTACATGGGCCTCCTCCAACCTGGATGTGCACCAGAAATAACGCTTGCGCATGCGCACAAGCTATTTCTGGTGCTCCTCTGACCCGGAAGTGGGCAGCCGCACAGCGCCAGTAAGAGCTGGTGGTAGCAGCGGGTGGTGGCAGTCGCCATAGGCCAGATAAACGAGTCCCTTGGGCCTTATCCAGCCCGTGGACCTTAGCTTGGGGACCCCTGTTCTATGAGATGCAACCTCCAGATATTTTGGACTACAATGCCTACCAGCCTCAGCCATCCTGGCTGATTGTCAGAGATGGGAGCTGTATTCTAAGACATCTAGAATGCACTACATTGACCTGTCATGTGTCATTTGTACCTACAAAATCTGATCTGCAACAACCTCTGGCCCTCAGACTAGCAGCAAGTAGCACAATTGGCATAGGATTTACAGATGGCAGTCACAGGCAAAACTCCAGTTGCAATCAAACGTGGAAATGCATGCAGAAAAGAAGCTAGATTTTGTGTGCATAGCACTAGGTGGCCAAAAAGCCATGAGTGCAAGCAAATGAATGTTGTGGGGGTAGGAGGTTCATGGTCCAACCCTCCATGCACATAGGCTTTATCATCACCAATTTTCCAATTGAGACTATCAGGTATTTGGAAGGGGTCAAGATTTAGATCCTCTGCTCTCCTCCATAGCAAATTGGCCTATGCCAATATGGGGTTCCATTTACTATTCACCAATGGAGTTTTGTGTGTGCCTGCACAGTGCTTTGTGAACCGACTCGTGCCTCAAACTAAAACCAGCAAATACTTACATGTGGAACACAATTCCATTTGTCATCTTTCCTCTCAGTTGCAGCCATTGATGGTTTTCCATCCCACATCACTGGCCATTACCGTTGTAGATCCAATAACACTGTCATATCTGAAAACCTACATTTCACTTGCTTATACCTCTTTGGACTATATGGCATGGCAGCAGGGTGTGTATTGCAGTTAAGAGGGAAGAAGTGTGTGTGTGTGCGCGCGTGTGTGTGTGCGTGTGTGTGTGTGTAAATAGTAGCACATGCCTGGGCTTAGGGAATGCTTACAGGACTTCTAGCCAAGATGTGAATTTGCCTTGGGCAATGGGAGATACCATATCCTGGACCAGGTCAAGGAGCTAAATCTGAATTAGGAATGTCCTTTAGCTGAACCACTAAAGGAGAGGCAACTCTGGTAGGTTTTCAAAACAGGTTGGAGGGATGGTGATGGTAGCAAACTAGGATGGCATACAAGAAAACAGATCATTATAAAAGTGGAAAACCTGTAGACTTCCATATAATGTTGGACTCCAACTTTCACCAACCCCATCTAATATGGCCAATGGTCAGGGATGATAGTAGCCGAGTCAATAACATGTGGAAGGCCACAGATTTCCCATCCCTGCCCTATAAGATGTCATGTACGATGCAGCCACAGGTCCTCAACTAGTAGCCTTCTGCAAGTGCAGCTTGTTGTGACTTCTTAAGGAGACTAGTTCATTTTTCCCCTATTAAACTGTCACCCTCACCTACATCTGTCTCTTTCACTTATAATGTTTAGTAGCACTCAGTTCCGTAACCTTCAGTTTATATTTAAAGCCCTGTGGTGCTTGATCCTTGAGCAAAGACCTGTAATTTCTCATCTGCACTGATTGGACAATGTAGTAAGTTATGGATGGTAGGCCAGATTGTGAGGCATAAAATTAAATCATGGGAAAGATGAATCAATTCCCAGGAATGAATAGCATTTCTAGTTGAGAAGACAGCTGGTTTGCCTGCAGCCAGATGGTTAAAGTTCAAGCCCAACTGTTGCATGCTGATCAGTCTCTCTAGCAATGATGGCTATTGGCTCAACTCCGTGCTTAGTCACCTCCTGAATATTAAGTATCCCAGAGAGCTTTCTAAAGATGATTAGATTAATTCACTGCCCAAGTCAATGTCTCACATCCATCACTCCTTTCACCATTTTCTTTAAAAAGAACCAAAAACCCACAATTAGCTAGCACTCTGTAAATCACATGCCCAACATTATAATTGTTTTAACAGGTGCATTGTAGTGCCTTGAGGAGCAGTATTATACTACCTATTTCATAGATCTTGTGGAAGTGTTTTATAATACCACCTCTGTCATCTTTCTAAGAGTGCAACATGAAGTACCCAGCAATTCCAGAACAAAGTCTGAAAACTGTCTTCTACTTTTTAATACCTAAGTTTAGATTCAGATGTGAAAGCTAATGGAAGATAGACCTATATGGATTCTTCATGTTGAGAAGCACTTTGAATGGCCAGATGGTGTAGAGAGAGAATTGTTGTCACCATCATTCCTTGCTGAACAGCTTTGCTGAATATATTGGGAAATGAATCTGGCCCAGATAGATCTTTGTCCTGATCCAGGTTAATATTTAAAATGCTATTTATAGGCAAAACGTTCTCTGGATTGCTCCCAAAGTAATGCATAGGAACAAGGCTATTATTATGTTTACAGGATGTTCATAGTTCTCACATGATAGCCTCTCTTTCTGAAGTATTTATCAAGGATGACTCACTCTAAGTTAGTATTTTTCATTTGTTCATTATGTTAGTAGCATGAATGTATTATATTACTAACAACTCATCTGGATTCTTTCACCTCAAGCAAACCTTTCACCTCCTTGGGTGAGACTTCCCAGGTACATTCCAAGTGGATTCCAAGTGGATTCCAAGTACATGGATTCCAAGTACACTCCTCAGTGCATGTTGAAGTGCTTCAGTTTAGTAAAAATAACTTGCCCATTTAATTACTGATAATTTCAGGGAGTGGTACCCTAACTGGAACTCCTCTAAGAAAGCCCAGTGAAATTTCCTTTGTCATTATACCATGTAATTCCTGCAGAAAGTGATGTAGGTGTAGGAAATCCCCAATAATTTGTTAATTCTGTCTGAGGCAAGGTCTGGACTGTGATGTTAAATTCCAAAGTGAGCTTCTGTGGTTTGAAGGAGCAGCAAACTGTCAAGATTCATACTATCTTCTCAGTGAAGATGTTCCATCTTCAGAGCTGATTAGCAGAGCTATTGCTAATTTTTGTTAATATATTGAATCTGAACTCAAGTCAAGGAAAACTGTTGGCTGTTAGGATTGTACTACTCATCTTCCTAACACTTTAATTTTTGCTGCAGGAGGGTATTAGGAGATAGTGGAAGTGATCATCCACCATTGCAGAGGACCTTGCTGCTCTGATGAAACCATGGTGATTGAGAACCTGTCACCAGCTGTCTTCCTACTGGTAGTATCAAGCACAGGTGCCTGAAATGAGGGTGCTGTGATGGCAGGGCAGAACAGAGCTCTGGATCAACTGGATCCAAAGTTTCTCCAACCCCTCTGAAAGGGGCCTGATGGGTTCTTCCACTTGTTACAAATGATATATTTCAACAGCCTTCTCCAGAAATGTAAAATGTTGTTGCCACCTTGTAATTTTTAGGTATGACCAGAATAACAGCAACTGCATAGCTTACTTCTGCAGACGAGCAGAGCAGGGTTGATCCCAGCCTGGACTTTCTTCAGAAACTCCACAAACGTTTTCCATCTACATGAGGAAACATCTCAAGATAAATGCAATATTTGAAAGCGCATTTCCTGTTCATTAGGTTTTCCTTCACATCTTTCCATATTATAGTTATAGAGGGAGATTATATGTAAGCAAAATCCAGACATTAATGTAATGTCCATTATAATATACATAATATGATATACAGTAATATAAATTGCCCTGCTTTGCTCCGTGATTAGCTCTCTTGTTTTTGCATTATGTGAATCTTCTATCATTCTCAAATGTTCACCTTTTTCTCATTCTCCTATTTATGTACAGGTATTTATTTAAGGGAATTTTTTGAGAACATCTTCTACAAAGTGGCTCACAACTTATTTAAATACAAAATAAATCTTTTTAATATACATGTTATAGCAATATTAAAAACCAGCAGAGATAAAACAATAACAATAAATTCAGCCAGACATTGGCATACCAGTCCCAATTTATAGCCTGAGTTAGCTAGTAAAGATCACAGACAAAAAACGTAAGCCTACAAGCCCTGGTGAAAGGATGGGAAAGATGAGGCTGCCTACACTGAAATAGATCAGATTCCATAGTTGTGGGGCAACCATTAAGAAGGCTCTGTTACAAGTATCTGTAAATCTGATTATATTCACTGGTGGACACCTAAACAGGCCCTCTGGTCCCAAACCAACACTTTGAATTTTCCTTCTTCTGCAAGTCCTTTCTTATGCAGATTTTCTTATTAATCCTTTATTTATCTATCTATTTAGTAATGTTTTTCTAATCTCTTCCCTGTGCTTCATTCTACTACACTTGTTCTTTATAAATTGCTAATTGTTGGAAAATTCTGCTGTTTGCCACTGGTCTCCTACAGCTTCATTAACCTTTGACCCCGAAGGCATAAAGCCAGCACTCCACTTTGGAACCAGTTTGGAGTCAATTGGATGAGGTTGGGTTTTGGTGTGTCCTTATGGCCTCCCTGGGTGAGTGTTGATTACTCCGTTTGGGAGGGCAGGAAAAGTGGGATTTGCAGCACAAGATTTTGGCATCAGTTTTGGAGGGGGACTGTTCCTGAATTTTGGGGTCATAGGTTAATGAACAAGCCTACTAAAATACAAGGAATTACTTTGTCAACTTTGATTACATGTCTGGCATTTACTCTAACATGCACACATATGATGTTCCCCTGATTTTTGCCAGAAGCTGAAATATCTCTTTTAGTCAAACCAGTAGCTCATTTAGTCTGTCAGTAATGATTATCAGGAAGTGTGTTGCCCATTGTTCTTAGCAGATGGTGTGTTGTCTAGGTTCAAGCAATGGTCTTTCCCAGTTATGCTACCTGGAAACTGACCCAAGGGACACAGAGAAATGATTCATACCTAGAATCTCTTTTGCACAAGGCAGGTAATCTGTTCCTGAGCTAGGATCCTTATGGGAGAACCTTCTAGGGAGTCAAGGGCAGACTCCATAACAAAGGAAGCAATGGTGCTTAAGAAGTTAATCCTTTGGTTATTCTATTTAATGCAGTCAAGAAATCTATGGACTTCCTCCTGGAGTTGTTTCTCAGCTTATTTTTTCACATCGTATTCACTTTCCATGACAGGTTAAAGAGAGAGCATTACTTTGTGCAATGAGATTAATCTCGCATGACTGCTATCAGTCATGGTGGTATATTGATCTTAAGCACATTTAATCACAAAATGGCTCAGAGCTAGATTCTTGCTAATTACTGAAGAGTTTCATTCACAGTGGAAGAAGAGATTAAAATGGGTAATGCATAACTAAACCAATGACTCTGGCACACCCCATAGGTTTATTTTGTTTATATTGGATTCAAAATCTTTAAAAATGCAATTCTGGGTATTGCTTTGCTAAATGATTTTTCTTATATTTGGCTTTGCTAAATGATTTTTCTTAGCAAAGCGGGTTCTCCTTCATGGAGAGCACATGTTGTGGTGGGGGCAACCATGACATCCCCTATTGCTGGGCGGGTTAGTATGGATGTCCAAGAATCTGATAGGGCACCTCCAATTGTTGCTGGGGAGAATTTAATGTTGCAAAGTTGATTGACTGTTGGGGTGCTATTTATTCCCTGCGCGCAGCGTTGAACTTCCTCTTTTCGCTGCATGCATCAGATTACCCGCCCACCCTCCCTATATTTAGGGTTGTTCGTGGTGGCCTTGTCATGGGGTCGTCTGCTTTGGGGCAGGGGCCTGGTAGGAATTTTGTCCATTTGGCTGATTGGCTGGTGCCATTTGGTTTTTGCCTACTGCGTAGCAAATCGTCACAACTTGTAAGGTTGCGGTTAGGCATTGGTTAATTTTGGTTGGTGGAGGGGGCATGGTTGGCTGTGCCAGCGTCTCCAATGCTGCTGCTGCAAGGGTATTCCGGTAAAGGAGTCCAGGGGCTCGCCATGCTCTTGTCCGAACTCCTGGCAAGGGGCTAGGGCCACACAAGCCCCTGGGAGCATTTGGGGAGAAGTGAGAGCCTGGCCAGCATGAGTTTGACCAAGCTACGGGAGGCAGTAGAAAACAGAAGTGCCTGGCGTGCTCTGGTCCATGAGGTCACGAAGAGTCGGACACGACTAAACGACTAAACGACAACAATGAGAGCCTGGTGCCCAGCTCTATTCTCTCCCCCAAAATGCTCACCCTTACTGACTTTCACAGGGTTGCAGTTGTCAGTTTTGTTCCTACCTCTAAGTGGGAACAGATAGTTGCTAACCAATGCCTAGGCAACCACTCACATACTGTAATCAATAAAGTTGTGGCCAAAATTATGCCAAAAAACCAAAACAAAACTTTTGTGTGAACTGTGTCTTTATTTGAGCGGGTTCTTGGGGTCCTCGACACACAAAGCTAAATATATTTGGGGGGGGTTGCGATGGGGGGGAGCTTTGGCAAGCTAGTGTGCAGTTGCAACTTATCTATTATATGTTTAATTTAGCAAAGGAAGACATAGGCATTAACACAGAGCTATAGTAAGATCTGTGCATTATGGACAGCAGCATTCAAGAAGCCACAGTTTCCCTTGAAAAAATCAGCAATACAAACTAAGCAGAAGGGCACAGTCATACTATATGGTGAAAACACGATTTATTCCTCTAATTTAGCATGAGCCAAGTTATAGGCAGTGGATCACATCCAAGTAGGTTCTACTCAGAGCAGACGCATTGAAATGAATGGACATGAGTTAGTCATGACAATTAATTTCATTGGGTCTGCTCTGAATAGAACTAACATTGACTACAACCCAGTACTAGCAGGGAGTATTAATGGTTGATATTGTACTAAGGATTCATAGCCACTCTATATGGGTGCCAACCAAGTGGTACAGTGAGAACTAAAACCTTGAACCTCACAGGACCAAGCTCTTATACTGCACCTTCAGACGCCTCGAAAAAGGGTAAAAATGTGATGGAGTCTTTTGCAGATATGCATGGCAATGACAAGTGTGATAACCTTCAGATCTAAATCTTTGAAAATGTTTAAGTGGTGGGTATCAGTGGAACCCTCTGTTAAAAAGAACCACTTGTTCATCTGTTCTAGCTCATCATTTCCCAACCTTGGGCCTCCAGCTGTTGTTGGACTACAACTCCCATAATCCTCAGCTAGCAAGACCAGTGGTCAGGGATGATGGGAATTGTAGTTTAAAAACAGCTGGAGGCCCAAGGTTGGGAAACACTGTTCTAGCTCAATATTGTCCTCAGTGATTGGGGACATTCCTAACCCTACCTGGGATTGAAACTGGGATCTTCTGCATGGAAAGCAGATGCTCTACCACTGAGCTATGGCCCTTCCTCAATGCATTTTTGCCATTCCTTCTTTCTCCATCACTGTGTGGCACAGCTGCACTCAACAAGGACCAGACTACAAGTTTAGTGGACAGACAAGACAAAACTCATTCCACCACCCTTTGCATGGGATGTCTTCTTGGCCTTGTAGGAGTCAAACTTTTGCGCACTCTGACTGAAATAACAAGGAAAGGTACGCATGCTATCTGGAAAATTGGGGGCATTTGGACAGAACCACCCAGCTGCTCTCAGTCCAGCAATACATGGGCTTATGCTTTCTCTCCAGAAGCCCAACTCTCTAATTGTATTGCCACATTCCGGGTCTGTAGGATCAAGATGCACGCATAACATACTGAAAGGAAGGAAGCAGCTTAATAAAAACTCACTCTATTTTGCCTCTTTTGCCAAACTCACAGGTGCTAACCAAAGCTTCCAAGATCCCAGTGGGCAGAGTCAGTCCGTGCTTTTTGCAAATGATCTCTGTCTGCAAATAAGATAAGTTTTGTTACTGAACACTGCTAGCACATCACAAGATAAAAACAAGTTTTAAGAAATAAGGCTCCTATGAAGTACTATAGTCAATGGGCATACACAACGAAGAAGAGCAAACTATGGCAATGCATAACAAAATATTGTTTGGGAAAAAATTTTTCAAGCAACTGTCATGTGAGCAGCATAGTCCCAATCCAAGCTGGTGCTTTTGAGCTATGGAGACTGACAGAAATCAAGAGAACCTGAAGAACCTCTTGTTGACTTCATCCACCTCCAAACTAAGACCTTCTACATATGCTGTGTATAACTATGAATTGCCCCTGTAAATATATATTTGTTAGACTAGCAAAATGCCTCCTGGTAAAAGGATTATATACTGTGTGTTTTTCCATAAAAGTTTATGATTTTATATGCAAAGTAAAATAAATACAATAAAGGGACTACAGTCGGTAACATTTTTTAGGTAGGCTAAACCCACCTTTCACACTGGGTCCAGCAACACATGGAACTACTTAATACCAAATCAGAACAGTGGTCTATTTAACACAGTATTGCGTAGAACAGGGACTTGATTGTTTGTTCAGACCAGCTTCTGAGTTCTCTCCTTCAGGTTGGACATTTTGTTTTATGTAGAGTATGTACATGTTGTCTTGTCTATATCCTGCTCTCGTGATATTTGGTATCAGCCAGGTGTGTTCTCATGGGATAAGACTGGACCTCCCCCTTCATCGGAGGTGCTCTGATGGGGAAAGAGAAGGGCTTGCTGTGGATATGGAAGGGAGACCTTTGTTCCACAAGATCCTAAGTTACCTCATTCCTCCAGCACATGCCCCCAAAGCAGTGTGAAAAGGACACTGAATTTCCCTCCATAAGAACCTGAAGGAGGATAGAACCCCCAGGTGATGGAGGCAAAGAAAGGAAGAAAAACTTTCTGCCCTCCTATGTGAGCCAGGCAGATGTGTATACTTGACAGATAACCTACCTTCAATTCTCCCTCACCTGGTAAGAGAGAATTGGTCTGTTCCTCAGTTATTTCTTCGATCAACATTATCTACCAGCAAGAAGGTAGGGTTGGCATATGTCTGGAATATCCTTGACATAGCCAGGATTCTGCCATCTGTAACAGCATCCAGGTGGAAATTGCTTAAGTGTCCGGGAAAATCTGGGCATATGGCAACCCATGTCGGAAGTGTAGATTTTGTCTAATTTCCTTTAAAAAAAGTTTTAAAACTTCATATTTTTTTTTGAGATTTTGCAAAAAAAGGGAGTTAACTTAGCCCCCCCTAAAAATATGAAATATGGCAACCCTACAAGGTGTATGGCAGAAAAAAACCATTTTGTTACTGATAATCCATTCCATTCCTTTATAGTGGGAAAGCACTTCCTGAATATACAACTAGGCTTGTAAGCCAAAGAATCCCTTTTTACCTCAGAGGGTGAAAGAAGACCTGAGCAAGTCTTATCTTGTAGGCTCAGCTCTCCTTTATGTTCCTTCAGGGTCTGCTTCAAGGCCTGGAAGGCATCTTCCGGAGTCCAAGAGCTGTGGAATGATAACGCATGTAACGAAGGGGCAATTAAAATCGTAATTGCTGTTACAGCCCTATAGCTCACTTTTGACATTTACAGAAGTTGTATGAGTGCTTTCCGAAAGACCTCCATCTGAGAGGCCAATGGGGCAACTTACTCAGTAATGCAGAGCACCTGGTAATAAAGCCATAGAGTATTACCACAAGGTGAAGAAGGATTAGATGTGAAACAAAACAGCCGAGAAATCTAGGCTTCCAGACAGCTATGACATCATAGCTTACAATTCACTCATGGAGCTGCAGGAAGTTCCTTGTGAAAAGGAGAAGGGCTAAGCCTGGTCAAAGCTTCCTGGAAGCTACAATCTTTAATCCAGAGTTGGAGAAGCTTTTTCAGCCTGAGGGCCGCACTCCCTCACAATCCACCTTCTGGGGGCTGCAGGGCCAGAGGCAAAAGTGGGCAGAACAATAGGTGTAACACTTACTTTTGTACAGCAGGCTACATTCCCTCAGCTGCACACAAACCAGAAGATTCTACACACCCATCTCTTTGCAAACAAGCAAGAGACATTATTTACTCTGAGTAGAACCTAGGGGGATGCAGGAACCCCATCACTGATTTAGTGAAATTGTGGGTTTATAACAACAGTTGACGTCACTGCAAATATTACAGCCAATGCTTAATGATGAGAGCAGAGACCAGGAAAGTATGTGATACAGCAAATATGTCCCTAAGGTCATTCCCATCCAGATGAGGTACGCCAGTTTATGATGGATGAATACTTATACGCAGACTCTGACCAGCATCCTGGCTATACTTATGTTTTAAGAGACGCTCCAGAGCTCAGCTGCCAAAGCAGCAATATATATATCTCACATAAATGCACACAACTCCTTGCCAGTCTTCTTTGCCAAGGTTAATTAAGGGAAGTCTGTATAATCTCCACTGATGCATCCCAGCAGGCTGCAACGTAGGTGTTCACAGACTCCAAATATGTTTCGTTAGCAGAGATTTTGGATGGCTGCAAGATAAAATCTGTCCTCTTGAGTACTACATGTTGTTGTTTTTTGTAAATGTCACAAGTGAGCCAATTTTTCATTTGGAATCCTTTTGAGTGGCTTATAATTACTGCACCTATTAGATCCTGACCAGATGGAAAGTAAGACAGGAAGATTGTCGGAAGGGTGAAGGAGTTTGGATACATTGCTCATTTATTAACTGTAAGGAGTATACTGAAATTTAAAATAGAACCTTTTGCAATGATTCTCCATATTTTGACTCTTCCTTGGAGGGGCTTGTGTTTGCTGTGTCTTGCTTGCTGCCACTGGCATTAAAAACTGGAGCAATTTTTCATAATTTACCTGCATGAAAGACAAAAAGGTTTATTTTCAAAACGCAGCTTGAAAACAGGGTTTTAAAAGAAACTGTCAAGAAAAGACAAAACTAGTGGTGTAGGAAAATACTGGTAACATTCATTGAATTAACTTCACTGATCACATTTTTGAGATATTTGTGACTATAACCAATAAAAGCACCCTTCTGTCCCCTTCCCAAACCCTAGTAAGTGCTGGGCTTTGGGAAGGAGGTGTGAGGGATCTGACAGGGTCCTAGAGGCCTCCTACCTCTTTCCCAAAGCCCAGTTAGCCCTTTCCCAGTTTTGGAAAGGAGGAGGGGGGACTCTAGGACCCTGCCAGAGCATTACACCTTCTTGCCAAAGCCTACTGCCTCCCTTACCCAGCTTTGGGGAGGTGGCAAAGCGTGTTCTCCTTCATGGAGAGCACGTGTTGCGGTGGGGGCCGCCAGGACACTCCAAAGTTGGGGGTGGGCTAATTGTTCGTTGGCCACTGATGCGATTGGGGCTTCCCTTGTTGTTGGGAAGAAGTTAATGTTGCCATTTGTTGATTGACAGCCAGAAATGCTAAAACTCCTTGCACGAGGCTAGGCTTCCTCTTTTCGACCATGCATCGGATTGCCCGTTCCCCCCCTCCCTAGAATTAGAGTTGTTCGCTTTGACCTTGCTATGCCTGTCATAGGGTCATCTGCTTTTGGGGCAGGGGCCTGGTAGGAATTTTGTCCATCTGGCTGATTGGCTGGGGCCATTTGGTTTTTGCCTACTGCGTAGCAAATCGTCACAACTTGTAAGGTTGCGGTTAGGCATTGGTTTATGGTTTGGTTGGTTGAGGGGAAGTGGTTGAGTGCCTGCCCTTGGTAGGTTGAGTGCCTGCCCCTCTAATGCTGCTGCTGCAAGGGATTCCGTTAAAGGAATTGGGGGATAACTATTGCTTGTCCACTCTGTCAAGGGGGCTCGGGCCACAGCAATGAGCTCCTGGTTGCATTTGGGGTGAGGGCAGGTTCCCTGCTCCGCGTAACCCCCAAGTGTATTCCCCTAGTCTGACTTTCGCATAGTGCGGAATGTCAGTCTGTCCCCCACGGTGGGGGCAGATAGTCGCAACCAATGCCTAAGCAACCACTCACAAATTTGTATTTCAATAAAGATGTGGCCAAAATTATGCCAAACATCTTAAACAAAAAATTCTGTGTGATGTGTGAGTTATTGGGGTGGCCCTGGGGACCTCAACACGCAAAAGGGCTGGGGGAGGAGTGTCAAATTTTGGCCTCACATAGGGTGCCATATTACCAAGGTCTGTTCCTGTTCAACTATGCAGAACATTCTTTCCTCACCTATCTTCTCCCCCAACCTTATACTGTATACAACATCAAAGTCTCACATCAAATGTAACTGATCTGTGAGAAGGACTTTATTATCTGAAAATAGAGACGATGTATGTACTTCTGTAACCCAAGAAAATCTTTAATAACAACACTATTAGCATTCTAAGTTTAAACAGTGTTGCTCAGTTCTGCTGTACATAATTAAAAAGGTTGCATGGATATAATGGTTTACAATGGCTGAGAAAATAGTTTTTGACCCAAAAAATAAATAGCCCACCTTTATTTCAGAGTTAGAATCTCCCCTGACCTATAAAATCAATATTCCAAAAGTACAGGCAGGTCTTAAGAAATCCAATCTATTGAGCTCAACATTATTTTAGTTTAAAATGTTGTATTAACGTACCAGTTCTTGGTCATTTGCTTTTGAAAATCTCTTGAAAAGGAGTTTGACAGTGGGTAATTGCAGAGGGACTTCGTGCTTTAAAAGCAGATGGCTCAGCTGTGCCTGAGACAGAAGTCTTGAAACTCTGGGATCCCAAACCTTACATTCTTCCTGAAGTTTTTCTAATGTAGTCAGGTTCAAAGGGCACTGCTCAAGTTCTTTTCTGAGGATACCCAGAAGAGAATCATTCTCTTCATCCATTGGTTTTTGAGCGATATCCTGAGAAAAGGAATGTAAGGTCTAGCAATAAATTTATTATTTGATTTCATATCTCTCATTTATCCCATACTTTTAATACATTTACATTTACATGAACTGCTTTATAAACTCTCTGGGCAGAAATTGGGGACAAAATAGTAAAGCCATGAAGTTTTGCATTTCTACATGTGTGGTAGGGTGATGAGGGGGACATTACACATACACAGTAACACCATACCAGTTTCCTGCAAGACAGCTAGCTGTTACCCACAGTTTCTGTAGTCAACTCCTGTAGAGTTGAGTCCTTACTTTCTTCACTGAAACTCTGGAAATTTCCCTCCCCCACTTTTAATACTCTTCAGCCTCCCTGATTGAAAGTATGGAAGGACAGTTAAGATGTGTGAGGTATGCAGTCTCCCTAGGGCCCACTTCTGAGTGACATGCATCAGATTATGCTGTACGCGTCTGGAAACAGCCAACGACCCTGATCCTAATAGCATTTACTTGCAAGTAAGTCAAAAAAAATTAGTGTAGCTTTTTTCCAGATAATGTCTGTTTTGGATCAAACCCTTGATTTGGCCTTAAGTATTTTAAAACACTCTAATATGAAAAATGCCCAATAGTCACAAGCCAAACACCTGAAACTGCAAATTGCTTTGATTATACTTAAATTCAGTTACCTGTTGTCTTTCAAGTTGCTTTAAGATCTGAGTTTCCATAGATGGTTTTTGAAGAGTATGGATATAGGACAAAGACTTGTCACCAGAGGGAGCAGTGACACAATGTGTATTCAGTGGTTTTAAACCCTTGGATAACAAACAAGCAGTTAGAAAAGAAGCAATCGAAGAAACACATTCATTCTGTAAAGTAACTGTAGGTACTGAAAACACTTTGCATGAGGAAAAAGAGCCCTAAAGTTCAGAAAACCTCTCGCATATCAAATATTATATTCTTTATAAACAAACAGGAATTATGCATGGACTGGAGCGATCTGGGTTTAAATACCAGTTCAGTCATAAAACTCACCTTTGGCCAGCCACTATAGGCTTAGCCAAGGAACTCAGGGAAGCCTAAGATCTCTCTAGGCTAAATGATAGTGACTGCTCCAAAGATAAATGCTTTGTTTTGTAGCTTTGCAGATTTCCTAGGACTTTCTTGCACAAATATGACACTCTCCACTGCTTCATATATGTAACTTAACTGGTGGCAGTTACTCAGAAAGAGGTATACCCCCATTGTTTCTTTCAAGCATTCTTTAAGTTACCCGGGATCAGTGCTTTTGGGTGGGGGGTTGCAGGGAGACGCATACCCCTAAGCATTTTGTGAATCTATGTATGGCCTCATTGAGGGGCAGTATTTCAATATGAGTAGGAAAAGGAGAGTACCCCTAAATATTTTTTTAGAAAAAAAGCACTGCCTGGGATTGAACCCAGGATTGATCCAGAAATTATCCCTCTCAATGAACCATGGCTCATTTTTCAAAGGTAATATTTTGCTTACTAAAAGGACCAGATACAGAACTACCAAGCTGTCAGTATAAATCAATCCTTGAAGGTGAGAACTCATGATATAAGAATATATAATAGAATTATAGAGCTGAAATACACCTTGGAGATAATCTAGTCCAGGGATGAGGAACCTGTGACTCTTCATCTGTTCTCGGATTCCAATATGTTCCTCATCCCGGATCAATGCAGTAATCCTGAAACTAGAAGAAGAAGAAGAAGAAGAAGAGGAGGAGGAGGAGGAGGAGGAGGAGGAGTTTGGATTTGATATCCTACTTTTTCACTACCCTAAGGAGTCTCAAGGCAGCCTAAGGAGTCTCCCATGCTTGACAGGTAGCCACCCAGCTTCTGCTTAAATATCTCCAGTGAAGGAGAGCTCACATCTTCCTGATGCAGGCTGCCCCACGGTCAAATGTCTATTATAGTTAGGAATGTTTTCCTAATGCCTAGCTGAAATATCCTTCCTTGCAACTAACCCAGGGGCTAGCTTAACTGGTGACTAATACAGTACATGTAAATAATAAATAAATGCCCATCCATTGGTTCTGCTCCTGTTCTGCAGAAGGAAGGAAGGAAGGAAGGAAGGAAGGAAGGAAGGAAGGAAGGAAGGAAGTTTACCAAACACATAATACCAAAATACTAACAATGCCAATTATTTTCCTGCCACATGTTGCAAATATTCCCAAACTGTTACATACAGTATTTTAAAAAAAAAAAAATTTTTTTTTGCTGCAGCTCTGATTTGTATTGACTGATAGTTTTTGCTTTAATTTGTGAGCATGTATATATTAAGATGGTGGGGAGATACAGGATCCCAGTCAGATCAGACTATAACTTAATATGAGGAGGTCCACTGTTTGCATCTACTGGATAATATACAGTCCCCTCTCTAAACAAATGGTGATTCCATATGATCATGGCTGCCAATATTAGATTATAGACTCCAGACATTGCTAGACTCCAACTCCCATCATCACTGACCATTGGCCATGCCAACTGGGGTTGATGGGAGTTGGAGACCAGCAACATCTGGGCTAACCACAGGTTCCCCATCCATGTTATAATAGTCTGTTAGTTACAATATAATACAGGCCTTATATTATAACCAATGTAAAATCCAGATGTCTATGAGCCAAAACACCAAAGAATGAGAAGAGATGTTTACAGAATGGGAAAATAAGAGAAAGATCCAAGTAAAAAAAAAAGCAACAGGTATGAACTGGAAGCATAAGCAGTCAAAATTTTAATATAAGGCAATTCTGTTTGGAGGAGTTGAAAGTTTTGTGATGACAATTGTTTTTTGATACAGGAGTTCTCTCATCAGAATTTGGTAGCAGCAGAATGTTCTTTTAACTGGACACCAATGTCTTTATTTATCATCATCATTAGTAGTAGTTGTCATAACAATAGCCACAGTAGTAGAAAAGATACCTATTAACCATTTATGTTGTTGTTAGTTAAAGAGTAAAGTCTGATGCTGAGTAGGAAACCTATAATAAGCAAACAGTACAGTTGCAGCGACTCACTTTGTTGTCCACAGATCTGCTATCACTTGTCTCTCCTTGTTTAGACTTTTGTTCTTCCTTTTCACCTTTGTTCTGTTGTTCATCCCTGAGACCATAATGGATCTGTTGACAAGGAGGCCTATTGAGCCCTGGAGGGTTTCCATGTGCCTGTCTTGCGTTGTGTGGAGCTAGTGTCCTGAGCATGGACTGTGTATCAGTTTTTACACCCTCCTTTGCTTTGCTGTCAGGAAACAAGCATACAGTATATTTACAGTATACAGAGGCAAACACGTACTCGCGTTGTGGAGCAACACCAAAAATATTTGTTTCCTGGAACATTTGCTGGTCAGAAAGAAATGTAGTATAAAGGAGGTATGTGCTATAATAGTTATAATCACTTTATGTTCAGTTCTGAATACTATAATCTCAAGGAAAAAACTTAATACAGTCCCACTAAACCTTGTTTAAATGCAAATTTCAACAAAATGGTACCAGTTTATGAATTTCACTTTTCTCAGAGCTGTGTGCAAAATGGCAGACAAACAATTTCCCAGTGTGACATAAGAGGGATTTGCAGAAGACTTTCTAAAATCAAGTCAAGACAACAAATATGATAGAAATCGAGTCTCAGCACATTTGTTCAGCCAGCGGAGGATCAAAATAACATGGTGAAGAAGTAGGAAAGTCCCATCCCATTGTCAAACAGCCTCCAGTGAAAATTGTGCAGAGGCCAGTTAGTGTAATTTCCAGCAGCAACCACCAACTAGTCACCAAAAAAGGGATGGGTGAGGGCAAGGTGGAAGTAAGGCCTGGGGAGCTCCAAATTGCTTGCAAACCACAGGTGTCCACATTTTTCCCCCTGCTAGAAATTACTCCTCTGTACAAGAAAGTGGCAAATAATCGTGTGAGGCTGGCCTCCATGTAATCAGGTGCTTGGTTGATAGTCGTGGCTCTTACAGCCGGCTATTTATTTACTTATTTATTTATACATACCCCACACATCTGGTGGGGTTTCCCCAGCCACTCTGGGCGGCTTCCAACAAAAGATTAAAAATACATTAAAACATCAGTCATTAAAAACTTCCCTAAACAGTGCTGCCTTCAGATGTCTTCCAAAAGTCAGATAGCTGTTTATTTCCTCGACATCTGATGGGAGGGTGTTCCACAGGGCGGGCGCCACTACCGAGAAGGCCCTCTGCCTGGTTCCCTGCAGCTTCACTTCTCGCAGGGAGGAAACAGCCAGAAGGCCCTTGGAGCTTGGACCTCAGTGTTCAGGCTGAATGATGGGGGTGGAGACGCTCCTTCAGGTAGAGGTCCCACAACAGTCTTTATTATTTCAGCACCACCCCCAGATTCAGCACTTATTCAGTAGGACTTATTTTGAGTAGATATGCATAGTGCTGCACTGTTAAAAAATACTTCCTCGCATTGTATGACCAAGCTCTTTTGAAATGGAGAGGAATTCCAAAAGCAAGTTACATTATAGCCTATCACTCAGAGGAAGAGACATATTCTAACAGGACCTCTTGGGCATACCTTAAGTAACTCTTTGGATCCTGGCCATTATTAATGCTATTCTCTTTAAAGCATAAAACCAAGCTGCGCAATTAAACCTTTTGATACTTTATCAAGCAGAAAAGAAAGTTCAGGGGTGGTAAGCCATTTATATTAACAAATATCACCGTGTTCCCATTTGGCCTTTCTCAATCTGAAAAACACTTGCCTGAAGAACTTTGTTTTTTATAAATCAGTGTCAGGGATGTGTGAGAATAACAATTCCAGAACAATTTTCTCCTTTCTATTAACTTGAGAGTGTTTGGGTTGCATTCGAGGTAGCACTAAGCAAAGCTCTTGTCAGCACAAAGGTTTTTCTTTGTGCAGTGGAAAGTTATTTCTTTCTCCTCTCCTCTCATGGGTCCCCCCACAACTCTCCTGAGCAGATTGAGGGGTGGTGTGGAGTGTGTATCTCCACAAGGAGAGTGGGGGAATCCTGTTGCGGTAGTGCTAGTCCTTGCACCAACACAACTATGTTGTTGAATATTGCCTTCTGTTATACTGGCTATAGTCAATATATATCTTTCCCCTGGCGGCTGGTACACAAGCAGCAGACCCTGTGCTGAAAAACTATTCTGAGACTGCATCGGGGTGTATGTAGTGTTAAGAGAGGGGTAGTGCCACTAGTGGGGGACACATTGTGCTGTTTCTGAGGTAATTTGTTCACCTTTGGTCCCTACCCTGCACTCAGCTCTCACCTAGAAGCTGTCAGCATGTGACAGCAGCCACACCCCAAGAAGTGGTTTTAACTGGCTGGCTAAACCAGATGAGGGTAGCCAATGGGTCTTAACCCCTCAGTGAAATGTTACAGCCAAAGGAACAGGGTTTTCTTGTAGTATGCTGTTTAAGATGTAGACTAGGGCTGTGTATGCTTGACAGTTTAAAGTCTATTTGATACATCCCATGGGAGCATATTTTTTGGGTCGTTCACATGACATTGTCCTCATACAGGTAGCAACATACTCACCCCATTTCATTTGGATTTTCCCTATCCACAACTAATGTGGTGAGGAGGGAATCCAACATAAAATTATATAACCCCACTAATATATATAAAAAATGTTTCTTCCAGATAGCATACTTACCCATCAGTCTTTTCTACAAGGCACCGGACATATTTGCTCCCAATGATTTTTATGACAGTCTCATAATTTGCATTGAACCCATATGGAATGTTTCTGACGGAAGCCATTGCCAGCACCTGTTCGCTATGGAAGGCTACTTCCCTGTAACTTCAAAAAGCAAGAATTTAGAGGCTCACTGTCATCCCTTTTTCTTTAAAAAGAGAACTGAAAATTCATAGTTAGGATT
The DNA here is from genome assembly GCF_965153285.1 of Podarcis tiliguerta. NCBI lineage: Eukaryota > Metazoa > Chordata > Lepidosauria > Squamata > Lacertidae > Podarcis > Podarcis tiliguerta. Next base: position 58,444,443 of record NC_139539.1, read on the forward strand.
CCCATATACATTTTTGGGCAAGGCTCTATTCATGCTGTCGGTCTTAATTTTCGCATGGCTATCTTTCCATGTAACCTATTGGGTTAACAATATGGTATGAGAGGGAGAGCTGACACCCCAAGGAAATTACAATTTAAATTTCATGTGAGAGACTGGATGAAACACAAACAGACAAAGCACAACAATGCTATTTGTCCTCAAAGAACTATATCTTTCTGTAGGAGCTGTCTTCCACTACAATGATTGACCCAAAGCCAGCACATTGTGATTCAATTATGGATACTCTTCAATATAAAACAGTTGTTCAGTTTCTGCCTCAAACCCTGCACTATTAGAAGGCTAAATTATATATTTCGATCAGTTAAAACACCTTCAGGAGGATCATTCACCTCTTGATATTGTGTATATTTGGCATGGACAGTTAATTCTAACACTCCTCCCACCCCATTGTTCTTCTTGTTGCTGTTGCACGAAGTAGTTAACAAGTTGAGAACAAGATGGCTCTTTCTTCCTCAGAACAGCACAGTCTGCACTTAGTAATGTAACAGCTTGAACCAGTCATGGCAAAATGAAGAGAGCTGTAGACCTTTGTGGTGGGAAAATCATCAGAGCCCCAAACTGCCCCAATCAAAATGGCATGGCATCATCTCTCCCCAACTGTTTACTGGGAAATCCCTGAAAAGACAAGCCAGCATATTCAGAACTCCAAGTTTGATTCTGTAGCCCTGCAAGAAGTGTCTAGGGAAGAGGAAGATACAATTTCCCCCCATGACCCTCTTGTGCTCAATTCAACAATCACATATAAATTGTTTTCTATCAAGGGCCATTGCTGAATGAGACAGGCAGCTGGTATCTACTGCAGGAATCAGATTGTCTTATTCTGAACCACTGGATTGTGCCATTGGCACGCTATCTAACACAGAGGTGGGGAACCTGTGGACCTCCAGATGTTATCAGTCTCCAACTTCCATCAGCTCCAGCCAGCATAGCCAATGGTCAGGGATGATGGGAGTTCAACAACATCATGAGAGCCACAGATTTCTCATCTCTGATCTAACAACTTATTGTCCTCACTGCCAGAGCAGCTTCAACTTTCACTCATATACTCAAGATCACTCTCAGGAAAAACAATCGCATTAGGCTCTTCAGCTTTTCTTTTCCTACATCCCTGCATCACGGTCCGATATCACCCACCTCTGGTGTATTCTCTGTGTAGCTTTGCCCTTTTATAAAGATGAAGGCAAAAGTTTTCCAGCTGTAGCAGCAGCAGCCACCACCCAAATGAGTGAGCTGCTTTTCACATTCAGTCTGATGACAAATCTGCTGTTTCTAAGGACGCAGTGCTGTTGCTGGGCTGGGCTGGGCTAAGCTTGTCACTTCACAATCAGCGCCACAGGAGGTATGTGTTAGCTTGCAACTGATTGGGCTGGCAGATTGTTTGCCTGGTTTCTGAAATGCCAAATTCTCCGAAGTCCTGTGGGTTTGGCTGCCCAAGTGGTGGCAACAAAGCCTTTCCTGCAAAACTAGCAGACTGAGCATTTAGAGCATTTAGAAGACAGCTGAGTTTGTCCAAGTGTACAAGAACAGGAATTAGCCATTCAAGTGAGCCTATCAGAAAAAGAAAAATGAAAAAGAAAAGGAAGTTGGCTATCAGAGCTTCAGCAAAAGTTGATTTTAGGGTCTCGGTTCATTACCTAAAACCACAGGAACAGGAACAAAGAGCTAGAAGGAAAACTATTTGCCACTGAATGTAGTATTATTGCTAATGCCTCTTTTATACAGGACAAATTATTTAGTACATTGGCACTATTTCACAATGGGGTGATGATGCTGAATTTAGCCAGGGCTGTATGCACATCCTCATACTAGAGGATAAATTTGTAATAATGGATTTGAACAGAGTTGTGGGATTCTTTTTCAGCCCAAGGGTTTCATTCCCTTGTGGGCAACCCTCTGGGAACCACATGCAATGTTAAATAGAGGGACTGGCCTGGGGAAGCAGCAGATAGCGTAATGCGCAAATCAGGCCATTCTACGCCTCAGAAAAAATGCAGAAGTGGGGAGGCTCCTGAATAGAAGACCACATCCACTTTGCTCCTCCTCAGATGTTCTGCTGCTGTTCTGCCATGGTTTGGTTCAGTGTGTTGTCAGAACCCAGGATCATTGTTTAAAGTCACTACAGACTAACCACAAGCTGTAACCAAGGTTTGTTCCATGGTTTACAGCTCATGGTTTGTCCAGGAGATCTAAAGCATGAGTCTAGGTTCAGATGACACTCTAAGTCAGGTCACCGGCAGAGCAAGCTGATCGGGCGCCTGGGGCTGGGGCCCAGGAGAGACACGTGGTTTGGGCGTGCTGCAGGCCCCACGGTGAGTGCTGCCCACCATTTTGACACCCCCCTCAGTGGGGACACCCGGGCGGACTGCACCTCCTTGCTACACCCCTGAGCCAGGTTATGGTTTGGTTTAGGCTATGGTTTGTTGTGGTGAAACAGCAAGACAATTGGGGAGGAGTGCAGCAGCTGGGAACTCCTGTCTGAGAATGCTTGCACATTCATTGTAAACCAAACTATGACTTAGTATGATATGCAAACCAGGCCAATATAAATAAAAAAAGAATGACATATGAGAAGAATGTGAAAAGGCTGTATTATAAATGAACACCTTATAACATTATCATAATTGTTATTTTATACTTCTTACCTGTCCTTCAAAATACATGTGTGTGTGTTAAGGGGAATTAATGTACATAATAATCACACATTGGGCACATTCACCAAGCCTTAAGGAGAATGTACACAAACGCCTTCCATGAAAAGGGAATTGTGCACATTCCTGGTCAATATACATAATCCTCAACAGGCCTGGAATGTTCATATCTCAACTGAATTTTGTACATTCTCTGGGCCGTATGCGCATTCTCCAGTCAGAATGCATAGTCTCCAAGAAACATGTCACTACCACCCTATTTCTAGGCATGGGTGTATTTCACTTCAATTACAAATTTTATAATTTGCTTTTAAATACTCCATTGGAATGGCAGTGCTGGATAATTAAAGTGTAGACCCATCTCATTGCATGGACAATTTTGCCACACAGAGATATGTTGAGAGCTTTTAAGCCATTGGCCCAACTCAGTTGACTCACAAGGCAGAATTTAGGAGTGCATCTTCAAATCATGATATGAACCCATTAGAGGCAAATGACAGTATCAGGCATGGATCTGTTTTGCAAAAGCTTCAGGCAACATCATTCCAAGACACCAATGCCCTTATATTAGAAAGGAAACGGATAACAGGAGCCCCCTTGCTGCTTTGTTCCCCTGTAGTTTTTATGGTTATTAGCAACCAAACACCATGTTTAGGAAACTTGGCATTCCTGCCAAGCTGCATGTCAAGGAGAATCAGAATTTTCATATCATCATCGCAGCATGGATTTTCCTTCTCCCAAACTACTGTAATTTTTAACCTCACAAGTTTAAGATTGTACCTTAACATTTGTGGGAAACAGATGGCTCCTGCAAGCTGCCAACCTGTTGTTTAAAAAGCCTCTTCCAAGAATTGTTTTCTACCCAGAGTCGCTTAGCATAATTAACCTTTCATGTGATTTAATAAACAGGAACAAACATTTGCCATATCATATTAATAAAGAGAGCCACTTAAGGACGCACAGAGTTGTTCTTTAAGTCCAGAGAATGCCTTAATTCCTTTATATTTCTTTTCACAGCATAAAAAAAATAATGTTCAAGACACAGGTCACCAATTAATGTTGCAAATGCTTCCAGCACTAATGGATGTACAAAGGAAAAAATACAAACACAAAACATTCTTTTGCTGAAAAAATAAATTGGGTCTGTCTCAAGGCAACAGTAGATATTATTGTGGCTTAATTAACAGGGTTTTGGACTTCTGTACAGCAAGCTTATTCACACCATAACTTGACACTGTATAAAAGCAGAGACCAAAGCAACACTGCATTATCTTGATGTGAAGAACATTTATTATATAAGGCAGCAGGAAAGCATATCATTGAGTCTGATGTGGTGAAGTGCAAAAGTGTGGCAAATAGCTTCTCACAGGAAAGTAACACAGAGCATCAGGTGGGAAAATATGTGTTGTGCAAGCATGGCTACCATTAATAGAAAGGAAGAAAGGTTGTGTAGACCATTGTTCCTTGACCTTGGGTCTCCCAGATGCTGTTAGACGATAATGGCTGCTTACCCAGTCTTTGGGTAGGTGGCAGTTGCGGGCCCTCATGGCAGGCCCTTGGCTCCACAGAACAAAATACCTCTCCACTGTGTGATCAGCTGCTGGAGAATTCCCCCAACTGGCCGCAAAGGAGGGCACAATACCCAGCCAGCCCATAGTTTTGAATCAGCCAATCAGGTAGCCAGAGGGCCTGGCTGTGCCTGAGTTCGGGACTGTTGGACTACAACACCCATGACTAGTTTAGCCAATGGTCAGGAATGATGGGACGTATAGTCAAACAACATCTGGACACCCAAGGTTGAAGAACCCTGAGTTAGACTACAAGTATACAGTTAATACAGCAAGTGCAACTAGTGTAATAGAAGTGTCGTGTAACATCCATTATTAGTGAAATACAGCCTAGGCTTTCTAGAGCCCTTTTTAATGTTAACATTTGTATTTGATATTCTCATGGTTGATGTATTTATTATATTGGACACCTCTAAGAATATTCTCATTTTTATGTTACTACCAATGTGCATTTTGCTGAGGACCTATATGCCTATTTAATTATAATTCTCTTAAAACAGGGTGTTTAAAAAATAAAAATAGATTGAGGGGTAAAAAAAATTGCATGGTGACAGTGCTGGGGCCATCAAGGGAATATGTTCCATTTTACATCCTTCCCACCACTACCATTTTTATGTCTCATATATTTCTAAGTGAAAATAATAGAGCCTTGTAGTACTTTGACCTTTTAAATATTTGGAAACTTTACTGACTGGTCATTTCTGTGTGAGGTTGGGGGGACTGCACATATATCAGAGTGATGGGCACTGTTGATAGATGTTAAGTGCAATGTATTATTATTATTTTATGATTTCACTAATGAAAGGAAAGAACCACGAGAAGGCTTCCTTTCAGAGGGTGGCAGAAAAGAAAATTATGAAAGTGAATGAAATGTAGCAAGGGAGATTAAAATGTAATAGTCTAAACCTGTTCGGTAGAGTTTTCGCTCTGGGCTATAACACCAAGATCATTCTGCCAAATTGAAACCGTGAAGGATATGGATGTTTGGTTTACATGACTGTCAGTCAAAAATGAATTCCCCTCCTACAACACATTCAGAACTCTCCCTTTAATAATGCATGCTCCTCATGCATGCCATCCATTAGTGTGATTATGAATATGGGATATTAATGATTCTTTTATAATGCTGATGGGATTAGCAGCCTGAGGTACACAGGCTTTGTGGTACTCTTGCCACCGGGAGCAAATGATGAGCTTCCAAAATTACAACTACATCCCCGGAGCCGTGATGCATTTTGCAAGATGCACAGGACAGGGCGCACCTGAATTCTTAATATCTTAAATGACTTCTTAAAAAAAAGATTAGGCCAGATATGGCTGTCCAGATGTTGCTGGACTGAAATGTCTATGATCCCTGACCAGTGGGCGTATTTGCTGGGGCTTGACAGGTGTTGTTTTCTCAACCCTATATCTACAAGTTCCCCAATTCCCGGTATTAGGTGAATTCATGGAAGGTGAATCTGTCAAAAGCTGTTAGACAGGAAGCAAAAGTGGAACGTCGTTTCCACCATACTGTACCTGTACGATTCCCAGACGTATTTGGCTGACCACTGTTGGAAACAGTATGCCAGGCATAGGCAAACTCGGCCCTCCAGATGTTTTGGGACTACAACTCCCATCATCGCGAACTAACAGGACCAGTGGTCAGGGGTGATGAGAATTGGAGCCTCTAAACATCTGGAGGGCTGAGTTTGCCTATGCTTGCAGTATGCAGAGCTAGATGAACTATTGGTCTGACCTAGCAGCCCCATACATTCTCATGCGAATAACCTAAATGGAGAATATTTAACCCAGGGTTCACATTGCAGCTTAGTTGTCAACAGGTGTCATTTCATATGTCTGTGTTCATTTTTAAAGATTGATAAATACATCAACATAATCCTACCAGATAAATTATCTGATATACCTTGGGGACTCAGAAATCTAGAAGCAGATTCAGCTTTACAGGACCCACTTAACTGATAAACAGTTTAGTAAGAATTCTCATTCATTGGAGATGATAAATATGTTAAAATACTATATTCTTTCCTATCAGACCCTGTAGAAGTACTTACTGCAAATTAAATAGTCATTCATGTGTAAAGAAGAATCATATTGCATCGCCAATGATAATATAGCATCCAGTTCACATGATCTGATTCACGCTGGCCAGCATAAATTCAAAATAAGCATTACACTCAACTCCTCCTGAGCTGATTGTGGTCCTGTAAATTTTCAACATGCAGTAAAGAACAAATAGGGATTTGCAACCCATGTTGCTAATGGACGTGAGCACGAATCTGAACTCTGATTATTGCTTCAGTGCCACAGATCTGAAAAAATACATATGTATATATGCATATGTATGCATATTGAATGCGATCCCATCCATACTGTATTTAGCATTTTTTAGGTTTAGAGGTGCATTTCAGCATCCAGTGCTCAAATCAATGGTTGTTTCTTGTTTTCTTTACCATATAACTTTCAAGTTAACTTTACAGAGATGTGGGGTATACAAGAGTGTTACCCACATTTTCTTCCCTGGTTCTTGTACATAGTGGTACCTCTTACATCTCCCCTATGGTGAAATTCATGAGTTCTAACCCACATCATATGCATACCTCTGATTTACATTTTAGAGTAGCCATTTTCAGGCTAAGCCTCATGAACCTAGAACATGTGAAGAAACTGAATCTGAATATGTTTTGTTTCAAATACCACCTTGGCAGGTCCTCCCCTCCAAATTATGTTATAGAAAGTGGAGTCGTCTTCCTAGCATGAGTAGACACAAGTAATTTGATGCAGTTATTTAATAGTTGTAGGATCAGACTTTTTTCAGCTTCAAAACTGCAATTCAACAAGATGAAAAGTCCCACAAAGTAATAATAGAGATGAGATGTTAATTTTACTGTATCTTCTGGTGATTTGCAGCTTTAAGGGGGGGGGCAATTTCAACTCTTATATAAATTTCCATCTGAGGGGCTTTACATTGCATATTGTATTACCAGAATAGGCAGTTAACAGCACATCTGCTGGTAAGTATAAAATTGACACCACATCTGTCTACTGGTAAGTGTATAACATGTTGAATAGAATTGTATAACATATTGAATAGAATTAAATTGTCTTCACAGTCCATAGCTATGAAATTGAATTTAAATGTAATGTGCATTGGCCAAATATATGTGGTGAATTCATTACTGATTTTCAAATTTCCATTATTTATCATTGTAGTTTGCTAAAGTCACTATCACCTACCTCACTAATAACTGAATCTGAAATCAAGTAGCTTTGCCTGTTTCATATGTTGCAAGTCCCTCTCAGCCATATAATTGGTATCACAGAACCCATTAAAAGGACTGCCATAAATCGTTCAGTTTGAATGTTGCTCTAATTTTTGCAGGTAGGCCAGAGGGACTGAACCCTACTACAGACATGGCTGCCCTTGAAGGCAAATCCAGGGCCCTCTGTTCACTACAGCCCGCATAGGATAAATTGTAGCTCCTCCTTTAAATAGGAAAAACCCCAGAGAGATTAATTTGGGGACACCATGGGGGTTGGAGCTGAACTTGCAAACTCCCCCTTGTGACCCCAGTGCCAAAGGCAGGTTCCCCCCACCAAGGCCATACAATGTGTGATAGATTAAAGGTTATTTACTTTGTCCCACTGAACTGATTGGAAGCCCACTAAGAGCAAAACCTGTTTTCATAACCTCATAGCCTAATTCCTTTTATCTCATGACCTGCCCTGAGTTTCATTTCTTATTGATGATAAAGGGCAGAACAATCCACTACCTCAGTATATGCAGAGAAAGGGTCTAGTACTGGGTACCATTGAGTACCCCAGGAAAAAAGCACTGCAGTTATGTATATAATAGTCAGCTATAAAGCATTATTCCAGGGATGTGGGTGGCGCTGTGGGTTAAACCACAGAGCCTAGGACTTGCCAATCAGAAGGTCGGCGGTTCAAATCCCCGCAACGGGGTGAGCTCCCGTTGCTTGGTCCCTGCTCCTGCCAACCTAGCAGTTCGAAAGCACGTCAAAGTGCAAGTAGATAAAGAGGTACTGCTCTGGCGTTTCCGTGCGCTCCTCTGGTTCGCCAGAAGCAGCTTAGTCATGCTGGCCACATGACCCGGAAGCTGTACGCCAGCTCCCTTGGCCAATAAAGCAAGATGAATGCCGCAACCCCAGAGTCGGCCACGACTGGACCTAATGGTCAGGGGTCCCTTTACGTTTATAAAGCATTATTGGATGCTGTTTCAGTTTTGATCCTCAGCCTATTTCAAAGTTGATTTGCACTTAAATTTCAGGTGTCTTAAATTATAACAGTTTGCATTTCCGTGTATCAGGAGCCAATAATATGGAAGCTGACACTATGATCAAATTGCACTCAGGTCCTGCCTATAGGCTTCCCATAGGCATCTGATCGGCCACTGTGAGAACAGGATGCTGGACTTTGGTCTTTGGTCGGATCCAGCACGGCTCTTATGTTCTTATGGTATTTTGAAGCCCTAAAATCTCACTAAATATGCCTATTTATTAAAAGGAAAGACTGCCATACGGCCAATTGAAATTGAAATTAAACTGAGATCCTTGCCTCTGATACTTGTGTGTTTGGGATGCGGCAGGCAGTCTTGTGTTTATTTTTTTAAATTACCAAATTGCAAAGTCTGGGATTTCACCTTCAGCAAGACAGGAGCTTTGAGCTCCTGTCTGAGACCTCTGTGTTGCCCTTGAGTTTTATTCCTTGGACTCTAATGGTGCACTAGCAAATCCTGATAATTGGTTTAGGATTAAAATGCAGAGCCCCACCACTCTTATGATTAACCAGAAGCCAAACTGCTTGTGTACAATGCTGACTTCCAACGAGAAAGAAAAATAAATTATGTAAAGGGAGATCTTGCCTTCCTGCAATAATCTATGGTTAGAACCAGAGAAGGTAGACAGGAAGGTAATGTTTTTAGAGAGAAACCAAGCCATTTCTGGAGCAACAAGGTGCAGGATAATATAAACCCATTTGTGGTGCTTGGGACCTTGTGATGTTGATCTGTTATGCTTTATTTGGTATGGAAATTTGTTCTGCAATGTTCCATTCTAGATATCCCTTTTACTTTAGTTGGCATTTCTATTTCAAATAAGTATATAAAAAGACAGCCTATGCACATATTAGGTTTGTAAAAAAAAAAAGGGGGGGGTTATACATACTATGAGACTCTTGAATAGCTATGGTCCCAGAACACATTCACAGTGTTTGTGGCTGTAGACTGTTTCACAGGTTATGATAAAAACAAGGGATTGGAGGTGTGGTCAGAAGACATGGGTGGGCAAGATCTTATTCCCCCTTCTATGCATGTTTCATGGAAATACAAACCACCAATCTAACAGTTATCCAAAATAGCAGGTAAACCTCGAGGCTAATAATTAACTAAAATATTAGGTTTCAGTATTTCCCATTCTTATCTTATGAACATTTTTTTTCTTTTATATTTGAATAGCATTATTTTTTCTGTCCTATGGCTTCATGCTCTTCTGTTTCACTGAAGCATGAATATCAGCATAACTTTCATTTTTTTATGAGATACGGCCACCAGCAAGACTAACACTAAGCCTAATTTCTGGCCCACTGCTATCTGGATCTACACAGATGTAAACGGATGTTCTCAAAAACAAAGAAACACAAAACAACCCTTTCCAATACTGCTCACTGCAAAGATGTTTGCTGTCTTCAGCAACTTGTAAATCTTTGAATATGCAGAATCTGGCGAGAAATGAGTACTGATGTACTGAGAATCTTTACGTTTCTCCTTTGAGATGTTTTCCAAAGCAGTTTTACAATGAGTGTCTTGCATGACTTCATGGCTAGAATTTGTTGCAGCCTTGTTTCTCCTCATCTCCTGGTAATAATCTTGTGCAATTTTCTTGCCAACTTTACATAAGAGCTAAACCGTTTTTGTATTTTTGAGAGAAGTGTCAGTTAATGAAGGAAGGGAACAAATATATCTTCCTTTCAGCCTTTGTCTGCATAGCCTTGCAACCCATTTCTTCTGCTTTTTCACAAAAGCACATTTCTGTTCAGCAGTCTTGCTTAGCTCCGGCCCGCTTTTGACGTTATGGAAAGTCACTGGTCGGCCATTACTCCACATCCAGCTGCCTGTTTTACCTTCGTTTAATCCTGAAATTGGAGACCCGGCAATTGTGAAATTCACTGCCTATAAAGCAATGCTACAGGAATTGTATTAAGCCCCATCAATACAATTATTCATAGGACAGACTCTTTGATTTCAGCATTATTTTACCCAACAGCAGATGCAAATGACCTGCTGGTGGCAGATTCATGCTTCCAAAAAATAGGTCAACTTTAGTTAGGAAAAGAAATGAAATCTAGCTCAGAAACAGAGCTCAAGCCTTATATGTATAAGGTCAAAGGTCAATACCTGGCCCTTCCAGTTAAAACGATCTCAGATAACAGGACTGTCAAAGATTCTCTGCCTGAAATGATGGAACTATTGCCAGTCAGAAAAGGAAGGTCTCTGGGCTATATGGAATTGAGCACTGGTCAGATTCAATATAGTAAAGTGTATTTGCATGGCATTCCAAATCACCTCAGTTTGCTGCAATACCGACAGATCAATGGTATACATATCCACCCAGATGGAAGTCCAATTAAAATCAATGGGTAAGTGCATATAGGATTACAGCTGGAATCTTTGGGGAAATCTTGTGCATATACATTTGGGAACAAGTCCTGCTGATACCAAGGGATTTAATTCTAAGTAAACATGGATAGGATAAGCCTTAAGAGAAGTTGAACAGCTGCCAAATCTGAAAGGGAATGAAGTGGCAGGTTTAGCCGGGGAGATTCCCCCCCCCCCCTTTTGATTAGTTGTGAAATCAAAACACCCTGCTTCTGTACAAAGATTCAAGAAAGATGTATAAAGTTATTTTGTGACCGAATATGATGGTCTGCTAGATCTGTAGCACTACCGTCTTTACAGAATGAAAGCACAAGTTTCCCATGTCTCAAGTTTTTAGATTTATTGAATGAAGTACAGCAAAGGCATATGCCACGGTATCCTGAATAGTTTTTTTTTATACTTACCAATCCAAAATGGCTGCTTATTGGCAAATTTCCAAAGCCATGCCATCTCCCTTGGGGAATGAACACTGGCTAAATGGCCCTGGGACCTGTATATGAGACAACAAAGCATAACAATGATACCCAGTCACTACTCGGTTTGTTTGAGGGTGGGTGGGGAAATCTGATAACAATGTTACATGGGCGCTGACAAATGGGAGCTATCTTGTCATAGCTTTAAACAAAAGAGAAAACAATAGAAAATATAGGCTCGGGCTGGCACTTCAGTTCATTCAAGGAATGTGTATTGTCTTTTATAGCAGTCATTCAATGTTCTGAAACTGTATAAGATTAAATAACCTTAGGTACTTTAGAGCAAAATCGCCAGAGTGAGATAGGTGTGGGATACTAACTTTCAGTGTGATTATTTATGCAATCAAAAGGTACTGTAATGTGTTTTAAGTGGCTGATTGTAGAGAATAACATTTCCAATCCCATCTTCACTCATGTCACAGGAAAGGAAATACATTCATCTTGTGCCTTGCCTGTTTGACCTTTGGAGAGCAGAATATTTGTTAGTATGGCTTTTTAATAATGAATCTTATTTGCATAACATATCATTCAAATAGGCCTTACTTCTGCAGGAATCCTCAGAAGGACAACATATTCTGTTATTCTGAAGGTCACAGATTGTAAAACGTATTCCATAAAAGGTATACTACACATTGTGTAAGTTTTTTGCCCAGTCTTTTAACTTTAATTTGAAAATGCATTTTTCTCACTGGAATTCTAAGGAAGATAATGTGATACACTTTCATAATTTAGAATTGCTGTTGATTTTCTAGTCATCTCCAGTAGACAGGCAGACAGATCTGACCACATTATTCCAATTCATAAGAAATATATCTGGCATTGCTGAATCATCTCGACTTTATGGGCAACGCTTCATAGTACAAAAAAATTAACTTTCCCAACCCTCTAATGTAGCATAATAATTCCTGATGCACATAGAATTACAAACTATAACATTGTTCAACTTTAAGCTACTACACTGTACTGTTGCTATTCTAGTGGAGAAAGTGTAAGAGAAATTTAAAAAGGGACCCTGAACCTTCCAAACAGGTTTTCCCCCCCTGTTTTAAATAGTCATTGGAAAAAGGTATTTGCATTGTTTATATACCGGTATATCATGACAGCAATCATTACCCCGCTTACCTGGGATTAAGCACCATTGAATTTCAACAAGACTTACTTCTGAATAGACCTGCTTAGGGTTGCACTGCTCCTGTGAATGCATTTCCCAGCAAAAAAAGAAACCCAAACAGCTTGCTCTTGCTGTTTACTTTTCAATTTAATGTAGACCACATTGCTGTAATTTATCCATCAAGCAATTATGATTAGTCCTTCTCTCCTCTTTAGAAGTCCCCAATTTACTTCACTTATTACTCTTTTTCTTAAGGCATTTTTTTCTTAAGAGATGGAATAAAGCAGTGTCCAGTTGTTGTTGTTTTAAACCTCACATCCTCTCCCTTTCCTGCTTGAATCTAATAAAAAAGTTAAAGCTTCACAGATATTTCTCTTTATGGAAAACATTTGAAGGAAACAAAACAAGAAAAATGTTCTTCAGTTCTTGTGAGGTACTGTAAACAGCACAACATTCTAACTACGGAAATATACAGTTTCAGGCCTTCATTTGCTTCCAGTTCTTTCCGGGCAACAGATTTGCCAACATATTTTGTTTCAGTTTAGTGGAACTATTTTCATAACTATCCTCAAAGGCCTTCAATGCAAGGTCAGACCAGCCTCATGCTGGAGTGGGGAGTTTATTAACAAGTGTGACTAAACCATTCCCTTGTTGTCCACTTCAATTTCCAGTTTGTCAGCAAGCATGAAAACTACAGACCATAAATGCTCATGGGGTTTTTAACCAGTTACACGGAATATTATGATGCCTGTTATAGGGCAAAAAGCTCAACACCTTCAGGAAAGTGGATTAAAACAAAGTCAATTAAATAGTGGGCTGCCTTTGGGGGGGGGGGGACTCATCACATATGGGAAAACAAAATGACTTTGTGTTATTATTTTCATTGCATTGGAAATGGTTTGCTGGGTATGTTTTTAAACTGCACATCACTCTGCTTTTTAAAGCTGTTCTGTGGTTCCTGTGCAATGTTAATGCATTATTGTGGTCTGGAGTGGCACAAGAAAGTGGAACATAAAAACTCTACCAGAACATTTGCAGTATAAAATTTTACAGGATTTCAGCAAGAAGTTACAGGACGCACACTGATTAGAAATGAAGTTGTGTCCTGAATGGGCACAAACAGTTATGAAAGGGGAATCACCTATAACTGCCCCAATACCATCATAAGCACAAATAATCATGCACACACACAAAATGACATCTGGAGGGGCCCTTATAGGGTATAGGGCAGGCATTCCCAAACTAGGCTCTCTAGCTGTTTTGGGACTACAACTCCCATCATCCCTAGCTAACAGGACCAGTGGTCAGGGAAGATGGGAACTGTAGTCCCAAAACAACTGGAGGGCCAAGTTTGGGGGTGCCTGGTATAGGGTGACATATAAATTCAATAAATAAAATAAGAATGTGTTAAACCTGAATTTTAATCAAATGGTGTTACTGTTCCTAGGGAGATATACCAATACGATTTTCAATCAGATTTCTTTGTTTCCTTTCAGCAGCAACACAGAAACACTGCTTAACAGTAGGCCATACCAATTGTCCAACTAGGCCACTTTTGCCTATTCTCTCCAGGGTCTCAGGAATACGAATGAAGCCATAATCTTCCTGCTTTGAAAGCATGTATTCCACCATAGACTTATGTGGTGAAAGAAAGCAGTACTTTTGGTGGTCCTGTTGTATTTGATTGATTCCTTTGGAAATCCCAACATTCCGACCCATTCTGTCCCTCTGTTAGATATCAGCAAACATACTCTAAAATAGTATCTACCTCTTCAATAGGGTTTTTAGCCCACATTTTTGTTTTGTACTCACATGGGTCCCATGTTATGATGCCCAAAAATTATTTTGTTCCTCCTAAGTTTTCTTCAAGTATTCATATTTGTTAAAAAATACTAACGATGACTTATTATTGACTTTCCCCATAGGTTCACTGCTATAATATTATGATGCAAAAGCTCTACTCCACCCATACAGTGGTACCTCAGTTTTCAAACTTCTCCGTTGACGAAATGCTTGGTTTTCAAACAAGTTGAACATGCCACATGGCCTCTGTATTGAGTTTTCCCTTTTGAGGCTTCCATATTGAGTTTTTGGTTTTCGAACGTTTCAGAACTCAAATGGTCTTCCGGAACGGATTACATTCAAAAATGGAGGTACCACTGTATATAATTCTCTGAGGCCAAATGTTTTTGTAACCACTCCCACTCAAGACTCCCAAACGTGTTCTTTAAATAGAATATTTCTTTCTGTGAGGGATGCCAACTATTGCAGCCCTCATTGCAGCCCTGAGTCCAAAAAAGATCTGTCACCATTGGTGCTCCAATCCATTCACAGATGGCCAAACCTCAACAAATGAGTGATCAGTGACAACCCTTTTCTTTTGAAGATTCCCATACCATTTTCTGCAGGCTTTTTCAGCACTGTCCCAGGATGCATTTCTAATGGAGCTCAAAATGTAGCAGTGCTTGTCTCTGAGCGTCCAACTGGAAGGGCACTTCCTGGATTTAGTTCTCTAAGAATGGGGAAAATAGACCCAAAACAGTATGATTATACATCGCTGATGAACTTCATGCCTGATCTCTATCCCACAAAAAAATACCCTTGCTCTTTTGAGGAGCATAAATGGGCACATATGGCTTCTCAGATTATGCTTCCCATTTCATGCCTCTTAAGATAGGTATGGAAGCAGTTTACAGACGTGTGAAAAGTACAAGTTGGCTGGCATGTCTAAGTGAGAAATAAAGATGCAACATTTAGATGTGCATAAGGAGACAGAGCACATTGAAATGTTTTATTTTCATTCATTTATAAACATATTTATAAACCACTTTTCATAAAAGAAAAATAGAGTGGTTTACAAGAATCATACAAAGAATAATAACAATAAAAAAACATATGGGTGGGTAGCTGAGTAGATAGATACAACAGGATAGGCAAACATCTACTGAGGTGTTGGCTGGGTGCATCACTGCAAGTAACCTGTCCCTATCATCAGGTCACATTAACTGGAGCTGGTCCCACAACACTGGGCTTAACATTGCATTGGATACCTCAACTGGCACTGCTGCAGCAGCAGTGTCTAAGTCACTGTAGAGCCAACTAACCTCATCCTCAAATCATTTAGCCATTTGGTTACCAGGAATAACCAGTCTCTGGACTGTAGGGAACAACTTTGCTGGGCAGTTCCTCAAGGATGCAACTGAGGCAGTGAAGTAGGTAAAGGTAAAGGACCACTGACCATTAGGTCCAGTCGTGGCCGACTCTGGGGTTGTGGGCGCTCATCTCGCTTTACTGGCCGAGGGAGCCGGCATACAGCTTCCGGGTCATGTGGCCAGCATGACTAAGCCGCTTCTGGCGAACCAGAGCAGTGCACGTAAATGCCGTTTACCTTCCCGCTGGAGCAGTACCTATTTATCTGCTTGCACTTTGACATGCTTTCGAACTGCTAGGTTGGCAGGAGCAGGGACCGAGCAACGGGAGCTCACCCCATCACGGGGATTCGAACTGCCAACCTTCTGATCAGCAAGTCCTAGGCTCTGTGGTTTAACCCACAGCGCCACCCATGTCCCTGAAGCAGTGAAGTAGGTTCTCTTTATTTCCCTCACAGCTGTGTGTTAGGCCTGATTATGAGCTTTTCCTGTGAGCCCCTGCATTTTTTCCCTAAAGGGAGAAAAGCAAACAAGGGGGTGATTTTTCAAGGGGGGGACCGTTAACAGGGAAAGGATCAAGCACCTCCTGCCCTACCATTGCCATGATCACATTTTTGGGCTATATTTAAATTAAAAACAGTATGGCTGAGTCACAGCTCTCCCATGTATTGTCTAGTTTGGTCCATAGTTGCAGGATCCTTTGTGGATTTATTTGAAAGCAGACCCATTAAACTCAGTTGTACTTGCTTCCAAGTGAACATGTGTAGGATTGGGCGGCACAGTTGAAATTCTCATTTGGGCTTAAAGATTGCCTAAATCTTATTGAATAAGGAGCCTAACACTGAGCAGAAATGCAGATGCAGTGATGTGATATTTCTTAGCTTTTGGGTTGCAATTGTTCATAAGCATTTGGCGATAAAGATATGGGAACTTTTGGCTTTAATTTGATTCAGTGCTGCTCTCTTCCTCATGAGATTTTGATTTAATAGAGCCATTTATAAGTAGGAATGAGTGAACTGGAGGGTTAAGATTCTTTTAAACCTTAAACAAGCTTTTAAAGTTGTGAAATGGTGTGGATAAAAGCTGCACTCAGTTCTGACAGCTTGTTAAATTTTTATAGTCAGGATACCAGGACTAGAAATCCTAATTAATATCCCATCTCTGTTATAATAATCAAGCTACATTTTGATCTGATTGGTAGGGAGCTGAGTATGCAATTGTCCCATAATAGCATTTGAGAGGACAAGTTTTCATTTAGGGAATTGAGGGTGGAAAAGAGGTCTGCCCAGAAGCTGCCTCCCCAGCAAAAGAGGAAAAATATTGCTCAAGGACCTATAGCAGGGGTAGCCATTGTGGTGCCCCTCAAATGTTGATGGGCTACAATTTTCATGAACCCCAGCCAGAATGGATTATGATTAGAGATGATGGGATTTGGAGTCTAATAGGACTTGTTGGCTACCCTGACCCCGAGACACCAGACCTGGATTTGCAGATACCACAGATGTCCACAGAAATGTCAAGTCCAACTGTGTACCACTCATCCCTAACGTGACCTACAAAAAACTCATACAAATGTGCTCTTAGTTGGTCTTTGAAGCAGAACACTGAAGTTGCTAACAAGTCCCAAGCAACTCTAGCAAAATCTAGTAGTTAAGAAGGCTACAATTGTAAGTCAACATGATGCAGTCATGTTCAAATGTGGGGACCTGCAAGGCTAAATTTCTGGCCAGCCACAAAGCTCAAAGGTAGCCTCGGGCATGTCACAGGATCTTAAATCTACTTTTGCAAGGACCTATTTTAATTCAAGCCTATACACTATCCAACTAAATGGCAATAAGGAATTGTTTCAAGTTTGCAATAATACAAACATCTGAAGCAGAAGGGAAGTTCCTTATTCCTGCTGCATACTCACACAAGTATTTCTATGAGTGTTATTAAAGTTCAGGGCAGGAGGAACAGGACATGAAATCAGTTCTTGAAGCATTAAATCGATACTGCACCGTAGTTAAAAGAAAACCTTGATTGCGGATTAAAAAGTGGGTTCTGATTAATTGATAATCCATCCTTTGTCTCTAGCAGAGGCAATAAAATTAGTTGGGAGACTCCAAGGCACTACCATCAGATTGCCCTGAAAACATTCTGCTGTGGATTTATAGCCTTTATATAATTTCAAATACAGCAAGGAATATAATGATTTATAATATGCGCTGCACTCTAGAGAATATATCTCTCTCCTTCCCTTGTCACCCAGGATTCCATCCCCGCCTGCTGCCGTACAACCTGGGAAGCTAATTCTACCTGCTTTGTACTCGACTGTAATGGGACAGGTTCATTCTTCATGCCCAAATCTCTCTGAGGAAGGTCACTTTGGTGTTGTAGGTGAAAAGTTAAAACAGGCACAGGCTCTCTAGCAGCTGCCCTGACGTCAGATGGCAAGATGAATTGTCCACCAGCTCCTGTTGGTGTAATTCCTTGGTACTGAAAATGATCAAGAAAAAATAAAGAGCAAGTGCATCTCCCTCCCGATCCCCCCCCCCCGCTGCCCCCAAGAACAACTCCATGTATATGGCAGCTGGGAACTCTGGATTCCACTTCACCAACACTAAGAACTGCTGCTGAACAATTATTGTAAAAGTTTCGGCATGACCTGGAATTCTTGTTCAGTTCTATATAGGACCGCCAGAGCTTGCAAGTGTCAAGTGCAAAACTGTTACCTAATCAGTAGGTTTGGAGGGAACGTAATGACTGTGACACATGGGCCCTGGAGACTGGTATTGCTTCAACATTTCAGCTTGTTGCTAGCTTTGAGAAGACCTTGCAGGTGAAAAACATACAAACATTGTACTTTAGGCTGAGCTAGAGGGAGGAGCTCAAACATTTTCAGCACCTCTGAAAAGTGCTGCCCCATTTTGGCAATCTTCCAGGCCATAGGCTGTATTCATAACAAGGCAGCTGCAGCCCTGCTCTGGTCATGACATTATCACAAAGTCTGTTCACAGGGAGGAAAGCATTCTGGTAAAATTGAATTAGCTTACTGGTCACATAGCTGCTGTAGCTAGATAATTTGATTCATGGTGTCATCATACAGTGGTACCTCGGATTACATACGCTTCAGGTTACAGACTCTGCTAACCCAGAAATAGTGCTTCAGGTTAAGAACTTTGCTTCAGGATAAGAACAGAAATTGGGCTTTGGCAGCGCGGCGGCAGCAGGAGGCCCCATTAGCTAAAGTGATGCTTCAGGTTAAGAACAGTTTCAGGTTAAGTACGGACTTCCGGAACAAATTAAGTACTTAACCCGAGGTACCACTGTCATGTCTGGGCTCTGATTGGCTAGGATTGTGTCACATGGAAGAAGGTGTCAGTGATGTAATAGAGCAGGGAAATAAGCAGTGAAAAGCAGTAGAAAAAGGAGAACAAAATGGTGCTTTATGGTACCTCCTCTCCTCCCTGCCGCCTCACTTTCCCTGTTCAAAGAGATAAATGGATGATTTACGAACCTGCAGCCCTGCCTATTCTGATCTTTGGTTTAGTGACATCTCAGATAAATGTGAAGCAGCCTCTTGGGCTACAAATATTTTCTTGGGTTGGCATGGCTCTTAATGACATTTTTTAGAACGGCATTAAGAGCATTGGTAAATTTTTAGTCATAAAATGTAATTACTAATCATATATACTGGAGGGAATGGCTCCACTTTGGCAGGTACGTACAATGGACAACACCGAGTACGTCCTTTTCATTCCGCTCTTTCATTAGCAGATCCTTCCATGTTCCCCCATTACAACTTTTCTAAGTAGTTAATTCGCCCAGAAAGGCAATGATATTCATAATTTTATGGCGGCCTATTTTGCAACATCAGCAAGAAAATGGAGTGTTATTAATAGGATATCTTTTCGTTCTTTGCCCTCGTGTAGTAGGGAAGGCTATGTAATAACATTTGTTCCTACTGAAGGATCATTATCCTGGCCGTTTTGCTTCTGAAAAAGAAAAATGTAGAGCAAATGTATTTGGCTCCATTGTTCGCTGGTGTAAATTAAAAGAGGCTCACTTAAATCAATGGGGCTATATCACTTTGGATCTAGCAAGAGCCTAAAATCAGGTTTCCAGATTTGTACATTTACTAAAGTAGACTGTGGCTGAAATCCTATTCTCAGTTACCTAGAAGTAAGTCCCACTGAACTGAATGGAGCTTCCATTTGAGTCAGCAGGTATAGGACTGGACTGTAAATAACTCCTGCCCTTCAGCTATTAAAATTCAACAATACAGACGCCTATAACTATCCTACAGCTTACTTGCTTCCAGCTTACATAAGTCATTGCTACACTTTGTATATATTTAGATATTAGCTGTACATACCATTGGAGGATTGTGTTGAACTGCTTGATGCTTAGAATCAGCAAGAACTTGGAAATCCATCTTTACATGATCAGGCAGGTGTCCTGTCTGTGGAATATATCCTCTGGCCAAAGAACCATGATGATTATGGGGAAGATTCCTATTGTTCAGATGTTCTTCACGAAGGACATCTGCTCTTTCGCTTGCTTTATGGGAACGGCCAGCAGACAACAGACTTCCTAAATTGCTACTAGTCCTTTCCAACATCTTTAGAGTGCCTCCATCTTGGAATGTTGTGGAAGAATCACAGTCGCCTAATAATTAATTATGAACAAGGAGGAAAGCAGAGTTTAGAAGTACAAGTGAGCAAAATTAATGACTGAAGGGTTTTGGGTTTTGTGTTACAGGAGAGCTGAACTGTGAAGAAAATGAAAGGCCATGAAGCCTCTGCAAGTGATTTCTTTTCTTTGGATAATAAATTTTAAGAGTGGAAAACTTAGGAGTTGAGACCCCACAACAGCACCCCTTGAGAGGCTGCTACATGGTGGTCTTTGAATCTTTGCAATTCAAGGTCAAAATCTAAAATAAACCACAAATGAGATTAATTTTGCAATCTCAGCTTAATCTTCAGAGAACTCATTTCTGAGAGGGCCCAAAGCCAGATGCTGCAGACAAAAGCCCAAAACAACAGTGCTGCTTTTTGTGCCAGGACAGTGTCTTGCTTTCAAATTCACCACTGCAACGTCAGCTCGGGTTACAATTGTCACTTTAGGAACCTTCAAGGACAGACCGAGAAGGTTGCCGAATATTAGGATTGAAGGGGTCATGCAAAAAATCTACACTGTCAAGAGTTTCTTTTCTTTTCTCTTTTTTAAATCAAGCAACGTGAAAGAAATGCATAAACATAAAATCTGGAAGACAACTGAAGAAAGTGGTTCCAGTGTGCACGCAAGAAAGGAATAGGGAAGGGAATCTGTTGGCCACACGGTGTCACTCTTGACCCAAAATTGGGTCCGTCCATGCCTTTGTTTCTGGCAGCTGGAAATTTGGTTTAGCATCAGAATTACCAGGCGCTCTGGGTCTCCTAGAGTAAAACAGTGGGTAGTTCATCTCAGCATGAGAATTTATATATCCAAACATGAAATATACTGCCCGCTTCTTGTTAGCCTGCGTGGCAAACTCTTAAGGCATTACAATTCAGCTAAAGATAATGGTGAACAGCAGCTGAAAGTATAAAAAGGAAGACAGACATTTTAAAGAAAGGTAGCGCTGTCCCAGAACATGTTTTGACCTCAGGCATCTTGAGAGTCGGAGGCCTGGTGCTGTGTTGCTCTTTCTTCTTGATTCAATTATAAGTGATCTGTATTAACAGAAACACCTGGATCAGCAGCCTTCAAGAAATTTCAGCTGAAAACAAACATATGGGGCCAGAAGGAGGAGGAGAGAGAAGAGGAAGGGAAGTGACTTTAAGGAGGGAACTCAGGTGGTTTGAAGCCAAAGGAGAATAATTGTTACCCGGGCTGTAATTGAAGGTGCAGAGTGCCTCTAGCAGGAATACTTTTTTATTTTTTTAAAAGAAATTGGAAAATGTCAAGGATTGTTTAAGTAAAAGTTGATTCAGCAGAAGAGCAGCTGCATGAAGAAGGGGAAACTCTAAATGAAGTTTAAGGTTTCAAAATTCTATCACAGCTGTATAAAAGAAGTGAGTTGAGACAGGAACGTGCAAACTTTGGATGAAAAGCTTTTTTAAAAATTCAGTTACAAACTTTCTTTTCTCTCTCCCCTATTTGTTTATTTTATCTGTTTCTTTGGTTTATATGCCACTTCTGAGGCAATATGCCTACCAAAGCAAAACAGGTTAAAAACACACACACACTACCCAAATTAAAATTCACAGCAGTGGAACAGTTTCAAACCAAACAAGTACAAAATGCAAGATAGAAGTAGGAACATTCAGTCCAAAGCCCGAGTGAAGTAGAAAAACTGGCAGTGAAAACTCATGCAAAAGCTAGTACAGCTGTTTGTTGCAGCAACCCTGGCTACAAGTTCAGCAGGTGAATGGTGCATCTGAGACTGGGGGTGCTTCCCAGGCCCCTGTGGGGCAGTGTGAGGAGGCACTTCTTTGGGGGGCAGAGGGGGCAGCTCAGAGACCAGGGGTGGCAGCAATGGCTGCCCAGAGGACTCCCAAGGAGAGGGGAGAGGAGAGGAGGCTGAGGGAACCCTCCACAAGGGAGGGTGTTCAAAAAGGGGTGAGGGGCTGCCAGCTCTGAAGGCAAGGGGTGACATAACTGGGCTCCTGAGCCCCACAGGGGTGCCGCAGAAATAATGGAGTTAGTCAAGGCAGCTGTGGACCCAAGCAGGTTGAAAGTCTCTGCCTTAGAAGGAAATGTGGCCCTCAGGGTGAATGTTTCCTACCTCAATTTATCTCACTGGCTATCCTGAAAGATGCTGATCAGAGGACTGAAATGAGAAGAAACCCTCAGCACACTAAAGTGGCGCTTGGAAATTGAATGGACCAGAAAGGCAAGGACTTGGTTGGTTCTTCCTGAAGATGTATTCAACAACTTGTCTTACCAGCCTTTGGATCGAGAATTTCAACAGTCAGTTCCCTCTTGTGTCCCAGTATTGCATTTTTAGGCTTGTTCAGTGTTATTTTAAACACTTCAGTGTTTTCTTCAAGGCCATCATCCTGAAGGAGGATATTCCAGATCTTGATGGAAACACCTGTCAAAAGCATAAGATCTAAATCTACAAGTCGTATGTTACATTTGAAAATAGCTTTTGTATTGTTTTACCATAGGCACATAAGAACTGTCAGAGTCTGCAGCAACACTTCTGAGCCAACTATAGGTTGTGGCCGTAGACACTTGCTCTATACATGAACCATTTCCACCACAAAAAATTGCAGGGTTACCACTGTAAAGCCTCAACAGAAGAATGCATCAAGTCTAGGAAGTTTCTACCAAATAGCTATCTCTTTGGTGTCTTCTTTTGCAGGTCTTCAAACAAGGAGTAGCATATGCAGGCTCATTAACAGTACAAGGCCTAGTTCTTCCTCCTTTCACATCCACCAGGCACCTGCTTCCTGCCACATCAACCCCAGCTTTACACAATTAGAAGCCAAAAGTCACAGCTTACTTTCTCATGAAGCAATTATGGGCTATTATCTCAAGGAATATTAAGGGTTTCAGCAACCTTCAAAATCTACAGTGCTAGCAGTGATTTGTTTATTTTTCTTACATTTACTAAGGTTAAGCAGACATTTTCCCAATCAGATCATTTTCGTATAATCCTGTATTTTGGGTGGAAGTATTGAGCACGGACTTATGAATGAATAAGCCATAAAGGAGCATCTAACTCAATTCTTATTGGCAGTAACTTGGCAGAAAAGGAGAGCAAGAAGACTTCTGAATATCAAGGGTGCCCAGATTTTTACATTCCACCCCTGCCTGCCCATCCTTGTTCCTTTATCCTGTCCCACAAACACATTTCTACACCTGGAGCTCCAGGATTTTCAGAGCAGGAGCCGACCATGTTATGGGAAACAGCATGCAAACCCAGCAGATGATTTTGTGATATATCCTTAAACCCATGTTCTAATATGCTAGTGCCACAAAGGAGCCTTATAGCCTAATTTTCAAAGCACAATGTTGGCACCAGTCCCACTGAATAGAATCAGGCAAGTACAGCGGGAGCAATTTTAGGATTTCAGGATCCAGATGAAGTTTTATTCCTACCCTGGGCTCCCGTTCAACAAAGTACTTAACCACATGCTTAAGACCTATCAGGATTTTGTAGCACCAAGCACTGCAGAATATATTTTCCTTTCCTTACAGTAAATAGAGAAGAGTAACCTGAATCCTCTAACAATGATGAAATTATATTTGAAAGCAAACTCATTAAGAAAGGTTTTTGGCATTGTTATGGGCAGAGACAAACATCTGAAAGAAAGAGAACTCTAAGGAGAGTTTTTAGGTTTTTAGTTTTTTCTCTCCAAGAGAGCCAGTGTGGTGTAGTGGTTAAGAGTGGTGGACTTGTAATCTGATGAACTGGGTTCGCGTCTCCGCTCCTCCACATGCAGCTGCTGGGTGACCTTGGGCCAGTCACACTTCTCTGAAGTCTCTCAGCCTCACTCACCTCACAGAGTGTTTGTTGTGGGGGAGGAAGGGAAAGGAGATTGTTAGCCGCTTTGAGACTCCTGAAGGGGAGTGATAAAGCGGGATATCAAATCCAAATTCTTCTTCTTCTTCTTCTTCTAAGGAGGAAGTGTCTCTTCTACACACCCATATCTGGCAAGAAAAGGGGGTGTCTTGCTAAACCAGGGTAGCCCTTCAAATGTTGCTAGACTACAAATCCCATCAGCATGGCCAATGGTCAAGAATGATGGGGTCTGTAGTTCAACCAAGTATGGAAGGCATGATGTTAGCTATTCCTGTGCTATGTTCTCACTTTCAGAGTACAACGGTAGTGAGGTGCAGATCTGCAAAACCAGGCTCCCTATACCAGTGACACTGGCTTATGTGGGTGTGAGGCTGAATGCATCCATAAGCAGGAGCACCGGACTGGCTCCCTTTGTCCATTCACAAAGCCCTGCCTCTGCTGCTCCCCTGCTCTCCTCATCAGCATACAGGTAAGCTGCAGCGATACTCGTGTCAGAGAGGCATCTCCACAGTCTTATAAATAAGTGGAATCAGGGGGTGCCAACTTGAATAAAATATGGGGAGCAAGTAAGGTCCCCCACATAATCATTCACACACACACCATTTGAATGGCAATGTCCATCAACTTTGGGGGGGTCCAGCCCCCTCAAATATTTTATTGGAGGGCCAAAGGGACCTCAGCCCCTAGGAGTTCGCTCTTATGACTGGAATAGATAAATATATTTCACTGCCGCCATTTTATGTCCATCTAGTGGGTCTGACCCACAGAGATTAATAAGGCACGTGGAAATATCCAGGCTTCTCCCCATAGCTCCCCCATAGCACTTCCACGGGCCAGCCCCCCTTAAAAAAAATTCTGAGGTAATAAAAGGAAAGACAAACCTGGATGTTCACACAAGTTCTTGTGCTTGAGTATTTGTGGATCATGGCCAAAGAATTTTAGATTGAGGTGTTAATGACACTAAAGGAAAAATCTTCCTCATTCAAATGCCAATTTAATTAATAGTGCTAAAGCCTGCTCTAGGCCAAAAGTATCACTGATGAAATAGACAGAAACACACACCTGTCTTCTGAGCAGCCTGTGCCAGGAAGGTGAAAAGTTAAAAATCAACTAATGGTGGAGGCAGTGAGGCCCACCTAACAATCTATAAAATGGTGGTGTCAAGAAATTACACAGTTGTCAAGTGCTAACTTGGTAACAGTAACACTAGTAAGTGTCTAATTACACCCTTTCCTGTGAAGTAACATAGCAATTAGCCAACAGATTCCATGGAAAAACAATGGTTTTTTCTGTAAATAAGCAATAAAGTTAAACTAGTGTGGTAACTATTATACGAAGCCAATAAAATTGGATTCTGGCACATGGGATGATTTGCGTATCAGCTGTAGAACACTTAGAAGTGTGGCTTCCAGCAGCACTATGAAAATGTCAACCTACAGACTCATTTTTCATCTTCATATATAGTTACCATGTTCTATATCATGTTGAAGATAATTTCCCAAAGTTTCATTATCTGGCAGCAGGTTTTCAAAAGGGCATTTTACACATGAGTAAAACAGCCAGAAGCATGACATGAAAGGTGACTCGGAATTTCCCATTTTTCCTAAAGTTGAGACCTCTCTAAGAAAATAGAGAAGAGGTTAATAACTCTTTATTGTAGTGATAGTTTTGCTTTCTCATTTGGTGAAATGACAAGAAATTTTATGTTAGGAACAAAATCAGGTGAGCTTAGGACAAAAAAAACTTACATTAGTAGAGCATGCTACATTAGTCACAAAACCCCTCCCCTCAACAAAATGAAATGAAAAGTCTTTATGTTTTAACAATATTCTCTTCTTTGAGGTTCTTAGAATTAAGAAAATGTGGTGAGATATTAACTAAAATGTGTTTTACGTGCAACATTTATTGGGATCAATGTAACAGCACAACGATGCAACTAATTTAGAATATGTTGTCATGTACAACATTTAAGCTAGTTTTAAAAAGTAACAGAAGAGACTCCCCCACTTCCTTTTTCAGTGCTGAGTTTGAGCACAGGTGAGAGCTCCCTACAGAGAGCTTGTTGGCTCACCCAATTGTTTTCCTGAGTCCAGTGCTAAGAAGGATTGCCTGTTCTCCTGATAGAAGCTTACAAATGCCTCATTGGTCACTACAGAATTACCCTAAATCTCTTGGCTGCTTTCATGCCTTTATTCACAATAAATCAGGTGGACCACAATTGAAAGTGAAATTTCCAGTGCTAATTCAACTATCCAACTATCAATGCCTTTCAAGAGCATTAGCAAGCCATCAGCCTTATCACCTAATTCTGCATGATCTGGAGTTGATCATATCAACTAAGGTTGCAGAATTAATTCTCGGTAGACATGCATTAGATTGCACTTTGAGCAAATCACAAAAGACAGCAAAAATAACCCACATCAGAAGAACAAAAAGAATAGCATTGGTGACTTTCTTCTAACCTGGGGTTTCAAACAAATGGAAGCTAGAAGGCTAAATAAATATAACATTCCATTGATCATAGAAGGTAACCAAGATGGTTCCACTCATGCCCACCAGACCATCTTTCATTTCACACATCTTTTGCTCGGATACACCAGTAGTTGTGAGTTGCTGAAGAATATGAGCAAACTTTGATTTCAGCAGCCAATCCTTAATTGAACATGGTTGACAGCCAACTAGACATCATAATTTTTCTTGCTGTTACCTGGCAGGGTTCGTCTCCACTGGCACAATATTTCTCCACCTGTTTGGGAATGGTTCCCTAACACACTTCAGGATTTTTATAACACAGCCACAATGCTTAGCAGGTTCCCAAGACCACCTGGCTTTTCTTCCCAGACCCTCTGAAGGGAATGCAGAAAAGAAGAGGTAATGGGAAAGATCTGTTGTACAAACTACCTACCACTCACAATGTTGGATGCACTTCTCAATGTAAAAAGCCATAATAGAAAAGTTTAAAATTA
This sequence comes from Podarcis tiliguerta, assembly GCF_965153285.1. Lineage (NCBI taxonomy): Eukaryota > Metazoa > Chordata > Lepidosauria > Squamata > Lacertidae > Podarcis > Podarcis tiliguerta. Next base: position 58,471,588 of record NC_139539.1, read on the forward strand.
TTGCCTTACCAGGATCAAACTGCACTAATCTCGCTGTACTGTGTTTGAAGTCCAAGCCAACTCTTGCTGATACTTCTTGGACCTTAAAAATAACAACACACAATTAAGCAGCCTTCTCACCGAACAGATGAAATGCTCTTAATAGAACATTTTTTTAAAAAAAGTTTTAGGGAGTCTTTTCTTACCTTTATTCCAACAAATGAGGGCTCTGCACTCTCTCCTGTTCGTTGAAGCTTAATAGGAAGAGACCCAATGTTTTCACAGACTCGATAGCATGTTTCTGCCAGTTCTATACGGGACCATTTTATTTCAAGACTGATGGTGAAACAGTGTTAAAAGGAAAACATTATATTGGAGCCACAATGATCTCTGTTGCTGTAATTAAAGGCACAGTAAAGAATAATGAATCCCATTTACTACTAGTAGAAATGTGTGTAGGAACTGACGTTAGCACTGAATGTTGGAAGAATAAAAAAGCTTTGCCGCCTCATAAAGCTATCTTCCCAGAGACATGGAATTACTGAAGCCAGCATGCATGTAGTCGTGCCCGTAACACTTACCTGCATTATACTGTTTCCTTAAACATTTTGGGGGAACATGGCCCTCAAAATGTATTACTTCAAAATTAGCCTATACTCCAGAGCTTGAACTTATAGATTCAACATAAAATAGATTTGAATCTCTCTGTCACCCATAGAGTAAGCAATTAGAAAAACAAACATTCATACTCTTACTACTCCTTTACTGCATTAAACATGTGTATAAATGGATGGTCAAAAGTGTGTTATGGGATAACTTATTGACTTAAATTGATTTGAAGAATATACCCACAGCTCTAAATTGCTAGAACAGAGTGCATTCTCAAGGGAAAAGCCATGGACATTTTCTCTATAGCAATCATATTTCTTAAAATGTATTCTAGTTTGTGCTGAGGATTGCTAAGGGCCAATAGCTCCCATCTTTCCTACAAGCAGCTCAATGTGGTGTACTCTGTTCTTTCCCCATCCTCACAAGCTATGAAAAGATGGACACTTCTTTCCAAACTTAAGACCTTCCTGCAAAGATATACAATCTCGAAACAAACAAAAAAAGTCCTTGTGAAAATTCAGCAGCGTTTTAGTTTGCATTTCTTTTAATATATACATCTTTGTATATAATGCCGACTAGTATACATATTTTTGCAAAGCAAATTTCCCCTTATATAATGAATTTTGCATGCTATTTTAACTAATATATGCATTTTAACTTATATTGCAAAATTCAGAGAAATACAAACTTCAAAGACCATATTCCCTCATATGAATTTGCCCAGGCTTTGAGATTTTCCAGGGAGGCCCTTCTTTTGGTTCTGCAGCCCTCACAGGTGTACTTTGTAGGTACATGGGAAAGGGTCTTATTGGTGGCTTCTCCCAGAATTTGGAACTCCCCGCCAAGACTGGCTCCCTCCTGGTTGTCCTCCTTTCAGCAAAAGACTTTCTTGTTTCAACAGGAACTGGCCGATTTTACAAAAAGGGCTGGTGCTGCGATGTTTTCCTTGCAACAATTGGTGTGTGATCTTTTATATGCATATATATATTATAATAGGGACGCGGGTGGCGCTGTGGGTTAAACCACAGAGCCTAGGACTTGCCGTTCAGAAGGTGGGCGGTTCGAATCCCTGCGACGGGGTGAGCTCCCATTGCTCGGTCCCTGCTCCTGCCAACCTAGCAGTTCAAAAGCACATCAAAGTGCAAGTAGATAAATAGGTACCGCTCCGGCGGGAAGGTAAACGGCATTTCTGTGCGCTGCTCTGGTTCGCCAGAAGTGGCTTAGTCATGCTGGCCACATGACCCGGAAGCTGTACGCCGGCTCCCTCAACCAATAAAGCGAGATGAGTGCCGCAACCCCAGAGTCGGTCACGACTGGACCTAATGGTCAGGGGTCCCTTTACCTTTACTATATATTATAATTTTAATAATGTTTACCTTTTAATGGTTGCTTTTTAAACAATTGCTAATTTTTAAATGAGATTTATATCCTACTCATTGGATCCTCAAAGCTGTTTATAAATTTTGCTTCATCTTACACCCTTCCCCCTGGTTCCTTAACCTTTGCTGTGGAGCATGATTCTCAGCAGCTCATTCCACCCTCTTAACACACAACATACCGTATTTTTCCCTCTATAAGATACCCCAATGTATAAGACGCCCCCTATTTTGGGGGATTCCAATTTAAGAAAACTGGGGGAGATGTATTTGTGTATAAGACACCCCCCAATTTTTGACATTCTTTTTTCCGGGGGAAACCTAGTCTTATACAGGGAAAAATACAGTATTCCTCTTATAACAAACATTAATTAAAATAAGGCAAACAACTTTACTTTTGGGCTCTGAAGTACTGTTCGAAAACAAAGTCCCACATGATGTCACCCCTTGGCAGCAGCTTGAAAGTCCCTGCCCCCTCTGAGACTGCAGATCAGTTCCAATGTCTCAGGAGAAAAAGCAGGTGCTGCTCTGTTTCCAGTGAGATTCTGCCGAAATGGTGCATGTCATTCATTTCATTTCACTCCCATCCATGAATGAATGAAACATCATAGGATTATCATAAAAACATCATCACCAACAAAAACATACTGAAGTGTGATCCAGATAGGCCTTTGAAATATGTACTCCTTTCTCCCCGCCCCCTCAACAAACTTTTATTGACATTTTCTCAATGTTGCTGTAATTTTGCATGTTGTATGCTGCCTTGCTATATATTTTAGGAAAAGTGTGACCTGTAAATATTTAAATAATAAAACAATTTCACCTATAAAAAACCATCAAATCAATTTCAGATATAGACTGAGGTTTTTTTATAATAAAAAAAACTCTGCTCAAAAGCCTGGTGGGAATAGGAAGGTCTTCAATAGCTGCCGAAAAGACAACAGAGATGGCCACACTAAAGACAGAGTTCTTGACATGTTGGTATATGAAGAATGCCTTCTCCTGCAGAGCAGAGTGATCCATTGGGGATATAAGAAGTGGGATTATATTTTAAGGACCTAAAACATCTTTTTAGGTGCATGAGCTATTTCCTTCCTCCTAGGGCCGTGGAGCTCTTTATTTATTTTCAGTATTTATGCATTCCTCTCTCTGAATTTCTTCCCATCATATATTCACCCACTGATATATGAACAAGTGCAGATTTAAGACGCCATGGTAATGGTTTACTTATTCTTTGAGACTTTAATAAATAACAACAGAGGCAAACAACAAACAGCCTGAAAAGTTTGGCTTCCAGGCTTCATTTCATAATGCAAAGTGTGTTCTGTCCACATGATATACAGCTTCATAGTCATTTCTGAGTTGCTTTAGAAGCAGTAAAACTGTACCTTGCAAGGATTTAAAATCATTGTTCTGCAGCAATGATTTTTTGAGCAACAGAGAAGTTAAAATGTATTGGGTTGCAAATGGGAGGAGACTGGGATAAAGGGCAGGCCCAGACAGTATTTTCTAAGGCTCCTGGTTGCATATTGTACTGCAGAATTGTGAGTTTTTGAAATGTCCCTGGTAAAGATTGTTTTGCCCTCACTGCAGGGAGACCCGCTGTGACACAGACTACATATCCTCTGCTGGCCACTCCTTACCAACTGATTACAGTGGTACCTCGGGTTACAGACGCTTCAGGTTACATACGCTTCAGGTTACAGACTCCGCTAACCCAGAAATAATACCTCAGGTTAAGAACTTTGCTTCAGGATGAGAATAGAAATTGTGCTCTGATGGCGCAGCAGTAGCAGGAGGCCCCATTAGCTAAACTGGTGCTTCAGCGTAAGAACAGTTTCAGGTTAAGAATGGACCTCCGGAACGAATTAAGTACGTAACCAGAGGTACCACTGTACACACAAAAAAAGGGCCTGTCCTGAACTGCAGCAAAAAAATACATCCGAAAGTTGCAATTAATTAAAATTAATTCATCTAGACATTCTGATAGGGACAGCTCACACATTATGCTCCCCCTAATAAGAGGTATGATTGTCAAGGAGACTTGCATATGCTCCCACCTAGCACAGCCTCCAGCAGAGCATTGTAAGCAAATAGTATCATATGAGCAGGTGGAGGAAGCTCAAACTCGTTCCGCTTTCCCACTCTGCTATTCCTTGCTATAGCTAGGATTCTCAGACCCATTCCTCCAGTTCTGGGTATTTCAGACAGGTACCCCTCATTCCATTGTTGAGACCTGATATGCCAGGCTGTATTTCCTCTCCAACCACTTAATCCAGATTTAGCTTTTCCATGGAAAATCCAATATTTGAGTAGGAGGGAGGGACTCTGCCAATGCCCTGTTTCCAGTATTCAAATTATGCATTTACGACATTAAGCCCCTGCCTGGAAGTACCCGAAATGACGGAGGAATGGGAAACAGGCTGAGTGGTGTATCTTTCTTTCTTTCTTTCTTTCTTTCTTTCTTTCTTTCTTTCTTTCTTGCAGTTCTTTCCTTCACCAGTTCTACTACATATAGGATTGTTGTCACGTCATATCTGTAGTTTCTCACACTACTCCATGCCGCACAAACACACCAGCCCAGATAAAATAAATATGAGCAGCACTTTATTACAGTCTAGCCTCTTGCTGGAATAAGGAACAAAAGGGCACAAAACACTTTATAATGCTTTTCACATAACTTCCCTAGATTTATATTGAAATATGATCTGAATCCTATGGGGGGACCACAAACCAAAGGCACTAAACCTTCTCAATGGAGCAGAGCAGTTCCTTTTAGTACAATGCTAATATTCAGAGTTGTATGTACCTTGAACCATTTTTCCATGCAAGCTATGAAGTGTCCATCTTTTCATAGCTTGTGGGGCAGGGGAAAGAACAGAGTACACCACTTGAGCTGCTTGTAGGAAAGATGGGATATAAAAGGAGTAAGTAAGTAAGTAAACATTTTCTTATTAAGCATATTCATACTTACATTTCTGGAGCTATAGTGTTGCCTGCTCTGTCTGAAGCTTCAAATTCAAAGGTATCTGAAGTTACCTCAGTGGTAGGATTTAAGATGTACCGAATATTATGCTGGTTTAAGTCATGTTGTGTAAAAGAGTTTTGCAGAAGACGGCCTGTTGTAGAGTGAAAGAGAGAGTGTGTGCAACAGCATAAAGTAAATATATATTTTTCTATACAGGATGTTCAACAGTAACTTAAATTTTTTGCCTTCACATTACGATATTCAGTTATAGCTCCAAACCCTTTGAAACTCAAATTATTTTAAAGCTGTCTAACCTTATTCCAGATAATTATTTCCATCATGTTAAAAATGACAGCTGAGACAAGGCAACTTTTCAAACAAATGTTTTAAGACAGTGTTTCAGAGGCTTCAGAGGCTGGCAAATGTTAATTACTTTATTAGATAACCAGTGAGTCACATAATTGCCATGCTTGTTGGAAACAAAATAGACTCTTATGCATTTAACTTAAATGTAAATGGCCCTCTAATTCATATGTGAATTATGTTTTTATACAACAATAATAGGTTGAATTTCACAGGTGAGGTCCGTAAAATTGCCAATTCAAACCATTTTTCCTCACATAATAAAGCCTGAACACATGTAAAGAGTGCACACAAATCTTTACTAATCCAGTACAGAAGAGAAATAGAGTGAGATAATTTCTTTCTTTCTTTAAACTCTCGTTGTGCCTGAACCTGCCTTACCAGCACTGGCAGGAAACAGATGTGACTGAAGAGGGAGATGGACAATCTATGACCCTTCAGAAGGTGTTGGGATTACAGCTCTTATCATCACTAACTATGCTGACTGGATTTGGAGTCCAACAATATGTGGAGGGCTACAAGTCCCCCCATATCCTTGACATGGTAACAATTTTGCTTATTTTAATATGTGCAACCTTTCCGCCTCTGCAAAGGCTGATTATGCACATGATTAAAACACATGAAGGGCAAGCATGCAATCCATACATCATGTGGCCCTTTCCACATCTATGGCATTAGTACTGGTGATTTGTGCTCATAATGAAAGAGTCACAGAATCCGCTCTCCATGTACACAAATGAAAAGACGCACACAAAACAAGTACAGTGGTACCTCGGGTTACAGACGCTTCAGGTTACAGACTCCGCTAACCCATAAATAGTACCTCGGGTTAATAACTTTGCTTCAGGATGAGAACAGAAATTGTGCAGCAGCGGTGCGGCAGCAGCTGGAGGCCCCATTAGCTAAAGTGGTGCTTCAGGTTAAGAACAGTTTCAGGTTAAGAACGGACCTCCAGCACGAAATAAGTTCTTAACCTGAGGTACCACTGTAGTCAAGAAATAGCCCTGGGTCGTGAAAGAATTGGCATAGTTTACTATTTCGTTCTCCTACTAGAATTGATCTATGTAACAGTGTGAGGAGCAAGTGGCTCTCTTGGGTAGAAGATAAGGCATTGGGTGGAATCTTTAAGTCTAACATCAGGCGGGTGGGTGTGATGTGGTACATCACCTCCCCCACAGAACTGTGTGATAATATGGCACCCTATTAGAGGGGTCTAGTTGGAGGTCTCTATCCCAAAGCCAAGGCATGTGGCAAATGGGCCAAAGAGCTTCCTTCAGCAGCTTGGCAGCACCATCCATGTAGACCTGAGTCTTGCTGAGGACCCTTTGAACCTAGGCTTGACCCTGTCACGTGTCAGCCTTCCACCACAGGGCTGAGAGGGATATACACCCAATGCCTAAGCCGGGCATAGGCAAACCCGGCCCTCCAGCTGTTTTGGGACTACAACTCCCATCATCCCTAGCTAACAGGACCAGTGGTCAGAGAGTTTGGCCTAAGCCAAAATCAACCTACATCTGGAAACAAAGTTGTGGCCTAATCCCAGAATGCTGTCTTGTCCTTTTTGTTCACCTTCATAGGTCCAGCCCCTAAATCAGAGTTTAAAGAAATAAAATACCTGTTCCAGAATTTTCAAGATGTCCAAAGAAAGGATGTCTCCGAACACTGAAGATGAGTTCCTCATCTCTGCTATTGTCATCTGTGACTTTCAAATTGTGAACAGTGATCGGTACTGCAAACCTCCCGTCTTTCAGGTTTTGTATAGTGGTTGGGCTTGCCTTTACAATGAGTTTTGGAACCATTTTATCTTGACATTCTACCTGTTAAGAGAACACATTTGGAATAAAATTAAGGTGAAAAGGAGAACTTGAATTGTTTGTTAATTCTAAAGCCATGGCCAATGGCCTAGGGAGAATATCTGGAGAGCCAGAGGATTCCCACCTCCTGATCTATACAATATATTCAACTTGAATATTACGCATGAAACGTGAAATTGCATTTTGCTCCACTTAATAATTAAGTTAGTTGCATGAAAATACAGACACCCTTGCCGTTGTGTGCTACAATACATTGTCCGCTACATTTCCAAGCACAATTCAAAGTGTTGATGCTGACCTCTAAAGCCCTAAAGGGCCTTGGTCCAGTATACCATATTTTTCGCCCTATTGGACGCACTGGCCCATAGGACGCACCTAGTTTTCAGGGGGGGGAAATCAAGGGGGAAAAATATTATTCCCCCCCGCAGCTCTGGGAGCAGCGGACAGGCTGCACGCAGCGTGAGCGCTAGCTACTCCAAGACTTTCTCCCTGCTTTTGCGGGAGGTGGCGGAATTCCCCCACCTCCCGCAAAAGCCCACAAGAGCCATGCACGACTCCTACAGGCTTTTCGACCAGGAGGGAAAAGGGACTGAAACGGCCAGTCAGTCCCTTCTCCCTCCTCAGGGAAAAGCCCCCAAGAGGGGTACGCTCTTCAAAGGGTGTGCGGCTCCTGCATGCTTTTCTACGAGGTGGGGGAATTCCCCCACCTCCTAGAAAAGCCAGCAGAAGCCGCGGAGCCCCTTTAAAGAGCGCGTGGCTTTTGCCTGCTTTTGCGGGAGGTGGGGGAATTCCCCCATCTCCCGCAAAAGCCCACAGGAGGGTTGGAGAGTAGCGGGATGGCGTCGCACGCCTTCCCGCTGCCCCCATCCCCTGGGGCTGGCGATGGGGGAAGCGCTGCTTTCCCCCCCGCCAGCCTCCAACCCGGGTTGGAGAGTAGCGGGAAGGCGTCATGCGCCTTCTCGCTGCCCCCCATCCTCTGGGGCTGGCCATGGGGGAAGCGCTGCTTTTCCCACCGCCAGCCTCAAAGAGCAGACTCTCCTGGCTTCAGCGGAAGGAACACAAAGCCTCCTGAGCGCAGGCTTCGGAGGCTTCACGTTGCTATCACTGAATCCAAGGAGCCTGCATTCACCCCATAAGATGCACACACATTTCCCCTTCATTTTTGGAGGGGGAAAGGTGCGTCTTATAGGGCGAAAAATACGGTACCTGACGGAGCGTCTCCACTTCCATTGTTCTGCTTGGACACTGAGGTCCAGCGCCAAGGGCCTTTTGGCGGTTCCCTCACTGCGAGAAGCCAAGTTACAGCCTTCTCAATAGTGGCACCCGCCCTGTAGAATGCCCTCCCACCAGATGTCAAAGAGAACAACAACTACCAGACTTTTAGAAGACATCTGAAGGCAGCCCTGTTTAGGGAAGCTTTTACTGTTTGATGCATTACAGTATTTTAATATTTTGTTGGAAGCCACCCAGAGTGGCTGGGGAAACCCAATAAGATGGGCAGGGTATAAATAAATATATTATTAGTAGTATTAGTATTACTACAGTTGGTAAAACACAAAAACCAGCATGACATACCACACAGCAGTAGCTTCCCAGTACTCCCTCCATTTCCCACTTTTATTTTTAATAGCTGTAAGAATTCTGGGATTTCAAATGAGCTATTATTTATGTACCAGGACACGGGGGAATGGCTTCAAAGGGCATCTGGATTCTGATGCATTGGCAAAATAAATCATCTAGTGATAAAATGCAAAAATTAAGTACAGATTGCATAGATTTGATGTGGTTATTCTGAAAAGAAGGAACAGCATCTTAAAAATGGTGGACAGGTGCTAAAAGAGAAAAGGAGGGATTAATAGGCTCTATGTTTGGGAATGGCTGGAAAGCAGGAGAAATTACGGAAAGATTTCACAGGGCACAGTACTGTAACTCCTGGTGGTGATGTTTTGGGGAAAACCAGAAAAAGGGAAGTGGGTTACAGCCAGAGGCTGAATTAAGATGGATCGCTAGATTTGTTGACTGGGGAAAAGGATGCAAGGGCTGGGATAAGTTGCAAAAGGGACATGGAATAGAAAGCACAAGCTTTTTCAGCTTTAAGAAAAACCATCCAAGTATGCCATCCCCCTACAGCTTGGGTCATGCTCCTTCAAGCATTCAGCTGACTGGCAGTTTCAACCTGAAATTAGACCAGAGAAGGGGAATGACGGCATTTCAGTCCACTGTGGTAATGTGTGGTCCCCAAAGAAGGAACAACCCTACTTTCCCTGTTGACATCATTGTAATTCAGCCAAGTGTTGAGTTTTATACCACTGAGATGCTCATCTATCCAAACTTTTTTCACCTGTTCTGATAATTCGCCATCCTCTGGGAGATACACCTTCATGCCACTGTCCAACCAATTAGTTGCTTGACTGACTGCATTCTGCAGTCCTTAAGTGATGGTTCCCTATCTGACATCTTATGACAACTGATTAGTAAACTAGGCCATGAGATTTAAGAAACATGCTATTTAGGAGCTACTTCCCATTAACTCCTTGTGTTCCGAAACCTGCAATTCTCCCTAAAACTGAGTTATAACAATAAGAGATCAAGGTAGGTTTTGAATTTATAAGGTAACCTATAACTTGAAGGCTACACACTTACTTTGGAGTAAGTTCCATTGAACTCAGTGGTGTTTACTACAAAGTAATAAAAGAAAAAGCACAGGATCGGGGTGTACACATTGCAGCTGTTCACAGTAAAGAGGAAACCTCCCCCACTCCACGTTTTAACATATAAAAGCATATTTTAAAATGCAAGTGTCTCCCAAGACTGTTCAATAAACCATGACAAAACTGGGTTACTCAAAAATGCACCCTTAAAACAGGAACAGCAAGCCACAAAAAGCAAAGACCTAAATAGACTGAACCTGATCACCCTGTGAGGTTTTGGAGGGTTGGACCATAGTTAAGAGCAGCAAGGGATCAGTTAAATGTCATTTAGAATTTCACTGCATTTGGTCAGGAACATGTTCTCACATGAGAGCTGGTCAAACCAATCTTTCCGAAACACTGATTTCTGAACTTTTGCCAGGTGTCTCTCTCTGGTGGCCACTGAGGCTGATTTACCAGACATGTTAAGCTTCTCAGTCTTGAATAAGCAGTTAAATGTGTACCCAATGTCAAGCAGCAGGTTTAAAGGCACAGAGCTAAATTTCACAGGTAAACAGCAACACTTAGATGTTTAATCCATGGAAATCAGTGGGTCTTGGGACAAAATCATGCAACCAGTTTAGAGGCTTCTTTTGAATGTTCCTGTCCATCTCTGACCACCCCATGGATCTGGATTCTGATGATTATAACAGCAATACTCCCAAAAGGTTATTTGTGGTTTGATTAACCAGACACAAAAGACCGCTCCTATACCTTTAACAGCTGCACGGGAGATGGAATTTTGGCACATATCTTATAAGGAAGAGGAAACCAAACCTGCTCCCCCTTCCCCCATTCTGTGCGATTATTATGAACCCTTTCTCCTTTGTACTTTGGCTCACACTGTTGACCTTACATGGCCATTTCCATCCAAGGTCATGCCCTCCTAGCTATAGGCACAGTTAGAATAGAATGGCTCAGATTGAGACTTCCCATGAGATGAACTCGAATCACAGGACACTCCAGCTGGAGGAAGAAAAGGGAGGTGACGATAGCTGATTTCTCCTTTCCTTCCCCCCTTGAAAATTTGTTCTGGAGGGTTAGGGGACCCTACATAACAGTGTGGGAGGCAATGCTTGTGTCTGCTAGAGTAAAAAAATATTTGCGAAAATTGGCTCTCTCCCTCTTCCTCCAGTGGGAGCTTTTGTTGACTCTCAAACCTTCCATGAACAATGGCTAGTTTCTATCTCCACTGTTGGAGGCTGTATGCCTTTGAACACCTCCCAGATGCTCAGGTCCTTCTTTTGGACTTACTATTGGCATTTATTTTGTTGGCCACTGTGAGAACAGATGCTGAAGAAGGGTTGATGGCCTGATCCAGAAGACTCTTATTATGTTTATGGATAGAAGATATATTCTGGACCCAAGTCAACGGTTTGGGCACAATTCCCACCATAACGTTTGATATGATAAATTCATCAACTTTTCCCTCTCAGGTGGTAAAATACTGTCTTGCCTCATGTGAGTGCATTTACCATGTTTAGAAAAAAGAAGAAATATAATTTCCATACACACCTGTATTGTAAATTCTATGGAGGCATCTGTCAGTTGTCCATTAACCAAAAATCCATGGTTGACTTTGTCCGTAGCTATAAATGAGAATTTATCAATGTGTCCACCTCCTCTATTGTGCTTGTAGTACACTTTTGCGTTATCCACATCCAGCTGTGTAAACTGGCCAGGGTAGATGACAGTTTCCCCCATGTATAAATGTCCATATTGTGGATACTGTGTGATGATATAGGTGAGGTTTTTCACTGGACTGTCTACATCTGTAAGCTGAAGAATATCGGAAGTTAAAAAACCTATACTCCCCTCCACAATATGGAGTCCTTTGTTTGTAAGCAGTGTAGGCGGAATCTGGTCGTTGTGCTCAATATTCAATTCTAGGAGGCCTTTTTTCTCCATGTGGCCATTACTGATGGTAAAACTATTTCAGAAAAAAAAAGAAGAGAGGAAGATTATTTATTTATTAAAAGATGGTTCCATTGTTACACATGGCATTAGACAGAGTTGAATGGCAGTGCCCTGATCCTGGTTTCAGGACACCCTTGGGCATGATGCTCTCAGTTGACTCAGGTATCTGTGTGCTCATTCATTTGCTTTGCTCTCTGGGCCAACTTGTACCACTTCATAGAAGGGGAGGACAAAATGTTACTTGTCCTTCCCTTTTCTCCTCCCAATAGTTACTCCTTGGAGCAGGTAGGGGAACAGGCAGTAACAACATAGGAGCAAGTTCAAGGGGTCTTGGGGACTGGTGGTAGGGAAGAGGAAGGTCAGGTGGCTCTGAGGATTCTTGGTGAATGGACCTTGGCAGGTGCCCAGTTATGCCAACTTCCAATGTCAGTCCTGTGAATAGACTTTGAAAAGCTTGAACTGAATGAAAAGAGGAGGAAGTAAAAGCAGCCCAGCCAAATTGCTCATGTTGTCGGCTCCTGAAGGGACAATCAGTCAGCCCATGAGATCTCTGCTGTTCTATATTTTGAAATTTGTGTTTAATATTTTAAAATTGTAAACTGCCTGTGGTCCCTTGACAGAAGGTCAACATATAAATCTGTTAGATAAATAAATAGATTGAGTCAGAAGCCAGGGGAGGGGAGGCAGCAAAGCCATGAATGAATGAAGTTGCATGTTTACTTGGTTCAACTGAAACCAAAGGCCTAAGAGAACCATTGTCTCTCATCCATGGCCTGTAGGCTTGAGTGGGGTTAGGCCTAACCGACAGTGGCTTGGAGCTCTTCAGTTCACCTGCCTCTCTTGGTGTTGGCAGCAGTGTCTAAAAGGCAGCAGAACAATGCTGCTATTATGGATGGAAGGAGGAAGGCAACAAAAGTAAAGACTGGTGTGTGTGTCATGGGACTGTTTCAAGCAACCTGCTGAGTAGAGCACCACTCTTGCAACAGATCGAATATTTATGAATGTTCCACAACACCACAGTAAATGTTCAGTGTCAATGGATTCACCACCCAAAAATCCCTTAGTGCCTATAAGTTTCAATACAGTGGTACCTCAGGTTAAGTACTTAATTTGTTCCGGAGGTCCGTACTTAACCTGAAACTGTTCTTAACCTGAAGCACCACTTTAGCTAATGGGGCCTCCTGCTGCTGCTGCGCCGCCGGAGCAAGATTTCTGTTTTCATCCTGAAGCAAAGTTCTTAACCTGAAGCACTATTTCTGGGTTAGTGGAGTCTGTAACCTGAAGCGTATGTAACCTGAAGCTTATGTAACCCGAGGTACCACTGTACTGCTCTTTATATAACTGCAGGAAAGCTACAGAATTTGCAGAGTTAATAGTTTCTATTAAATAGCTTCTATTTTTGCATCCTGCAAACAGCTTTGGAAACTGATCAATAAATTTGTGAAGCACAATGTAGGAAGCAACATTATCCCAAGGGTCAGGTTCACTATTCTGTCTACCTCAGTGCAGTTCTTTCTGACTAGGCACAGGCTCTACAGGGTTTCAGACAGGATCCTCTACCTGGAGATGACTAGGATCCAACCTCAGCTCTTCTGCATGCAGATCATGTGCTCTGGTCCCAAGTCACACCCCTTTCCACTGAACTGTAGTTCAGGATGTTCCCAGTTCAAGTCTTCCTTCTACCATAAACTCATTAGGCAGCCATAGCTGGGAAGCACAATCTCTCAGCCACAACTCACCATCAGCAAGAAGGGAACTGTGACCTACCTAACAGGGTTGTTGCAATTATTGTTCTGGCAATAAGCAAGGAGTGATTTGAATCTTCTAAGGCTGTAATCCTATACCCACCGATTTGGGAGTAAATCCCATTGACCTCAGTAGAGCTTTCCCCCTGAGTAGACAGGATATTACTGTCAAACTCTAAATGCTACTTGTTATCCATTATTTATATACAGCACCCAAACACAGAACTGTGCCCCACAGGACGACGATTTAATATAGGTTCTTGGCATTTTGTCAGTAGATATTCTCATTTTGTTCTGTTGCCCTCAGTATACGTTTCACTTGCCTAGTCTTCAGAAACACCATTTAAGTTTTCTCACTATGTTCTTTTCAACGAATAACCAAGAATTTATTCAGACACAAAGCTTGGGAGATGTCATATCTTCAGGCACACTGGTTAATTTCCTTATAGTTGCTTTCTGGTTTCTCTGTATGTCACTATCTGCCGCTTCTCTGGATACTTCTCACACATTAGCGCTAATTAAGAGAAATGTTGTCTGCTATCAGTGCTACTTTAGTACACACACACACACACCATCATTTCCAGGGGCTACTGTAAGAAAATAAAGTGAGCTGATAGTGTAGTGTAGTGTTCTACAATTACAGCTTCTGACTGCTGTGTGGTGCAAACAAATATTCACCTGAGCCAGTGAAGAACCTGGAGTTTCCTCCGGTTCTATAGCAAAAAAAAAAAAAGGCTAACAAAGAGCACAATCCTAACCATGCCTACTCAGTAGGTATACCTATTGAATTCAATGGGGCTTTCTCCCAAGTAAGTAGGGTTGGGACTGCAGCCTAAGGGATTTGAATGGACATCTGATCTGTTACCTACACATTAATTTTCTTATATGTAAGAGCTTTCATTGCAATCATAACACAACAGTGAAAAAGAGCATGATTGGGCCTCCTTTGCTCGCCACACCTCCTTTCCGCCACTATTGAGCAGCACCACAGGAGTGTGTCTGCACTGCCTGCTCCTCCTGCTCCCCCCTCCCTCTTCCTCCATGCAGAGAATGTGCTAACTTACATAACAGGCTGTGTAAAGGTCAAGTTACTAGAAAATTTAGTATGAACACAAGGAATTAAATGACAGGAATCAAATGCGAAAGCATAGCAGAACGTGGCATCTGCTTATAGAGAATACTCTAACCATTCATATTTCTAGAACCCTTCTGCTTGAAAATTAATGCCCTCACTGTTCTCCAGGTGTGAATGAAGTTGAATCTGTTGAATTTTTTGAGAGATTCCCACGAATACGAGGCTCAAAAGCTTGACTGCCTGTAGCAACAGTCCTCTTTCACTTGAAGAAGAAAAAAAATCCATAGTAATCTAGGGTGCATATTTTTCAGTTCACTTTATCTCTTTCTTTCACGCTTTAGCCAAATAGGCTCCCAATCCTGCTCTACTCTTCATAATAACTGGGTCCTATTCTTATATTGTTCCTCTTCTTCAAACAAGCTGTCATTTTTAAAATGCAGGCTGTCACTGTCTGTCATACCACTAATTAAAAAGACAACCCCCCCCCACCCCAAGGAAATTAAAATCCAGGGTGTGTGTGAAGCATGGCAGTGCACCCATTCGCCCCACCCAGGATGCAGGGCTGACTATATCCATGACCTGCTTCGAGATATGAAGGGCTCACTATTTTAAAAAAGACCAGAAGGCTCAGACTTCTGGCTACTGTACCTTCTCACAATAAGACAGCTTAGCAACTTCAATAAATAAGCGGTATATTTAAACAAACAAATAAAAATAGAACTTTTTCTAAACCAAAAGTTGTTGCGCACCACAAATGTCCATGTTTGTAAAATCAAGGAACATCCTTGAGTGGAGTTGGCACATTGTCATGATGCTCTGATGCACTTTTATGTGCATTGGTTCTCAGGCAACTGATTTGAGCGCTGCATCCCACCCCTAGTCTATAACTGTAGAAATCCAAATTATGCTCTCAAAATAAATCACTCATCCCAGTACCCCCATATTATATCCAACTAATTCTACTTGGCCCTTCTTTGCTCCAATGCATCATCATGCACATATCCCATATCCCAGAATCTTTCAGGGATTTGTTGTCTGTTTGTCTGTGCTGGTCCCGGGGGGGAGGTTACCATGAGGCGTGGTCAGAGTCCGGTCCTGGGTCAAGGGTCTGGAGACTGTCCACCAAGGGCAAAGCAGGGTCCAAAGCAAGAAGCTGGGCATGGTCGGGAACTCTGGAAGAACAGGTCTGGGTGCTGGCAGAAACAGGTTTCCAACGACGTTGCTCCCGCAACCTGGGACTGGGCTGACTGGCCTTTATTTCCTCTGAGGCCAGGGGTGGTCCCAGCCCACAGGTGACCCACCTTTCCTGGCCTTAAGGTGAGCACTCCTCCTCAGAGAACTTAGTTCCCTCCACCTCTCTGCCCTGAGCCTCTGCAGCTCAGGAGTGGCTGGAGGGTTATTGGACCCAGGGGCAGCTTCACCTTCCCCTGACAGGGCTGGGAAAGGTGCACCTGCAGGCAATGGGCCCTCAATAACCTCCGGAGCCAGAGTGGATACATCTGGTGTCTGCTCCTGAGGATCCGGCACAGGTGCAGGCCCTTCGGATTCAAGCCCCTGCCCCGGCTCAGCCGGCTCTGGAGGCGGGGACTCCTGTGTAGGCTGGGACTCCTCAGATTCAGATTCTGAATCAGATTCCCAGGCCATCACACTGCCAAGTCCCTATCCCACTCCTGCTAATAGGCTGAGCTCTTATACAGTCACAGAATGTTTGTGACTATTATACTGAACGAAACAGAAGGTAATGGAATACTGATATAGATTAAAAGCCAATGCCCAAAAAGGGGCGGAGGAAGGATGTGTGTGGTGGAGGTGGGCCACCCCGGGTGTCACCACTGAGGGGGTGACAAAATGCCGGGTGATACTCACCGCAGGGCCTGCAGTGCACTGAGCCACATGTCTCTCCTGGGAGTGATGTGGTGGCTTGGGCACCTGCAGGATCCGTGCTGCCCCAAAGGAGGCCTACCGCCTCCTCAGCTGTAGGGTGGCTGAGTGGGAAAAGCCAGGCAGACTCCTTGGAGGCTCCGCGGAGTGTTCTGCCCCAGCTCACCCCTGTGCCCAAAGATGCACACATCTAGATACCCAGTTTCTCTTCTGCTCTTCAGTCCAAGCAACAAATTCTGACAATTCCGCAGTACAGTGGTACCTCAGGTTACATACGCTTCAGGTTACATACACTTCAGGTTACAGACTCCGCTAACCCAGAAATAGTGCTTCAGGTTAAGAACTTTGCTTCAGGATGAGAACAGAAATCGTGTTCCGGCAGTGCGGCGGCAGCAGGAGGCCCCATTAGCTAAAGTGGTGCTTCAGGTTAAGAACAGTTTCAGGTTAAGAACAGACCTCCGGAACGAATTAAGTGCTTAACCTGAGGTACCACTGTATATGAATACCTTAAACAAACAAACATGCAGAAGAGTCCAAGGTTCAGTGCTGCAAACCCAATATGCCCTGGTCTATGCTCTTGGGTGTGTGGAGTGATACCTTCCTTTCAACAGAGGAACCAATCCATTTATCACAGGGACAGACATGTAAGTAAGATCTGCTACCTATGCAGAAATGAATAGGGCAACTTCAAGTGAGCCCCGGAGCTCATACAGCACCAGGAAGAATTCACTGTACTGCGGCAATAAGAGTTTCTTTATTATGGGGCGCGCATGTGCGTGCACACGAAACCAGAGATATCTAACCGCAGCACTAAATATTCTCTGGAAATTTTTAAGCAGCTTTGTATTGAAAGGGAGCGTGTTCTTTTGCTTCTTCTTTTTTTTATAAGAAATAGGCAGTGCTCCAGTCTCCAACTGCTACTCTTCATGTTTTTAATCACATCTGCTACATAGATGTGGCTATGAATAATTAACGATGCCTCCAACATTACACTCATAGATTACGGTGGAGGAAGCGACTGGTGCACCGTCTCAAACAGCATAAGCCATTTAGGAAACTGTTATCCACTTTCCCTTTATATTTGCCGTGCAATCACTTACTGCTTAAAAGGGTAAATCTTTCATAGCTTTAATTAAAGCATTTAATATAATTTACACTGATGCTCTATGTGCTCAAGGTCTGTCAAAATTGATGCTTTAATAACATGTCATTCCCCCTCTCTCTCTTTTTCCCCTCCCCCTCTCCACTCTCCCGACTGGCCTGAAATCTGTTAAAATTACCACTAATCTAATTGGGAACAAAGTTGTCAAATGCACGCAGCTCTGACAGTTTGTCTTTCTGCAAACTGCCAACAGATTGCAAGTTACGCATGTGTTGCGCAGATGGGTAAGTTAAAAGGAACACACCAAAAAAAAAAAAAAAAGCAATTTATTAAATCACCTGGAACCAGCAGCTCCATTCCAAAAATAGTGAGAATGAAATATAGCAGGAGCTACGAGAGTTGGCACTGGAATATGCCAGAAGGTACCAGTTACAAAACAAGATAAACATTTTGAGAAGCCTCAGCTGCGTAGCAGAATAATGAGGAGTTATTTAACCCGATCAGGATTACCAGCAGAAATTAATTTAGAGTGCACAGTTTTTATATATATAAAAAATTAAAAATAAAAGGATATTTTAATCCCTCTCCTTTTAACCCTTTGTAGGCACTGGAAAGATGTTTCTATATCCACCCCCACCCCCACAGTGACCTCCCTGTGTACCTGGTTAAATCATCCAATGCAGAGCACTGGAAGGACCATACAGATGGTGTCCTCTCCTACAAATACTTAGCACGTAATCTCTTTCATGTGCTCAACCTCCATTTCAGGAAAGGATATTGGATCCAGTTACATGGTTGAGAGCTGACAACATTATGGCAGCAGCTTGCTTCCAAGCTACCAAGAGAGAGCAATTGGGAATTTATTTATTTTTTAATCTTAAAATGGGAGAGAACGTAAGTTTTACGCTGAACAGATGTGTAGACAAAATGAAATCTCCCATTATCTGAACCTCAATTATCCAAATCTCACAACTGTCTGAATTCCATGGGTGTCCTTCCACATCATCCAATGTCAATGAAACCCACACTTTCTGAACAGGCAGAAGGACATCTGAATAAAAGAGGCCATCAGGATAGGGCTTGTTTTGTGTCAGAGGTGGAGCTCAGCCTCAGGAATAATTTTCAGCAGAAGGAATGTGTCTTGGAATATACAATAAGAAGAGTGGCTGAAATTGTGTTCAGAATCCTTTTCTTTTCCCACTGCATTCCTCCCCCCCATCCAGTTAACATTAAGATGTAAAATTCCCAGTGCAAGTGGGGTGATGTGATGGAGACCTCTCTTTTGAAATACCAAGAACCAAAATCAGATGTGATGTGGAGACTAGATTGGGTCTACTAAGCACAAGAGGGATAGTGTCCATCACTCACACCATTTCTGCATTCCAAAGGTCAACCAAAGCTTTCACAGGTTTTATTGTAGATATGAGAGGGAAATCCCCGAGAGTCATCAGAGGAGCATTTGGATCTGTCTGTCTCTGGAGACGGGCAATTCTAATACGTTCCAAATTTGTGCAAAGGCAAAAGTCCCATGAATGAACCCTAGTTCAACACCCTGTTCCTCAGTGTCACAACTCCATTCAGAAACTCACACTTCATATCTGTGTAGGCCATCAGTATTATATCCAAGTAAATGAAATTGCACTGTATCCTAAAATACAGGGATTTGCTTGCCCAATTGCTTTGGAAGCTCCCAGAAGATTAAAAATGAATTCTATTGAATCTCAGACAAAATAAAATACAGTATCAGCCGCCATTTCCCCATTGGATCCAGAGTTGACCTCAGCGGGCCATATCTAGACATGATATGGTTTATTAGCTGTTTAGACAGCATCTTAAAAAGCAGAGACATCTCCTTGCCAACAAAGTTCTGTATAGTTAAAGCTATGGTTTTCCCAGTAGTGATGTATGGAAGTGAGAGCTGGACCATAAAGAAGGCTGATCGCCGAAGAATTGATGCTTTTGAATTATGGTGCTGGAGGAGACTCTTGAGAGCCCCATGGACTGCAAGAAGATCAAACCTATCCATTATGAAGGAAATCAGCCCTAAGTGCTCACTGGAAGGACACATCCTGAAGCTGAGGCTCCAATATTTTGGCCACCTCATGAGAAGAGAAGACTCCCTGGAAAAGACCCTGATGTTGGGAAAGATTGAGGGCACAAAGGAGAAGGGGACGACAGAGGACAAGATGGTTGGACAGTGTTCTCGAAGTTACCAGCATGAGTTTGACCAAACTGCGGGAGGCAGTGGAAAACAGGAGTGCCTGGCGTGCTCTGGTCCATGGGGTCACGAAGAGTCAGAAACCACTAAATGACTAAACAACAACAACAGCTGTTTTGTGATGGTTCCTCAAGGATACCACATTACTGCCACCTGAAGCACTCACGCACCAAAGAGGGACAACCCAGCCCAGAACATTTGTGGTCTAAAAAGTTAAAGGATCTCAGTAGAAAGTTACAGGGCATGGACTGACTGGAAAACAATCAAAGCTTTTGCAGATGGGGTGGGGAGCCCTGAAAACAGGATTGCATATAATCACCCTGATACCATCATGAGCACAAAATCATTATGATTGCACAATGCTCACACCTGCCCCACAAGGCAACCTTGCAACGATGATAGTAGCTAGTTTAGGGACGGGGAAAGAATGGAAAGATAAGTTGGTAAGCAGGAAAGGAATGGGGTGAAGAGCTAAGAGAGAGAGAGAGAGAGAGAGATCAGAAGAGAACTTCCCTAAGAGTTTAGGAAGAGCACCTGCACCCTTTTAAGCCACAAAGCAGGATTAGCCAGCACACTAATGAAGCTGACCCACCCCACCCCACACATAGCAGAGAGAGAGAAGGTTTAATGCGGAAGGGAGAAGAGAAGAAAATATTTTCCACATACCAAAAACGAAAAAGAAAAAAATGGCCATGCTTTAGGGCCTGTGATTTATTTAATGATGGTCTTAACCTCACTTAGAAAAAGACCGTTTACATGATTTACGGATTGCTTCTTCCCCTTGTTAATTTAACTCATTTCTTAGGAAATTATACACACTTAATCACTGCAAGAATAAAATTAGTTAGAGTGCCCATTTAGTAGCAAAGGGAGTATAAATAATTTTCGATTTTAAACTGGGAAGAAGAAACAAGTTAAGGGGACCAGCACCATTTTTATTTTTAGAAAAGCAGCAACAGGAGACAGTGATTGAAAAGGAGGGGGAGGAAGCCGTGGGGGGAGAGTAAAACACTTTCCCTGCCTCTTCTTTCCTAAATCGTCCCAGGCAGCTTTCCACATCCACAGGGTTTCAGCTGCAAGCTTTCAGCAAGGCAGGGAAAGAGTTAAGCACCCCAACTCTTCACCCGACCCCCGCTTCCTTGCTCTCTGTCATCATCTTCCAAAACTGCTTTTCTAACAGAAAAAATGGTGTCGGGACCCTAATATTCATGTTTGCATATAATTTATGCTTAGCGCCTATGTATGTGAAAAAGAGCAAAGTACCTAGAAGAGGACGATACCCAAGTGAGCTATAAATTAAGTCCTTATCCTGTTCCTGATTTAAGCAATATGGGTGCTTCTTTCTACAGGAGGATGGTATTAATGAGCTTCTAATCCATTAAACTTGCCACATCTGTTGGGAAATTCAGCAGAAAGGGAAGATGAAATCTATTTTCTGCTGTACTTGGTATAAAGAGAGAGAGAAAGAGGGAGAGAGAGGGAAATTCTGCTGTATTCCCCCCCAATCTTCTGCCCACTCGAGGTATATAAAACCATTACATTTAAGTACCATAATAGCCAACATATGCTTTTCTTTAGTAACGACACCACCATCTGGATTAACTTCTACCAATGATTTCAGACAATATTGTGGATCCCCCCCCCCCCCGCCGACTGGAAAAAAAGAAAAACCCTACCCCAGATAGCAACTACAGTTTCAGATGGAGCATAACAGTAACAGAATTAGCAGTCTCTCTTTGCTGCTCCCTGGATACCTGTGGCGGCTGCGTGGCTGGGAGGGGCACTGCAACGTAAGGATCTGAATTCATATGCTAATTCGTTAAAAAGTCAATACTAAAATCTTGCAATGCCATGTGTGCGCATCTTCCACTACTCTTGACTGGGGGCCTTAAAACATTACAGTTAATAAATGGCTGGTATGTGCTGCTGAACTTAGGAGAGGACATATCACACTTTCTTCATTTTCATGCCAGGCATTTCAGCATTGTAATATGGTTACCGAGAGCCGTGCAGAAGTTATGTTAACATTTAGCCCCCTGAAATATGTTTCCCCATGTTTTAAAACCAGGTTTTGCGAGCGGCGAGCGCAGGGAGAAGAGAAGATAATTGGGGAGGCCTTCTCACCTGAATGAGTCCTTACTAGCCTCGTGGCTATTGTCATGAACGTAGCAAACCTTCTGGGCCACGACATCCAACTGGCTGTAGTGGGAAATGGGCACGCCGGGATAATTGATGTACTCAATCTGACCATGCACAGGTGGCACAGAAATGGCATACAGCAGCTTCCCGGGTTTGCCAGTGCCATCTGTTGCCATAAGAACATCTGTCGTCAAGGTCACCCTGTCACCCTCTGTTAAAGTTACAGGTTTGGTGAATAGAACAATGTCACCTAAAATAAAAGGGAGGGGGGAGAGGGAGCAGGGAGAGAAAGAGAAAAGCATCAGGCATGGGGGGGAGAGAGAGAAATTAAAGGATGTGGGTGGGAGGGGGTGGCTCAGTCCTTCAGTATTCCATAGGGGGAACTGGGTTGAATGGGGGGGGGAGGCAGTGAAATCAGCTCACAGAGAAACAGACATTAAGAGAAGTGGTTAAGAGCAACACAGCGACGAAGCTTTTTGCGGGGATTAACAAAAGAGACTTTGGCCAAACCAGGCTGGGAAAGGATTCCTTTGGTGCCTGTAAAGATCTCTGTGCCAAATAAGAACTAAAAGCTATTGAAGAAAACCTTTATCTTCATTTGTACGGCATGAGACTTGCACGAGTAAAGGAAGGGATTTCAGAACGTACCTTCCTCCTTAGGGATTCTGTGTTTAGGGAAGAATGTATATAACCACCCATGGGGGCATGCTCAGCAATGCACATAAATAAAAAAAGGTGGGGGTGGGGGAGGTTAACATGCAGGTACAGGCACAATTTGGCCACATATTCTCCCCTTCATGAAGAATTATTATTACAAACTGTCTCTTCGCACACAAATGGGTCACTTTCAACAAAGAACAATTAAGTTAATAGGCCCACATGGGCTGATGGACAAAATGCCCTAATGTGCTAAGCACAGCGTGACACTTTAAGCTGATGGGGTTATGTGATGCTGTAACCTTGCCAAGGGTGATTCTCCTGCTACTGGATTTGTTGCAGTCCTTAAAGTCCCCAAAGTGCATGAAAAATTGGCAGACATAACACTGGTTAAGAGATTCAAAGGGGACCATAGACACATGTACTTCCTTCTCCTCCACCACCCTTTTCTCTGGTACCAATTTCTGCCTCCTCTCAACCAGGGTTTAACATTATTGATGCACCAGAGGTGGCAATTGGGCCTAGCGAATCCTCAGAAGGGCTCTCATCTTATCAAGGGGTGGGGGGAACTTGACTGGATTTTTGTTTTACATGTCTACTGCATTCGCACATAAAGTGGAGATTGGTGTGGGTGGGTGTCCTATTTTTACAATAAACATGGAGAATGGCACTCAGGGCCGTCCCTACCATTAGGCAGAGTGAGGGAGCTGCCTTGGGAGAGGGAAGCCAAGGGGCAGCAGCAGTCCCCTTGCCATATCCCCCGAGGTCTTTAAGCTTACTTGCTCTGCACCTCTTAAACTAGCTTGCTGCAGTGGGTACAGTGGGAAATGTTGCTCTGTTGCCAATGTTAAAATAAAATTCAACTGCCAGTACTTTCAGATTCTGTATGTGGCATGGGGGGAAGATGCCATCTTGTCATTTTGCCTCAGGCAGCAAAATGTCTTGAGATCACCCGAGTAGCATTGAACCTCCTTCTCTCACGCCTTCGGTCCTCTCAGGTGGTTGCAGCAGCCACTTGTCTCCATTCTCAGTACCAGAGCCAGGTAAAGAGACAAGTGCTCAAGGCAGTGGCCTGAAGAGGAAGGGATCAGGAGGTTGGGAGGGGACTGGAAGGGAAAACTTCAGCATCCCTTTCTCACATGCTCTTTTTATTCTAAAAGAAAGACTTGTCCAGCCTCCCACTTTATAGGTGAAAGACAAGGACACATGAAATATGCCCCTGTCAAGTTTGGATCTGAAAGAAATTAGTTTTAAAGTGGTTTGCAAATCCTGGCTAAGATCCAAACTAGACTTTAAAGTAAATAGCAGATGTGGAGGGCCAAATCCAGATTTAATGTATGTATGTATTTATGTGATTTATAAATTGTATCGCATGAAACACTCCAAAGCAATTAACAAAAAAAAAACCCCATCAATATAAAGCAATTTAAAATCTAATATAGATATAGACAGAGATAAGAATGCCCAGGTTAAAGGCTTGCTGGAAAAGGAAGTTCTTCAATAGGTGACCAAAAGACAATAGATACTTTGGGAAGGAAAGGCAGAATATAACTTTAATGAATTAAAAAATAAATAAGATATAACAGGAAGGAGTTTCAGAGGGTAGGTGCAACAACAGAAAAAGTCCAACTCCTACATCCTATGGAACTGATCCAAATGAGATGGTATCTGCAGAAGACCCTCTTCCTTCAGTGATTGGTTGGCTATATAATGGTTGATACAATCTTTTCGGTATCCTGACCCCAAGCTGTATAGGCTCCTGATAGGGAAGTAGGAAGCCTTTAACCCCTTTGCCCCTTGCTGTGTTCCCAGTCAGGATCAGACCCCATTGCACCTGCTATTTGTGCTTGCAGAGACCCAGATTGAAGGGGGAAAGGGGTTAAAACACTCTTCCATGCCCACCAGCATCTCAATCTGGACAGTTCTTTATGGATTTCACGAATACTGTCTTCCCTAGTTTGGCCCTAATAGGTAATCTAGGCTCGATTAGCACTGCTGCATAAGCAACACTATGCCATGATAACTTAAGAGAAGGGATACGGTAATTACTACCAGAGAGCAGTGGCGTAGCGTGGGGGGTGCAGGGGGGGCCGTCCGCACCGGGCGCAACATCTGGGGGTTAGGGTTAGGGGCACAAATCCACGGGTTAGGGGGCGCAAATCCACGGGTCAGGGGGTGCAAATTACTTGCCTTGCCCCGGGTGCTGACAACCCACGCTACGCCACTGCCAGAGAGGTGGGGAAAGGAGGCAGTTGTGCATGAGTGCAGAGCCCAGTCCCCGTTTCTTACATATCATCTCCCTCTGTGCTTATGTTATATGCCAAAGGGCAGCCAAACAAGTCTAAGCAGTCCATGTTTGGATCACTGGCCCACTAGGATCAGGAGTTGAAATTGTTTGCATTGAAACACCATTTCCAACTACGAATAAGTGTACCTAGGATGGCAAACAAGAGTATTTTTTTAAAAAATGAAAGTGTTGTTGTTGTTTTTTAAAAAAATGAGAACACAAAAGGCTGGGTGAGAAAGCACAGTAGCAAAAATGGGTGATGGCCAACAGCTTACAAATCGGAAAAACTCATTTGTACATCACCTTATGATAGTATACAAAGAAAAGTGTTCTGAAATTTTCATTTTTTTAAACTATACGGATATCTTTGAGGCTGATTTGGAGCTGATGAGCCTAAAGTCAGTCAGTCATCTTTGTATTTTTCACCATTTACAGTGGTGCCTCGCAAGACGAAATTAATTCGTTCTGCGAGTTTTTTCGTCTTGTGAATTTTTCGTCTTGCGAAGCACGGTTTCCCATAGGAAATGCATTGACGGTTTCCCATAGGAATGCATTGACGGTTTTAAGAAATAGGCGCAAGACGTTTTCGTCTTGCGAAGCAAGCCCAGAGGGAAATTTGTCTTGTGAAGCAACTCAAAAAACAAAAAACTCTTTTGTCTTGCGAGTTTTTCGTCTTGCGAGGCATTCGTCTTGCGAGAAACCACTGTAATTAGTTTGCATTACTTTTTTCAGCATAAAGCAACAGGCTTTAGAATGCTGTGGCCCTGGCATAAAAACACCACTTTTTCTTGTTCTTCTGCAACCTTTTGTTGCAGTCTCCAACAGTTTCCCCAAGACTGTGGTGGTGAAAAGATTAAACCTTCTGCACCATCTTGGTAAACAGTGTAAACCTGATGTGTTCCATCTGTAACCTCAGTATCAGGTCAGTTTCCTAACAGGCTTTCCCCATGGGTTTAGCTAGGGCCAATGTGAAAGGCTCTTGTGGGGTGAGGGGAGAGAGATACACATTCTAGAGTCTGAAGCTTTACATTACATAGTGTGCAGAAGATAATGAGAAAGAAGCAGACTAGCAGCCATCTCTGCAACTGCATCACTCCAGTTGTCTTGACTCCCTGTGCTATCTATAGGGTACGGTTAGCTCTGGCTTACAATGCTTAATGAGAATTCAGTGGGACAACTTCAGAATGAATTGCACTCCTTGCTTCCTGTTACATTTGACACATAGCACCATAAAAAAAGACCTAACGGCAAGAAAAATTAGATTAATAGTGAAATGCAAATGTTTGCAATCTTAAATCCTCTGTTTGCAGGAAGATTCCTAGATTTCAGTTTGCATTTCCTTTTTTTGACTCTGTGCTAGGTAGAGCTGGGCTTGTCACATTTATAACTTTATATTTTGAATTTGATTGGCATGTGAGATCCAGATTTAATTTTACAGTGATCCCACTGCCTGCCATTCTGCTTCTTCCTGCCCTTCCCAAGGCTACCATACCTCCTTCCTTGCCTGCCTGCCTGCCCGCCCACACACCCACCCACTTTCAGTGGCTGTGGGGCAGGTGCTTCCAGCTTCATTCTGGGAAAGGAGGTCTTCTTGGGAGTGACGCACCATTTTGTGGGTGAGTTTGCCCAGAGAGCACCTGGGCTGCTGTGCAGTGCTTATCAACTACAGTGGTACCTCTAGATACGAACGGGATCCGTTCCGGAGCCCCGTTCGCATCTAGAGGTAAACATAACCAGCAACGGCACCTCTGCGCATGAACGCGTCGCTTTTCACTGTTTCTGCACATGCACATGACGTCATTTTGAGCGTCTGCGCATGCGCAAGCGGTGAAACCCAGAAGTAACGCTCTCCGTTACTGCCTGGCTGCCGCAGAGCGTAACTCGAACACGCTCAACTCAAAGTGTATTCAACCCGAGGTATGACTGTATAGCTTTAAAGTACTGTTCAAAATGCCCCTTGGGGAAGCTTTCATAGGAGTGAGAAGTCATCAGAGATTCACATCATTGAAAGAAATCACAGACACCATCTTTTGCAGTGTTGCAGCTTAATGTTTGTGGCACAATCCCTGGATGGTAGGCTTTCACAGTGCTTCCAGGGAAGCTTGGATGTCTTGTCGTTTTTATGCCATTTTTGTATTTTCTTTGGGTTGTATATTTTCTTTGTTCCTTGAATTGGATATAGCGGCCGTTCCACTAGTGCAACAGAACTGGACCTGCTGGCCAGGTATAATGTGACTACAGGGTTGCTCTGTTAAGCCCACATATAGAACTCTCATCATCAACAACAAAAGTGGAACTCGATTAAGGCTCCTATTGGCATGGGTTGGAAGGAGGAACAGCATTTATAGATTCAAACCCCACTTTCCTTGTAAATATGAATTAATAAAATGTCAACAACTCATTGACTGATTCTAGCAGCTTTGATGGAAAGACTTGAAAAGAAATGCTAAAATACTGTAGTCTAATTTTGAATTATTTTTATTTCCACCTACCCCCTAAAAAAATACATGAAAAGCCCAGAAGATTATTTAGGATTAATAGATTATCAAAAGTGCCAGTTGGCACTGACTTGTCCGGATTAAATAAAAATAAAAATCTCTATAATAAATGCAGCTGTTTACTAATAAATAAAGCCTCAGCTGTAACCAAAATAAATTAGATGTATTTAATTGGTTGATTGCAAACCTCCCCTCTTTATTACAATACTGCTCCTTGTTATTTTATGATGTCAGGGTAACGTGGCAGATTGACAGAGTGTTTATGAATCACAGTTTACAGATGGCATCCCTGTTTTCCTCAGCAGTTATGAGCACAAGTCACAGGAGGACTCAATAGAGGTTTTTCGCCAAAGAAGACCCCCTGAGATTTTGCTGCTTCCATTTCTCTTATGCCAATCTTCTTCCTGACAGGAGCACTACTTCACAAAAACCTATGTTCAATAAATTAAAGCCACCTGGCACAAATTTAGAAATATTTAACACTCAGAGGACTCCTGTGTGTCTCCACGTGATTTCTATTCACTTCCAAAAGCCTCGGCAACAATAGTTGGAACAGGCCTCATGCGATTCTGTGGGCTTTCACCCTCCCACCTCAAGACAGAATAGTGAGAGGAGTCAGCTTGGCTTGTAACATATCCCTCCTCCCATCTGCAAAAGATTCCAAGATCTCCTAAGGACACCTCCTCAGAACGTTGAGCCTTGAACTGCCTAGACTCCTGATAGCTTTGAAATTCAACTGGGATATAATCCTGGCTCTCTGCACATTCAGAGGTTTCAGAACTGAACTCTTCCTTTTGGTCACTAGTCACGAACAGACACCGGGGAATGCAGTCATAATAGTTGACAGATCTGTAAACTTGTGCCATTAGTTATGCGCATAATGGATTGGATTCTAATTAGCTGGTTCATCAGAATCCTGGAAAGAGATGGCATCCTTTAGAGATTGCTGGCGTACAAACTTCACCCATGCATTTAAAAGCACATCAGTGTCACATAAGGAGACACAGGGCCTTCTACCGCTCTCCTCTGTAGTTATGCAACACAGCTTGGTCCCCCAAAAGAACTAATAATACACTGAAAGTAAAAACCCCAAACTCTCCAACCCTCGTTTCCTACCTTTAGCCACACTTTTAATGAAAATATAGAAGCTTTCTGGTGGAGATCTGTTCTTCCCATCTGTCACAAAAAATCGGAAGCTGTCGTGACTTTCTGGACTCAGTACGCTCGTATGGAAATACCAGAGGCGGTTCATGTCCACGTCGTCTTGAGTGAAATTCATTCCAGGATGCAGAGTGCTCCAAGCTGATGCGGTCTGAAAAACATCATGGAATGGGTGGGTGAAACAAATGCATGCACACACACATAAGCTGCACATGCTATAGAGATATACATATTGAACAGCTGTGAAGATGGCTAACTTTTAAGAGCTACTGAACAGCTGGGGCTGACCAAGGTTTAATGCCCCTACATACACTTGGAACCCAGAATAGTAAAAGATTAGCTAAAGTGGTGCTTCAGGTTAAGAACAATTTCAGATTAAGAACGGACCTCCAGAACAAATTAAGTACGTAACCAGAGGTACCACTGTACAAGTGTTGTAAGTCATTTCAGATTGACTTTATTTGAGAGAAATAACATTAGTTTCTCTACCACATTTGTATCCAGTGGGTTTGTTTCCAGTTTTTATCTTCATAGAACCATGGTAGCCTAAGAAGCTTCATGGTTGAGTCGGGATTTGAACCCAGGACTTCCCTCTCCAAGCCCATCACAGTGTATTGGCTCATTGAGTCTTTTGAAGACTTGCCACACTACTATAAAACGGACACTTCATTATACCCCTTTTGCTCAAAATTATTCGGGTGATTAGCCATTAGTTATTTATTGACCATTAACATTTGTGAAAATACACACAGACCAGCCTAACCTATTAGCATGTGTGCCAAAAAACAGTGTTTTTCTGTGTGCCTTTTAGACAAGCATCATCAACCTGTCTCTTCTTGGATCCTGCTTTCC
The DNA here is from genome assembly GCF_965153285.1 of Podarcis tiliguerta. Lineage (NCBI taxonomy): Eukaryota > Metazoa > Chordata > Lepidosauria > Squamata > Lacertidae > Podarcis > Podarcis tiliguerta. Next base: position 58,500,919 of record NC_139539.1, read on the forward strand.
AACCAGTCACACGGGGGGGGGGGGGGGGAGCCCTGGTGCATGCCAAGAGATGCAGATGGGTCCATTGTAGCACACCCTGATGTCCATAGCTGATGCCCAGCTGTTTCAACTTGTGCTTGCTTACCTAGCTAGAAGCTGGTTTTATTCCAAGAGAAGGTTCAAGACAATTAGATGCCATCATAGTATAAGCCAGAGGGTTTCTATTAATGCAGCACTTAGTAAGCAGATAAAAGACTCTCTCCAACAACAGCCGTTGATGTAGGGGTTCTACATGCAATCTGCATACACTTTGCATTTTTTCCAGCCAGGGTTTGATACTGCTAACATTGCAATCAACCATCTACATGAGGCATGAGCCAGGTACCATAAGGCTAAAAAGCTTTATGCCTCAGTCATTTCTGAGCAGAGTAGGTGTGATGTAAAAACCAGCTCACTTTGTATCAAGGCCACTTAATCTGCTGCCCATTCAATGACTACAAAACAAAGGCCCAATTCACACATTTAGTAGTAGTGTGGTTTCCACTTGAAAACAGAACATTCAGGACTTCTACCTCCCTGTTCGTTTAGGTTCATTTTTATATAGAGTTTGTTACCTAAAAATACATTTATGTAAAAAAAGAAAATACATCTTCGTATATAACAACCTGGGCAAGGTTGCTTTCCAAGTAGTTAAGTATATTATAAACATTTCATTTCAATGCAGCATCTATGATCTGACTAATAATATGAATCAGGACTAGAGTTGTGCATTATTGCAATTACTGTATTCCAAAACTGAAAGCAACAAAACATGGAAATAATACATGCAACAAAGCAACCCAGCATGGTTGTCCCGCAGTAAGTCTGTCCCCTGAAGCTATGTCACTAGCTCAGTTGTTTTTTTTAATGGCTGTTCATTTCTCTATCCAAAAGCAAGCAATTTTTGAAAGACTTTCAGAATGGATAAACATTCATTTTCCTCACTGTAATGTAGTGGCCCTATATTCATATAGTGTCTTCGTCTCTTCCAAGTGGGATCCATTATAGACCCAGAAAGATGGATCAGTCTTGTAATATCAGACAGATTTAAGGTTTATGACTAAATATAATCCCTGTGGAGAACTGAAGGGCTTTTTCATACAAAAATAAAGAGATCTTCTTCAGTCTGTGCTAGGGCCAGCCCAGCACATTTTGGCACCTGAGGTGAACCACAAAATGGTGTCTCCCCACCGTGAAAGGAGTATTGTCCAGACATTCCTGCCCCAGGTCTGCAGGTCATCACACCAGATGCCAGGGATCCTGGCTGGCTCTCAGACTGCCCCACCCTCATCTGCCCCCAAAGGCCACAGGAGAGGAGCTGGTGAGCCAGACACAAGCTCAAGAGCTACCCTCTAGCTAGCTGTATGTGAGGTTAGCTGGGAAGGTAAGAAACTAAGAAGAACCTGCCAGGATCAGGACCTGGTTGAGAGCAGAGGATGGAACCTCCAGCTCTTATATAAGCTGCCAGTCCAGCAATGATTGGTGGGGACTGTCATTTGTGCTCATTTACAGTCTCAAAGCTGAGCATTGCTGCCGGTGGAGGGATGAGGTGTGGGAAGAGCTGCAGAAGAGCCCAATTACTTAAGCAGGGGGAGGAACCTTGGGAACCTTAGACTCTTCCAGGCTCCTTGACAGAGGGGCAACACACAGCTTTCTATTACTGCAGAACTGTGCTACTGTGAACAGACACACGCACCCATTCAGCAAGTGTTCTTGTGATGCAGTCCCAGCTCATGGAAATGTTTACTTGGATTACCCTTTCACTGACTGCATGAATTAAACAAGTTTATGTAGGTGAACTGAAATGATGGAGAAGCTGTGAACTCATTTCCCTCCACTTCACAGACCATATTTAACTCTGACACCTATCCAAGGTATTCAGAAGTGTAAACACACCTCACTGTGATGACCATTTCCTTCCTCTTGCTAAATTAGTGACATTTCAACACTAAACTCAACAGGATTTCTTCCGATCGGACACATTAAAAATTTGTATGTTTAAAAGAAGCAAAAAACAAGTCCTGCAAAACATGTTCATCATTGCTAAAGAATTTACAAGGATATTCTAGCTTCCTTTATTTGGGATCAACAAAAATATAACAAGCAGCATGCAGTACTTTAGCTCAGTCAAGCATAAGCCTCCTCTGGCACTATTACTCTTTTCCATTTTCAGGTCCTTTTGGTGGCATTTCTCACCTTTTGAGGTTTCTTTATTTGCAGCAGTTGCCTGGGTGGCATTTTCCAGAGCCCTGAACACTACTGAGTCCCTGGCACATCCAACAAATAATACATCAGGTTAGGCCTTCGCCATTGAGGATGTAGTGTTCTTTGATAGGGGCACCAGGAGGTCTAAAACTGACTGTGCAATGTGCTCTAAAAATCTGAGACGTTTATTTTGTTATGCTAATGGTGCTCCTTTTACAGAATTCCAATTTGGGGTTATTGTTCACAGTACCTTGGACTCTGAGCACGATCCTTCTGGGAATGGCATAGATTCATTCTACATTGGAACAGCAACAGCTGCAGCCCGGTGGGCATTGATAATGTCTCACTTCTTTGAGGTCAGCTCTTGCTAAGTTTGGTGTTTAATTATTTTCTTCTTCTTCGGCAGGTCTGAAACCCAGCTTCAATTGAACAGATGGGCTTCTATCTGCTGGGTGGAGAAAGGGGGAATGGTATGGGGGCAAATTGCTGTGCACCCTATGTCACCTTGTGTCCACTACTCCCCATGCCCTGCATCCTATTTATTCATCATCTTTGATTCATGCCCATTGGGCAGGACCTGGAGAAGATGGTGGACTGTATGTCTTGATGTGATTGGAGATGCTGGATTGACAGGACCAGATGGTGCATTGGCCATGAGGTCAAGAGATGGCTTCTGGTGTGGCTTCTTTGTCTTATCTGTATTCCTTTCCTGTATCTGTTTAGGGATGATGGTGTCCAGTTGGTCTACTGAGAGGTCAGACATTTTGTTGTAGGATCGGCATTAAGGTTTATTTGCCTTTGTGACTGGGAGATGATAGGAGGCCACCTAGCCAAACTCAAGGTGGCTCATGGTACTGGGCACTTAGGGAAGGCTAGTAATTAATTTAGCTAACATGTATGCTCCCTGAGTCACCCTTGAGTGAATAGTATCTGACTAACTACCTAACATTGCTGTCCAGATTGAGGAGCTGCCTAGTCAGATGTTCTTGGGACCTGAAGAAACCACCCTTCTAAACACTGGGCAGTGGGTGAAGGAACGTCTCTACCCCCATCATTCTGCCTGGGCACTGAGGTCCAGCTCTGAGGGCCTTCTGGCGGTTCCCTCACTGTGATATGAGAGGTTGCAGGGAACCAGGCAAAGGGCCTTTCGGTGGTGGCACCTGCCCTGTGGAAATGCCCTCCCATCAGATGTCAAGGAAATAAACAACTATCTGACTTTTGGAAGACATCTGAAGGCAGCCCTGTTTAGGGATGTTTTTAATGTTTGATGTTTTATTCTGTTTTACCAGATGGGTACATAAAATAAAATACCAACCCAACCAGATGGGTACATAAAATAAAATAAAATAAAATAAAATAATTAACAGGGGCCCCTCTACAAGTGTAGAGTTCAAGCTGAGTGCTGTTGTCCAAGACCAGAAATAAGTGCATTAGCATGAACTTTATGCTCTGAGCATATTCCAAGCCACACTTAATGGCTATGCCTTGCTACAAATCTTTTAGCATCTTTAACAAAGTTCTTCCCTTTACACTAATAAATGCATGTGACATAACCTGAGCGGGAATAGACAAAAATGCAAATTTACATTTCTTTCATTTTTCTAGTTTTAAGTCTAGTTCTCCACATTCCTGCATCAGTTTGCATTTTTTTAAAAAGAAAGTTTTCATTTTTAAAATGTTATTTTCATTAATACATGCGTTTTAAGCACATTTTCTCTCAATATGTGCAATTTTTGTACACAATAGTTGCCTGCAGAATTGCATCGCTAAATTTAAAGAAATGTATATTTCAAAAGTTAGCTACATTTCGGTTTATGTATTGCTTTGAGTCCCGGAAGACATACTCCCTGCCTTGCAGGCCTTTTCCCAACTGACCTGGGAGAGTGGGGCTCTGACTGACTCCAGCTACAAAAGCTGAGGCTGCTGAACAGAATCTTAAGTTGGGGTATTGTTTGGGGGTTTTGTTGGTAGTGGGTTTTTGCTATTAAAATGTTAACTTCTTGTATCTTTGTTTTGTATCTTATGGTTTATGTGGAAATAGTTCAATTCAGCCATGCACTTTTTTGTTTTATTTATAGTTTATGACTACTTTCTGGGACGCAGGTGGCGCTGTGGGTAAAAGCCTCAGCGCCTAGGGCTTGCCGATCGAAAGGTCGGCGGTTCGAATCCCTGTGGCGGGGTGCGCTCCCGTTGTTTGGTCCCAGCGCCTGCCAACCTAGCAGTTCGAAAGCATGTCAAAGTGCAAGTAGATAAATAGGGACCACTTACTAGCGGGAAGGTAAACGGCGTTTCCGTGTGCTGCGCTGGCTCCCCAGAGCAGCGATGTCATGCTGGCCACGTGACCCGGAAGTGTCTCCGGACAGCGCTGGCCCCTGGCCTCTTGAGTGAGAAGGGCGCACAACCCTAGAGTTTGTCAAGACTGGCCTGTACGGGCAGGGGTACCTTTACCTTTATGACTACTTTCTATGTTTGTAATCATGTAATTCTTTATGTTGTAAGCTACCTTGAGCATGGTTTTGGCTGCGGAAAGGCAGTGTACAAATAAAATGATGCATGTGTGATTCGGGGACTGCAAATTACGCAGGTTCGCATTACAAAAGGAGCCAAATTGAATTTATCTCCCATTCCTGGTTGCAAGTCTTCATGCCAAAGTGGGGGTGGGGGCAGGAATCTGCAAGGATTTTTCTAGCTTCCATTATTAGAGATCACAAAAAACCAACACACAGTACTTTAGCTCAGTTAGGAATAAAACCCTTTTGGCACTATTCCCATTTTCCATTTTCAGATCTTTTGGGTATTCCCTTTCCCAAGTTAAGACCACTAGTTGAACAGTTAAAACAGCCAAGGTGCATGTTCCCACCAAGCAAAAAGATCACATCAACCGCCCACTACTGAAACATATCCCTATTTTGAGCTAGTTTCCAAATTTCCTTATGTTTTCAGGATGCCAAAAAGCTGGAAGTCCACTTTCAAAAAAGCACCGCTCTCACTCTTTTTCCATTTATATGAGTAGATTATGTGAAACTCATTACATTTTATGGTTTTGCACAAAAATCTTAGTTTCCTACTAATATTATGCAATGACATAATGCCATTTGTAGAGGTGTCACATAAAGGGACTGACTTTTATGGGCTTCTGATGGCAAGACTATCCACTTTATATTCTGTTTTATGTAAGCGTTCTCAAAATTTATTGATCCCAACAGATTTCTCAAGTTACTTAATTATAAAAGGAAGACTATAGCCTAGTGGTTTAGCACGCCAATATACAAGCCAGTTAAAACGTTTTGCTATAGCTGCAGAGTGTTGGCTCAAAGAGCAACGGAACAGGACATTAATATATAGGACCTTTTTGAGGACAGAAAACAAATGGGAAGGAGAGAAAGACACAAGGCTAACTGCTTTTATGCTATCAGACACTATTATTATATATTAACTTAAAAGACGCCATGTGCGTACAGTTTCTTTTTGCCTTTCATACTAAGAAGAGGAGAGGAGAGGAAGTCTCACACTTCTACACTTCCATCCTGTTCTGCCATGTCTATCTTTAGTTTAAGCATCTTCAACATAGCAGCAAGAATATTTATCACCGTAATGTATATTCGACACAGAAGCACTGACAAGTTTGGCTCCTCAGCACAGAGAAATGCACATGTGTCACATATGAGTGCATATAAGATGTTTTGCGTGGAAATAAAATTAATAAAAATAGCACATGATATTGTGTGTCAAATGGTCACTTTTTTCTTGTTTGCAGTCCACGCCACAGGGCTCACCCCTAACCGACACTGGTCAACTCCAACTGTCCATCAACCAGCAGGCGGGCTGATTGAATTTTGGGTACATGCCCCAATGCCTATGCCAAACCTGCTTCATCTGTAATCATTATAGTTGCGGCCTAGCTTGATCCCAATACTTGTCTCCTATATTGTATGTACTATTTTGCACACACATCCCACAACCTTCGCTGTGCCTATTCTTCACAACCACATATTGACAGGGCAGTGTGTGAAGAAAATGCTGAGAATCATTATTACCTTTAATTTCAGGTGTCCATATCTTGGCTTGTTGTTTATGACATAATGGAGCTGATTCCTCAAAGAATCTTTGTCTTCAACTTCTAATGACACACTGGAAATAACTTTGTTCTCATGAACTTCAACTTCCAAGCCTGTGTTCCTGAGAGGTGAGAAATAAATATTGCATGGGGTGGGGAAGGAGACACACCGATTCAGAATCCAACATCATCTTTCAAACTCAGTACAAATATAATTTCCGCCTCACGTATAACACTGCCCTTACTTGGGACGAATGGAAGTTTGGCAGATCCCTGGTACACTCCATTTCAGATGTCCCCTACTATTAAAAACAGGAAGTCCTCTCCACCTCATTCAGCAGGGTAGAGGCGTTTGTAAAGCCAAAAATAAGGCCCCACCTAATATAGCAGAGCTGCTGCCTCCTCCACTGGGTGAGGATCTCATTGGGTAGGTGACAACATGCTCTCTTCAAGTGAGAAAGGTGGTGGCAGCGGCACCCACTACTTCTTCTCTTGGGCACTACAACTCCATCACCACCCCACCTGTCCCTGCTGTCAGTTTGGGGTTTGATTAGTCATTCCTGAAGGACAACTTAATCAGCCTTTGGTTCTTTTCACCTATTCCATAGGGTTGGCAGGTGTGGCTAATTCACTTTGGGTAATGAAAAAACACCCCAGACTTACTTTTACAACCACACACTTTTGTTACGGAACTGACATTAAAATACCTAGCCATTTTTAAATGAACAAAATGTGCCAGTACTAAATCACTACAAATAATATGCTGGATCTGATGTAAAGGCAGCTATCTTTGAAATGTTTGATTTATTAATTTACTTAAATATATTTTATTGCATTTATATCCCAGCTTTTCCTCCAAGGAGCTCAAGGTGGCACACATGGTTCTTTCCTTGCTCATTTAATCCCTACAACAACCCTGTGAGGTAGCTTAGGCTGAGAGTTACCTAGTGAGCTTCACGGCCAAGTGCGATTTGAACCCTGGTCTCCCAGGTCCTAGTGTGACACTCTAGCCACAACACTCAATGTCCTCCCTATGGGTCCAGATCTGTTTTGTACACGCATTGCCCTTACACATTACATCACAGAGATTCACCTGCCATAGCATAAAGTGATTTTTAGAAATCGTAATGGGCCTCTTCTTCCAAACCATTCTGACATCGTAATTCCACTCTGTAGTTGTGTCTAGCCAGCCTACTATCCGTGAAACACAGCTTTGGTATTTCCTATTTGTTCTACTTGTTGAGGATTAATTAATGTCAGCATCCTGACCTTAATATTTATATTAAAAGATCATAATTTCATAAGAAACGAGAATGAAAAGAATTAACAATTGCCAAGAGACATGCAACGCATCCATCTTCTTGCCAATAAACAATTCATCAAACATGTTAACAATTAAAGAGAAATAAAATGTTTCCCCCCTGTCTCTCCTAAAGTCACTTTGCATAGAATGTCACTTCAACAGCTAACCTGGAAAGATGAGGGATTTCATCGTTGACTGGCAGGATGAAGATGTAAAGTGTCCCTTGGACTGTGTGCTTGCCATCTGTCAGCTGAATGGTGAAACTATCCTCTAGGCTTTCTGTGTCATCATGCATGTACATAAGCATCAGTCCTATCGGAGAAAGTACCAGAGACAACGGAGTATTTTGAACACAGCAGTCAAGTGCCACATTCTAAAGACAAGCAACATCCAAATGGAATTTAGGGTATCAAAGCTACATAAACTCGAAGGAACTGATTAAGTTATCCTGCAGCTTGCACGTGTTCTTTCGTTTCCAACAAAACAATCATAGCAGGATACCATTAAGGTACTTCAGAACTGCCAAGAACAACTTGATATCACCAAATGGCCTTTTTGAGGCATTAAGATCATTTATTTCCCATTTAATCCCTGAATTGCTAGCCAGCTGGGATTATCAGAATTTGAAGTGGACAGAACCCAGAATTAATCGGGCAGTTGACCAATACATTTTGATGTATGTAAACTATGGGGTGCATTTCCGCCCCCCGTAAGTCTGTAAAGTGACCCTTAATCACCACTTGAAGATGGGATTTCATGAGTTTATGTTACCTCATGCCCTCTATTAATAACAAATCCTGCTCCCTCCTGTCCTTTTAAACACTGAGGTCATTGAGTGAAGAGTTCTTGAAAATGCAAAAACTAACTCACATGGCTTTTAAATTTTTAGTTAGGGACTGGTTTAGGAAAACTCTGATGGACGCAAGTGTCTACATTTTAGTGCAAGTTTGGATACAAAGGTCTTTCAGCTAAATACTTACAGCAAGCTATGACAGCTTCCCAGCTCCCTCCTTTAACCAAGTTTTAACATTTTCTTCTACAGTTCTTGGGTGGAATTCAATGTTGCAATAAGGAGATCATTCCATCAGCCCAAGGATTTCTGCTTGCCAGGTGGAACCATCATCTACCTCCTCCACCTATTCTAGGGGTTCACCTGACCCTCCCAAAGAAGACCGGGGAGGGCATGTAGGGCTCATCGGGGTTCGGAGGAGGGGATGCCCCATTGCACTAGTGGGATGAGTTGTGCTGGCTTCTGCTAGTGCAACAACTTGGTTAAATTCGGCCCCTTGTACAGAGTATGTAGCATGAATGATTTTACAGATGAACAATGAAAGCCTACTGAGTCCAAAAACAATAACAGAACATATCTGGAAAATGTGCTTGGGCTACAGTCCTAAATGTGAAAAGTTATTTGTGTTTAATAGAGTTAAAACAATATGTTACTCTATTCCAACATCAGGAGATACAACTGCATTTTTTGGGGGGGGGGGATGAAAATGCAGAGTATAAAACACAGTTGTATTTTTTAAAAAATAAAAAAAATTAAAAGTTTCCCTCTTGCTTAACTCTAGGTGCTAGTCCAAAACAAAAAGAACTTACTATATGAGAGGGGAAAACAGCACTCCTCACCTGCCAACAGCCCGTTCTGCTACTTTCAGTAATCTGCCATCTCATTCTGATGCACGTCTAGACCAGCTTACCCACACACAGTTCTAATTGTTATTTCAGGACACTCACTATATCCTCTTAGCAATATTAGTGCATCATGCAAAAGAGAAGTTGGCCTATTTTTAATAAATGCCATACAGTTATGAATATGTCAAAATATTTCTTGTATTAAATTATTTAGAATGCTGCTAGCATGCATTTATGAGCCTGTCCTGTCTGCCAAATTTCCAGCATTCAGCTATCAGTCTGCTTACATATGGTCACTTAATTCAAAATTTGCAGTTTGCAATTTTTATTTTATTTTAATTGAATATTTAAGTGTCTAAGGTACTGGGCACTGTTTACATAGCTAGTTAGTTGTGTAAACATCAATATAATGAATTGCCAAGTTATGAATGGATGAATTATGTACTGCAAAGCCGTGAATCACTCAGAGTTGGTCAAGGTTCTCAACCAGTGGGAAGTGAAATGAACATTTGAGGCTCATTTGTTTCTTTGAAAAGGTCTATTCAACTCAACTTTCCCACTTGGGCTCATACAGAAAACAAAACCAGACTTTTTATGGAAAAGGACATCATTTCGATTAAGAGAGTCACAGAATTGCAGAGCATCCTGGATGACTTCAAAGCAGCTTGAATGTATGAACAGATGTTCAGAAAATGCAAATAAGGTGGAATTTGAAGGAAGAGTATTAAAATATAGATATTTTAGGAGCAATCAGGTCAGCTGAATAACTAATGTTTTTCCTTGATGCAGAACTAAAATGTTTTAAGTGCTTTCATTCCTTCCATCACAGAAGACTGTCAAAGCACTGCCAAGAAAGAAAGGGAAAATGTTGGTTTAAATGCTGTCATTTATCAAATGCATGGGCATTTGAAATACAGATACCGTGAAGCCATACTATGAGTGCCTGGGACAATTCATATCCTGCTTATTCCTATGGCTTAATATTAGAGCCAGTGTGATATAGTGAGGAAGAGGCAAGGTGTGTAAGCCCTATACAAGTATTCTGAATAGGGCTAAAGTAAACCCATGAGGTGGGGAGAGCTTGCACGAATGTTTGCTGCACTTGTGAAGACTTCCATGTTGTATTTTTGTTTTAATGTTTTTTATTTCTAGACTGTACTCCCCATGCACTCTGGATCTCCACTTGAAAGTTTGTATGTTTTTGTACACTAAGAAATAGAAGCTGCGGTATATAGATCATTGGGGGACAGCCTGTTTTTTTCAAGATTCTGAAAGAGTGATGTTTTCTTAGCTTTTGAAGAGACACTCACTTGACATGGTAGCTTCTATCTACCATAGATCAGTTTAAAACTTTCCCCTCTTCTTTTGACAAGCACATAGAGCAGGTAGCAGTGAGACTCTCGGGATTCTGGGATGAGATAGATTTTCTGGGCTCATGAAAAAACAGTTCAGGGCAGGGTTTGGTGACCCCATAACTGTTGAATGCACTCTAACTGCAAGCACATACTTAGCTATCACAGTATTGATAAGGATTCTGTTAGCTGCCTAGAACTTGGCTTTATCAGAAGGTCTTTGAGGCTGGCTGAAGACAACTAGACCTGGATTTATTTTTTACATGTTCTCAGACAAAGCACCTGCTAAAGCTGAGGCTTTAATTTTTTATATTGCTAGAAGTGATGTTTTAAATATTGTTTTTACCATGCTGCATACCATTTCATGTGCCATCTCTATATAACCATTGGTTCAAATGCCAATGCTTAACTGAATTTCTTTAAAGCCTAGCCTAGACCTTCTACATGATATCAATGTAAAACCACAAAAATGCTGGATTTTCTGGAATGCCAGATTGCCTCTAGCTCTGTCCTGCCCATCCATTCTGCACTGCTTCGTTGCTATACTTGGTAAGCTCATGGCACAGATGCCAACCTTGAGGAGATATGTGTTCTGCTGTTTCTAGTTCCTAAGCTGATTCTGTGAGCAGTTGTGTTAGCAGCAGAGGTGCCACTGAATGCAACATCAACTGCCAGCTCTCTGCTAGGGTCTCTTGCTCACATGCTTTTGTGTTGTTGTTTTTCAATAGAAAGGATGATATCTTTAACCACAAAAGGACAAGCAAATATTCTACGAACTTTCTTTTCTTCAGAAAGCTCTCTTGGTTGGGGAAAACTTGAGCCACAACTTGCTTTGGTCACTGGCCAGTGTAATGCAGCTCAAGATGAAATATTATGGGAACACACAACGTGTTGGGATTTCTCATTTGTTTTCATGTTAAACAATATGTTGCATAAAACATTACATTTTAAGAGTTAAGGTAAGTTATTCTATTTATCTTTGATTGAGTTTTTATGTTTAATTATTTCCCCCCTATGTTTTTAGCTGTCATTATTTTTACCTGTAAGCTGAGTCCCTGCTAGGGAAAAAGGCGGGGTATTATTATTATTATTATTATTATTATTATTATTATTATTATTTGCAATCTGCACAGAAATGTTTGTAGAACTTAAAGTAAGCAAGGAGGAAAATAGAATATTAGTGTTGGGGAAATCAAGGTTCAAGTCTTATATAATTTTTGCAATGGCAAGAATTTAGGTCAGTGTTACTCTTGGTAAAGGACAAACATCTCTCTGTGGTCACCTCTAGACTGTCAGGGTTTTGCTGGAGTGTTTCAAGCATGTACCAGAAATTTAGGTTTGCCTAATTAAAGAGGATTGAAGCATTCTGTTGCCCTACAACAAATCCACTTCTCCTTTTTTAAAGCCTTTTGCAGTTAGGGAAGTGACAGGGAAATGAATTGAAAAGTGTGGAATGAACAAATGATTAACCTGAATATTTATAAAGACCCCCATGAACAAATCAGGATGTATGCTCATTGTATAACCTCCTTGCAAATAAATCAGAACAAATGAGCAATGCAGACTGGATATAGTCTAAACCCATAAGCAAATGAGGATGTATGCTCATTGAACAGGTCATCTGAAGGAGCCTTCTGCAGGGGGTTGGACTCGATGACCCTTGTGGTCTCTTCCAACTCTTCTATGATTCTATGATTCTATGATTTTGGTTTTGGTTTTTAAGTATCACAGAGGACTAGATGGTGCAAGTATTTTTATATCTCTTTCCTTCAGAGCAACGTGCTGCAATGAACTGTGGTTTCCAGTAGAGGCCATCCGTTGCTCATACAACATAAATCTAGTTTCTTGCTAAAGCAAACTGAGAAGCTTATAATTGATCATTGTGAGACATTCAAAACAAATAATTTCATTTCTTTCTCCTTCAAAGATTTACATGTCTCATCCATGCTTACATAACACCTGATAAATTATTTGTCCTTGTTCCCCACTCAAGATTTTATTTTATTTTATTTTTGCTGTTCTAGGCAAATAGCCATGTGAGCCCCCATTCATCATGTGATAAGTAGCATACTGGAATATGTCATACTGATGTTTTTTGCAACTGCATCTGTTCCATATTCACTTATAAGAAATTTATTTTGCCTTTTAATTTTTCATCTACTTGTATTATCTGCAACCACAGTTCTATTAGAGTTCTTCCAATTTTAGCTGGACTTGCCCACTGAGAAAGTTCCAGTTATCCCTGCAATACATGGGAAGCTGTCTTATACTGAGGCAGACCATTGGTTTATTCTAGCTTAGCATGATTTGCTCTGACTGGAATTGATTATGAAGGATTTCAGGCAGGGGACTCTCCAGCCCTGCCTAGACATGCTGGGGACTGAACGTGGGGTCTTCTGCAAGCAAAGCAGATCCTCTGCTGCCAAGCTATGACCCTATTCCCCAAGGAAAAGAATAGGAAGCAACAATAAGCCAGAAGGCAAAGATACTGCATTGTAAAACCCTTTCTCTTACTACACTTTTGAGTGATAGCTGATCCACGGCCATTTGATGTACCTTTGGGGACTATTAATTTGCTGGTGAAAATTTATCACTGAAACAGTTCATTATCTTGGAAGAACTGTTCTGTCTGCTGCTGGGCTCGGAGCACCCCATTGCGACGTTTGGAGCACCCATCATCTTCATCTCACGGTTGCGAACCATAGGCACTGCGAAGGTTGTGGGGGGTGTGTGCAAAATAGTACATACAATATAGGAGACAAGTACTGGAATCAAGCTAGGCCACTACTATAATGATTACAGATGAAGCAGGTTTGGCATAAGCATTGGGCATGTACCCAGAATTCAATCAGCCTGCCTGCTGGTTAATGGACAGTTGGAGTTGACCAGTGTCAGTTAGGGGTGAGCCCTGTGGCGTGGACTGCAAACAAGAAAAAAGTGACCATTTGACACACAATATCATGTGCTATTTTTATTACCCAATAAAAAGGCTACATTTGGGTTTTGTTTGAGGAGGACTGTAAGTGCTTTTTAAACTGGGAGTGGGGAGGGACAGGGACAGGCAATCACTGACTTTGCCTTATGATGGAGTAAACCATGTTTAGATATTTCCTTGCTCAGATACTGTCATATAACTGTAGACCCATAACATATTTCTACAGGCTGTTTCCATATGCGAAAATCATTTGTTCTCTTGTTCACAGTTCACAAAGATACATTGTCCCTCTCAAGATCAGTTTCAAGCTGTACAAGACAAATACACACACACACACAGACACACACACACACATATCCCTGGATAAACTATGAAAGTGCATTTCATATTCTCCAAAGACAGGCAATAAAATGATGCCCCAACCTTGTTTAAGTTCTTCCAGTGTAAAGCTGTGGATTTCTAAATCTTTATGGAGTACTGCTGGGTTTAGTTGTTTGTAACGTCCAGTATCTCTGCCATAAATTCCATTTAATATCACACCATGGCGAGGTGGAGTAGCAATGTAGAATCTCAGCACATCTTGAGGGACGTCAAAATCTTCAACATTGATGGTGCCAGGACCCATTTCCTTAATGTCACCTTCCATTACCTCGGGGAAAACATGAATTTCAAAAAAGAAAAAAGAATTGAAAATTACAGAATTAAGAAACAAGAGAATCTTTGCTAAGCAAACCTACTTTTTAAAGCATTTCAGTTCTAATACAACACCAAATATATCACAGGGAGCAAGCAGCAACTAGTATTCAGATGTAGAACAGTCAATGTGCCCCAAAAGAAGTTAGCTTCTAGACTGGTTATTTCTTTTATCTGGACATATATCTTTTAGGCTTATTGCCCTGCAATAACCCTGTTAATATAGTGGATTTAGTGAATGTCTGCATGCAGACAGGAGGACCCTAAGAGGAACTGTTTCATCCAGACTTCCTAACTGGCAATCCTGCCCATTGGCAGATTACTTGCATCACAAATAAGGAGGCTCTATTTTAAAGATGAAAGGAAAGTATCATACAACACTGAAACTGAACGGACAATCAACATTCCAGTTCCATGTGAAAATGAATTGTCAACTGAATGTCCACATTTGAGATTTATCTTGAATTTGCTTAAATTAAGTTCTCTTGATGGATGCTAAGGTATCAGCTATCCAAGTGCAATACTAGGGCACTGTATTTCCACCTGCCTCAAAAACAACACCTCAGTGCATGCATAACAGTTTTCAGTTTTGAATATATCCAAGGAAATTCAAGTTACGGAAAATTACTTAGAATCTCATCATCGCCACCCCACATTCATTTCAGTTCTAATGTTTTCACGCTGCAAATGGACGGCTCCATAGTAATACCCCCAATTAGTTTGCACCAGTTCTGCTTTCGCCTAAGAGTTGTAGGATAAACAAGAAAACTTCTGGCAAAGCATTACCTTGCCTGCTCCCCAACATATGCACACATATTTGTTTAAAAAGAAGCCATACTGCATATGTCCCACCACAGTTTTTTTGCACTTCAACTAACATATAATACAGAGTGTGGAGCTGTCTCTTTTCTCTATTTGTAGATTGTTTACTTTCATGTCATGAAGAAGCAAACCAATGTGTCTAAACAATTCAGATACCTAGTTACATGGCTCATCTGGTATGTTGGTTCAATTCCATTAGAAAGTAGAGCTTTTCTTCCTTTCTTTCAGCAACTCTAATTGGGAAGAGCAGCACGTACGGGTGATCCCAAACTAGTTTGCTTTTCTAAAAACCTAGCCAAAGAAAACAAATTCTTTTACTAGGACTTTACACTATAGATTGCAAGCATTGGCCCAGTGCTCATTGGGGTTACAATCCTAGAAATCTACATGTGCACACACAGCTGAAGGTTTTTCTGAAGTATGGCTGAACATGGAGCTCAGGTTTACAGTTCAATGTACATGCATGGCATTACATGTGGAACAATTTATAATAAAAATAACAATAATAATAATTTATTATTTATACCCCACCCATCTGGCTGGGTTTCCCCAGCCACTCTGGGCAGCTTTCAACAGAATATTAAAATACAATAATCTATTAAACATTAAAAGCTTCCGTAAACAGGGCTGCCTACAGACATCTTCTAAAATACTTTTTAGAGGGGGGGAGAGAAAAGTTTTTTCTCTTTGAGATCTGGTGGGAGGGCGTTCCACAGGGTGGGTGCCACTACCAAGAAGGCCCTCTGACTGGTTCTCTGTAACTTGGCTTCTCGCAGCAAGGGAACCACCAGCAGGCCCTCGGGCAGAACAATGGAGGTGGAGATGCTCCTTCAGGTATACTGGACCGAGGCCGTTTAGGGCTTTAAAGGTCAGCACCAACACTTTGAATTGTGCTCGGAAATGTACTGGGAGCCATTTAGACAAATACATGTCTGCTTTGATTTTAAAAAATAATAATAACTGGATCAAAGGTTTATGCCATAATATATCCATTAGGCTGTGTTCAGTTCTGTTCCCTAGAAGACAACCATTTAGAAAACATCTGAAAGCAGCCCTGTTCAGGGAAGTTTTTAATGAGTGACATTTTGAAGTATTTTTAATCTTTGTTGGAAGCCGCCCAGAGTGGCTCGGGAAACCCAGCCAGATGGGCAGGGTACAAATAATAAATTAATTATTATTATTATTATTATTATTATTATTATTATTATTATTATTATTACCCTTAGGAAAGTGGGTAGGGAGGCCATTTTTAGCAATCCTCCCCATAGTCCTCTCACCACTAAAACTGATCGGGAGGGTTTTAGTTCCCTCTGGAATAAATTTGGGGTGTATAGACAACTGCAGAAAGGAGGATGAGTCACAATTTTTCCCTATCTCACTGCTGCCTTGGCAGGTGTCTTCCATTGGCAGAGAGAACATGACTGGATGCTGCTACCTTAATCTTTAAGATGCTACTGGACACTTCGGTGCTTTTGTTGCAACAGACTCACACTGCTATCACTCTGTTAAAATGATACTAAATCATGTTAAAAAGACGGCTCATTGGTATAGGACCCCAGTGAAGTTGTCTATAATGAGCCAACCAGATTGATCCCAGATTTGGAAATGTTCTAAAGCAAGGGGGAGTCTTTTCCCTTTGTTGCTAGGATTGTGAAGAAGAAAAACAGGCTGGGAAATCCGTGGGCCTCCCGAGGGGAGAGGGCTTCCATCACCCAAGCCGGCTGAGGGTGATGGGAGTTGGAGGCCCTCAACATATGGATGGCTACAAATTCCCCTTTCTTGAAATAAAGAAATGTCGAAAACAGATCCTGAAAGCAATAAATAAATATTCCAGGAAAGAAAATTGGTTTAGAACATGAAGAAGGCTAAAGAGTGTTACTTTTCCACTTGAAGATTGAGCCTACAATTGTATACAATAAATACTGGAAGTTTAAACAAATCCAAAATATGAGGGATGATAAAGCTCTGGGACACACTTGCTTTTCTGAAAAGAGAAAAAATGATGTGGGTTGTTTGAGCCAACCATGAATTACGAATGCACCTAAGGTTTGTGGAGTATAATGAAGAAAACCGCACCTAATAATGACTAGAGCCTCCATATACTTTTTATATGATTTGTCATTCTATTATGACACATATAGTACAGTGGTACCTCGGGTTACATACGCTTTAGGTTACAGACTCTGCTAACCCAGAAATAGTACCTCGGGTTAAGAACTTTGCTTCAGGATGAGAACAGAAATCGTGCTCCAGCGGTGCGGCAGCAGCAGGAGGCCCCATTAGCTAAAGTGGTGCTTCAGGTTAAGAACAGTTTCAGGTTAAGAACAGATCTCCAGAATGAATTAAGTACTTAACCTGAGGTACCACTGTAGAACCATCTGTTCCAAGACAACCCTCATAAAAAGCCTGAAGAATCTGGAACTATCTTTTATCAGACACTCAAGCTGATAGCCTTTGCGTTTTATTTTAACTCATGTGCAACTACTCATTCTACATGCCTATTTCATAGTTTTGCCTTTCATCTTTTAATGTTTGTCTGTTGTTATAATTGTTCTCTCTGTTTTATATACATTATAAAATGAAATACTATACTAAAATTTACCCCCAAAAAAGGTTTGCGGATAAATGAGATGTTTCGAACAACTTTAGAATGATACTCAGGGTCATTTTTCCCCCATTATTACAATATGATATGCTGTAATGTTTATGCTATACATAAATCAATTTTCAATTACAATAAATTAACTGGTTTTTTAAAAAATAATTCTGTCCCCAATCATCCTTACAGTAAACTGTGAGGTAGGTCTCTTTTGAGTTTTACAAAGGCTGCAAGGTAGCAGGTACTAAGCTCTTTTTGGATCCAGGTCAAAGCCAAACCACTGAGACAGGAGGAGTTTGTCCAGATACGTTCTCTTCAAATTCTTTTCATCTTCCTGTGAGTGGTTTTATTTAAGCCTGATGCAGTTTGCTGTTCACTTGAAGGAAGTGCTATCTCTCTCATGTGTCAAGCTCACACATTTATAATCCCTTGCCCCCTGGAAACACCAATGATGCAATACATTAAGGAGGGTTCAAGCTCCCATTCATCTTCAAACGTTCCATAACCCAGTGTAAAATATTCTCAGGTGCAATTTCTATTGCTTTCAAGTTCAGCCACCATGTGTGCAGCATTAATTCCTCCCTTCACATGTTTCTCATTCAGGGACTCACACCAGCTGAGAACCACATATGGAGGCCCATATTTACTGAGCTTTTATTTTGTGCCATGGAAGTCGACAAGAAACACACACACACACACACACACACACTGCAAATATGGAGTGTTTATGGTGGTGTCCATGCTTACTGGAGACAGAGGATTAAGAAATCGCATCTGCAGCTGCACTATCAAAAATAAATCTGCTTCATTTCAAGGATTTCATTATCCTAATTCTTCCCCTCACCCCACATGTTTCCTGTCTAATTTGTCATTAATCATTTAATTCTTCCTTTCCATTCCATTTCCTACTCAAGTCTGAGCTGCATGTACCCCTATTGGACACTGGTAGTTAAACAAGTTACCAGTTTGAGTGCAATAATTCCCTCCCTCCCACCCCTCCCATGGCCGCCTTCTCATTTAAAAAACCATGATGACCAGGTGAGAAACAGCATATCCCAGGGACAAGAGCAGTGGGTCACTCTGTCTGGCAAGCTGATGAGACCGGACTCAGTTACATTAGTCAAAAAACATGTTTGACTGCATTATAAATATGCAACACCAGATGGGGCCAGAGAGCAAAAGAAATTTCTTTGCAATTTTTACATGGCGTTTTTTCTTTCTTTTGTTGTAACAATGTAATTTCTGATTTATTTATAGCATTTCCCCCCTGTGTGTAGATTCACCCACCTTCACCATAGCATGGTGCAGAATTCTTCCCAATGTAGTAATTTCAAGAAGTTATTTTATTAACAAGCAAACACCAATATATGTACAGGATTACTCTTTAAGATCCTATTCTTCTTAAAGATGCAGTAACATATATCTGCAGAAGGAAGACCCAGAGGAGGAGGGGGAAGGCAAGGAGGTTGAGGCAGTCTCTGTGCAAAGGGGATCTGAAAAAAGGAGAATGGATGGAAGAAAGGAAAAGGGAGAGAGTGTGCAAAGCGGGCTGGGAATAGGAAAGTGAATGAAACGGAGTGGAGGGTGTGGCCTGTATGCAAGGAGTAGTTGGGGAAAGGAAAAAGGGAAAAGGGAGTGAAGGTGAAAATGGGGGAGTGCAAAGGGGGGTTGTAAACCAGGAAGCAGTGGGATGAAGATGAAAGCAAGGGTATGGAAGGGGTTGCAGAATAGGAGGGGATGGAGCCTTCATAATGTGGAATGTTCAGGGTGGCAGGAGAGGATATATTGTTTATTAATATCCTTCCTAACTTGCACTAGCAAGTTCCTTTACTTAGCAGAGTTTACATTCCCCTTTACACAGCAGAAAACTAGTTGCAAACTCGTGTGAGTTTCTTAAGACAATACACAATTCAATCTGGCTTGTCCAGCTTGAAATGTATTCTAATATTTTCCTGGTAAGACCCCTTGAATCCCTCCTAAAAGAATAAAGACACCACAGTCTTATTCATAAG
The DNA here is from genome assembly GCF_965153285.1 of Podarcis tiliguerta. NCBI lineage: Eukaryota > Metazoa > Chordata > Lepidosauria > Squamata > Lacertidae > Podarcis > Podarcis tiliguerta. The sequence continues at coordinate 58,520,550 of NC_139539.1, forward strand.
CAATAAAAAGAAAGTTTACTCATGATCAGGCAGAGCACAGTGTGATCCCAGAAGGCAGGCTTTACGCTTAAAGTTACAAACTTATACTAACAGGTTTATCCCATAAGGGAGATGACCAGGGGGACTACTTGGCTGGCAGCCAGCAGTTCATTCCAGGAAGTTCGCAGGATGAAAAGAAGATGGAAAAGAGAGAGAGTGGTAGCATGCCTTGTCCTTTTACCAGGTCTGGAAAGGTCACACCCACCCACTAGTCACATGCAAGGAAGGATGCTCCAGGCCAGGAGGAACAGGAAGTTTCAATTGGTGGACCAAACAATTGGTGGACCTTGCATGTCCACTCTAGGAAAACAAGGAATGTTGTACTTGACTGCTCTCAGTGGATTACATTCCACACATAATTGGGTGGAAGGTAAAAAGAGTGCTTAGCAGTTATAATGTATCTGAAGAGGAGGATACAGAAGATGGTCTGTGCAAAAGGAGGGTTGCAGAAAAGGAGGGAGGAAGAAGGTACAGACATGGGAGTGCATGTGAAAACGGGTGCAAAATGAGGCTACAAAACAAATGGGACAAACTGGGCGTTTTCTTGACTGGACAGACAATTCAGCAAGTAAAGTGTATTGTGGAGGGGTTGGAGAGAAGAGCCCCTTCCCCAGTAAATTACAAATACGTTGGAAACCTTTTGGCATATTCTATGGTATTTTCTACATTGCTTCCAATAGCTTTCATGAAACATACATTTAAGACAGATGGCAGAGTACATCTGCACAGAGGTGATATACCTGGCACATCCAATGAATTGCTATCTACCACGGTCCGCCTATTATAACATTGTCCGTTATCTCTCATGTTTTTATACCTGTCTTTCATTTTGTGCAAATAGATTACAGAAAGCAAAGAATTGCCATGGCAGAAATTCTCAGACTTACTGTTAAGTTCCTAAGTTGCAGGCTTGGGATTTCATCATTTACCGGATCAATGATGATGTAGAAAGGCATTGCCAAAGATTTATGAAAGCCATCACTAACAGACACCATGAAGTGATCAGAGGAGGGTTCTAAATGCTCATGCTTTGACTGAACGTAATTGATATAGCCAGCCTGGAGACTCTGAAAAGTGAACACACCTTTTGGAGAGAGTCAAAGTGTTAAAAGCAGAGAATTAAATCCATTCTATTATTTTTCACATTTACTGCTGAGAGTAGATGCAACAGAAGTGAAGGCCAGTCTTGACTCCTTGTCAAACTCGTATTTCATATTTTAAGTATACACGTAAATCATCTTGCATATACAGTGAAGAACTCTACTGCATATAGCTGGTGTCCATAAGAAAACAGCTTTTGCCATATCTAATCTTCCTGTCCATTAAGACTGGGAGGAAGGGAGGGGAGGGCACCGTTGGACAACCTGATTATTCAGTCCAGTTTTGTTTTTGTTTTCTAAGTGGATTTGTTGGGTAAAAGAGCACTTCAATCTACTTCAAACGCACACAAACCTAACATTTTGGTATGCAACTGAATTGCTCCCACAAAATATTAACAGCCCAGAAGCATCTGAAGAGACATGTGCAGATGGAGTGGATTTTGAAAGGGGCTTCTCAAGTTTCTTCTGCAGTGTGGTGGTTAGAGTGTCAGACCAGGACCTAGGAGCCCAGTGTTCAAATACCCACTAGCTCATGAAGCTTGGCCTTGGGCCATTCACTTCCCTCTTAGCCTAACCTACCTCACAGGGTTGTTGTGAGGAAAATATGGAGAGGAGGCGGAGAACTATGCACATCAACTTCAGGTCCTTGGAGGCAAGCTGGGTATAAATGTAACAAACAAATAATACAATATGCCAAATTTGATTTCTATACAAATCTGCTTCAGGCAAAGCCCAACTCAAATTGGGGCTCACACAGCACCTGTTCTTGCCAGTTCCTTGCCTTTCCCTGCAGGCTCCTTCCATTTCTGTTTTTAAAAGCCTGCTGAAATGTTTTTTTTTTATTCCGCCAGGCCTATTGCAGGTAATTAAGAGTCCACCCTCCACAATAGAATATTGATGCTTATTTTTAAAATTAGTTTTTTAAATTGTTTCTAACTTCTTATGCTTTTATTGTATGATTTTTATCTTCTTAATGTTGCAAACTGCTTTAAAATGTGTTGTGATTTAACAGTATATAAATGCATTTATAAATAAGCAAATAAATAAAATGCCTTACTTTGCAGAAATGAGAAACAGGCAGCAAAGGGTTTTGTGAAAACTGAAAACGGTGCACAGAGCATGATTTCCTTCTGCTAATCAAAACCCAAACTCTTGGGAAGGAAATGTCCCTGCAGAAAGGTTCCACTGTGCTGATTGCAGTGAGGGGCAGATTTAGGGCTGTGCATTGGGCACTGAGCTGAGGGGATGTTTTCTCAAAGCATAACTTAGCCTAGTTGGAGCTTTACCAGCTTTGGGAAGGAGGTGAGTGGGGCTCTAGGACCCTACCAGAGCCCTCACACCCCCTTCCCAAAGCAGGCTCCCTCCTTACCCATCCTTTGGGAAGGCACCACATTTTGGCTTCACACAGGGCACCATAGCACCCAAGTCTGCCACTGTAGCAGTCTTCTGCCACCTACTGCCCTCTCCATCTTCCCTAAAGTATAGAGAGAGGAGAGGAGAAGGTGGGACCAAACACACAGTCTTGCTCTGGAAATCCGTTGTCCAACTTTCTGTGGAAAGATAGGAGATTCTAGGGAAGTGGCAAGTTCTCTGATACATTACCTAACCCTGTATATGAGCATTTTGTGCTCATAAGTTAAGCATGGGTCTACTTTCTGAATCAGTGTAGCACAGATGGGGGTGGGAAGCATTTGAATATAAATCTATTGCGGCAGAGAGTGGGGTGTGTTTCTTGAAAGGCTCCTTCAGATCCAGAGTCACGTAAGCTTTTTCCTTCTTTAGATCCAGAGTCACTTAAAATATATACTCCCCCCCACCCCCCCAAAAAAGCTTAAGAAAATGTAGAGAAAGGTGATGACAGCCTAGAAATCATTTCAAAGCAACCTTAGTTCTTTGGAATGTATCTACAGGGATGATGAAAAATACCAAAACCATATTTTGGCCCAATATTAGTGTTTGGGCCTGGGGGAGAGTCTAACCTTGTACTTATCAGTTTCTCCTCATAATTGTTGCCCGTGAGTGTTGAGGCCAGTGGGGGGGGGGGGGGCAGAAGTAGAGCAACAAGTCTGTAACTCACTTATATTAACTCCAGCATTGCTTTTCTCATGTCCAGGTGTAGGAAGAATGTTCTCCAAGTATCCATACTGAGGACTGGTTTCCAAGAAGAAAGTTAGCTCCTCTGGAGTTGTGTCTTCATCTGAGGCATCCAGATATTTTAAACTGATGCATGCTGACGAGCCCTCTTCCACCACAAACATCTCCCCTTGAGAAAAGGACAGAAGAAGAATGTTATCCACAATAATCCCAACTCTACTTTGTTCATAACTAAGAGGCTGCTAAGTCATCACAGCCTGCCTGTCTAGCACCTCAACATAATCGGCTATTGATCCTGTCAGTAGCTGCTGAGAAAAGCACTAGTTTCAGCTCAAGATAACTTACTCAGCAGTATTGGGCTGCTGTGTATCTCTAGATGGTAGCAAACATTAAGCAGTCATTCTTCTCACAGTGCCTGGCAGGTGTGGAAAGCTATAAAGCATGGGTTCAATTGATATTTGCATAATCCAAACTATTCTCCTCTAATCAATTTCTATGATGTTTATATAGCTTGGTGTTCAAAATAGATGCAATCAATGATGTAGCTAAATTGCTTTAAACTCCCCTTTGTAAAATTTGACTATCCCACAGGGTTGGAGGTATGGGGCAATGTTATAATTTCCATGACCTCACCCCACACACAGCTCCACAGGCAGAACGGAATCTGACAAGTCATCTGTCCAGGCTTCCTGCACAAGGAAGATACAATGCTTCTCATAAGGAATGCACCGGAGTGCAGAAAAGACAGTGGTAAAAGTCTTGGACAAGTCACAGAAACAATTTGCACAAAATGAACAACCGCAAATAGAAGATTGGAATGCAGCGAGGGGTCAAGATGTTGTGAAGAGCCATGAGTAGGGAATGTCAAGTTGGAGGTTAGCAACATTTTGTAATTTAAGAATTAATGATACGCAAAATAAATCCTTTTGAAGCATAATATTTCTTACAAATTCATATTGCTTTCATAATGTGCAAAGTATTTGTAAGACTCTGTAAGGCTTCAAAGAATCCACCCCACGCACCCACAGCAGGTTGCCAGGAATGGATAAGACAAGGAAGTTCTTACCAATGTTGTTTATTCAATATTCACAGAGAGAGGCTTGGAAATGCAGCCTCCTAGAGTAATGGTGTTGCTCCAAGTGACACCCCACCTCCTCCGTCTCTCCCATTATACGTCATCCCTACAGTGGTTGATCTGTGCCTTCTGCCTCTGAGCTCTCTGCTCTCCTACTTTCAATGCCCACCAGGTTCTGGGAGAAGGCTTTATAAAGACACTGAGTCTGTCAGCTGTCTCTCCCCTGGTGCTTCTTCTTCTTCTTGCTCCTCTCCCATCATTTCCCAGCTTTCCCCCTCTTCTGCCTCTGAACTGTGACCTCCCACAAAGCACTATTGTAAATCTATACTGTCTTCCTCTTCTCTGGAATGGTCAGGCTGGGGAGGCGGCCTCCACCATTCCTCCTCTGTCCAATCCCTGATAGTCTCGGGATGAATAACACTTTCTTAGATCATTCACCCTCTCAACCACCCTGTCAGAAAGGGAAGCATCAAACCTATTTAACAGAGATTGAATTGACATTTAAAGACGGCAGCTTGTATGTACATTCTAGGGCTAGCAACTGAACCAAATTCTCCAACACTGTCCATAGGCAAGTTAGTTGCTTGTGGAAAACAAGGGAACCCCCAGGGGAAGAAGGCTCAAATCCAGGGGATTGGTGGTGGGATGATGATGCATGGTCAGAGAGAAGAGGGAGCAGACTGGGAGGAAGAGGTGCAGGAAGCTGAAGAGATAACATGGTTTAGTGAGCAGGAAGAGGCTGTGGCAGAGGCGGAAGCAGAGGCTGGAGAGGAGTGGGGCCAAGAGGCAGAGATGAGGCACACTGCTGAAGAAGCCAGGGAGTCTCCCCCTCCTGCTTTGACCAGCTCCCCTCCGCCCTGGTCTCCCAGAACTTGCAGAGGTATGAAGAGGATAGAGCAAAGACAGACCATGCAAAGAAGCCTCAGGTTGCTTGGGAAGGACCCAGGAGAGGAGGAGACTTTGGGAACTGTGGGAAGGCAAGAATCTTCAGTTCTTGCAACTTCCTCATTGGGGCAAGACCTCCTGGGAACAGAGTTGCTGTGCTTATTAGGCATGATCTGCTTTTATTCCTTTGAATAAGGAGTTAAGTTCATTGATGCCTTTTGAGTTATTGATTATCTGCACCAGACTCCTGCCCTGGGACCTACATACACACAGTGAACCATAACTCCGGATTTGCCTATATAGATTGTAGCAAGGTTTCATTTCTAGATTTCATTCAACGAACCAATGTGACCTCAGTACTATCAACTAACACCAACCTCACCTCAGTTTGCTCATTTACCAATAAATAAATAAATAGATAGTTGCATGCCCACTATTGGGATACATAATTTTTTGACACATGCTAAGCACTAGTAGCTTCTGCTACAGACAATAAACAATGCCTCGCCCTGGAGACAGGCATGATAGCTATGTGCCTTGCTGTCATAGAAGCAGGATCACATTTAATTTCTTTATTAAATGACTGTTGCACTTAATTAGTTAAGAAAGAACAGCTTTATTTCATTGCTAAGCAAGTGTAAATAACCTGCTTTTTAAAATAGTGATAGTAACAACCCAGAACTACAAAATTGGGAAGCAATGAGTCAATGAATAAAGCTACAAATATCATGTTGCTGAATTCCTTCTGCTAAGAGGGAGCCTGCACAGATGGAATGGAGCTGTGTCACCAGTGACCTTGCTCACTCTTCCGCACCAGTTGAATTTTTCCAAGTTCTAGCCTTCTATTGGAACTATGGAATTTCCAATCTCAGTTGTATTGTGCCTTACCAGTGTGAAGCTCAGGAAAAAACAACATTACTATATCGTAACCTAGAAATGCCTCTTCTTCTTTCTTTTTTTACTCCTAGATATCATATTGTGTAGGTACGAGTGTACAAACATGCAATACCCTAGCTTGATCTAGTTAGAGATCCCAGGTGACCAAAATTCTTGTGAGCTGAGTTTGAGACCCGTTTTCCAGGATACTGTGCTAACGATCATTGTCCATTTGACATAGGTGGGCAAAGCAACATAAAATCATGAGTTAGTTCAGAGCTGAAGTCACCGACTTTTCTCAGAATCACCCTCACCAGAGACCTGCCACAATCATAGCACAGCTAAATGCATTTAACTGCATTTTTCCAGATTTCTAAAAATTCACAGAATAATGCAGAAATGTGATGGGAGAACACATGTAGAAGGGAAATGGAGCAGAAATAGACTGCTCCTTCCTTCCCTCCCCAACCCCAAAGAACTTGAATATTCCAGACATCAAGATAAATTTAATGCAAGCCAAAATACTTAGTTGAATGAAATATTGTTTTTTATCTGTGAATAATACATCCACTACTAACTGGAAAAACTTGGGTTAGATGCTGTCTGTTTTCAAATACTAGGAACTAAACCATCCAAGATGTTGAGCAACAAATGAAGTCACAGCAAAACAGCACTGTCTGCAAACAAGAATCTTTTTCTTCTAATTTATTAGCCAGCTTCATGTTCGATTTCTGAAGCTTCAAATGGATGGTTAAAATACTGAAATTTCAGTGACACTTCATTTTGGTAGTCCAAAAGAGACTCGGGTGCTCCAAATCCATCTTTGGCAGTAAAATGCTGACCCTAATATTTTGTACTTGGATTTTCAGAGGCAAACCCTATGCCAAACATTTTTTTTTGTACATCTGTGTTTAGCAATGGATCCAGATGGAGATCTAGTTATGGATTAGGATTCAAAGTACAAAAATCCCACACCAGCCTGCACTGGGGGGAAAATGTGCATTCATATAACACGGAGCATAAATTAATTGTGAAAATTAATTTCACTTAGTATTATATTGATACTGCATTAAGACCATCTCAGAGTCATTCTCACTATGATGATCTTGGGCTGCATTTACCCTGATTTTCTAAGGTTTAGCCAACGTGGCAAAACCCCACTTTGGCAGGCAGCATTGCATCCAGTCCCAAGAGTTTTGTGGATTCCATTGCCACCCAAACAAAAACCAGAAAAACTAGTCAGCTCCCAAGACTGTGTTCTACACACCAGGGAACAGAGATAGGTAAATCTGTCATTTTCAGTTACTCTTAATGTCCCTTTTTCCTAATCTTCCATTATCCACAATTCCATATCCATTTGCATTGGGGGGAAAGATGTCATCCAGGAAATTCACCAGCATTGCATAGTGAATTTCTCCCAATATGCAATTTTGTATGCGGTTTTGCTCAATATACAAGTTTTGCAAAGTATATATGTGTGTGTGTGTGTGTGTGTGTATTTTTGTGTGTGATTTTCACTAATATATGCATTTTGTCCAATAAATGTATATTTGTACACATTACTTGACTGCAGAGCTGCATTGCAAAATTTAGAGAAGCCTGAATTTTGAAATTTGTGTGTATTTCAGTTTGCGTATTGTTTTGGAAAGTGCTCATTAGGCCCGTCAGCTTGGTCCTGGGACTGGGGTATGCACGGCCCCAGCGCAAAAATTTGTGGGTGCCCAGCCCCTTCATGGGGAATGTTGTGGGGGCTGCTTAAACGTTTGCTACTATGTAGAAACCAAAACCCTTCATTAGCATAGCATGAGGAATAGAAGCTTTTATACTTCCTGACTGGCTTTTACACAAGACCTGCCTCTTGCTCTTGTACATTATTGATTGGTCCACATCACCAGGAGTGGGTGGGAAATCCTGAAGGGTTTTGATTATTATTTTACTTTTAGATAGGTGGTGCTGTGGGTTAAACCACAGAGCCTAGGCCTTGCCGATCAGAAGGTCGGTAGTTGGAATCCCCGTGACGGGGTGAGCTCCTGTTGCTCAGTCCCTGCTCCTGCCAACCTAGCAGTTCGAAAGCACGTCAAAGTGCCAGCAGATAAATAGGTACCGCTCTGGCGGGAAGGTAAACGGCGTTTCCGTGTGCTGCTCTGGTTTGCCAGAAGCGGCTTAGTCATGCTGGCCACATGACCTGGAAGCTGTACGCCGGCTCCCTTGGCCAATAAAGCGAGATGAGCACCGCAACTCCAGAGTCGGTCACGACTGGACCTAATGGTCAGGGGTCGCTTTACCCTTTACCTAGGTGTGCCCTAGGTGTGCCTCCTTTGTGTTCTTTCTTTTGGTTGGTTAAACTCCCAACAGCGTCCTCAGTGGCTTCTTCCCTATACATTTACCTTTAAGAGAGGTACAGCTGATTTCTTCAGTTTAGGTTTGGAGAGTGAGTTACACACACACCTCAAACTGTTTTCCTTGGCTTTTAATTGAAAGGTTTGATTGTGTAAACTGCTGTGAGGTTTCTGTGGGCCTTTAATTTTATTAACTGACTGTTTTATTGCAAATTAAATTGCATGTTTTACTGTCTGTTTTTATTGGAACTGTGTATTTGTTATTAATGTAAGCCGCATTGGGAAGGCCATCGACTTGAAAGGCAGCCTAGAAATATCTAAAACAAATAAACAAACTGCAAATTGGGTGAGTGAGCAGAGAGAGAATAAAAAGAAGCAAATCAGATCAAGTGTTAAATGCAAAGTAAGGCAAAAATTCTAACTTTGTAAATACTTAAAATGACTCAGAATTTATTGAAACTACTCGGGAAAGAAATCTAGGGTCATAATAGACCAGCAAGCTGAAATCACTGGCTTAGTGTGTAGCAGGAATGACATTCATCTGTGATGAAGATGAAGTTGGAATATTGTGTATGGGGTATTTGGGGAGGCCCTCCAAAAATTTATACCAACATGGTCACATGCCCTTAGCCCCATCCTCAATGCCACATCTACTTCCTCAAAGAACCATGCATCGCCCACATTTGTCTGAAGTAGAAGTCCAACACATGAGCTCCTACTCACACATAGGGGCTATACCTGCACCACCAGATTAACACCTTACATGAGTAATACCCTACAAGTGAGCAACACATGGACATTAGAATTAGTTTATTCAATTTAATGCCATAAGATTAAGTCACATCCAAAGATTAATCTGTCAATAGCTGTAATGATGATAGAATAAGGAACCACCGCTTGGAGCCAGTGTCTCCCTAAATACCAGATTTTAGGGGCATGGAATGGAGGAATGCTGTTCTCTTCAGGCTCTGTTTGAGGTGGTGGCAAGCAATACCTAACATTTCTGTCTGTCTCTGTGTGTGCTTTTCTATTAAAAAATAAACCAATTGGAAACTGATTCTACAAGTTGAGGAGGTTTGTAAAATCTCGTGCTTGAACCTAGGTTCAGGTCACACATAGCAGATAGCTACTAGTTCTGTTTAACTTATGCAGCTGTGCACCAGAAAGGCTCATCTTGCAATCCACATTCCACAGAACTCGTAACGCAACCTTCCCGCTGATTTCAACAGCTCTAGATTACTCAGTGAAGAGCAAACTGTGCCATCTGAACCCCAAAAGGATAAAGTCAAGATTTTAACCTCAGTGCTTTGAGGAGAAGAAGCGGTTTAGTACATACATACCAGTTTGAATGGTTGGCCTCTGGTTGTTAATGGGCACCACAGAGATGTTTAGATCATACACTGGTAAACTGGGATGAAGGGGTACAGGTGGCGGGAAATTCGCGTCAGCACAACAACCATCCACTGTTCCAGCTTCTCCATCTGAGATTATCAAAGTTACGCTGTCCGTGAGATAACTATGACCTATTTCTCCTCCTGGAAAACACATACACACAAATCAAGGTGCTTTAAATAAGCTACCAGGCTTTAAAATAAACATGAGGTAGTAACTTTTCCCCACCCCACCCCATGGCGGACAGTAAGAGAGCGGTAAGGGGATGGGTTTGGGTTTAAGACATTTGCACACAGGAAATGGAGTCATTGTCTTAAGCAGCCTCAACTGGTGGTTCACATATGTAATAAAATGTGTTGCCACCATTTATGTTAAAACAGCCACTGGTTAACATCACACAGATGCCCATCTTGTCAGAAGGTTACCCTATAGAGTAAAAGGTGCAGAGTCTGCACAGCACACAGCACAAAGTAAATAAAGCCTAGTTGCACTTAGCAAGCTCTCTATTGTAATGCACAATTTTAAATAAATCATATTTATGGCAGACAGCGCATCAGGAGACGAACAATGAGAATTATCACTTTGTTTAACATGCATAGCGCATACATTACGATACAAGCAGAAAACCAAAATCTAATTCACTATAAATTATGTTCCACAGAGTGCTAGACTTTATAATTTAAAGCAGCTTTCTTTTTTCTCTCATTTCTTTAAAAAAAAAACAAAACAGTGGTCAGACATGCCCCACCTTCTCACACAGGTTTCTGCTTAAGAAAAACAAAACAAGTCTAGGAAATGACACCACCACCAGGCATCTTGTACAGTACAGTTTCAGAACGCATAAGAGCAGATTAAGGACCTTGTAGTCGTCTGTAGCACTAGGCTGTGGCTTTCAGGATAGACATACGTTATTTTACAACAGCTTGAAAAGAAAAGAAAGAAATCACCAGGCTGAATATTTATGTAAAAATCAAAAGTTATTTACCATATTTTTCACTATATAAGACACACCTAGTTTTTGGAGGAGGAAAACAAGGGGGGGAGGATTCTGAATCTCAGAAACCAGAACAGCAAGAGAGATTGCTGCGCAGTGAAAGCAGCAATCCCTCTTGCTGTTCTGGCTTCTGGGATAGCTGTGCAGCCTGCATTCGCTCCATAAGACGCACACACATTTCGCCTTACTTTTCAGGAGGGAAAAAGTGAGTCTTATAGAGCAAAAAATACGGTATGTAAAAATCAAAAGTATGGTTGAGTAAGCAAGGGGGCAGAGAAATCCCAGTCCTGCTGGCTATTACGGCTTGAGGGGAGAGGGACAAATCCATGTATTTTCAGCACAACTATTCTCTGACCTGCTTTGCACATCACATTAAGCCAAACTATGGCTTACCATGACTGCACAAACATACTGGCTTCCAGAGAGGAGCTTGCACTCACGTTCCTCTTCCCTGGCCCTTTTAGCTCAGCACAGCGTGGCAGCTAAGCCATAGCTAGGGTTAAGCAGTCTCCTCCTTAAGCGCATTCTGTATCCAAGAGCAAAGCTTGGCTACAGGTCATGGTTGAGGAGGGCAGAAATCAGCATATCAGCCTAACCTGGGATCTTGGTTAAGTCAAAACCTGGTTTAGCAATACCTGCACCACACTGAGCTATGAGGATCAGGGAGGAACTAAGAAGGTGAAAGCTACACCCTGGGAGTCAGCACATTTGTGTGGCAACTGTAAGCCGTGGTCTGGCTCAGCGTGACATACAAATGCAGCATCTGTAAATAGAAATGCATGGTAGTGCAAGACTCGGGGAAGCACACACACAACGTCTGTGCTGACTGCAGAGAGACAAATAAAAAACAAAAACAATTTGTGCTCATTATGCATAGATATCCCACCTCAAGCCTGCATTTCCATATATGAAACCACCATGTGGCGATTATCTTGCTACTTGCCAGAGGGACAAGCTACAAATTCAACAGGACTAGGCAGAAGAGGGGAAGGAGGTCAAGAGCGGAGAAGGCAGAAAGGTGGGGTAAAGACAACCAAGAAAGGAAACTGAGCCACTCAGCTACAACCCATCTTTATGGTCACAATACACTCCATACATTACGGGGTGCTGGCAGACTTAAGAAGGAATCCCATCCATTCTGAAGGAGCTCCAATGGCCCACTAATTTTCCTGAGAAAGATTTAAAGGCATACTTAATTCTTGAAACTAAAATTAATGAGATTTAAAATGCTTACCTCTGGCTAAATTGTGCACATAATATTTTAATAAAAAGTTAATCAGTAACTAAATATGCTGACCAGATGATTTTGAAGAAAAAGATATTTAAAAAAACCAAGGTAGCATTTTCATAGGCAGGTTCCTTTAAAGTTGCTTGCAGGTTGCACCTATTTTTTTTTTTTTTTAAAGACCTTGTCGCCACTAGGGGGGAAATGCTCAAAATAGAAGAGTGAATAAAAGACAGTTGAGAGATAAGTAAATTCATCACACTAAACATAAGGCTAGTGTTTGGGAAGTTGCGTAGTAGGCCAGGTTCAAGGTTCTGGCATTAATTTACAGGTCCCTTAACAACTTGGGTCAAGGATACCTCAGGGATCCCTTATATTCCTGCACAAACACTGATATCTTCAGGGGAATAACTGTTAGTGACTCAGATGCCCAGCTTCTATCCACAATGGCATGTATCCACAAGGACCCCTTCATTCAGTATTATGGGCCTAATTTTATGAAACTGCCTTCGAGTTGAAGTCAGACAAGCCTCCACCCTGTTGAACTTCCAGAGCCTACTGAATACATTTTTTTATTATTCCAGCAGATTTTCTCAATGAATTCTGATTTTATAGTTTTAGCTCATTTCTAGTCTTTGTCTTCTGTATACCACTGTGATTAAGTGGAAGGCTGAGCCGCATGAGAGACTTGGAAGCAGAAGCAGCAGCCTGAGTTTCCGAGTATGGCATGTTCTCGTGGGAAACAAAATTATTGATCATGAATGAAAACACAACTTGGAAAACCTCTCTGTACAAAATAATAAAGCTTATAGCGAAGATTAGTCTGCGAAAGGCACTCATTAAGGAATATAAGAGGGTATACCTAGTAAAGTGCATGGACACCTGGAAGAGACTGTTGAAAGTAAACACAGCTGCTGCTGCTAATTACCTGTGTGCACATAGGAGATGGATCCTTGAGTGATGTCATGTTGAGAGAACTTCTCCACCACAAAGCCATCCTTTTGAATAACCCCATGCTTTGGAGCCCTGGCAATCATATAGATGAGTCTGGAGTCTTCACTGTCAGCATCTGTTGCATAGAGGTATTCAGCTGTGATGAAGACTCGCTCTCCTTCCAGGCACTCTAGACTTGATCTTAAACCAGGTTGCAGCTCTGGTGGCTCATCATTTACTGGTATGATCTTGAATGAGGGAGAAAGAGGAGGCATAACACATGGCTGGAAGGAAGGCCAAGAGACTGTCTGAATGTCTTAAACCAGTGCCCTCAATTAGGATGGCATATCCAAAAATTCCATAGCTGTGTCTTGCAAAAACTGCAATCTGTCAGGTGCTTGCTTTTCCTAGATTAGTGCATCATTCATGTTGGCCAGCTGATCTACAACTGCTCTAGTTCTTTGATCAACATCAATATTTTATTCTGAAGAGTCAAGTCTCTTCCAGGCCAGTGGTAGCATGGATCCCCAACAAGCATTTTATTGGCCACTGTTTGTCACGGTAGTCACAGGCAGGGGGCACAATTCCCCATATTTGTACCTAGCGGGGAACTGAAGTTTGTCTTAAGCCAAAAGCTGAGGAAGAAGGAAAATAAACTGAGCTTGAATCCTGACTAGATGTAGGCACTCTGCTTCTTGTGCCTAAGAAACTGGCCTCTTGCCAGCTGGATGAGGTTGCAGGTATGCAGCTTAGGGGTGCTTCTGGGTCCAGCCCTGTCACTGGAGGTCCAGGTTGCCTTAGTGGCTAGAAACACCTTTGGCCAGCTGCAATCAGGAGAATTTGACCATTGTAGTTCAGGCATGGTTGACTTCAAGGAGGGATTACTGCAATGCACTCTATACGGGGCTTCCCTCGCACTTGATCCAGAAGATGGAATTGGCACAAAATGCTGCAGCACGGCCACTGACAGGAGTGAGACCCTGTCAGCATGTAACAGCCCTCCTCAGAGACCTGGACTCTTTGATCTGCGGAACTGGCACTGCTACAGGTGCCACCTAATACTCATTCCACACATTTAAGAAATCCATCTTTTACTGTGGCAGCACCTACACTTTGGGACTCCCTGCCTACAGACACCTTCAGCGTACGCTTCAGCATATGCTTACTTTAACCATCTTTTCAACCGTTTTCAACTGTCAGTGTACATGCGTCAGGCCTTGAGTATCCTCTCCTCCCCCGGTAGCCTCAGAGGCAAGAAGAACAAACAGTTTGTATTTCATGGTTTTTTATTCAGTCATCTAGTTGCAAGACAAAAGATCCATGTCTCCACGCATAGGAGACGTTGGCTACTCTGAGTCCCTCTTTTTCCATCCCCAACAACATCCTGAAACCCTACGGAAAGTGACAGGAGGCACATCCCTCCGCATTCTGTTCTTGAATGCGGAGGGACCCGCAAGCCCTTGGACTAGGAGGGTCTCCCAGACTCTACAGGGAGGTCTCTGCTGGCTGCTCTCTCACTTCTCTCTCTTCCTCAACTATCTCGCAACTAGGCATTTCCTCATTCAGCTGTACATCATCCCTGTCTCCCTCTCCTCCTGAAACTGCTGGAGACAAGCAGGGAGAAACTTCCCACCCCCCTCCTCTTCTGAGAGGAGCCGATCAGACTGAGGGCACATTTCCCATTCCTCCTGTTCAGTCCAGTCCCTGACAACATGTTTTATTTATGTGGATGTAAACCGCTTACAGGCGGTTCTTCTTCTTTTACAATCGAACAGTATACAAATTTGTTAAATAAATAAATCCACATGGTTAACGCATAGCATAACTCATGCTGGCCCGGGAACTGTCTATCTACCATGTAAACATATGTGTGATTTTTAGGGACCAGAATTCCACAAATAATAGACACAAATTATATTAAAATTGCCTCCCTACACACATAAGTGTACTCATGTCTGAAAGTATGGATGCCAATTTCAAGAAAATGCATCCTCATTGTGCATGATATGGATCCCCACTGAGACAAAAACCCCAAACATCTGGGATTCGGCATAGGGTGGGGCAGCATGCATTAGAGAAGCGTTCAGCTCATGACTCCCCATTGCAATGCAACTTCAGTCATTCCCTGTCCTCTCCTTTCTCCCCCCCCCCCCCTTATATATCTGGCAACAGTCCTGGTTTTAAATATGTAGGTCTACTGCAACCATAACTAAATTGGCCTTGACTTGGTAATCTAGAGGCATCATGAACCTATTTAATCCAGGCATAAAACCTAATCTAAATGGAGAACTTGGTGTGAATCTAAAGGGAAGATTAATGAAAGTTAAAAACCTACTTGGTGAAGCTGAATAAGTCAGTACGTGATTAATACCTTTCAATTATACGCTGGTAAAGTTCATTGCTGAGTTGGTTATTACCTGTACTCTCAGGGTTCCATCTGCAGTGTTTAATCCATCTGTTGCTGAAAATATTATTCTGTCTTCAAGGGTTTCTGAACTGTCGTGCTGATACCTTTTAAACACAATTACAGAGGAGTTGGGCATTCATTCATTAGAGGCTGGAACAAGCAAGCTGGGAAAGAACAAGGGCCATCAACTTCCATATTTACAGCTCATAGCCTTGACACACTTGGGTCTTGGCCACATCTCCACTTGAGAGAATCTGCTCGGCTCTAGCAGGATTCAGTGATGCTAAATGAGTTACATCAGCTGGCGATATGGGAATATGGCAATGACCACAATGCTTTTTTTTTCTTGGAGAGAAGTCAGAGATAAGGAACAGCTGTTGCCTTACTCTGACATGCATCTACATGGGAGCTATATAAACAAACCCAGGTAACAGGAAAGATTTGGGACATGGGAATCTGCTCTATACTGAGCCAGACCATTGATCCATTGTCTACAACAGGGGTGCGAATTTCTCCCCTGACTACCCCCCACAGATATCCCACCCCCAGGCCACATCTCCCCCCAGCTCTGCTTTTGCACCTGGCTGGCATTTGCCCTTCAACTCAGATCACAAGCGTGTGCAGAAGCCAACCTACTACACAGAGTTGACACGCATTGCTCTATTAAGTTTTGCATCTGCCCCCTCCCAGCATGTGGCCATCACCACCCCACCCCAGAGGTTGCCCAGAAGGGAATGGGGCTAGAAAAGAAAACCTTTTCTTGAAAAGGTTTCTTATGCCTGGTATGCTCTGGCTGACAGGGGCTTTCGGCATGCCAAGCAGATGTTCTGCCACCGAGTTACAGGACCTTTCCTTCTTTGATTTGATTACTGAGGACCAGAGTGGCAGCATTCAAACTATATTCTGGGCAGCCCTGAGATTCCTTCCTCAGTGGGAAGATCAGTCATGGCAGGTAAGCTTCCCTTTAAAAACCCTCTACATTTAAGCTAAGTTCTAAAACCAAAATGCTGCATTCCTTTTCTGACCAATGTGTTAGATCTTGGCATCCCATTCTGTCGCTTGAGGCAAAACAGGGACTGCCACCCTGCCCTGCCGCTGCTGAAGCATCCCTTACCTAGTTTGCACTGTGGTGGCATGACATGGCAAGGACGGCAGCAGATTCCATTGAGATCTCACTGGGAATTGGTACCAATGCTGGTGCTGCTTCTCTGCTGGTGCTGGGGTGGGTGGGGTGCCCAAGGAGATGCAGACTCATGGGCTTCCGCCACCCAAGACAGCTGCTTCACCCCGCCACATTGGTGGACCGACTCTGGGCTAGATCCTTATCTCCTCACCCATGCTGGGGCAAATTTCACAGGTGAGCAGCACCGCCCACCTGCCAATCACCTGACATCACCACAATGCCAGGTGATGCTGTGCTTTGAAGCCCCGACTGATAGAACATCAAAGAGCAGCACTGCACTGTTCGAAAGCCTTTTTTGTAAGCAATGTGGGGCAGTTTGAAAGCTCCCCTGCACTATAAACTTCAGAGCTTCAAGGAGCAGCACTGGGAGGGAGAAGAGGTTTCCATTGAAATTGCTGCTAAAATGGAGATTTTCCTTCATTTAACAGAGATTTCAATTGAAAATACTTCCCCGTCCAGGTGCAAAGGAGCCATCGGGAGCTCACTTTAAGCTCCCAATTGTTCCTCTGAAGGTCCACCCTTACCTGCCTCACAGATGACATCATGTATGTTATCATGTGAAGGTTGGTGTGTGTGGCTTGCCCAAAATGGCCTTGTAGATCAAATGGGGAGGCCTGGTGGGCCTAATTTGGCCCATGGACCATAATTTTCCCATCTCTGTTGTAATCCTTTAAAATCAACAGCTAAAAGAAGAGTGGATCATGTTACTGGCTCGAGCCATTATATACAATACATAAAAAGATTAAAATTACCGAACTTTGGAAGAGTGTAAATCCCAAAGGGTAAATTTATCCCCTTCTGACATAACAAGTCCATGTAGCTCAACGTGTCCATGTAAAGGCAATTTCTTCAATTCAATTTGGATATCACTGTTCTTAGTGTCCACGTCTGTTACCATTAGATGCTCTCCAGTGATGAATGCGCTAGTACCTTCCTCTATTTTCAGATGATTGGTGAAAATCTAAAACAGTCATAAGCTCACAAAATGCACTCAAGTACTTCAAGACACCGCATGCCAATATACATGGGATAAAATCACAATACAACTATAGAACAATGAGAATCTGGAGTCTGTAATATTAAGTCAGACTACTGGACCATCTAACCTGGTGCTGCTACAGCCTACTACAGCTGGCAGTCTCTCCAGAGACTTCAAGGACTTCTGAGTTATTTCTAGCCATTATATTATAAATCATTTTATAATCATGATGGGTTCTGGACTTCATCTCTTACACATGAAACCCTATGTTCCACTAATGAGCCTTCCCAAAAGACTGAAGTGTGCATAGCAATGTAAAGGCAACTATAGCTGGGGAAATGGTAAATGAAGCCACCCAAAAACTGCTGTGTGCTAGGCCTTTAGCTGGGATTCATGGTGAAGAACTCAAGATTACTCATTTCATCCTGAATTCAATCCTTACTAAGGATGGATGGAACTGTCAATTTGGTTTGTCTCAATTTTTCCAACTGTAAGCTCAGTTCACTGTACTTCTGCATGAGTGTGCTTTTTTAAAAAAAAGTCCTCAAAAAGTCAACATTTTAGAGTGCATTTCTCATAATATACACACAATTCCCACTATCCAAATGCTTGTTATATGAAAATTCACTTATCCAAACAAGACGAAGTAGTACCCAAACCATGCACCACAGATTCAGATTCAGCCAGACCTGCATGTAGTACTGTAAATAAGCAGTCTTCAACAAACCTTACTTGTTTCAGTGTTACTAGTCCATAGCAGCCATTTTGTCAGAAATATAACATTATCTCCTCCTTTGTTTGCCTTTTGCGAGGTTTCATAGGGTTTTACTGGGTTTCCCCTTGTTTTATCATCGTTTGGGGTCAAAATTCCATGTTTGGAAATGCATTATAAATTCTCCCATAGGAATCAATAGAAAGTGTTGATTCGTTATGTGAACACTTGCCTGACAGATGATTTCTTAAGAACACATTGTGAGTGAATAGCAAGACTTGTATGCTCTTTTGCCTAATATACACATTGCAGGCAATTTTCCTAATATACTACATTTTTGTGTGTTATATTAACTGATATGTATTTTTAAGGGCACTTTCTACACATTTTTCAGTTGAAGAACTGGATTGCAAAATTCAGAAATCTGTACATTTCAAAAGATAGCTGTGTTTGGGTTCCTGTATTGCCTTAGGAAGTGGAAATTAGCTAGGTTCATATTAAAATGTGAACCAACGTGAATTTCTCTCCCCTCCATAATCTTTACCTTATGCTAAACCCACTTCTCAGGCTTCTAGAAAACTTAGGAAGGATTGTGTAACTGCCTAACAAGTATTCTTCGAGCTGGCTTATAGTTTGTGTCCAAAAAGCTATGAGTCCATTTCTTGGAACTTTACAGCGTTTCCCAAAAGCCAGCTGGCAAGTCTAACCATTACCTTCAGAATGTAGCTGGAAAACCTGTGCTAAAAAGGATGCTAGCTCTCTCAGGAGGACAATCCTTTAAGGAAAGGCATTTAACACTGGCAGGTGAGCCATAATATGTCTGACCTTGAGTCATTAATCAAACAGCAGGTAGGAGAAAACCATTTAAGATGCACTTGTTTTTGTCGTGCTGCTCATGGAATGCTGTTCTTACAGAGCAATCTCATATACTGATAATTTAAAATACAGAGCTGCCCGTCTTCCTCTTGGCCTCCAACTCAGAAGGATAGAACATTTTCCTAGTTTGTTTTACTCGTTACAGAAGATTTGGTATCTTTCAGTCCTTATATTATTGTCTCCTAACAGGTACCGAGGCAACTAGAAAGCAAAAGAAAGCCATGGGCTACCCAGTGATGCTCAAGGAAGACTGTGTGGAAAGGTGCTTTCTCTTTAAAAAAAGGGAAAGATTGCTACCTCCCAGGAATTAAGAAAAAAAAGAAAATAAGCAGAGACACTAGATACGTAGGTCCAGTTATCTTGAATTCAGAACTGAAGCTGCTTTAAGTTCTGTCCTAAAACTCCAGCAAAGAAGCTTTTCTATTTCATATGAAATGCTCTCTTCCCGTGTGGTGGTTTTTAAAGTCTAGAAGCTTATGGATTTGTGGAAATAAGCTAACCTACATAACGAGCAATTATTGTGACTGAAGCCGAAAAGGGCACAGTTAGAAGGATGACTTTGAGAAAACCAGCTCACAGAATGGCTTCAGAGGTACTTAAAGCATTTTATAGGGTTTGTTGTGGTGGTGAGTTTATATATATATAAAGCACCAGCCTGAAGATATATAAAGCACCAGCTTTATATAAAGCACCAGCCTGAAGATGACGAGTGAGACCTCGTCGAAACGTCGCCTAGACACCCCAACTTTTACACGGGAAGACACCCGAGGACACCAAAACCTGCATTCCTGTACCCGTGAAAATCTACGAAAGCAAATATCTCACCTCTACGGGGAGGAAACCTTCCAGCTGACAAGAACCTACGAGAAACTAGAAATCCGAAGAGCCACCATCTTATGTGATCTCTTGTTCCTACGCTACTGCCGAGACAACAACTTAATTCCCACATGCTTCCAACTTAAATTCCACTCTAAAACCCCAGCTACCGAAAGGATCCTGAAACGAACTGAACTATCTCTAATCAGAAACGAACTACACAAGAAAAGATACCTACTAAACCAAACCAACAAAGATCTACTCACTCTTCACCTCAAACTCTGTAACAAAATCCACCCTGCACTCTGGGACAAATGCAAACAACTAGCCGTCTGGAGAGCTGAAACGGAGACCTCACACAAGACAGACACACACACCAACAAACTCCACAAACTAGAGAAACGCCAGAAGCCCAGCCACCCTCCACAACAACCCATGAAACAAACAGTACATAACATATCAGACAGGATCCTCACCTCAACTGAAACCAAAGTACTCTCCAAAGGTTTCAACTTTGCAGTCGCCCCGAGACGCATCCCCACGGAAAACATCATATGCGGAGTCGAAGCTAGCCTAACCAAAATCAATCCAGATGAAGCCAATAAAATCAGACTTGAAGTCACCAACATCCTCTGCTCCAGCAAACCACCCAGAAGCAATTTACACAAAGAAGAACAGAAAGCACTCACCAACCTGAGGAAAGACAACAACATAATCATTCTCCCAGCAGACAAAGGTAATGCCACTGTTGTGATGAACACATCGGACTACCAAGCAAAACTATCAAATCTACTCCAAGACCCTACCTACCAACCTATAAAAACAGATCCCACCACCTATCTGGAAAAAACCACCAAATCCAAAATAAAAGCCTCTCCTATCAGTGAAGAAATCCAGCTAAGAATCATCCCCAGAGAAAAATCATCCAGATGCCCCAAACTCTACGGCCTCCCCAAGATACACAAAGAAGGAACACCACTCA
Source organism: Podarcis tiliguerta (assembly GCF_965153285.1). Classification (NCBI taxonomy): domain Eukaryota; kingdom Metazoa; phylum Chordata; class Lepidosauria; order Squamata; family Lacertidae; genus Podarcis; species Podarcis tiliguerta. The sequence continues at coordinate 58,541,457 of NC_139539.1, forward strand.
GACCAATAGTCAGCTCCATAGGCTCACCTCTACAAAATCTCGCTAAATTTCTCGCCAAGCAACTTCAGCCCTATGCAGAATCCATCTCTTCACACGTTCCAAACTCCTTCCAGTTCATAGAAACAATAAAGAAGCAAAACCTACAACCCAATGACCTACTTGTGAGCTTCGATGTTGTATCTCTCTTCACACAAGTGCCCATTAATGAAGCCTTGACAGCCATTCAAAACAAATACAATCCCCCCGAATACATCTTGGACCTGACCAACCACTGCCTAACCAACACGTACTTCATCCACAATGGACAAAGATACAAACAGATAGAAGGAGCACCTATGGGATCACCCCTCTCACCGGTCATCGCTAACCTGTACATGGAACACTTTGAAACCAATGCTTTAGACAAGTCAGAACACAAACCCAAACTTTGGCTCAGATATGTTGACGACACCTTTGTAATTTGGCCACACGGGAAGGAAAAACTGGATAGCTTCCTCACACATCTCAACAGCCTACACCCCAAAATACAATTCACTATGGAAATAGAAGCCAACAACCAACTTCCCTTCCTTGACGTCCTAATCTACAAAAAACCTGATGGCTCCCTAGGACACACTATCTACCGGAAAAAAACACACACCAACCGCTACTTACATGCACAATCACACCACCACCCTGCACAAATAAACTCCGTAGCCAAGACTCTCATCTCCAGAACCAAACGCTTGGCTGACGAAGACCACTTGACAACTGAGTTACAGAATCTCTCAAATGTGTTAATTGCCAATGGATACCAGCAAAACAGGGTTACGAAGCTAATCCAAAAAGAAACACCCCCCAAAAACCAAGACACAGAAGAAAACAATGGCACAGCCCTCCTTCCTTATATCAAGGGCACTACAGATAAAATTAGCAAAATCCTCCATAAACACAATATCAAAACAGCCTTTTGCACCAACCAAAAAATAGCCAATATCCTCAGAAACCCCAAGGATAAAATTCAGTTGGAAAACCAAGGGGTCTATGAAATACCCTGTAAAGTCTGCCCAGCCACGTACATTGGACAAACAAACAGACGAATAAATGCACGTATCGCAGAACACAAGAATGCCGTCAAAAAAGAAGAAAAAACTTCCTCTCTTTTCCAACACATGAAAGAAACAGGACACGAAATTAATTTTGCAGATTCCAAATTGCTCTTTAACATGGAACATCACCACAAGAGAATAATCATGGAAGCCATCGAGATAGAGAAACACCCTCACAACATGAACAAGCGTGACGACACATCCCGCTTGCCAGACATCTGGAAATTAGCCCTCCCCACAAAATCTGACACCAGATCCAGAGGCACACAGAACGCCATCACCAATCAACCACACCAGACCCAAACCCAGACCCTCTCCACAGATAAATTACAGACACCATCCAGTAGCCAAACCAGGGTGGCACCTCCGGATGCTGCACCCCCCTGCAATCCCTACACAGATCTGGCTGGCACAGGCCACAAAACCACAGCTCGCCCTTATACACGAAGCCAAGCCAGAGCACAACCAAGTGCAGTACAGCCATCTTCTCAGAAAAACTCTTCACAAAGTTCAAGAGTTCAAGACACGAAGGCTTTAGCAACTAATCCACACCTAATGACCCACCCAAGTGGGATTCAGGAAATCACTCAAGAAATCACTCAAGATATCCCTCAAGTAATTAAGGAACAAAAGAAGAAAAGGCACACTAACCTGGGAACCTCCTCTCTGCCCAGAACATTGGAGGCTATACACCACACCTCCTCAACAGTATTTATAGGAACTCAAACACTGAGATCCTGCTCTGTTCCAGTAACAAGAAGCCGAAAGCACCAGCCTGAAGATGACGAGTGAGACCTCGTCGAAACGTCGCCTAGACACCCCAACTTTTACACGGGAAGACACCCGAGGACACCAAAACCTGCATTCCTGTACCCGTGAAAATCTACGAAAGCAAATATCTCACCTCTACGGGGAGGAAACCTTCCAGCTGACAAGAACCTACGAGAAACTAGAAATCCGAAGAGCCACCATCTTATGTGATCTCTTGTTCCTACGCTACTGCCGAGACAACAACTTAATTCCCACATGCTTCCAACTTAAATTCCACTCTAAAACCCCAGCTACCGAAAGGATCCTGAAACGAACTGAACTATCTCTAATCAGAAACGAACTACACAAGAAAAGATACCTACTAAACCAAACCAACAAAGATCTACTCACTCTTCACCTCAAACTCTGTAACAAAATCCACCCTGCACTCTGGGACAAATGCAAACAACTAGCCGTCTGGAGAGCTGAAACGGAGACCTCACACAAGACAGACACACACACCAACAAACTCCACAAACTAGAGAAACGCCAGAAGCCCAGCCACCCTCCACAACAACCCATGAAACAAACAGTACATAACATATCAGACAGGATCCTCACCTCAACTGAAACCAAAGTACTCTCCAAAGGTTTCAACTTTGCAGTCGCCCCGAGACGCATCCCCACGGAAAACATCATATGCGGAGTCGAAGCTAGCCTAACCAAAATCAATCCAGATGAAGCCAATAAAATCAGACTTGAAGTCACCAACATCCTCTGCTCCAGCAAACCACCCAGAAGCAATTTACACAAAGAAGAACAGAAAGCACTCACCAACCTGAGGAAAGACAACAACATAATCATTCTCCCAGCAGACAAAGGTAATGCCACTGTTGTGATGAACACATCGGACTACCAAGCAAAACTATCAAATCTACTCCAAGACCCTACCTACCAACCTATAAAAACAGATCCCACCACCTATCTGGAAAAAACCACCAAATCCAAAATAAAAGCCTCTCCTATCAGTGAAGAAATCCAGCTAAGAATCATCCCCAGAGAAAAATCATCCAGATGCCCCAAACTCTACGGCCTCCCCAAGATACACAAAGAAGGAACACCACTCAGACCAATAGTCAGCTCCATAGGCTCACCTCTACAAAATCTCGCTAAATTTCTCGCCAAGCAACTTCAGCCCTATGCAGAATCCATCTCTTCACACGTTCCAAACTCCTTCCAGTTCATAGAAACAATAAAGAAGCAAAACCTACAACCCAATGACCTACTTGTGAGCTTCGATGTTGTATCTCTCTTCACACAAGTGCCCATTAATGAAGCCTTGACAGCCATTCAAAACAAATACAATCCCCCCGAATACATCTTGGACCTGACCAACCACTGCCTAACCAACACGTACTTCATCCACAATGGACAAAGATACAAACAGATAGAAGGAGCACCTATGGGATCACCCCTCTCACCGGTCATCGCTAACCTGTACATGGAACACTTTGAAACCAATGCTTTAGACAAGTCAGAACACAAACCCAAACTTTGGCTCAGATATGTTGACGACACCTTTGTAATTTGGCCACACGGGAAGGAAAAACTGGATAGCTTCCTCACACATCTCAACAGCCTACACCCCAAAATACAATTCACTATGGAAATAGAAGCCAACAACCAACTTCCCTTCCTTGACGTCCTAATCTACAAAAAACCTGATGGCTCCCTAGGACACACTATCTACCGGAAAAAAACACACACCAACCGCTACTTACATGCACAATCACACCACCACCCTGCACAAATAAACTCCGTAGCCAAGACTCTCATCTCCAGAACCAAACGCTTGGCTGACGAAGACCACTTGACAACTGAGTTACAGAATCTCTCAAATGTGTTAATTGCCAATGGATACCAGCAAAACAGGGTTACGAAGCTAATCCAAAAAGAAACACCCCCCAAAAACCAAGACACAGAAGAAAACAATGGCACAGCCCTCCTTCCTTATATCAAGGGCACTACAGATAAAATTAGCAAAATCCTCCATAAACACAATATCAAAACAGCCTTTTGCACCAACCAAAAAATAGCCAATATCCTCAGAAACCCCAAGGATAAAATTCAGTTGGAAAACCAAGGGGTCTATGAAATACCCTGTAAAGTCTGCCCAGCCACGTACATTGGACAAACAAACAGACGAATAAATGCACGTATCGCAGAACACAAGAATGCCGTCAAAAAAGAAGAAAAAACTTCCTCTCTTTTCCAACACATGAAAGAAACAGGACACGAAATTAATTTTGCAGATTCCAAATTGCTCTTTAACATGGAACATCACCACAAGAGAATAATCATGGAAGCCATCGAGATAGAGAAACACCCTCACAACATGAACAAGCGTGACGACACATCCCGCTTGCCAGACATCTGGAAATTAGCCCTCCCCACAAAATCTGACACCAGATCCAGAGGCACACAGAACGCCATCACCAATCAACCACACCAGACCCAAACCCAGACCCTCTCCACAGATAAATTACAGACACCATCCAGTAGCCAAACCAGGGTGGCACCTCCGGATGCTGCACCCCCCTGCAATCCCTACACAGATCTGGCTGGCACAGGCCACAAAACCACAGCTCGCCCTTATACACGAAGCCAAGCCAGAGCACAACCAAGTGCAGTACAGCCATCTTCTCAGAAAAACTCTTCACAAAGTTCAAGAGTTCAAGACACGAAGGCTTTAGCAACTAATCCACACCTAATGACCCACCCAAGTGGGATTCAGGAAATCACTCAAGAAATCACTCAAGATATCCCTCAAGTAATTAAGGAACAAAAGAAGAAAAGGCACACTAACCTGGGAACCTCCTCTCTGCCCAGAACATTGGAGGCTATACACCACACCTCCTCAACAGTATTTATAGGAACTCAAACACTGAGATCCTGCTCTGTTCCAGTAACAAGAAGCCGAAAGCACCAGCCTGAAGATGACGAGTGAGACCTCGTCGAAACGTCGCCTAGACACCCCAACTTTTACACGGGAAGACACCCGAGGACACCAAAACCTGCATTCCTGTACCCGTGAAAATCTACGAAAGCAAATATATATATATATATATATATATGAGCAGGGGGAAGGGGGAGGAGAAAAGGAGGAAAGTTGAACACACCGTTTTCCATTTGAACGAACCCTTAAGTATTATTTGGGGAATAGAGTAAATAATTTAACACTATAAATCTTTCCACTTCCTACAGCTGCCTGAAGAAATCACAACACATAACCCAATGAACTCTGCCTCTTGCTCTGTTTATGTATTTCCAAATGAAATATTTCTGAATAGGGAAAGCAAATAATGCAGTGATAGTACCAGGAGAGCAGGGTGACCAAGGAATGAGCGTGGGGCAAGTACTCTGCACAATCTGTGTATGATTGTTTGTTGCTGTTGTTGTCTTTAACAATTTGAACTTGGAATTACATTGGCTTCTGCATGGATGGCAATCTTTGGTCTCACAGTTATCAGAAATAATAGATTGTTGTTGTTGTTTTAAATTGTTTTAAATAGTTTTTAAATTGTTGTTTTAAATAGTTTAAGTGTATCCTTGTAGCAGATCTGCAAAGTTTCTAATACCACGACCATTAGGAAATTTGAAGTCTGCCATCCAAACAAAAATAATCTGAAGGATCAAGAACAGAGAAGCCTCTTGTTCTTTTAGTTCTATGAAAGGAGTTTTTTAAAGGGAGGGGAAAGGCCCTGTTTTATTAGGGTTCAGGTCAAAGTTGTTCAGCTTTTTTTAGGGAGGGGGAAAACCCCATTTTTGCATTATTTTGGGGTCAAAGAGAAACAGCAACTCACCGAAGGATCGCTGGGGTGGGGAGCGGGACAGCCTCGGTTTGTAAACTCTGTTTTCCATTCTCAAACAATGGAGGGCAGGGCGAGGGGCCAGGGCTGCAAGGGGGGCAGTGATCAACCGCAATTGACCAAAACCTTGCAGGGATCGACCAGTAGATCATGATCGACCTGTTGGACATCCCTGCTCTACAACACGGATGGGAAATTTGTGTTCCTCAAGATATTCCAGGTCTACAACTCCCATTATCCCTGACCATCAGTCCTGCTGGCTGAGGCTGATGGCAGTTGGACTATAACAAACGCAGGAGAGTCACAGGTTCCCTACCTCTGCTTTACAAGCTTAATAATCATTAAGATGGCATCACAGGCAAGCAGTTAATTAAGATTCTTGATAAATACCTCAGGTGCTTCATCATCCACAGGCATCACTGTGATGTTAAAGAGGAGACCAGTCATCACTCCTTCCTGCTGGTCACTGACAGAGAATTCAAACTGTACAAACAATGGGTCAGGGCCCATCTCCATCAATGGGGGCATGTATGCCACTTTCATATGCGTTATGGCATGCTGGTTGTAGGAAATGGAAGTGATTGCATTGCGTGAGTCTCATAAATTTAATTCTCCACTTTGCAGCTACTGCAACCACCCAATTCATTTTGTCTTTTAATCATATATCACTCCCTTAGTGCATAAGCTGAGAGATGTCATCAACAGCATGTTAAACAATGCAGCAGTAAATTAGGTTCCATAGCGTATCAAAACCGGATTCCCTGGTGATTTTCAGTTGTTTTCCAGGGCTGATAGGACTTGGAGTCCAGCAACACCTCCAGATACTCCCCTTCTACTTTAGTTACACAGACCCACTGTGAGGTGAGTAGTCTTATCATGTTCTAGGTTTGGGAAGTAGAATTCTTTAATTTTCCCTGTAGTGGTGATGATCAATGATCTAAGCAAAGTTGGGACATGATGAGTTCAGAGTCCAACCCTAAAACTTCTAGGCTAAACCTCTCTGAAGTTTGGACTCAGCTCATTGGTTTGGCCTTGGGCCCAGCTATCCTGTCCTGCTTCCTAAAGGGAGAGGGCTGCTGTAACCTACTGCTACATCGTAGTTCCCAAGAAGGTCTGCATCCTCATTACATTTCTGAAGAATCATTGTACCCAGGACACTTTGCCAAGCACGCTCTGTATAACTGTGGCCATTGGGGTCTTTGAGAATGACAGATCGCAAGGGACTTGAAGCAATCTTTCTGTTGTTGCAAGACAACAGTTATTGTTAGGTCCACTTACCTGTGTGAAAGATGACAGGAAAGGAATAGAAGAATTTTTCACAACATTTTTCATGCTGTCTGTGAAAATAAGCTTTCCTGCATCATACACCCTATAGAACAGGAGGGAAGGGGGAGAATTACAAATTTTAATATATATTTAAAAGTGTAGACATGTCTAAAATTGACACGGACTGCAACAGCATCTTAAAACACACTTATTGGTACATGAACTTTTAGGCTAAGACAATTGACGCATCTGTATGAATTAGTCTCAACGGTTGGGGCGAGTATATTAAATACAATAGAGGAAAAGCAGTTTTTCAGAGCAAATTGAAATGAATTGCTAGAGATATATGGGCCGAAAGTGTTAAAATTCTACCATGTAACTAATAAAGTGGGCTTCACATCTCATGGAAGTTCATGTTGCAAGACTTCTTGGACATTTGCACTAGACTTTTTCTCTAGTATGGGAACCCCTATGACACCCATTTATTCCTCAGAATCCAAATTTTGTTCCTCCTAAACCATTGCATTTTTTATCTTCCAGGTCTCCTCTTTTTTTCTTTTTTTTAAAGAAGAATATGTATGTAGTGATTTTTGAAATCATTTTAGTTCAGCCAGCCTTTCCAGGTGTGTGATGTAGTCCCCCTGTCCCAGTTGGTTTGGAGGTGTAGCCTGGTGGAATACAGTTTCCCTTTCCTGAGGACCCTCTCCTATTACCTTACCTAAAAAGCTAGCCCTGCACTAAGTACAAAGGGTAGCGAGTCTTGCTACAGCTTCAGGCGAAGCTGAAGTGACATTGACAACACATTTTGCCAGTGTCACTTGCCTTGAACTAGCCTCCAGAGATTAAGAAGTGGGAAGTTCATAAATCTCTCCTAAAGAAAAAACATTTAGTATGTACCATGTCACACAGAGAGACACTGCTTTTGATGGGAGAAGTTGATATTTCCCCCACCCCCAATTCACTTCTGAAATCAGTTCTGCTATTATTTAGGGGTGAGGCCTGGGGGGCGGGGGGTGGGAGAGAGAAGAAAGGAAGCGAAATTGACTATATTTGTCATTCTTCCTTTACAGAGCAGAGTACTCAAGAGTTCCCTCAACAGTGGCTGCAGGCAGGAGCTGTACCACAGAAGAATTATTTCCACTCCCTGGGAGTGGGTGAGCTTTTGCTACAAAATGAGTTAGTTAAGCGAAAGGAGAGGTGAAATTTACCCAGCGTAGGTATCTGTCCTGATGGAGACTGAGACTACTTGTTTTACAATTAGCATTCACCTGAGGATAGGAACACCTGTATAGTGTTAATGTACACACAAATGCCTTTTCGCTTAGATACATCCTTTGAGAGTTTCTTCCTTGGTTGATGCATAGAGACTTACATACCCAGGGGAAGCGGGAGAGAAACATGGCTTTGTAACTGTATACATAAGTTGGCTGTCTGGCGATTCAGCATCTGTAAAATGGAGGTGGTCCTTTGTGATGTGTACTATCTCTGTTTCTTTGACCACAAGGTGCCTTATTGTCCCAGGGACTTCTTCTGGCAAATGGTCTTTCACTGGCATGATGTGAATCATCACAATCTATAAGACAATCGCAAAACCCTGTTTATTGATCTGTTTCGCTTGCATACTACCCATTCAATAAACTTCTCTGGGATGTTTGCGTAGACAATGTAATGGAAAATATAATATGCAATAAAAACCCGTAAAACAAACAAATGTCTCAAAGCAGAAAGCTCAGGCAGAAAAAAAAGCACAAAACATAATTAAAACAAAAGCAGCATGAAACCCAGCAAGGGGAGTTTAGTGCAAAAACCCGAAGCACTTGGATTGTAATTAAAGGGCTTGGGAGAACATGGATATATGCCTTAAAAACAGCATTTACTGCTTGAGAACATCTTGCACCACCATATAAATCACAAAGATTGCCTAAGTGTAACATCAGGTATTCATATAGTTTGTTTTTGTGGTCTATCCAACGTGAAGAATAACCAAATAACCTTTAGTCTTTAGTGTCAATTCCAAATTGTTTTGATTAATAATTCAGGAAGCCAACAGTGCTACTGCAGTTAGTAATATAAAAAGAGAAGAAAGGGTATGAATTGTAACATTTCTTTGAGCAATGATGGTTCTCATAGAAATCATCTTCTCTGCAAGCTTCACTTTGTGTGTCATAAGCTTCATAGTGTTTGCACCCTAACACACACACACACACACACACACACACACACACGGCCCTGTAAAGAGGCTACATCTTTGCTCAAACCTTCTAGGGTAGTGTCAGATATACAAGCTGAGGAGTACCAGGAAGACTGTGCATGACATAGATCGGGGTAGGCAACCTAAGGCCCGGGGGCCAGATGCAGCCCAATCGCCATCTCAATCCGGCCCACAGACGGTCCGGGAATCAGCGTGTTTTTAGATGAGTAGAATGTGTTCTTTTATTTAAAATGCATCTCTGGGTTATTTGTGGGGCATAGGAATTCGTTCATTTCCCCCCCAAAATATAGTCTGGCCACCCACATGGTCTGAGGTACGGTGGATCGGCCCATGGCTGAAAAAGGTTGCTGACCCCTGACATAGATGGCATCTGAATTAAGCAGAGGCAACAGAACCAGAGCTTTTGCTGTTGGCCACATTGCCTGCAGAACTCTGGAGCTTTTGGAGAGGGCAAGGAGAGAAAGATACAATTCCTTCTGTTTTCCTGCAGGGAAATAGCTGAATGGAAGAAATGTCAAATATCTAAAAAGGTAGGCACTCATTATTCCTGCTGGAGGTGTAAAGATCACAAGTTCATGTATGTTTCAGGCTGGACCTCTTCTTGTAGTGAAAGGATGCACACATTTGTCATAGAACCCTAAACTTTTGTCCAATGCTAAGGATGGAGATTTTTGGGGTTCTGACCTTATACAGCGCTGCTTCTTAATTTTTGTATATGTATTTACATTATCTTGCTTGACAAAGGACAGTATATAAATTACTTCAAAAAAATAAAATAAATAGTATGCATATTGATACTTTATGCATAGTCATGTATGCACTGTAATATGAGAGGATCATCCATATTTTTAATTGGACCCAGGGTGGGGAGCTGACTTCTCATCTAAGTTAAGGAACAAGATGAGAATTAGAAGAAACATCCATGGAGATGTTTCCATGGAGCTCAAATCAAGTTATTTAGATCTTTCCTCTAGGATTCCTCTCTGCTGCAACTTGGTTTTTCAAGAGAAATTGTAAAACAAATTACCTGAGGATCTGAGAGATTCGGTGGTTCCTGGCTGTCAGCTAAGTTAAACTCAAACGAGTCTTGAAAAACTTCCCCTCCAAAATGACGATAGTAAATAAGCCCGTGGAAGAGATCTCTTTGGTAAAAGCTAAACACAGGGATACCTTGAGAATCCAACAGAGCACAAAAACCAATTTCAGAAAATACTGCATTTCATTTTTCTCCTTCACATTAAGGTTTCATATTGGAACCAGACCATTGGCTCTTATATGCCTAATGCCACCTACACCAATTATCAACAGCTCTTATATGTTTGAGGCATGTTCTGTCCTTTTAAACTCACCTTTTGAATATAAACAACGTGATTTGCCCTCAGCTGGGTCTCCTCCTTCCATACCTTCTAATCTTACCCTAGAAATATTGTACGGCTGGTTCAACAAGCAGCTATCTGGCTTAATATGGTAATAGCTATTGTTCTGATTAATAATGGCACCTTCATTTTAATAGGCATAGTTACTCTACCTTTTTTCAGAATGAGGGCCACATTCCCTTACCAGCAACTATCAAGGGGACTGCATGCCAGTGGCAAAAGTAGGCAGAGCAATGGATGAGATTCTTTCTATGTATATTAGGGTACATTCCAGCCAATCAAAAGACAGATTTCTACAGATTCCCACCCACATATTCTCATCCTCCATCCATATAAGCAAAAGGTCTTATTACAGTCCAAGTGCATATTCAGCCAGAGAAAAGCAATCAAGGAGAGCATAGAGCAAGACTAGGGAGGGGTGTGGTCTTGGGAGAGGATGTGGCTCGAGGGCTGAAAAGAGACACATTTGATCCCAGGTCTGAGGTTCCCCACCCCAGCACTACCTGGTCCATCTGGGAAGTGTTGCTTAATAAGTTCTCCAGCACTGGGTGGCTTGGATATTTTGTAGAGGATATAATCATCACTCGAATCAAAATCAGTAGCCATAAGCATATGGTTTTCAATAAGAACTGTGCTGCCTTCTTCCAGCTCAAAGACAAGATTGTTCACTAGGAATGGTGGGGTGTCGTCTTTTGGAAGAATGTTAATAGGAAATCTGTGTCTAGCACTGTGCTTTTCATCAAAAATTCTGAAGACTATGTCATCCTTGGTTGTATCACTGTCATCATGATGGTAACGGACAACTCCATCCCTGAGATCTTTCACTGCAAACCTGAAGCCTTTGTTCCCTACACAAGACGAAAGAAGAAAAACAGTAGTTCTTCTCGCTAATGGTTAACATGCATCTATTTAATACAGTGGAACAACATGGCTGTAGTTAACTATGTTTAGATATAGTTTCTTTCCCTTCAGACTAGTCAATTTAATTGATTGGATACATATAATTTGATGCCTGGGAGCCTGCTACTATGCTGTCTTTATGCAGCAAAATTGGATGGATTGGATAGCATATGGCTACCAGATTTTTTTCAATGAATCTGGGGACACCCCTTTTTTGTTTTTAAGCTGAGTAGCAACAGGGAGTCAGTAGTGGGGTTGGTGAGGCAAAAGACCCTGGGCCCAAGCACACATGCATATTGTATAAAGGTGCGAAGCCCTTCTTTCGCACCCTGTGTGAAGTTTTTTTGCGCAGAGTTTTTTTAAAAAACTGGGCAATGGCTGCCCGCCCACAATTCCTGAGCCTCCCCCGATCAGTCAAAACAAAGGGGGAAAGGAACAGGATATCTGTACCTCCAGACGTCCCCAGTTCCCCTTCAGCAGTGGCACCAGCGGCAGTCAGTAGCCCTGAGTCAGCCTAGTAGCCTGGCTGGCTTCAGGAGCTGCTCGCTGCCATGGCGCCCGCCATTTTTCCTCACCAGAAGTTCCAGCAAGGGAAAAATGGCAGGCACCACGGCAGCAAGCAGCTCCTGAAGCCAGCCAGAGCCAACTGCGCTACCAGACTGGCTCCAGGCTGCTGAGGCTGCCACTGCCACATTTCCCGGGGACAGATTTGCAAATCCTGGGACATCTGGTGACCCTAGGATAGCATGCTTGTAGCATGGATATATTAGCTGACATAATATTAACACCCATGTTGAAAAAGTAGTGGGAGAATTTGATTTGACAACCCACTGAATCCAGGTCACATCTACTTACATGTAGGAGTCCTGACTTACTTGCACAAAGGTTACAAGGTTAGTTTGCATCTTGTCTTTACTGAGCATTTGCTCTGGTTTGTTTGCAGGATGTCTATGCATCTTTGCATTAATCATTAACTCACTCCACACTTTTCAATGCATTTCTCTGTCACTTTCCTAAACTCAGAAAGTCTGTTCCCTTTTTAAAGTGGGGGTGGTTTTTGTGCTAGAATAACAAAGCACTTTAATTGCACAAACCTAAATTTCCCGGTATGTGCTTAAATGCCTTCTGCAAAATACTGACACCGTGGAGTGCCTTTACAAATGAAGGAAATAGATCAATAACTGAACATTATTACAGATGAAAATATTGTCATCTGTCTTGCCACTTAGGCAAGTTAAAGCTCAACTCGGTTTCTAGCAGTATCTTCATAACGTTTTCCTCCACATCCCAAAAAAGGATGCACTTTCCACCACAATGAAACCATCTATTTTGCTTCTAGCAAAATTCTGTTTGGAAAGTTCTAATTTTTATTTTGTACTCTCATTACTGAGGGGGAGGGAGACACACATAGGAACTTTCAATTTTAAATTCCACAAATTTTAGACCATGAAGCTACATACCTCTAATTGTGAGCCAGCCATGATATAAGCCTTCCACCACAAGAAGCTGCACAGCATCAAGGTTATCATTATCTACAATCTGAAGAGACTCCCAGGTAATTGGACGCGACTGTCCTTCCAACAAGTCAAGCCCTATATAAGCAGGTATTTCAAACACAATGAAGTCATGTGGCTCTGAATGAGCTCATAGAGCAATTCAGCATTAAAGGTGCCGTGAGCTTTGCTTTCAGTGTAAGCAATTGCACTAGGTGGAAAAGTAAAGCAATTGTGGGGGAAATTCAGAAAAGTTAACTGGTTTGATACTTAGGAGTACAGTTAAAAGAACATTGCGAGACAAAAGCAAGAGGCAGGATTCTATTCAGGGATGTTTAATTTGCAAGCAGGTTGTTGAGATACTGCAAATGGGTCACTGCCAATAGGTTTGTAGGTTCTCTTTTTTTACATGTCAGATATTCCCTGGAAAAGGTAAATCCAGCTTAAATTGGGAGGGAAATATGGACTGGCATTTTGTGTGCTCACTGGAAAAACTTGCATGCATGAGTAACATCAATACCACACTAAAGACCCATCTGGAAGTACTGATAGTAACATGGGTTTGTCATATTTGGATAATAGGATTCTTACTGTACTCCTGTCACTGGCCCCATCACAATTCAAGCAGTATCATACCACTTTAAACAGTCATGGCTTCACCCAAATATTCCTGGGAATTCGCATTTTCTTGGGAAACCCCTATTCCCCAACCCGAGTGCTAAGATTCCCAGAGTTCCCTGGGTAGGGGAATTGATTGTTCACTGTGGGAACTGTAGCTGTTTGAAGGGAACAGGGGACTCCTAACAACTCTCAGCAACCTGAATGAACTAAAGTTCTCAGAATTACTTGTGGTATAGTTCAGATGGGGCCACTATAAATATAAAGCACATCTTTCATATGGGTGATAAATACACTATGCCCAGTTACCACTGCAGAATGCTTTTCTCTTTGAAATCAGATTTATTCGTACCATCCTGTGTCCGCGTTATCACAGCACACTGAAGGTGAATCCACTGCAAAACCACATCTGTGAAGAAAATCCGAAAGGGGATTTTCCTTACCTGTGTTCCATGCAACTCTAGGAGCATTTGTTACTGCACTTCGAATTGAAAAATGGACCATGATAGGGAAGCTGTTCATGAAGAGGCTATCAATTGCTTGAAACTCAACCTAGCAAGCGAGAGAGAAAAGATTAATTCAGTCCCTTTGTGACTGTTGAGCTGTAGGCATAGACTAGCTTGTCAGCACCAGGGGAGGGGAGCATCCACATCCCATCTCTCACCTCATAGTTCTGTCTCTCAGAATGAGAGATATTAGATGGCTGGAAAGCAACTTTTGTATCATACAAATCCTGCCAAGTGAAAGACGTAATGGCCTTGGAGTGGTCATCCAGGTGGGTAACATATCCCTGAGGAGGAGGTTTAGTAATGTTGAATAGCAATCTTTCCCTCGGGGTTTCTTCATCTTCGGCATCCAAAGTCACTGTCGTGAGAGGAGTAAGAATGAACTCATCTATCTCCAAGATGAACATGGACATGAATGCAGCTTGAGGTTGTCTGTTTGGAATGGCCCCTTTTATCCTTACAGGAATCCACACATTTTCTGCCTACAAACAAGGAAACCAAATGTCTCTTCACAGTCACTGCAGAAGAGGGGCATTAATATATTGCTTTTAAAAGTAGTTCAAGGAACTTTATTTGGGTTCACTGGGTATTATTATAAAAAAAAGACAACTACTGAAAACAACTATTAGTTATCAGATTCAAAAGTCTGGTTTTCAGAGGAGGAGGAAATGATCAATAGGGTCTGTTTTAGAACATTTGGAGCAAGTACTAAGACATATTTTGTGGTATCTGGTAGTCATTTGTCTGGAATAATGTGCTCCAAGTAGGACTGGGGAGAAATTGAATTCAGCTTGGCATTAAAAGGCAAAAATACCCAATTCACAATATGTAAACTGAAAAAAACTGACATCCTTTGAAATTTGCACTTCTCAGTACAATTTTCGTGACTGATACATGACCAATGCAATGAATCCGCGAACTATACTGAATTTCCAAATACTATTGTAATAGTAATAGTACATTCCATTAAGGTGCAGCAGTGGATGAGATAGGGGGCAGAATGGGAAGAAGGGCCACTCCATCAGCTCCGCCGAGAGAGAGAGATGCTATATTTAGTTCCTCCTCCTCCTGGGTTCAATAAAGTGTCCATCTTGCCACACAATCAGCATGTACTGAATCTGATACATAGCCAGGGAAATTAACATGCAAGTAATTCTATCCTAGAGTTGTTTGGAGGGAGGTTGAGAGTATGGAAAAACAACAGAAAGTTTTGTGGGAAATATGATTCGCTGCATTGTCCTTACCTGTAGCTGAAATCTGCTCTTTTTGTCTCTGATTTCTACTTGTATGGATATATAATCCTTATCAGGTGATGGGGGACTGAGGTGTTGGTACCTAAGTCTCATCTCCAGAAAGTCTTCACAGCTCATCTTTAGAAGGTGTATTTCTTTTAATCCTGAATGGCAGGCACCATTGCTGGGACAAGGTGGTTTGGATTGTCCAGCTAAGGCGGAAACACAACTTTAGAACAAACTATTTCTGACCTTCTAAATGATCTTTCTTTTATTTAATAACACAAGCAACCTTTAAGGGATTTACATATTCTGAATATTAAATGAAGACTTTGGATGACCTTGTAATTTAAACTACACAATCTTCTAATTTAAGCTACACAACCTTTAAAACAGGGGGTTGTGCACACTAAAGACACAGATCTGCATGCCAGAGAACCATGGCCAATCCAGTGGCAATTCTGATGCCCTGAAGTGCCACAAGACTTAACTTCTAGCTCAGTAGTGATGACCTACAGTATTTGTATATTCAGCAGAACCTCTTTTATCTAAATGACTGGGTTAACAGAAGATCTCTAGATAAAATAAAACACTATCTATTTAATACACCCTTGCTTTAATCTGGATCAAAACTGGAAACACATTTCATAATTCATGGGTAGATATTCCCACCAGGACAGTGGGAATGCATTCTTCTTCATTTTCCTTCCAACTGAAAGAGAACCCAATTAATATAGCCTCCCAGCTTCTTCCTGTCCCCTTTTAACTAGACAGTTGGTCTAAAGGATTGAATACTGCATGATGGGCAATGGTGAGGGGTCAGGGATCCCCCTAGATCTGCTGTATAAAGCACAGATAATGCGATGCCAATTCAGTGACTACAAGCACACATATGCCAACAGGGTGCCAGTAGAGTCCCATCCTACCACCTTGTCCCCTCTCAGATGCTGAAATTAAGCTTGAAATAAGCCTTCCATTTGAGCCAATGCTAAGCTGTTTCAAGATGAAATACATTTTTGAGTGTGAGAAAGAGGGAGGCAATTCTGGGGAAAGAGCTTACAGCTGGGGAGGGGGGAGAGAGTTAAATAAGATTAAAAATCACCTTTTTTTTGTTTGGTGTATGTTGATACATCTTCACTTTTCTGTATTTTAGAGTCCTCAACAACTACTTGCCCAACAGCAGGAAACAGTAATTCAGACGACAAGATCCTCACTGTGCAGGCTTTACCTAAACCGTTGTACTTGAAAGTCAAAATGTTTCTGTCAATTGGCTGAGAAATCCCAAAGAATTCTGGAACTTCTAGAGAGGCTTGTCCAAACTGAACAAGACTTGGTTTGAGGCTTCTTATCACTATATGAAGAGTAAACATCTCTACAGCAGTCTCCAGTTCTGTAAACCTGTAAAAGGGAGACGGCAATTACTTCCTGGTGAGCAGTGACAATCTTTGCATGGAAATTTAGAAGACTGTAAGTACAAAACATTCCTTCCTAACATTTTAGGGGCATCATATACAAAGTTTTAAGGGTTGCTTGATTCTAGGAGTCAGCTTTTTAACTGCTGGTTTTTTTGTTCTGCACAGAGAATATACAGTGGTGCCTCACAAGACGAAATTAATTCGTTCTGCGAGTTTTTTCGTCCTGTGGATTTTTTCGTCTTGCGAAGCACCACTGTGTATTGACGGTTTCCCATAGGAATGCATTGGTGGTTTTTAAAAAAAGGCGCAAGACGTTTTGGTCTTGCAAAGCAAGCCCATAGGGAAATCCGTCTTGCGAAGCAACTCAGAAAACGAAATACTCTTTCGTCTTGCGAGTTTTTCGTCTTGAGAGGCATTCGTCTTGCGAGGTACCACTGTATACAGTCATACCTCAGGTTACAGACGCTTCAGGTTGCTTTTTGGGGGGGTTACAGACCACCAAAACCCGAAAGTACCGGAACGGGTTACTTCCGGGTTTCGGCGGTCGCACATGCGCAGAAGTGCTAAATCGTGCTTTGTGCGTGCGCAGAAGTGCCGAATTGCAACCCGCGTGTGTGCAGATGCACCGCTGCAGGTTGCAAATGCTGCGGGTTGCAAACGTGCATCCCGCATGGATCACATTCACAACCTGAGCATCTACTGTACTTTGATTTTTCCAACAGAAAACCAGTTAATGAATTACAAACATAATGAGGGAGAAAGAGCTCTATTGGATCAGACCAGAGGCATAACAGCCTCTGATATTAGAGATAGCACATAGCCAACATAACTAGTAGCCATTGATACTAGGGGTGTGCATTGGCCACAAGCTGCAGTCCAGATCCCAGTTCAGCACTTTGGAAACAAGTCTGATTTGATCTTGAAGTGTTTTGGACAGGCATCCCCAAACTCGGCCCTCCAGCTGTTTGGGGACTACAACTCCCATCATCCCTAGCTAACAGGACCAGTGGTCAGGGATGATGGGAGCTGGAGTCCCAAAACAGCTAGAGGGCAGAGTTTTGGTGTGCCTGGCTTTGCAGGTTGCCTTAATTAGTTTGGGTCCAAATTCCAATCTGGAAAAGCAAAGCTCCATTACTGTTATGGGGAATAACACCCCCCCCCCTTTGACAAAATTATTTATAGGCTCAGCAGCCACTCCTGAAATGGCAGAAGAAAATACTATGGATGGATAAATGACATAGAACTGCAGACAAAAATTTAGAACAACAAAAATAGTCAAAGGTTCATTCCTTTGTAATAGCCGTGTGTTTTTTGTTTTTGTTTGTTTGTTTGACAGAATGCAGGTTTGGAGGTTACAATCTAAAGCAGAAAACTAATACAAGAGACTGCCCTTAATCCTTTGCTTTAATGCAATTATTCCACTAGAATGGCCCCCTGAAGCTGCTTTTTGCCCTTGGTTGGGGGGGGGGGGCTATCTATAGCAAAGCAATATGCACCCCCTTGTTTAAGAGTCTGGAATGCTAACAAATATATGTGTCCTTCTAAAATAATTATCTATGCAGAACTGCATTCAAGGAAAACGAGGCAAAACCTGTATACTCTCAACATCACACGGTCTTCATTTAGCAGTGGACAACCATTGTGGATGTATTTCACTTCATTGGGTAAGAAATGGCAATCAAATACCTAACAGGAGAAACAGAAACAAATAATGAGCAAAATGGACTTGTTCCACAAAAATTCAGTGCTCAGGCCCTGTGAATGAAGCTTATAAAAGCCCAGTTCAAAAGCGAGGCAAGCTGTACAGGATCACAAATGAAAACCCAAGGCAGAGAATTATTCACTTACCCTCCAGCAGCCCTTAAACCCCTTACTCTTAGTGCCCCTAGGCTCCAGCTTCTCAATTCCTCAAACCCTACAAAACCCTATTACTCTTGAGTAATAGGTTTCCCAAGTGCAACAGGGGCTTCCCTCCCCCCCCCGCCCGAGGTCATAAACAAGATGCTGAGCAGAAGAGGGGAAGGGAGGGTATAGAGTTAACTTCTGCTGCTCCTGGAGCACCACTTCTGCTGTCCAAGTTGTGTTGAAAGGAATAGGCGGGTTGTGAGAGAAGGAGATTGGGTGAACATCTAGGTTATTTGCAAATGTTGGATTGGCTTGTGAACTGGAGATGGGTTATTTCTGATGTCGGGGGGGGGGGAGTTCTGCTCGTTTCTGAGCCACCCAAGGAGAACAGGGTAAGACCACTCATGTGCAAGCTGTTTTTCCATGCCCACACATTGGCATTCACAATTTGCTCATATGCAGGAGACAATTTTATAAAATGTGAGCCCCACGACTTGATTCCGACTGAAACAATGGAGCCATAAACATGAGAACAGCTAAGCTAACATGGCTGTTCCATTCAAACTGACTTGCATTTCATATCTAATTAGAACTTAAGCCAATAAGAAACTGGACTAATGATACTTACCTGAGGTGTAAGTTTCCCAACTCTTTGTGTCACAGGCTCATTTAAAACCACCTCTACCTTGCAAGAATCTCTCTCCTTAGAAATATTGAACTGTAGTTCATTTTCAGTTATGTACGCAGAGCGTCCTCTTTCAACATGGATTTCTTTATTCACCAGGACCAGCTTGGCTCCTCTTAGAGGTTCAAGATTCTCAAGGACAATAAAAATAGTCAATGCTACGAAAGCATTCATAATTTCCATCTTCTCGGTGCTGCTCCTTCCTTTAAGTCATTCAAAGCAACAATTTCTACAATAGTATTTTGGGACTACTGTTCTCCTTTGCTCAAGAAATAGAACTGCCGCTATCCCTTTGATTAAATGTGCTTTGGCTCATTTTATCTTCAAGAAATAAAACGAAGTTACTTAGCAGTAATGCTTTTCTCTAAGGCAGTTCAGGAGCTAGGATGTTACAATGGAGTGATTCACATGTGCCAATTGACAGTGTTCAGCGGACAGCAAACGCTCCCCTGTTATTCAAAGAAATCAGAGTTACTCTACTTGAACAAGAAGAGGTAACGCAGAACAGTAGCTTAGAAGACAAACATGCTTTTCAGATGCATAATAAAATACGAGACGAGAAAGTTTAGTATGAGTTGGGTCCAATTTCCATGCAACGTTTCACTGCTTCCACTCTGCCAACATCATTCCTTTTCTAAGATTTCTGCCCATGCTGTTGTTCCCTATCGACTTGGGGAATGAGGATTTTATTTCTCATAGACTTTGGACAGAGAAGGCACAGAAGAAAGCTTCAAGTCTCTGGGGCACAGAAGCTCTACCTGCCTGCCTCTGCTGGATTGTGGATTGAGATTGTGCCCTAAAACTCACAGAATGCAGCAGACACACAATGTCATTTGTGGTGGGGTGAACAGCAAAGTAACCTTATTAAGGATATTTAAATAATAATAATGCAACGAATACTCAGTTTCAATGAGGATGCAATCACACTCAAGAAGGCAGAGAAAGTGGGTTTCCATTATACTTGCAATGTTTTTCCTCACTCCACCTAGTGGGAAATGTCATTGCCTCTTTTCATGAAAGAACATACTGAGGGAAATAGGTTTGGAAGGCAGATGCAGCATGCATATTCCTAGGCCACTGTAAAAAGCCCTCCAACAAAGAAGGCAAAAGCAAAAACAAAGACAAATAGCAGAGGAAACTCTTCCCCTTTCAAAGTGGCCAATCTGCATAGGAAAGCTTTATTAAAATACAATGGAAGAGGGAAGAACTCATGTAATCCAGACTAAACTAACTACTTTCAGTTCCCATTAAAATTAATGGGACTTAAGTCATGATCAACTTGAAATCAATGGGACCCAAGGTCAACCGACTTAATTTAGAGCTAGCCCAGTGCCTGCAATTCAAAACATGTTTAAAGCTATTTGACAACATGAGCTCCATTATGTCCTTCAGCTTTATTATTGCATCAGTTTTAACACTTGCTTATCAGTAAAAAACAAACAGCCAAATGCCTTTCAAATATTATTCCACATTCAGCAAGGCTGGCAACAATCCCAATCTGCTGGTGCCCATTGCTTGGGACTCAACTAGAACCACAGTTTGTCTCTGACACAGTTCCTCGCTATATTCCACCCAGGATATAGCTTGTGCTTATCTGGTCCTAACAAAGGGTGAGAAAAATGAGAGGCTGAACTAAACTGACCCATCAATTGACTATTTTTATTTGATTGTGCTTAAATATTGTCAACTATTTCTGGAAGCCCAGGATGTGCCTGTATAGGTGGTGACTTTATTTCTTCCTCTTTCCATTATCACACCATTTGATAACAAGAGCAGGAATGAAGACAAGCCCAGCAGGCCCTTCTCCTTCTGAGGTGTTTTCACTGTAGTGTGCTCCTCAAGCCATTCTTTCCCAACTATCATAAATAAATGACAAGACACATTGGTGTAATATTTAAAAAATACTTCCTCCTTTTACCATTTATGAGACAATGTAAGAGATTATTTTGTCCAACATTTATTTTACTGCCACAATAAATAATATGCAGACAGGTTGTTACAATTCCATAAGATTTAATGGTAAAAGAGAGTATTAAATTGTAACTACTTTATAGTATAATTAATTTGTAGAATCCTCCCATTTCCTCCCACTCTGAGAACTAATTTACATGCTACCAAGACCCCCAAAAATGAAAACCATTTAATTGCTCTCCAATTCTTTATGGACTAGGAGTGTTGAGAAAATTAATTCTGTGTAGGAACTGACCATGCTAGGTGTGATCCAATACACATGTCGAGTGCTCTTTTTCGGGGGGGGGGGGACAGGACGCAGAGGTATGCATACCCCTAAACATTTTGTGAATCTTTGTACTTTTGTCCATTTACTGTATTTATTTTCCCCGATTTGAACTATAAAAGGGTGACTTTCTTGAGTCAAAATGAGAATACCCCTAAACAATTTTTTAGGGGAAAAAAAAGCACTGCACATGTCTATATTATGATCCAAGAATGGCCTGTCAGATGTATATCAGTGGAGTTCACTCCAAATTATGGAGCAAATTGAAATCCTCCCCAATCCAATTCTTTTCTTAAAAGAAATAAGTGTGGGGAGTTCCTACTATCTTGCACTTATCCCTTGTCAATTATTTCCCCCATTGTTCGGCTTTCAGGGAGAGTTTGAGAATGCATTTTGAGAAAACAATTTTGGTGCATATATGTATCTCTTTCCTTGAGGCTTTTAGCCCATCCCCTAGTTTTCGGAAGATAAATCTCCGAGTTTGGCATGAATGCATCTTGACTCCAAAATACAATTATGTACGTACAAGTGTGTAAACTCCAAATGTCACAATTTTTTAAAGTGACCAAGTATAAAACACATAAGTTCATTTAAAGGCAAAGAACACACAGGTGTTCTATGTCAATCTATGACAATCATAGATTGTCTAAGTCGGTGGTGAGGAGCCAAATTAGGCCCAAGAGGGCTTGGAGATTTGCCTGCCCAGGCCATTTCTGGCAAACCAAGTCTACCTTTTCCCAGGCCTGATTTCAAGAATGGGAAGGTCCATGCTGTGTTTGAGTTGAAGTAAAACTGTAGTCATTCCAACATCCCCACATACAGCCGACTGTTCAGACCTCCACACACCCAAAGGGAGTTTCCACATGTGTTCAGCAGAACACGTGCAGAAACCTCCCCACATTTGGGAACTCTGATAAGGCAAAGTTCTCAACTGCAAGGATGCTTCTGAACTGAACATATTTTTAAACCTGCTGCAGATCTTCATGCTGAACACGTGAAGGTGTGAAAAGCAGTCCACCAGACAAGGGAAGGTTGTGGGTAATAGTTGCATGTGTATTCCCACCACCTCTTTAAGCCTTTGTGCCTTCAGGAAAACAACGGAGTGTGGCTGGTGATTGCACACATTCCATTAAGTGCTAAAAACAGGAAGCAGGAAGCATACCTTTGCTTCTGTAAAGTTCAAAAACAGAGTCAATGAGTCTCCTCCATTAAGACTTTACATGTATCTTCATATGGGGGAACGAGGTGGCAGCTTTCCATTTTTGAATGTTACAAATGAAGGACCAAAACAGGAAGTACAACACACCGATGATTCCTGTTACAGTACAAAAGGGGTCAGAGAACCCTTGCTTGTTTATGAGGTGCACTGCGGCTCCCTGCTGATATGGACATCTCTAATTGCTGTACATTGTTGCTGATGTAAAACAACATAACATCTTATCCACCTTTATCATACAGTTATTTTACTTCATTACCACATCTAGGAAACCGGTTATGCTTTCTAATGTTCACTTTTCGTCTTCCAACTTAAAACAACAACTCAAACCGTAGCACAGGTCTTTCACAAATCTGGATTTTAAAAAATCCTCTTATGCAAAATATCTGCTTCCTCGAGACACCGAGGCTGCTAGTAACCCACCTTTTGTTGTTAGCTGCAGGGCTCACTCTTTTTTTGCCATGGGAAAACAGAGTAGTATGAACATAATCAGTCCTTTCATTGTACACAGTTCTCAGTTCCAGTAGCAGTTAGACAATTTGCTGACAGACTTTACACACACACACACACACACACCAGTTATTCTCAATTGCAAGAGGCAATACAGGAGTTCTAAAGCTTCCCTCTCCTACAGAGCAAGGCTGAAAATGCACCTGCATCTTTTAAGTTTAAAATTAATAAGCCAAGTTACGGGATCCCCAATGCTAATTAGCAGAGTCCCGTTAGAGTCCCCTTTCCCCTCATGCTAATTAGTTTAGGGGGGTGGGTAGAATTCCCACACAAGGATGGATAAAAAGACAAAAGTATCCACAGGACTCCTTTGATAAGCAACTCACTGGAGGGGAGGGGGAGAGAGACAGAGCAGAACAGCCCATCTGTGATTTTAAACACCTGATTGCCTGAAGCATGCAGGTGTGTAAAAAAAAAAAAAAAAAGTCTATTTAAATGGTGGGAGTCTGCAGGAGAAGAAGAAAAAAATGCCACTGCAATTCACATGAAAATCCAGATTCCTAGCTAGTTGCATGAATAATTTATTAACAGCCATCTAGAAAGGGAGAGTGACACCTTTGTTGTCTGCTGAACCAGCAACAAGAAGATCACTTGCCACGACAAAGAAGTCTTCAAAACAGAAAAGCTGCAGTTTGGATAGCAGCAAACACATCCTTCTTTAGTCTGCCAAGGCACAATCATTTAATTTGGTGAAGAAAACAGTACCTTGCTAGAGGATATTCCTATGGCAGAGAGAGGAGACATCTCAACGTATTTTGAATTTAATAAAATAATACTCTTCTGTCTTTTGTAAACACCAGATACAGTATATATTTTAAAAATACACAGTCATGCTATTTGTACTGAAAAGCATATTTTCTAACGGGCATTTTAAGTCAAAGTGCCTACTTAATTCTGAGCGTGAAATTGCAGCAGCTTTTCTGTCTGCTCTTGTCTAATATAACAGTTTTTCTTTCTTCCTTTTTAAAATGCCTGTCCTCTAGTCACCCAATAATGTTTCTGAAAGGGAATGGAAAGCTAGCAAGCCTGCCAAGAAAAGGAAAAATCAAAGCCATACCTGCAAGCTGCAATACAGCTTTAGGAATCCCCCTCAAACTTTTTCTTTTCAAGTGCTTTGAAAGTGGAACTTTTTTTCAAAATGGTGGTAATGTTCCTCAAAGTCACTTTCAAATCCTTCAAGTCAAGCTAACCCAGAGCAAGGGAAAGAAATAAGAGGCATTAAATGTAATTGTCCCAGAGCAATCTCCTCAGAGGGGGAAGAAAAAAAACAAAACCTTAAAATGCAGGAAATCTGTCTAAGTCAAGCTGGCCCACAACTCACAGATGTTACTGATTCAAGTGAGATAGCAATTCCAAGCTCCAAAACAGATTCCAAGTGAGAAAATAGGAAAAGTCATTGGTTGCTATTAGATACGCATTCTGAAGGGGGGAAAAGAGAGAGAGACAGACAGACTCAGGGAGAATGGGCAGTGAGGAATTTGTGGCCTGGATTAGAGGCTCCATGATAATTAAGGAATCGTGACAAATAGGGATTCAGCTGACCTCTTTTGCAGAAAAGATACAAGAAGTGAAGGCTGAAATCCAAAACCTGCCTACTAGTCATGAAGCCACTTTAACCTCGGGGGGGGGGGGCGGCAACTTCTGAGTAAATAAGCTTAAAAGCCACGCAGCACAAATTCTAACTTCAGTCCTTCAGTATTTCAGAATGTTTTTGAGGGCTTAATGGGGCTTGAACCATTAAGAAAGCAAGGCCAACATGGAGGGAAACAGTGTGATATTATTAAATTGCCTTCATGTTCTCTTTCCCCTGCCTCCATTGTAATTTTGTAGCAGATCCTAAACTTACCAGGATAGTTTATTCAGACCAAATTTAAGGAATCTTTATGTATCCAAAATCCACTCCCTGTTTGAGAATACTAAAGGTATTTTTTTACCCTTTTGGCAGCAACAACTTTAACTGTATTAGAAGCCAATTCTGAAGTTTCTTTTGGAAGCAGAACGTCAAGCCATGAGAGGAGCGCCTACTTCTGAAAGCACTGCTGGGTGCACTGAAGTCATTCTGGATCTGAGCCTAATTCTACAAGGATGCTTCCAGGTGGGAGCTTGTTGTGGAATCAGGGCTGCTTTCATATACAGGTTATTCACAGCATCTGCTCAACAAGGATGTTTTCAAAATTCCATCCTGTACTTTTAAAAGCATTTAATCACCTCACTCTGGAAAATCCATTCAAAAATACCTAACCATCACTACAAGTCATAAGTGCTTGTTTGCTTGCGTGCTGACATTTTGGTAGGTGGTTTCTATCGCTGCACTCCTGCCTCTCGTTGTTCCCTGCCTAGCACAACTTAGCCATTTTGCTTCTGGTGGCCCAAACAATGGAGCAGGCTGATTGCCCCATCACAGCTGTCAGAATTCATTCAGGTTCCACATTTCCTCAAGGGCTGAACGTTGTAATTGCTCCCCCACTGTGGCAAGGAGGACTAGTCACTATCAGTCCAAATAGCACCAGACTATTATAGATGAGAGGGAGGGAGGGAGATCTGCAACAAAATGTGAGGAGCTCTGGTTCAGGTCTCCAACCAACCACCCAAAGCCTTTCTTAGAATATTCCATTCTACTGTCCCCCACATTTTATGTTCTCCCCTCCACCATGGTCAGTTGACATTCTGTGCACTCTTGAGTACGATCACTCTTCCTTGGGATGTTTGGCAAGATGACACTCCCCCCCCCCCCCGGTGGTGGTGGTGGTTTTCTCTCCCTAAAAACTTTTCCTACTTTGTCAAACTTGAGATTTCCCCAAGCCTGTTGATCCCTCCCTCTTGTGTGTAGATATAGCCATTTTGGTCACATAGGATTTCACATTTGGAGAAGAAAGTTTACTAGGAACACACTGGATATGTGTTTAATAATTAGTTCATAACGAGTGCAGAAAGTTACATTGCAGTGTAATAAAGAGCTCAGAACAAGTTATACAAAGCATCCAATAATATTCTTGTCTGCTGACTTAAGAAGTGCCTGTTCACACATAGCGGCTTTGCACACTCAACCAGTATTTTCACAGGCAGTAGTACAATGCAGTGTCTCTCTAAACACACGTGTAGATTTTTGCTAAGATTGTTTATTTTTAGAACTTTATACCTGTTTTTAAAAATGCACCCAGCTTGGATGAGGTGAAATTCTGCTAATTTCTTGGTCCATTTTTTAGAAAAACCAGTTTGTCAAAAAGAGCTACCTCTAGGTCATAGACATAGAGGGACCAATGGGAAGAGTCCTTATCAGAAACCTTATCAGAAGCAAACTGGTGGAACTTGATAAAACAGAACAACCCATGTAACTGAATGACGCTCCAAAAACATGTACAATAGTTATCAACCAATGTCTAAATAGGTGGCATGATACACATAATACACCAGCGAGCTAATCATGATACTTACATAGAGAGAGTTAATATTAAAGGATGAAGTGAACAGTCTTCAAAGAATTGTGTACCAGAAGCTACTCTCCAGAAGGCAACAGCTAATTTATACACTTCTCTGACTGTTGTGTACTGAACTGGAGTGTCAGCATGTCATGACTCATCATAAAAAACTTCAGTAAGGCTGACACTCCCCCTACCACAGACAATTCCCATGGCAGATAAAGAATTAACTTTGCCTGAGGGAGCACGCAAGGCAGCTGAGGTGGGGGACCAGCTGTATCACGGAGAATGATCCAAGCTAAACTACCTAGTTTCAGGCTAACTACCTGAAGAAGTGCAGTGGCAACTTAGTAACTGAGCTTAACGTACATTTTAAAAACCATTAAACATGGAAATAAACAACAAAGCACTCTTAGTCGTGTTTTTTTAATTCCATGCTTCAAATGTTCCATGTAGTAGATGAGTAAGACATTTTGCCCTAGCCTTCCAGTTCTGAATTTTAGCCTATACATATTTAAATACGAATTTATGCATTTGCAATTATTAGGGCATGCTTAAAAAAAACACTCTTTCACAAGCCTGGGCAATTTCTAATGTGCATGGGCAGGTGGCAGCTTTTCTATCAATGCATCCACATTGCATAGAAATGTCACTTGCAGAATGTCTTTTGTCGTTCTGCTATTAAAAACGCAAGTGCTCTCCCAGAAAAAGAATTGCATGCAAGATATAAAGCAGCCGGGGGTTTTGTACCACTTGCTTTAAGGGGCTGAGCCAGCTGGTCTTCACTGACCTGCTTGTCCCAAGTTTACCATTTGAACTGGGGGGGGGGGGGCATCTCAAAGGCAGATTTGAGGCAGTGGGCGCCCAAGAAAAACCTCCATCAGGGAGTACCTTAACATGCCATCCAGTCTTTAGAACAGCCATGAAAGCAGGAGAATGTTTCATCATCATACCAAATTTTCAGCAGCCCTGAAGAAAGCAAATCCTAAAACAGACAGAATGCACATCACAGTTAAAGTGAAACTTTTTTGAAGTCAAAGTTAAGCATGCTCTTAACCTTTCCACTGAAAACAAAGGGGACATAAAGTACTCAACTTTGGATGAATCATGCACATAACCCATAGGTCATACTCCCCCACCCTTTTTTATTCTAAATTATGAAGCAGAGCACATATATACTTTCTACATAACTAAATTTTAGTTTAGAGTAACTGAGGAAGAAATATACACTTGGGGAAAATATAAACGCTATCCTGAGAGAAAAAAAGTCATTTCCTTAAAATCTCTCTTAGAACAAAGAGCACTATGCCATTATTTTTTCAGGTGGCTTCCTGTCATTGCTCTCAAACAAAGACCGCCAGTCACCTTTGGTCCCTTGAACTCCAAGGCAGTGGCATTCTTGTGAAAGCTGAATCGCTACTTTCATCTGTTGATGCAGTGGAGTGGATCCATGTCTGGAGGATTAAAAACAGCCTCTCTTCGAAAGAACTACACAAAGGAGGGACTCTGCTTTCTGAGTAAGCAACAGCTGCCAAAATAATTGGTGTGAATCCTATTAGTTAAGAACAATTCAGGAGTCAGACTGAGGCAAGCCAAGCTGGACGACCCACAGCCACTATCATATACACGCAAGACCATTACAAAACAAGTATTTCTTTTTGTATTGGTGGGAGCTTAGGGTGCATTGTGAAATGTGCTTTCCTGAGTGATCTCTCCATACCTCTTGGTTTTAGTCCAAACAGTCCTCGAATGTATCATGTTTGTCTCCCACTATACTACTTATGCAAAAGTGGGGAACCTGTGGCCTTCAAGACTTATTGGACTCCAACTCCTATCAACCCTAGACAGACCATGATAGGGGGTTACGTGAACATTGTGGGAGCCTTGTAGCCAACAGGACCAGCGGTGCCGACCTGGGCCCCAGATTGTGGGTGCTCAATGGCGTGCGCACACGACGTGATGTCATGATGTCACTCACGGCATCATGTGCATGCATGTTCTGCATCCCACCCGCTACCTTGTCTCTGGTGGCAGCAACTGGGCCAGGGCCTCCCCCTCCCCGGTGGGGCCTCTGTTGGGGCCCACTGCAGCTGTGGACATGCTTAGGCACACACAGTGGAAATTTTGTGGGTGGCAAAGAACCCAGGGCCCCTCGGAGTTGGCACCTATGAACACAACACCCGAGGCACTTGGCTCCCAAAACAGGACAGAAACCAAAGTAGAAAGCATGTAAGCAATCAGGTTTGGCTAGTGATAACTGGAGTAGGGCTGCCAAAATATGCTCAAACACTTTTCCTAAGTATGGTACAATGGATGCAGGCTGAATGTTCTTTAATTCTACAATCCTGTACATGATTACTGAGTTGTACTCAGTGGGGCTAATTTCTGAGTATACATGAACAGGATTTCAATATAAATCAGTAGGATCAACTGCGAGGAGCTCATGTACTGAAGATATGAAGAGTTTGCAGAAAAGTTATATTGATCAACTTATTTTGTCCATACATACCTATTTATCATAACGCTCAGCTAATTTCACAATGGTGACACTGCCATCTCACGGGTTGTTAAATATTTTATGATTAATAGCCTCTTAGAACAACCAAATACTTGCTTGTATTCCTCAAAAATTCTCTCCTGTCTGCAGATTCTGCTGTCTGGTCTAAAGTTTACTGCTGAGCTTCAGGTTTCACATACCATATACTACTGTGGGGAGATGGCATGTTCTCCATGGCTGCTTCATTTTTAATGCAACAAGAAAGGCGGGTGTTGCTCTTACTAATATTATAGCTGAAGGTTGATCACATTTGAAGCCTGACCGAAAAAGGGGTGGGGGGAAACGTCCTGTGGCTCGCTTGGTGATTTATGACTATCCCTTCTGAACAATAACTATTTATGCATTCATTTATTGTGTCGCTCGGTGTCACATTTTTGGCAAAGTCACCCAATGCTGTGTAGTGTGCCCCATTACTCCTTCCATCAGAAGATGTTTAGCAGAACTGCCATTTAATAATGATTCTGCCTTTTAATTTGCTTGAATGAGACTACCGCTTGTACCGCTTTACTCAGCTTTTCCTTTGATTAATGGGAATGCATTTCTGTACATGGCGAGAAAGCCGTAAGCGTTAGGGATTTTGCGAATTCCAATATCAAGTTTCAAAGGTAAGAACCCAAAGGGCTTAAAGAATGTATTGTTTGGAGGCTGATCCTTAATGAATTGAAGGAATATATATTTATATATATATATATACACACACTGGAAAATACTTTTGTAAAAGTTTCTTTAAGCGGTGCAAACAGAACTTCTTGGAAAGGAAAGACAGATCAATACTTCCCGGGCTGGGTTAAATTCCAACAGTTGTGCTAGCAGAAGCCAGCACAACAAGTCCTGCTAGTGCAATAGGGCTTTCCCTTGTTTCCTCCCCCCATGCCCCCCCAAGTTAGCTTGGGGTGAGGGTTGGGGGGGGAAACATAGCAACACAGTGGGGGGGGGATTATTCTGCCTGGCAGAAAAGCTTGCACTGACAGAAGGATCATAACAGTGCAATGCTGAATTTCTCTCATAAATCATAGCAATAACCATGGAATAAGGACAATATTCAAGGAGGTAGGCACCGTTTAATAAAACTAGTGTTTCCAAAGCAGGTCAAATGACATAGATGTAATACATTTTGTGCAACTATGAAGGGAAGGGTAGACAGTTAATCCACTAGGGGTGGTTTTTTTTATTAAAGTAAATCAAACAAATCAGAACAATAAACATAACAGAAGTACAAATATGCAAAGAAGCAAAAAGAAAATGCACCGCTTTAAAAAAAAAATATTAGTCTTTGATATCAGAACTTGTTCAGAGGTAGAAACAGAGAATTATAGAAGCTGGAAGTGACCCCAAGAGCCATCTAGTCCAACCCCCTGCAATGCAGGAATAATGCAGCTAGAGACTCTATTAAGTAATCCATGTACAGAAATAGCCAGGAGAGGACTAGAAAGCTACCTTCCAGTATTAAAATATTGAATTGAATTCAATACCACAATGATTCAGGCAGCAGCACTGTTGGTGTTAGCAGAGTGCGGATGTCAAAGCAGAATGGAAGACATGATGAACAATAAATGTTGGCTCTCCAACTTGATTAAAAACATTAACTAAATAAATTCCCAGATACGTACGGTTCTAGGACTAGGACTTGTTGCTCTGATACTGGTTAGTATCACTTAGCAAAGCTAAGCTATGGAACTCCCTCCCACTGGACACAGCGCTGGCCACCAACTTTGGAAGAGGATTGGACAAATTCATGGAGAATAAGGCTTTCCATGGTCCTAGCTTTGCACTGCCTCCACGATCAGAGGCCACGATGCTCCTGAATATCAGCTGCTGTAAACTGCAGGAGAGGTTGACAAGTGCTCTTGTGCTTGGCTCCCGCTTGTGAGTGTCTCATGGCATGTGGTTGGTCCCCGTGAGAACAGGGTGCTGGTTTGGGAGGGTCATTGGCCTGATCCAGACTCTCTTTAGGTTGGTTATCTGTGATAACTGTATGCTGATTTCATGGCTTTTATCAGCTAGACTGGCTCTCCTTTTGGAAAGAAAGGATAAAAATATGGAATGAAATAAATATGGTGACTGCATTCAT
Organism: Podarcis tiliguerta; assembly: GCF_965153285.1. NCBI lineage: Eukaryota > Metazoa > Chordata > Lepidosauria > Squamata > Lacertidae > Podarcis > Podarcis tiliguerta. The sequence continues at coordinate 58,572,721 of NC_139539.1, forward strand.
CTGGCAGTTCTGATGCTTAGAAGAGTGTGGACCACCATGCTTAATGATTCCATTTAGAATTCATTGCTTTCTTTTGCTTTTTTGTATGGAGTTTACTTGTCTAATCACCACACACTTAACCAACTCATATTTTGCTGCACAGTGCAGAACTGCACTGGAGAGCTTCCCAAACTCTAAAGTGAGATCTCAGATGTACTTTGTGCACACTCTTGCAAGAAATGATGATATGATTCAGTCTTCCCTGATTACTCCCCTAACTACCACCTTGGAATATTTCTACTTTTTTCAAAAGGCAATGGGTGAGTCCTAAAGCCTCTTTCAAAACCATTGAAAGTTTTACCAGCAAATCAAGTATTTAATCCAGAACAGAGCTTTTCGTTTCTATTCCGTATAATGTAACTCTAATATCAGCAAAACCTTATTGCCTCAACTTGGATTTTTCCATGTACTTCCTCTGGGACCCACAATAAGCTGATTGCCAAATAACAATGAACTCATCTCAAATGCAAATGCAGCCTGAGCCAGGTGAATAAATTGTCTATTATTAGGCTTTTTCATGCAGTAAATGCTTTTGTTTCCTGCTCCTCTGTCTTAACACCTGCTGTTGCAATGGATACCAACTTTCAGAGCATCACTCCCCATTAACAACAGAATATAAACTAGTATGGAATTGCTTATACAGAAAGTGATTAACTTTTATAAAGGGGGCTTTGTTGAAGCAATGAGGAGGGAAAGGCACACTGTAGTGGAACTGGGGCAATGCTGAATATAAATCATCAATCTCCATTGAGTCAGGGCAGCAAAGGAAAGACATTCAAATGCATAGGATGCAGTGAGGGCTGTTAAAGAAACACAAGGCCGTGTTTAGGAATTAAATGTTTATGGGTAATGGTAATTGGAGATGGCGGTGGCAGTTGTTTTTACTGCTGTGCAAAAGTGCTGTGTGGGACAGGAATACGGAAGAGATATAACCAAAATTAAACAGCTTCAAAACACAGCCCCGTGTCTATTCTTTTCCAGCAAAACTGAAGTGGGAAAGAAGGACATTCTAATCTATTGACTGACTCTATGGCTGGGGGGAAATGGCCGCCATTACGTCAGGTCTTATGACTGAGGCAGAGAGGAGTAATCCAATACTTACTTAGGAAGAATATGGAAACAAACACGCCAAAACCAAAGTAGAAGCAGAATGAAGGCAGGACCACAGCATCCTCAGTGACAGCCATGGCAACTGGAATGGAGAAAGAGAGATGGGTGACGTCTACTTCAAACATGGAAGGAGAGAGACTCTTTCCTGTAGTACACTTATTCAGTAGTTGGGGGAAGGGAATTTGCAGGAGCAAATATTGGTTGAAGACCCTTTGGTTACTTTCTAAAATAACCTCATATATTTATTCATAACTTAAGAGATAAATTCCTGCCTCTGCTGTTTTACAATAGTATCACATGACCTCTGCAAAGTGGGGTCAGGGGGCTTGTGAATCTGCCTGAGCCACCGAAGATAAACAAATCTGGAACTCATTAGCTTTCGGGAAGCCGTGTTTTGGTGCATGCTGGAAAAAGAGTTATCAAGACTGTACTGAGGAAGGTTGATCTATGTCTTTCCATCTCCAAATGTCTGTTAAACTGCCAGCAGGCTTCACATGGGCCCTGAGAGGGTTGGATTTTTCTGTTCTCCTGCATTGTTTAAACTGTCAAATGGTAATGTGTTCCTGGCTAATTTATTACACTGATATGACAAGTTATGAGTAAATGGATTCTTGTTTACCGCTGCTAATAACTAGGTTTACATTCATTAAGATCATTCCAAAGATTAGCCTTTTCATTTTGCAGGCTACAATAATAAGACCAACGCTTTTTAAGTGGTTAAATAAAATTCTATATGGTGGACCCACTTAGGTTAATTGCTAGAGTGCCATCCATTCCAAGGGAGACCTTGCACTGCCAAGTCGTAGCCTCAACAAAGCTCAGACTGAATCATAATGAAGAAGCTGCTGATAATGGGATTCATATTTGAACTGTATTATACAATAGGAAAATATGTGCCAGTAACAGAAAATCCGCTGCCTGTGTGAGCTGTTTTGGTTTTGTGAACTAAGCATCTTTAAGGCCAGAGAAGCCCACAGTTATTGTTAACCAAAAGGGTTGCATCCAATGTAGCGCTAAGTGACTCATTCTGTCTGCACAAGGATTTCTGCTTATGCAATGGGACTTTCCCCTCCCCTTCCCTCACTTGCCCACTACATTTGATCTGGGGGCTCCCACAACCTCCAGAGCAGATTGGGAGCAGGCATGGGGCACACACAGGGGAAGGAGCTTCATGCTTCGGCACTGGGGGCAGGGCAGGGTAGGTGCGCCACCCGCAGGGGTGGGGCATGCATTCTGGGGGTGGGGCATGCCACCTGCGGGGGCGGGGCACCCAGCATTGGCAGGGGGGCAGCCGCGATGGAAACCCACCAGGATCACGCTGCCGGGGGTGGTGTGCTCCCCCCACCCCCCTCTTCCTCCGCCAGTGAGGAGGAAAGAGGGGAAAACTTCCATTGAGCAAACATAAATCCTTGCGCTAACAGAACAAGCACATTGCATGCCACCCAGTGACCTGAAAGTCCCTACCTTTGTAAATTTCAATATCTTGTGGTCTCACAACTGCATATACTTTGTAACATGGGCAGAAGCAAACATGAGGGTCAATGCAATGATATTTAAATCCAAATGATGCATTATATTCACTCTGAGCGAAAAACAAAACTTTCTCATGGGATATGATCTGATGGCATATGAAGCCATTGTCTTGCTGAAGCTAAGCATGTCTGGATCTCATCAGTGCCTATGTGGGAGCCACATGCATACTGCCTTGGGTTCCAGATTGGATTAAAGTGGGGTACAAATGTGAGAAAGTAAATAAGGGACACCATTTCAGATTTCATGGTATAGGAACAAAACAGATGTTGGAATAAATAAAGAGGCTTAATGGACAATCAGCTGTAATTCCAAAATGACTCAGGCATTACAATGAACTCCAAACACACTGATCTAGGAGAAGGATGTTGAAATATGATTGTTTCTCACATGGATCTGTGGAAGTCCATTTACTACCCCTAGTCTTTCCTGGAATCTAAACTATTTTTCCTCTACCAACCATTTCTCTATGCAAGTCTTCCTTCCTTGGGGATTATAGGTTATATCCCCCAAATATAAGGGGGAAGAAGAAGCCTGCAGTGACCCTTGGTGTAACAGCATTGTTGCTAGGTGTTGACATTTCTCCCCACCCCAGTCTTTCCAGGGAACCCATGTGTCTCCCCCACCAACCTCCACTTCCTGCCCCCTTATGGTTCCTACCCACACCTAAACAGCAACATCTGTCCTTGTGGGTGAGCCACAACAGTTATCATTATGAAATTGAACAGGCTTCAAACCCTCAGATGGAGTGACCAAGACATCAGATTTTAAATATGCCTTTATGAAAATCCCTTAATGTATCTGCCTACAATTTTCTAGGATTAATCCATTCTGAAGAAGCTCTTATGTCTGCAAATTCCATTCACTTCTGTAAAGGGGGGGGTCAATTTTAGTTCCCTCTTCATAGTTAATGGGGAGAAAACAGTGCTAAGTTTTTAACAGAGCTAATTTGGTCCAACATAATGAGCTGAATTGGAACAATACAGAGTGGTTCCAAAACAGACTGAATTGAGTCCCAAAGCTACAGATGCAAATATTAATCAAATCTTGTGGCTGGTGTGCACCCTGATAATTTATGCACATGTGTGAACCAGATCCCTGGTTTAGAGATTTGGAATGCAGACATATTTTCTCTCTCTTGAACTGTAAATCATGATTATTAAATTTTGCTATGCCACCATATCCCTACAGTATCCAAAATGGTGGTATTTTTTCCCCTATAGCTGCTTTCCCAAATACATCCTCCCATATCTCTGTTCTTTATTTTCAGTCCTTGCTTCTTCACACTTTTAAATTTTTTGATTTCTACCCAATTTATCCACATAAGCCCCCAACAGTATTTTCTGAGAACAAGTTTTTTCGCTCTGCATCAAAAGGAACCCGTTAACATATACTTGCTTAATTTTGAATGCAGCATAAATGTGCCTTATTTCAAAAGGGGCTGATCCTGCCTGTACGGCTAGAAAAAAAATGCTCACTTTAGCAAGTTGTCAATCTCAATTAAGACATCAGCATGTCAAACTAACAGGTACGGCAGGCTGTACGGTCTATTGTTGAACTGTGTGTCAGGTGAAACAAGTACTAATTATACACTTAGCCAAATACGTCTGTTCAGAATTGCTTCAAAACTGAGGTCGGCGCTGAGCTACTATGAAATGGTAGTTTACCCTATTTTGGCTTCTGCCAAGTGGCAGGTGGCCTCAGAAATATGCAACTCAGCATGTTTTGTTTGGTCCCCACAGCTGTTCTGCCAATCAGTTAAGGATGGCTGTGACTAAATGCTAATTAGCTTCTGTTGATCTGCATCCTTGAGCAGCTTCCCTGGATTCCTATTTTGATACGTCAGGTTGCCAGTTGGATGTGTGATTGAATTAAGAAACCGGGAAAGATTTCCTTTTCAGGGCTGGAGGGGTGGGGGAAGAAGTAGGGTCTGAAAATCCTCAGCAAGGGCTTTTGCCGCTCTTGATTTGTGCTTGGCAGTTGCTGACACCAGAGTGGTAGCAAAGTCTCAGTGCTAGAGGGTGCTGCCTCCTTTCTTTTGAGCACAAGAGAACCTCCTCCTAGCCCTATGAAAATCAGGCATTTTTACCATCTGGTCTGCAAGCTGACATAGGCACATACACTGACAATCGCTCTTCGAGTCTGCTGCCTCATTTAGGACCCAGATGATGCCTGCATGGTGGCTGAAAGTGGACTTTGAAAATAAAATATGACCAGTTTTGTTTTTGTTTTGTTTTAAATTATATAGAGCAGGAGGATTTCTCTATTTTTGCAGCTCTCCCCTCCTCCTTTTTTTCTTTTTTTAATGCTTGTCTGGCTGAGTTTGCTATTGCTGCTAAATCTGCTGGGAAGGGAAATGGTTGAGAAATAGGACTACTGGGACCATTGTGTTTAGTCTTTGCACCTGTATTTCATCAGGACAAAAAAAAATGATCTCACTGAGTAAACATTACAAAAACAATTTTCAAAATTTTTACTTGGCTTTGGTATTAAGAACTTCAAGGCAGCAAAGAAACAATATTTCCCAGAAATCCCTTGCAGCACCTGAAAAGGAAAACAAAAATACTCCTGTCTTTCTTCTTCTTATTTTTAATCCTTTCATTTGATTTGTGTTATATGACCTGTTCAGATGTTGCTGGACAAACGATTATCTTCATACCGTGCCAGGTCTCCATAAGTGTTTACCATATTGTTCCTGATTTTCCCCTTTAGGAAAAGCATAAATCAAGCAAAGTTGGCTTCAGAATGAAGGAACAATGTATGCTCCTCTGGCCAAGCTGCAATGTTCCTCTTCCTTAGAGAGTAAACCTTGGTTTTGGTGGGCTCTTTTCTTTTCAAATTATGCCATTCTCCCACTCATAAACCCCACTGTTCAAAGCAAAGACTAAGTAATTTGCCACTAGTTCTGTTTATACAGTTCATAGAAGAAATTAATATGTGACTTCATTTTACTTTCAGTAGCACATTTAATAGTCATGATGTAGTAACGATAAATGCTATTTTAAATGGTACCTGGTGGAATACCCCCCACACCTTCTTTTCCTTTTGTAGTTGAAGGCACTGAAAACTTCACCCAGTTTTCAAAGGAAATGAGATACACTAGCCTATTATGTAATAAAATATTTGTCCCACTGACAATAAAATAAGACATAAAGGCCTCTATTCATGGACCCTTAATGAATAATACAATCATGTCAAGTGTGCGGTTAAACTAAAAGATGTCTGCTCATGAATCACAATTCCAAATGAAATGTGGGAACTGTGTTTTTCTCATACTTTTTTTTTAAATTAAAAATAAATGGTACCCTAGGGCCAGGTCTTTTCAACACAAGCAAACCTATTATAGGGGTGGGGCAGGGATAAGGAGAACCTATATCAGGATAGTTTATGAACATAGAGGATATTTAATGAAAAGAAATATGTTCATGGTTTTTCTCTGCTCAAAGAAAATGATCTCATGGTGTTAAAAATGATATTGTTTAGATAACATGGGAGGATGATGTAAACACTGCCAAGGTGAGAGGATCCCAGAATTCTACAAACCAACATTTATTAGAAAATGTACATATTTCTGGCATGTTTTAAGACTGGATCTCTTCCTTGGAGTATCATTTTGGGCAATGAAAAAGAATCTTAGTGAGACATTTCTCAGGCATGGCTTTGGAGATTTCCCAATCGATACTAGTTCCCATCATTTTGGGTTTGTCCATTTCTTTATTGTGCTCAAAAATACTGAAATGAAGAAAGTTAAATAAATTGCATTTATCTATGAAGTGGTCCTTCGGAAAGATACTAGCAGTTTTACTAGATGCATTGGTTCTAGGGAAAATGCACCCACGATTTTGACCCATCAGTGGATTGCATATTTGTGTTAGGAGTGGGAAGTCCCAGTTAAAAATTCTACCCACCAGTGAATTTAACATAAAGGAGAGATCCTCCTTTCAGTGAGCATTAAGGCAGAAATCCCCTTCTGGATCTCAGGATGGAAGAAAGCATGTCCCTAGTCTGGCCTCAATTTCCAGGAAGATTAGAGGATCTCATTGATGGCCTTTCCCTCTGTTGGGGGACGTATACTGTGGCGCATTGGTTAGAGTGCTGAACTAGGACCTGAGCAACCCAGGTCCAAATCCTCACTCAGCAATGAAGCTCACTGGGTGACCTTAGGCCAGTCACTTCCTCTCAGCAGGGTTCTTGAGAGGATAAAACGGGGTCACAGAGAACCATGTAAACCACCTTGAGCTCTTTGATGGAAAGATGAGATGGTAATGTAACAAATAAGTGTGTGTCTGTGTGTGTCTGTGTGTGTGTGTGTGTGTGAGAGAGAGAGAGAGAGAGAGAGAGAGAGAGAGAGAGAGAGAGAGAATTCTGGAGATCAGAGACCAACTGATGGAAGGGCAGGTTAGTATTAATCCAAGGTGGAAGGTGCCTGACAGCTGCTGCTCAGTTCTTCAGTCTCCAGATGTTCTCTCTTTCTTGCTCCCTAGTTCAGTCCTTCTCCTGATTCCAGGCTCTTCCACCTATGATTTATTGAAAAAACAGACTCTGGGTCTTCTAGATGCCTTTTCCCTCTACCAACTTCCATCTGCCACTTGACACATTTTCTCTGAATGGGAAACATTCCCCACGGGGTTCGCTTCTCTCCCATCTCCTTCCTTCTCTCTGCTTCCTCCCTCTTTCTTTGCACCATCTTTGGGCAGGATCCAACTAGGGTACCTGGCCCCACCTCCCTTTCTGCCTTTGACATCTCACAAGCCAGCAGCCAACTTCTCACACCAGAACTCAAGTTACACATACATAACATGCACTGGGTTCCTTTGGGAGGAAGGCCAGAACAGAATAATAACAACAATAATATTTGGTGGTTGCTACTACTTTAGTAACAATCCCATTCTTCTGTGCTGGTTGTTTCTTTCTCCTTTTGGAGAAAAGGATGACACCAGTGTTCAGTATAGTTCATCACATTTTAATGATGTCACTGGAGCAAATGAAAATGAAAGAATAAGCAAACATTTGTACAAGAATTGACACGCGCACACAAATCCTTCTTAAACCGGACTGTTCTTAAACCGAGGTGCCACAGTATGGATAAAGCAGACCAAATTCTCTGCACATACAAAAAGGAGGAAAACATTTATGATGAAACATATTTCCTCTTCCAGCATTACAAAATGCAAACAAGTTCCTGGGACATATGGGGCCATGTGTTTCCTTAAAGAGGTGTTATGAATGTCAGGAGTAGCATATGTACTGTGTGATGCAGCTTCCACTGTGGGAAGCATTTGCTGTTGCCTTAAAAACAGGTGCATGAAACCCTGTGCAAATAGATGTCTTCGATGGACTGGGGATTCTCTTCCTCGCATACCTTCCATTAGGAAAATGAGCTTGGGCTTTGTTGTGCGTGTGAGAGAGGCTTTTTCATCCCAGCACTGAATACGTATTTCATATTTATATCAACTTGCAACTTTTATCTATTAGCATTACACATCACTTGATTGCATAACAGGTGTTAACAGGGAAAGCCATATTAAGAATGTCAGCTGGCTGAACCCATTCTCAGTTGTAGAAGGAGCTAAGAGACTGTGATGATGAGACTTCTGTAAATTGCTCCTGAGAATATGATGAGTATGAGGTCTGGGAATTGAAAAAGCAAGGCAACGCAATACAGGAAAAACCTTTAAAGAAAATACAAAATGAATGCACAGTTCAAAGCTTTTTGAACCACGCAAATATATAGGTTATATCAGGGGATGCTCCAACTTTGGGTGTTCCCCTGCCTTGCACACATCGCAGCATCTCATCTCCAATGGCATTCCAGATGCTTGGGGGACACTGGTTGTTATACCTGAACTGAACCCAGTATTCACTCTAGCGAATTTTGTTTCACACCGTGGTAGCCCCTATGCGCCTTCTAATTCCGTAGAAGAGTCGTACAGGAGCACATGCATCTGTAGGTGGGAAGAAATGAGAAGAGGCCCGCATTTTGAATGAACCTTTCCATCAATGTTTGTGGTCTCTCACTTGTTATTCTTGCTTATTTCAAGCAGCTGCATAAACTCAGGTCACGAACAGTCGCTGCATGCTGGCATTACACATGCCCACTGACTCTAAGCAGATCTCCTTTGGCTTCCTTGGCCTACTTAAAGCCATGATATTTGTTCAGAGGGAGAAAAACAACAACCAAACATGGTTCTGAGCCAAGATCGCAGCATACTTTGCTGATGTGACATTGGGCTGCCTTTGTCTGGTGCATATTAAAATAATACACTTCCCCCCCTTACCTCTTTCCCCTGCCACGAGACCATTTTCAGCAGCCTGTTAAATTTTTAATGTATTTTCATTTCAGATTCTTTCAGCATGTGGATAATGTATTTGCGCTCTATGCCCCCTCCCTTTCCAAACCCCAACACTGGACGTTGCCTTGCTGTGTTCTGTGCAAACAACAACTAAATGGCTTGTTGCAAATCACAATGGAGAATAGACTCACTAGGTGTCACTAGACACAAACCAGGACAGTAGTTTTTAGTTCACATGGTCTGGGAAAGCGTGTTCTCCTTCATAGAGGGCACATGTTGCGGTGGGGTCTAGCAGGTCACCCCCTCTTGGTTTCTGGGCGGGACTGTTTGGATGGCCATGACTGTGATTGGGCTAATTTGGGTTGTTGGGGAAATTTTGATGTTACAATTTAGAGGGTTGGCCTGAAGGTTATATATTCTTGGCACGCAGCTGGGCGTAGTCTCTTTTGCTGCATGCATCAGATCGCCCTCCCTCCCTAATTTTAGGGCTGTTGTGTTTGATATTGCTATGCCTGCCATGGGGTCGTCTGATTTTGGGGCAGGGACCTGGTAGGAATTTTGTCCATTTGGCAGATTAGCTGGTGCCATTTGGTTTTTGCCTACTGCATAGCAAATCTTCACAACTTGTAAGGTTGTTGTTAGGCATTGGTTAAAATTTGGTTGATGGAGGGGTAAGGGTTGGCTGTGCCTGCCCCTCCAATGCTGCTGCTGCAAGGGAATTCCGTTAAAGGAACCAGGGGTTTGCCATACTTTTGTAAGAATCCCTGGCAAGGGGCTTGGGCCGCGGAAGCCCCTGGGAGCATGCAGGGAGGGGGGAGGGTATGGTGCTCAGCCCCATTCTCTCCCCAATATTGTTTTCCCTTACTGGCTTTCGCTGGAATCTGGTAGTCAGTTCTGTCCCGGGGCGGGGGCAGATAGTTGTAACCAATGCCTAAGCAACCACTCACATTATGTATTTTAATAAAGTTGTGGCCAAAATTATGCCAAAAACCTTAAACAAAAATTCTGTGTGAATTGTGATTTATTTAGGGGGTGGCTTGGGGACCTCGACACGCAATGTCTTAAGAGTCTAAATTGTCTGGGTCAAGTTCTGATATCTGGCCAATCTAATGGGAGTCTTTACAAGGCTTTGGATAAAAACTTTCCCCAGTACACCTGGGCCTTTGAGATTATTTCTGGGACTTGGAACAACCAGAATCATAGATACTAGTGTTACGCAGCTGCAGGGAGTCACCAGGGCTGTTATCTGGACAGCATTGCTTACACTTTCCAATACCACTTTCAGCAACACCCACATTTTCCTTGGAAATCTCATATTCAGATCGCAATCTAATTTAGCAACATGTGGATTAAAATCAGCAGACATCTCAGTATGCCATGAACAGTATGGCTTTAGGCCATAGCAGAATCAGTGGAGTGTCCTGGGACCACAAACATGGTTTCCTTTCTCTGTGTTTTTAGTGCATTTCTAAACATGCTAACCATCGATGCAGAGAGAGGGGGAAAACACAGGGTTTTTTTTCAAGTTGAAGTGATATATAAACTTCAATTATTTAAATGCTATGAAAAGCATCACTGGAACAGCCTTTATGAGTTTGGCTTCTGAACAATTACATTTAAAAAGACCGCACACATCTAAAACATGTCAGGAACATCAGGCCTGAAGGCTGAATGTAGCCCTCCAAGACAATTCTCAGGTCACCAGGACTTTTAGCAGGCCAAGCCACCTTATTAAGCTCTACCCCATTTCACCCTCTCTTGAGGGAAACACCTTGTTTGTTTTAAATCAAAGTTTCCAGTTTTGTCCAAGCTGAGGAAACATTGGTCTGTACCAAAGATAACAAACCAAGTTATTGAACCCCAATCAGATCTCCCTCGTGCATGAAGGGGAGGGGGAGTGTGCCAGTCCATGCTTGTAGCAAGGAACCATCATTTTTTATTACATCTGACCTGGGCCTTTATATCTACAATAGTGAATCAAGGTCTGTAAGGAAAAGCAAGTTATTTCTGTGATTTTCCTCTGCTAGCTTTAAAAATAATAATAACAATAAGTATGTGGATTGAAGATGGTTGACCAAGCTTTCTCTTCTCAAGAGAGGAGGTAATATTCCTTAGCATTAAATGAGGTGGTTTGCTGTTTGTGGGCCTCAATGCAGCACAACCATATTTTTCTTTCCTCGCAGCAAGCTTGATTGGTTTTAAATTAAGGCCATATAAATCACTGTTGTAAATCAGCAAGGGAAAACACCAAATTAAACCACTAGTTTTCTAAAGCAAAGGGCACTGTAATTGGTTGATACAACTCTTAAAACGTGTATTTACAACTAAAAACAAGCACACATCTGTAACATTCAAATATAATGAGTAAGGCCAGTTCCTTGAAGATAAAATTACCAAAATGCATATGGGGAATGTGGTGTGCTTGGTATGATTATCTTTTTCTATCCCAGCACTTCATATAGTTATCAGATAGGCTTTATTTATAAACTGAGTAGATCAGCGTGAAGAACCCAGTCAGAGGTGGTAGCCACAGCAACATTGCCCAGGTTTCCCTGAGTTCATCATGCCAACTGCCTAGACTGCATAGGCACAGAAGAGAGAAATTAATCCATAATGAAATTCATTTTTAATTAGAATAATGTCTGCAAATTTCAGTGGGTTAAAGTCTCCCTCCTTGTCTTTCTGCTGGCAGTTGAAGACTTTTTAAAAAAAAATCTGTAGTTTTTGGGGAACCAACTGCTTTTAAGGAAAGAGCTCTTCACAGTGTGCTGTACTAATTTAGTAGATTCATTTTTTACATTGTTTATGGATAGTTTAATTACTTTTTAACAATAACCTATTGGTTTTGGCTATATGTGCTTGTGTTTTAATTTTTGTGAGCCAACTTGAGTCCTGGTTCTAAGAAAAAGGCAGGATAATAATAATAATAATAAAATTATTATATCATCTAATCACCCATTTTTAAGAACGTTTTTGCATGAGGAAGCCCTTTACTCTCTCCATTTTAAGATTTAGCACCTTCTGTGGTACATATGGTCTAAAACATTTGCATCCTGAATTCTGCTTTCTTCTGCTTTGCTGAACTTCAATATAGTATTGTTGTTGTTGTTTTTCTGAATTGGCTGCCTTTCTAAAACTAGTTCATTATATATCTGTGAACTACAGCACCAAAGTATGAGCACCAAACTCATAATGTCTCAGACCTTCAGATGGTATAAACCATCAAAGTTCAATTAACATCAGTTTTCTAGTCTAATTGACATTGAAATCCTTGGCCCTCTGACTCAAACTCAGCATTTTATTTCACTAGAGTGATTGCTATCATTGTGGGACAAATTACTTCATTTTTGATAGCTGATTTTGATTTAGCAGAGTATTGTGCTGAGGTGCTAGAATTTGCTGCTTAGCAAATTGACGTAAAAGGAGGGAAAAGAAATGAAACAAGAGAGAAAATATACCGGATTTAGAAGAGGACTGGCTTCACCCTTATCTCTGCACTTCAGTGCTTGGGGCTAGCTCAACTATTAGATTTCTTAGATGTCTTGCTTGCTTCCATCAGATGGAAGTAATATAAAATTATGTAAATCAGCTTTACATGAAGTAAAGAATCATGGACCAGTCAATAATGTTTATGCATTAAGAAAGGGCATCTCCTCCTGGAAGAAATAACACAGGGAGCAGATCATAAGCAAACATTTCTAAACAGACAAAGGGCTGGTCCCTGCAGCACAATATATTATCATATTTCCACATAATTAGTTTGTTTTCCACTTGAAATCAGAAAACGATTCGACATTGCAGCCTGTGCCTCAGGATGGTACATACAGTAGAATTCTCGTGTGCAGGTTCATATGTTGAATAATTAGCAAGAATTAATCTGTTGAAATTAAAGTTTGGAATATTATAGAACTCATGAATAGTGTATGGGACAATCAAGTAAATTAAACCAGAAACAGAATTTAAGAAGACAGACAATAGCAGATGACTGCTGGCAATCTGTTTTTTAATCAGCGAGTTTGCAAGCCAGAGGGTTTAAATATGGTTATTGACTTGGGGGGGGGGGTATATAAAACTCTTTGCAGGCACAGTAAAGGAAGACTTTGCAAGGTAAGCATAATTTTCTTTTAAATTCTGGAAAGCGATTCAAAAAAAGAAAAAAATGTTCCTTCTGTAAGGCGCTTTCACCTTCCTCCAGCACATGGTAAGCAGAAAAGCACAGTTCTGAAAAAGAATTTGTTCCAACTGAACTGCAATATGGATTGATGGTAATTCAACTCTTCCATTCAAACTTACAGTTTCTTTCCTGAAGCCACATGTGCAATATATGTTTAGTTTATTTGCATAACCCACCCCAACCATCTTTAAAGTAAAACAAAACAAAACAAAAAACCCCGGACTGAATTCACATGACAGGCAACTAATCAACATAAAGAACTATTTATTTCTTGTGCTTATTGAGCAGAATGTTTCAAAGCAACCAAAAAAACAACCTAAATAACTCTGAATTCATAAATCCTTCAGCTAGTGATATATTGGATGGAAAAATAATATTTCGTGTTGGAGGAAGTGGCTTTGAGTCGGAAAACACACTTGAGTTCCAGTAATCTGTAGGATGCTGTTAAATTTGAAGCAGTTTCCAAACCTTTTTTTTTTTTTTAATGGCTGTTACTGAAACCCCACTCTTCAAAATGAATGAATGGAGCTGGTCCAGTACATTGGCTGTAGACCAGTCTTTAAAATACAGCAGAACAATGAGCACCCGAATTCGCAGCCAGCTGGTATCATGCTTGGGCAGTGAAGGTGTCAAAATATTAGTGACTTTTTTCATTTGTCAAACTCATTGCCAATATGGGGAAAGCATGGGCAGCTTGCAAATGTGAATCTTGCACCGATGCCATTTGGAAATCTTGCCTTAAGAATATGCATTCAATATCTTTATTTTATACAGTGCCCTAAGTCTGAGGGGAGGCAAAAATAAAATATATTTTACTTGGAAGATAAAAGTGGTTATTGATTTATTGTCAAACATCAACAACTAATTTATTATAGTGGTTCTGTTTGCCCTACAGTAAAAATGGATCCATCAGCATTCTTGTCCTTAATTTTCTGGGGTCTAGTAAGTCAACCATTCAATTCACCTTAGAACTTAGTATGCGAGGTCACAGGGTGTGAGTAAATATATCTATACAAAATGTAGATTGTGGGGAGCAGGGAGAGAGCAGAGCGTGTAGAGAAATGTTTGCCTATATTTCAGTTACAAGAGGGAAAATAAACATATGTTAGTGGTGTCTGACACTCTTTCTGCTCCAATAATTTCTAAAAATGTATGTTTTTCATTTAAACAAAAAAATATGTTATTTTCATTTGGAACATCTTGTAAAGTCCACGCACACCCTGACTTTCAAACTAAAATGGCTACTGTGGCAGTTATTTCACCATGATAAAAATTTGGATTTGAAAGTATTGATAATTAAATAGATCATAGGAGTGCCTGGCGTGCTCTGGTCCATGGGGTCACGAAGAGTCGGACACGACTGAACGACTAAACAACAACAACATATTGTGTTCTTTAATTTCCTTAATATATTCACACCTGATTAAAATCCATTGTTTTGAGTTGCATTTTGATTGGATTCATCCCCACCAAATGGAGCATTTTTGGGTACAGAAGTGTTCAATGTGTAACTACTGTGCTTCAAGCAATCAAATCAATTCCAAAACAATCAATGATTTGCTTCTGCTTTCCCCCTTCCACCACTTCAGTCTCTGAGCAATGGATTCCATGGATTCCAGGCGCTTACCCAGAGTTCAGTTTCCTCAGAATGAGGGGCAGCAGCAGAGACTGTGGTGTCTTCATGATATATGGTTTCTTTGCATATAAATACAACCTGAGCCTACGATAGAGGGGCTCACAGCATTAACACCCCAAGAAGGTCTTGCTTCTTCCGTAGCCACAGCCTTGGATCCCAGCAGAAATCAGGCATGGTTCTGTCTCCCAGCTCCCCAGCCTTGCTTCTAGCTCAGGGGTAGGCAACCTAAGGTCCGTGGGCTGGATGCGGCCCAATCGCCTTCTGAATCTGGCCCGTGGATGGTCTGGGAATCACCATGTTTTTACATGAGTAGAATGTGTCCTTTTATTTCAAATGCATCTCTGGGTTATTTGTGGGGCCTGCCTGGTGTTTTTACATGAGTAGAATGTGTTCTTTTATTTAAAATGCATCTCTGGGTTATTGGTGGGGCATAGGAATTCATTCTTCTTCTTTTTTCCCCAAAATATAGTCTGGCCCACCATATGGTCTGAGGGACGGTGGACCGGCCCACGGCTGTAAAAGGTCGCTGACCCCTGTTCTAGCTTCTATTTTGCACACACCTCAACTCTGACTTTTGTATTTCTAACTGCCAGCAAGTTGAGGGAGAGGACCCATGCTTTGACTGCCTGGCCCAGAGCCACATCCTTTGTTATCTTAATGGACCATACTTGCAGGGCCATTACCAAGAAACTTGTCTGGCTATTTCAATAATTTGAATCCTGGCTTAGATTTTAACCTTGCTGGATCCAGGAATTAGAAGGGGTCTTAGGCATACAGCATACCCCCACCCACCCAAACTAATAAATATATTTATATAAGTTTTGTTCCACCGCCCAGTACACCCACTCTAGTTTCAGGAAGAAAAAGATTGGCACAACTTTGGAACAGAATGACAATCTAGCAAGACATAAACTAAAATAAACCTAAGCCACTGGTCATGTGACATATTCTTTTTTTTTTTAATCTCTATTGGGGACATTTGAAGTTAGTTACTCTCTTAAATATCTAAAGCATTTCTTAGAAAATTTATATTTGACCATGTTGCAGTTCTTGAATTATCCCATACATGGGTATAGGACAAGCCAGGGGTCATGAGTATGACCCGTGGGTACCATGAGCACATGGAGACCTCTTGGCAGCGTTGGTCAGAGAGAGGGAGAGAGAGGGGATGAGAGTGTTGAACTTGACATTAGGAAAGGGTTGAGTAATCTGACAGAAAACAGCCCTGCCCCAACAGTGCTGGACATCCCAGCAGCAGAGGGACAGCTGCTTGAACTCTGTCCCGCGGTAGTATGCAGAGAAAACAGGATGTCCTAGGAGGTTTGTTGTCTTCCAGGTGCAAAGATTCAAGATGTGACAAAGAAGTTGCCAAAACCCACTGACCACAACCCCTTCCTTCTTATCCATGTGGGTACAAATAATACTGCCACACACAGCTTTCAACATATAGCGAGGGACTATGGTACTCTGGATAGGAAGCTGAAGGGCCTTGGGGCACAGGTGGTTTTTTCCCCACTCCTTTCTGTGAAGGTCATGGCTCAGGAAGAGAGAGGAAAACACTGGAAGTAAACCACTGGTGTCATCAGAAAAGAGTTGGCTTGCACACTAGCTGAATCCTACCTGAGTGGAGCCCAGAGTTTGCAACCAGTGTCAACAGCAGATGAAACTGACCAGTGATCTTACTTAGTAGAAGGCAGCTTCCTGTCTTCCTTTGCATGAAGAGCTCTGCATGTCTTTGCTTGTGTGTGCATTGTGTGAGAGGGTGTAGAATGGGTAGGGCAATGAAGTCCTCATGGTGCGGCATGCTGATTAGTCCCTTCTCTTTGTGGCCAAGATGGAAACATCACCTTGCTATCAAGACTGGTATGTGTGGCAGTTTTTAAAGATGATGTTGGTGTGCTTGTTCTATTTTGTTTCTATAGTTATTGTTGTGATGCTGATGTTCGTCAGATTGTGACTAGATTCCATCACCATTTGCTCTAGCGTAACTGGACCCAAGGATTGCTCTGCCTGCATTCACTTGGAATTTCTCCCTTTATGTGTGTGAACATTTTCAAAGCCCAGTGGACAATGTACCTTTTCCCTCTTTATGACTAAGTGCTGTAAACCATGCTTGAGCCTTCCTCTGCTACGTACCATATTTTCATCCTCTTGCAACAAAATGTTCTCCTCCTAAGCAAAACAATTTCATTCCTCACATTTCCTTCAAAATGCCTTTCATTTTCTATCTTGCCTGATGGAAAAGAAAGAGTATGCCAAGTGTCACTGACCTTAACTCTCCTGAATCAAACATATCTGATGTGATATATAGGAATCTTTGATGTGTGGATATGCTAATCAGTTAAGAAATGTCAAATTTGCATATATTTCAAGTGACCCAACAATATTTACCTTAGAGCAACGTTTCATATTTTTCTGACAATTGCAGCGTTGAACAAGTGACTCATTTAGCATATTTAAGTAGCATGATGTCGCAAGAATTTACCAAAGAGTTGTTTGAAAGCATCAAAAAGATGAACATCACTGTCTGAAATTAACAAGAAGACTAATTTGATTTGACAATGATGTTGATTTCATTAGGGTCACTAGCTATTGAAGAGGCTGAGGACAAATAGTGCCTTGAAGCCCTGATAAAACTGAATATTTAAACAGTTCATTATGCAAATTTGCCCTCTACCTGTCAGTAGTAACTAAAGTGTAGGGTTAGAATGCTGGGGATGTATAGAGTTAGAATGCTAGAATATACCAGTACCTGGCTGTTGTCATTTGTAAAAGTTACACTTATATTGTCATTATATAAGTGTTTCAATGACCAAATAAGTATAGAGTTTGGTTCTATTTTCTATAACCAAAGTATGGAAAATATAACATCACCAACCCAAACAGTTAGTACCTGGTAGGTTGTAAAGCAACTTCTTCAACCTGTTTTTAACTGAATTAATCTTTGCATTATCTGAGAGTTATGCTTAGTTGACTTCCATTGAATTATATCCATGGCTATACATGAAAACAAACTGATAAACTAATTTTCATGTAGTCAGCAGTGCAGCAGTACATTTTGAAGCACAGGCGCTCATTGTGATGCCCCACCGCCACCCAATAGTAGAAGTTTGTTGCATAATAACCCATTCATTAGGATCAATTGGCAGTCACATAATAGATCAGGCATGGGGAACCTCTGATTCATGGGCCACCTTAGGCCATCCAGGGGTCCTAATTGGGTCAGGGATCTTTTACTTCAGCCATGTTCACCTGCCCCACAACTGATTTCAGCTGTGGGACAGGTAAAGTAATGGCTGCAAAAGAGCGATCAAAAATGTTGTTCCTCTGCAAGCAGGGCTTGCATTAAGCACCTTTTAAATTTAGCTTGGCTCAGCTCCACTCGGGAGCTCTCAGCCATAACTCCCAATCCCTGCTGCATCTGGGCCTTGCATTTAGCATGGGATTTAAATTCAGAATTGATTGCAAGCCAAACGGGGTTGACTCCATTTGGGAGCTCCCGATTGGAGCTAAGTGGAGCTGATGCCTTCCACAAGTGGGTCTTGTACTCTTCCTTTGAGGACACAGCTCATTCCAATCTACAACTGCAAAGGAAGAAAGGGAAGAACCAGGAGCACACTCCCAATTCTGTCCTTTGAAGTGGATGCATTTGAAGTAGATGCCTTTTGATACTTTTCTTTTTTTTACCAAGTTCTGCACTGGAAGATGCAGGAAATGTGAGAGCTAATAAAGTTCCCATTAACCCTGTAGTCCAGAAAATGTGGATCAGTTTATTTTGCACTAGAATTTGTAGATAATTGATTATTTGAATAGTTATAGGCCATAGTCATGAAGGGGAAATTAAAAGGATCTATTCATGCTTGTGTAACATGGTATGAAATGTACACTTTTAATCCTCCAGAGATAACACAGGCATTCAGTTCCACATTTTATGAAGTTCCTGAATTAGGAAGGAAGTGTATATAGAGAGAAATATGGCTGTATTCAATGTAACACTATGTTAAAGTAACTTCAGGGTATGCTTGGTCTGCTGGTAACTTTGTTAAACAATAGAGTCTAGACTCTAGACTGTGCAATCTGTTGCATATTATAAGTTTCTGCTATTACAACTGTTACATTGGAACCCTTTTGCTGTGCAACATTAAAACTCACCAATCTACTAGCTCAAAGGCTCTTGAGTTGATGGGTTGGATGCAGCCCATTATGTCTAAATTGAAATGGCTGGAATCATTCTAATGTA
The DNA here is from genome assembly GCF_965153285.1 of Podarcis tiliguerta. Lineage (NCBI taxonomy): Eukaryota > Metazoa > Chordata > Lepidosauria > Squamata > Lacertidae > Podarcis > Podarcis tiliguerta. Next base: position 58,591,743 of record NC_139539.1, read on the forward strand.
CCAACCCAGCTAAAGCAAGTTATTTACCACCTCTCAATGGGACTTTAGTATGACTAACTTTCATTAACTGAGGCCAGTGTCTCCATTTTTATCATGAAGAGGAACAGTGGGAACTGTGGAGTAATATGAGAACCAACAGTACTGATGATCATTATTTTTTTTAAAAAAAATAACGAATATCATTCTATGGACTGGGTAAATGCCATTTTCATTCCTGAATTTTGAAAATGTGTAGACTGTGAGAATGCTCCCCCACCTGCCCCCAGAATATGTTGGAACAAAAACTAGAAGTGATTAGTGTTTGACATGGTCATTTATCATGTCCCAAACTGAATTGGCTATTAATTCTGAAAGCATAACAAAAACAGAATGAACTGAGTGTTTAACAAAATTGCAAGTATTATTCAATTATGACAAAATATTAGATTGGCAGCCTCAAAAACCTGATATATCACTGTGCCACGTGCAACCCTGAAACAGAAGGGAATGCTTGAATGATGTAGATCAAGAATGGAAGCCTGACTGAGGGCCAAACCACATAAGATCCAAGAGAACTATTATTAAATCTCTGGGTAGGCACATGTGTGTGTGTGTGTGTGTGTGTGTGTGTGTTTTAAGTGCTAAGCAAGTACAGGGGACTCTGAATTTAACTGGAGCAATAGTGGTAGCAGAGGGACTGTTCATTTCATTTCCATTTTACCGATCAAAATCCATCCACATAGCTCTGAAATGGTTGAACACCCCTCCCCTAATATCACCACTCTGATCAAATTTGGAACCCCTTTCTCCTGCTATAAAGATTTATTAAAAAGAATTTCAATAATGGATAGTCGATATCACAGGGTTGTAGCCCTATAGAAGTCTTTGGAAACATCTACAGAGCATAATGCAGATTTCATGGATATTCATGTCAATGGTCTATGTATGCCCAGTCTTGATAGGAGCTAGTGACAAAAATTAAGCTACTTCTACCCAAAGTATTGACTTATATAGGACTGGATCCAGAATTTGCTCCTGCCTGTGGTAGAATGCTCTGAATGGAGCTCAGCTCAGCATGCTACCAGAAGTAGAAAGGGAAGGATGTGATTTTGGCCAATTTCTCCTTTACCCTGCAGCCCCCAGTACCACCTCCCATACCATTCCAGAGTCTGGGCGCAACCCTCCAGGTCAGATCTGAACCTTATTCTTACACTGGGCTCTGCAATAAATTTTGATACTCTTTTTTAATGTACGGCACCATGTTTTGAAGTATGCCCTTGATATATAAAACATAATGGTGAGTTGGCCAAAGCTGACCCCATTAGCCTTGCTGAAGCCCAATTTTTAAAAAAGCATTTCTTTCTTACTCTTTGTACTCGTTGCTTTTTGGCATGCAATCTGAAAAAATAGATGCAACTGGGTGCAGTATCCGTTAAGCAGCCATGAATTCACAAGGCTGTGGGATTAGGTGTGTTGAATTTGCCTTAAGAATGCTTCATGTTCGCTCTTTGTATCCACGGGCATTTTTTCCAGTGGATTTTAGGCCATTTGAAGCTAGCGCAAAACTGGTCAACATGCCAAAACCATAGAGGGGGACGTGCATGTTGACTTCATAATTTTAAAATGTAACACAGCTACTTATTTTTCAAAAGGTGCACTTGAACAGAGAGTTCTGTATACAAAGAGGATGATGTTGAGCCAGCTTTGTCTGAGTCAGTGGGGAAAGGAAGAAGGTTTCAGCTGCACACTTTCACTTACACACTCTTAAGGTTGTTGTTTTTTTCTGTTTAGGGGTTCTTCTATGCTCTTTTTCTTGTGGAGTTTCAACAATCCATACAAAATAAACTCTTCCGCCAGTGAACCATTTCTGAATGACTGTATCCACCTCTGTGCCTTAGCAGTAAGGTAGGTTAACATTGAAAACCGGGAACACACACGGCAGTGCTTTTTGCCTACATCTAATTTCTCAGATCCACGCAGCAAAACAACATCAGAAATTCTTCCAGCGGTTTTGAAGCTGGTCAAGCATGACCTAAATCTACAGGCAAAGCTCCACTGAGTGTTTACTGCAGCAGAAGCGATGCCAATTGCTTTTCCTCTTTGTCTGACATTGGAAAGCAGATCAGCCAAGACAACATTGGCCTGCCAGTGAGTTTAACAAGTCACTGGTGTCGCTGGTGTTTGGCCTCCCTCACATAAACACAGACCTTAGGTGACTTTCCCAAGAATTGCCGTGGTCATCCACACTTCGGGAGTCCGTTACAACATTTTCACTTTCCTGCCTAATAATATCTTTCTTCTTTAAAAAGATAATTCTGATCCAATGGAATGGTCCCAAAGTATTTGCTACATAGTCCCATCTAAAGGACACCATTTTTATGCCAGATATACGGCTTGGTCCTATCTATTGGCAAAAAAGTGCACATTATCACATGTAAGGTTTTCAAAGGGCTGATCTCTTGCACAGCTTGCAAGTCAGTGACCTGCTTGCGAGGTTCCTGTTTGGGAATTTCAAAGTGACAGATTACCATGTGAAAAGCTGCACATGAACTTAGATTACATGAAAAATCACCTCCTGCAATGCATTTTTGACATGCTTTTTATTTTTGGTTTTGGTTTTCCTTCAGCTATACAATCAATGAATCAGAATAATAAAGGGGAAAGGGGAAATTAGCAGTTTCATGCAGTTCAATGAAAGAACAAAACTAAAGTGGGGAAGGCATTTGGTGAGGGAGGGAGAGAGGAAAGGAGAAGAATAGGCTCCAGCAGAGCCTACTGTGAGTAGGTACTGGGGAGTATGTTCCTTCCATATCGAGAACACCAGCTTTTTGGCCACCAATAGGACGCACAAAGTCCAATTATGGTGCCCCTCCATCAAGCCCACCACAGTGGATTATGTTGGAATACCTCATGAGTTTATGAGACTCTTGGGGATTTTCCAAGGATCAAGTTAACATGGCCAATGCTATGGGGTTAACTAAATAGTGTGGCTCAATTGCTGAAAAGATGGGTTGATGTCACCCCTCTGTAGCAGCCTCACTGTGTAAGCTTGGGGTGGTCATTATTTCTTGGCTTTTATGCTTACCTGTAAAATAAAAATCTTACTAACCCACATCACAGAATTCCTGTGAAGTTAAGCAAGAATATAGAGCTCACAAAAATTCTGTAAAAAAATTAAATGGTGGAATTGTTAATTTAAAATATTTTGGAGCTTAAAGATGACAATTGTTGGGTGCTAATCTTTGTTTAAATCGCTTCCTCTTTGTTTGCATACCATTGGCGAGAATCATGATAATTTTAGACACAGATCTTACTGACAGGCTATACTGGCAGACATGAGTGTTGTCTCCAAAGAAGATGCACATCAATAGGCAAAATCTACAAGTTGTCACTGTGCCCAGACTTTTTACTTGTCATTGTAAGGAAATTATTTTGACTGGGCTGTATTCCTGAAGGTCAATGCCAAGGTTACTTATTTGTTTTTACGCCATCAGTCGTGGGTGGACAATTGCTGGAAGACTTGTCTTCTTTGCCAAATATCTTCTGCATGGTGCCATCCTGCACATTCCTATTCTTCAATGGGTAGCCTCTGAGCCGCACAGAGTCTGTCCATTCTTTCGAAGAACCTTGCTAAGTTCTATCTCTTTTTCTTATCAGTTCCACCATGCCCCTCTCTGTGTCTTGCCAATTTGAATCAGTGTCTCAGTCCTGGACACTGTGGTTCTTTAGACTAAAATGCATGCCTGGGGTACAGATAGCTTCCAAAGAAAAGCAAACTTTCCAAATTGTATCTGACTGCAGAGGAGGTGGTAATTCTAGGACATCTATTCCTGGGGTTGAGACCATGTCTGACCACAGCTCTACTTACCCATAATACCTGAGTCAGGGAAGACTGTGCATGAGCTGGGCTGTTGTCTGGGTGCAGTGGTAGACTGAATGAGATCTAATAAACTGAGCTTGAACCCGAATGTATTATATTCCTGCCTGATCACTGAGGTCTTTGGGAGTCACTGTTAGTAATAGTTTTCTCCAGTGGCTTGCATTCACCAGGAGCCATGTGTTTAGTATTCTAGGCCCAATTTTATGGAACTTGGATCTGATAGGCCCTCCTTCCAACTGAACTTCCAGTACCTCCTGAAGTACTTAACTTCTAGCAGGCATTTTAACTGATTTTTTTTTTTAAGGCTTAATTGATTTTTATTTTTGTGTTCTATCCTTGCAAGAGACTAATATAGTTAAGTGGTATATAAATGGTTAAATAGTGTGTACATTGTTTAAAACAAGTAATCAAAGTAACCCTTATATGTGTTTGCTATCCTAGATTGCTGTTATTCAAATTCTGCATTTACATGGACATTATATCTCCACAGGGCACTAAAGGTATTGAACAGGATACAAAGTGATTGAATAAGGTTATCACAATGATCCATCTCGCTTTGATAGGTTTTGGTATTGCTGCTATAAATTTGACTGTATTGATTACTGTGAACATGCATATCAGTGGACAACTAATTGATGGTCATGGATTGAGTAAAATAATATTAATGCTCATTGATGGATGGCAAACTCTCTCCCCTTATTTGCAGAGGACACCCTTCAGCTGGCAGGAGAGACAAAGAAGCAGCTAAAGCAAGTTGGATTTGGACACAAATTGAGACAGAACTGAAAGTTTTTAGCTGGGGTTGTCTAAAACCTGAAGCATTCTTGGGTGTAGTTCCTTGTTTGGAATGTGAAGTGGGATTAGCAGATCTGCTACTTGTTTTTAGGAGTTTCCTTGCTTCCAATATGTTTTGCTTCTAACATAAAGCCTCTTGGTTTCTCCTTCTACCATACGAACCCTAAAGCTGTTCCCGTGGACTTCTCACAGTTCAGGAAAGTGTGGCTGACATAACAATATATCTTCTATAATAATAGGGACGCTGGTGGCTCTGTGGTCTAAACCACTGAGCCTCTTGGGCTTGCCGATCGGAAGGTCGGCAGTTCAAATCCCCATGGCGGAGTGAACTCCTGTTGCTCTGCCCCAGCTCCTGCCAGCCTAGCAGTTCGAAAACACACCAGTGCAAGTAGATAAATAGGTACCGCTGTGGCAGGAAGGCAAATGGCATTTCCGTGCGCTCTGGCTTCTGTCATGGCGTTCTGTTGCACCAGAAGCAGTTTTGTCATGCTGGTCACATGACCTGGAAAACTGTCTGTTGACAAACACCAGCTCCTTCAGCCTGAAAGTGAGATGAGCACCGCAACCCCATAGTCACCTTTGACTGGACTTAACCATCTATATCTATATCATCTATATCTATATCTATATCTATATCTTCTATAATAATACAATCTATGGTCTTTTAAACTGTGGGGGGTGTTGTTTTTGTTTCTAACTATGTTGTATATTTTTGTGTTATTATTATTATTTATTAAATTTCTATACACCACACACACTGGATTGCTGGGGAAAATGCACACCACACAAGCTAATCCATTTTTGTCATGAAGGCAGAGAACCAGTGTCAACCTCTTAGCGGGGATGGGGAGTCTGTGGCCATGCTGATATAGCTGGACTACAATGTCCACAATCCCTGACCATTGGCTGATGAGACTTGGAGTCTAACAACATCTGGAAGCCATACATTCCTCATCCCTGGTATGGGAAAGGCAGCCTTCCAGGGAGTTGATGCACTGAATGAGCTCACTGAGTCCAAGTCTCCAACTACACACAGTAATCTGCAATTACTTAATAACTGTGCTAATCAAATGCTGCTCAAAGATTTAGCCAGCAGAGTGTACAGCTTTTGTAGCATATAGGAGTGTTTCAACTAGGGGAGCTCCAGATTTCTAGCACTGGATTACATCATGCTCATAGTTAATATTAAATCAATTTCGCATATAACTGGAGAACTCAACATTAAGTTAAAGGAATGAGCTGTCTGACAAAGAAGTCTTATAGGAAGGGTTATTATTACAACATAATCGTATAACCTTGCATAGCATACAGCAGCACAAGGACATGCATTTCACATGCTTCATTATAATTGCATCCCCATTATAATTTTGCAGTTAGTTGCTATGAGCTCTGGTTATGAAAACATGCCAATTTTTATATGGGATTGAAGCCTGCCTAATTTTAGCAAATTGAGAGCTGCACAAAAGAAAGGAGATAACTACTATGTTGTTATTTTTCATTAGAGAATTGCTATATTAAGAGGATGTGATCCAGCTGTGTTTGTTTAAATAAAAGTGTGATTTGAATACCTCCTACAGCTATGCTCCTGCCAATGAATAAAAGATAAAATGCAGCTCTCCTTGGATGCTGGGCTCCCAACTTCTAGCTGACTCAGAGATTTATTGTTTAACATAAGGAAGTGAAAAGCATGTTGAGCAGACCACACACAGGGCTCTTTTGTGTATTGTTTCAAGCCATACCGCTAATAGATTTGTTCCACCAAGGCTCACAGCAATTCAGCTGTGCTAAAATGCTCCACTTAACTGTGAAAAAAAATAAAAACAAAAATAAGTAATTATCTCTAAATAGTAAATGCAGCTTAGGCCATGAGTAAGATAAACAGGAAATAGTGCAGTTCAAAGCTGCATATAATCATCCTTATGATAATGAAATCAAGCTTTTATTTCCTCAAAGTGAACCCTTTAACTTGGTACTGAGTTCCTGGGACTTCCACAGCTACCATGATACAATCTGTGGCATTGTTTGAAATGCATCCTGTTTATGAGCCTTGTATTCCATTAGGCATTTCAAGAAATGTGGTGTCTACAGGGCTGATGCAGATAAAACATTCTTGATTGTTTAATCATGGGCAAGCAACTGTGAGTGGGTGCTGCCCCCCCCCATCACTTCTCCACTTCCCATGTCATTGGGTCTAATTGTGGTTATTCATTTTGGGTTGGACCCCAACAGAATTAGTTCAACTTCAATCCCATTGGCCAAGATTCAGTTAACTTTGTCGGGATCCAAGCTAACAACATTAACCACAACACCTCCTAATGGACTTGTGGGGCGGGGGATGAAGACTAGTGCAGTTTTGTGGCCTGTTCCCAATTGTATAACTAATTTGGAACATTATACAGTGGTACCTTGGGTTAAGAACTTAATTCCTTCTGGAGGTCCATTCTTAACCTGAAACTGTTCTTAACCTGAGGTACCACTTTAGCTAATGGGGCCTCCCGCTGCCGCTGCAAGATTTCTGTTCTCATCCTGAAGCAACGTTCTTAACCCAAGGTACTATTTCTGGGTTAGCAGAGTCTGTAACCTGAAGTGTCTGTAACCCGAGGTACCACTGTACCTGTGCCTCCATCAGATTACCATTTTCAATTCTTGAATGCTGCAGACTCATTTGTCATATGACAAAGTCTTACACTGTATTTATTTGAAATTTATGCTCATTTGGACAGCCTCTCTTCCAGTTTATTAGGGACTGGGTGGGGGATGGTTTGCAACTCAAGAAAATTTGTAGAAAGAGCAACTGGATTGTTGGGCTAGAGACAATGCTATATAGAACATTGGGACTTGGCTGTGCAATTAGATATCAGCTAAGATGACCACTGGCTTCTAAAGCTTTATGTGTAAATGCCGTCAGGTCAAAGTTCTGTCATGTTTTATAGAGTCCCTGTTATCATACTTTTATATCAAGAAAGAAGATGGAGCGTGTGGCTCTTTTTATACATGAAAGTTACATTGGTTTTGCAGTTTCTGTATCTCTAAGCAAAATTAAGAGCCTGCATTGGCTAGCTTGTCCATTCAATTTGAAAATAGGTCTTTTCTTCTTTCCATCCAATGCTATCATCTACATTGAAGGGCGTTCTCTACGAAAAAAACAATTGCATGTGCACAAAGTTTCCACAAGTTTTCAGGCTTTACTTGGCAATCACAAAGACTAGAAGCTTCACTTCATGTTCTAAATGAATCTGACTCATGATTCTTTGCAGAATGCCCAATTTTGCATTAGAAATTCATGTTAGCTGCTGTGCGATTTCAGCCAGTCAGATTCCTAGACCTTCTGCCTAAGAGATGACAACTTGCTGAATGTTATAGTCTTTCAGATCTTTTCCAGAAATAAATCCTTGGTGTTTAATGAAGGATCATCATAACCAGAGTGTGTTGCAATTGCCATTATAGTCGCATTACACCCAGGCATGCAATTATGATGAGGAGCTGAATGGGCTTAGTTATTGGGCCAAATGCAAAAGTGAATGGCCACAAGCCAGCAAATATTTACGGTCAAAGGGCCTGGAATGTAGATGGACTGACTTGGATGCATTGAGTTCATCTAAATAACACAAATTCTCCAGTGTATTTCCCCCATCTATTTAAACAGTAACCTTTCTGTTGTAATTAAAACAATATGGATTCCTAATTTGTTGTTGTGGAGATCAGTTCAATAGAGCGTCCTAAGAGAACTGTGACCATGACTTCCCAGGCATTAAGCTGCAGGCAAGGATCTTCCTTGGATATCTATCACCCATTGTCTGTGTCTGAATGCTAGAGGAATTCTAATAGGCTTTCCTCTACCTTTAAGCAGGTAGGGGAAAGATACCTCTGCTAGGCTGTATACCAATTGCCATTTACTCTGGCTCCAGTGCGCTCCCATCACTGGCTTTTGAACGATGTTGCCCACAATGCACAGCTATCCTGTGGTTTCTTGAGAAATGCTGCTGTATGATGCATTTTCACTCTAACCAGTTGCCACCTGAAAGGACAGTTGACAGCGCAAGCACAGATGACAGTGTCTTGAATGGGAGTTGAGGAGGTTGCAGAGACAGGCAAATAAAACAGGGGATGTGCATCAGGTCAAAACATCCCTGCCCCCTCTTGGGTGGCTTCAAGAGTGTGCAAGTGTGCCGCCGGAGCACGATTTCTGTTCTCATCCTGAAGCAAAGTTCTTAACCCAAGGTACTATTTCTGGGTTAGCAGAGTCTGTAACCTGAAGAATATGTAACCTGAGGTACCACTGCATATACATAGCCTTAGTACAGACTAAGTCAACTTCACCTTATTGTGGAATTTTACAAGACCTAGGCATTCACAGCAATTTTCTTAGCAGCAAACGTCTCCTGATGCTACCATTTTCAGCTTTTTAGAGACCCATGTACATTGGATTTCAATAATAGAAGGGCAGGAAGAGGCTCAAATCCCTACTATCAACTTTTTCCATCTTCTCTTTCACAGCATGGGAGCAAGAACTCAAAATGCCCACCTTCAAGTAGTGAAACATGGACTTCCCCTTTCCCATGTAATTTGTGTGAGATCTGCTATCTTGTCAAAGAGACTCAGATGTTCCATCAAAAGCAGACATGGCTTCTGATGAGGGAACTTAAGTCTGTCTTATTTTAGGATAAGAAAACACAATTGAGGGGGTCACTGCTTTTAACTGCACTCTTAAGAGCAACATTTGGGCTGCTTCCTTCCATACTGCCCTTGGGAGGCAGATTAGCTCTAAAGATATCTTTCCGGTCTCCATAGCACCATTTGCATGCCATTGACCATACTTGTAGCTGGCTACATAGTTCTCTGCTTCTTTTGAGATGCTTCCTTGGGACCTCAAAGTGCACCACAGCATGTCTTCTAGTGTTCATTTCTTCTAGTTCCCCTGCCATTGGGGCACATGGTTGCTTTCTTTTCCATTGCACTTGGGCAGGGTAATATTTCCTCTGTATTTGACTAATCCCTAAAGGTAGAAAAAACGGTAAGTCCAGTCAAAGGTGACCATGGTGTGCGGCACTCATCTCACTTCAGACCAAGGGAGCTGGCATTTGTCCACAGATAGCTTTTTGGGTCATGTGGCCAGCATGACTAAACCACTTCTGGCGCAACAGAATACCATGACAGAAGCCAGAGCACACGGAAATACCGTTTACCTTCCCGTCGCAGCGGTACCTATTTATCTACTTGCACTGGTATGCTTTCGAACTGCTAGGTTGGCAGAAGCTGGGACAGAGCAATGGGAGCTCACCCCGTTGCACAGATTTGAACCGCTGACCTTCCAATCAGCAAGCCCAAAAAGCTAAGTGATTTAGACCACAGCGCCACCCGCTCCCTAACTAATTCCTACCTCTCCACACCCCCACCCCAAACATCTGCCTATGTCAGGTTTCAGGAATAAATTGCCATTTCCAAGCATCTGATTTGTCTTGCCCAAGAGGCGGCAGAATTTCAGTGGCAGCTCCTCTGCATACTAGAAATTGAATAAATGTGTACCATGTAAATGAATGAGTTTATGGGTGCTTTAGAGCATTTATCGTGGTAGCTTTCATCAAGGTCATGTGCCTAAATGGTTCTGCTTTCCCAGATAAGCCAGGCTCTCTCAGATTCCAAAGCAACAAAAACAGGTTCAAGAAGGAGCCTGGCTGGGTGTATGGATACTGGATGGGACTTTATTATGCCTGACTTCAGCAGAATATCCAAGGCAACGAGGGCGGGGGCAGGGGGAGGAAATGTGAGACCATTGAAGGTACTGGCTGAGTTATAGTGCCAGAGAGAGGGAGGGAGGGAGAGAGAAAGGGGGGGGGGGAAGCAGACTACAGAGGGAGAGAAAAATGCCTGAAATGTCTGCAAAATGTAACTCAATTATCGGAGATCAGCCATAACAAGGGGGGGGGGGGATCACATAAGACTGCAAGAGCTATAAGTATCAAATAGTTACATTTACTGCATTTATAAACAGATATCTTTTGGCAGGAGTATCAAAGAGGCCTCCACAAGGCATGAGATTCTGGGCTCGAATCCATTCACTCTGTGAATTAATTGACTTGGTTTGAACTCTGCTGTTTTCAGTCGGAGAATTCACTGTGAACATGTTGTACGTATCTCAGATATCAAATAGCAAATGTTCCAAAGCCAGACACTGAAAGGAAGCCAGAAAATTTTTCATTAATCGGGACTGTATGCTTTCTGAGAAAAAGGAAATGGGACAACACCGAGGGAATGAAGGAAAACATCCCTCCTATTTCTGTTTGCACCAATTTCCCAATGACTGTTATTAGTCCGTGTTTGTATTGCAGTAGCAGTTAAACAGCAACAACAACAATCCAACTGTGACTGGGGTTGCTTTGTGGAAAGCAATGCATTTGAACATGATAATGTGCAATTCACATCTAGGTTTAAAATCACAGTGGGATTGGAAATAATGAAAGGGGGGGGGGGAGAGATGAGGAACATTGTACAACCGAACTAGGAGGGATTGGAATAAATCCAGCTCTTGTAATCCTCAGGGCCCCAGTCTTTGCATCTTTCACTTGAGGAAGATTTATATTCCATTTCAACATGTACAACAAGATCAGAACACAGACATGCTTCCTCCACAATGTGAAAATGGAGGTCTGTATCCATGGTGAAAATCCAGGTGTGTGTATCCTAGCACCTGTGAATACAAAAAGCCACTGGATCAGGGCAATTGTATTGTTAGTGCTTTTGAGAGCCTGTAAATTTTGCAGAGTCATGTCTTCACTTTTGCCACCTTAATCAAATACTGCTACGGACAACACCATCCTAACTATGTTTTGCTCAGAAGTAAGTGCTTCTGAATGCATTGCAGCCAACAGCTATGTATGGGTAAAATCAGCAGTTGTTCCTTGGTACAGAAGCCAACAGGTAAAATAAAGGGCTGGCTTATATGCCTAAGGACATTATAGCGGATCAGATAGTTGTTCAGCTAGCTCCAGAAAAGGCAAATACTGGAACTCAGAGCATTTACTGCATGCTTTTACACGGACCCTTCAAGCACCATCAAATTTTTATAAAGTTGTTGTTGTTTTGAAAAAGTGTTCACAGCTTCATAAGAAGAAAAGGAAATTGTACCTCAGAACTGTGAGAGGCAGGGGTGTTCTGTCTCACCTCATCTCAAAAAGGACATTGTAGAGTTGGAAAAGGTTCAGAAAATGATCAAAGGAAAAGAGCGAATCCATTGTGAAGAAAAGTTACAGCATTGGGGGCATTTTAGTTTAGAGACAAGGCAAGTAAGAGGTAACATGATAGATGCTTATAAGATTACTCATGGCATTGAGAAAATGGATACAGAAAAGTTTTGCTCCATGTTTCATAACGCTAGAACTCATGGGCTTGGAATTAAATATATCCACATCAGTGAAAAAATATCTCAAAAGAATTCATGAAGATTAAGAGCACTTCAGTGTGTATAATCAGCCATTATAACATCCCCTGGGGTGGCTCTCAAATTCAGAAAGCCATATTGCCTCACAAAAATGAAGATTTTAGTAAGGAACACTGTATTCCTTTTCTCATGGACACTCATGAAGCATTCTTCAAATTAAGGATAGCTGGTCCTGAGTACCATCCTTTCACTGATTCCCACTAATTAGCACCATCTTGAAAAAGCCTCCTTTCGTATAAACCTACACAAATTACTGTTGGATAGTCAACTAATAGCTAAATCACCTGCACTTCCCTTAAGTCATCACAATATAAAACAAAACATGAGAGGATAAGCATAAGAAAAGCCACAAGTCATCAAAGTATCAAACCATAATATGGGCAGAAGGGGAACAGATATATAATGAATTCTGATGTGAACGTTTGTTGGACCATTCACCAAATGTTACTTACATTTAATGTTAATGCTTTCGTGTGAAATGTAATGATTGCATAGATCAGCCTGAAAGCAATAAAGTGGCAAAGCAGTTATCATCCTAACAAGAGCCCACTCATTGCACGAAAGTGCCTGTGGAGTGGATACATGTGCAGCTTGCAGGCTGTAAATTAACCGCCCTTGCTCTGCGTAAAGCAACAACAACAACAAAATTAATGTTGTAATCTGTTGAGATCCTGTATTTGGCATGAAGGGAATGCCAGCTGTTGAATCTAAGGTTGCTTAATTTATAGCAAAAAAAACCTACTGCTGGGTTAAAATGAAGTCTGGATATATTTAATTACTCAATCTGCAAAAAAAAAAAAAAAAAAAAACTATGAAAAAGTTGCAGCAACTTTAAAAGAGAAAATGTTGGCAGCCGACAGTATTTTGTTCACAGATTTACAACCGGAAACCCCATGCTGGGCAGTGCTTGGATTTCATGGATATGTCTGTCTACCCATCTCTGCCAGTGGTGGGCTTCATCAATGTGGAGGTCTCTGTTGTACCTGCTGAAAGCACAGTCTTGTGGAAGATAATGTTGACAGTATCCCTGCCAGTGGTAGCCAGTGGAACCCCCTGAAATCAAGTGTTTCTGGGGCTGGGGGGAGGGACTGGATTAGCTAAAGATATGCTGGATCCTAAACTGGTCCAACTACCAGTGCCAGGTCTTATCCATGCTTCTCTTGCACCAGCCGGGAGGCAAAAAAAAGGAACAGCCACAAAAGCACACCTTTTTTGTAACATGAAAAGCAGCCCTGATATTAATTTATACTGTACACGAGTGGCGCTGTGGGTAAAACCTCAGTGCCTAGGACTTGCTGTTCGCATGGTCCGCGCTTCGAACCCCCACGGCGGGGTGAGCTCCCGTCTTTCGGTCCCAGCTCCTGCCAACCTAGCAGTTTGAAAGCACTCCTAAGTGCAAGTAGATAAATAGGTACCGCTTTATATAGCGGGAAGGTAAACGGTGTTTCCGTGTGCTGCGCTGGTGCTGGCTCGCCAGAGCAGCTTCGTCACGCTGGCCACGTGACCCGGAAGTGTCTCCGGACAGTGCTGGCCCCCAGCCTCTTAAGTGAGATGGGCGCACAACCCTAGAGTCGGACACGACTGGCCCGTACGGGCAGGGGTACCTTTACCTTTACCTATGGACATACATTCAAGGCATGTGTTACTAAGCATGAATGAGTGAGTTTATATGCATAAATCAGATTGCTTTATTTCAAGAATACTTCCACATCCTGAACTGCAGGAGCTGAGACTAGATGACCCTTTGGATCTTTTCCAACTCTATGATTTTATCTCTTCTTTCAAGCTCATGGTTGCCATATCTGAAGATCAGACACTGGATTTAAAGATCTCCTCATCTGGGTTTCCGGTTCCACATTCCTTAATGGAGGCAGCCCCCACAACAGCAGAGGATTGTCAGCGAATGAAAAGCAAGGGTGACAGAGGGTAAAACACCCTTGCAAATTCCCCCCAGGGGAGTGGCTCTCACTCCAGCATGGATTATGGGAGGCAGGGAGGCACTGAGTGCAAAAGCACTTCATCTAGTGAAAATCCTCCTACACTACTATTAAGAAGCAGAGGTTCTCCATTTAACCGGATCTTTAATTGGCTTTAAAGTACCGACGTGTGATGGGAAAGGGTTGCAACAACATGCTGCACAAATGTGCTGACCCCCAGGGAAATCACAGTCACTTGGCTCCTCTCCATATCAAGGTAATATAGCAGTTATATGCCAAGGCTTGGGTCTGAACTCAGGATCATAGTTAAGCTCTGTCCCTCATAAAACCACAATCTGTAGTCAAGGTTTGTTGCCATGGTCCCAGTACACCACACTTTGACTTACTGTGATGTGTGAACCAAGCCATTTTAAGTGAGGGGTGGAGGGAATTCAATTTAGTTTAAAACCAAATCTATCAAATTTACACTTTGTCCTGTCTCAGGGACTCATGACCCAAACATGGAGCAGGTGCAAAAGTTAATGGTTAAATCAAAGCTGTGAGGTCCATGGCTAGGAACAAGCTAAGATGTTGTCCCAACACTTGATCCACTTCCTGACCTCTCCTTTTGAAGAGCAGGGTGGGTACAGTCAGTCACAACCGTCCCATACTGGGGACTAGGCAAGCAATCACACACTTCTATGGTTAGGCTGGGTCTGGTCATGCCAGGTCAGCTGAAATTGCATCCTTGGCGATGAAGGAGGGGTTGACACTGTCCGACCTAGTCTCAGGCACCTCCCCAGAGGTGAGAAGTCCCTCACCATCAGGAGCTCAGACCAGGGCCATATCAGACACTCCCTCCTCTGCACTTGGGATATCTGCTGTCAGTGAGGTGGAAATATTCCCCAACAACCCACTTGGTCCATTCCCCAGCTCCAGATCAGGACCTCCCCTACCACTGGGTCTCACCCCAAGATTAGGTTGCCCACTCTTGTCACATTCCTCCTCCCCCACTAGCCAAAAGGTTTCTGTGTGGTTTATGACAGACTTCCCTGGAATTTTGCAATGTAGTTCTCCACCCAATGTTTACAAAAATACATATACAGTGGTACCTTGGGTTACATACGCTTCAGGTTAAATACGCTTCAGGTTACACACTCCACTAACCCAGAAATATTACCTCGGGTTAAGAACTTTGCTTCAGGATGAGAACAGAAATCGGGCTTCGGCGGCACAGCAGCAGCAGGAGGCCCCATTAACTAAAGTGGTGCTTCAGGTTAAGAACAGTTTCAGGTTAAGTACGGACCTCCGGAACGAATTAAGTATTTAACCTGAGGTACCACTGTAAAGGGAAATGCCACATAAAATAAATATATAAGTGAACATAAATTCGATTAGGAGAAATTTCTTGCGAAAAGGTTTACATTAGTCAAAACTGCGTGCAAATTGTGTTTATTCAGTAAAATTTGCACTTAAGCATTGAAGAATTTTAATGAGGATTTTTAAAAAGAAAAATAACCAATTGATCCCCCACTCCTAATATACAATATATTTTCACTAATGAAAGGCATTTACTTCTGTTATTTCAATTCATGGCCAATATAGGTAGTTCTCTCCCAATTTTGCATCCTGTTAGACAATGATGTGTAAGGCAGACAAATGGATTTTGTTTGTTTTAAAACCATAACAATTGCATCAAAGGAGCAGCATTTTTTCGCCTATTTAACAAAATAATATAATAATGGAAAACTACATCAATAGCTTATTTTTTCTAATTAGTTATACTCCTTTGCATCTCTTTTTTAAATGAATTACAGTAAGTGACTGCATAAAAATAGCGGGGGGGGGGGGGGCATCTTTGCCAAAAGAACTTTCCTCATCATCACAAGCTAATGAGTGTTTAATGTCAACCACTTCTTATTTTGAGAAAGGCATTCATTAAAAAAAAGAATCACATCACAGAACAAGAATTAGTAGTTTTATCTAAACACACTGTCTACACGGTAAACAAGTAAGCTCCATAATTGATTTTATTAGCCTGTTAATCCTTGACAGCATGAAGTAACAACAGACTGCTACATGACAAAACAAAAACCAGGACGTATAACTGCCATTTTAGGTAAATCTGACTGCAGCATTTTAACCATAGATCACTGGGAATTTGTCATTTCACCAACAATGAAGCAAAATAAAGATAAATATTTTCATTTCTCTTGCATCCTCATTAGCTACTGGTCTCTTGTGCTTCATCCGAAGTGCTCTTGCTTCTTTTTCAGATACCTGACAATAAATAAACATGCCGTCTGCAATTAAGAACGGCAAATGACTGTAGCCAAATATCTCTCGCACAGAGTAACATAAGAATGATGGTGGAGAAGGCTATCAGTGACTGCTCCAGTGGCTGGTAATAATAAGGGATGGAGTGTGCTTGCAGGCTACCCAGGGGCATCTCGCTGTGAGAACAGGATGCTCAAGGAGATGGGTCTGATGCAGCAGGGCTTTTCTGAATTCTTATGCAATGGTCAATTGGGCGATCATCATCATTCAGTCTCCCTTATTGGTATACAGAGGGTACAAAAGTATATAAATCAAAACATAAAGTTGGTATCTGTTCATAAAAGAAGATGCTTTCAGATAAAACAGAAACAATAAGGTTAAAACGTCTCTCTCAAATCTTATAGTGATGTAGTTTCATGGCATATCTTAGAAATTTTGCTACATTCACCGTAATGTCATGGTCTTTCTATTTATTTTTCCCCAAGAAAAGTAGCTTGTGCACCTGAGTACAAGATGCAGGGAGAAAAATTACTGAAATAAAAACTCTAGCCTAGTGTGTTGTTGTTGTTTTGCCATTCATTTGTAACGTTCCATAAAACACACAGACACAACACACACATATGCCTACTGTTATAATGCTGTTTGGCTGCTTTCATGCTCTCTTCATCAAGCATCACTTAGGTCTGTTTCAACCAGGATTTTCTGAAAAAGAGTGTTACCGAATCTATAACAGTTGTGTCACTACAATAGGAAAGGAGGCAAGAAGGTGACTTCCTGTGTTTTGCACAATGGATATGCCATTGGATCTGAATCCTTCGTATTCATGGCTGTGGACCTCATAGACTTCCAGTTTCTTCAGTTCCACTTATTGTTTCTTGCAGCCTGGTTGTGTCCTCTGATTATATAGTAGGACTGTGCACTGCTCTGCCTTCAACCCAGTCTTGGGCCCTGATTCTCCATGAGGCCCAACCCAAACTCCAGGGACCCTACAACTTCTTCATTTACTCAGATGTCTGTATTGGGCTCAAAGAAACTAAAGGGGATTTAACTGTCCTGTATTTGGACAAGTTTTATATCCACTCAAGCTATGAATTTTTCATAATGAAGTCTATAAGGATTACAAATGTTTGGCAGCTGAAAAGGACTTTATGTTGACATGCGTCTGGCCTATTCATCGAAGGAGCACTCATTTTTAATTGCTATTTATCCTATCAGCAGAACATAAGGATGCATTCTGTAGTGTATACTTACAGAATATTAAAAGTAATTTTCAGATATGTAAGGCACAACTGAGTATATCGCCTTAACTCTGTCTTTTGTATTGTGAGAATGGAACTTTCCCCTGCTGCTTACCTCTACTTGGCCAAAGCCCAGATTGTCACAAATTTTCCCAGTGTTGTTTGGCATTCAGGCTTAACCCAAATCCAGTGCCCAGCCCTGTTTTATAAAAAGCTTCCTGAGGAATCCAAGCAGGCTAAGCTTCAGAAATATGAAATTAGCTTAAGTCTTCGGGCAGCTATTGTTCACTCTGGCCCCATATACCAGTCTGCCCAGAGTTCTGGTTTTCCTATGTTCATGAGGGCTTTCATCCTAATACTGAGAAGACTTTTTGGCTTTTAAACTCTAAAGAAATAAGGTCATATAGCTGGAGTTGCTATAGAAATGGGCATTGAAAATACAAACAAAAGAGGGGGAAATCCAAATGTTGGAGCAGAACGCTTACCTGGAATCATCCCTGGCTTTGCATTGCTCTTAAGGTGTAGTGTGCAGGATGCTTTATAATATGTTAAACTGAGCCCCAGTTCCACTAAACCATTGGATCTGTTTAAACTCCTCAGCAACATATAGATTAAGCTCTTTACAGTAGATATATGCATTATTATGTACTTTATCACAAGCAAATGACATAGCCATTTACTTTGGCTTGACTTTATCCTTTTAAACATGATTTATGGCTACAATCATGTCCTTATTCAATAACAATTAATGCAGGGAAATCTCTCAGTAAAGCAAATTTATGCATATAAGTACTGTATGTCTTTTCAGTAAACTGGTCCTGAATTACTAAAGGGTTTGGGGATCTAAAAACTTTAAAACAACAAGCAGAGCACCTATCCGGATTGTGAAATGGTAATCAGTTGCAGAAAGTCATTACCATATAGCATTAAGGAAATAACTTTATTAACTTGAAGACAACTGCTGCATTTCTTATTGTGATGCCATCTATTTTAAAATACAAAAAAAAATATCAATTATGTATTCCTAACATTTTTAACATTTTAAAGTTCCCATTTAAACCACTTGTTTTGCTAAGGGCAAGTGGTGAAACTCAGATCTGTTCAGTGGGTTCTCATTTATTTATTCTTTAAAAACGTGTTGGTTGCTTTTCAGGCAAAAAGTTGCATAAAGGGATTTACAACAATGTTGTTGGCATCTGTCTGTCTTGAGAGAGAATGAAGTGCACCTCTGGGGGTGAAGCCAAGCCACTGAAGAATCACAGCATCTTCTGTGGGTGCAGAAACTGGTAACTCATAACTGCTGTCTCCCGCATTGTTTATGCTGTGTTAGCAGCACCGAAATGAACTCTGCAGCCTCGCTGATGTAGTCCACAAGAATACATCTGGCACTAGCTTGGTTGCAGGAGTTGCCAGAAGGAGGCATACAAGATGTCTTGGGTACTCCACACCGGATTTGGATAGGGTTTACTCCGTAGTCTTCTCTCGAAGAAAAAGTCTGCACAGTGGTACCTTGGGTTATATATGCTTCAGGTTACATACACTTCAGGTTACAGACTCCGCTAACCCAGAAATAGTGCTTCAGGTTAAGAACTTTGCTTCAGGATAAGAACAGAAATTGTGCTCTGGCAGTGTGGCGGCAGCGGGAGGCCCCATTAGTTAAAGTGGTGCTTCAGGTTAAGAACAGTTTCAGGTTAAGAACGGACCTCCAGAATAAATTAAGTACTTAACCCAAGGTACCACTGTACTCCCACAAGGTTACAAGTACAGATTTTTTCCTCAGGGTTTACTCCCAAAGCCTTTCTCACAAATGAGTATAGACTCAAGGCAGTGAAGGTTTAGGATCAGAGTTTTCCATCTCCTAGATGGGATACCTTCCCAGGTGGACAGTCCCCATCTGCTCCTCATTTCCTTCTACAATTACAGCCTTCTTGATCCACCATTTGTCTGTTCACTCAATCATCTTCACATGCGCCTAAACCAGAATACAATTTTAAAAGCAGATAGCTGCTTCACTGTTGAGACCTGCTCCCCAAAAGGAAAATGGCTGCCGCTGAAATGAGCAGGCTGCAGTGGTCTGTATTTGTAAGAGTGTGGACCATCTGTATGCTTACATATTGGTAGATGGGGGGACATCTGTTTGTGTATTTGCATGTGGTTAGTGGCACTGTGGTTTAAACCACAGAGCCTAGGACTTGCCGATCAGAAGGTCGGCGGTTGGAATCCCCACGACGGGGTGAGCTCCCGTTGCTCGGTCCCAGCTCCTGCCAACCTAGCAGTTCGAAAGCATGTCAAATTGCAAGTAGATAAATAGGTACCGCTCTGGCGGGAAGGTAAACAGTGTTTCCGTTCACTGCTCTGGTTCGCCAGAAGCGGCTCAGTCATGCTGGCCACATGGCCCGGAAGCTGTACGCCGGCTCCCTTGGCCAGTAAATCGAGATGAGCGCCACAACCCCAGAGTCAGTCACAACTGGACCTAATGGTCAGGGGTCCCTTTACCTTTAGTACAGTACAGTATATCTCTAGGCGGGGCTGACAAAGACTCCTGTCTTTAGAACCACTACCAGGTAATGTAGTCAGTGAGGAGAAAGATGGACCATTGGTCTGATTCAGCGTGTGGCAACTTCCTATGTTCCTACTTAACCAAAGAAAATGATTGATGTTGGAATCCAGGCCTGGAGACATAGTTTGTTGCTTTAACACAACCCGTGACACATTGTTCCTGCTATAAATGGTATGTTTTCCTACCTTCCCCATATAAAGCAGGACTTGAGTTCTTGCAAGTGAGACCCCTGTGTGCCTCACTGCCCTGATGTTAAAGGAACAAGGGGTACATCTGAGTGAGAAACTGGAACCCTAGTTGACACTGCTTGATAAATAAGTGTTCTTGAAGCTTAAGTGAGAAGGCATTAAAATACAACTTGAGAAAAACAGCTTTAACCTTTTCTTCAACACATCATTCTTATCTTGGCATTTGTAGAAGGGAAGGGTAGTGAAATTAAAGGGAGCTATGTACATAAGGCCAGTGCTTTAACTTTTATCATCAATGTGCAATTGCCAAAGAAGTTTACATCATTAAAAACAAACTGAAATCCACTTAAAAAACAACAACTAATGGAATTAAAACTAGGGACAAGATCAAGTATCTATCAGCAAACAGGGCTTCAAGTCTTCTTTTGACCTGTCTCCAGAAAAGAAGACTACATCAGGCCCAAACCAATCTCCTAGTGGAGGAAATGCCACAGTATGAAGGCAGCCACTGAAAAGGTTCTGCACTTTGTGAAAACTACGCTCCCATCTACTAAAGATGTCACCCTGAGTAGGGCCTAACTAGCAGTTTGTGAAGCAAAGGGAGAAGGGGTTGATAAAAGAGTGAATATCAAATCCTTCAGTCACAACCGCCTCCCCTTTATTTGCAAATATTGGACATTTAGGCACAAAGCTAGTATTTCATGTGATCTTTCACAGAATATTTTAAATGTTTAAACCAGTCTACAAACAAACAACAAAATCACTACATCTGATACTCCAAATGACAAATTAATTCCCTTCCTCAGATTTTATATGACTTCAAATTTGATTGTGGATAGAGGTTTTTAAACCATGAAAGTTGTTTTCCTCTGGTATGAACATGGGGTCATATTAGGTATCATTGCAGTTTATCTACTTTAAAACAGTGGGAAGAGGTTTCTTTCACTAGAGCTTATTAGAATCATTGCCAGATTAGCCAGAGGCAATTTTAGCCTGTCAAATGTATAGGTGCCTTTTGGAAAATTGTAGCTTTTATTGATCTTAAAGAGGGGTTTTTTTTAAAGGAGAAAGAGCTTTGAAAAACATACAACATGGGCAATAAGCTAATACTAGCTTCTGTTGTTTATTTACATTTTCATCTCTTCACCTTCTTTGGGGGTTTCTTTTTCCACCCCTGCAGTCTTCCAGTTTTCAGTGCCAGAAACACAACCTCTGCAGTTTTCCACAGAGCAGCAAAATAAACACAGCCCATTGGTCTTGGCTTTGAGTCAAGGCAGCTTCCTTCATGCAGCAGGGAGCACTCTTGGGCAATCCATTTCAGGCTACCTTTGGCCTTTCACTCTGGCTTTTGGAAGAATTTACAAGCACTCAGAGCTCAACTCCAGAACCTGTTTCATGGGATATTAATGCATTTGCTTTCAATATTGGCCAAAGGTAGCCAATATTGCACCCTCTTTTCCAAACTGTTTTTCATGTTCTGTTGAGAGATGATGGTATACATGTTGTCTCTCACTGAAGGTTGCTGTCAGGGCCAAGACCACTTAAGAACCCATTTCAGAATGTGGTTCCAGCTGAGGTGGTACTGGGTAAAAAGTTGATTCTAAGGTATACATGAGAGCATCCTAGGTTTCTGATGTAAACATTCCTACAGTGTGGGAGCCCACCACAGGGGAACACATTCTTGTGACATCCATTCATCAGTCTTCAGATGAATCAGTAGTCAGATCTGCTGACTAAGCAAAACAAGAAGGTAAGGTACAGCAGACATGGTTATTCCATAAGCTTCATACTTCTTGCTGATTACAGGCACAGATGCTAAAGATTCCTTCTGTACCAGAAGTGGGCTTCACAGTCTGCAAGACATATCACAGAAGAATGTTCATTCAGAGCTAAGCTGGATTCCACCCTATCAGTGCAAAAATTTCTGCATGCTCAGTATTCTCCCGTTCCCTCTCCTTTCCACACCCCCAAATATGTTACAGAGGTTCTCCCAACCCTCTAGAGCTATTTTAGGGAGGGTGCGGGGCATGCATGGGGAGGGGGGGAATCCCATTGTGCAAGTGGACATTTCCCATTATTTCATCACATGTCACTTGTTTTGATGAACCATTATTGTTCCGTTTGGAATAACGTTTGCATTTTAGAAATTATTTTATCTGTCTTTATTATTGCATGTTTTATGGTTGTAATCTGGCCTTGGATGTGGCATTGAAGGATGGGTAAGAAACCTTATAAATCTTAAAAATAAATAAATATCATTTGGTTCCTGGCTGAAGCCCACGAGCCCACTGAGTCTGTAACCCTAAACACATTGAACACTTACTTTTCAGCAGGGACGGAAGAAGGGGGATACGGTGGGGGTGGTCTGCCCCGTGTGTCACCACTGAGGGGGTGCCAGAATGGCGGGTGGCACTCACGGCAAGGCCTGCAGCATGCCTGGGAGTGCAGTCCTGGGAGTCAAAGCAGTGGCTTGGGCACCTGCAGGCTCCACGCTGCCCCAAAGGGTCCATTTCCCCCTCAGCTGTAGGGCAGCTGAGTGGGAGGAGGCAGGCAGACTCCACGGAGGCCCCACAGAGCATCCTGCCCCATCTGGTCCTGCCCCGCGGGTGGCTGGCCCCACTCCTGGGTACAGGGCATGTATTTGCACCCCAGGCGCCGGCTTGGCTTGCTCCACTGCTGCTTTTCAGTAAACCTGCACAGGACTGTACTGTGAAAGGAGAAAATGAGTGGTGAGAAGAACATTGTCATTCTCCACTGGTGTCTCTTGGTCCTGACTTAAGGAGAGGGATAGAACTGTTTGCTGAATTCTGTCCAAGTGTAGCAGCTACAGTTATGACACGCAGAGAGTAGCTACCAATTTAACAGGAATCATACCATGATATATGAAGTTCACATAACCATTGGAATATCAGTGGGAAGACTCCATAACACATGAAAAAATCCTTCAAGCATGTTGCCCCCAATTTATTTATTTTATTAAAACCCTGCAATACTTTGTAATATGACAGTATTACGGTGTACTGTGGATATTTTGACAAGGATCCCACAGAGCCCTGCTTACGTTTTGAATAATATTTTTGTTTAATTCGTTTACTCATTCCCATTCCAGAGCTTCGAGATTTACAGCAAAGATTGTTTTTAAAGGGTAGTACTATGGCTGCTACATTAAACAGGCATTCTAGTGGCTTGCTACAGTAAATCACTCTGCCCTCAGCCTATCAATCCCCTCTGGGTATTTGCAGCTTTTGAAAGCTGTGTTTCTAAATGGAAAATGGCCTTGCATGAAGAAATTATCATCCCCATTTAAAGCAAATGGGACTTTTTGTGGGAGGGGGTCTTCAGTTTCATACATGTAAAAGGCCCTGGACCTTGAATGAAATAGCATGTGAAACAGAAGGACACAGATACACATTTACAGGCAATTACTGTGATTGCTTGTGATTATGGTAGATCCAAAAAGTAGTTGAACACCACTTTGTGTATTCTTTGAACACAGAGACAGTAAAGAAATTAGATGAATAAAATAGAAATGAATAAAAATGGGTTGTTACACGACAGCAATAAAAGCAATAATATGCAGGTTCTTCTACAGGAATATGAGCAAGCGAGAACCACTTGGTGTCTGTATGTAGGAAATTCAGGAGCATGTCTGAATGTGTGGACTGGCTCAATGACCTATGCCAAATGCCTTGAGGTTTGTTTTTAATCTAGACTCTGGAGCAGGACAACCAGAAAATGATCATAGCAAACAGTTGGATTACATAGAAGTCTTATTCAGAGCTGCTATAAGAAAAAAAGAAAGAAAAATAGGTTATGCATCCAGCCTGCCACTATCCCAGCAAAATGGCCTGCTTTCTAAAACAAAGGTGGTTTTAAACAGATATAATGTGCATTGGATTAAAAACCATTTAGTTTTGCTGCGCAGATCAGACTACACACCCATCTTGGAGCAAAGTAACAAAGCCTTTCAACAAGATGTAAGGGATTTAAGCTAAGAGACATAAAAGTGGGTTGCTGAAATACAAACTAGATTGCCAAGTTGTCTGTGCAACTAAATTGAAAAGGTACAATCTAATTTCTTTCCAATCTATTCTCCGCCCCCCACCCCAGGCTTAGTCGGTATTCAAAGCCCATATGCGAAAAGAGAGCTAGAGATACATCTACAGAAAGACAGCTTAATGTGTTTTCAGAGTTGAACTATAATGGCTGCTAGAGCAATCACTATGAAGCACATGCAGAGCTTCCTCCAGCACACAATGTAGGTCACTTGAGTCACCATGCAGACCATCCACACAGGGCCGGATTTAGGTTTGATGAAGCCCTAAACTACTGAAGGTAATGGGACCCTTTATATGTCCAGCTGTCCTTTGTCAACAACAAATTGTCACTGTTTTTTGTGTTGAATATATGCTATATAGTAATTTATGGACCTAATAGGTATCTAAAGCCATTTGCACATAACAAAATAGGAGCCTACACAACACAAAACACTGTTGCTGTATGTAGGTTTTGTTTTGTTTTGTTTTTTATCTTACATTTTGGAAATGTAGGGGGTTTTTTTCTTTAATTTTTTTTGGGGGGCCCCAAGAGAGCAGGACCCTAAGCTGTAGCTTGCTTAGCTTATAGGTAAATCTGGCACAGCATCCACAAGAAGCTATTTAAACACATCAGTAGCAGAGCACCACCTAGGAGGCTGGACCCTTCGATGGCAAGGGAGTCAAAGGTATGCTAAAGGAGGATAAGGAGATTGCAGAGAAACTGAATTACTATTCTTTTGCACCTGTCTTCACAGCAGAATATATAGAGCAGATCCCAGTGTCTGAACTAACTTTTGCAGGAAGTGAGTCTGAGGATGAGAGATGAAGTTCTGGGTCTAATACACTAAATAAAAATTGACAAATCACTGGGTTCGGGTGGCATGCATGTGAGAGATCTAAAACAAACTCAATTGTGAGAACAACCAGCATTTCGAATGGGGCCTAGAAGCACACTGGATACAGGTTGAGAATCACTGTTATCTGCTCAGGTTGCTTGGTCTTCACAAGCAACCAAACAGGGTGCAACTTCCACACTGCCTCCAAAGGCAGGCACCCATAGAGTGCATTGTAGTAGTCCAGTCTGGATGGAACATAACTGGAACATGAACGGCTATGGCAAGCTCTGCTTTCTCCATAAAGGGAGAAATCAGCTCAAGCTGCTTGAAAGAATAGGTGTTGGTCATATATAAAAAAGATTCTGGAGTTTAAAAAATCTTCGTGAATGCTACCTACAATTTCCAAGGCCCATGATCCTAGACCGTTAAATCTGGACAAGGGAGCCAGAGTGTTTGAAAAGGTTTTTGCTGCAACCAGCCACCTGCCAGACTGAACAAGCTTGCCTGGTCAGCTAGGTGACTGGCTGCCATAAAAGATTTTCAATATGCCCCAAGCTATGCACACACATCTTCCATTCTTTTCCTTGGCTGTCTAGAATTGCAGCCAAGGTCTGTATTCTTTTATTTCAGCCATTCTTTTCTATGCAGAGTCTTCTACCCAAAACATGCATTCAATGCTCTGCCTTAACATGCAGCCATAAAGCTTTTCAGCAATTTTCTGCAACAACTCTCCTGTTCCTATGAACAACCTCTCTCTGATACCATGTGGTCCAGTGGCTTCCTTTGCTCAGACTCCAGATTCACAGCATAAAGTAACTTTTTTCTTATCTGAGTGTACACACACACACACACACACACACACACACACGTTTGTGTTAAGCTAGCGCTGTTTTGGAGTGTGATTTTAATTTCTTTCTTGGAAAGGAGATGGCAACTGGTTTTTAATGGTTACAGAATAGTGACTCACAGCACACTGTCCCAGATGCTGTCACCGCCGCTACCAGAGCAGATTCGCAACATCTTGTCGCAGGCACACATCAATGCCTGTGCCTGCTGCCTCCTTCCCAGAGGACAGCCTAACACCTGCTGCTGGCAGCGTGCCAGGCCTTCAGGGAACAAATGTTCTATTGCTGCTGGGTGATAGGATGGGACAGACTCTAAATTTCAACTGAACTGGCTAAAGGCACCCTAGGGCTCACTGCACCCAGGCCTGCACCCATATGGTTCCCAGTTCTACAGGGGAAAAGAAAAGAAAGCATGAGGCTGAACATACAGTTGGTGTCGTCTTTCAAGAAATTCAGGACTGAGATCAAATATAAGCAAGCATTGAAATGTGTAAGCATTAGCTGTGCGGAGAAACTGATCTTTGTAGCCATTGCTATAGCACTGGTTTGAATCTCTTCTTTTTCTCCTTCCTGGTGCTTCTTATGGCATTATAAAGTTCTTTTGGTAGTACTTTTATTTTTATTTTTATTTTTACAGATGAACCATAACCACAGCGACAGTTATTGCAGAATATAATGTGCCTATCATCAGCTGAACACTCCTTGCCCTCAATAGTTTATAGCAATAGAGAATATAAACTGTTTCTGTTAGAGGCTGGTTTGATCCTGAACTCTATTCTTGTAACATTAAATGAGCTATTGAGGAATGATGGATAAAGACAGTTAAGGACAGCTATGAGGAAGGTAAATATATTTAGTAGGCAAATGTTTACTACCAAAGTAGCACACTTTGGGGAATACTACAATCCATAATTAAAACAACAACATCAAAATGATATAATAAATCCAAGCAAAAATTTAGCTGCTTTAAAAAAAATTCTGTACTCTTTGTATGCTCCAGTCTATCTCTGCAGGTTAAATGTGACTGAACAGCATAGTATATAGGCATAACCAACAGTAATTTGTCTAATTGCAACAGCACTTTATTAACTGTTGGACAATTGTTACATTTTAATAACTCTAGGGTCATGTTATTACATTTTCCCATGCATCTTTCCCTGGAAATGTAGTTTTATTTATTTGTATGTATTTTTATTTTATATAAAAAATATAAACCACCCATCATCCAGACATATGTAAGCGCAGGATACAACAATAAAACACAATAAAAGCAAAACATTATATTGTATCATAAAAGAGTAAAAAAGCTAAAAACAAATCACAAATGTAACTTCTTTAAAATGCTCCAGGGGAAAAAAAAGAGGCTTAACCTCTTGTTGAAAATATTGTAATG
Source organism: Podarcis tiliguerta (assembly GCF_965153285.1). Taxonomy (NCBI): domain Eukaryota; kingdom Metazoa; phylum Chordata; class Lepidosauria; order Squamata; family Lacertidae; genus Podarcis; species Podarcis tiliguerta. The sequence goes on from NC_139539.1 coordinate 58,619,125, forward strand.
TACATTATAATGCATTGGGACAGGGGTGGGGTCCACAGAAAGATATTGCAAGCAGACATAGCCAGCCCTAGGGTCCCTTGCTAGGAAAGCTCTGCTGGCTACCAGTGTATTTCTGGGCAGAATTCAAAGTGATTGTTATGATCTGTAAAGCCCTACGCAGCTAAGCTCCAAGATATCTGAAAGGCCGTATTCCCTCATAAGAACCTGCCCGAGTTTTGAGATCTCCAGGAGAGGCCCTTCTCTCGGTCCCACGACCCTCATAGGCACAGTTAGTGGGGATGCAAGAGAGGGCCTTATTGGTGGCTGCTCCCAGACTTTGGAACTCCCTCCCTGGAGAAACTAAACTGGCTCCCTCCTTGTCATCCTGCTGCTAGAAGGTGAAGACCTTCCTGTTCTGGGAACCAATGCATTTGAGTACCAAGGCGTTTGAGAACCAAGTTACCACTGTACTATTAAACTTGGCAGGAGAATGTCCTGTGGCCTAGGTCTTTTGGTTATAGCCACACCATAGTTAGTACCATGGTATGTTATTCCAGATAAAGAAAACAAGTCTTAACAATGAGTTAATTTTTAAGACATGTGTGTGAGGGGGGGGGGAGAGAGGGAGAGAGAGATTTTCTCTAAAAAGTAGCTTTTATACATTTTGTTATAGTTTGGAACAGTCTTTAAAGAAAAAAATTATATTCAGTTATAAAAATAATCAAGCTTCCAACTAGCATGTTCTGGGTTACTATTACCAGATGTCCAATTTTTAGCTGACATGTGAAACAGAGGGAAAACAGAGGCCAACATCTACATTTTGCAGGTGTTTATTTTTAAATATAAGCTCAGTACCTCTGACCTATATAGTTTAAAAAAAAAAACGGAAAAAATGAGACTCTTGCTAGCTTAGAGCACATTTGTGTCTTTTTATTACTGACTCCAAAATGTTGTTTGCATTCATAATGCTGTTAATAAAAAATATCAAGAGGCCTGGGCAATTGAAGGGCTGATTGCGCGATAAAAAGCTTCCAAATTCTAGGTCTCTGGTTTAGATTTATCCCAGGGAGATAATCACTGAAGGATGTTCCCATCTGATGTTTATTTGCAGTTCTGTATGACATCAGCTTGTTATTCTGACAGTGGACTCTCACATGAAACATTCCTCCTGCCTTCCTGTTAATGGCCTTAACTATATAATCACAACTGTTATGTAAACGCTGTCTTAAAAACCTAATTCCTAAGGGCCAAACTGTACACTATGTAGAGAAATATGTCATTTTGGTTTGTTTGCTTTTACTAAATGCAGTGGTTGGGGATGCTAATATTTGCAAATGGTACAGTAAAAAAAGAATAAGCCCCAAATAACTTCTTGTTTTCTTCAGCAAGGGTAACACTTTAGTATCTGGCTCGCTTAGGGAAACTGGCACAGGGAGAAAGGAATAAATGCCCCCATCTCTATGCCATTTTTTGATCATCACCCTCTGATGGTTCAATGTAGTAAAAGTAAAACAAAGTCTGCATAGATCTCCCAGCATAATAGGGGGTCTAATAAATGCACTTCAGCCCATTTGATTTCAATGGGTCTTTCCTGAGTATGACATACCGTAATTGGATATCACCCTATGTTTTTAGACCTGAAGCACAACTGAACTGTAAGCACCTCCATAAATTGTTTCACTTTGAAAGGCTTTTAAGATCAGTCACTTCTTACTTCCTTTTTACGCTGGCCACTTCATCCTTTGTCAGAACTTTTGCATGGGGAGTGTGCATAGCTAAGAGCATCTGCTTTGCATGCAGAAGGTGCTCAGTTCAATCCCCAGCATCTGCAGGTAGGGCTGGGAATGGTTCTCTGCCTGAAACCCCAGAGAACCAGCACTTGATCAGACAGTGTTATTCTAGATGGACCAGTGGTGTCACTCGGTATAAGGAAGCTTCCAGTGTTCCTTTGTTTCTCTTCTCTTTCCTTTATCTATGGATCTTTCTGGACCATACCCTATATAGTCTTTATCCTGGACTGTGAACGATGAGTGTAGTGTACAGTTTGCATCTCATGAGGACAACTCTCAAATAATTCAAGTGGATGTACTTGCACTTGGTCTTATTTCCAGATACCTCAATATTATAGATCCACAATAGTCACAGTGACCTACAAAGCAGCTTGTGCAGCATTCAAGCGCGTGAGTCTTACTTTACTGAGGTCATTATCTGAAGGTCTAATAGAGGACAGTCCTCTATTTCAATATCCAGTCAAGTTGAAAGATAAAGAACCATGTGGAAGGAGAGCAGGAACCTTGAAGTTGTCCATCCACAGTTAACACCTGGACAGGTAAACTAGGCAGGTGTGCATTTCTCCACTATGGTGAGATGTATTGCATTTCCATTTAAATCATAGTAGGTATGCATATGTTTACATCAATAATAATAATAATAATAATAATACCCTGCTCAGCTGGCTTGGTTGCCCCAGTCACTCTGAATGGCTTCCAACACACAATAAAATAATAAAATATCAAACATTAAAAACTTCCTGGTACAGGACTGACTTCAAATATTGTATAGCTCTTTATCTGCTTGACATCTGATGGGAGGACTTTCCACAGGGTAAGCGTCACTACCAAGAAAGCTCTCTGCCTGGTTCCCTGTAGTTTCATTTCTTGCAGTGAGAGAACCACCAGAAGGCTCTCAAAGCTGGACCTCAGTGTCCAGACTAAACAAAATTTGTGCAAATCTGCATCCTCCTGCATCCTTCCCCACACATGGGAAAGTGGGGAAAGATGAGAAGGTTGGCCAGGGGGAAGGACTGAGTGGCTACAGGATGAATTTAAAGCTTTGGTCCTAATAGCACCTGCACAGAAGGCAGTCCCACTGAAGAAGGTGGATCTTACATCTCAGTAAATAATAAAATACTGTTAACAAAACTGTAATCGTATCATGAGTAATATGCATGATGGGTGCTTGTAACTGTGTTTCAACTCAGCTATGCAGATTCTTTATTCCAAAATTAATAATGAAGGACTGAAATAAGAGTCTTTCATTTAACATGACAGTGTGGGGGCTATGTGTTGATCCTTTTGTTAAAGAAATGCATACAACACATCCCATTTGCCTTGACTTCTTAGAGAAAGTGATTTCAGACAAATTAATTAAGCAATAAGACATGACAGTGTGTGAATCACCCTGTAATGATTTACGCTTTATTGTGGTGTTAGGCACAAGGCCAAAGGCCGAGTGCTGTCAAAGCATCTAGGTGTAAATTATTTGATTATCCGAGCCCTAGAGTGCCTTCCAGTAATTAGAAATGCTTCGCTATAAAACTTTGCAAGAAGAATACAATGGAACATACTTCGTAGTTGTTTATCAAATTTCCAGGCAGGCCGCGTTACTTTTTGCTTTGGCCTTGAGCATCTCACATTATAAAGAACTAGCATTTCATACACATACCCAGCGATGCTTCGTTCTCTTAGCCATGCCCACACTCTGACCTCACCGGAGCGTCACTGGCACATCCCTTCAGCCACTTGCTGGATATCCTCCAACAGTACACAGCGCTCAACAGTTTTCTGTCCCATGCCATGATTCTGAAGGAAGAACCCTGCACTGAAGAAGCTGCAGGTTAATGGAATCACTTACAAACGATTTTGTTCTGGCTACAACCAAGTTGCAATCATTCTTTCTTTGCCTTGACTGCGACGGCTCTTCAAGGAATATAGCGGTAATAATTTTGCGAGGTCTTGCTTTTGAGGGCCTACCTGAGGCATTGCCATTCTTCAGAAAAGCTGTTTGAACACAGTGCTCTTATCTGTCCTCTGTTGCCATAATTGGAAATTCTGAACCATGCCATTTTCTATCCCAACAAGCATTCCTTTCTTCCTACCACTTTTCACTATATTTCAGAACAGAGGAAGACATTCTCTTGCAGCTTTCTTTTCTTTTCATTTCATTTTCTTTTTTGCCTTTGAGTAGGTGGAGGAGGACAGAATGGAATGTTATTAACCCCTATTAGAAGAGGCCCTGTTACTTTAAAAAGTGGGTTGCCAGGTCATAAGAAACTTGCACGTCACCATTTCAGCCCTTTATGATGCGGAAGAAACTGATTGAACTAATGAGTCAGCAAGCAATACCTTGTGGGTTTTTCCCCCCTTGTGGGCAAACCTTTCCACCACATTTATCATCTCAACACCTATTACCAGTCTCTCAAAATTGGAAGAGCTCAACAGATTCATCGTGGGATTGCTGCTATAAGCAATCTAATTCCTTGTGTTTCTTGTTCTGGAAGGGAGAAAAAGTAAACAGAAGCATTTCAAAGGCCAAATCAAAAAAGAACACCCAGGAATGGACCAAGGATGCACATTTATGTCACAATTTGCAAAAAGAAAAGAAATTGATTGGGAAGACTCACTGTCTTCATAAGATTTGGATCTTATTGTACATATGGCTCTGAGATAGACAAGAGTTCTCAGTTTTTGGTAGCAATATCATCATTACTTGGTCTTTTAATCCATTCTCTTTCAGAATTGTCCAAATGGCAGGGCACACTACATAGCTGAGCTGGGCTGAATTCAGACTGGAAGATCTGAAGGTGTATGGCCTGGTATATGCAAAAGAAGAGGTTTCTTAGTTCTACTTCCAAGTTCTAGTTTTGTTTGATATTCTACTGATATTGATGTTGAGTAGGAGGTTCAGAGCAAAGTGCTCCCAGTTCAAATGATCACCCTTGCCAGTGATCTCGGATTGGGGAAAGTTGTGGCATGGTTTGACCCAGATCTAAGCTGTTCCAGATTGCATAGCACTTTACAGTTCTTACAAATGATGAACAGCCTCTTATGTATAAGATTAAAATAAAGGGGGGGGGGGACCCAGTAGATTAATCACAGCAACATAAGCACATAATGTAGTAGAAACTAAATTTGTGGGAGATGCAACTGTATAAACCTATTCCAACAGAATCCCACCCTGAAAACATATAATTTATTTTTCCCTCTTGCTTTGGTTGTGTTGCTGGCACCCAACACACGTTTCCATTCTTTTTCTATCCAACGTTTCCCCCTTCATTTCATGCTGTCACAAAAACTGCAGCATGTCCCATGGTGCATCCTACTCAATCAAAAACATTCACATAGCAAAAGGGATTATTTTACCATCAGCCCCATCACGTTATTAGTCAGATAGCTTTGTGGAACCTGACAAAGGAACAGGTGTTGGGATTGTTTTAACGTAGGATGAGTGCTACAGTTGCACACAGAGGTCAGGATATTTTTGTAGTGAGTTTTTGTGTGTGTGTGTTTTTAGAAAGTGTAAGCAGGTAGCAAAGAAAAAATGCTAGAAATATATCTAGTGAGTTAATTAAGCAAAGCTTTTATTTAGACTAATTTCCCCCCTTCTCTGTCTTTCTTTCTTATTCAACAAATCGTATACAGTACAAGAATTAACAATTCCTGGGTAGAATACTAAATTGCAGCATCTCATACTGTGTACACATCACTGGCTGAAAACACAGCCTGTTTCAATTTGGATTGGAGATCGTTTGAGGAGAGATGCATCAAAACACAAAATTTCATAAGAAAAAACAGGAAAGAAACAGGATAGGTACAGATTGTGGCCAATACCATGTATACACCCTGTTCCACACCAGTGGTGGGAGCACACTGGGTGCAGAGTAAACAGGAGGGTGTACACAGCCTCAATTGAACAAGGAATCTTACAATTAGTCCTGACTACTGTCTGAATGAGATTCTCTTTTATTTGTAAGGGGGGGCGGGACTAGTGTGTTGTAAATGACATATGCATACCTAGTTAGTTGTCCCTTTTAATGCTCAGAAATACCTGGATCAGCAAAAGAAAAGCAAGTGATATTTTATTCAGTGTTCAAACATCTATAGACAATGAAGCTATTCACTGGAATAAATGTAGCATTCTCAAGAATCATATCTTACAAACCTGGCAGGCCACAAGACAGGTTTGTCCCAACAAACTGGAGAGGAACCAAAAGAGACAATTTGTCTTCACTGCTTCATTCCAAAAATCAGAGATTTAAATAGTGGCTTCACATTTGGGGGCAAAGCTGTGGAAGAGTCAGCAAGTACATTATGCTTCTTCTGTCTTTCTGGGGTAACGTCCAAAAGGGTTGTATTCAACTGAGTTGCCCCACCTATTCAAAGGTCCTCCACTTGCACAACAGAACTTCCCTTCCCTGCCTCTGTGCACCACCCAAACAGGTGAGAGGAGGCACAGCAAGAGAAGAGGGAAGGGTTCTCCTGTGCAAGCAGAAGTCCTTGTAGGAATGGGATGATGTTGTTAGATACAGTCCTAAGTGTGCTGGATTTGTGTTAGACTAATGTCAGAATTCTAGTAGCAAGTCTATTCCAGTGGTCATAACTTGAGCCTGGACTGCTCTGTAAGGCTGCAATCCTTAAGCATGCTTACTAGTTAGTTAGTTAGTTCGTTCGTTCGTTCGTTTGTTCGTTCGTTCGAAAGTTCAGTGGAAGTCATTGGAACTTACTCATGTGTTCCACTATAGAGTACATTTGCCCCAAGGTGAAATTCAAGAAGGAACCTGCAAATAGAAAGTGGGGATAAGATGCAACAAGGCATCCTTGGAAAGTAACATATTACAAGAATATTTAATATCAACAGTAATAAAGACATAAATTTCAATGGTGAAAGTTTTACTCTAACCTTCAAGATTTATATCATTACCAGTGGATTAGATCTTTTACAGATGCCTTCTGATAATCTAATAGGCCATAAAAAACTATGGGTATATTACTCCAATAGGTAGCAGATACGCATTTGAATTTAGACTACTCTCTTCATTAATTATAACACATCACTTGGAATTACACAGGGTAGCCTCCAGATATTAATAAGCAATATCTGCTTTTGATTTATAGCCTGGCTATTGGTTCTAGCCAGGTTTGCAAAGGGAACTGGGAAAGTCTGCAGCCAGTAGTCCAGTAGATTTCTCTTAAGGAGCATGAAGGCTAAAGTTTGTGTCCTGCACAGTGTTAATTACAGCACCATAGTGCAAAACTTTTTAAGAATAGTGCTATAAATATATTGAATCAGTTAATTAAGCAATTATCATCTGTATTAGTTCTTCTCCCCTTTCTATTCCCCCCCCCTGCAAATCTCAAATTTTGCCTAAATCTCAAATGTTACTCTTTTTTGGTAGACAAATTAGCAATCCCCAGGTAGAATGAAAAACTGCATCATCTCTGGCAGTGTACACTTTACCAGTTTAAAATGCAGCTAGATTGGGTTTTTCCCCTCAATTTAGATTGAAGCTGGTTTAGGGGGAAATGCATAAAAACACAGTATTTCATTATCTATCCACCATATTAACCCAATAAATTTGTGTATGTTTATTCAAAACCTGCCAAGGAGTCCAGTTCATTTGGTTGTCTTTTTAAATAGACCGTAGTAAATAGATAGATAATATAAGGATGTACACAATTTTATAATATGCAGATAACAATATGAGATTAGAGAGAGGAGCTGAGGGAAGTCTTGCGGGGGAGGGAGGGTTTGTTAGGGAGGTGGGAGGGGGAAAACAATGAAGATGGTTTGTATTGTTGGTTTGTTATGCTGAATTTGTTAATAAAAACTTTAAAAAACAGTATTTCATACGGAAGAACACTGTATACATATGTTCTTTGTGGGGTGGGGGGGTGGGGAGGTACTAGCAGGTTGTAAATGATATATGCATAGCTCTTTGACTTTTTTAATGCTTAGAAATGTTGGCCTCAGCAATCGGTATAATACAGCCTGTTCTGCATGGGCTGTTGTTATTTTATGGCTTCTTTTTTAGCCAGCCTTTGGTAAGACTACCAAAAGATCTTTTTAAATGCTTCCCATACACTCTGCCATCTTGCACTGCTATCTTAGCAGGAGACCTGTAATGACTGGAACGAGTCCTAACTGAGCAACCTGCATTCCTAGGTTAAAGCAAGCTTGTTTCACAAGCTATTTTATAGGCCATAAGACTATGGTTGGCCACATAACATCAGAAGGAACAGCTTAACCTAGTGTATTCCAGACACTATGCAATGCAACTGGAGCATTTCAACAGAGCTCAGCATTTCTCCTGGGTGTTCTGTGCTGAATGGAGCTATTATTATAATTTTCCGGTGAGCCATGCCTGCCTCGGTTACTCAGAATATTTTGCAAGCATTGATGAGGGTGAGTTGGAACCAGACTTAGTCCCATGAATATAGAGGAGGTACCACTGATATCAATGGATCTACTCTAAGTATGACTGTCAGGATCCAATCCAGTTAGTTTTCTACAAAGTTGCTGATTATGAAACTGGCCGTGTGTTTTCTTACATTCTGCTGAAAGAAAACTAAATACTAAGTATGGACCACTTTTTCCTTTGCACTGTCTCTTAATGAAACAGAAGAGAGTGCAAGTCCAATCTTAAGGTGGCTTTGAAAAGCAAAGGGTAACAGGCATCTGGTTGCACCTGCTGCTCATATGTTGGGTTGCTCAAGCAACAGCTCTTCACCAATTCTCTGGAGCTGATTTTAAGGACACACATTGGGCTGGAAGGGCCAAGAGAGGAGCCGGAAGTTCAGGTGTGTGCACTGAAGTCTGTTGCTTGAGCAGAGCTAGAGCACTGGATACGGGCCATAGCTATGGAATAAATGAAAGTATATCTTCAGACTATAGCCAGAGAAAACACTTCTAGTCAAACATTCTCATCAGGTCTAGCTGGACTCTAGAATACAATATTGCTCATCCAGCAATGATTCTGCAGGAGAAGTGCCCCATCCCAGGACAACTGATGCCTGCAGCTTTAAATTGTAGTGGTTAAGCATGGTTAAGTGGTTTAGAACGGTGGACTCATAATCTGGTGAACCGGGTTCGCGTCTCTGCTCCTCCACATGCAGCTGCTGGGTGACCTTGGGCTAGTCACACTTCTTTGAAGTCTCTCAGCCTCACTCACCTCACAGAGTGTTTGTTGTGGGGGAGGAAGGGAAAGGAGATTGTTAGCCACCTTGAGACTCCTTAAGGTGAGTGAGAGGCAGGATATCAAATCCAAACTCCTCCTCCTCCTCTTCTTCTTCTTCTTCTTCTTCTTCTTCGGCCCTTCTTCATGCACCTTCTCCACCAGAGGTCCAGAGGGTGGCAGCACAAGAATGGGCCTTTTCTGCTTGTGGAATGCTCTCCCTAGTGAGGCTCGCCTGGCACCTTCATTACATATTTTTAGGCACCAGGCAAAAACATTGCTCTTATCCAAGGCCTTTGATTAATTAAACAATCTATGACCTTTAAAACTGCTGGGTGTGGGTGGATGGGTGGGTAGGTAATGTTTTTGTTTGCTACTGTGTAATGTATTTTTGTTTTTTACGCAGTAAATTGCCCTGTAATCCTAAACTAAATGGCAGTATAGAAATTTAATAAATAATAACTTATTTGTTATTGTAAACTGTTTTCAAGATCATTGTCATTAAAAAGAAGTTAATAAATAATAACGTCAGTGGAATCTGAACCCAAGACCATCCTCATCTCTCTTACTATATAATGGTAAGAAAGATTAGTACATTATATGCTTATCAAGCTCAGGTTTTCCCTAAATGTCAGGATGCTGGAAATGTGATTCAGTGGCAAGACATAGATTATGCTACTGCCAGAGAGAAAAAGTGGACACCCATTCATTCTCTCCTCCCCTCACAGAGCTGCTACATTTTACATCAGATTCACTCTGGACTCTAGGACTTCAAGTACAATTATAATTAATGTTTATCATACATGAGATTTCTTAATCTCATTAGAATTTAATTATGTTCAATGATGAGTAATGAAATACTCTGTGATTCTTCTGGTGCTATTTATGGTTTCTCTTACATATTTTGGAGTATTGGTTAATGTCACAATCATTTCCCCAGTCACATCACAAGTGAAACCATCATTGTGAGTTGTTTCACTTTTCCTTATGCTGCATCTGTGGTTTACGCTCTACTTTCTGGCTCTCATCTGCCGTCTGACTCATCCACCAAATCACAAAGTTGTAAGGTCTAACTACCAGCATGGAAGCTTCAACAATACAAATTTGAATCTGATTGTTCTCGACTAACATGCTGCTCAGGCTCATTTCAGTACTTCCATACGCTACTCCATTTTGTTACGTCCATCTGTCAGATCTCCAAGATGTGCTCCTCTTCTTTCAAGCAGCTTGTTTTCCCTCGTTCACTTTCAGCTACTTACTCCATCATCCATGGATGGAAAGATCCAGCAAGAAGGATCATGATGGTGGATGGAGGAAACAACATTTGCCTGTTTGCCTTCCCCCTTCAGTGACACTTTCCTTCATTGTCCTGAAAGGTCCCTCAACTGAAGGGTAGACAATGCCACCAAGAGCTGCAGGGAGGAAGATGAATCAACAAAAGTCACTTCCCCTGTCCATCAGAAGCAGCATCTCCGGAAGACTCTGCTGCAGAGATGCTTCCACTGCCAGGTGTGAAGTCTGAATCTTACCCTCTGTTGTTCTTTGTTTTCCTCCAACAGACAACTACAGCTACCTCTCTGTAAACTGTTATATCCAGATAAGACCTCTGTGTGAGGAGTACAGTGGTACCTCAGGTTACATACACTTCAGGTTACAGACTCAGCTAACCCAGAAATAGTACCTCAGGTTAAGAACTTTGCTTCAGGATGAGAACAGAAATCGCGCAGCGGGGGCACAGCGGCAGCGGGATTCCCATTGGCTAAAGTGGTGCTTCAGGTTAAGAACAGTTTCAGGTTAAGAATGGACCTCCAGAATGAATTAAGAACGTAACCAGAGGTACCACTGTATGTTAAGTTGTGAAAGGACCTAGGTTTCTTGATTTTGCCAATTTTTTTAAAAATACCTTTCTGCTTAAAGGAGTGCAGTTAAGCATAAAATAATGAAGTCATACTTTGCTCCCCAGTACTACAGCTCAATGTGAACAACACCAAAGAGTCCAAGATCTCTTGGAAATGATTTCAGCGTGAAAGAAAACAATGATTTGGCTTGGTATGCAACTGCAGAGTCAGGCACATTGTAGAACAAATAAAGTAAAATAAAAGTCATTGTCAGTACTAACAACTACATCACAGTCTAGCCTAGAATCAGAGTGTCTCTGTGTTAACCCATGACCACTATCTACTCTAACCAGCTATCAATACTTAAGGTTGCTACTTGCCGCCACAGCTCACCAGAGCCATTCCTTTGACCAGTGACAAAAGGCATGATTTACATGCAGAAGGTCCCAGGCTCAATTCTGGCACCGCCAGAATTCTGAAGGAAAGACCCCTGCCTGGAACCCTGGCAAGCTGCTGTCAGTGAGCTAAATGGTCCAATAACTTTCACTCAGTTTAAGCTCAGATCAAGTATTATTATGTTTAAACAACATTTGGAAGAATTATCTTTTTGCCAAGACTTTTCCTCTTCTTTCCTCTTCTGTGTTTTTTTTTTCCTTCTCGTCCCTTTTCAGATGTTAAGTCTGCAGGTAAAAGGCCAGTTTCTTATTACTGTTCTCTTGTACACAGCAAAAATGTATGCGTTGTACAAATTATTGCACTTATCCCTAAACATATATGAGTTCTACATGCAAGGAGGAAAAATGTGCCTTGGAACTTATATATGACTGATTTGTAGATTCCCCCCTTCTTCTTTTTCTCCAATGTGTAACTTTAAACATAACACAGAGTGCTGGAAGAACTCAAACCTAATAAAATAATGTGGTTTAAAAAAACAAAAAAACCATAGTTTTATTCTGCACAAACAGGGTTATGCTGGCAACACATGTCAAAACTAAGTAACTTTTGCCTAATTTAAATGCATTGTCGTTTTATGCAACATATGTTCATTTTTTAAATACTTGCTTTGCCAGAAGCTAAGGAACCAGCCATAAAAATAAATTAAACCAGACAATGTCTGGTAAAGTTTAGAGAGGGGAAATGGCTCTGAGATGTATTGCAAAACTATAGTCTTCTCTACTCTATCCTATAAAGTGATGCATTGAGATGATTAGGTTACTGTGCACATGGTTAGACAGAAATTAATAAGAGTACTGAAAATCACTTTTGATTGTAAAAGACAAATATCACCACATTTAAGGGAGAATGTCTAGGCTGGATTTTGGGGTGCTGTCCTATCACTGATAGGGGGATAATTACGAAGGGAATTTAACTGCTCAATGGCAGGGCAGAAATGTGAGCTGAGGAATGCCCTGTATTCTTCCATTCATTTCTGGGGTTTGATTTAAAAAAATAAAATAAAATAAATTACCCTTCCTGTTGAAAACAATGAGACACATCCTCAACAGCATGACCAGTGGATCCAAGCCACTTCCTGGAACAGCCTGTTTTGGGTCCAAGTAATTACTTCTTATCTCATTAGGGCTTGTAACAAGCATTCTTCACCCAAAGACCCAGATTCTGTGGACACATAGACAGTCACAGGTATAGCACTAAAATAAAGAGCATGTGCTGTCTGTAGAAAGAAATATCCTGTTGATAGGAGGGCACGATGGGACTTTGATCTCATTCTGCATTCTTGCCATATTCTGGGCCAGGATTCTGTAAAACAAGGAATACGGGATTAGCAGGAGGCAGGGGAAAGTGATCCAAGGGGGAAAGGAGGCAATAAAAAAGAGTGCAACTGAGCCTGTGCAAAGTGACTTTTCAGAATGTTCCTGGAATTAGGGCTGAACTAGATCTGATGTTTGCCATGTAGGTTGCCCTTTCATAGTTGCTATTTTTTTAATTAAAAAATGCAAACACAGGGGAAGAATCAGCACCACTGGGAGCTTTCTTCCCACAGCAAACTCTACAGGAGTGGGGCAGTGCTATTCAATACTATGGTTGGGCCAAGCTAAAGCTTCTCTCTCCTTGCCCCCCCACCCCACCCCATTTTCCTGATCAAAATTATCCCACTCCACAAAGCTGGATATTTCTTTAAAAGAAAAGAAAAAGATCCACAGTACAAGGGCAAAATACATAACAATTGTCCAGTTTATCCCTAAGTAAAATAGGATTCCATGTCAGATTGTGTGACTTCCAAAAACGGGCATGGAAATTTAACACTGAGGAGCCTTAGATGAGATATAGCGCACTATTGTTAAAGGCATGTATATGTGTATGCATTATAGAGGTCAAAAGGATTCAGCCAAAAAGAGGGAGAGACAAATGTTTTTGCTAAAGTACTTTGCAATTCCCTTTCCAAAGAGGATTCCATTGCGCATCTAAATCATGATACACAGGGGTCTTGTCTAAGAGCAGCAGGCTCATAAAAAATAATAAGACCAAACCATCCACCGTCTACTGACCTATCTATATGCTTACAGTAGAGGCACTTTAATAGAGATAGCTGCGTCCTCTAGATCCCCAGACCTTTATTTGAACTCTTGGCTGCAGCATAATTGACATGCAGAATTAGAGTAGATATTAAGACCTGGAACTGAACTTCTGCAGGAGACTTCGCTAAATTCATATAGCTCATAGAATTATAGAAGAAGCTCCTAGGAACATAGTGGAATGATGCCATCCTGATACAGATTAACCAAATCTACAGTTATATTTAATTGCCATAATTTGAACACGCTGCTCAGTTCCTACTGTCAGCCTCACATTCCCTTTAGGGCAACTAAGCCATTTCTTTCCTTCCTCTATAAATTTAATGCCACATTCTCCGTGCTGGTATTTTGTTGAGAAGGCTTTGTTTATTTCAATTAGCACTAAAAAGAAAAAGAAACTGGAATGGGGCAGATTTGCTATGTGAAACCATTCTGTGAAGAAGCCATAGGCTTTATGTTTTTGCAATTGAAATACAGAATCCACATCAAAGTTGACGATATAACCTGACAACTTAGCCTGGAAAATGACAAACGTACGTTTGATGTGGAATCTGTATTTCAATTTCAAGAATCCATGGTCTTTTGTGCTTTTCCTATTCCTCCTGATACCCTGTACTTAGCTGGGCCACCCAGAACGTTTTCTAACATTTCTGTAATTTCAGCCATGTACCTCAATTAGGATAACTATTAAGCAATTCATATGCATGATTTATTAATTAGTGCATGAAACCACAGGTTAAAAATGTGGAAAACTGGCATTCTTACATGTTGTACTAATGATCTGTGGTATACTCTTTTAGGGATTTTAAAAACAGTAACACTAGATTGGGTACATTGTCAGGTCCAATGAAGACCTTTTAACAAGTAAAAGTCAAAAGCCATATGGGACATTCAAACTCCTTATCATCACACCTATTTAGTACTCTCATTATTGAAGCAGTTTTTGTCTGATACCATCACATCTTCATTGTGGTCTCCAGCAGAGCTTTCCCAAGGGGTATGGGACTTCTGCAATGTGCATCATCTGCTGATGTTCAGATAGCTCTCAGAATTCTGCTGTGACATGTTCACAAAGCATCTGAGGATAAAATTAAGTGATTCAGGCGCAGGAACTGAATCAGATCAGTCTATGGAAGTGTCCAGAGCACCATTTTGTCCTATATTGTTGATGGATATCCGTTTTTGAGGCCTGAAGACTTCTTGGATAACTGCTTTTCCTTTCATGTGTACTCGAAACTGCTTGGACTAGTGTGGCCTATTTAGTGTATGATCAGCCCTTTTCCCTCATGGTTCATTACATCAAACAGGAAGGGATTGACTGGTTGGGTTCAAGAGATGATAAATGTACCCTTGCAAGAAGGAGTGGTCCCATCTGTTATAAAATAGGTACCGGTAGCTTTTTAACTGCTCCTGAAAAAACCTCCTCTGCACCCAGCAGATTTCAATGATTGTTGGCCAGTTGCTAATAATTCCTTGTTTCACTGGATGCTTGAGCTCATGTCTGCTATTCAATCCTGGATGTTTTTTGGATGTGTGTGTTGGTATATCTATTCCAGTTGGGATTCAGGCTGTGTTGGGCGCCCTAGATTGCTTTGGCAGAAGAAAGGCAGAGACAGTATGACCATGTTGATGCTTCTAGACCTCTCGGGGAGTTTCAGGACCTTCAAGCATGTTATCCCTCTGGATGGGCTGACTACAGTGGGAATTAGGGGCACTGTGTTCAAGTGGTTGTGTTCCTACCTGGGTGGCCAGTACCAGAAGCATGCTCTGGGAGACTGCTACTTGGCAGTTATGCTATGGATCCCATGGGGTCTATTTTGTCCCCCATGTTAATGAACATCTACATAAAACTACTGAGATCATCCAGAGGTTTGTGATGAAGTACCATCAGTATGCAGATGACACCCAGATCTATTCCTGCTTTTCATCAAATTCAAATGAAGCACTAAAGTGGAAGCACTAAACCAGAGCCTTGCTGCAACAATAGACTGGATGAATGCTAGTAAACTGCAGCTGAACCCAGACAAGATGGAAGGGCTAGAGTAAGTGGTTCATTGGAAAGCTGATTATTAAACTACAGCTGTAAGCGGAGTCAGACCAGAGTCTAGTGATGCAGCCCTTCAGAATTAAACCAGAGTGCTGGAGCCTCTCGTTAAATGGCTATGAAGTCGGCTAGCCACAGAGTGGGGAGGCACAGTAACCTGGGAGCACAAATTGTGGTAAATTATTCTGTAAATACAATTGTCACTATACAGTAGATAAGAACTACTGATTGCTGTGGAGAAGCATACACTGAAACAGCAAGCACATTTTGCATTTGTTTGTTAATGTTTCGGGGGTTTTAATGTCTGAGTAATTTGGGCAATTGTAAAATCTACCTTTGCTGGAGGAGACTTGAGAGTCCCATGGGCTGCAAGAAGATCAAACCTATCCATTCTTGAGGAAATCAGCCCTGAGTGCTCACTGGAAGGACAGATCCTGAAGCTGAGGCTTCAATACTTTGGCCACCTCATGAGAAGAGAAGACTCCCTGGAAAAGACCCTGATGTTAGGAAAGATGGAGGGCACAAGGAGAAGGGGACGACAGAGGACGAGATGGTTGGACAGTGTTCTCAAAGCTATGAACATGAGTTTGACCAAACTGTGGGAGGCAGTGGCAGACAGAAGTGCCTGGCGTGCTCTGGTCCATGGGGTCACGAAGAGTCGGACACGACTAAACGACTAAACAACAACAACAAAATCAACCTTTAAAAAATCCTGGTGCCCGAAACTACTCTCAACCATAGACCTGTAAGTGCAGTGGCTTCCCACTCGCAGATGTCCACCCTCGCTGTGTGGACATCAGAGGCACAGTCAGTGGTGCTTCACGGGCAGGGCCAGCAGTGCAGCACTGCAGACCATTATAATTTCTTCAGGTAATTAGCACATGGAAGGTGTCCTTGATTTCTGGCTTCATTAAAACTTCCTTCCCCTCTTTCTTTGCAGATTCAACTGCTATCACTTTTCTGTCAGCTCACAGCTTTGTATCACAGATATAAGTAGTTCTGAGCACCTAATGTATTGCCCATATGTATATGTAGAAGCGGAATGAAACCTGCATTTTAATTTTTGGAGGCTGGGATTTGAAAGAACAATCTGCTTTGTTTGATAAAAGCACCTACTCCTCCCAACACGATTCTGCTTTGTATTTCATATAAACATAAATTCCTCCGGGAGCAGGTACCACCAGCAGACCTCAGAAGCCTCAGAGCATTTTAACAATCTCATGTCTTAAATAGCATATTTTGTACAATGTGCGGAGGGTTCCAGGCCTTCTCTGGGAGTCCTCATAGATAACTATAAAATCTATCAGGCAGCTTTGTTCAATGAATGCAACATATCCTGAAGAGCGAGAGCCTCAGGAGCACCAATATGGCTAACGCAAGCTGGAGTTTTTAAGCATGACTGTTTCATGAGATGCCCAACAGGGACAACTCAATTTATGTGGCCACATTTCTAATACAGCATTTGGAAAGCACATATGAGGCCATGATTGCTTATATCACCCCTCTTTAACCTCACCTTGCATGTATTAACCTTGTTTATTTCCACTGTATCAATGCATAAATCAAATTTATATTTAATCACATGTATAAATACAAAATGGGGATTGTATAACATTAAAAACAATGCTATATAATGTGTAATAGTTGACCTATCATACAAACTTTTTTTTAAGTTGAGAAATAGCTTCTGATTTCCTCACCAGCTTCCCCCCCCCCCCCCCGTAAACATAATTGCTTCATCATCACTGTTTTCTTGCTAATCCTAATTTATTTTTTTATTCCTAATAATAAAGAATTGTAACTAAAGCAGAAAGCTGCTGAAAGTGACCGTGAGGTGATTGATAATATCATTTATCAGTTTTAGACCCTTAAGGAGTAGCAGTTGCCAGGACATTGTTCAGTTCGCCTCTGCCTAGCTTCTTCCTTATTTCAGATATTGTGATATGTCAAGATATTGAAAACCAGTTATCTCCTAGCCCTAGTTAGGATGTATGCAGCCTTAAACTACAAATTTAGATTAGAATTAATGATTTGGTGGCGGGACATGTCAACACCTCTTTCTTAGATGTTGCGTTACCGTCCAAATTTCAGGAGTGCCGCTAGGACCTTTCTGTCCCACTGAATTTTAAAAGTGGTGTGATGTGTCTAAAGTTGTTTTAGCCTGCTTTTATTTTATAGTGGTTTTTTATTGTTCTGTTTATGGTTTTAATCTGTTTTAGTAATTTAGTGATTTTTGTGCAGGATAGAAATCTCTAAATACATAAAAATCAGAATTTAAATCTGCAAAGCAAACTTGCATGGGAGGGAAGATCTACATGTTCCCCTTAAGCTATTAGATCTTATTTCTAAACCCTGTCAAAAGATAATAGGGAAGCTAAACATTAAATTTCTTTATCTACCCAGGCTACATGCTAGTAGGAACCATGGGAACAGACCATCACTCATGTCAATGAAACTTGCATGACAAAAATGCTTGGTTATGTTCCATGTCTGTTCACCAAGCCTATTTGCATTAATGCCTACAGTATTCATCTGGGCAGATATTTTGAAGGATGCCTAATGCAGAATGTGGTGATTTGTAAGCAGATGCCAGTACTAAGTGCTTAGATTAGATAATAAATAGTACCTATCCCTTGAATGCATTACAGTGCATTTTACTATGCTGTGTAGCATTAGATTTTGTATGTGCGAGAGAGAAAGCACTTTTAGCACCTTTCCAGGAAACCTGTGGGCCTTGCACAGTTACCATTGGTTACATATAATCTTAAATGGATTCGTTCTCATTTAAATGGTCCCCACTGAATGCTTCATTAACCTTGGGGGTAATAAACAACATTTCTTTTATTTTACCGCAGCATTTAACACTTTCCTACTTATGGCCAAATCCACTGCGTGAGCTGAAAATACACCTCTGCCCCGCCCCCAGAGAATAAACCACAGGTTTCCTCGAACAATGTGCAATTTGCCGCATGTGTTGAAGGCTTCTGTAAAGTCAAGATTCATCAGAGAATGTCAGACATTATTATGGCAATAGACTTGCTTTGGACTTTTAGCAACATGCCTTGGTGAATGATGGGATTTGGTCATCAGCCCAAGAAAACAGGTGATAGGTGAGGTTTACAAGTATATGCCAATGGTTTCGGATATTTCTTATGGCATCACAAGATGTGAGGGATGGGGAAATAGGGATAGAATGGATAGCAAATGGCTGCTTAACGCAGGAGCTCCAAGCCAGCTGTCAGTAAAACACTTCACAAGCCCATTAAATAATACTGGATCATAGACGTTTTTAGCATCCCCAGATTGGGGAATGCAAAGATTATCACTGGCACATGAGCAACCCCTCTCCACCTATTTTCAGGTGCAAAACTCCACTGGAAGTACATTGGCTTTACAAAACAGGACTGCCAAGGTAAGAAAACTGGGAAAGCCAGAGGGGAAAGACCTTGCATCCTTAAACAACAACAAAAATGGGATAGCCAATGTAGTGCCCTCCAGATGCACTGCAATTTTCACCAACCCCAATGGGCAGGGATGATGGAAGTAGTATTACAACCAAGAGCTGGGATGCATCATATTAGTTACCGCTATGCTACAGGATGTGGGATGGTGGGAGGTGCTGCGTGGTTGGTTCACATTTTCATATATTAATTGTTACATAATACTGTGAAGATATTGACTGGACGAAAAACAGCAGGGATACCAGCACACTGTATCACAAAAACGTTTGGCTTTTTGTGTGACGCCATTGACATCACTACCACAGCACCACACTTTATATATGAGGAAATAAGGTCCAAAGAATTCAAACTGCTGCAGCATTAAAGAAAGAAGCCTTCTTCTCACTGGACTGGTCAAATTAATTATGCTAAATAGCTGAAAACAGAGAGAAATGAAACAGAATTGGCCCTTCAAACAGAGCTGGAGGCAAAGCCAGAAATGAGACTACTTCAGAGTGATCCAGTGATATTTACAAATCAGACTTTCGTGCTCTGCTCCCTCTGGCTCTTGATGACACGGGTTTCCATTAGCATTATGGACTTGTGCAGAGGAATCGCAGCATATGGGGACCCAGGGTGCAAATGTGAAACTCTGGGATGCTGTTGTCGCTAGAAATGGAATTCCTTCAAAGATGTTTCAGCAGTTATCACCACTGACTTTTGATCCAGCAGTTTTGTGTCATTTTTAATGCTATTTACATAATGTGATTATTACGTTTTTTAAAATGGGAAAGTGTTGTGGGAGAAATCTGTCTTTGAGATCTCAGTTCAGCATGTAATAGATACAGATGGACAAAATCCATTTTGATGGGGATAATGCAGATGAAGTCACTTGGGCTCAACAGGTAATAATAATGGAGGTAATGGGTGCTAATTTAGTTGGGAAGCATGAGAGGAGATTTTTTTGGAGCCACAACCCAGCTGTGGAACAACCTCCTGTGGAAGGTGTATTTGTGTCCCCCCTCCTTTCTTTTAAACTTCTGTCACTGCATAAAGATAACTTTGTATTCTCATTTTGTATTTTTGTTTTGAACCACCCTGTAATCTTTGGATGAAGGGCAGTATAACAACAACAACAACAACAACAACAACAACAACAACAACATTGTTCCGGTGACTTTTCATTAACCTTAACCAACTGATGTTTTTATGATCTGCTATGCTGTTTCTGTTTTTAGATTTTTAACTTTGTGATTGTTTTAATTGGACATTGTGTGTTATTTTATTGGTATTTGCATGTTGTTAGCTATTCTGGAATGGCTGCTCACCCAGTCTCTAGGTGGCTGGTGGTTGCGGCCCATTGTGGCAGGCCCTCAGCTCCGCAGAGCAAAAGGCCTCCCCATTGTGTGGATGGCAGTTGGGGAATTCCCCTGAGCGGCCACAAAGGATTGTGGGATAGCCTGCCATCCCTGAGATTTCAAATTGGCCGATCATGTGGCCAGAGGACCTTGCTATAGTACATAGCAAGGCATAGTATATTGTGGCCTACTTCACAGAACTAAGGTTCAACTACCATGGCTAATGGTCAAGGATTAAGGGAGTTGAAATCTAGCAACATCGGGAGCGCCATAATTTTCCCACCAACAGATTTATGCTCACGCAGACAAAATTCATGACAGTATGTGAACCAGTTTTCATATGAAAGAGAGTCAAACAAAAGTGTTTCCACAGAATAATAAACAAGACTCAGCTTCATCTAGTCTCTTCCATTTCCTCCCAGTTTATCATTCTCAGTCACATAGTATATTCTAAAAGTAGTAAGCGTGCTATTTGGATATAAGCCAATAGGCTAGTTTGAAAATAAAGAAAGCCACACTAATTAAACCCAAGAGTCGGAAGGAGGTGTGAAAAATACTGAACATAAGTTTCATGACACATTCAACCATGCAACTGAAAAAGAAACAAGAGCTAACCCAAAGAAAATGTTCAAAAATGGAAGGGATCTTACATTAATAGACTTCTGGATAGGTAAACCGTATCAAGCTAATATTTTCTTTTTTAAAAAAAAAAAGGTTGGGTTTATTTTATTTTTACTGTTTCTATAGACTCTTGTCCTCTGTTGTTATACTGCATTGATTTATCTGTATAGAACAAATTGCTAATGCTCATACTGACTGCTAAGAATAATGAAAGGATCAATGCTCCTTTAAATACATCATCTCTCATTTCCCCAACAATGATCATATTCAGATCCCAAATGAGTTGTACAATACCACACAGAGCACTCCGGTAGTTAGGGAAAGAGCTGCAGTTCAGTGTTAAAGCACATGTCAGTCATACAGAAGGTCCCAAGATCTTCTACCCTACCGTTGAAGGGAAGTCAAAGAGAAGCCCTCTCCCTCAAATTTTGGAAAGTTACTGCAGCTTGTTGGCATAAACCAGTCTTGCTGGCTGAGGCTGGTGGGAGTTGCCTTCCAAAATATATGGAGAGCATGAGGTTGGGAAAGGCTGATATGGGGATAAATGGAGCTAACTCAGCACATGACAGCTAAATATATAAGGAATTAGAGGTGGGACATGGACATGATCATCAAAATATTTAATAATGCTGGTCTCAGTTATAGTTTTTACTGTATGCAAGCACTTGGATGTCCTTCAGAGCTATGTCATCTGTACAGGGTCAAATAGCATTATTTCCTATCTAATGGCTACTGAGTGCCACCATTCATATAGATCACGGTACTTAGACCTCTGCCAGCCTGCACTGTGATTCAGATGTTTCTGTAGTTATATCCAGATTCCACACGGGGCACAAGAAGACTACAAATGAGTTGGGCTAAATAAAGAACTGGTTTGAATCTTTGCCAGTGTTGCCTTTTATAAATGTTCAAACGTAATGATCTGGATCCTGCAAACAAAAAACCTAAAACCTAAAAAGGAACGAATGAGAGTTGTTTGGTGTGTTATGAAAAGTGGTGAAAAGCAGGGGTGCATGTGCTGTACACTACTAGACGGTTAGATGTAAATGCAGAGCTTATTTTGGTTCTCTGTAGCAAGATGGAGACGTTCCAAATGCACATGGAAAGAGGATGCCAACACTTCCTTTCATCACGCATTCCCTTTGAGCATGAAAAGAAGTATGAGAGGGAAGTGGGAGAATAAGTTGCAAGAGCAGTTTTTAATTATTCCTTTCCCGTTGTAATTATTATGGAGTTTACATTTTATTCATGGACTGTTTGAAGCCTATCAGATAATACATGAGGGGATCCCAGAGACCTGTGGCGTAGCTCTGTGCTGCCGCATACAGGCTGGGTAATCTTTCTGGTGGATGTGCATTCAACGGCCACACGAATTGGTCCGCAGCTCCTCCACACAAGTGAACAGTCCAGATCCTTCGCTGAACCTTACCATATGAAGCTGCTGCATAGCAAGCAAAGCCTCTCTACCAGCTACTAGGATCCTCATAGCAAGCTGTGCTGCACATTACAGCCATTGTACTCTGGGACGTACTGCTTGCAGCAGCTTCTGCATAGGTTTCATGACAGGTCAAACAGCTCCAAGTATGGCTCGGCATCATGGGGAAGTACTTTCATTGGTTTAATATGACAAATGTTAGCATATTACAGAGCCCCGATGGTGCCAGTGGAGCACTTTTGAGTCATGGATTGTTAATCATTTATGGCCCTTCTTCCACAGTATGCCAATAATGGTTGGAATTAAAAAACAATGCTAATTTAGATGCTTTTCAGAAAGATGCCTGTATACATATATGCAAACACACACAACAATTTACGCTGTATATGTGTGCTTTTGCAGGGGGGTTAAGTGTGGGCTCTCCCTCTAACATTATTTGGAATACAGCTTTGCAAAGTGAATCTGGGCTTGCTCTTGCTGTTATATCGGTCATTTTTGTAAAGAGATTTCAAGCAAACAGGCATTAGTGCCTTAGCCTTCCGTGTGTTACGCTGGGTGCTGCACACCTATTTAGTGTAGTGCCATTGGACATATTAATCAGGTCTGCTAAGGATGCCTCCCTGCACACCGCTTGATAAATAATATCCACTTCAGAGCTGAGTATGTACGAGCAAAGGTTAATGGTCTGGCTGATGCATTGTTTCATTTACACTGGCTGCAATTCTGTTTGCTGGCACTGAAAACGGACAAGAGACCATATGCTGTATGACACATGTTATAGAGTATTGGCGGCCAAGAGTTTTAACTTTGCTCCCCAAAGAACACCACAAGAGCATAAAGGGAAGCATAATCTCCTTTCCTGAAAGGAAGTATGCTTTCTGTTAACTGCTGGACAAATGCACATCACTACCTAAAAGTTATTTCTTTCTGAGACATTGTACATCTCTGTTCTCACTCAACTAATGTGAGCTTTGGAGGAATGCAGAAATATGAATGAATGCATGAGGAAACCAGTAGAAGCATCGGAGTAGCCACTGAATGTTAGAAGGTGGCAGTGTATATCAAAGGGCCAGGGACAGAAACCAAGACTTATCACAAGTCAAGAGCTGCCAGGAAATGTAGCATTGGCTTCTGTTTGAAGTAAATCCATTGAAGATGCTCTAATAATAGCTATCATTGCAGGTGCAATGGAGGAAAGGGAAGGAACATCGGACGTGCCTGTTTTGTACATGGTGTCTGGTTAAAGTGAGAACCCTGGGTTAGGTATGCAGAAATCCGTAGCGTTCAGGGAAATTCACCACAGTGCAGTTGTCTGCTTGTGGGTATAGTCAGCATTAACATAAGCAGTTGAGATGGTTTCAAAAAGCAGTCTTGTGGTAATTTGTCTTCAAGGCCCTAGATTTGCCAGATTGAAACCCAAATTTTGACAATACGTTCTGGCCCCAAAATTTAACAAAAAGCACCACTTATCTGGTTCAAGTGGAAATGGCCTCCTGAAACTCTCTAGCCTATCCGTGGGCAGCAAAAAAATGGGGAGGGAGCTGATTAGTCTTGGGAGTTAATGCTCCTTTGGAAAAGAAAATCCTATTCTGAGAAACTTTGGCTCAGTTAACACTGAATGTCAGTTGATGGGATAGATAAAAGGACCAAAGGACTATGGGTGGGGATTGGAAAGAACAGGGGCCAAGACCATTGCTTCCTTCAACAATACAGTGGTACCTCAGGTTACATACGCTTCAGGTTACAGACTCCGTTAACCCAGAAATATTACCTCGGGTTAAGTACTTTGCTTCAGGATGAGAACAGAAATAGTGCTCCAGCAGCATGGCGGCAGCAGGAGGCCCCATTAGCTAAAGTGGTGCTTCAGGTTAAGAACAGTTTCAGGTCAAGTATGGACCTCCGGAACGAATTAAGTACTTAACCTGATGTACCACTGTAATGAAATATATTTTGGCTGGATTCACAGTTGAGTCTGAAATTTTACACATCCGGGAAGCCATGCTGTGTGGGCAGAACTGAAGAGATATACTGCCAAATAAAAGGTGCTCCAGCAGAACAACCCCGTTATATTGATGGAACATACCAAAATGCCAGCGGAGCACTTCATCAGGAGAGCTGTTCCACTGGTGAAGAAAGGATGGCAGGGGGCTCAAATGGGTGGGCAGAGTCAGGGTGGAATGTGTGTGGCCTAAGGGCATCACACTTAGGCTGTATCCAGTACTCCTTCTCCTCTCCTTCCCTCTCCACTTTATCCATTGCCAAGGCTGGTTTTCCATAAACAAAGCCACAATTACATTAAAGCTGCCTTTGCATCTAACTCATAGTTTGACTAAAGTATAATTAAATAACTAAGAAAATATTAAAAACAACACCAAAAATAAGATTAAATAAAATAAAATGAACTGGACACTCAAGGCAGAGACCTATTCATCCTGCTTGGAAAGCTGATCAATGTTATACAATGTGTATTATACAATGTTGTATAATGAAGAGGGGAAGCTGATTTGAAGCTTATCGTGAGCTGTGAGTCCATTGGCTTTTGAATCTGTTTCAAAACTCTGCAGTGGAATCTGGAGCACAATTCCCACACATAGTGCATTAGACTGACGTTTGAACATTGCCAGAACAAAAGTAAAGGGGAAGAACTGAAACTGTTAGATTTCAGCAACTCTGTGCAACGTATATCAGCTACATCTTTAAGAGTTACACTTGAAAACTGGATAAATATTACAAAGCAGGTAGGATCCAGTTTCGACATGCTGGCTTTCGCCTGTCACTACAATCTTGGTCCTAACTTGATATTCAAAATGGTGGGGACTTCATCTTGGTGTGGACAGCTCTTTAAATTAGTTTAAAAGACAGCCTATTACAGTGCCAACAAAGTGAAGATAATCACACATGCCAATCTGAAACTATGCATCCTTCTATATTGAATCACTGTCAGTTTCAGGCATACACTGAAAATCCCCAACACTGCACTTGTCACTCACTAGCCCATGGGCCTGACTTTGTCAAAGTCATTTTGTCCTTCAGCTCAGAGCACTAATTGCTCAGACATTACTCTAGAAAGATTATCCAAAAGTAGAATGGTGACTCTGTTTTAGTTTTCTTTTCTTTCCCCCTAAAGTATCCAGATGGAACACAGGCTCACAGACATGACCCCTCCCTGTATTGCAGCTGTGGGGAACCTCTCATGACTTGGGGCTCCTCTTCTTCATCGATGAGTGATAGGGGTCTCATATACCTCTTGCGTATTCTTTAAGGTTTGGAATTATAAGCCCAAAAATCTTTGCTGGCACCACTAATTCTTACATCGCTTTCTGACTTTACAGGGATTGCAGAAGACCAGCCATAAATCTACATCCGTAACCCATGTCTTGATTCCATGATAGAAATTACAAAAGAAGAGAATTGGCTGTGACTGTGTCAGTCTAGGACATGGGTCCATTTAGGTTACGTCTGCGTTCTTAAATATACTTACCAGGGAGGAGGCACCACTGAGTCTAATAGGATTTACTTCACAGTAAATATTACACAGGCTTGGTGTCCATTTCTGGTGGTGCCCAACAGCTCTAGTGCTGCTCAGACAAGTGTTCAAAAAATGTTTTAGACTCTTCCTTTACAATAGCGTTTGCTTTATATGCTTAAATTAGAAAACCCACAACTTTCAGGTGTCAGGTAATATCACCTTCAAAAACAAGATGGCAGGAGGGTTTTTTTGCTTTGCTTTTTAAAGTTTCCACAGCAGGAGGGGGAGAGCTTTGCCAGCATTTCAAGCGGCATTTCAAGATGGCCCTTAGCAACTGCCAGCATTTGAACACAGTGCTCTGGTGCAGCATCATTCTTGGGCCATTCTGGGGGTGGATTGATGGCTGTGTCATTTCACACATGGGGCAAATTTATGTTCAGTCAGGATGCAGTGGTATTGAAGCTTCTTCTTTTTTCAGTTAAAAGTGTGGGGGGTGATGGGACTTTTCTTCAAAGGGAAACTCATTTTTTACCAACCTTTCCCAGTATTTCACCACCTTCACAGCAGAATGAATGGCCCTGTGGACGGGCTGTGAAGGAAGAGGATGAGCTTGGTCTTAAGCTAAAGCTAACTTCTTGAATTTTATTTGAAGCCAACATCTGGAATATTATGTCAGCACCTGGCATCCTCAGTCAGCTTCCAGGTACCTAGCTCCCCAAAAGATGCTACAAATGCCTAGGACTCCTGCAGAACCTTTCCTGATGCCCCAAACCCCACCAAATGGCTGCATCTCACATCCATCTTAGTTTACCACAATGGCCCAGTGACAGTACATGATGAGCACTGTGAGAAATTAAAGTGGCAGCAAGACCAGGAGCTCAGTGCCCCTTGGAGTATTGTTGCTCACTTTCAGGTAAGCCCACTGGCACCCACCAATGGAAGAGAAGCCTCCCACAGCTTGCTTTTCCCAGGACCCTTTCAAAGGTGGAGCCAGCCCTGGTATCCAGAAGGTTAGAGGAAACCATTCTACTAGCCAGGCTTGTGATAGAATCTGCTCATGATGAAGTACTGGCTGAATCATCTTCATGGGAAGTCCAATAGTGAGCACATTGCATCAGTCAAGCCGTCAAATAAGTCTGAACCCGGAATACAGCACCACAGCCTTATGTAAACACACAGAAGGTACATGTGGATTTTTTTGGCCATATTAATAAGAAGAATTAATGTCTGCAAAACAAAGGTGGGTTTCTATCCTTGGAAATAATTCTGGAAGATATAGTGCACCTTCTACACCCCTAATATTGCAAGGGGAAATTACTGAACATTTCCAATAATTTCGCTCATTATAAACTAAGTATAATATATTATGCAGTTTTAGAAAATTAACCACATCAAAGTGATTGTGTCATCCTTCTCTGGGAATAAACTGTCAAATATTTTTCAAACACAAGGCGCAATCTTGCAGATGATTTACCCAAGGAAATGCCATACTCACAGTGCTTCACTGAGATCTAAACAATGGGACTATTCTAAGACAAAAATGTTAGAACATTTTATTTCTTTATTAGCTTTAATCGTTAGAAAGACGTATAGCAACCTACTAATTTAGTATTTCTTTTAAACCGTGTTTCTAAACACACACAAGTTAAAGTGAAGCATTTTTATTTATGTGGAAGGAGAATAAGCTTTAGGAGTGTTTTTCAACTTTTCCAAATTGACCTTCTAGCATTACCTTTTTTTGTGCTGTCAAAATAATAATAATTCAAAATGCAATTTTCGTCAATTTTTTTTATTTTGTTTATATTTATTCTAGACAGCAAATTAAAAAAAAACCTACTCAGTATGAAATAGCTGCGCTGAAGTCAATGGTTTCACTTGCTGCATGCAGACTGGTTGCAACCATTGATTCTTTGGCAATTTTCTTCTTGAGTTCAGAAACGCATACCCCAGGGCTTATCTGGGCCTTATTCCAAACATACACACACAAACACACTCCCCGCCCCCCATGACAATCTCAAATACATATGCAAAGATTACTGTCATTAAATTCATTAAAACTTATTTGGGCATTTTAAACTGATTCATATAAAACAGCTGCCATGTAGAACTCGTTTTTAATTGTCTCTCCTGGCCTGAAATGCTGCACAATAGCTGCTTGGGGTGCTGAGGCTGCCACAAGAGGGAGCTATTTGAAGCAGACCTTTACGCCACAATTGCTATGGTCTGGCCTGCTCCCATTTGGGAAAATCCCCAAACTTTATTACCGAAGCTAACATGCAAGCAAAACAGATAATTCCAGATAGTTTGTGTGCAACTATGCTCCATTTATTTTTCTGAATTATATCTGTCTTAGAGAGGGAAAGCTGTGGCATGTTCATCCGTCAGCTTTCTCTCTGGAATTAAATGGATGAAATGTAAATTAGGATTTTACTCAGCAGTTGTCAGGTAAACGTTCTATCCTTTCCTAGCCTATCCTGTGTAAAAGTGGAAGTCTGTTGCCAGGCAGAGTTGAGGAAACTTGGCTGAGAGGATGAGGTAATCTTCTCTGAATTGCTGACACTCTACCGGCTGTTCAGAAGCCTGACCTCTCATGCAAAATGCAGATTTGGGAACTATTTATTATGGAAATTGTGTCTTCATCACAGCAGTGGCTCATTTAGACCTGGAGAATGCTTCATTTTCATATTGCTAGACCCTCACCTCCCTTTTTCTGTGAATACAACTTTTCTCGAGTTCAAAACCTGAAGAGCTTTGATGACGGCATGAAGTGAAAGGTTGACCTAGCAATCAGCCCTGTGGGTCTCACTGGGTGGGGGAGCAGCCCCCCACTCTAGTGAACCATACTCTCCAAATTCCCAACTTTCAGTTTCAAAAAGTATAAGTTTCGAGCATTTATAGAACCTGAAATATGATACAAAATGTGCAGGCACTATTCTTCTCTTTAGTTAGTGAGCAACTACAGTGGTTCCTTGGGTAAATACTTAATTCATTCTGGAGGTCCGTTCTTAACCTGAGGTACCACTAGCTAATGGGGCCTCCCACTGCTGCTGTGCTGCTGGAGCACAAATTCTGTTCTCATCCTGAAGCAAAGTTCTTAACCCAAGGTAATATTTTTGGGTTAGCAGAGTCTGTAACCTGAAGCGTATGTAACCTGAAGCGTATGTAACCCGAGGTACCACTGTAATCAACTCTATCCTTCAGTGTCTTCCACTACTCCCTGGGGAAAATCCCACAGATATGCGTGAATCAGCCTGAAGACTAGGAGATCCATAGGGAAGGGGTAAAATGAGCAACTTACCCACAGTTATTTATATTTTTTTGCATTATTCTACAAAAAGGTGCAACTTAAACTGGTACTGAGAAAAACCAATGTATTATCACAAGACTGATGTTTTGCTGGGTTTTATGTATTACAAACTAACTAACTAGCATTTTTTTTGGAAGCCCAATTGCCAAGTTCCAGCCACAAGTGAATTTCTATCACCAAGTTAATCCATTATGCCTGGAAATAAGAGCTCACAGCAGAAATGCTGACACAATCTTCGCAATGGCAGCAGAACTGTTTGCGCTGTTGCAGCACAGCTTCGATTGTGCTTCAGCCAAGAACACCTTGACAATCTTGTTTGGGTCTCGTGATTAGTTTTTTTCTCTCCTGTATGCTGGGGCTCAATAGAACTAATAGAGGAAGGGTTTTTTTGGCAAAGGTTTGGTGATTACACAGCACCGTGGAATGCTTCTGAAGCAGAATCAGCCTAGGTGCAAATAACAAATGAATTGTCAGTGCTGCTCCATGAAGTCAGTACAATGTTGTTCATACAGATGCTTATTTATATTCAGCCAGCTCCTTCTTCCTTGCTCCCTTTGTTAACGTTATTGAAGAAAACTGACTCCAGCTGCCAGTGTTATAGAAGCCGGTGCCAACAATTTAAAGGCACAGTATAGTGGGACGGAAGATAAACATATAGTCACCAGCCTAGGAGGAAGACACACGTGTAAGGCAGCTAGTGTTTTGCAATTCTATTCCTGGCCATGTGAAATTAATGAGGCACTTCTTAGAGAAAGATTAATTAACACCTGGGAAATAGAAAGATTTATGGGGCCAAATTCTGCATGACAGAATCCCAGGACAAATCCATTTGTAGCTATTTCAAAGTGTGCTTTTAAAAGTGGGGTGGGCTAAGAGAAAATGGTGTCACCGAGTGCAGAACCGCATTAGTATAGCAAGATTACTCAGACACTGTGTCCATCAAAACCAGCAGTGTTAAACTGCTTGAAGAAGGAATTGAAAATTAATTACTATAAGGAACTATTATTGTTGATCTCAGTATTTAAATCCTGTGTCTGATATTGAATTCTAACTTTGGAAAGCACACCATAGAATTTTAGGCCTTGTGAGAATCATTGCTCTGTAGAATTTAGAAAAGGGAATGAATATGAATACACCTCCATTTCTGCTTTTCCTTGCCCCTTCATTTTATCTTCCTCAGCTGCTTTCTCATATGGTACAGGAAATATGATGGTGGCTGTGCTCAGGCAGAAGCGTAGCATGGTGGGCATGGGGGCCATGGCCCCGGGTGCAGTTTTGTGAGGGGATGCAAACAGGTGCCCCCACAGCAGTCTCCTTCATTAGAACTTGGTTCCATGTGGGAAGGAGCTGCACCTAGTCTGGGCTGCTTGTGCCTGGCTGCAGCTCCGCCCCAGGGTCAGGCCTGATCCGGGGCCGGAGAGCAGGGAGAGAGTGGGCAGCAAATTCCCCACCCCTCTCTTCCCTGGACGTTGGCACCTGGGAGGGCACCCTCCAGACCCTTCCCCCCTTGTGGGTGCTCACTTTTCCCTGGGGGGCATGTCCAGTGTGCGCACCCTGGGCAGCACAGGCATACACTCCACCGCTGTGCTCAGGTACCCTAACTCAACACTCATACAGTTCTGACAATCTGAGAAGCTATTTGACTTCACCAGAGTTCTGTGCAACCAAATCCACAACATGCAGTCAGGCCCTCTGAGCGTCCCTGGTTTCCAGGGACAGCCCCAGATTTACAGAAGCTGTCCCGGTTTCTGATTTAATATCAGAATGTCCCACTCTTCCTTAGGGCGTCCCTATTTTAATCAGAGAAAGGTTGGAAGGTATGGAGTTAGGCAACCCTTGAGCCAAAGAGAGAAGTAACTATACAACTTTTAGAAAACACCTGAAGGCATCCCTGTATAAGGAAGTTTTTTTTAATGTTTACTGTTTTGTTATGTTCTTATATATGTTGGAAGCAGCCCAGAGCTGGTCTTTTAAATTTAATGATTGCTTGCAAAGCTTATGACATTTCAGGAATATATATGAGGGTCCGAACCCAGAGAGTCAGTGTGTTGTAGTCATAAGAGTGTCCAAGGCCATGGATCTTGTCCCACCTGGCCATGAAGCTCACTGGGTGACCTTGGGACAGTCACAGGGTTGCTGCATTGATAAAATGGAGAAAGCAATGTATTGAGCTTCTTGGCGGAAAAGTAGGCTATAAGTGTAATGAATAAATAAAGTAAATTTTAGGACAAGGCGGGGGGTAGTCCTCCTGTTCTCCTGGAGAACAACCAGAAATAAGAAATAAGCCCTCAGTAAATAGGTAATTACCTTGAATATTTTTTGCTGTATACACTTTGTTTTTCCATCAGAGGAGGAAACTCTTCTATTGGGTGATTCAATAAAAGAGAAGATTGTGGTGTGGTTGTTAGAGGTGTGGCAGCTAACTGAATATAACACTAACACACACACACACACGAGGCCTTATATCACATCAAACAACTGGCTGCATTCCTCATGATGTCAAATGTGGATGTGATCCAATAGGTAGGTTGGGAAAGTCAAGGGGATACAGGAGACCACGTGCTTCCCTTGCTTGTACCAGTTCAACTGAAATATATACAAACTCCCCTGCTGTTCACTTCATGTCCTTAATCTTGCTGATGATCTCCGTCAAAAGCTGATAAAACACAATTATCTTTTTTTCCTGTTCTTCTACTTCCCCAGCATTTAATGTCTAAGCCAGGACAAACATTGTTCTCCTGTGTGCCCAACATCGGTTATGTCAGCATAACCACATCCACTCCTTGTGGTTTGCAGTTTCTGACGCCATAAGCAGATTCGCACTTCGCTTTCCAAATTCTGATTGCTCCATAAAGCAAACAGTATCATTCAGAATGTTCATGGCTCATTTTAAACTAAAATCTGTAGAAGCCTATTAACCACAGTGTAAGATGTTTGCCGCAAATAGCAAACAACAGTAAATATACAGATATTATACTTTATTGATCGATTGTTTAGCATAACTGTCTTGCTTCTCTGTTGAAAGCAGAGTCTGACACAATGGGCAACAAATAGTGATGGGGGAAATTGTAGCACACAGACTGAAAACTTAGAAGTGCCTTAAAAAACAACAACTCCAAAAGGCATCCTAAAAACCATCAGAAGTACAAACAACCAGTAATGCCTCAATCTTAAAATACTGCCAAAATACAAGCCTCTAAAGGAAAGTATTATGAAGTGTGGGGTCCGCCACAAAATACACGTCCATGCCATAGGAGCTCTCCTCTGGAAAGTCAGAATCTGAAGCAACACTTCCCCTGCAGATGTGCACAGCCCCACCCCCCGGATCCGATTCATGGACCTGATTTTTAAAATTCAGATCTGACCTTATTTGGTTTGGACCGATATAGATTCAGTTCATCCTGGATCATGACTGGGGAAAATACAAATCTCCAGAAATCCTGTTGACTTGCACCACAAAACCAAACAAAGGGCCATAGGTGATATATTTCTTGTTCTTTCACACAAGAACATGACATTTGGAAGAAGAAGAAGAAGAAGAAGAAGAAGAAGAAGAAGAAGAAAAAGAAGAAGAAGAAGAGGAGGAGGTTGTTGAGGAGTTTGGATTTGATATCCTGCTTTATCACTACCCTAAGGAATCTCAAAGCGGCCAACAATCTCCTTTCCCTTTCTCCCCCACAACAAACACTCTGTGAGGTGAGTGGGGCTGAGAGACTTCAGAGAAGTGTGACTGGCCCAAGGTCACCCAGCAACTGTATGTGGAGGAGCGGAGACGCGAACCCGGTTCCCCAGATAATGAGTCCACTGCTCTTAACCACTACACCACACTGGCTGAAGTGTGGTGTCACATGTGTCACACTGGAGACACAGTTAGCCACAATAGAGGAGATGAACCCTGCCATATTTCAGATGGATAGCTGCAGTGGTCTTTGTGATAGGCACATTTAAAGTTTACAATGTGTTGAAGTTAAAATGGACACAACTTTTATGTTTTTTCACATAGAAACATGAAATCTGGAGAAAAGGATGGTCCCTGCAGAGGGGAATAATCCTGCCAAATTCCAGATGGGTAGCTCAGTGAGTTTTAAGGTTAGTCACATTTTAAATGCAAAATATATTTTTTAAAGACTATGAACATAAGAGCATAAGAAGAGCTTGCAGTTGCCCATCTAGTTCAGCATCCTGCTCTCACAGTAGCCAACCAGGTATGATGTGGGGATCCTGCAAATGGGGCCTGAGCACAAGAGCGGTCTTCTATCCTGCAATTTTCAGCAACTGATATTCAGAAACATACCATCTCTGACAGTACTGCCTCCTCTTAGAACAATATCCATAGTTTACCTATGTGCTGCTTCCTTTTATCGGTCTTTAATCTTCCAACATTCATCTTCATTGAAGGTCCATGAGTTCTAATGTTGTGAGGGAGAAAAACAACTGTTCTCTATCTACATCCTCCATTGCAGTGGGCATTCATCTGTCTCAAGAGACAATGGAATGTGCCTTCAGGGGCGAACTGCTGTGTTAGCAGCACCAAAGTGACCTCCTTTTTGTTTGTTTTAATGATCCTGAGCAAACTTGGCCACTTCGCTCCTCACCCCTAAATCTAAGCCATTCAGATTTAGAGGGTTTAGAGAGTTAAAGAGGACAGACCTTCACTTTCTACACCCCTCCAGTGGAGAATGGTCCATTCGTTCCTGCTGTCTTCCAGTCACAGTTCTATGACACAGCAGGTAAAGGTAAAGGGACCCCTGACCATTAGGTCCAGTTGTGACCGACTCTGGGGTTGTGACGCTCATCTCACTTTCTTGGCCGAGAGAGCCGGCGTACAGCTTCTGGGTCATGTGGCCAGCATGACTAAGCTGCTTCTGTTAAACCAGAGCAGCACACGGACATGGTGATTACCGTCCCACTGGAGTGGTCCCTATTTATCTTCTTGCACTTTGACGTGCTTTCAAACTGCTAGGTTGACAGGAGCAGGGACCCAGCAACGGGAGCTCATCCCATCGCTAGAATTCGAACCGCTGACCTTCTGATTGGCAAATCCTAGGCTCTGTGGTTTAACCCACAGCGCCACCCGCATCTGCAGGTACTGTTTAAAAGGAATATTAGTAATCAGCACAGAAGCACTAGCATTATAACCAGTAAAACTAACACAACGAACCACATGTCTGAATGCAGTCTCAAACTGTCAATCAGGGCAACCCAAGCAGTCTTGTTCCTGAATCTTACCCTGGCGTCCAGCTGGTATGAGTCAAGAAAATCCAAGAACTGCTGCAGCTGTCTGCTCAACCATCTTGTCCCAAATTTTTCTTAAAAAATTATATACCCTGGCCCAATGTCAATATTGTGTAATGTGAGAATCCTCTCATGTACATTTTTATTTTGAAATTTCAGTCTGTTCTTAAGAGTTTTTAGCTTACAGTATATGTTACGTTTGTGTTAATTAAAGCCTCTACATGCTTTCCTCCCCTCTTCCCCACCCCCACCGGAATATGGATATCTTTGGAAAAAGTGATCCAAGTGAACAGAGCTATCCTTTCCCCTAATGATATCCAGCCCACATGGAACATTAAAACTGATTTGTCCAGGCAAACTGGAGTTTCCATTTCCCCTACTAATTTGGCCTATGGCTTCATTTCCTCTTTGAAATGAAAACCACATTAGCTTGATGGAGGAGGAGGACACAGAGTAGAACCACCATCAGAATGCATGGAGGAGCTTTACCCATGGAATGTGTGTGTTTTAAAAATATATATGCTGGCAGATAGGGGCCCTGCACAGTCAACCTCTTCCAAAGACAGCATTGAGAGGCAGTAAAGGAAATGGTACTACACTTGATCTTAGCCAAAGACATCACCTTGCCAACAAAGGTCCGCATAGTTAAAGATATGGTTTTCCCAGTAGTCATGTATGGAAGTGAAAGCTGGACCATAAAGAAGGCTGATCGCTGAAGAATTGATGCTTTTGAATTATGGTGCTGGAGGAGACTGCAAGAAGATCAAACCTCTCCATTCTTAAGGAAATCAGCACTGGGTGCTCACTGGAAGGACAGATCATGAAGCTGAGGCTCTAATACTTTGGCCACCTCATGAAAAGAGAAGACTCCCTGGAAAAGACCCTGATGTTGGGAAAGATTGAGGGCGCAAGGAGAAGAGGACGACAGAGGACAAAATGGTTGGATAGTGTTCTCGAAGCTACCAACATGAGTTTGACCAAACTGTGGGAAGCAGTGGAAGACAGGAGTGCCTGACGTTCTCTGGTCCATGGGGTCACGAAGAGTTGGACACGAATAAATGACTAAACAACAACAACAAAAGGAAATGGTGGCCCTCATCCAATCCTCTACTGTCTCTAGACACTGATCCAGCCCCTCATGCTGAGGACACTGCACTTCAAATCCCTGGATGATTTTCCCCAGTTGCTTCCTAAAGGGACAGAACACAACCTTGTGAAACCCCACAACCAAAGCAGAATGCTATTTTCTGGTATCTGTCCTGCAGACAGCAACAGAAAACTGTAACACAATGCCCACAGCTTCCAATCTGCAGAGCAGATCCAGAAGTTTGCCACAGTCCATAGTATCAAAAGCTACTGAGAGATCAGGAATAAACAGGGCCACACACTCTTGCCTCTAACCTGACAAAGGTCAATACAACCACAACAGTTAGGATGTTGAAAACAGGGTTGAAGCTGGATTTAAATGCAGTGGTGCCTCGCAAGACGAAAAGAATCCGTTCCGGGAGTCTTTTCGTCTTGCGGTTTTTTCCTCTTGCGAAGCAAGCCCATTGACGGAGTAGCGCTATTAGCGCTATTGGCTAAAAAAGGGCTAAAAACGGCTTTTTTGGGGAGGGATTAGCGGTTTTGCTGCTAAAATGCTTTTAGCAGCTTAGCAATTCAGAATAAGGGGTTTTGGAGCAAAAAAAAAAATTCGATTTTTTTCATCATTTATCGTCTTGCGAAGCAAGCCCATAGGGAAATTCGTCTTGCGAAGCGCCTCTGCAGACGGAA
Organism: Podarcis tiliguerta; assembly: GCF_965153285.1. Taxonomy (NCBI): domain Eukaryota; kingdom Metazoa; phylum Chordata; class Lepidosauria; order Squamata; family Lacertidae; genus Podarcis; species Podarcis tiliguerta. Next base: position 58,655,108 of record NC_139539.1, read on the forward strand.
AACCCTTTCGTCTTGCGGGTTTTCCGTCTTGCGAGGCATTCGTCTTGCGGGGCACCACTGTGCATCATTGTGTGATAATCTGGGGGGGGAGGGAATGTAGATATAATGTGGAGACTTCTCTGAAGTTGCATATATGTTAAACCCCCAAAAATACAAACACGCTATATATATTTGCATAGATGAACTGTATTAATTTTGAAAAACCTGTTTTTTTCTTTAAAAATGGACATTAACCACCCAACTGCTTCTAACCCCTCTTTAAAAAGCAGAAACCTGATAGATGCAATTTGGGAAAGTATGCTTTATTTCACTTTCCTGCTGAAAAGCAAAGGCCAAAATTGATCGAGAAAGGAATTTTGTTTTTCAGGCTCTAGAGGGCAAGGGCACTGCAAAGCAATGGAGATGAGAAAGGGAAATGAAACTATAAAGAAGTACCTGACAGTGTGTTTTCAGTACCAATCATAAGATGCTGTACAAGCAAAAAAAAAGTGTGTGAGAGAAAAGAGAGATGGAAGTAGTCTTTGCCCTTCTGTTTCCTTTTAATATGATCATACTTCTGCCTCCCAACTACATCAGACTGCTGAATAAAAGCTACCTATAGCAGGCAGGCGCGGGTGGCGCTGTGGGTAAAAGCCTCAGCGCCTAGGGCTTGCCAATCGAAAGGTCAGCGGTTCGAATGGGGTGCGCTCCCATTGCTTGGTCCCAGCGCCTGCCAACCTAGCAGTTCAAAAGCACCTTCAGGTGCAAGTAGATAAATAGGGACCGCTTACCGGTGGGAAGGTAAACGGCGTTTCCGTGTGCTGCGCTGGCTTGCCAGATGCGGCTTCGTCACGCTGGCCACGTGACCCGGAAGTGTCTTCGGACAGCGCTGGCCCCCGGCCTCTTTGAGTGAGATGGGCGCACAACCCTAGAGTCTGGCAAGACTGGCCCGTACGGGCAGGGGTACCTTTACCTTTTTATAGCATGCAGAAGCACACTTTATTTTCAATAGCTAAAGACTGACCTACCCAAAAGCCTGTTCGAATAGATGGTACTTACTTCAGAAGTTATGACATAGAGACACAATTTAAAATCCAAAAGTATCAAAATTGACAGCAGTCCTTTCTGACAATATATCATGCTTTTGTCCTTGTTTTTGACTGTGACTACTTTGTTACTCAAGGAATCTTTGGATATATTTTCAATAAATGACTTTCCTATTATTGCAGAATTGTTTTTCTCCAGTATGGTCATTTCTTGGGTTAAATAAAAAGATTAGTGCATTTCAAAAGCTTGCTTCATGTGGGAAGGAGATGCTAATTTGAAAAGTTTTTAGCCTAAGGTGGGGGGGGGGGGCAGAATAGTTTTCATTTTCTGAGCCTTGCTTTCAGGAACTTTTTTTTAAAAAAAAAGAAAGAAAGAAAAAAGGCTAAAACCAGGTTCACTGCATCATTCCAGAGGCCCCAAACAAAATAATTCTTTGTTCCTCAGTGAAACATATCTGCAGAGGAGCTGAGTTGCTTCCTGTGAAATACAGCCCCACAGATGTGCTTTGCTAGGAGTCACCCTGCTTTCGCTTCCTTTGGTCAAGTCATCAAGAATAGGCACTTTGTGCTCCAGTGAAAATGATGCTGGTGGGCTTTCCTGATCTCTGTTGAGATTAAACTTTTCTCACAAACTGGCCCAACTTCCTGGTGACATTTTTCTGGTGTCTGCAGAGATTATATATATATATATATATATGGCTTTTTTCTAACAAAAATGTTTAGGGGTACTCTCATTTTCCTACTCATATTGAAATACTGCCCCCACAATGAGGCCAAACTTAGATTCACAAAATGTGTCTGTCCCCCCAGAAAAAAACACTGTGTGTGTACACACACACACACACACACTGGAAAAGTGAAAAAAAAACTGTTGTTGTTTTTAAAAAAGTTCTCAGTCCAGAACAAACCTTCAAATCTGGTGTGGAAACTGCAAAAAACAGAACAGCAGAAGACATTTCCAATGTGAATTTGCAACCGGGTGGAACCAAACAAGCCTGAAATCAAGAGTGAATTCAGCTGTGGGGAAGCCAATCAGTAAAAGTCAAATGCTGTGGTTGCAGTAAATCATTCTCTGGAGTTGGCACTACTGAACTGACTTGCATTTCCTGTATTTGGGGCATTTTATCAAACTTATTAAGTGTGGGCAAAATTCCCGCAGTCCTTATGAATCCCCTGCCCCAAGCGCCCTTTAAATCCTGGTTGGGGAAAACAAAATGCCGATTTAGATATTTCCCTCTAGACTCTGTGATTTAAGATTTGCAGTCCTGTTTGAAGCAAAACCTGTGCCTATATGTAATCTATATGGCTTCATTAAACCTGTTACTTTAAGGAAATTCAAGGCTTTCGAACTCTTGGGTACAGCCTGGGGCATGGAGGAAGGAGGCACACTGGAGGAGAAGACTTTTGAGTGAGAGCCGCCAGAGTGGCAGTCAAGGGAGTCTGGACCTACCTTTTTTATAGGGTGTGCTCTACTTACCTAGTTATTATCTTGAGGTTTTTCAAATCTGTCTGGAGGGTGACGCATACATAACATAAATGTCTGAGTCTTTCCCCTTTTTGTTACGGTTGTTTCTAGCATATAATAGAACTGTGAATTATTTTAAGGAGTTGATTTCTTGTTATAGGGAGGATATAACATTCAGAAGACATTCACACATTCTGATCAGGCTGGGGGGAGAGAGAAAATCCTATTCATTTGGTTGCCTTTCCCCCTCCCTGATTCTTTGCAAAATTACAAAGATGCATGATTTGTGGTAGTTTGGGACATGTATTAACCAAGGCAGCAATCTGCACGTATTATTCATTTTTAGCACTCTGGTGCACATCAAGACCAAAGATTATTCTAATTAACCCTGTTAATTAGAACCCCTGTGTTCTAATTTGTCTGCTGAGATTCAAAATAAGCATGGGTGCTTTTTAAAAAATAAGTATTTAAAGTGCCATGCTAAAATAATACAGGAATCTCCCCTCTCTCGCCAAAGAACATTGTCAACTGCTGCTACTCAGCTTACATTTTCTCTTGTGCCATCAAAGCAGCCTGCTGGTAACCTAGATATATACATTCCAGTCATTCCTACAGCACAAGCTTCAAAGCCTGTCGGGAATGATTTCAGGAGCCTTTTTCGGCACAGAGAACATCTAATCCCGGCCACGGAGGCCAGTTCACTTTGCAGGATCAGTCTGCCCAGGAGATAAAAGGATAGGCCCTAGATTCTCTCTAGGGGTCACCCAACAGACGCTGTTAAAACGACCACTGAGCAGCTGAGTGCAAAAGGGGCTATTGCTTTCTCTGCCGTGGAAGGAGAGACCAGCGATGGGTAGGGTGAACGCAATGGGCATCACGATTTGGTGGAGAGTGCGAGCCAAGCATTTCCTGCTGGCAGAGGTCCTATGGAACTCGGAGGCAGATTAAGAATGCTCTCATCTTAGGCAGCCACCCAACGGGTGAGTGGTAACAATACCACTTGCTCTGCCTGACACGGCCGGTCCCTCAGGTAATTAAAGGGTCCAACTGGCACCAGTTTATGTAATTTAAACCTCTTCCTGCCAGCTTCCCCCCCCCCCCATTACTATTTCAAGCTAGTCCAATGAAAACTGACTAGGAGGTAACTTATCTGTTCCAATGACAACATTCTATGTATTAGCATTCAGGCACAACTGCAGAGGAGACACAGAGAACTCAGTATGCAAGAAATGCAGAGCTGAGCTTGAAAGCGTGTCCTTAACTCTGTCCCCTGACTCTATTTTCAGACAACTGCTTGCAATGTTTAGAGATCCATGCCATGTTTTTGTCATAGTTTGAGCATACCAGGACCCAGGAGCAGCAATAACCCAGCTTTTACCCAGGTACATTGGGGCACCAGGGTGTGGGGTATTCATTGGATTGTTGCTAAGGAGAGATGGCCATGAAAATTACAGTGGGATGCATCATGGATTTTTTTTTTAAGCCGCATGTATAGCTATGAGCCATACAATTAAAGCAGTGTCTGGTTTGGGCCTCCAAAACACTGCATGTATAGGACCTAGGACAGCCACTACAAAGTGCATGTATTGGTCCAATAAGAATCAGAGCTGAAGCACTTCTGAAACATGGACACTGAGGGCTGCCTGAGCCCCTCTCCTCAACTGTGAATTGGAAGAGCACTGCTTGGAATTGTGCTCCTAGTGTCTCTGGACTTCTAGGAGTGCCTTCACCCATTTTGTCGGAAGGCTTTGAAAAGGAACCAGAATACCTGTTGAATGGCAAAATGGTGCCCGTTCTACGTTGGACAGGTCCAAGCCACTGGTCCCATAGACAGAGTTTCCTTCTCCAGAGTCTTCTTCAGCTTGGTTTTCCTGTGTAAATTGAGTATGGTGCCCATACACAAGGCCTCTAATGTCGTTCTTCATTGCTGAGATCACACTGTGAGGGCATCTGATCCCTGAGACACAATCATTGTTCTGAGAGCTGCTCAGGTTGCTTTGAACTCAGGGTGGGCTGTGCTGCCATTTCTGTGTGCCTTATTTTGTATGTGTTGCCCATTCAGTGGTAACTCATGGCAAGGCCTTCTCCACAGTGATACCCCAATTTTGCAGCTCCTTTCCTTCGGAGATACAGTTGGCCCCCTCAGTATTGTCCTTCCAGCAGCACCTGGAAGTACATTTTTTCATTCAGGCCTTTGGCAGGTACTGAAACTGTAGGGCTGTGTATGATACTGAGAGGTTAACAGTGCAATCCTAACCATGTCTTCTCAAAGCTAAATCCTATTGGATTAAGTGGGTCTTACTTGCAGATAAGTGGAGTTAGAATTGCAGACTTAATGACTGATTGTCACTGATGGTTAGTCACCCTTGTAGAACATCTTTTCGTTGTTTTGTATGTTTGACAGGGCCGCAGGGTCAGCTTGTGCATAAGTTATGCCTGTTTTTCATTGTTGCCTTTATTTGATGGCATAACAACACCGCCGTGTAAGGTGCTGTAAGAAGTACAAGAGTATATAAGGTTCCTGCTCTGAGGTGCAGGAACAACAGGTAACAAGGAGGAAAAGAGGTACAGTGGTAAGCAGGGAAGCAAGATGTGCATGTGCTTAGGCTTAGTTACAGCATCTTACCACCTCCAGAAATGTCATGAAGGTGGTACAATACGTTCATTGATTATATCATATGCAGCCCTGGTACAAACGAACTGTGCATCTTTGCCTATGGATTCAGAGAGCTGTTGGATCAATAATCATCTTAAAACTGGCTCAGTCCACCTTTCTGTGCCTTAAGCTTTATTATCCCAGAAGGAAAGCTGCTTTCTAGTACAGTGGTACCTCGGGTTCAGTACTTAATTCGTTCTGAAACTGTTCTTAACCTGAGGTACCACTTTAGCTAATGGGGCCTCCCACTGCCACAGCACCGCCGGAGCACAATTTCTGTTCTCATCCTGAAGCAAAGTGCTTAACCCAAGGCACTATTTCTGGGTTAGCGGAGTCTGTAACCTGAAGCGTATGTAACCTGAGGTACCACTGTAACTGAATGTGGTGTTTTTTCAATCCTAACTGTTTGTAAATGGCTTGTAAATCAGAAACCGTTTTCTGCTAGTATGTACAGGGCTGTCAAATTAAAGAAAAATTCTTGCGAATAAGCTGGTTCATAATTGGCTGACCCACAATACAAGCTACTCCTGTGGTTGCTAGAGAAGAAGAAGAAGAAGAAGAAGAAGAAGAAGAAGAAGAAGAAGAAGAAGAAGAAGAAGAAGAAGAATGTTGTCCAATAACAGTAGAGAGAGCAACTGTTCCACAATTTTGCCAGTGTTTATCTAACACAATGACAGTTACTACATCATTGATCACACAGTACATTGGAAGTAAAGTCAATGGAATAGAATGGTGTCAAAAGATAAATGTTTCTGCATTTGTAAATAAGCTTTTTGGACTAAACTTGTCATTTCTTTGATACGCTTTATACACAGACACACACATGCTTTACCAAGCATGTCTTTCGAAAGGCCAATATTATAAAATAAGGGATGTTCAAAGTAGATGCCCAATTTGCATGCACTTGAATCTACAGCTCCTCTGAGATTTAAATAAAATCTGTATATAAATCCGTGTAATTAAGGTTCATTATCTCAAAGCTATACATTGTAATGCTTTTATAAGTGTGATGTAAGTGTAATGTAAAGTGACTGTGTGATGTAACAGCAGCTTTCCCTTTTTTAAAAAAAATAAATGTTATTAGCAAATGCAATTTAAAACTTATTTGATTGGTTTATTCAACTGAGCCAGGTGAAAACATCTATTTCTCTTGTTTCCAAAGGATCCCATGCTTTTTTTAAAAAAATAAATGCATTTTTTACATTATAAACCCCAGGAAGATTGTAATTAAACGCACAAGCAATCTGCCTTTCCCGACAAGTTTAACAAAAGAGATCTGAATCTTTTAAAGTCTCTTTCCATAAGGATTGTGGCTCCCCTGCTGTTTGGAAAAGATAATTTCACTTGTAACCCTAATAACTTGAGCACGGTGGAGGCTGGCTCTGCAAACGGCATGCACTTCACTGCACATCTTGGCTCAGTTAGAAATCGGAAACAGATGGTCCTTGCGGCTGGCGTCCCACTCGGGTCCACTCAGTGCCAGCCCATGGTCGCTGGCTGGTTGCTGCTGGCACTGTGTGACTTGAACATAGTAGGACAGTGGCAGAAGAAATCAAATCTTTTTCACTGAGCAGCACACACTAATGTGGTTTGACAGATCTGACATTCTATACCCAACTCGAGTTAGAATATATTAACCTTTTCGTTTTCTTAAGCGTCTCTTGTACAAGTTACGAAGCCACCCTCAGTAAAGAGTTTTGGGGACAAGGAAGCGCTTTGCAAAAACTACAGGCGACCCTTCCCACGTGCTCCCACACTCCTGAAGTTGTTAGAAACAGCAAGGTTGCATTCAGAAAAACAAGACGCTGCGTTTGGAACCCCTGCCCTAAAGCAGGCCAAACCCTAAGCTGGTAGCGTTAGCATCTGCTGCAGTTCAATCAAGGAAGAAAACCGAACAGCAAGTGGTAAAAAAAAAATGCAAGCGCTTTTGTAAATGTACAGTGCAATCCTATATATATATATCTGCTCGCAGAAGTAAGCTCTGTTGATTTTAATTGGACTTACTCCCAGGAAAATGCGTATTGGATTACAGCCTTGGTATTTTTTTTCTTTTATTTCTTCCCTCCTCCCCTAAGAATCTCGACTACAAATAAGATTCTTTGTTTTTATTGACTAAGGGAATGTTCCTGTGCCTGCCTGAGCTTGGCTTTCATGCCACAAGTCTGCTTGCTCTTGTTGGCCAGGAGCCTCAGCTTGGCTAATCTTTCTGGAATCGAGCTTTGGCCTGTGATGAAGCTGTGGTCCCATGCCCAGCTCATACACTCTCCGTGTGGCAGAGCTGCCGCTTCCCAGGAGCTGGATCCCCAGCCAGGCTGATAATGTCCAAAGGATGGAATCAGGCGGATGCAGCACCGCCACCAGTCTCCGAGGACGCATCTAAACATGGGGAGAAATTCAATTCAGATCACATTCGAAAGCAAACGCACTGAATCAACACTTTCCGAAACAAGGTGCGAACCGGAAAATCAGCCATCCTTCAGAACTCGCACCTCTCCACATTTTTCAGTGCCAAGGACCGCGGAGAAAAATGAATATGCAAGAGTAACGTGTTTGTGTAACTGCATGTATATATATTATGAAAATAGCATTCAAAAATGAGTTATATTAGAGGGGAAATGCTTGGTGAAAATCTGTATATTAGGCAAAATTGCATACAAAAAAAGGTGTATTTTTGGAGAAATTTGCACTAAAATGATGGTGAATTTTCATGAGGACTTTTTCTAAGGAAAAAATGCAAACTGATGTGGAAATGTGGAGAACAAAAATTACAATTGGAAGTGTGTGTTGGGGAGTGATCATTGCAAGCAGCACCTATGTGATTCGCTCATTTATTGTGATCTTGGCCTCTAAATGTTATGAGACTGGGGTGGAATGCAACCACAGCGAGCACCCAAATACACATGCCGTTAACAATGTGACTAGTGTTGAACATTTAAAAAAAAAAATCCAGGTGTACTGCTGGGGAGGGGTGATGATCAAGTTCACTGCATAGGGGGAAGTGAAAGTTAAGTCTCCCTCCACATCTGCAGTCTCTATTAAATTCATCACACACATACACACGCCCACCCTGCATGGGATTTAATATTAGAGTGGGGAAACTCCTGTCTGCACATATGGGAGGTGTTTTTATTTTTATTTTCTTAAAGCTAGTTGTGCCTTAGGGGTGGCTGGATGTCAAGGAGATTGTGGCTGGGGAAGGAAGACTTAAATCTTTCCACACCATACCGTGTGATCTCCACCCATGTTTGGTAGTTCATTTTGTAAAGCACACGTGGTGTTTCCAAATCGTAGCTTCAACCTCACTTGTAGTTTTGCCCTGAGCCAACCACTGGACTCTGGTTATGTATGAATGGAGCCAAAGTCTGCTCCCATAAGATTCTCCTCCGGGGAAGATTCTAGCGGGGTGGGGAAGTCCTCTGCGAAGAAGAACTGTGAGAAGCCCGGAACATAACAGAATCATGGAAAATTCCTCTGTGTAGACTTGTACCCAGCACACACCAGTTGTGTGATTACTGCAGCCTGCTCTTTGTGGCCTAGTAGAGATCTGCCCAGGGATTAGCAAATGCTCTTAAAGTGTGTTTTGCAGAGGCAAGTTGCACTGAGAACAATCCCATGTGCTGCACGTGCCCTTAGGACACATCTGCCCTGCAGGATGTGCCGGTTATATTTCATGCAGCTTTCATTCTCTTCGTCTATACAGAACATTTGCATTTTCCACATTCCTGTGCCACATTGTTCTGCTTTTATTTCATCTTATCTCCACAGTGTTTGAGGGTTTTTTCCTCAGGTATCCAAATATGATCAGCTCCGCTGACACACGGTGAGTTACAAAGGGTGAGTGTGTCAAGTCTCCACCCACATATTTGGGGAACAACTATTGTTTGCTTCTTCATCACGTTTTGCAATACACATAGTAAATAATAAAATCAACAAAAGCTAAAAGACTCCTCCGACGACGTATTTAAAAGGGACAAGGTCTACCTACCCTGTCTAAAGGACGAGCACAACAAAGCCCACTGACATCTCTAACTACCCTCCCAATTGCAAAGTGTAAGCCTTGGTAGGTAGGAATGTTTTTGCCTGTTGTTTAAAAGCAGGAAGAGATGGCGCCAGTTTGCATCCCGCAAACTGGGAGCCACCACTGAAAATAATCCCTTTTGATCAGAATAGTAGTAGTTACAGTGTATTATTATGTGTTCAATGAGGGCATGGAGATGGGGAAGCGTGAGAGGGACTTGAGAGCATGCATGCCAGCCCCACAGCCCTATGCCACCTGGGCCATCTTGCTACAGCGTTCCCAACAATGCAAAGTCTTCTAGCCATGCATCATATGACACACTAGGGACAGCTCCCTAATACAGCTGGCAACTTTTTGATTTTCTTTCAGAGGGCAAAGAGGACTCTTGCGCCTGCTTAACAGCCACAAGGCAAGCAGAACTTGAACAGATGCACATTTCCCTCATCGCTGCATAAGCAGGCTGAGAGGTGCACGCCCACTGAATTTCTGCCTGTTGTGCATATTGGCCTACTGAGAAGCATCATCCTGTTGAATTTTTGCCTCCTGTGCGTCTGCTAGGGGAATAAGAGCCCAGCCCAGGAAAATAATGACAGTCCTTGAAGACTAAGTTATATCAATTTTCGGCTCGAATCCCTTTTAATTATACCTCAATACCACATTTATTTAGAGTTTGGACCTGCTAGCGCATTAGTTGATTTAATGCACACCACACTAAGGATTCAAAGCGATGAAAAGAGAACGACTCACATTATGCCTGAAAAAGATTGGGCCCTAAGGCATTAGAAGTAGCACTTTGCTTGTAATTGAGTTGGCTGTCACTTAGGGTTTTGGTTACTCAAAGCCCTTCTTAAAAGACCATTCTAATCAAACATTTGCTTAGAGGTAATCACATATGTGCTTTGTTGAATTGGGACCATACCGAGAGATGGCGGAGGAGAAGGAGAGGATAGACCTAAACTGCTAAAGAACATTTAATTGTTGAGCCACCTAAAGACGTAATTAAATGCCCTTTTACACTAATTTCAAGACTGCTATACCAGTGTAAGCAATGTTTGGGTCTTCTATAGCCAGTCCATTCTAATAAGTTTCAGAGGCCCCAGCAAAAGCATTTTAAGCATGAACTCGTGTGGCATGGAAAACTTTGCACATGTAACTTGTAAGCAGGGTTCCCAGGAACTAAGCAACGCTCCTGTACAGATCACTGCAAAGCAAGACACAGAAATTAAGGCGGCACAACTTTTCAGATCAATATGGGTCCATGCCTGAACCGAATTTCTGAATTCAGATTTATGTTAGATAAGTAACTGGATGTGACCGGTTTTTGACCTTTTATGTTTACTCACTTAAACACGTGGTGGTTTCTTTTCTCTTCTTAGGCCCCCACCCCATAACTTTTTTAGCCTGCAGTCCTAGCCATACTAACCTGAGAGCAACTCCCATTGAACTCAGTGGCACTTACTGCCAAGTAGCCACATATAGACTGGCTCTGTGAGACTCGTTTGCCAGGCTGCATGTGAGATGAGGAATCTTTAAAAAAAAGTTGATTGCACTATAGGAAATCCTGCAGGTGTGTTCAGACTTTGGCTCCCTCCAGTCCCAGCCTGTACGGCCAGTTGCCGGGCATGATGGGGATGGCAGTCGAGCAACATCTTCCAGACACCATGTTGGCTAGACCTTCCCTATCCCTACTACTTTCTGTTAGAGTTACCATCTTTTTTTAAAGTGGTCCTGGTCCTCTGCAGTTAGCAGCATCCTGGCACTCAAAGATAACTTCCCCAGCACTTCATCTGCATGCTGTGGAAAGTTTTACTAGTTGAAACTTAGCTCGCCATGTGACACTTATAGGAAAAGTCTCCCTTCTATGTATTGTATTGGTACCGTTTCCGACATATAAGAGGAAGGGCCATAGCATTGTGGCAGGACATCTGCTTTGCATGCAGAAGGTCCCAGGCAATCCCCCAGCACCTCCCAGCCAGGACTGGGAGAGATTCTAGTCTGAACATCTGAAAAGCCACTGCAAGTCAGTGCAGGCATTGCTGAACTGGATAAACCAACAGTCTTCTTCAATATAAGGCAGCTTTCTGTATTTGTTCCCATTTCACAAGACCTTTCTTTGCTTTGACTGTGCTCTGATGCAAGAAAGCCAGCAGGCAAAGCTTTTCTTGGTATAGTAATCAAACTATCTATTTAATGTCTGTGTGCAAGGATGTTCTTAGAGGCTGAGGAGAATGGCAGCTTTGAAAACTGCCCTGTGATCCTTGGTTGAAGGGCGGTATAGAAATGTAATAAATAAAAATAAATTAAAGGTGGTTTCACGTGCAAATACACAACTTTCTGTCTACCTTTCCTGTTTTGCAAGCCTCTCTTCATCTTCTATCCTGCCGCCACACTTTCACAACCCTTCAGTGGGCAAGGAAATTCCTCAAACTCACAGATGCAAACTGTGTACTGCTTTAGTTTCGGTGGCGTTTCCAAGCTGATTATTTGACTAAGCAGCTCTTGCTGCTTAGGAGCACTTTCTAGATGAGTACAGCAGGTGGCAGTGCCTATGCTGCATGCCACTGAGAAAACTTTGAGAGAGAACAACAAAGGGCATCCCTCTCGCTCCGTCTGTGGAGCCAGTGTGGAAAATGCAAGCTCAGTGGTAGAGTGCATGGCTTGTGTGCAAAAGGTCCCAGATTCAATCCCAGGTAGGGATGAGAAAGAATCCTGCCGGAACCACGGGAGGTGCTGCCAGCCATTGTCAACAATACCAAGCTAGATGGAGAAATGGTCTGACATCATCATCATCATCATCATCATTTTTTATTTGTATGCCGCCTTTCCATAAATAAAACAATGCTCAAGGTGGCTTACAACATGACAACATGACAAAAGCCATAAACAATAGATAAAACACATCAAAAAATATACAACCAAATGGAAAACAATTTCCACATAAATCATAAAATCTAAAATTTAGAATACAGTATTAATATTATTAATGTCACAATTTAAAATGACATAGTTATAAATAATGTGACATTTATTTAAAAGTGGGAGTGCTCTTCAATAAGTTCACAGCATGCAGGATTTTCATCGAGGAAAAATGCTGGAGAGCTTGCTCCTAAGACTCAGCAGGAAAGGTATTCCTGCAAGGCACCTAAACAAATCATTTCAAAACTAATGCGATCCTTGACTTCATTAACAAAAGCTTAGTGCCCCGATAAGAAGTAGCAAGACCTGTTCAAACAATTGCCTAAAACAAAGGTGAGGAAACCTTGCAGCCAGGCAGCCCAAGATATTTATCTTCGTAAGTTTGACAAGTGAATGGGGTCACCCACCTGACATCAAAACAAAGACTGGGATCCATTTTGGGCAGGCTGGCTGAAGGCTGGCTGGGAGAGATGCCTTTGACTCCAGGGCTGCACTGCTGTGGGGAACAAGTCCCTCTTGAAATGACCATGCTGTAAGATCTGGACTCCCTCCATGCGGACTGAAAGTGTGAATAGGTGAAATAAGCCATACCTCTTAAACTATGACAATCTCCACTGTGTCTTCAATTCTCCATAGGGGCACAAACCCTGGGTGAGCACCTGGAACCCCCTGGCAGAGGGTGGGGGTGGCACCCAACTTTTGTAACACTATTTTGTCTAAACAACTGAGGAAAATTCCTAATGATAAGAGCTGTTCAACAGTGGGATAAACTTCCTCAGGAGGTTCTGTGATCTCCTTTGCTGAATGTATTAACACGCAAGGTTATGTTTTATCTTCCAGGAATACTGCAGTTGCAAGGTTCCTGCACTTAGCAGGGCGTTGGACTGAATATGACCCAGAGAAACTATAGTTGAAAGAAGTTCCCCTTCTCTCTTCTGTGCTGTTCCTATCTCTATTCAGCTTCTACCACCAGCACTTTCTGTGTTTGTGCATCAGGACATGTGCATTATGAGGGGAAAGGGGGTCTAGTAACAACTGTCAACACTCTTTAAATGCCCCATTTCTCAGGATTCTTTGAGGGAAGCCATGACTGTTTAAAGTGGCATGATACTGCTTTCAATATATAGTATAGATGAGGCCCAAATGCAGCAAAACAAAAAACATAGTAAAAAGCAGTTTGGTAGTTTACTATTGCATTTATATAATAAATGTCCAGCGTGCCTATTTTATATTCTCTGTTATGATCTACCGTATTTACTTGGGTGGCCAAGTTATGACTATGTGCTGTATAAAAGACATCGCGAGTTTGGAGCTCGTGTTGGGCATCGTGTTGGGCAAGGAGTGGGGTTGTTCTAAAACTTCCCAGGAAGTTTAACTTGGGCTAGTAAAAAAGAAAGAAAGTAAAAATAATTGAGGACTGTGGTATATTGATTAATCATACTGAAGAAAATACTTGTTTCCATAATGCATTGCAAATTATGGATTGTTCTAAATTTACATGGCTAATTAGTCAAAATAAGAACGTACCTGGGATGTGAACTCTTCCTTGGAGCCCATGCACAGTTTTGGAAAATTCAGGGGGTTTGATTCAATTACACCAGCATAGTTCCTTAAGAGACCTAATCAGAAAAACCTGTCTTCAGTTGCACAATGCTAGCGTGCATATTCAACACAAGGCCAAAGACATGTGATTGGATAGGCCTTTAATTTGAGCAAGGATCCAAAAATAGCTGGTGGGATATTTTTTCTCTCTCTTGGATTTTCTCCCACAGGCAATGCACCGTTGAATGTACTGCTTCATCCCATTGTGATTTTGTTTCCCTTCCAAGCTGGAAGACTGGATCACTTTAGGCTTGTTCTGCTGGATCAGAAGAAACTTATCTCAGCTGCCTTCCATGCTACCGAAGGGGATTATGTCACCCTAATTCCCATCTCTCCACCCTATATAGTGAAACAAGCAAACAAAAACCAGTGTTGAGCAGGCCTCTGCCACAAAGGGGAATGAAAACCTGGTCAAAGCTTTTGCTCTGATTTTGTGTGAAGCATTGTTTGTGCTTGCAGCTAGCATATTATTATTATTATTATTATTATTATTATTATACCACCCTTCATCAAAAGATCTCAGGGTGTTTCACAAGATATAGAGGCCTTAGACTCCAAAGATATTGGGTGCTCCAGCATCTTTTTCAAAAAATACCTCTCATGATCTGGTGGGTGCTATCTGTGGCTGATCGTTGGTGCACATGGTTTGGTCCTGCCTGGTAGTAGCTCCTTTCTGTTTAGATGTTATCACTTGCACTAATATGGTCCTTGAAGTATCTTTAAGATTTGCAGATGGACAATACTGGAAGGACAGTTCAGCGCATCCAGTAGTACCATAGGCCAAAGGACTGAAGGATCTCTTGGTGTGTAACTATGGCAGACAGTGGCAGAAAAGAATATAGCCATGTCATCTTCATATACTGACTGAGTTGTCTGCATAGCAGGCAGATGTGTTGTTTTTGTTTTATTCAGGTATCACATCATACAGGAAAGAATGCAACAGTGAGTTTCTTTCAATAATAAATATCTATTTTTACTTAATCAGTTTGTATTTATTTATTCTTTGAAATTGGAAATTGGAAGGAGAAATAATGGATTTGTCTTGCAACAAATTCTATATTAGCTATTTCCCTGCATTTGCCCATTAAAAGCTGCAGCAGCAACTGTGAGGCACAGGACATATAGATCTGAGCAATGCTCAATTCCATAGAACTTTACTGAGATTTCCAGAAAAGGTGTGTGGGTCTGCTTCAAGCATGCCCCTCCTCAAGCTTAAATTGAGAATATTTTTAACGCAGAGGAATGGAGGGAAATGTTGTCACTATGATTTTGAGCTTGCTGTTTTGTGAATTTGCCATTTCATTTCAAAAATGAAAAGTTTGGGCTTTATGCCTTTCTGGCTACATCCTTCCCCAAAGTTAGAAGATATTCTCCCTAACCTCAGATATAACAGAAGCTGATTGTATTAAGTCTGGTGTGCTGTACTCTGCACATGAACAGAGATGGTTACTTCACATGTTTGGAAATTAGCTGTGCATTGCATGTTCTGCTTTGCTCTAATGTGTCCTGGACTCCTGACTCGAATGAAACGATCATTTAGAACTCTGCCATGGAGAGGGAACTCATAATAGGTGCAATAATAGGTTATTTTGTATTCATCTGCATGCATTGACAATAGGAACATAGGAATGGTGCATCTCTACCCTACTCCAAGATTTCACTTCTAGAGACTCAGATTAGAAACTTGAACCTTGAAGAACAATGCTAGGAATCTACACAAATACACACAAACAATTAATATGGAATTCCCCACAGGCTGTAATTTTCTAGGGGCTGCTTTAAAAAAATAATCAGGACAATTATCACCTGCTAATTCATGGGACATAAACTTATCAGTGGCTCCTAGTAATGGTTAGTAACTGGTGAAATTATCCCATCAGAAATCATAATTATCTAATCCTGTTACAAACAACACGTGTAACAATCTAAGGTGAGCATTCTCCATTATTTGGGGATACTGTAGTTTATACAATTATTTGCGCATCAACACAGTGCATCTCGAAAATGTGTAATGTGTAGTATGACATCCCAATGTCATGATGGGTGTCACAGAGCCATGTATCACCCTCTCTGTGACTGGCTACTTTCATGGGCCCTGTGTTTACAGTTAGGTTGACATGGGACCAAAGGTAGTGGTTGTGGCACCTCTTCTTAAGGATGGTGTTATTAAAAGATTTCAGATCCAAATTTTTAAACAGACTGCCTCAGCAAACTAAAGGGTTAAAGGTAAAGGATCCCTGAGCATTAGGTCCATGACCAACTCTGGGGTTGCGATGCTCATCTCGCTTTATTGGCCGAGGAAGCCGGCGTACAGCTTCCGGGTCATGTGGCCAGCATGACTAAGCCACTTCTGGCGAACCAGAGCAGTGCACGGAAACACCTTTTACCTTCCCGCTGGAGCGGTAGCTATTTATCTACTTGCACTTTGACGTGCTTTCAAATTGCTAGGTTGGCAGGAGCAGGGACCGAGCTCACCCCGTCGCAGGGATTCGAACCACCAACCTTCTGATCAGCAAGCCCTAGGCTCTGTGGTTTAGACCACAGTGCCACCTGTGTCACAAAAACTAAAGGGTTAAAACACAGCAATTCCATGAGGATATGAATGCCAATTGGGACATTTTGAATTCGTTAAACAAGTAAAAGGTTGCAGCAATCAACATCTCAGCACAAGCAAAGATGACTGAGTTTGAATGTTTAGTTCTGCCAAATTTGTATGCACAGAAAACAGAAATTAACATAAAAAAATCTGTCTGAATTGTGAAAATATTAAAGAATGTTAGTTAACTCAATGTGTACATCTGGGCATTGAGGAACCTCAAAGATATAGCCTACAATTTCAGAACTGGTCCTTTAGTGTGGTGGCATCAATCCTTTCGAACTCCCTCCCATTACATATCAGAAAGGCACCATCTCTGTTGTCTTTTGGGTGCCTGTTGAAAACATTCCTCTTTCAACAAGCCTTCAAAGTGAAGAGTCTTACCCTAGTTGCTATGTATATTGAATCTGAAATAGTTTGATGTCATTTATTTTATTTTATTTATTACGTTTCCTTCAAGGAAAGAAACTGTGACTGCCCAAGAGCGCCCTGTCTGTGAGCTTCATGGCTGGCAGAGTGGGGATTTGCACTCTGGTTTCCCAGGTCATAGTCATACACTCTAACCACTACACCACGTGGCCTTTTTTTATATAGATGCAATTGTTTTCTATATGTTTTTATTGTACTGTATTGTGAAATCGCTTGCTGAGATGCTTCCTAGAAAGCAATTAATGAATGAAATAATTAAATGAATACTACCAAATGCCTAATTTCGATTTTCGGCATCATCTCTCATCATGATGGCTATATGTGTCCTCTGGGATCAGAGGTGGAATGCCTCTGAACACCAGTCGCTGGGGAACTACAGCAGAAAAGGGCTACTGTGTCCATGTCCTGCTTTGTGAGCTTTCTAGAGAGAAGAAGAAGAAGAGTTTGGATTTGATATCCCGCTTTATCACTACCCGAAGAAGTCTCAAAGCGGCTAACATTCTCCTTTCCCTTCCCCCCCCCCCACAACAAACATTCTGTGAGGTGAGTGAGGCTGAGAGACTTCAAAGAAGTGTGACTAGCCCAAGGTCACCCAGCAGCTGCATGTGGAGGAGCGGGGAATCGAACCCAGTTCAACAGATTACGAGTCCACCGCTCTTAACCACTACATCACACTGGCTCTGGAACTGGATGCTGGACTAGACAGAACTTTGGCCTGGTCCAGGAGGGTTCTCCCTATGCTCTTAACGGAGCTGCCTACATTTCATTTCGTGCTAGATGTTTTATCCTTTACATGAATGAATGCTGGAACCTTAGGGCAATCTCTCAACACGTGTTCTGTAATTCTGATGTGTATGGGCTGCTTGATTTCTTATTATAACTGCTAGCACAGCTACTACTTTCATACTGACTTAGCAATGTACAGTAGGTGTGCTTAAGTCTTATTTAGAGCACAAAAGTGACACTCTCTGACCGTGAGGCTTAAATCTAAGTAGGCAAATAGGGGAGTGCTTGAAAGAATAGTAACCGAAATAGAGCAGGCAATGGTCCCAGCAGTAAATTTTAAGAAAGTCAACTTTATTTATCTAGGGGGTTTAATGTGCTTTGCAGATACTGTCTTTTGGCATTTCCACTCAAGTTTAGTAAACACTTCACTAATTCTTTCCCTGCCTTCAATATCGGACACATTGTGTTTTGTATAGCAAGTAGTCCACATTCATAACAATCTCCATAGGCAAATGTGTTCTAATTTTCATCCAGCATCTTGCTGAGTAAACATGCATGCTAAAACTGTCATACACATATAATCCTGTGTTAATCAGGAAGACGAAAAGGGGCCAGAGGGACCTGGATATGCAGGTACAATGTTACACATTTGGGGGGGGGGAGGGAATGTTGACGATGATCTCAGTCCTGAGCAGTTTTTCCTACTTTACAGGGAGGTTTAAAGGGAATATGTCTTTGTGGTTTATTAGCTTTCTAATGATATGGTTTTGCATGGGTGTCATTCACATGTCATGTTTTGCAGAACAGTGATTGACAAGAGTTAAATTCAAAACATGTAGTCATTCTCTAGTGTGGGGGTTTATTATTTCCTCCCCCCCCCTTTTCTGTGATTGAAGGAAAACTGTTTAGATGTTTGTTTCCAAAACGGCATCTGTCAGCAATCAAAGGGGGGGGGAATGCATAAAACAAATGCAATTGTTTAGAGTAGCATTTCCTGGATCATGTTAAATGCTTGATTTGCTCCCCATTATGTTCACTAAATAATTTTGTTTTCCACAATAATTGTAATATTTAACATGTTGCATTTAATCTTCTTTCAAGGCTATTAGTAACAGCTCACTTAGAAAAGGAGTAGTTGCTCGACAAGAAAAGATCCGCTGCCACCCACATCATAAAGAAAAATGGTAAAGTTAACTGCACCCTAATTGTTCTGGATCGAAAACACAGCTATTCAACAGCATTGATTCTTTACATCAGACTACTGTACTGTCCAGAATGGAGTGATTTCATGCTGTTTCCACTGCTAAAATGAACTCTATATTCTTTTCCTGTAATCACTTCAAGTGTTTGGCATGTTTTTCATAGCTAAGTTAAAGACAGAGCCAATAATATCAATACTGGGCCCAAAAGACCCTATCCACATAGTGGAAAACAAAGAATTTCCTGCAAATGTTATCAGTCAATATATAATCATACCAGATCACACCAACTTATAGACATACTGGGGAGGGGGGCAGGTTTGATCGTTTATTCGCCTACATTTTTAATAAGAGACAGAAAGCAATGTAGGCTCAGTGCTACTCAATTAATTATCACAAGTGCTGGCTAGTTGTTTCCTGTGAAAGAAAGGAAAGCAGGGAAGGATGAAATTCAATCTCATGTTGGTTAGATGCTGATTGTTGCTTAATCATCTTACTTTATATTTTGCATTACAGTTTTTAAGAGCACCAAGCAGCCTATAGAAGAAAGAACAGGTACTTTTGATGACGCCAGAGTGAACAGACATGGATATTTCAGCCACCCATCACAAAGGCCACTGCTAACAACATCCATTTTCTTCCTGGATTCTGAGCACAACTTTAAGACTTCCTACACTAGCTAAAGCTACACCTGTAAATGGAGCTGATACTGAACACGGAGAGCATGCTAAGGACAAGTCAAACACCTGCGCCACTGATGTGATGATTTTATCATTACACACTTGTATGCATGTACATTTATGATATACATAAACACATTCATTGGTAAATTTATTGGTAAATTTACCTGGAAATTCTGAAATCTTCTATCTCAAGTGTCTTCTTGAGGATAAGTCAAATGATACTACCCTGGCCATGGCAAAATTTCTCTCAGAGGTTATAAGAAATAGAAGTCAACATGCTCTGGACAAAACATAGTGACTGCCTTGAAATCTTTTCCTTGTATCTCTGCTGCATTTTTAATTTCAAAACTGTTTTTGTGGGTCTTAGGACCGTAATAAAGAATGTGCGTGAACATGCAGGGCACACTAAGGACAAGTCAAACACCTGCACCATTGATGTGATGATTTTATCAAATACACACAAACTTGTATGCATGTACATTTAGGATATACATAAATACGTTTATCTGTGCGCACACCACATGTAGAAAGAAAAGGAAATCTCACTTAGAAGTGCATACGTACACATATAATTTTATTCTGTCCATGCATATTTATACAAATCTTATCTGACATCTCCTGATATGCACATGCATGCACACACACACACACACACATTGTATAACAAAATTCCTCAGTGCTATTAGAGCTGAGTAAAAACTACTTACAACCCATAATTAATAACTGTCATGCAGGTGGGAAAGTTAGAAAAGTCTGCGTTTTCAGGAAGCTAAACTATGGAATTCTTATTAATAGGCAAAATATTTCTCCATCATTTCAAAATCAATTTTGAACAATTTTACACTGATGAAGTGCATTTTAATGAAGCTTAGCTACCAAACTCTTATTATTCCACAAAAATTATCAAAACTATTTTCCAGCAAGGGGGAGAAATTTCAACCATTGAAAAATATGACCACCAATCTGCTAAAATTAAATATTTGAATGAAATCTATTGATTGACTCGCAAAATGAAACACTCTATTGTTGGTTCAGATGTTCATTCATGTGTCACTGAAGGAAATATCTTCATAAAGTAGGTTTGGATCCTGCATTTCCAGATCCCTTCTTCAAGAATACAAGTAACAGGTAAAAGTACTTATATTAATACATATGTGTGAGGCTCATGGCAATAACATGTGTCACTTACTAGGAAACACATCTCATAGAACTTAGAAGGACTTCCTTTCAAGTAAACATGAACAGGATTGGCTGCCAATAAACCAAAAAAAACAGAGGATACAAATTATATGGTTGAGTTTTCATTTTAGTTCAAAGTGTTCCACAGATTATGCAACTTGGTGCATAACATCGCAGAAATGGTCTTCTACTTTTGTGCTATGGCATGACTTTTGTTGAACAGGAGATGTATATCAGTGGTGCAGGTGCTACAAATATAAGTGGCAAACATTTGTGAGCTGTAACAAAAATGATGACATACAAAATATGAAATGATTTCCTTCACGGAAGTGACTTTACTGAGATAGATGTATAGCTATATGAATGATAGATAGATAGATATTATGATGGTTCACTGTAAATTCAGGTCAATGGCATGTCATTTCTTTGTGGTGTAGCCTGAAGTGGAGATATGGCGGGCATGTGGTGATTTTGGATAACTTGGTGTTTTGAATACTCAGCGTATGGAAAATAGGACTCTACGAAATTAAATTTAAAACCCTAAAAGGGAAACGTCTAATTCAAAAGTGCCTTGTCTGGGTATCTGTTTGTAGGCCAATGGATTATTTTGAAACATTATCAAATACACAATCACACACACACATACACATACACACCCCTGTATAATACTCAGAGGGGTGAAGTCAAATCTTAGATTTCATTTTTACATGAGAGCATTTTTAATTTTCTGAAGAATAAAACTCTTTCTTTAAACTATTTAGACCTGCATTTTGCTTTTATTTCCTGAAATGATCATGTTGTGTGCATAATCACACATCTGAAACCTTCATTCCAGTTTGTTTCTTCTTGGTCATATGTATGGGGAAAGTAGCTGTGATAAACAGATACTGAATCAGACTGCAAATTCTTTTTTCGGGGGGGGGGGGAGCAGAACCTAAAACATTGCATGATAGTCTCTAAGCAGTTCCATCTGTCAAGCAGAAATTTTAGGCTAATAGCCTGTGGCGATCTTCCTCCGCAGTCCACTACCTGCCTTTGTCCTACTAAGTCTCTATTCTTTTTTTAAAAAAAAGCTGGGGGGGGGGGAGAGAGAGAAAAAGGAAAGGGGAAAACCTAGCAGACCAAAATCATCTGAGTGATGAAGCCCTAATTTTATCCGCTTCTCTTTGATGTTAAGCGGTGGGTTCTTACTTTAGAAAAAAAAAAGAGGGGGGGAGAGGGAAAGAGAGAGAGAGAAGGAGAGGGAGAGGGAGAGGAGAAGACAGTGCTGGGAGCAGATGACTTTTCATCCCTACTTCACCTTGCCACTGGGTCTGTGAGAGATTGGTTCACTGTCAAGGAGATTTTTTTTTTTTTACCCATGATTCCATATGGTATGGACTGGGCTACATGTTGCCCAACATGCCAGTGCAAATGTTTTCTCAATTAGGTGTCTTATCTCCCGTGAGTTAGCATCAGATGAAGCTTGCTGACAGCATAATGGCAGGGAAAACCTCCGACGGATCCATCAAATGGCAGCTCTGCTATGACATCTCGGCCAGAACTTGGTGGATGGTGAGTTGGCAGCACGGCTGCCTTTTTTTTTTTCCTCCCTCCCCTTCCTTTTTCTACTTTCCCTCCCTCTTTGACAAAATGTCCCAGACCTCACATTTATCAAATTAACATTTGATTTTTTTTTTCACACTCTTCACTGGAGTAGCCTTCCACTTGTCCTACTTGTGTGTTTTTCCTCTGTAACAAGAGACTGTTCATGTGCCCTACATTTAAAATTGCTCCCTCCCCTTTCGGTTCTATTTGTTTTAAAATATAAAAGTACATGGATAAGTAGTTTGAAAAGCTTTCTTTTCGAATAACAACTTTTCCTCAACTCCTTTGGGTCCTCGTTGGTGATGTGCTTTGTTGTACTGTGGCATTGCAGATTCTCGTTTTTATGTTTCCCTGTTGGGCATGTGGCTGCTTGTGTCAAATTATTAGAGTTGCTGATTTATAATATTTGCCAGGCAATGTTAACACGTAATGGGCTAAGGAAGTTCAAGAGACATTTCAGGACATGCCTTTTCTAGGAAAACTTTGGTGGTGGTTTTTCTCCCCCTCCCGCATTGCTGTGTATGGATCATGGCATGAATGTCCCATAAGAGGACCTGGTCTAACTTATCCTTTCATAAGGTTCTGTTAGAATTGATTCCTGTCCTGTTAGGATCCGGAGCTGGGTGTTTCAGATCCCATTTGAATGTCTTTTGGGTTCAATTAAAAGTTTTAATAAAGTTCCGACAGGCACTCTCAGAATGAGTTAACTCGCATGTCATGGTCACTCGGGCCAGACAACCTTTGACATCTTGAATCTATCAGAGGTACAGTGAGTTAGGAGGATGCACAATAGCCCATTGTGGCAGAAGATGCAAGCCCTGTTGTGTCGAAGAGAGCCCTCAAATCATTACTGCCCTCGTTAGCGTGCTGTCCGTTAGGGATTAATTTGTTAGCAGGGCTTCTTCTTTTCTCTTCTCTTCTCTTTTTTCTTTTTTAAAGTTTTCTGTAATTATTATTCTTGTGGCAAAGCGTGATTTTTTCCCCTTCTTTTTTTAAGTGAGAGAATTTTTGCTGCCAGGACAATACACGCATTATGTGCTCCTAGCTGGACCGTGAACCCCTCCGTTTCAGTTCGCATAGATATCACGGCTTGTTTTTGTTTTCTGTTTTTAAAAAGGACTGGTGAATGGAATTACAATGAAACTGATCATGCCATTGTTTTGTATGATATGCTGAAACAAGTAAGTGGGAGCAGTGAGGCTTACACACAGAGACACACACGCACACACAGAGGAAACGTCTCCCAGATCAATTTTGATGCCATTCGGAGAAGTTTAGGATGCCTGTGGACTTGAAAGACATGAAAAAAAGTACAATATGGAAGGATTTCATTCAGCGACTTGGTGGTATTCATTGCTTGTATCAAAAGGTGTTTGAGCTGTTAGATTTGTTTGAACTTTTCTTCGTTAGAAAGGTTTAACTGGTGGTTGCTAGCTAAATATTACATGCCGATTTGGGTTAATTAGAATAGAGGAAGTCTAACCGCTTCATTCATACCACTGATTTTCCAATTAGACTTTCTGCCAGCAGAAAATGCAGAAGGGATGTTCTTGGATGCTCTGAAATTGTCTATTCATTTGACTGATTAGCTTGTTATATACTGAAATGTGATTATTGATGCAAATCTATTTTCAGGGAATAGCCCTAAACTGTTCTTCTTCAGTACATATATTAGATGCCACACTTATGCTCTTATAAAGCTCCTGTTTTTATTGTCTTGTTCTTATGGTGAGGTGGGGGGACTGTTTATATTTTCCCCAGGAATCTTAAAACATTGTCTCCTTTTGAAAATATATTAAAAGGCTTCATTTTAAAGAAAATGCATTTACTTTGCAGAAGTCTTACTGTTGTGGATATAATATGTAAAAAAAAAAAATGCTGGAAACATTTAGCAATGCACTTGACAAGAAAATAAACAAGCTTCATAACCAGACAAGCTGTTGTTTAGATGAAACCTTACAGAAAGTTCCTGTAAAACTTTTAACATGCCACATAACTTATTTCCTCAATGCACAGACGCTAAAATCAACCCACTAAAAGTTAGTGGACTACAAGAAAAATACATTTTTTTTATATTAAAAAAAAAATCATTGAAATGAACCATACAAGGATTTGTACAACAGACATGTCCATTTTCAGACAAGGATTCAATTATTGATACAAAAGTAAGCAGTTTTGATGCACACTCTGTAATATAAAGCATATTTTAGCCCCCAAAACCTCATCACATCTGTTAAGTTCTTTTAATCAAACCTCAGCTACACAATGCATTTTAATATACAAAGACAAAAAAGGAAGCTTTGAAAGTTACCTCATGCATCGTCTGGCTGCACAAAAAATCTCGGCTACTGCCTACTGCTAAACTTCAGTTTGGTACTGCCAGCATACAAAGAGATGAGTGAATGCCCTCTTTCCACCCGCTTGGACTCAGCTGCCAACACTGGGATATGCAATTTTGCTTTTTAATGAGTCGTAAACAATTTATGTGTGTCAATGGAGCGAGTTTGTTTTATTTCGGGGAGCAGGTTCAGAATCGGTTTGAAGTGGCTGCCGTCTTTACTGTATGGAAGTATGCTGTCCAAAATTTAAAGGTTCTGTGTCATTTTGATGAAAAGACCTATTATAATGAAAGAAATGGCTGTATGAAAGGGTGGGCACAGTAATCTCTTAGGCTCGGACTCTCTCTCTCTCTCCCGCTCTCCCTCTCCCTGGCATGATTTCACTCCAGTCTACAGTGTGTTTGTAGCTAGATAGTTGCTAGAATGGATGTCTAGTGGGGGGGGGGTGAAAAGCTTATTTTACTTTTGGACTAAACACTCTGTGTGTAAAAAGAAGAAGAATGAATGAATTTTGGCTTTATAATGCAAACTTCTCATTACATCTTTCTTATTAATTGATCTACATACAACTGATGCCATGGTGTATATATTTGGTCTCATCTTCATGGGAGTGAACAATGTTATGGTCTAAGTAAAATGCAGACTGTAGGTAATTTTATTATTATGGTGGCTCTTGCTGCCAAGTGATATGTTCAGTATCATCAGACACTTCATAGTACTGTAAGCAAGACTCAGTACATGTGTACATTTTAAGAATAATTACATTTGTTGTAATGACTGGCAAGAAATCTTTTGAAATCTAACCCTCACTCCCTCATGCTTTAATCATGCCATTCTTGAAACAGATATTAATTTAGGCTAACACTCATATGACATCTTTGGTTTGCAAACTTCTGACATACAGCAAACCTATGTGAAATGAATTTGCCTCCCCAAGGTTAAAAGACTGTAAAGTTGGGCACTGTGGTTAAGGACATTTTATTTTCTATTTGAAGGGGGGGAGGACATGTAATATCCAACAGGTATTTAAAATATTGAAGTAGGTATCCAAAGTTTATGTGACTGCTACCAGCTCTGCTAGCTTTATCAATGTTAGTTCCTTGTTTTTCAATTTTAATAGTATCCTGTAGAGGATTATCACATGGGTACAAGTGATAAAAGAGTTTCAGATTTGTATACAATGCTGCACTGACTTCAGATGCTGAACCCGGTCCCAAAACCAGGTTGATGTAAAGATGGAGTTGCAGAAGAGGCATGAATAGAGTGAATCTCAGTCCTAGCTTGCTGTGGTTGAGATCAGAAGAAATATTTCTTGCAAACTGTTCATCCTAGTGTCTTCATGATGACTTTGCATCTTTAAAAATGAAGACTTATAAAAGAAGCTCTTCACTTGTGGGGACAGACATACTCTCAGGTGCTTCTGAGTTTAAATAAATCCTCCAGGCTTTCAAACTTTGTAACAGGTACAACTTTTTAATGGATACCTACAAGGTACTTGTACCTGCCACTATTAAGCTTAACACAGTAATTCAGGGACCAAAGCTACCAGTAGGATTACACCAATGTAAACCTTTCTAATACCCACTACTATGCTGCAAAATCTTCATTTCAGTATAGTCATTTATTTCTTAAAGCTACCGGTATCATAAAAAATAGTTTCTAGAAATGTAACATTAAACATATTTAGACCTTCTACAACACGATTCCTGAAAAGTAGTTTTGTTGCGTTCCTTCTGAGTTTCCCATGGAAGTGCTTAGAATCTTGGAAGCACCTAAAGTGCATACACAAAAAGTGAAAATGTGTAACTCTTGGCTTAAGAATGCGTACATCTTCAAAGTAAAGTATTACCAACAAAGAAAAATCTAAACCACAGCATGTTTCGTAAGTGTTGTATTTCATGGTGTAGTCTGAAAAGATTCCATTAAGCATTGCAACCTTTCTTTTGATGTACAACTGTCTGAATGCATTGGCAAGTTATACTTCACTACTTTCATTTTGTATTTTTGAAGGATATACACCAAGTACCATAGGATTTTGCTTGTATAATTGTAGTAATTTATTATTACGGTCAAAGACCAGTTCAGAATTCTTGTATTATTGCATTGGCGTGTGTGTGTGTGTACTATCACACTATCGTGTCAAAATTATTGTCTGAAAGTGTACAGCATCTGTGAAATCCAATTCTGAACCCTCTTTTAGAAATGTTTTCCAACTGACTAGCAAAACTTGCTTTATACAGCATGATGACCTGCATGCAATACATACTTTCAGTCCTGCTGTATATCTTGTTCTTTCATTGTACTATCCCTAGTTTCTTCTTTTTCCAGATATATGCTCTATCTCCATTTCTTTTTTACCCTCTTCCTTCACCTGCCCTGAATATTGTCAGGAATGTTTCTAATTTAAAGTCGAAAGAGCCAGTGGCTGATTAGAAGACAGGAAATTGGAAGATTAAACTGTCTGGTTGAACTTCCTTTACTTATCAGCACTCTGTAACTTACACTGGATTATAAACTCAACAACAGTTACAATGTTATTTTCCCTGTTGTGCTTAATTTTTCTTTCTTTAGACAATCTGGAAATTAGGCAGTTGATGACTCTGAGCCAAGACTGGTTGTTTCCAGCAATTGGCTAAAGGAGATTCGAATAAATATGGATATTATAAAGATCTGTTCCCCTTTACGTTCCAGGATTTGCCTGAATCTGAGTCCGTACTGTGTTTGCGATATGTAGATATAATGTAGACATGATGTGTATAATATGAGCCATATCAGCTATTGACATTGAATCAAGCATCAGATCATATCGTACTTTCCAAGGGAAATAACATTATTTAGTAAGAGGAAAATGCAGCATGATAATCCTTACTCAGACCTTAATTCCCCCTTCAGAAATGTTAAAAAAATAAAAAATTGCAATGCCATGGGTACAGCTGTGCAATATGCTGGCAAAGGAATAGCAAGGTTCCCTAACGGAGACATCACTAGGCTATTGTTCCAGACCATAGCTTGACAGCAGAAGGGGATTGTTTTTCCCCAATTGCTCAAAAGCAAAAAAGAAAAACATTGGGAAGCATTTCTTGTTAATAGCTCAATGTGAACAGTTCAGACCCAGATCAAGATCCCATTGGCTGTACAGAAAACAAGAGCTGACTGACCAAGTCGCTGCAATATAAGCATCCTGAATATTGCGAGTCTCCTATGAATGGCGAAGCCTTTTATTGCACTGGTTCAAAATTTGAGATGAAACTACCACTACTGTGCGGTTCTGTTGCTCATAACTGAAAGACCTTTACTCCATTCCAATCTATAATAACTTTTATGTATGTGTTAGCTTCTAATATTTAAATGGTAGGAGCCTTTGATGAGATTTTTTTATGTTAGAAGTTATTGAGGTTTCCTATACAGCATTATTTTTACAGTAGTTCTGAAGTTTGGTTTTTCTGAAAATATTTTAAATATTCATCTCAATTGCAGAGAAAATCTGAGATAAAAATGCAGCTAAGTAACGAGGAGCTCAGAATTGAAGCTGCTTATATTATGCCTAGCAATAGTACATGTGCTAGATAGAAATGGCCACCGGCAACTATAGAAGGTTTAATATCCTTTTCTCCTGCTGTTTTAACTGGACAGCCATCACATCCACATTCAAAGCACATTTAAACACAAGCCTGCCCCCCAAAGAATCCTGGGAACTGTGGCTACAATTCCCAGTAACCTTAACAAACTTCAGTTCCCAGGATTCAATGGGGGAAAGTCATGTGTTTTAAATGTATGATGTCATCCTGCCTCCCACCCAGCACCCAAAGACAGAGGCTCCTATATGTAAGTAAGAAAGAGATCTTTATTCAGACACAAAACAGTACAGACTTGCTAATAGACAGTGTGGGCTCATCCACACTTTTGCTTGGTCCATGACTTCTAGGCATGGGTCTGAGAGGTTTTTCCTATTGTCCTGCCACTTTCCCTGGGAAAGCCCACTGTTTACTTCTGAACTGGAGCAAATGCCAATAAGGCTTTCTGCAGATTGACATTTCCCCCCCGATTTAGTGGTAAACAGTGAGTTTTCCCAGGGAAAGTGATGGGACAATATAAAAACCTCTCGGATCTGTGTCTAGAAATCAAATGGAAGAAATCACCGGACAAAGGGAAGTAGGTGAGCCCTGTGTTCAGAAGCTATAGTTCAGGAATTCAAGAGTCAGGCAAGATGTTCAGAACTGGACAAAAGCATTGATGATGTCCCAACCATTTCCTTCTGATGCGGCTGAAGTTAATGTACAATAGGGAGAGACCTCCACCCCTGGTTCCCACCAAACAGCCCCTCTTTTGTTTCTTCTTCCTCCTCCTTCTCCTTCATCAGGGCCTGCCAACCCAACTCCATGACCACCATTGATATATGTTGGTAACTACTGTAGCCAGGGCAAGTTAGTTAGTAGGCCCATACCCCACACACAGGGTGTGATCAAACTTTTGGGAGCTCAAGTGGACAGTGAGGAAAGATTATTCTAGTAAGGCCTTATGTATTTGCAGACAGAAGAATCTATCACAGCTTGAGATGCAATGTCACCGGTGGACCATTGAGGGTCTCTCCATTCTGGCTGCTGGTATTATTTGAAAAAAAGTCTTGGCAACTGTTGTAGCAAAGCTCAGTGTCAGAGCACATGCTCTGGGTGAAAAAGATCCAGGCTGTGGATCCCACACAGGCTTGATCCCTGGCATCTCCAAGCAAGGCTGGGAAAGACTCCCATCTTAAACCTGAGAGGGCCCTTGACAGATAGCCGAGTGGTCTGACTTGGTATAAGGCACTGGTCTTCAGCAGGTGTGTGAGGAGAACCCAGTACAGTGGTACCTCGGGTTACAAACACTTCGGGTTACAGACTCTGCTAACCCAGAAATAGTACCTTGGGTTAAGAACTTTACCTCAGGATGAGAACAGAAATCGTACACCAGTGGCGCGGCAGCAGCGGGAGGCCCCATTAGCTAAAGTGGTACCTCAGGTTAAGAATGGTTTCAGGTTAAGAACGGACCTCCAGAACAAATTAAGTACGTAACCAGAGGTACCACTGTACCTGAATTGCAACCTAGCCTAAGGTAGATTTTAAGCACACCACTGCTGTCATGTAAATGCACCGTAAGAAATTAAGAAGTGGGTCCCCAAATGCTTGTTTGGGCAAAAGGTGCCCCCCGGAATTCAGAAGGCTCAAAACTGCTGTTATAAGGTAACTTCCTAAGCGCATGCTTATCTGCCATGTCAGGCCTAACACTTTGATGTTGGCTGTGATTTAGATGTTGGCTGTCTCTGGCTATCCACTATGGCAAGTGCAGCTGCAAAAGTACATGGGGCCCATTCCTTTTTCATAGGCCACAGTGGCGCAGCGCAAGTCACTGAATCATGTTCTGGACTGCTTCTCTGTAAGAATAATTCAACATATAGAGAATCTTATGAATACTTCTAGCTGAAAAGGGGAGAAGCAGGTGGAAACAGAAGGGGCTCCTTTTTAAAGGCTCTGATAAATTGTAGTGGCAATAAATGATTTTGAAATAGAAAAGGAAATATATGTGTGTGTGTGATATGTATAAAATGGCTTGCTATATCAATGTTGTTTTATCTCTTTGAATATACACATTTAAGAAAGGGTGCAAGAGGTGTTATTGTTAATTATGAAAATCCATATCAAAACTTTACTTAAGGACCAAGCGGTCAGAGGGTCTAGGAGTTTCAACATATTGCAAATGTAAGAGCCTGTCCTAAACAGCTTTGAATGCATGGCCACTGTAGTCAAAGTTCTGGACTATTTCCCATATACCAGATTGCTGAGACATGGCTATGGCTAATCTATGCGTTCCTAGAAGAGACAAAACAGTTATATTAACTAATGGAGCTGAATTCAAACCATTTGTTACATGTAAACATAGATTTTCCACAGGGCTGCTGAGTATAAACTTAACCATCGTCCAACTACAGACACATCATGGCGTGGTATAATACAGACCCCACATGTTTCATAGCCTTTTACTACCAACAATTGCAGCAACCTTCCTTCAACAGAAACACGTGCTGTCCTCAACCTGCACTGACCATATAGATTAATTTCAGTTAGAATTCTGCAAAATGGGACCAAATACTGCATCAAAGAACACAGAAAACACACAAGGGTATTGCGAGCCATTTAAAATATAGTCTGTTAGGTTGTAAAATCTTGTAGAACCTTCGTAAATAAGGTTAATGAAAGTTTGTTTGTTTGTTTGTTTGTTTGTAACATTTATATACCACCCTTTTCTTCCAAGGAGCTCAAGGCTGTGTACATGCTTCTCCTCCCCATTTCATCATCACAACAACCCTGTGAGGTAGGTTAGGCTAAGAGTGAGTGACTTATCCAAGGTCACCCAGTGAGCTCCATGGCTGAGTGGGGATTTGAACCCTGGTCTCGCAGGTCATCGTCCAACACTACACTGGTGTAATGAAAATTCTGCATCTACTTCAGAATGCATAGAAAGAGAGATTAGATGCATCACTTTGTGGCCATAGACAAGGGATAGGGGAACCTGTTGATCTCCAGGTGCTCTTGCACTTCAACTTCTATCAGCCCCAGTCAGCATGGACAATGGTCAGATATAATGGAGTTAATGGAGGACCACAGTCTCCCCATCTCTGCAATAAACACAATGTCTCATTACTATCAAACCTGATCATTCTGGCAAGATCTCAAAGATGCTGAAACTGCTGTAGAGCAGTATCTCCCCTCCGCCCCCTCCCCCCCCCCGCAAAAAAAACCCACCAATTCCTAAATATATCAGAGGGCAGCCACTTAAGGTGTATCCAGATGGCACTGTTTTCTTGGGATGATGGCAAATTGACTTTGCAACTCCTAGAACCAAAACTGCATCATGGTTTTGAGTCCCTCCTGAAAAGGTGCAATCAGGGAGGCTCCACTTCAGTATTATGCAGAGTGAGGCAACCATCTGATTATTTATTATTGTACATTCAATCTCAGAGAAAGAAACTTGTAATATTTTTTTTTGCTTCAGGTGAAAAACACACAACTTGATTGGTCTTGAGTACTATGCACTTTGACTGGGTGGTGGAGGATTTGCGGCAGAATATCTAGGCCAACAGCAACCCAACATACACCACCACTGGACCATGTGGGTGCCGCTTAACAGAGCCACAAAGGTGTTGGCAGAACATAGCAGCAGGGGAAGCTGATCATTGGTCCATTGGTATAGTCTACATTCATTGGCAGAGGTGCTCTGGGGTTTCATGCTTGCCTTGATATGCCAAGAAGTGCAGCTGGGATCTTCTACCTGCAAAGAAGTTGTTGTACCACTAAACTGTGGCCCTTCCCCAAAGAACCGGTCTCAGCAACACCTTTCCTTTTATCTTGGTACCTTCTGCCTTGTTTTCTTGTGTTTTTCCCTCACAACGAAGCAGCATATTTGGCAGGGGAGTGGGGGAGGTCACATCTTAGCCTCACAGCATGTATTGATGTCTTTCACAGGTCTTGGATGAGTTTCAATTTCAGATTTATAGTCTCTTCCACCTGCAGGCCTCAGATGCTTTGGGAAAATTAGATATCGTCAGAAGATCAGCTGGCTTAAAAAAATATATATAAAGTTCTTGGAAGTCTAGTAAGGATGTGCACTTTAAAGGAGCAGAGATCTTAGCATGCTCTTCATGGGACAAGTTCACACATGACTCTATGGGTTATAGCATCCAGCACTGTGTGCATGGAGTTCCACTCATACAACAGGACTTACCCTTCCTCTCCTCGCCCTGTGCCCCCTTCCCATAATCCTGAAGGTCCACCAACCAGCAGGACCTTTAGGGGAGAGGAGAGGAGGTGAAAAAATTGTTGCACAAGGAGAACAATAGCAGCGGATACAACCCTATATAGGCCTTTAGGTGTACAGGTTGTGAACTAAAGGTTAGGGATCTACAAATCAGATGAGAATCACATTTCTCATTCTGCCAAGTCACTATATCCTGGGGCAGCACAAGTGGTCTAACAATGGACACACTGGATTCTTCACCCATGGTGTGAGCCTGACCTCCGCCTGACTTTGCAACCTGTTTTGCACATGTGTGTACCTCTGAGTCGGTTGTACCTTTCCCCTATCTTTTATCTATGTTAAGTATATGTCTATTCATCATTAAAATTTTAAGAAATGCAAATGTTTTTAAAACAATCCCAAAACTTCTCTGGGAATTGGGCAGGGCCCAGGCCCTCTCAAAGAGGACTGGGCCACAACCAGCTTTTGAGGCCCCCAGTTATAATAAAAATAAAAATGACAACACCTAAAAACAGAATAAGGCATCAAAAATAGAGCAAAAATAGTTTAGTTTAGTTTAGTTTAGTTTAGTTTTTAGTTTAGTTTAGTTTAGTTTAGTTTAGTTTAGTTTAGTTTTTAGTTTAGTTTAGTTTAGTTGTTTAGTTTAGTTTAGTTTAGTTTAGTTTAGTTTAGTTTAGTTTAGTTTAGTTTAGTTTACAAATGCTTTTATAGCCGGAGAGAGTATGTCACATTTTGGTCTGATATACATGAAAACAGGTTGCGAAACAGAATGGCTGGGGCAACCCAGTCAGATGGGTGGGGTGCAAAAAATAAATAATCATCATCATTATTAAAAAGTATCCAAATTTTAGACCACCTATGGAGATAGAGACCATGGGCCAAATGGACTTCTTAACACACACACATACCACATTGGCCCTTGACATGGCAGGTGTTTTTGTGAAGTCACGGGTACTAACCACTGTCCACAGGAAGCATTTCCCTGTTCAAAGAGACACATTTGGAAAAGCTGCCGTATGAGTCTTTTTATAGTTCACGCTGCCAGTGTAAAAGGTACACTTGGGCTGAAAAAGGTGACAGCACTTCCAAATTGTCTCTGGGGTGGGGCTCTACAAACTGTTACATCTATCTTTGCCCTTCAATTTACATGCATGCCTTCATGTGTTTCAGGATAAAATAGTATCAACTTTTTCCTAAGGGTATATCAGATTTCCCACTCCCCTCCTGCAAGCCTTTTGTTCTCTCTGCCCACATGTAGTTCTCGTTGATTTCAGTGGGATGTGGGCTACAGAGGGTCTTGAGGCTTTTATGTGTTTACTGCGCTAACATTTTGGAACTGTCAATCTGCCACATTTAGAAACAGAACAGTCAAGTGTAAATTAAGTAGAAATGCTAGAATTAAATGTACTTGCAGAACCACAGACTCCAGTGAATAACCCAGAAATCTGTTTCCTAGCTGGGTTTTTATGTCAACTTTTCATTCTACATTAATTCCTCTGAGGCATCCTCCCTCTACAGCTTTCATGTGGTTGAATGTCATTATGCATCTTTGACAATTTGATCCATCCTGGATCTTTTGCTTTTGCACCACTGTACTTGTTGCTGTCTTTCTCAGTTAAGAAGTACAAGGCGCTGTGGCATTGCCAGCTGCAATCCCAGGCTGGATCATTAGTCAAAATCTGAGGTTAATCAACTGCAAATTCCATTAGCTTCATAGAGAGTGAAAATAAAGAACAGACGGTCCCACACGCAAGCCAGAAGTCAGGTGCAATGCAATGAAGCTCGCCTTCAGGTATAAGACTTTTTCCATTCCTCAAAGAAACATTCTTCATGATAAGAGGGAAAAGATCAAATGCACATGGGGGGAGAGTAACGGGGGCAGGAGTTTCAGAGAAACATCTGTACAAATTTTGTATTAAGACACCTCTTTGCCAGTACAGAATAAATCCAGTACAGAATAAATCTCAGTTCTTCCTCAATGTTCTTTCCACGTACATGCATATACTTTTTTTTCTCATTCTAAGAAATAGAGGTCAGATATGATTCCAGTTTTCTGATATTTATATTTATGCACTAGCAAGGAGAAACCAAGCATTTTTTTTCCTATTTCTGGAAGCTCACATTTCACAAAGGTACATTACTTACTCACCTGTAGAGGGTCTGCATTTGAGTAAAACAGAAACATTTTTCACAATTACTTTGAGAATCAATAGTTGATTTTTTAATTGCCTTGAATTGCTAACTAAATATTCCCTCTCTCTTTCTTTCTCTCTCTCTCTCTCTCACACACACACACACGCACACACACACATTGACTAAATGCTGTCCTAAGAGCAATTTATCTGTAAGATTAATCTGTTCCACTTTGGATAAATAGTGCTTCTTTGCTAGGACATGTAAGCAAAATTATTCATGACAAAAATTAACAAATGAAAAATTAAATCTACAGTTGAAAGCAATGCATATGACATTAGCTGCTAAAATAAATGTTTTCCTATTAAGAAGCCACATAATGCAATAAGGTTCCAATAGTTCACACTTAAAACTGATTTATGTCATAGATGCAGATACTGTAGTGATTGCTTTTTTCCCCCTTCTGCAATTAACAATTCACATGAAAATGACTAATAGCATGGGATCATGTTTTAAGAACCCGTTTTCCTTTCCTTAAACTTCCTTGTTGCCGTTAACATGCTGAATTCCTGTATCACAAGAAAGTTAGACAAAAAGAAAAAAAGCAGGCTCTAAAAATATTAATAATAATTCGCTAAATGATTATTTGGATCCCGTTAATAAGGAATCAATGGGAATATTGCAACTACCAAAACAAAAGGCTAAACTATCCGGGCTCTGGGAACTGTAAACTAACAATTGCTAACACAAATGGTCCCTTTCTGATCATAGTTTGCGGTGGAATGAAAGATGCAATTGTCTGGAAGTGATGAATATGGGATCCATGCTGGCGGAAGAGTCAAAGGTCATCTTATGCAAAGGTCCTTTTCTCTCTGGCACCGTTTCCTTTGTATAGCATAGTTTGGCAGCTATCTCCTTGCACTTCGGCTACCTGCCAATGCAGCTGGTACTGTGCAACTATCTGGTACAGACTACAAAGCATCACTCAGCAACCAGCAGCTTCACATGGGGCCCCATTTGCAGGATGACAAAGAAAGACGGGCTATATGTTCTACCATCTATGCCCATTTAAAAAAAAACACCTCTTAAACTGCATGGCTGCAAGTTATTGCTAATAATGTAGCGGTGACTGGATCTGTATGATCTGTTCTGGGGGCAATGGTATCATCTTTGTCATGTGTGATATGGTGCAATCAATAGGGAATCAAATATTTGCTCTGTGTTCAGAGATATAGATATAAATAGATTAATGTTAATTCGCTGAGCATTCTCAAAAGTGAAAGAAACCTTTTCCCTCCAGGTCATCATTAGTGACCAGTAGCACAATCAACAATGACACCAATCATACTCCATTTAAGTGGGGGAAAGGGTATTGTTTTAAATCTTGTTTCAAGTGTCTTTAAGAGGCAGGGAAATGATTTTTGAAAAACAGGCAGCATGACTCCTATTTATTTGACAAAACTGAAAATCTAGAAGACAATTTGTGCAGCTATCATCCAAACTTGATTTTCTTATGGAAAAGGCAACACCATAATCATGACCGCAGGAGAAGTTTTTGGGTTGGTTTTGCCACACACAACAAACACACAGCGTGTTCCCACTCTTTTGTCTTATTTCTTCAGATCTATTGTGATCTATTGAGCCAAATGAAAGGACTATTTTGGCTAGGATGACACCCAGCCGCGGAGTTTCAGTTCCTTTCCCCCAGATGCCCATCGTGCCCAATGCCTACATAGAGAGGAGTTGAAATTCTCTTTGAGTGAAAGAAATATAGGAGGGATAAATTCTCTTCCCCTGCTGCAACACAGGAAAGCAATATTTTGTGCATTTTAAAATGAGTTCTTCCATATTTTAAACAGAACTCAGTGTGGTTCTTGAGCAGTAGAAATGGCACTGACATTCTCTCTCCCTCTGTTGACCACTTTAGCTTAGGTAGCCAGCCATAGATTTCATATCGCTAATTTTATATGTTAATGTACCAGTTTCTGTGTAAATTTGTATAGCCATAATGAAGACACTGGGGCAGATCTGCATCAGCACCAATTTGAAACTAGATCCCATTGCCATCAATGGATTATAACAATTTGCACTGTTCACACTGAATTCAGTTTCTATCCTATAATTTTTTTATATATATATTTTTGTGGTTGGAGGGCGAGAGAAATTAATTTAAAGCATGAGAAAACATAGAAGGCGTTCTTGGACTCTTCATACTTTTTATTATTATTATTTGCACTGTAGCCATATTACATATATGTAATCGTTTGGGCTTTTCCCCCATCCTCTTTGTGTGGCTTGCAAGGTTCTTGAAAAATACACTAACTTTTAAATGGAAGCAGGCAATGACAAATGATGATCAAAGATGCCACTGAAGAACCACTTCTGTTTCTTTCTTTCTTCTTATTCTTCTTCCTTTTTTTGTTGCAAATTACAGTCAAAATCTTAGGGAGATGAGACACAATAGGGGAGGTGAAAACCCCCGAGTCTTTGGTTTCTGTCTTTTTCCATTTGTCCCTGATACTCTGTTTCGTCACTTGTTCCGATATCAGCTACTTGAAATTGTTATATATAATTTAACGTTATACAGAAGCATTGTCATATCAAACATAGTGAAATGGATTCCAAAAACACCATCTGGTATTTGGGAATGCACTGTGAGTTGGGAACGTGAGAAGAGATATTCTTTGCCACTTTGCTTGGGATCCAGCCATTAGCAGTGTAATTGCCAAGGAAAGGTGACAGGCTTCAGGCAAGTGGGTATTTTTCCTTCCCCAGCCTATTAACTCTATGAGTCCTAAACCAAACACAAGAGACATTTTCAGGACATCCTTGTTTTTACAAATGTATTTTTTGTTAATGGGGCAAATTAAACAACCATAAAGGTTATTATTGAACCACTAAGACGGGGAGAATAAATTGAAGAATCAGCTTGTTGAGATAAGAGTTGAAATTGAGGCACGTCTGTCTTTAAAGCTGCAGCGTGCATTAGAAGTGGATTTGCAATGATTAGATTTTTTACAAGCTTTATCCAAACGTTCATTTAAAAGCCACCGTTGGTTTCTTCTAATCCACCCGAAATTGCAAAGTCCATGTTGTTTAGGTCATCTGTGACCATTCTAAACAGTATTTATCTGATGCAATCTGAGTTCAAGATCCAAAGCACTGTGGAAAACTGTAGGGAGACTTCAGACTTGGTGATCAGGCTGTTTCTTCCCCTGCAACCCCTTCTCCTTCCATCCCTGTGCCTTATGGGAAACTGCTTTTGAAACAGAAGGAAATTACTACAGGATTTTGTGATATGGCATGGGACTGACTATTCAAAGCAGGAAAATAAGTTAAAAGCTCTGCACTAGACCAGTCAAAAGCAACATTTAGAACCTGTCCTGCATTCTCTGTCTTCTTCATCTTTGCTACCTGTTCTGTATTTTGCAAACAATGCATGAAACTCAGTTCTGAAATCACATAATATATTGAGGAGTTAGACGGAAGCAAAAGTCTACTTTTTTGTTTTCGTAATCTTCATAATGACTTCATTTTGATATTATAGTCTACAATCACCTGTCACAGGGAGGAAACTGCAGCTAGGAATCTGAGCACAAAAGAGATGGAGTGATGTTAATTTATGATAAGTTGCACCCTGCTACTGCTACTTGAATATATAGCTATGTAAATATGCACCATCTAAATGTCTGAGCCATGATTTACATAAAATTAGAACGTGGGTTCTGCATTTTAAAATAAACACTACATGGCTTGGACCTGTCTGCATTGCAAACCAACTCCTCTCTTCTTTCTCCTCCACTGCAGTCTTGATCAGGCCTTCCATGCATGCCTTGTGTATAAATAGGGACTCCTTCTCTCTGATTCACCCAAACCCAAACATGTGCATGTGATGGAGGTGGTGCTTACCTTATTCACATTTTAATATGTTTTGTATATATATAGCCCAGACTTTGTCGTCATGAACAGAGTGGCTCCTTCAATCTGTGGAAGGCTTCTGATTCAGCAAAGAAATCCCACTGGTGTGGCAGAGGTGGAAGCAATTGCTGTTGATTCCCCCTTTCCCATGGAAGTCCCTGTGCACTCTGAAAGCCGGCTTCACGGAATGGTGGTGGCACTGGAGGCTAAAGGGGGAAGGGGGAATCGGCAAAAATATCAACCCAGGACCACTGGATCCATCCCAATATAATTATAACCAAGATGTTTAAAATCCTGATGCTTGTAGAATGAATTTAATTAAATGTATAATTGCAATGAAACCTGCTATTCTAAATGTACATATAATACACATGGATTTCATAAAAAATAAACTATGCATGTTGTATTCAATACTGCTGCTTCTATATGCTTGAAGAAAGAAAGTGGTGCATTATATATGCACTCACATTTGATGTGATCCATGTGTATTTTGTCCTGGAGGAGCGGTGTGCATACTCAAGTACAAAGATTAACACACAAAAAGTGGCTATAAGGGCCTACGCATGCATATTATGACTTGTACGGGTTAAGAACTTAATTCGTTCCAGAGGTCCGTTCTTAACCTGAAACTGTTCTTAACCTGAGGTACCACTTTAGTTAATGGGGCCTCCCGCTGCCGCCGCGCCGTTGCCATGCGATTTCTCCTCTTATCCTGAAGCAAAGTTCTTAACCCGAGATACTATTTCTGGGATACTGGAGTCTGTAACCTGAAGCGTCTGTAACCTGAAGCATCTGTAACCCGAGGTACCACTGTACATGTATGTGAGTCTTCCTGCCCCACATGCCACAGATAGAATGTCCATGCTAGCAGCAGTAGATGGCATGGTGGAGTGGTAGAGCT
This sequence comes from Podarcis tiliguerta, assembly GCF_965153285.1. Lineage (NCBI taxonomy): Eukaryota > Metazoa > Chordata > Lepidosauria > Squamata > Lacertidae > Podarcis > Podarcis tiliguerta. The sequence goes on from NC_139539.1 coordinate 58,694,271, forward strand.
CACTTGACCTCCAATCAGTTGTGTTATTACTGCTTGCCAGGAGAGATTGGGGAGGCAGCAGCAGCAAGGTTGGCGTGGTGCAAATGCACCAATGGATTGGCTCCTGGGTGGCTCTTATTTATTTATTTTCTTTCTTTCTTTCTTTGCAAAAAGAAATAAAAGAGATTTGAAGTTTGAAAATAATGCCTTTCAACTTAGTCAGTTCACACATTCATATGCAAGTCATCAAGGCCCACTCCTTTCCTTTTTTCATTTGCTCCGGTAAGTTGTTCCCACAGAGTCCTAGCTCCAAATGATGCCGTGTATCTCTTCACACCTTGATTTATTTTCATACCAACCTTGCTGAGTGAGGGCTGTTCGGCAGCTACGAGAAAAGTAAATTCAGTGTTAAGAGATAATTAGGGGAAGGTTCAAAAACTAAAACTGCCAATATCATAATGCATACCCATAATACAGTTCTATGTGTAGCACCACACTTTTTGATTCTCTGCTGGTTTGGGTTGTAGCATCTCAAAATGGATATTGTGCCACCAGGAAAAAAAGTGCAGAAAGGAGCAATGAAAATGATTGATAGTGTGGAGCATAACAAAATAAGAAGAGCCTGCTGGGTCAGGCCAGCGGTACCAACTAATTCAGCATCCTGTTCTCACAGTGGCCAACTAAAAGCAGGTGCTGAGGAAAGGTTACAGTCATAGGGACTTCCTAGGAAAAGCAGGACTTCCTAGCTTAGAAAAGAAAAAAAAGGGGGGGAAGAGGGACATGGAAGAGGTAGTTCTGTCATGCTTAGTTCTCCTGCACCACGAGAAGGCCATACCCTTCAACATTTCTCCAGTGAAAATGGGGGCATCCTGTTTAACAATAACAACAATTTTATTATTTGCACCCCGCCCAACTGACTGGGTTGCCCCAGCAACTATGGGTGGCTTCCAACGTACAGTGGATGCTCGGGTTGCAAATGCGATCTGTGTGGGGAAGCACATCTGCAACCCTCAGCGTCCACAACCCTCAGTGCCGCACCTGCGCATTCACGGGTTGTGATTTGGCGCTTCTGCGCATGCACAAAGTGCAATTTAGTGTTTCTGCACATGCGCAAGCTCCGAAACCTGGAAGTAACCAGTTCTGGTACTTCCAGGTTTTGGAGCATCCTGTCAGGGAACTGCCATCGGCAGGACAGGAGGTGCAAAGGCTCTCTGAGGTAGAGAGAGACGTAACACCTGAAGAGGGAACCAGTAGGGGGCGAACAGGAACGTCAAGGGAAGGAGAGTCGGAGGAATGGCTCAGAGACGCTTCCAGCGAAAACAGTGGGGAGGTCTCAGGACCTCCTATAGGGACACCCATTCCTCGCCGGAAACTGTCACGCAGAGAGTCCAGAAGACGTGTTTCCGTTAAGGAGCTTTTATGTTGGAAACATTTCCGAAAGCAACCACTTTCGGATTCTGCTAGCGATTGACGCAGCCATGCTGGAGGGGCTCCGTCACAGGCAGAGGTTTGAGAACCTGTTCAAACTCTGAGGGACTTGCAGTTTACGCACAAGCAGCTCTTCATCCCATCACAGCAATCCGAAAGTCACCGAAAGCTAGCTTGTGCCAGGGAGAGGCATCATGAGCGAACCAGCCGGAACCGGAGGAGCAGGAGCAGCTGGAGGAAGTCCAAGCCTGGAGGAAAGGTACAGGACATTGGAAATCCAGCTTGCCTTGCAGACGGCGAGGCTGGAGGAGAGGAGGGCTCAGGATGCAGAAAGGGGGAAGGAGAAAGCCACCCCGCTCACCAGAAAGATGCCAGGATTGGTGCAGAAATTTGGGGGGGACCCCAGAAACTATCATGCCTTTAGGACAGAGATGCAATACGCTCTCAATCTGCAATTTGATGACTTCCCTGATGAGGAATCGCGAGTGGCTTTTGTAATTAGCCATCTCGAATCAGGGGCGAAGGACTGGGTTAGACCCTTGATGGCAGCAAATAATGAGATCCTAAAGGACACAAGGAAGTTTTTTCGTGCCATGGACCTGATGTTTTCCAGCGACATTGAGCAGGGAGGGGTGCGAAGGCAGTTAATGGCTTGCAAACAGGGGAACCGGACTGTCCGTGAGTACTGGACTGAGTTCACTATGTTGATTCATAGATTGGGGTGGGACCTGTCTGCGGAGCCCATTCAGATGCTTTTCGAAGAAGGGCTCTCTTCGTCCTTAAAAGATGAACTTTCCCGGACCCCCAGAGCGGAGTCTATGGACCAGCTGACTAAATCCGCGCTGGCCATAGGAGCGCGCCAGGAAGCGAGGGCTTTGGAGAAGCGGGAGGGGAAAGGAGAACGTTGGAGGGAGCTCCGCATTCCAGACATTCCAGAGCAGCCTTTCCCGCCGGCAGAGCCGATGGAAGTGGGAACAGCGCGGGCGCGCGCAGTTTCAAACCTCGGTGAAGGGCGGAAGAAGGAGGGAAAGAGCGCCAAGAAATGTTATCTCTGCCAACAGCCAGGACACTTTGCCAGAGTCTGTCCACGAAGAAAGGAATGGCAAGGCATGGCAGGAGCTGTTGGGGGAGAGGAGGAGGAAAGCAAGGAGCAAGTAAAAGCCAACGCCTGGCTGCCGTCGGGGCACAGCAGCCAGGCCCAAAAGCAGTGAAAGTGCCCTCACCAGAACCTCCCAGACCTGCTCTAGTGATAGAGGTGTTGCTAGAGCTGCCAAACGGACACCCCCTACAGATCAAGGCCCTTCTGGATTCAGGCAGCTCCTGTAATTTCATGAGTAAGGAGTTCGCAGCTGAGCACCAGATACAAACCCTCCCCTTAAGTAAACCCCTGCAGGTGACCACGATTGACGGCAGAGAGCTGTTGGGAGGAGAAGTGAACCAACAGACAGTCCCCATGATAATGAGGGTGGCAAGGCACACCGAGAGGATAGCGTTTAATGTGGCCACCTTGGGAGGAGCTCCCATCATTTTGGGGATGAGCTGGCTGGCACTACACGATCCTCTAGTGGGCTGGCATCAGAGGGTGGTCTCCTTTGGGTCAGCGCATTGCCTAGAACACTGCAAGCAGGGGAAGGATCCAGGGGAAGCCAGGCTCACCCTAGCTGGGATGGAGGTAATGAATAAAGGGGAGGTGCCTCCGCAATATGCAGATCTGAGCAACGTATTTAGCGAAAGGGAAGCGGACAAACTGCCACCGCATAGACCCTTTGACTGTCAAATCAACCTACTCCCTGGGGCTCAACTCCCAGTGGGCAAGCTGTACGCCATGTCAGACAGGGAGATGCAGGAGCTGAGGGAGTTCATTGACAAAAACCTGAAGCGAGGTTTCATCAGAGAGTCCCGAGCGGTGGGGGGCAGCCCAGTGTTTTTTGTGGACAAAAAAAACACAGATAAGCCGAGACTTGTAGTGGACTTCAGGGCGCTAAATGCCGTGTCGGAACCCCTGGCTTTTCCTATGCCCCGAATTGATGACATTCTGACCAGGGTGAGGAAGGGGAAGATTTTTACAAAACTGGACCTGCGGGGGGCGTACAATCTGATACGCATAAGGAAGGGGGATGAATGGAAGACCACCATGTTCACCCCTTTGGGAGCATTTGAATACCTCGTAATGCCCTTCGGTCTCCAAGCCGGCTCCGCATGTTTTCAAAGTTTTATCAACCACGTCTTGGGACCTTTGCTCTACAAGAATTGTGTGGCCTTTTTGGATGACGTGTTGGTGTATTCGGAAGATGAAGAGCAGCATGTGAGGGACGTGAGAGAAGTGTTGGGCCGGCTGCAAGCCAATCAGCTGTGGGTGAAACTGGAGAAGTGCCAGTTTCATGCCAAGGAGGTGGAATTCCTGGGGTACCGCTTGTCAGACAAAGGATTGGCCATGGATCCAGGCAAGGTCCAGGCGGTGCTGGAATGGAAGACACCGAAGACCAAGAAGGATGTGCAAAGATTCCTGGGGTTTGGGAACTTTTATCGGAAGTTCATCAAGAACTTTGCACACTTGACGGCGCCCATCACCGACTGCCTCAGTAGCAAGAAGAAATTTGTTTGGACGGCGGAGGCGGAGCGAGCTTTTGAAGAACTGAAAAGGGCTTTCGCCTCGGAAGAACAACTTCTGCATGTGGACCTACAGAAGCCCATGAGAGTGGAAACAGACGCGTCAGACCGAGCGGTAGGGGCGGTACTTCTTCAGCCGGGAAGAAATACGTCGGAGTGGAGACCGTGTGCCTTCTTCTCGAGGAAGCTGAATAAGTCCGAGCGGAACTACACGGTGTATGACAGGGAACTACTCGCCATTCACGAAGCGTTCCGGAGGTGGAGACATTTATTGATTGGGGCACAACACAAGGTGCAAGTGTGCACCGACCACAAGAATTTGGAGTATTGGAGAACAGCTCGAGTACTCAACCAACGACAAGTGAGATGGGCACAGGAATTTTCCAAATTCCACTTCGAGATTTGTTATGTACCAGGCCCAGAGAACGTCAGGGCGGACGCTCTCTCACGCAAACCAGAGTATTTGGAGGGGGAGGGGGCAATCGAAGAAAGACATGTCATTCCTGAGGACCGCTGGGTGTGTGGGGCGGCGCTGGTGGGGAGACGAGAACTGGTAGAGGAAACGGAAAATGACGAATATGCCCAAAATAAGCTCAGAGGTCTCAGGGGAGAGGGTGAGAGCCCGGAGGGTTTTGAGGAAAGAAACGGGGCATTGTATTACAAAGGGGCACTGTATATACCAGAAGGTGAATTGAGAGGGAGGGTACTCAAGCAGTTGCATGATAGTCCCACGGCGGGACATTTTGGACAACACAAGACCATGTGGATGGTCACCAGGGAATTTTGGTGGCCCAAGGTGAGGGAAGATGTAAAGGAGTATGTAAGAGGGTGTGACCAATGCCAGAGGGCCAAGGGGGAAAGAAGGGCGCCGGCAGGGTTATTAGAACCATTACCCACGCCAGAACGGCCTTGGGAGGCGGTATCAATAGATTTTATGACGGATCTGCCCAAATCCAAGGGGAAAACGGCCATTATGGTAGTAGTGGACCTGTTAACTAAGATGTGCCACTTTGTAGCATGTTCACATGCAGTCACAGCGGAAGAAACAGCGAAGTTGTTTGTAGAACACATCTTCCGGCTGCACGGCGCCCCCTTGAGGGTGATCTCAGACCGCGGCAAACAATTTACTTCCAGGTTCTGGAGGAAGCTCATGAGCTTGCTGCACGTGGAAGTCAATTTTTCGACTGCCCGGCACCCTGAAACCAACGGGCAGGCGGAAAGAGCAAATGGCATCCTCCAACAATATCTGAGGTGTTATGTCAATGACAGAGAGAATGATTGGGTCGAAAAGCTGGCGCTGGCAGAATTTGCCTACAACAATGCGGAGCATGTGTCCACAGGGATGAGCCCCTTTTTGGCCAATTACGGGTGTCACCCCAGGGCATTCCCAGGGGAGGGAGGCGAGAGATGGAGCGTCCCAGCGGCCGAACATTTTGTAGAAGAGATGGAAGCGATCCATCGTCAGCTTCAGCTCAACTTAGAAAGGGCCAAGGCACAATATAAGAAGCAGGCAGACAAGAACAGAAGGGAAGGTGAAACAATAAGGGTGGGGGATCAGGTGTGGCTGTCCACCCAAGGGTTGCCGTTCAAAGGGGGTTGTAAAAAATTAAGACCCAAGAGATTGGGACCCTTTGAGGTCATTCAGCAGGTCAACCCAGTGGCTTTCAAACTCCGGTTACCCAGCCACATGAAATTGCACCCAGTGTTCCACAGGTCGTTACTGTCACCGTACAAGGGGGGAGGTGAAGGGGAGTACACCAGGGGACCAGTCTTGGAAGAGAGGGAAAGCAGTAACCATGTAGCGGAAATCCTCGATTCCAGGTGGAAGGGCAATCAGGTGGAGTATTTAGTGGCGTGGGAAGGGGAACCGGAGTCAGAAAACACCTGGGTGACTGCAGAGGAGGTCAATGACGAGGTTTTAACAGAAACGTTCCACCAAAGATTCCCGAGGAAACCACAGCCGGTAGCAAGGTTTAGGAGGGAGTATTTCGGCACCACAGACGAGGAAGAGGAACTGGAAGGATTCGCGGAGTCGGAGTTGGAAGAAGGAACGGACTCAGATGACGAGGAGTACCGAGAGACTAGGAACAACAACAAGTGGAGAAAGGTGTTCGAAACTTCAGACGATGAGGAAGGTTCTTTCCGGGGTTTTACCTCCTCCCAACCCGTAGGGGAGGAGACGGGAGGGGGTGAAGGGGGCCCTGGAGGGGAGGTGGATGTCAGGGAACTGCCATCGGCAGGACAGGAGGTGCAAAGGCTCTCTGAGGTAGAGAGAGACGTAACACCTGAAGAGGGAACCAGTAGGGGGCGAACAGGAACGTCAAGGGAAGGAGAGTCGGAGGAATGGCTCAGAGACGCTTCCAGCGAAAACAGTGGGGAGGTCTCAGGACCTCCTATAGGGACACCCGTTCCTCGCCGGAAACTGTCACGCAGAGAGTCCAGAAGACGTGTTTCCGTTAAGGAGCTTTTATGTTGGAAACGTTTCCGAAAGCAACCACTTTCGGATTCTGCTAGCGATTGACGCAGCCATGCTGGAGGGGCTCCGTCACAGGCAGAGGTTTGAGAACCTGTTCAAACTCTGAGGGACTTGCAGTTTACGCACAAGCAGCTCTTCATCCCATCACACATCCGTATTCCGAAAACTCGTAAGCTGAAGTGTCTGTAACCCAAGGTATGACTGTATATAAAACATTAAACATTTTTTTAAAAAACCTTCCTTATACAGGGCTGCCTTCAGATGTCTTCTAAAGGTTGTATAGTTACTTATCTCCTTACCCTCCAACGTTTCTCCATTGAAAATAGGGACATCCTAAGGAAAAGCGGGACAATCAAATCAGAAACTGGGATGGCTTCTGTAAATCTGGGACTGTCCCTGGAAAATAAGGACACTTGGAGGGTTTGGAGGGCCATTAGCAGCCACAGAATTGTATGATCCAGGCAGAAGTAGCCAGCACACTGTATGCAGTTGCAGATCACCCAGAATGTGGGTGAGTTTGGGCACACTATAAGCAATATTTGTCTAGCGCACCTACGCATGATCCATTCCAAGGGTTACCAGATGTCCACATGCTCATGTGGTTCATAAGCCCTGCATCCTCTGCTTCCCTTCACCATGGAGCACTTTGAACTGAACATAAAAAAGCAGTAGTAATCTCCCTGCTGTTCCACACTCCAATTCCTGTTCCTCATTTTATGGCAATCAGATCGTGCAGACACTCAGTTGTGGAAGATATTTTTAAAGCAGCAGCATCTGGCTGCTTGGCAGAGACTCAGCAGGCAGTTGGGTTTGGTTGCTTTGGATTTGCTTCTGGATCTGTCACATGTTTTGGCTCCGGGGGGGGGGGAGGAAATAGTCTGGGCAGTCTTGCTTCCTTGGACATATTTCTTATTTGACTCACCTTTTGGTTCCGAATTGTGCATTTCCATTCATTTGCCAGCAAGCAATGACTTCAGCGGATCCCTGGCTTTGTTTACAGAAAAAAATGCTTGTGTCCTCTATTTTTTCTGCATGACTCACATACAGATCTCTGCTCACGTTACAGCTGCACAAAGCTTGCCAGCAGAGGTGGACGTGCTTGCGAGGAGAGTTGTTGGCACAGCATTCAAACCTCTATCAGGCTACGATCAGGCTTATCTCCTCCTGAGAAGTAAATTGTCATCCTCCGAGAGGCCAACAGTTCCAACAAGAGGCTCTCTTCCTTCCCCTCCACAAACCAAGCTAACGCATTCAGCGCTTCCCAAACACTTTTGTTTAGAGGTGGTGGCTTGTTTTAGTTTTGTGTTTTCATTGAAATCTGCCCGGCTGGTTAGATTCACAAGCTGCAATGGTCATTTTTAATAGATTCCAACAATTCCTTGCACAGAGCACTGATGGAGTACAAAACAGTAGTCCCGTGCTAGAAAACCCCTTGATCAAAATTACTCCTCACTTTGCAGTCTATTCTGTGATTCACCAGTATATGAGGGTAGGTGTGCTGGTGTCAAAGATAAGGCTTGCCACAAGTATATGTGACAAATATGTTATGACAACTACAGAATTGTTGATAAAGTCGACAGGTGTTAAGGAACAAGGGAAGTACATACAGTAGTACCCATGAGCCACAGTATGCTTGGCACTGCATACCAGGTGCCCAAAGTCTGCTTTGCTTTGCGCAACGGACTAAAGAGTCATTGTGTGTTATTCAAATCACAATGCAGTGGAAGAATTCTGGTCAATACCACTTCCAATTGCAGACATGAGAGGGGAGTGACTTTCTCATTTTTTATTCATTTATTTAAGAAATTTAAGAAATTTTGAACCTTTTAGAATTTGCATGTATTTATTTAACTTCTCATAGCAGCCCACATGATGGAGAAAAAAAAATAAAACCAAGCGGGCCTTGCAACTAACAATGGTAGCAGTGTTCCAGCCAGCCATTCACCCTTCCAGGATACTCCCTTGTATTCTGCTATGGCATTGTAGATCTACACCCATCAGATATTCAGTATCCTGAGGCCACTAAGCATGCTGGGCTGTCCCCCTCCCTTAAAGTTTTTGTTCAGTTTTGTACTTCTGTAAACCTTGGAATTCCACTGAGCCGGCTGGTTCTCCCATCCCCTGTTTTGTTTCTCAGTGTCCCTGTTTCAGCTACATTTTCATCAGCGGTCACCTCCTGAGGTTACTACTAGAAGGAGAGATAAGTGTACAGCACAAATCAGGAGCAGCAAAAAAGAACAATAAAGCAGATGAAGCTAGCACAGACTGCACAAAAACTCAACATCTACAAGGCCTCAGCAAATGAGCACCAAAAGCTCACCAAGTTCAATGCGTCGCAACGGAAAGAGTTGGAGCACCATAACTGAAAGGTGTCTCATCTCAGCAGTGGAGCCTGAAAGGGGCCCTCTGAAAAGTATCTAAATAGCCAGGGAGCTTCATGTGGGCAAATGAGACCCCTGCATAAATGCGTCCTCTGCATTCCCCACAAAGGGGAATCTTTCTAAATCTTTCTGATCTGCTAATTTTCTGCATGATCCCTGGCATGCTATTTTACAAAACATAGAGGGCATTTTTTTGGAGTTTGGGTGAGCAGTTATATATGGAGTAGGATTGCTATGAGAAGGGGCATCAGCAGCAAGCATAAACGTGGTAGGATAAAAGCTTACATTCATGGTTTCAGCACCCTGTACTATGCAGCAAAGTGAATATGGCATTAGAAACATCTGGTTGTCAACCAGATATAGCTACATTTGAGCTTCTTCCTTACAAGTCATTGGGTTAAAGCTACATACGTATTTAGCAGAACCCTTGGTGCTTCCAATATCTGCTACAGTATGCATAATTATGGATTTCAGAATGTGGGAGGTTGTTTTTAAAGTATCTCTGTGGTTTCACCTAACAAATGTTAGTTTCACAGAAGTTTATCCCTTTGACCTGCTGTAGCAAGTCAAGATAATCCAGAATTTTTACAACTATCAAGGGACTGACAGAAACAGGTGGATTCCCAGCAGGGAACAACAGCAAATTCTTCAGTTCTGTGTGTGTGGTGTTTTTTTTAAAGAGACCAAACTAAGCAAAATTAAACCAAAGTATATTTAAAATAAGAGTCATTTAGCATGTGGTGTCCAGAGCTACTCTATTAATTATATCAGGTCAATTTTTCATATTTGTTTTATTTCTTTGTCCTCTCCTTCAAAGTAGATAATTTATCATCATGAATGCAGAGGGCAATCCTCTTTTAACTTATGACTCGTTATAAAGCTTCCTTTGCTGTGCTTTTGAAGTTTCTTACCATGCTTTCAAACATTTGAAATAGGTTTTAAGACTGGCACACTCAAAATTAGTAGACACAACCTTTGATTTATTCACAAGCAGCCTAAATATTCTAAAACGTGTTATTCCATATATTATTCTTTGTGAGAGAGCTTTCATTCTGCAAACTGTATATTCGGGGTAGTTGAAAGAAATGGCTTGTCCTCTCTGTACCCAAAATGGGAAAGTTTTTAATGACTTTTTAAAAACATTGTACATACTGTATTTATGTCCTACAGTGGGCTGGTCCAAATGTTGCTACTGCCACACAAGACTCACTAAAAAAGTTTTTCACCTTTGCGGTGTTCCATGTGGAAGGGAGAACATCTAACATCTTATTGCCACACAGGTCTCTCCAAATACATACAAACAGAAGCAAAAGGGAAGGGTGCCTCAAAATAGTAATATAAAATATAATCTTATAAAATGATAAAATGCCTTTATATAAGTAGTTGGATACCCAATGCACTTCAGTAGCAACTTTCCACAGAGACACATGAATATAGTTCTCCTTGAGGCTTCATTCCACAAGATGGTGTAATCCTGCACATCATCTTTCACCAACCAGTGGTCCTCCAGACGGCTTGGACTACAATTCATATCAGCCTTGGCTAATGTGCTATACGTGTCTACACAGAGGTAAGTCCCGCTGAATTCAGTGTGACTTGCTCCCAGGTAAGTGTGTAATAGAACTGCAGACAAATATGTTTTTGATGTCACTGCTTCTGTGTGGAACCACGCCAGTTCAAAGGGTGTGTGGCAATTTTGTACTGGCCCAGATAGTCTAGTCAAAGGGAAGCTAAGGCTTCTCTATCAGAGTGGCCAAACCATTCTTTTTCACAATAAGGCTTGGCAAACAATATAGGTATTATGGGGTCATCGAGCTTGGCTTTATTGTTATTGGTTTATCTGCTCTGTTGTCACAAAGAGACAGGGCAGCTGTGGGCCCAGCAACTAAATATTAACCCACTATTTTAATTCTGTATACTGTAAGTTGCCATGGTATGGGAAAGTAGCCTTGAGGGATAGCTCAGCCAGTAGAATAGCTCAGTCGGTTCGAGCCCAGTGTTGGGTGAAAGATTCTTGCATTGCAGGGGGTTGGACTAGATCTGTGGTCCCTTCCAACTATGATTCAAGAAATAAAGTGATAATGGTGATAAATGGGATGTGGGGGGAAACTAAACACTATTATATATGAATATGAATATAACTATACAGTGGTACCTCGGGTTACAGACGCTTCAGGTTACAGACGCTTCAGGTTACAGACTCCGCTAACCCAGAAATATTACCTCGGGTTAAGAACTTTGCTTCAGGATGAGAACAGAAATCACGCGGCAGCAGCGGGAAGCCCCATTAGCTAAAGTTTTACCTCAGGTTAAGAACAGTTTCAGGTTAAAAATGGACCTCCAGAACGAATTAAGTTCTTAACCCAAAGTACCATTGTATAAACATAGTGTACCATGGGCTTTCAGATGAAAAAAAACAAGATTTTTAAAAGTTTGGAAACCTTTAAATAGCAAATCATTGGTGCTTGACAGACTGGTATTTGTTGCTTACAGTATAGGGTCTGTTTTTAATGCCTTAGTCCAAAAGTCACCTCCAAGTCCTGGGAAGTGTTCCCCAATGAATGTGCTGGAATGTGGGGCAAGGCAGATGGAAGAGCTTGCCACCACATGCATTTATTTGAACTCTGTCCACGTGATCCCACCATGCAGATTCCTGTTATAAAAGCCCAGGTGAATAAATAAGCTGGAAATAAATGCATATCTTACACCAAGTTACAGGTGTTCTCTTCCCCAGGAGGACTGTCTATCTTTGAATTGCTGACCTGCTTGGGCATTAGAAGGAGCCAACCACACCTCTCCTTGCCAGAGACAGGGGAGAGGGAAAACCTCTCATTAAGACCCGGATTGAGATTTATCCAAAACTGACAAAAATTGTGAGGCAGGGCTTCCTCTTGGCACAATTCGTTAGCTGAACAGAAGCCAAAACATCAGTCAGCTTCACTAAATTTAACTCTGGTCTGTGGTCCCAGCTTGGTGAGTTAGTGTTTAATCTATGCTCAATTATGGATTTAGTCTGTGGTTTAACGTATGTGGCTGAAGTGTGGAGGTTCTTTTATAGGCTTTTCACATTTGTATCCCTAGCTGGATGAGAGACTTGTGTGCTCAGTGAACAGTTCCGCCCCAGATGCAGCTGCCAGGACTGCACAGGTGCATGTCCCTATTAGAGGGGGCATGGAAGAGGCTGGAATTACAATTTCAAATAGCCTTCTAAATTGCTAAACTGAATGATTTCTGGTAAGCTTGTATGTTCCCACACATTAGACTGAGGCTCCTTCTGCAGCACAGGTGATGGAGAGAAGTTCTGCAGTAGAAATATAGTGAAACCTTCCTTGTGGTAGACACTTGTACATGCAAACTGATATTACATGAGGAGGAGGAGGAGGAGTTTGGATTTGATATCCCGCTTTATCACTACCGTAAGGAGTCTCAAAGCGGCTAACATTCTCCTTTCCCTTCCTCCCCCACAACAAACACTCTGTGAGGTGAGTGGGGCTAAGAGACTTCAGATAAGTGTGACTAGCTCAAGGTCACCCAGCAGCTGCATGTGGAGGAGCGGAGACGCGAACCTGGTTCACCAGATTACGAGACTACTGCTCTTAACCACTACACCACACTGGCTCTCTTTTTTAAATAATTTTTATTAGTTTTCCAATATACCCCCAATAATAGCCTAAATATATAAAAGAAGCTCAGAATAAACAAACCATGGGCTTCCCTCTCCCCAACCAATTCTCATGCTGAAGAAAATCTTATCTCAATTCAAACTTTTGATCCATGTAGCTGGTATATTCGGCCATATGTTGTTGGAACCCTTGTCCACCATGCCCTTTAAAGGGCATGACTTTAAAGCCAATTAAAGATCCCATTAAATAGAGAACCTCTGCTTCTTAATGGTGGCATATGAGGGTTTTTGCCAGGCAAAGTGCATTTGCACTCAGCACCTCCCTGCCTTCCATATTCCATGCCAGAGCGAGAACCAGGTACCGAGATGACCTGCGAGTGAAGCCCATTCCCCCCATACCTGGGGGCAATTTGTAAGGATGATTTACCCTCTGTCATCCTTGTTTTCCGTTCGTCGACGATCCCCCGCTGTCATGGGGGCTGCATCCATTCAGGCAGGTGGGACCGGAAGCCTACGTGAGAGAGCTTTACAGTTTGAAAGGCCCTAGATGACAAGATGTGGGCAAGATTGTGCTTTGATAGGAACAGTCCTGTGATCAGATAATTATGACAGGAAAGTTGCAGAGAAGTAATGAGTTCATGTAATGACGTTAACATTTTGAAAACACCACCTGTCCTCCAGTTGTTGCTCTTTTTAGCCAATTAGCAAAATAACTGGTCATGCTGACATGATCCATCAAGACCAGCTATTTAAGCAAGTTTGTCGTAGTAGGATATTTCTGGTTTGTTTTTGTTTAATGGCATGGGAATGAATGTCATATTTGGCCTCACCTCAAACAGCAAGATACAGTCAGTGCTGCGGAGATCAGTGGCTGCGGCTAAAATTGACTATGACCTTTCTGTTTATGTCGTTAGATGATTTTGAAGTGACTCCCACCACCAACACCCGATAGCCTTTTCAAGAGTGAGCATACACATGCTTTTTAAGTGGTTACTTGTTCTAGTTTGTTGCTTTTGGTTATCTACCAGTTTGTTTTAATTTGGAGGCAGTGGTGGGGTGGAGCTGACTTGGTAGCATCAGTCACCAGTCAGCAATTGATGTAGTACTTTCATACATTCATACCATCAGAATAGGATTAATTTAAAGCTTACCTGATGTACAGTATTAAATATGTTGGCCACCAATAGTTATTTCAAGTGAGGAGCACAGGAGAGGAAACACTGACAAGCCAAGCTTTTCATCCACAACTTGACCAGTGTCAGATAAAAGTTGATGAAACCTCAGCAAAATAGTTTTTACATTTAAAAAAAAAAAGATTATGGATGTTCCTAAGCTACCATTTTTAAAAGGCTACAATGGAAAGTGTATGATTTGCCTAAAACTGGAAGGAGTCAGGGAAAGGGGCTTGTACATTTCCCCCTATAGTTTGATCGCTGACATTGCTAGGAGCTCAGAGAACAAAGCAGTGAGTTTGGTGAAAGTATTATTTGGCTATTTAGTAACTATGAATACACAAATTTTACTTTCAGACCTCAAAAGATATTTGTTAATATTAACACACATATGCTTGATTTTCTTTTTTAAGGCTTTGGGAAGTTCTTTGAAATATTTTTAAATATCTCTCTATACTCAGCATCTGTTGGGACTATGGATGGAACTGGTTAAAATAGCTCTGCTGGCTTAGATTTAGCACTCTGGTCTCTGAGCAGAAAGTGGTTTTTATATAGACCGTTTAAGTGTTAATTCTGAATTTCCTATATTTTGCTGGTTCAAACCAGACTCCTGACATCATTATGTTTCTTGTTTTCACTTGGACTGCAGTCTGTTTTTATTAGCCAGAGGGGGGGAATATTTAAAGTGGAAATAAATTTTTCATGGAAGTGTTGACATGACAGGAGTTCTCTGTGTGTGTGTGTGTGTGTGTGTGTGAGAGAGAGAGAGAGAGAGAGAGAGAGAGAGAGAGAGAGAGAACGCCACAGACACTTCTTAAAATCTGAAAAATATTTGGCCAGATAAAGATTAATTGTCCCAAACATTCTTGTCTGATGGCAAATAATGAGTTTGCCATCCGATAGGTCCATGCCTAATAATAGACACTCTTGTGTGCTAGTAAACTTAACACCATTTTAATAGAATGGAAATTGAAACCTAGGTTCATACAATAGAAGCTTCAAGAACTGGAACTAAATCAGTATACATTAAAATGAAACTAATTAATCATCATTTGTGATTGTCATTTGTAATCACTTAATAAAATTATTATTAATCCTCATTTGTCAGGATTTGTCTTTAGGAGTAGTACAGGATGTACACCTTGCCATTCATAACTGCATTATGCAGTTGCATCTCTTGTAGGAGATGAGGTGACCATGTAAATAAATGCATGGAAAATGTCCAACTCCATTTGTTTATCAAGGCAGCCCACAGTGTCACATTTTGCAAAGAGCTGCCTAACTTAGGCTAATGCTGTGATGTCTCTTGTGTCTAAGATTTCGAAGATATCTTAAGACAAGGACTTCACTACAAGGGCAAATACAAAAGCACTTACGGCTTGGTTTTGGTTTCCTAAATGAAGAGCCAATTTAAAATTGGCCAAGTCGTTTTGCAATGGAAAATAGAAGCTTCCTCATACTAATGGGAAGACTGTGTTTTTAATTGACACTCAATCAATGTTTTTATTAAGCGTTTTAAGATAAAAGTAGATTTTATTGCTTCCAAAGAAAAGTAGTTAAGCTACTCTAAAGAGAGGAATCCCAAGCTACAGTCACATCATGAATGACACGGGATGTTGACGGGCGGGCGGTGAAGCTTGTATCAAATTTTCATTGGTGAAGATATTTCCACTTGTGCAATGGGTCTTACCCCACTTCCTCCCCTGATGTGTCCCTAAAATCTGTTTTAGGGTTTTCCCCAATCTTCTGGCGCACATTTGGGAATGACACAAGGTTCATGTTGGGGGAGGAGTGGGGCAAAAGTCCCATTGCACAAGCAATTATATTTGCTCTGACTGTCGCCTCATACTACATTAGATAGAAACCTAAGACTTTCACTCCATGTAATCCTTGTTTGTTTGTTTGTGATCAATAATCTTGTTTAATGCTTACATATTTTAAAAGTCATTTTTCACTGCCTTGTGACTAATGTGAAAGGTGGTATAGAAATGTGTTTTAATTTTTTAAAAATGTTTCTTGATTTCTTTGATACAAGCCACATTTGCATTTTTATTTGTTTTTCTATATGAGCAAGTGCAATTGTGTCCTCACATCTTTGCAGATGCCCACTAGCTTTTGATTTTGTTAAGATTGAGCATTAAAGCTAGTGCCATTTTATCTGCAAAAAGTTTTATAAATCAATTTATTTAAAAGGACATATTGTAATGTTGTACGGGAGGTGCTAATGATAATTATTATCATCTGTAAAAGCCTCTGGTAATTGCACCAGATACATGAAAGAAGCAGTGCTTTTCTATTATGTTCCTCTAGCGTAGCCTCAGATGTACAGAACATATCTCTTACATCACAGTGAAAAAGTTTATTATGACTTCTGTTAAAAAAGTGAAACTGATTTGAATATCTGGGTCCAAATATTTTTCTGCATTTAAAAAAAATCTGAGGCAACGACTAGGTTTTACATAATGGGAAACAAAAGCCCAACTATGGCAAAATAATTTTGCAAAAAGAAAGAAATAATTTTTAAGCTCTGTTTTTATGGTCAACAGCACTTTAAATTAGTACATCTGTTATTACAGTGTTTGAACTGTATTATTATGTGCCTGGGGAAGGTGAGTTAAGAGAGGGGAAGAGAGAGGGGCATCTTTCTTCTGGTGGAAACAGGCAGCGGTGATATGGTTGCAGGAACAATACAACACATGTCCAGTGAGGGAAAGAGGAGGGAGGGACTATTAAGTTCTGTCCCAGTCTTCTTCTCTACCTTGGGGAATGTGAGTGGTCATGCCAACTTGACAAGTGCTGCTGTTGCTTAATGCCACTAAGTTTGTAATAAAAAAAACAAACAGTTTTCTATTATCTGATCTTGGAGGAGGGAAGCAACCTGATATACATACCAAGCCATGAGCAGATGAACCTTAAGGAGTTGCCCTCTTTCAAATGTTTCCACTTGGATTTGGGGGACAGTACCAGCATAAGCTCAAAGTTTCCCTCACCATAGTCTCTTCAAAGGTTACCTTATGACCACCATGCTGAATGTGAGGTTGTTCCAATAAAGTCAATAGCCACAAACATGTGACAGGTCACACTCTGGATTTGGTGTTAGTGAAGAAAGTGGATTGATAATGGAGGGTTTTGTTGTGACCCTCTTGTCATTTCCTGAAGTCCAGGTATGAAGTTTCTATTCTGCTGTGTTAATGGATATTTAATTGTGCAGTTTGTTTATTAAGCTGAGCTGTTTTATATTTTATTACGGTTTTGCTTTAACTGCATTGTAAATTGTGCAGGGATAAATATTACAAAGCGCAGCAGATACATGCCTTAAATAATAAATAAATGAATGGCTACTTGTGAAGATATTACCACATGGGGGGGGGGATCTAATGTTCATTTTCACATTCTTTGACTTTCACATGGTTACGCCTCCCTTATACTATAACCAACTGCAAGCGAATGCCCAGAATAAAAACTGGGCATAGGAAATCAGTCTTAATCCTCAAATGGTAATTATATATTAAAAATCACATTGAAGTAAATGGAACTTTGGAATTGCAAGTGGGAGCAAGTTCAAAGTGGAAACATATCCCTTTGTATTAAATGTGTTGCTTAATGTTAAAGCTGAACCTAGAACCCCCTAAACTTGCATCTTGTCTTAGACTGCAATCTGCTTTCCATTTTACATGGTTCCTTGTGATGACTGGCATACTGCACCATAGGAACATGCAAGCATTCTTGGTATATTTATGTACCTAGTCAAAATCTTGTCTTGCATCTTTCGAGCTCCTGTCACCACAGTAACTGTGCCTCCCCTGTGGAAATGACAGTATTAATAAAGCTCTTAGTAATGAAGACTCTCCCTCCCCAAGTATCTGTGTATCCTCAATGAGTGATGACACTTGGAGCTTTGAAACTATCACTTGCTTAATAACTTTCCATCCTTTATTTTGGATCAAATCCATGGAAACAGAATGTGATAAGTGAAATCTAATGAGTGTCTTCAGGAAGGGATGGAGAGCTTCTGTTATTTCATTTCAGCCCTAAGAGTTTTAACTTCTGGCACTTTCGTCACATTTCCAAAGGGTAACAAAAGGTTTCTTAGATTCTCCCCAGCTCCCTCCCAGTTTTGTCATGCTGTATAGCACATTTCGTCAATTAAAACACAACTTCGGCCTAGCAATTACAACAGGGGCACGGATAAAGGCTGTTGCTGTGAGATTTCTCCTAGAGAAGGATATCTGGTCTGATGCAGGTAGGATTTATGGAATGACACATTAACAGCAACAACCTTCTGTGCAACCATTTAGCCACTGTTCCTCAAACAGTGGACCACGGCCCATCATTGGTCCTCACGCCACCTTCAGGTAGGTCTCAGTGTCATAGCCTGCCCAGCGCCTGGCTGTGCTTAAACCTTTTGGCTAGACCAGCGCCAGCACCAGCAACACCCTGCACAATGAGAAAAGTTGGCCATGAGACCATGAAATTTTGGGATGGGAGAGAGAGTAGGGAAAGAAGGTCTTCCTTCTCTGAGGGGAAGGGGCCAGAGGGGGTGTTGAAGAAAACTGGAATGTGTGATAAAGGATTGTTGTTGTTGTTTTAAAAATAATAAAGTGAGAATAAAAAGAAAAGGGATAAGAGACTGTAACTGTTATAGGGAGAAAACATGAATGCAAGAAAGGGCAAGGATGAGGAATGAAAGAAACTGGTAGTTTGTGGGAAAGAGATGAGGTACATGTTAAGCACAAAAGGATGACAGAGTAAATCAAGTTAGCATTCTTGGAGATACATGTGTGGAGAGAAAGGGAGGACATAAAACAAAAAGACTATTTAGGGTGGGGAAGTGAGTCTTTGGCTCACATGTACCCTGCCAAGTTGCTCCAAGCAGCCCCCAGGCCCCCCCACAGCAAAATTGGGCACTCTTCTCCCTGTGGCACAATGCCATTCCTATAGGAGGTCTTATTGTCAGTAAAGAGGAAGGACTTGGGTCCACTTGAGAGCAAAGATTTCCTAGCAATGATGCTGTGCCAGAGAGAGAAGAGATGCCTTAGATGGGGAAACAAATGGGCCAAAGGCAAGCAGAAATTGTCCCATCACAGCGCTGAGCTGAGTGAAAAGATTTATGCTCCTCTCAGACCAGTGCAATGATTGAGCTGAGGGTGGTGTGTACATGGATGTGTGATGTGTGCCTGCACGTTGTGTGTGACTGAAAAAGAGGGTGTGCAGCACATGTATGGGGGGATGTGTTTGTGTGGCACGCATCTGTGTGAGTGAGTGTGTGAGTGAATGAGACCACTTTGGCCATGACCACTCATGCAGGCATGCTGACATGCATTCCTCAAAGGTCAGCCACTCCAGATGTGGCCATCATGCCAGAAAGTTAGCCATCCCCAACTTAGATCCTGTGGATGAGCAAATTCTATCAAAAATGAGAAGTCTCGCACAAGCCAAAACACAAACAATGTGGGGCATTAATTAACGCAGGGTATAGATATGCAGCTATGTGACAGAGAAACCTCTCCAGTCAGCGTTACAATATAATGTGCAGGAGATCAATAACGTGTTCATCTTTCTCAATCAACTCCCACTGACCCTCATCTGCAAGAGAATGCACAGGTCGGTGAAGGAAGACTGGAGGAAATTTAAAGATTATTTACAGAAACATTATAAAATTATGAACGTTTGAGGTATCAGATTGAATGTACAAGAATGTTATTATAAAAACGACAATGTTACAGAAAGTATATTTAGTAAGACATAGGGAAATGTAAGGATAAATAAGACAATAACATTAATCTGAACCAAAGATACGCCAGAGGGAAAGAGTTTACTACCAGAATATAAGATCTAGAATACAGAGTGGGAAGGCATGGGGAAGTCGCAGACTTAAGTTAATGCTGAAGAATACAATGACATAATATTTGTTTTTAATTTTTTTTATTCTTATCTTTTTCATTTTTTTTTTCTTTCTGTATAATGTATGTATTGTTTTGTTTTTGCTATTTTCTTTTTGATGTGTTTGTCGATTTGTTTTCTGTGTGTTTATTGAATGTGGAAAATAAAATATTATTTTAAAAAAAAAAAGAGAATGCACAGGTCATCCAAAGCGTTTTTTGTTTTGTTTTGTTTTGTTTTTGTTACTTCAACCTGGCTTCCTTCTTTTCCTTGAAGTTGGATTGGATTGAAGTTGGAGAAATGTAGGATGCAAACCACAACTCAAGCCAAGTGAAGCCATCCAAGTTCATTGCCTCCTCTTGTAAGGGCAAATTCCATAGTTTATCTATGTGCCCTATGCATAAATACTTCCATTTGTCTGTCCTGAATCTTCTAACATTCAGCTTCATTGGATTAACCCCTACTTCTGGTACAGTGGTACCTTGGGTTAAATACTTAATTCGTTCTGGAGGTTCGTTCTTAACCTGAAGCACCACTTTAGCTAATGGGGCCTCCCGCTGCTGCCGCGCCGCCAGAGCACGATTTCTGTTCTTATCCTGAAGCAAAGTTCTTAACCCAAGGTACTATTTCTGGGTTAGCGGAGTCTGTAACCTGAAGCATATGTAACCTGAACCGTATGTAACACGAGCTACTACTATATTATGAAAGATGGGGGGGAGAGACTTATCCCTATCCACTTTTTCCACAGCACACATCATTTCACACACTTCTATCATGTCTGTCCCCCGCCCCCCTTGTTCTTTGTTGCCTTCTTTGTAAACTAAAATGTCTGAAGTATTCTAACTTTTCATCATAGGAAAAGGTTTGCAACCATGTTTTTGATTAACAGGCTTAGTTGGTTTAGTGTGCTACTTTACCTGTTTGTGGTTTCTTCCTGTGGACAAGGCCAAAGGTTTCAGAGGAATGGCACATTGGCATGCAATTCAGCATATATTGCACAATGAGCAAATAATACACAATTGCCTCGTTTATTGGAAAGGCCTGGAATCTCTAGTTATTTTGGTACACAAAAGTTTGAAGAAAAGGGAGTACTATTCACACAGGATTTCTTTAATCTATGTCTACATGAGAGAGGCATTTAAAAGTGGGGGGACCAACACACATTTCTGAGTTTAAATTATGTATGCCACACAACATTATAAGGTATTGTCAGAAGTAAATACGTGTTACCAAAATTAGACATTGTTGTTGGCACCCATCTGTCTCGAGAGACAACAGAGTATGCCTCCACAGGTGATGCCAATCTGCTACATTAGAAGCACCAAAGTGACCTTACTGGGACGCAAGCCTGGGAAGTGCATATGGAAATCTTGGGCTGCCCAGAGGGCAGGACCCTGCTCTCAGCCTCGCTGATATGATCCAAAGGAAAACAGAGCAATACATTTGGCACCAGCTTGGCTGCAGGAGTTGCCAGAAGGAAGTATACAAAATGCCATCCAACCATCTTAGGGACTCCACTCCAGATTTGTGTAGGGTTTCTTCTTTAGCCTTTCCTTCTCCCGAAGCTATCCCACAACACAGTGGAAGTTTAGGGTCGGAGTTTTCCTTCTCCTATATGGGCTTGTTTCCCAGGTTGATGAGCCCCATCTGCCCCTCACTTCCCTCTACAGCACATGCAGAAACCGCCTTCTTGACCGGTGGACCCAATATTGGTTTAGTCCACTCAATCCACTGGAGGCTGTGTCTGCATGCAGGGGAAGTCCCTAACTCACTGAGGGCTTGAGACCCATCAGCTACCCTCACCTGGTTCAGCCAGCAAGTTGAAGCCATTCCCGGGGTATGGCCGATGTCACACACTGACAGCTTCTAGAAGCCGCAGGTGAGAGCTGAGTGCAGGGTGGGGACCAAAGGTCGACCAACTACTCAAGAAGGAGCATGACATGTCACCCACTCCCAAAATTAGACATAATGAAACCAAATAACCTGTAAACAGCCCTTCCTTCCTTTTAAATGCCTATCCTTGATGGAATTTTGACCCGTTAATAAAAGTTGTGAGCTTTCCTGAGAGACAAAAGTATTCCTTAAGCTCCAGCAATTCTTGTGTACAGAGGCATATGAGAGATCACATTTGTCACAGGTTTGCTGTTCAACTGACATTAAGACCAAGGTCATACAGAGAATAGAAAGAGCTTCCCAAAGTTAATTTGAGTGAAGCTTTAAAGCTAAAATGTAGCTGAAGTCTCACCCATGACATTCAAAATTTTGAATACACTTCAGGGATCTTTCAGAATAAAAGGAATTATATTTAAAGATGGTGAAGGTTGGCTCATTCTCTTTTATAAATCAGGCAACCAAGCATCATCTTAATTGTATTGACTGCAAAGTCGATCAATAGAGGAGCTGGGAAGCAGCCAGTTAAACAGCCAGCCACATAACTTGCTGACCTAAAGAAGGTTTATCCTAGAATGTCTTGTCGTGGTGGCTGAATTTTATTATTGTCAGTAAAATATAAAATGTGTATTTAAAGAAAAAGGTTCTGTTGAGCTAGAAACATTTCTGCTGCAACCATGCTATTCACTCTTACTCCCTCTCTTACTCCCCTTATATTATGACCCCTGTTTCTTATGCTCCATTTATAAGGAAGAGAGGAGAACTGATGTCTGTTTTTCCTTTTCTTCCACCTAACCTGAAGGCAAGGACACAGCATAGCGCCAAACCGCAGAACACTGGGATTTGTACTTTTGTTAACGGGAAATTTAATTTTCTTATTTCCCTTCATAATGTATATGCCACATCAGTAGAACTAAAATAAAGCCAATCAGAGCAACTAATGCAACATAATTTTTTGAAATAAAATAATCTTGAAAAAGTTAGTCAGAAGTCCAGTTCCCCTTTGTGCCTTAGTGGGGGCTGGGTATACCTCTTCCCAGCCCTGCCAGCATCATTCTACTAACATTGGGATCACTGCCCATAGGAAACCCTAAAACAGGGTATGCCAGGCATGGGCTGAACTAGCCCAGGATCTAATGGATCCCAAGCAGGGCTAACCCAAGACGTTTTAGCACCAGATAGATGATAGATAGATAGATAGATAGATAGATTCTATACTTCCCTTAATCCGAGGATTACAAGGCAGTTTACATTACAGTGGTACCTCGGGTTACATACGCTTCAGGTTACAGACTCCGCTAACCCAGCAATAGTGCTTCAGGTTAAGAACTTTGCTTCAGGATGAGAACAGAAATCATGCGGCGGCAGCAGGAGGCCCCATTAGCTAAAGTTGTGCTTCAGGTTAAGAACAGTTTCAGGTTAAGAACAGACTTCCAGAACAAATTAAGTTCTTAACCCGAGGTACCACTGTACTAAAACACAAAAATGCATAACGTAGTAAGAACAAAAACAATACCCTCCCCCCCCACACACACACACACTTTAAAAGGTCATTGATTGTTTAATTATCCAGAGGTCTGGGACAAGAGGAATGATTTTGCTTGGTGCCTAAATATGTGTAACAAAGGTGCCAGATGACCCTCCCTGGAAAGAGCATTCCCAAAGCGGGAAGCCACTGCAGAAAAGCCCATTCTCTTGTTGCCAACCTCTGGACCTCTGATGGAGGAGGCACACAGAGAAGGGCCTCAGATGATGATCGCAGGGTCCAGGTTGGTTCGTAGCGGGAGAGGCAGTCCCTGAGGTATTGCAGTACTGAGCCATTTAAGGCTTTATACGTCAAAACCAGCACTTTGATAACATGATTCCCCCTCTTCATCAGGGAAGGAGGAGGAAATAAAGATCCACATCAGAACCTGCTGCCCCTGGATCCTGCCATCTGAGATGGTTGCACTCCTTGCCTAATGGGTGGGCTGGCCCTGATCCCAAGTTGTCCCAACTGTGATCATATGAAGGCATCGGGCCCAACCAGTGCTCTGGCTCAAGGCTGGCACTGTGATTTGCCTGCCCCACCCACCTTCTGCCACAGATGTCAGGAGTGATCGAAGTGTGTATACAGTAGTGTCTCCATCACACCATTAATCCATTGGAGTGCAGCTTAATTCAGCAGCAGCATACTATAGAATACCAGGTTGTTAAGCACTTTGCAGTTAAAATGACTTACCTCCACTGCAACTTGGACTTCAGGTTGATTGTAGAATGGGCAGTTTGACTCTTAGTATCATAATAAGCAGCCAAAACGATTTTAGGACAGTGCATAGGAGAGGTGCTTCTAGCCTTGTTCCTGTCCTACTCTGACTCCAACCATTTCCTGTCATATAACAACTTTGAGCCATGTTTGAATTTCCTTTCTGGTGAATGGTAGCAGACCCTGAGGGTTCCTGGCATGGTGAGAGTGATGTATCCCTGCTGCCTCAGCACAATACCCAATCAGGTGTTGAGGAGTTAAACATAACATGCAGGCCCAGAAAAAGTCAACATTCCATTAATGGGCTTTCTTAATTTAATATTAAAAAGATATGAGAACCACAGAGCTAGATTATCTCGTCTGTACATGAACTTTAAAACCTGTTATCTTTGGCTGAAAATTCGATTTTAGGGTGTGTGTTTTTTTAAAAAAACCACACACACAAAACCCTGATGGTATTATGTTCCATTCATTCATTGTGGTGGCTGTCTCGGTATGAACTGGATGCAAATTCATATGGATGTAACCAGAATAGGAAATATGAGCAAAGTGGTTACATCCTTTTGCAATCAACTGTTAGAAAACCTGGCCATCATCTGTTCAATTAGATGGCTTTCCCAGTTTCCACTGAGCTGAGTTTTTAATTTACTTAATTGCAACCATCTCGGCCTAGCAATTAAAATAGAATGTTACCTGTGGGATGGGATCAATTAAAGGTTTGAAAATTCAATTTAGGATCATGATTAGCTTGCTTTACATGGGTTGAGTTTTTCCTAAATCATATAATTGTATAATTCAACTATTTTTGATACATAATGTAAATGCATCCCTTATTTCATTTTTAAGTGAAAACATATTTTTAGAGTCCTACTGGGAAGGGGGAAAAGACAACCATCGGGGAGCGTTTCCCTTTTTGATTAGAAAGATCTGAAAGTCTAATACAAATATATATTTTTTAAAATGTATACTGTGCTTGGTAGCTGCATATCCTCCAGAACTAAAATCATTATGCCTTGGCTTGTTGCATTCCCCATATTTTATATCTTTTAAGTTACAATCTGGAAGAAGAGAAAATGGGCCATAGCATCATATATTTTATGCCATGTCCCTGGAACTAGCTTCTGAAAATAGACAAAGGAGCTTCATGTTCTGAAGTGGAAAATTGATAGCAGCACAAGGCTATTACAGGGGGGTTTGTGCTTCTTCCAAATTGTGCTGACTCAAGTGCTTTCTCTGTGGCTGGAGTGGGAGAAAAGTTGGTCTAAAGGCGGCTGGTACTTAAAACAAATGCAGCATGGCAGGCACAGACTTCCTAGCAGGATTTTGCAAATTTGTATGGGCTTGCCAAATATCTACCTAATGGCTTCTGCCTTATTTCTACTGCTTCCCTCCAACACATGAACGTTAGGGGAAATATGCAAAATCACAAATAAACTCCTTCTGGAAACAATAAAGAAGCAAAAAAGTAAAGAAGAAGAAGAAGAATGTAGAAGTGCTTCCCTCACGTTCACCCACCCTTGTTTGTACTGATTGTCAGGTCTGTACACAGTCTATTCAAGTATTACTGGGAGATGGGAACCTGAGATGCAGTTGGAATGCAAATGAAACATGTGCTTGTTTTCCAAAGCCTCTTGAAAATGCAAGCGTAGCCAGGAAGCCATAGGCCCTTGTTGTGTTCTTTTGCAGTTATAAAACTAACCAAGAGTGTTACCATCCGAGAGAGGGAGAGAGAGATCATTTTTTTAGATGAGCACAACAGCTAGACTAATCTCAATAAAACTATAGGATTTGCTGGTATGATTGTATGGCTTGCAGTTTTGTCAATCCCACTTGGTGGGGGACTTTAGTACACAAATCAGACTATTTCAAGCTTATTTCCTATCATTTAGAGGGTAGGTGGGTCTGAGATTTGGACTGAGAACTTCCAGATCATCATATAACATACCTTTAATCACTACACTAGCCATTGGTCTGCCTAATGGGGCCTTGTTGTGAACCTGCCCAGGTAGATTAATCTAACTGTGATCCTTTCTTGCTTCAGGAGTCAGAATTACCATTGGTGCAGGGCTTTTTCTCTGGGCATGCTTGTGATGGCAAAGCTTGGTTGGTACCTTTTTTATTTGCAGAAGTTTAAAGAAATTATGGGGCCTCCCCCTATCCTAATCTCCCAGGGCCATATCCATGGTCATGATACAATATAATCAACACTGGAACAAATAAAGTATCATTTGAAAGTTATCAGGAGAATATAGTGGTGCCAACAGGACAGAAACAAAAATGGTTGCATAGGTGGTTATTGAAGGGGGGGAAATAAGAGCATTTTAAAAAATCTTTAAGCAATATTTATACAGTGGTACCTCGGGTTACATACACTTCAGGTTACATACGCTTCAGGTTACACACTCCACTAACCCATAAATAGTGCTTCAGGTTAAGAACTTTGCTTCAGGATGAGAACAGAAATCGTGCTCCAGCGGCACAGCGGCAGCAGGAGGCCCCATTAGCTAAAGTGGTGCTTCAGGTTAAGAACAGTTTCAGGTTAAGTACAGACCTCCTGTAATATAACATTGCCTTTTGCTAATGAAGGGGCCTGGAAAGGTCCTGAAAACAAAATAACTATAATGTTTCGGAATCCACTTCATGTTTTCCAGTAGGCCTACTGTATAAAAACCTGGAGTAACTCCAACTCAGGTTTTACTAAGTCAGGCAGCATGAAAGATTATGGTGGGCCTCATTCTGCTCTGCACTGGTTTTAATAAAACAGGGCTTTGTCTTGAACGTTCCTCTGCATTTTTCTGGGTGACAATTTGTAGAATCACTGGTGTGGTCTGCATATAAGAGCTCATACTGCCTAAATGAACTGGGCTTTTGCTTTGGCTGGGAAATGTGTGAATTCCTCACCCCTACCATTTATATTGTGTGATGTCTAGAATCCCAAAACGGTCTGCATTCTCCCTCTTAAGAAACCCATCCAAATGACAGGCCAATCTTTGGTGGTCATTTCTAGTTTTGTTGCTCCACTGTCAGCAGTAAACACACACAGCTGCATTTGCTTCAAGCCACATTTTCTTTCCCCATCTCACTCTGTTTGGCTGCTGTTCCAGCACATTTCCTCTAGCCAGAGGCTAATGAAGCAGTTTCCTTCTCAGATGATAGTGGGAAATCCTAAGGTCCCTTGGAAGATAACCAGAGATTTCTCAATGGGAAAAAAATCAGTAATGATAGGAACAGGAACTTGGGATTGTTTAATAGGGAATCAGACCCTTGGACCATCAACAACTATATCTTGGTTTGTCAGCATACTGAAATGTTTTCAGAATACAATAATACATATATGAATTGCATATATAAAACCATTAAAATATTACATATATAAAAACAATTTAAAAACCTATACAGATACCAAATGGGATGTAAAAAAACTCCGCTTGCATGGCTTGTTGAAACAGGGAAGTCCATATAGCTCCATATTGTCTACACGGGAATGAGGAACCAGTTGCCCACCCAATGTTGCTAGACTGAAGCTCCCATCATCCATTGCATTTGGCCAACTGGCTGGGACTGATGGGAATAACACTGGGAGTCCAACAACATTGGGAGAGCTACAGGTTCTGTATCCATGGACCTGCACATGGTCTACACTGACAAGCTGTAGCTCTCCAGAGTTTCAGGCAGAAGTCGTATTTCACTCCTACCTGGAGATGTCAAGAGCTTGCACCTGGGATATTCTGCATGCAAATCCCAATATCTAACATTAAGCTACATCCTCTCCTTTTAACTACAGTTTCTCTCTAGACCAGGGTAGCTATCCTGTGGCTCTCCAAATAGTGCTGGTGTCCAACTTGCAACCATCCCAGCCAGCATGGCCAATAGTCAAATATGATGGGAGTTGCAGTCCAACAACATCTGGAGGCCCACAGAACAGCCACCCCAGGGCAACACAATCTTTCTTAAGCTTCAGCTAGGCTGCAATTACTAATCTTCCTCTGTAATAGGCAGCTACAGAGGAGTGTTGGGTGTGTTCTAGCTTGTAGCCACATTTCAAGCAAGACAATAATGAGATCCAGCATGACTGGTAGTGTTGAAGGAGGAGCATAATCGTGTACCATGCCTATTTACTCTTTGTGTCAGATGCAATTGATGCAGATAATTTTAATAAACTTTCCATTTTGCCAAAAAGGTAATGCTCTTCATTTTATATTTGGAGAGATACCTCCTGGCTTCCCTTTTCACATGCAAAATCGCTTTGTGTTGAGGATGGTAATGTACAGGTCTGATAAGCTAAAGGGTTCTGATAAGTTAACAAGAAGTCTGTTAACTTCTTTAAATGTTCTTCTTTTCTACCCTCTGGCAGCTTGGGCAAAGAAATGCTTTTCCTTTTAAACAGACTTTGACTAATTAATTTATTCCATCTGTTCTTTCCTCCACCAGTGCAACCATGACATAGAAATTTCCGAAACAGATTTGGTTCTTATATTGATAACCAGGTCATAGAAGAATGAAAGGGTTTGGAGAAAGGGGGAGTGAAGACAGAGGGGCTGAAGAGGAAAGAAGTGGGTAATTATTTTCATTCTGAATGGCTTTAATCCAGATTGCTGATATCCACAGTATGGTGAATACATTAGAGCAGTCAACACGTCTGACATCATTCATACAACTTAAACAAGTAGGGAAATCTAGAATGCCTTAGGAAAGGGTCTGAAATATATAGTGCTGTTTAAAAGAATTATAGTTTTGTTTTGCATCTGCCATTAGGTTTCTGCCTTGGGGTAAAAATGAATGGCTAACACTCAACAAGGCCTAAATGTGTTTTCAGACATCATTGTGGATCCCATACTGATGACAGTCCATCAAAGAACACATTGAATATTTGCATCCATTTGGCTACTGCTTTACATCACCGTAACATTCTAATATATCTGTATTTTAATCTTTCCCTTGAGAGGCAGTGTGGGGTAATGGACTTGGAGTAGTGGATTTGGACAGCGGAGATCTGGGATCAAATTCTCACTTAGCCATGAACCGCACTGGGTTGCCTTGGCCAAGTCACAACAACATCATGGTCTGTAATCCTGAGAGCAGTTCTATATTAAGTCCCAATGAACCATGAGTTTTCCTTGAGCCTCAGAATACAGAGAGAAAGTGTCAAGGCCAGACCATTATCAGCTTGTTTCTGGTCTGTGTTGATTTTGTATATTCCATCCTTTTCCATATTAATCTGCAATTGTTTTAACCTGCATTTAGCAAATCACATTTAAATATATTTAATATGATATACAAGAACAAAGACCCAGAAATATTTAGTGGAGTATATAACACTGAGTAAAATCTGAATAGGTATAAGCTGTCAAAAGCAAAATATACCTCTTTAATCTAAAAATTAAAACACTGAACTGCCTTACCCTTTAAGCATTTTCTCTGTCTTACCCTTTATGGTGAATTTTTCTATGTCCATGAGAGATTTCTCTTATTCCTAATGGGTCTACATACATGTTCACTAAGCGAAACTACAGTTTTGCATACTACTCTAGCCCCTTTCAACATGAGTCAGAGCATCGGCATGAAAAATGGCAGCCTAGGCTTCTGACAAGGAAGTCAGGCATTTTGCTCATCACAACCATAAACAAATGAGTCCAGCGCACTAGCCCTGAAATCATACATTGCATTGTATTCTGACTGCTCTGGATTGGATCCTGTTTCTGCAATGTTCATAGGAAGCAATGGGCAGTTACAACCCGCCTATCTCCAAATTGTGTACCAACTACAACCAGTGAATTTTAAAATGCAGCTGCCAAACCAGATGAAGCTGACTTCAGCTAGACTAACCAGAAAGACAAGGAAAGCCTCATAATGGGTAGCCATGATTGTGGATAATCAGCTGGACCAATCCAAACCATTAGGTCATCCCAAGCAGGCAGGTATACCTTACATACCCAGAGCTTATGTCAATTCCAAAGTAGAACTTCCAGATTGCGCACAGTTGTACATCATGCAAGAACTGTGAACCAGCATTCTTTGCAGCATTAAAAAGCATCCCAATATGTACTTCTTAGGTGCATGTTGCTTTATAAATGACAGACTTCATAATTTATTCACCTGAGCTATTGCAACTCCATGTGACCACTTGAGTTTAATGAGTACAGTTGAGTTGCCCATGATAATGGGGGGTTTCCCTGTGTTTGCACAGAACTAAGTAGCATGAATCTGGTGCTGGAAAATGCCAGTTTAAGTTTAGCAGCTGTTCATTGGAACTGACAGCAGGTAACAGATCAAATATTACTGAGTTTGCCTTTAGGTTTGAAACAGGGAGGTTTTTCAGTGTATGGTGTTTTAATGGCATGCAATGCTTTGTGACAGAACCAAGCAGTATGGCAGAACATAATGCAACATGACAGGCAAAATTCCTGTTCTCTTACAACAATTAACTATCTTGCAGGTACAGCATGACAATGCAATTCAGATCATTGTAAGGAATTTAAAATTTTAGCTAAAGGCATGTGGCAACAAAATTGTATTGCTATTAATTGGACTAGTGGAGACAGTAACCCAGGAAGAGTGGCTGAAAAAAGACCCTCCTCAGTTTGCAACAAGTGTGCACAGTAATTTTTTAAGGTAACATTAAAGCAAGAAAACAATTTAGTTTTTCTTTTCTGTCAAAAGGCTTCTGATGGTTTTCATATCTTTGGTGAAAAAAATGTGTTTTAATGCCATAATGTTTTTATAATGCTATTATGCTGTATACTACTTCAAGTACCACTTTAGTTGCTAATTAAAGTGTGGCATAGAACTAAATAAATGAATATTTATCTCAGTGTCAAATTATTTATCCTGCCATTGTGAATTACATTGTCTGGTCAAAGCTGATTGGTTACACAGCAGTGTTGGTGCCTCCTGGCGATCCAGAAGCATTCTATGCATTCTCAATTTCATCAGTTACATCATCAAAATCTTATTGGCTATGTAGTGTTGTGTCATAACATTCATTACATGAGCCCTGATTGGCTGGGATCACCCAGGAAGGAGAAAGAAGCAGCAGTCTGGAGAAACAATGACACTGAACAGGATTGGGGGGGGGGGAATGAATATTTACATATAATATAATGTATGTGGGAAATAATTCTGCCCCTTCAAAATAACTATTTTTAAGATCAAAATCTTATAATATTTGACACAATCCTTTTTCTTCTTGGTATGTACCAATTTAATTATATAGAATAATAAACTGCCCAGCCTGTGTGACATACACTTTCTCCTTGTAGAAAGCACGGCTCCTCTATCAGGCATGACAAGGATCAAGTCTGTACCTGCAGTCAGATACTAACAAATACTAAATACTAGTCCCTTAAGCAAAAATCCAATGTTGATTGGCCTTGCTGAATAATGTGGTACCTATATATGCAACCTCCCTCATGTGATTTGCCCATCAACTACTTGAATATGTCTATGACGTGATGACTTCTAAGCTGTTCATTCTGTCTGGCAGCAAAAGAATGGATGGCAAGCAACAGACATATACCTGAAATTAAGAGAGGCCACAAATTGGAATGGGGTTTTGTTCAGACATACAGAAGTTGGTTCTTTTGTGCTATTCTATCCCACATTGCTCTTCCCAAGCAGAGTGTATTTCTGGAGTTTGTAGAATCTGGAAGGTGATCTAGTAAATGGTCTCATGTGGAGAGCAATGTCCATACCAGACATCCCATGCATCTTACAGAATAGACAGAGTCATCAATTTAAAGTGAAGATGAGCTAGCATGTAAAAATCATATCTGCCAAGATTTCCAGGTGTTCCATTGTGCTATGATACAGAACTAACTTTTTTATTTCACTCTCTCCCCTTAATTTCTGAAGAGATGGTCCAAAATGTTTCAACTACATTTTGTTGCAACATGTCAGGCTGGGAATTTATTATCTCAGCCCCAATAGGTCTTAATAAGCCTTACACAACTGTTTAGGCGTTTATTCTATTAACGGCTGTTCATTCCAGTCGCTACACCTGAATATTCATGATCTTGCTATTCCCAGTGCTTCAGTGTAGCAGCTGTTTGAAATCCACAGCAAATGTTCAAGAGAGTTCCACAAATATAAACACCCTCACAGCTAAATGTTCGGGGCCTGTGCATCACTAAGGAGAGACATGAAACATTTATGTGAAGCATTTTTTAAAAAGAGAGAGAGAAGAAGAAAAAGAAAAAAAAGGAAGAAGAAGACAGCATTTATAAAGCTTAAATGGTCCTTGCCCTTTGGGGAACACGTCAAATGTGATTTGGGAGCATTTCACCATGGAGGACAAAGAGTCTGGAGAATCTTACATTCCATGATGATGTTACTCACTCGACTAAACATTAATTCTGTGTAATAATGGAGGGATTCAAGTTTAATTCCTTTTTGAATGGGTAGTATGCAATGATATAGGTTATTTCAGAGTTAATCAAAGTGGGCTGACTGAGAAAAGTAGTTCAAATATGTGAACTTACCCTGAGATAAATGTTCTTGTTTCTTTAGTGCACATCCCCTCATACCAATGAGCATATTATTAATTTTGCCATAATTGGGGCAACCACTCATTTTACAGATTACTACCTAATTGCTGTTCATCAGTGTTAACACTAATATTCCCTGTGTAACACAAAGTATGAGCAATAAAACAGCTGTGGGCACAAGCCTGGGTACCCAAATTTCTTGGGTGCATGTCAGGGAATACAGAGCCTCTAACCTGTATGCTAGACACTGCGTAAGTAAAGGCTTGGGATTTTTTCCATATTTGTTTCAATTGTCCCCTCAAACCCCAAGCAATATACTCTGTTTATGTTTTGAGTGTGCTTTAAAGTGTGTGTTCCAACAGCCGATTTTCCCCATCTCGCCTATCACCACACTGAGTTCCACCTCAAGATTTTTGGAAGAAGCATGTCTTCTGATTTTTCCTTCAACACACCTACCCGTCTGGAAGTTCTGGTTCTGGTTTATCACATGTTGCATTTGGACACGTGCTCAAACCATCCTTTGTTAAGTGATGTTGGCCCATAATCAGAAGACACCTTGGATTAGACAGACTGATCCCAGCACAATTCAATTCTTTTTACAGTCACTAGATTGTGGAGCCTTATGGGTTCCTCTTTAAACTATATTTCCAGTTCTTCATGAGATGTAGACCACTTAAACCAGGCATGTCCAAAGTCCACTTTGGGGGCCTAATCCGGCCCACCAGTCGGTTTAATCTGGCCCCTGTGGCAGTTTATTTCCTGGGGTAAAATCATAAAAAAGCTCAACAACTTCAATTGGTCCTTTGGTCCGCCCTCACGGCCCTTCACTTCATCAAATATGGCCCTCCTTGAAAAAAGTTTGGACACCACTGACTTAAACTTAATACAGCTATTTCCTTTCTGATCGTTTCCTCCCCCCCCCCCTTACTTTCCTCTGTCTTTGATTCTCAAGGTCTAATCCTTATTCTTTGGATGGTTTACTCTCATTCACCTTGAATTTAACTTTGACTGCTGCAATTCAGGGCATTAGCTTTGTCTTTACTTCCTCATAATTCCACTTCCATTCTCTCCAGAGGCTTTGAAGTTATTGTTGTTGGGGTAAGTTTATTTCTTTCGCCAACAGTGTATGCTATCATATCTACCCCATCATCATTCACATCAGCCATTTTTAAAGTAATGCCAAACTCATGAATTTGGAGCATTTAAACTTTTGAATTGTAAAGGTTCCCACTAATGAACAATTCTGTCATTTCTCTACTCCGTAACATTCATAGTAAGGAGGTTTTTTCCAGTGCAAAGAGACATTTGGTAAAGTTAGCTACCATGCTGATCTCACCAACAACAAGAGTTTGAGCATTTGTAGCAAAGTTTATAGCAACCCTGGGATTAGCCGTAATACACCGGGGAAAGAATTGTTCATACACAGACCTGATCTCTGTGAACAGTAACGGTTCCAGGCTAATAATGAAATAATCCATTTTTTACCAGATGAAAGAAGAGGGATCAGAAACGTAACTTGAGCTGAAGCTCATAATGGTACCAAAAGCTTATAATGGAAAATATCTAAAGAATCCGAGACTCTCTTTGTTGGATATGAATGATTTCTTTTTTCTTGTGAAAAGTGGATGAAGAACTTGAGAAGAAGGGCCTGAGTGGATTTTATGAGAAAAACCTCTGTTTGGGAAAGAACGGCTGGTGTCAGGTTGCAGGCCAAACACATCTCACTGTTACGTAACAAGAGGCACAGATGAAAGATGTTCAAAGAACGATGTGCACAGCAAGTTTGAACTTTTTTCATCTTTTGTCTCTTTTGTGGCCAACAGAAAGAGGGGGTGGCAAATTAGATCATTCAACATTCAATAAGGGGTGCTTTCCAGAATAAAGCAGAATATAACCATTCATAATATAATTTGCCACAAAATATATGGCTTCAGCACCTCACTTAAGCCTGCAATTCTCACTTATGTGTGTAATTCTTACTCAAGCATGCATCACATTGAAATTATTGGAACTTCTCACCTTCAGTTTATGATGTGTTGCAGTTATATTTCAGGTGGTTGCTTCATTCTTTCCCCTTCTCATGATTTCCCCCCCTCATACATACAAGAAACAAAAGGAAGGAAGGAAGTCTATATAGTTAGGGTCAGACATCTGCTGGAACCACAAACTTTTAAAGCATCCCCATTGAGCTCTGCCACTATTTTCTTCTGATGGCCCACATTCATGAGAAATGATATCCCATGTGCCGTAGCCACAAGATCTTTGGTGTCATCTGACAGTTCCTTTTCCTAACTTCAGAAGTTTGATAGCCGTTTTTAATTAAGAAGTAGGAAAGGGAAAGGACTTCTTTTTAAAACACGTTTGGAGTTAAATGGGAAAACGGGTACCACTTTTAGTTTCAGGGTACAACAACCTGCCTGATTCTGCATCTAAATTCTTCCTGGAAGGCTCCTAGAGAGACTGTATGTTGAAAATCACATCTGTTCCATGGGGGAAGCCATATTTTTTTCTCTCTGACAGCAGTGGCACGGCATCCAGTCCAGTTGCTCCTAGGGAGAATTGCAGCCTGTTTTCAACATGCATGGCAATACTTGCACACAGCAGTCGCATCAGGCTTTTCTAAGCATGTGATTTTTTTAAAAAAACTAAATCTGTGCAGATTTTAAAGAATTTTGTATATTCCCACCCTCTTTAAAATCTGCACAGAAATAGGACAGGATAGGCTTAGGTTTGAGCACAGGCAGAAGCAGAATGGAACAACCTTAGGCCCAGCTATCCCTATCTCCACATGGTAGTTCCCTCCCCAATTGTGAAATTCCCCTTCCCAGAGAGGCCCACCTAGTGCCTGTTGTAATGTCCAGTTGGCACAAGACAAATGCCTCTTAAATGACATCATTGTTTTATACTGTCTCAGCTCTCTGGATTTTTATCCGTCAGCTTTCTGTTTTAAATAGATCAGTCTCTGTGGATTTATTTCGTTGTTCTCTGATTTAATTTAATATTGTGGGGTTGTTTGGTGCCTTCATTGTATTTTTATTGCAGTGTGGTTATTTCTGTTGCAAGTCACTCTGAGAACTTTTGCTATAGGATTCCATAAGTAATGCAAATAAATCAATAAAGTTTCATATAAATAAGTAGTCATACTTTTAGGGGGGGGGGTTGTTTTGTTTTTTTGAGAAGCTAGATGCTACGGCAAAGAGACTAAACTGGGGAGCAATAGGTATACAGAAAGATGTGCTGGCTTACCTATCCTGGAATTGCACCTAAAATCTCTTCTTTGGTAGAATTCTGTCTTTATATTATAGTTGTACCTTTGTTCTTGAACGCCTTGGTACCTGTACATTTTGGCTCCCAAACACCAAAAACCAGACAGTACTGTACTTTTCTATCTATTAGATGCCCCCGTGTATAAGACCCACCCACCCCTATTTGGAGGGACTCAATTTTAAGAAAATGAGGGGAGATGGCCCAAAGTTGTTGAGCCTCTCCGCCCACGTAGCTGCGAGCAGGAAACACTCCCTAGATCATTTCCATCCCCCCCCCCCACACACACACACCAATTCCCCCTGTTAGATCACTCTAACTTCTGGCTACCTGCTTTCTATTTTTCCCTTTTATTTAAAACATACATACTGCCTGTTTCTTAAAAAAAAGAACTCCATGATCACTCAATCAATGTGATAGTGTTCCCTGCAACACCCAAGCCCAGCCCTACCATCAGACAGAGTGAGGCAACCACCTCAGGTGGAGAATGACTGAGGGTAGTAACAGCAGTCCCTGAGCACACACGCTTCTGTTTCTTGCCACATGGCCTCTCCTGAACCCCTTAATCTAACCTGCTGCCTCAGGTGCTGTGGGGTAAGTCAGTGAAGTCAGGTGCTGTGGGGAAAGTCAGTGAAGTCAGGTGCTGTGGGGAAAGTCAGTGAAGTATATGGAATGGGAGGGATGCCTTCTTCTTCTTCACCTTAGACAGCAAAATTTCTTGGGCCAGCCCTGCCCATAACACTTGGTAAGAAAGCAATGAGTGGAGAATGGAAGGGAGAAATATTGAGGTGTCCCATGAGCCTGTCACTTTACATCTCTGAAGGCCCCTAAGAGATAGATAGATGATAGATAGATAGGTAGATAGGTAGATGATAGATAGATAGATGATAGATAGATAGATAGATAGATAGATAGATAGATAGATAGATAGATAGATAGATATAGATAGATGATAGATAGATAGATAGATAGATAGATAGATAGATAGATAGATAGATAGATGATAGATAGATAGATAGATAGATAG
This sequence comes from Podarcis tiliguerta, assembly GCF_965153285.1. NCBI lineage: Eukaryota > Metazoa > Chordata > Lepidosauria > Squamata > Lacertidae > Podarcis > Podarcis tiliguerta. The sequence goes on from NC_139539.1 coordinate 58,730,731, forward strand.
ATAGACGGATAGATGATAGATAGATAGATGATAGATGATAGATTAGATAGATAGATAGATAGATGATAGATAGATAGATGATAGATAGATAGATAGATGATAGATAGATAGATAGATGATAGATGATAGATAGATAGATAGATAGATAGATGATAGATAGATAGATAAAGGTACCACTGACCATTATGTCCAGTCGTGAACGACTCTGGGGTTGCGGCACTCATCTCGCTGTATAAGCCGAGGGAGCCAGCATTTGTCCACAAACAGTTTCCAGGTCATGTAGCCAGCATGACTAAGCCTGGTGAACCAGAGCAGTGCACGGAAATGCCATTTACCTTCCTGCCGGAGCGGTACCTATTTATCTACTTGCACTTTGACATGCTTTCGAACTGCTAGATGGGCAGGAGCTGGGACCGAACTGGAGATAGATGATAGATAGATAGATAGATAGATAGATAGATAGATATAAATAGATAGATAGATAACCCTATAAATTTGGTCCCAGGTTATCTAAGGAGCCAGGTTTATAATTTCTGAAATTCAATAGCTTGGGCCAAGATGAATGATGGCAAATTATTACGATTGCTCTGCAAAAAATAATAATACATATAGCATTTAAGCACCTGCCTGCTGCCTCCTTCTATGCTGTCACCTCTTTATTGAATTTAAAGTATGCATACTTGGCCCCAGTCACTTTCATTTTTTTCTATCCCAGGAAACTGAATTTGTGATATGCAAAATTACATTGTGTTAAAGGAAACGTGTGTGTGTGTGTGTGTGTGTGTGTGTTCATTTATACAGAGATAGCTCGTTTCACTTTAAGAATCTCCAAGTGCATTACTGTATAAACTAGTTAAAACCTTGTGGGTAGGCAAATATGTATCTGTAAGCTTGCCTGTGCACACATGTTTATGAGGACAAATCTACATGATTTATATGTACACAGAGGCAGATAAATCTTTTTATTTCAGTGACTGCTGCAGAGAGAGTGAAATAAGAAATAGCTTGTTGATTAGTAAAGTGATTAAAAGGATCATCTTATTGATTCCCGCCCAGCTAGGCCCAGACCTCAATAATGAACACTGACTGGTTTAATAAGAAGAAAGGCAAGATTTACTAGACACATGTGCTTTTCATTAGAGAAAGCAGAAAGGAAATAAAAATGCTAACCTATCCAGTCATGCATAGGTGCCTCTTATTCCAATAAGGAGCTAACAGACAAGTACTAGAAAGTAGGTCTTAGCTGCAAACGAGGGTCGCCTGTTGAAATCATTGAAGTATAGTGGATTAAAAAAAACATTGTTCTGTTTCCAAATTTTTGTCTTGTGTTTTATTATTTCCACACAATCAGTTGCCTGTTAGGAGTGTGCAAAATGCTCAGAGCAAAAAGATATTGGAAGGGAAGATTGCAGCATGGCATCTTTAGCTTAGATAATCTGTCAGCTGGTCTGGGAGATATATAGAAGAATTGCCTGTGCTATCCTTCCACTCCCAAAACACACATACCAAGATGGTCTTTCCTCCCTCCATCTAGAAATGTAACTCATGGATGGATCGCTAGTGGTCAGCCTTTTCAAAAGTGGGAGACACCGTTATTCCAGACATGCATTGGGAGATGTGCTTTTTCATTTTGCCATATATTTGATGGTAATGCTGTTGTGACCCACCCTAAGTTAACCTGTGGGCCAGCAGCAGGTCTTCTCCTGCCCCACCAACTGAAGACCAAGGTAATGATTTCAAGTCTTGTGTAACAAAGGTTGCTCAGGTCCCAAAGGTCCAACACTAGAGGTTTTAGATGAATCTACCTTTTTCTTGATGCGTAACTATGTCCTGGGCTATCAGTTGCTACACACAGCAGTTGACTTATACTACAGCTGGATTGGTGACATTCTCTTCGTATACTATTATGCATTTTTAAGTGCGATTTTTTTATTCCATTATGTGTGTGTTGGTACTTTCATGAAAATATAAAATTGCCTTAAGCCTAAAATATTGGAAAGGTTCTTACTGTGACCACAGGTGAAGCATTTACCCCTCTGTTTATTGATACAAATTTAAGGATTTGGGAAGCATTTGAGTTATGCTATTATTGGTTTTAACTTTTTTTTCTATACCCATCTACCAGCGCAAAATGGAATATTTATGGGGGTGGGGGCATCTTGTAAAAGAAAGAAAGAAATCCATTCTGTTCTTGAAAGCTCTGCTTGTTCTGCCTACATATAATTTCCACATGGGCATTTGATGACATAAAGTACATATGTTGAGTTACAAGTGGGAAAATGCTTAAGATGGTGTGATGTACTATCTAATAGTGAAGAAATTTGCTTTACAAGTGAATTAACAATACACTCAAGCACTTTGAAAGCCTAGCACAGGGTTGCTACAGTCAATGCTTCTATCTGCTCTTACACAAACGAATGTGCTAACCTATTTTTGAAATTCTCTTATCACAGAAAGGAAATCTGTTTATTCCTTTTCCCCAAATCTTCTCCATAGGATATCGTCTCTGAAATTTAGATTGCTATATGATAGTTGTGTAAGGTAAATGTAAAGGACCCCGGATGTTTAAGTCCAGTCAAAGGTGACTATGGGGTGTGGCACTCATCTCGCTTTTCAGGCCGAGGGAGCTGGCGTTTGTCCACAGACAGCTTTCTGAGTCATGTGGCCAACATGACTCAACCGTTTCTGGCGCAATGAAACACCGTGATGGAAGCCAGAGCTCACGGAAATGCCGTTTACCTTCTTGCCACAGTGGTACCTATTTATCTACTTGCACTGGCATGCTTTCAAACTGCTAGGTTGGCAGAAGCTGGGACAGAGCAATGGGAGCTCACCCCATCATGCAGATTCGAACTGCTGATCTTCCAATGGCCAAACCTAACCCAAGAGGCTCAGTAGTTTAGACGACAGTGCCACCCGTGTCCCTAGTTGTGTATAAGTTCTATATAAAGAGCATATGCCAAGAGTTACTAATGTAATATTTTAAATTTAACAAGTTGTATTTTGCAATATAATATTTTTCACCATTTATTTCTGCTGGTGGTTTTTAGTGCATGGGTTTGAGTCTTCCTGATGATTTTATTCTCTGCTTACTTAAAGTACCCTTTGTATGGGCTTGTATGCTGGTTGTTTTTAAGCTAAAGGAAAACTCATTTTATCCATTCCCTGTCTTTTTAAAATAAACTCTCTAAATTCTATGGACAACACCTTGCTTGAGGTAGAGAAGATTATAAAGAAAAGCCACAAACTCTGACAGGTTTGTTTGTTTGTTTGTTTGTTTGCAAATCTTAAGTAAAAGACTAGTATAGAACATGAGTTGTTAATCAAAAATACTTCTGTATTCTATCGAGCTTCTTCATTCAGAAGTCATTATAATTTCTGGTTGAATACATATTGCTCAGTCTTTAATCTAGCCTACACAAAAAATAAGTTGTTGGTTTGCCTCTGCCTTCAAATTGTGGCTGTTCATAGTTACTGCAACCCCACTCTTTTGGTATGCTTAATAATAATGCTACTATTAACTAGGTCCTGTACAGCATCCCTTCATCCATATATCTATCTATCATCTATCTGTCAATCTATCATCTATCTCTCTCTCTCTGTCAATCTCTCTCTCTCTCTCTCTCTCTATCTCTATCTCTATCTCTAATCTCTATCTCTATCTCTATTGCTATCTCTATCTATCTCTATCTCTATCTCTATCTCTCTATCTTCTTCCAAACCCAATTTTCTTCCAATTCCTAAATATCTTTCAAACCGAATTCCTAACACAATGGAATTGCTAAATGTACAGGTATTAAGGGGGGTGGGATTTGGCCCCTTCTCTTTGCACTTTTTTATAGCTGCAGCTTTGCATTTTTAGAGTTATTATATGAGCACTACTCCAATAGGTGTCATTGTAAAGCTGGTGAACTCTGAATAAACCCCCCAAATATGCTGATGCTTCTCTCTGAAAAAGTAAAGTGAGTATTATATGATTGTTCAATCTGCTTCCTGCATCATAGCAAATGTGATCTAACGCATCACATGAGATTTTAAAGTGTTCTGCAGAAGTCTGATTAACAGCAAAGCGCTAGGAAAAAGTATAGTATGCCATTTAATTGCACTACTACTGCCCAAGTAATTTTCTTGTGGGTTAAGCTTTACTTACCAGCTAGCCTTCCCATATATTATCTGTATACAACAAACCATGAAAATGTTGACATTGCTTTCAAAGAACTCAGGCAGCCTAACCATGAAGCTGACTAAAATTACATTCTTAAACCAGTTTAGCTGTATCAAGTTGGTCCGTATCCAAGGATTCAGTATCAAAAGTGGGAGAGGGTTGCTGTGAAAGTGCTTTCTTCTCAGTGGGTTTTCAAGGGGGCTGTGAACAAGAGCAAGAACGAGGGAGCCTTAGTTCCGTCTTGGAATGGGTTTGGTGCAGTTGGCACACACAGTTAAGTCAGATTAGCTACATGATGAATTAATGATACTGTAGCTACACAATCCCCAGTTACCTGAAGTCACACAACCAGAAAGAGAAGCCCTGATTTAAAGAAACAAAAATGGTCCTGAGGTTACCTCAGCTCTTGAATAAGGGAACAGCTCTTGAATAAGGGTTACAATAATAATAAGACATCAGGGTTTGAGGCTCATTTACAAAAGTGAACATTCAAACAACAAGTGGTTTACATTGTGAATATTGAGACCATTTACAATTGCGGATCTTAACCCATCTTTAAAAAGTTGGCTTTTGGTGAAACCTTTCCACCTACCATAAGAAGGCTTCTATGCGTATTATTTTATCTGTTGAAACCATTTAGGTATATATATTTATTTATTTATTTATTAAAATGGGGTTTCGAGTTTTTATTTTTATTTTTTTTATATATAATATTTTATTTTCCACATTCAATAAACAAACAGAAAACAAATCGACAAACACATCAAAAAGAAAATAACAAAAACAAAACAATACATACATTATACAGAAAGAAGAAAAAAAAATGAAAAAGATAGGAAGAAAAAAAAAATAAAAACAAATATTGTGTCATTGTATTCTTCAGCATTAACTTAAGTCTGCGACTTCCCCATGCCTTCCCACTCTGTATTCTAGATCTTATATTCTGGTAGTAAACTCTTTCCCTCTGGCGTATCTTTGGTTCAGATTAATGTTATTGTCTTATTTATCCTTACAATTCCCTATGTCTTACTAAATATACTTTCTGTAACATTGTCGTTTTTATAATAACATTCTTGTACATTCAATCTGATACCTCAAACGTTCATAATTTTATAATGTTTCTGTAGATAATCTTTAAATTTCCTCCAGTCTTCCTTCACCGTCTCTTCTCCCTGGTCTCTGATTCTGCCAGTCATTTCTGCAAGTTCCATATAGTCAATGAGCTTCATTTGCCATTCTTCCAGCGTGGGTAAATCCTGCGTCTTCCAGTATTGCGCGATGAGTATTCTTGCTGCTGTTGTAGCATACATAAAAAGAGTTCTATCCTTCACTTGAACCTGTTGGTTTACCATACCCAGGAGAAAGGCTTCTGGGGTCTTTCTAAATGTATATTTAAATATTTTTTTCAATTCATTATAAATCATTTCCCAGAAGACCTTGATCCTTGGGCACGTCCACCAAAGGTGAAAGAAGGTACCTTCTGCTTCTTTACATTTCCAACATTTATTATCAGGCATATGATACATTTTTGCAAGCTTGACTGGTGTCATGTACCACCTATATATCATTTTCATTATATTCTCTCTTAAGGCATTACATGCCGTAAACTTTATTCCAGTGGTCCACAACCTTTCCCAGTCAGCAAACATTATGTTATGGCCAACGTCTTGAGCCCATTTAATCATAGCCGATTTCACTTCCTCATCCTGTGTGTTCCATTTCAGCAGCAAATTATACATTCTAGACAATATTTTTGTTTTAGGTTCTAATAGTTCTGTTTCCAATTTTGATTTTTCCACCTGGAAGCCAATTTTTCTGTCCATTTTAAATACCTCCATTATTTGATAATAATGAAGCCAATCTCGGACTTTACTTTTTAGTTTGTCAAAACTCTGCAATTTCAGTTTGTCACCATCCTGTTCTAAGATCTCCCAATACTTCGGCCAATTTGCCTCCATATTGAGTCTCTTTACTGCCTTAGCTTCCATTGGAGGAAACCATTTAGGTATAAATGGATGTTTTAGATACAATCAAATTTAGGTGCAATCAAAACAGAGTAATGCCAATGTGGTGTAGTGGTTAAGAGTGGTAGATTCGTAATCTGGTGAACCTGGTTCGCTTCCCCGCTCCTCCACATGCAGCTTCTGGGTGACCTTGGGCTAGTCACACTTCTTTGAAGTCTCTCAGCCCCACTCACCTCACAGAGTGTTTGTTGTGGGGGAGGAAGGGAAAGGAGAATGTTAGCCGCTTTGAGACTCCTTCGGGTAGTGATAAAGCAGGATATCAAATCCAAACTTTTTAATTTTTATGCAGAAATCTGGGTGGTGTCACATAACAATGTGAGAGAGATAAAAATAGAGGTGATCCAGAAGGGAATTATTTTTTCTAAAGCCTTTGCAGTTGCAAAAAGAGCCTCCTTTTGGTTATTTCGTAGGGGAGCTGTAAATCGTTGTGAGTTCCTAATAAAAAAAGAGGTGGTGATATTTTCCATGAACAAACATTCCCACCACAATCACACAGTAAATGGGAATGACTGTTAAACCTTGTTATATATGTGTGTGTGTGTGTGTGTGTGTATACCTTGTTATGTATATAAATACGGTGTAGATGTGTCCTGAGTGGATAGCAGACTACAAATTAAGTGTTCTTTCCCACCATCAAGCTACAGTTTTCTCCCCAACAACTGGATACTAGTTTATGCTACTGTCTGAAATACACCTACCTGAATATGCCATATTGAAAATTATGGGACTTTTTTATAAATAAAGAAGCATAGGACTGCACCATAAATTTTCCAGTGGTAATTTCTAAATGGTGGTCAAAGTGACTGGAATGTGGAATGGGCTGATCAACTTACTGTAAAAGATAACAAACTACTTACTGTATGGAAGTTTTGAACTGAAGGGCAATATAAAAACGATTTGAATTAAACTAGTTATCTCTGTTACACATATATGTTGAAGGAAGTATGCAAAAGTTCCAGATGACAGGGGAGCATGGGCAGGAAAACTTTTATTCAGCTGTCACACAAGCATATGGGCACGTATGCAGAGCTGGTGAACAAATATACAAGAGAACACTTGCCATTTTTCTTGCGGTCCATTACAAACCTTTACACAAATCACCCAAAGCAAGGAAACCACATTTGTCTGAAAAGTCATGAGAAAGTATGACAGGAAAGGGTTACTCTGTGTCATGTTCCTGTGAGGATGGGGGGGGGGGGGGAGAACTGTCTTAGGTTTACTATTGTCTGCAGGTTTGTCTCCGTGAGAACAGAAGGTTGAGCCCAAGGTGAAGTGTCAGGAGGAAAAATTGAGGGAATCATAGAGAAGATGGGCCTTGTACATAATTGATCTGACACAGCGCTGCCCACTCTATCATCATGGCTGAAGTATGGCTGGCCCCCTGTGCAATAATGCATGTGCATTTGACAGCACAAGACTCTGTGTATTAGGGGCTTGGTTTAATCAGGAAGGCTACTCTGCCTGTCAGCGCTGCCATATCGTTGTAAAAGTGAGAATGGGCTTCCAACCAGCAGGAAAAGCTCTGTCATCTTAAAGCAAAAATGAAGTAAAAAACAAAAACAAACCCGGGGGTGTGGGGGGAAGCACACATTTTCCAGAGGTACTGGTATTTTATTCCTTCTTCTTTGTTGTATTATTTTTCCTGGCTTGTTTCTGCTTTAAACTGGGGCTGGGAGGGTAATTGCATTGGTACATAACTTTAATAACCTCAGCAATACAGAGTGCAAGGAGTCCTGAGCTCAGTTTGAGCCAATGAAAACAGAACTGTCACAACTGTTACTTGAAATAACCAGTCTGAGAACATGACTGGAAGTGTGGTATATATACTGTATTTTTCGCTCTATAAGACGCACCAGACCACAAGACGCAGCTAATTTTTGGAGGAGGAAAACAAGAAAAAAAATATTCTGAATCTCAGAAGCCAGAACAGCAAGAGGGATGGCTGCGCAGCCTGCATTCGCTCCATAAGACACACACACATTTCCCCTTACTTTTTAGGAGGGAAAAAGTGAGTCTTATAGAGCAAAAAATACGGCAATACCTACAATAAATAATAAATAAATTATTAAATACAGATAATTTAATCATGGAACATCAGTGGTTGAGAAGGGGCTAAGAGAAATTATGGTTGTACAAATTAAAATTTCTCTCTCTCTCTCTCTTTTATTTAAAAAATGGAATTAACTCCATGCTGAACTCAGAGCATATATTTACAGATTACTTCACTGTAGAAGCATTTCGTATTAACACCAAGTTGAGAGGCTACCCCAAGGTAAGTGATCAGATTAGCATCTGTTGAGATGACGCACAACTGTTTGCAGCAATTTCCAGAGCTAATCCAATTATGCAGAGGATTGAGGAGGACACTGGAATAAGGAAGATAAGCAAGGAAGGTCTCAGAGATAAAGCAAGCCAGTCAAGGACTTACATTCTCAAGCAAGTCTAATCAGGATGTCTGGCAAGTTAGAATAGGACAAGAGCTTACTGTAGGATATATTTATTTCTGAATAGAAATTAGCCACTAGTTTCAAATTTTATTCCAGATGCTGGATGAGGCAGGCTGATTGTGAAGGCCTGTGCATATCTAGTCAGAAATTAAGCACTTCAAGACCCCCAACCAACCCCCGGGGAAAATAAAGAGACAAGGACACAGAATTTAGGTTAATGTTAATGGGCAAAATTTAGGCCACAACTTTATTGGCTACAGAATGTGAGCGGTATTGGCTTAGGCATTGGCTTCAACAGACTATATCTGACTCCTGCCCGCCTTGTGGGAAGTCTGGAAGGGTAAACCACCAGTAGGGGGAGCACCACTGTTGCAAATTGACTCGAGCAGCCAGTGGTTTAAATTGCCCCAGCTACGCCCCCCAGTGCCCTGATTGGCCGCCTGACAAATGGTGTGGCCGAGTCACCCTCAGCGTGATGCGGGATGCTATCCTGCTCCATGCCTGGAGGCCTGAGCACAACCAGGTCCCACTCAGAAGGGGAACCGATTTGCTGCATTCAAGAGACATTTGTTGTCAGGGCAGAGAATATGTCCCTTTGCAATCCATGTTTGGCCCGCATGGTCTCCTTCACATGGAGAAGTTCACACACATACATTGGTATGCATGTAGGGTCCTTCCACATACCAGACAGGTGTGCAAGTGACAGAGGATGCTAAATGTGCATGTCAGGATATAGTAACTACTGTCTGCCCTCAGGGAACGATGCAAACTGTAACGGTGTGAAGGACTCTAACAGAGAAATTGCTGCACTGTTTCCAAATTACAATTCCCAGGATTCTTTCAATAATGACAGTAGAACTGGTATGAAACAGAATTAGTTTTGTAAAGTAGATCTGCCCTCTACTGAGTATGAAGGAGTTATTGTAGAGTTCCTTAGTGCGTGCTTGATATATGTCTAAAAGAACCAGATCTTCAGTGCATAGTTGTCCAACTCTTGTAAGTTCCCTGAATTGCTCAGAAGTTATTTCTTCAGCAAAAACACTCTGCATATATCTAGCAACAAGTTTCATACTCTGAGGTCCCACTAAAATGAGCAAATCCCAGGGCTCAGTTCCTCATCCATGGATAACAGGAGCTGATACTTTGTTTCTTATCCAATCTTGATAGTAACCACAGAAGTTATTTATAATCCCCTGGCCACTTTGACTTACAACCTATCGGTCTCTGATCTTGCAATGTATCTCAACTCCTAATTGTTCTTTGTGTATCAACCAGAATCTCTTACTGTTGCACAACATTACCCAAGTCTACTGTCCAAGCTATAGATTTGCTCCTATGGGAAATTTACATTGTTTCATCTCTGAAAATGCCAAATGCTATGGGACTTAAAGAGCAAGAGCTGAAAGTAATCAACCTTTCACAGACAGTTCAAGTCTTTAAATGGCATCATATATATTGAAAGAACAATACCTAGTATAAGAGAGCAATTTATACATTTTGGGTTGTATCCACTGCTACTCAGAGTAGACCCATTGACATTAATGTACCCAAGTTAGTAATGTTGATGGATCTACTCTTAGGACTAGAATTGTGATAATCAACTTTCAGTTGCTTGCTGACCATTTTCACTCCCATTCTGCCCTTTGATGGTAAAGATCAACTACATCTGTGTTAAAGTGGCTGGTTAACAATATTAATTCACTACAGTTCATGCATGAATCTATTTATACAAAATAATATGTATAAAAATACCAACAAAATAATATGCATATTCTTGCTATATACTGGATAAAACTAGATAAACAAAACAGCAAATCAACTAACATTTTCTAATTTAATTGGTTAGGTGTGCTTGATTCAGTAACATTTTATTCCATCACAAATGAGACCTAGTGGAATTTGTCTGAAGGGCAGAGGTGCCTTTGATCACAGATTATCATTTTTATAAAGATTAAGTTCTTTATTTTGGAAAAATCAACATTTGGCCTGAATGAAATCTCTCATTGCGGGATTTGTTTTTAAAGTAAATCCTATTAAATCCTGTTTGCTTTGAAAAATATGAATTTATATTCTCACAGTTCCAATCTTGTACAACATTCCTAATTTTGGATACTATTATATTTAGAGTAAACAGTGCCAGTTCTCCCATTAGGCAATATCTTTGACCTTTGGCTCAGGTGGCAGATCATGAGGGGTGGCAGATGAGTATGCCTGGACTGTCTGCTGCTGCAAGGCCAAGCCCTAACATTAAACAGAGTGAGGCAGCAGAGTGTGATGAATGGTTTTGGAATGACGCCTGCCTGTACCCACTAGGCTAGCTTGCTGCCCTCAGGAGGACAATGTCCCATCACGAGTGTCAAAATAAAATTCAACTGCCAGTCCAATCACCTTTAGTATCTGAAACTTGCCCTGGGCAGAAAAATATGTTAGGTTGACCCTGGCCACTGCCTCTGGCCACTCACAATTGGTTGCCTGCCACCACCACTGGCACACCCCCCCCTTCTCCTTCAGGCCTAGCCATTGTTCCAGCTTCAGGGCACCTTAATATATGTCAACTAAACTTCCATCCAAGCCACACTTTCATGGAAATCAGTCTTCAACTTTATTGGTAAACTGAACACAACTTGAACAGCAAACAAATTACAAATGCAGATTACCAAATACAGTGGTACCTCAGTTCTCAAACATCTCCGCTTACGAACGTTTCAGAACCCGAACGCCGAAAACCCAGAAGTAAATGCTTCCATTTTCAAACGTGCCTCGAAAGTCAAACGACTTCCACTGGGTGTTTTTCAATTTTCTCAACTGAATTTGTAGACAGCCCTTAGTGCCTCAGTTTTTGAACGTTTCTGAACTCGAACGGTTTTCTGAAATGGATTATGTTTGAGAACCAAGGTACCACTGTACTTAGCTTTAGAAGCTTAAAAAACGGAATGAATAGGAAGTAACTGACTAGGATAAAAATGGCGGTATGGAAGAGGTAAAAAGATAACAAAAGACCAGGCCCTCCAGGCTGCAACTCAGAGTGGCGGAGAACAGGACAGAGTGAGACTTTTCTTCGTCTGCAGTATTGGATATTCTACATAGGAATAGCTGATCAATGCATGATAATAAGGTTTGATCAGTTGATTAACAATGGGAAAAGAAAACAGTTCTAAATGCAGAGAGCAGGGGCAATATAACAAATAAAACAATCCTCATTTGGGACAGAACAGCAGCTGCTGCCTAAACCCTAAGAATGCTAAGTGGCATTCCTGCAGGTGGATTCCTCAAGGTTGCCAGTGCTTTTAGTCTGAGAAAAGGTGCTTCCTCAGAGTGAAGCACTGTGTGTGGGGTGGCAGTTCTACAGTTCTCTACTATAACATTTTAAATAGCATTTATTTGCCATAACAATCCATAATGGGACCACAGAGGGGAAGGATTACAGCTCCCTTACCCTATGCCACAATTCTGATGCAGATCAGTAGCTGCTTATGGCTGCTACTAATTTCATTAATATCATAACTTCCAGTTTGGGTCTTAAATTTGGGGAAGAGGGCAGATGTGTAAAACCAGTGTCCAGAAATGACTTCCAGGTGAAAGTTGTCTCAGGTTGTTATGAGTGTGGCTTTTAGAAACAGGAATGTTTATATCCAAACCTACCCACTCCCAAATTCCAAAATTCAGCAGGATCCCTACGTTAGGAAGGGATGTGGGTGGTGCTGTGGGTTAAACCACAGAGCCTAGGACTTGCCGATCAGGTCAGTGGTTCGAATCCCTGCAACGGGGTGAGCTCCTGCTGCTTGGTCCCTGCTCCTGCCAACCTAGCAGTTCAAAAGCACGTCAAAGTACAAATAGATAAATAGGTACCACTCCGGCGGGAAGATGAATGGTGTTTCCGTGCGCTGCTCTGGTTCGCCAGAAGCGGCTTAGTCATGCTGGCCACATGACCCAGAAGCTGTACGCCGGCTCCCTCTGCCAATAAAGCGAGATGAGCACCACAACTCCAGAGTCAGTCACGACTGGACCTAATGGTCAGGGGCCCCTTTACCTTTTACCCTACTTTTAAGGGGTCTGGAAAGCTTTTATTTCCCTATTGGTTTATTTTATTTCCTTACTTTCAACAACAAACATTGAAATGTACTTGTTTTAGGTGCCCCTTAGTGTTGACTTTCAAACAAAATATATAGCAAAAAATCATGTTTGTACAGTTTCATAATTTCATTTCATTCCAGTGCTGGTCTCCTGAAAACAAGGGAGAAATATTTTTTGGGTGCTGTGTGGGGTTACTGTGGCCTCCCAGTTGTCACCTGACAACTGACGACACTGGCTAGGCTGATGGCATTTGGAGCCCAATAGTACTTGGGTGGCCAAAGATTCCTCATCCCTGATTTAGACATTCTGATAAAAGTTACCTTTAATAACAAGTAGCGAAGAAAGTTGTCAGTGAAAATGAGAGAGATTGCGGTATTTTCTGTACCTTTATATCATTTGATTATCATATTGGTTTCTGTAACAATACCAACTGAAGCTACAGTTCAATGTGTATTTACATGAGAAAGCTGCATGGGGCTTAGTTCCAAGCAAATACTCATAGCTGTTTTAAGATTTATTTGCAATGTAAATTGCCACTTCACACATCAGTCCAGATTAATTTTAAACATATCATATGTTATTCTGCTGTTCTGATATCTACACTAGTTATTCTGCTCTCATCATGATGTCTAGCAAATAAACTTTGCAGGAGTCTTCAGTGATATTCATTTTAGAGAGTATCCAAAAGTCTCTGGCAGACAAGGGTTAACAGTCTCGGTCTTCCCTCTTTGTGCAGACATGAATAAATTAGCATCCTGAGTGTAGAACATTCCCTTTTACAGTAGGTGGTGTTCTTGTTACACTTTCATACATGGCAGGCTAATTAACTATCTGAAAGAGAACATCGTTAAAATTATTTCTCCTACCTCTGCTTAAAACATTTCAACATTTTAATGTGCCCAAGCAATTCAATTATATTTAAAATGAACAGCTTAACCACAGTTTTCTTCTATAATGACATTCAGAACAGAGTTCACACTTTACTCTGGACACAGACAAAATTTTATAGAAGGGTGGGGGAGCCTATATTTGATTCATTATATTTAGCTAACATTTTCAAACTTACAAATGGGTCTTTTTCCTGTTCCGAAGGTGTTTGATGGTTGCAAAAGTATTCTTTCCCATGGATCTCTACTTTGAAAGGGGGAAAAATGACAAGATATTTGGAGTTGCATTCTTTTTTCCCTTCTGAAAATATATTGCAAGCATTCTTAGTGCTTTGGGAAGAAAAAACATACAAAGGCTTCTTGTTTCCTGCCTAGTCAAAATATCTGAAGTTAAAGCACCAGTGAGACAAAATGGGATAATAATTATTCTCTTTCTTTCTTTCTTTCTTTCTTTCTTTCTTTCTACTGCCCTCCATCCGCAGATATCCGGGAGGTTCACAACATAAAAATGCAACATAAAAGCACAAAATACATGATAAAAACAAGAACAAAAAACCCTACAAACCAGTAACCCCTCCCTCCCCCTCCAATGCTAAGTATTATCACATTGTGGTGCTTCATTAATGTTATCAACAACTGAGTACATTGTGGCTTGGCTGTAGGGCAACATGGTTTTAATTTCAATTTTGCATCTGTAGCAAAAGGGAAACACACAACATACACATACTCCCTTTGTATCACACACACGGAATGGGAATGGACTTAAAAAATTAATGGGACATGAATTAAAACAAGCAAATTTGATGGTTGCTTTTTCATGCTTACAGCTACCTGTGGAACTCATTGCCAAGGGACATTATGAAGTGTAGTAGGATATATGCCTCCAAAACTTCTGCATATCCCTCCAAAACATGTATCAACCCAGAGCAAAGGCGGCAGCAGGGGCTGGTACTGAGAAACACATCTTCAATTATTTGTATGATGCCGATGACTGTGTGGCATTTAAATCACTTTAAAAAAAAAAAAGTAATTCCGTAATGGGTCAGCATAGCCTTGTGTTTATATATGTATAACAAAAATATATACAGTATGTGGCTGTGCATTATAGAAGTCTGAGCAAGTCCCACACACCCCTCACAAACACAGCACCCCAGTCTAAAAAACACACCCCAGAGGAACTTTGCCTGGGGAGGGGAGCAGTGGTGCTTCTCTTCCAGTATTTAATATCACAACAACCCTGTGGGGTGGGCCATGTTGAGAAATAGTAACTGCAGCAAAGCACCTCTGTGAGGCACAGGCCAGGTGTTAAACCTTTCCAGTAGTCCAAGCCCTAGAGGGGGAACACAACCATGCATGTATCCCTCCCTGTAAACCCACAACCTCAACTCATGCCACAAATACCCAAACACCCGACAACACACACCCTTCGAAACCCCAGACATTGAAACACCCACACCACCGCTCAGCAACGGAACAGGTCACCTCTGTACCAGGGATGCTTCAAAAGTGAGCCTGGGAAGCTGGGCTGATTCTAATGATTACATATCTGCGGACTAAATAACCTTCTGTGATATATTTCCAGGCTTTTCTGGCCTACTTCAGTGCTGTGAGGCTGCCTGTCGCCTGACACATCCAAAATGGCCTCTCTCTCGCCTCCTTGGCCTGCTCTGCCCTTTACCCTCAGGGATTGTGGGCTTTGGTTTTGGCCTTCTGCCTAGGCTAGGAAGCCTGTCGTATTTGGCTTCTGCCTCTGTTCTGCTGAGGGTATGAGTAGAGGCATCAACATTGGTGCCGGCGTCAGAGAAGGGGCCCAGGCCAGATTCAATGCCACAAAGGCCCACAGCCAGCAATTTTGTGGCAGAAAGGATTATTCGAGGAGTTCGCGAAGGGGGACAGAGACTCTGCGCAGAACACCAGGCACTTAAATGCAGGTAGACTTGGACTTTTAAAGTTATTTAAGTATATTAAATAGGAACACAGTTGATTTATTATTAGTGCATAGCCTGGCATGGTTGTGGCCTAGTCATTTTGCAAGGCCGAGGCCTAGTGATAAGGCAGAGCCGCTAGTGGGGTCTTTTTGTTGGAAACAGGGATATACAGAAAAACCACAAAGGGATCAAGATTTATCTGCTGTTCCTCCTTTGGCAAAATATTTACTTGAAAAGTGTAATTGTTGAACGGTGTGTTAGCAAGTGTTAGCAAGATTTCAAAACAAACCATGCACCAACAAAGCATTTCACCACACACACACCCCTCTACTGATGAACTAACAACACATTACATTAAATGCATAGTGTGCAAAGCCATAAGCAGTGTTTTTAAATTAGTATTTGGGGAGAGAGGTTTTCATTACATATGAAGTTCACAGAGAGGTCCCAGCTGCAGTCCCTCAAAATCAGTCCTTTTACAGAAAAAAAGGTTCCCAGTAACACTGCTAATGTACAGCTACTGTATATGCTTAGAAGTCTCCTGTCATCATTCTATACACTCATATAAGATATAAGTTTATTTCAATTCCAAAGTATCTGTGGCACAGTTAGTACAAATCACTCTTTTCGTTTGCTTAGTATTGGTCTGCCTTGAAGGAGTTCAACAAAGGGCATCGAAAACTGATAAACTATCAATAGAAGCTAGAAAAATTAGCAGTTGCCACTAGTAATTCTCAGTTAAGGCTATTAAAACAGCAAATAGTCATATACTAGATACAACAGAAAAAGCAAATGTAGTATTCATCCTTTTGGTGGGGGGGGGGACTCAAGTTCTCTTTTCTGTACATAAGGTTAATTAATAACATGCAGAAGCTCATAGTTTATGTAGGAAAATATTGTAGACATTTATTAGTATGCTAATAGAGAGCTACCTTCATCAAATTAAATAACAGACAGCAATGTTGTATCAGACAGGATAACTGAATTATCTTCTATTTACTGACAGGCAGATTCTGGAAACAATACAGATTTGCTTTTGTAGTACTTTCAGTGTGTCTGAACAAAATATCCTATTTCTCTTCTTTCCCTTAGCTGGTATTTCCTTTCAGTTACATCCCTTTCATCTGTAGCCATAAGACAGGCCTAATACTAGGTGGCCCTTGGCAGCAGATGTTTGTAGTGGCGATGAATAAAAAGTTACTGTTTTGGGTTGGTATATTTGTTTGTTTGTCTTCATTCACAATAATCATTTACTTGGAAACAATAGCAGTAGAAATAGCACGGAAAAGCCATATTGGTCTGTGTTAGCTGGGTGGGTCATATAGCGACCAGAGCAAATTCTGTCATGCAGAAGGATGTTGTGAAGATTCACTTGATCTGAAAGTTTGCTCACTTCCATGTAGTCTTGTTTACATGTGTCTTGATTTCTTGGTCATGGAATCTCTTTAGTATAGACTCTTTGCCTCAGTTTTTCCTATCTATAAAATGGGTAAATGTTTTCTAAATGCTCACTTTAATAATATACTGCACATATGTGTCTTTGACATATGACTTGGCATGGAGTATACAATGACAATTTCTTATTTCTTACTTTGTGCTTCTGATATCGTTTGAGCCTGAGTTCTCTTAGGGTGATATATTGGACTTGTTGCATCATATAGTGCTTGATGGGATGGGAAAAATGGATCCTTTGGAACAGATAACATGCCTACTGCAAACTCACTATTCTACACTGAGTCTACTGAGGGCTTGCTAGACCTTATCTGGAGTAAAGTATTTAATTTTTAGGAACACAAGTATTTATGTTTATGGTGTGGGCATCAGAAATTTCAAGCTGCAAAATTCAGGTTTTCCTTATAGATCCTTAGAATGTGTTTATGATAAGTTAAAAACATGTCAATATTTGCCATTTTTTAGACTGTTTTCAGTATTACAATAACGGTCCACTGAAAATATCTCAAGATGCTGAGGATACTATTTTAATACACATGACATATGCACACTAAAAACATCAGATTCTCTTGCGGTTCTTTAGTGGCCTTCTTTTCAAACTGTCCTTTGTCACTGAAAAGTGAAGCCTTGCTTTATTATCAGTTCTGTAGGGTTGTATTACACCCTTTGGCTATGCCAAGTTCACACGTTTTCTTCTTACTGTAATCCCCCAGAGGTCACAGTAAAGGTCAGGGCAGAACATAAATGATACTTTGTGGTCTAACATTCACACAGTAATCAACTCATAAATCCTGGTCATACTGTAATGAGAGTGTAAGCGATAAGGAAATGTAGAGACTGAGTCTTCATGAAGGAATAATGCTGAAAAGATAAGTAAGCAATTAATGTTATTGTTAAATGTACTGCAAGTTGGGGAAAGCATTCTTATTTCTCTGTTTTAGTATTTCTCTGTTTCTAATATTTGGCAAGTATCCGTCTGAGTGACTATATTACTGTGAGCATATTAATTTATTGGTCATACCTAAAAACATATTATTGTTTGGAAAATGGCATTTGATGAAAGGACACTTTTTCAGTGGTAGACCTTATGCTTAGCGTGAAGAAGGTCTCTGGTTCAATCCTGGACATCTCCTGTTAGGCAGTGGAAGGTTCAAATTCAAAACCCTAGAGAGCTGCTTCCAGTCATGTAGACAATGCTGCATGAGATGGAGCAATGGTCTGACTTGGTACAAGGCAGCTCCTTATGAAAATGACTTTCTATTCACAAGTAATGAGTGATTCCCCATATATGGCTGTCATGTATTAGTTCCTCGATAAAACACATCAAATCCCCCATTTATAGCTGAATGGAATGGGCACAACCATCTTCCATGAGAACTTGCAGGGAAACCTGGGTAAGAACAAACATTTAACAACCATCAAACTCAACCATCACAATTTTTATTTTATCTAAAATATACATCCTACGCTGTTTCCAGAAAGTAAGCTTTTCTTATTAACAAGCTCAGTTTGTCTCAAATGTTTAATTAGTCACCTAATGATCTTTAAGATCATCTGCATTCACCCTTTAACATCTTTCTGCTTGTGATGTTTGGAGGGCAAGGGTACCAACCCTTGGCTATGTTACAACTTCATACCCTTAAACTCAACAGATCTTTCACTTGAGCAAATATTCCATGTTTTGTGGCATTATTTTATTCAGGATAAGTTGGAGTAAACCAGTGGAATGTGGTTATTTGTGGTCAGTTACATGCTTTTGACTGCTGTGATGGATTCTAAGTTCAATTTGATAGGATATTTACATTTACATTAATCTTTCACTATATATCTATATTCAGTTAGCTGGTGTATGAAATATTATGAGAGAGGCAGGCCCCTCTCTGTGTACTATATCAACCCTCCCTCCCTGTTCATAGGTATGAAAACTTGTGATAAATACATGCTAACGAATCTTGGCTAAAAATGGATGGTAGGTGAATGTTTCCCATATGCTTTCACCTTTCCTGTAGTGCCTCTTATGTCAGTCTAGTCTCCTTGGAGGAAAGACATAATATATAGGTGATACAGAGAGAGAATAAAAAAAACTTCCTTCATCTGAGAAGAATTTTCACCCTGACCAATTAACTGATGTACAGATAATTGTCTCCAAGGTGTAGCATGGGTTGCCTGTGCCTGGGGCCATGGGGGGGGGGGGAACAGGAGGGAGGGAAACAGACGGTGCACACATGTGCATTCAGCTGGCTAATGGCATCCGCATCACCCAGGAAATCACAGGTGCGGAGATAAAAAGAGTCATCCCGTTGTCTGGAGAGGTCACTTCCTGCTTCGTATGGAGAAGCCATTTTCAACGGAGCCCAGCAATGGAAGCATGCAGCTGTATTGAGGCAGCACTGGGTGTTGAATTTTTGTACTCCCTAACAATTTTGCACCTGGGGCAAAGCCCCACACTATGCCACTGCTCCCAGGTATTAATAAAAGAACTGAGCATGATTTACTACAACACAGGTTGTTGTGTTGTTGGCATCCATCTGTCTCGAGAGGCAATGGAGTGTGCTTCCAGGAGTGAAGTCAAACTGCTGTTTTAGCAGCACCAAAGTGACCTCCCCAGGGCACAAACCTGGGCATTGTGTATGGAGGTCCTGGGCTACCCAGATGACATGACCCCCTCTTGGCCTCACTGATGTGGTCCAAAGGAAAGCATAGCAATACATTTGGCACCAGCCTGACTGCAGGCATTGTTGGAAGGAGGTGTACAAGGTACCATTCAAGCATCTTAGGGACTCCAGTCCAGATTTGTGTAGGGTTTACTCCTTAGCCTTTGCTTCTCCAATTTAGGAACAGATTTATTAACATATACTTAAATCCCAATCCAAAGTGTTTCCCCCCCCCCCCCCAATTTCATCAAATTATTAACACTTGGCTTTGGGTTCCTGAATAAAAACACCAGGCTATGAGAATCAGGGCTTCGGATCCCCATTATTGTTTAAGAATATGGAGACTATTCTGGAACGAAAAAGAAGCCTGTTGAGGTGAGGAGAAACCCCCTAATTTGCCTGATTTGGGAGAACTGAACATTTGCAACTGGCATTCTCTTGTCATTTCAGGGCGAGATCACCATTTGACTCTTGCTCTCTGAATTATCCTAGATGATTTGCCCACAGCCTTTACATTATTTCTTTTGCGTGTTCTTTTTGTGGGTGAATCAGAGCCATGAGAAAGGAGAAAATGTGAGAACTTAGATTATCTGAAACAGTTTCCATCCTACTTTGGGAATCCTGCATAGTGTATTGTGAAGAGACTATTGTTTCTGACACCTTTTAGTGGGTAATGATATCTCACACTTCTTAAATAGGCATAAACAGACTCTGAGGTAATTTGATGAACAATTGTTACATCTTCTACAACGGCTGTGAAGTTTGTTGCCTTACCCCCTCCCTCCCACAGCATTCTTTGAGTAATTCACATACCAAATGTATGCTTATGTAAAACAGCTTGTGCTATAGGCTGCCAGTACTTTTTCATATGACCTCTAGTGTAAAATGCAGTATGTCTGGCCTGAGTTATATTATTCTGTCAACATTTTGGTCTAAGCTTGAAGCAGCTCTCTGCACAGCTGGCACAGGAAAAGTGGACATCTGTGCAACTAGTCCAATAAACCAAGAAAAAATAATAGAAATTCAGTGGAATATTATTCTAGTCTTGGGGAATGAAAAGAATTTCTTGCTCTGCAAAACACACACAAATGCTGAGATTTCTTATTCACATACCTCCAGAAAGACTAAATCGTAAATCAGCACCATGGAAAGGTGAGAAGTTTAATATGGCTTTTATTCCAAATGTAAACATATTCATTCATATGCCAAATAATGGGGATTAATTTAAAGAGCTTTAGTTTCCTAGGAGTTAAGGTAATTTATCCTGCATTAGGGATTAGTTGTACTTCATTATGTGATATCCCGCCCCCCCTTTAGCACACTCTGCCACTTTTAAATAATACAAATAATAGCAGCAACCACTATTATCAATAGGCACAATCAGTCCTTTTTTTCAAAAAAAATATGTTTAGGGGTACTCTCATTTTCCTACTCATATTGAAATACTGCCCCTCAATGAGGCCAAACTTAGATTCACAAAATGTTTAGGGGTATGCGTCCCCCCAGAAAAAAAGCACTGGGCACAATTCAATCAAAGAGATTTATGTTGCAATCTTACATCCATTTACCTGGGAATAAGCACAATTGAAAGCAGTTGGACTTACTTCTGATTAGTCCTATATGGTATTGCATGTAAAGCATTGTGTACAAATCGTTAAATGATAACAAAGTGATTAGTAAATCCATAATAATAATGCTACCTACAGTAATGATCAGTCAGCAATTTCACAATAACACAAATGAAAAGAAATAGGAGTAAATGCCAGCTTTAAACAGAAAAAAAATCTAGCATCAAAAGTTTTCAGGCTGATTTTCGTTTACAAGTTTATAAAAGCATGGAAGTCATGGAGGTGCTGTAAGAGAGAAATGATTCTCTTTTTGTCTCAGAACATCAAATCATTCAAAGAAACCAGTGGCACAGTTTTCAGAACAAATAAAGTGTTTCTTCTATGATAGATGCCACAGGTTGTTGTGAAAACCATTACTGTTAATGGTCTTTAAGAACTACCAATATATTACATAAATTAATTGAGGATAGTATCAATCTTCCTATTCATAGAGTGAATGCCCTGCTTACAGATGCACTAGGAAAAGGTAAAGGAACCATTAGGTCCAGTCGCAATTGATTCTGGGGTTGTGGCGTTCATCTCGCTTTACTGGCCGAGGGAGCTGGCGTTTGTCGCAGGCAGCTTCTGGGTCATGTGGCCAGCATGACTAAGCAGCTTCTGGCGAACCAGAGCAGCGCACGGAAATGCCGTTTACCTTCCTGCCGTAACGGTACCTATTTATCTACTTGTACTGCATGCTTTCTAACTGCTATGTTGGCAGGAGCTGGGACCGAACAACGGAAGCTCACCCCGTCGTGGGGATTCAAACCGCCAACCTTCCGATCGGCAAGCCCTAGGCTCTGTGGTTTAACCCACAGTGCCACCCGCATCCCACACAGATTCACTACTATCACACAAAAATGAACCTTTCATCTGCGATGTGGAAATCCCTTAAAGAGGGGGAGGTTGCTGTCTGTAAACCACAGAATGTGATCCATCAACATTGCATTGCAAGTGCCGTTGCATTCAGTAAAAGTTCCATCTGAATAAACATGCTTAATATTGCATTGTAAGGCACAGTATGAAACTATGATATCTATTTCAACCCAACCGGCCGTTAATTTCTTTTTCTTTTTTCTGGGAAAGATGGTGTGTGTCAAATGGTTAATTGAATAATGGTTCCCAAAAATATTTCTTTCCAAAGATCAGAAATCATATTTTTGACAGGCTAATGATTGAGATTTCTTCAGCTGTAAATTCCAGAGCTCCTCTAGTCTTAATCAGATGATTAAGAACAATTTAGAAAACTATTCCATGATATCTAACACAATATACCTAACACTTCCAACACTGTGTCATCACTCACCCTGATGATTATCTGTATTTTTAAATTTAAATTTAATTTGTAAAATAATGTTTTTGATTTTAGCATTTTACGCCAACTTGACATTTTGTGATATGGTTGTATAGAAATATTTCTATAAATAAATAAAATATTCTGTGGTTTGTATAAATGATTTCCATTGTCCTTGTTTCCCTCTTTTTCATTACAGTATTTATGCAGTTAAGCTATTAGAACCAATTTATTTTCAATGTTGACAGAAGTTGGTGAATATCGTCTTAATCCTTTCAAGTTTTCCATTTACGAAATTCAGTGGAGACTGTTTCAATTAGGGTCATCTGGTCACGTATCCCTTGATCCTTTGATCGCTAGAGCAGCAATACTGTGTCAGTAATCTGTAGGCCACCATTTGGGTTAATGAATCGGCTTGGCTTTAATTCTTGCCCAGATGTAATCTTTTATAGTTTTAATGATTCGGTCTAACATGAGTTCCAATTGAATGTAAACAGCTTCTTGGATATATGTGAAAATTCTCTTTTTAACATTTTGCCTCTGTTTCTAATTAATTGTAGAGCAATTAAATCGAACCCTGATCTGTTGGGATCAAGATTAAATCATAGAATGGACTGTGCTGCTTATATCTTTGGTGAGATCATTATTGTCAAGACTAATAGTAATCAGGAAAAGAGGAAAGAACCAATGTAGCAGGGGGAGGGGAACCATTCAATCCCATTTTATTTCGAATATTCTCTTCTCACTAGACATCTGGTTTGGCTTAATGCACAATCATAGTTTCTCTTATATAACAGCTTTACTGAGAGATCTCAAAGTACGTATCTGCCAAAATAAATGTGAACTAGGTTACAGATATTTCCATTATAGAGACATGCTGAAGGAAAGACAAGGTATATAAAATAAATGTCTATGGGTTTGCAAAATGGTTCTTTAAAAGTCAAGGAGGAGAAAGATAACTAGGAGAAATGTGGGGATAGGTGGATGTGTGCACAATTACACTTAAATAAATATAACAAAGCAACTCTGAATGGTAAGGGGGAAAGGGCCGGTCAACAGCCAGGATAAAGGGAAGCACAGGAATGTCCGTCCAAAATAACATGGACAGTTGCAGGCGGAAGGGGGAACAGTGGGAGAGGGTGTTTGCCCTTCTGTGCTGCCTGTGGGTTTCCCATAGGCAGCTGGCCAGCTGCTTTGAGAAAGAGGATGCCAAACTAGATATGCCTTTGGTTCTGATCCATCAAAGTTCTTGCTATATCCTTAAACCTTGTCTTCTGTTATTGTGCTATGGGGGCAGCACCTAAATTAGTTCAGAGCAGCAACAGATAACAAACACTGTTACTACTTGGAAAAGAGTTATTCATGCTTCACGTACATTATAAAAGGTTAAGGAGAATAATCTTAACATTAGTAAGGTAAGGTATAAATTTGCATGAACCTTACGGCAGAACTGAAATTGTATGGGTTAGATTTTTCCTCTATCTGTAACCTCCAGCACCTTAGCAGTAATTGCTAATTTGCTGTTTACACTTTCCTTGAGTAAGTTGGGTAGGCCAAGGTCTCTGCTGGAAATACTGTAGGAGCCATCTGCTATCCCTTGCTGTCAAGGGCTGGGCAGCTACACAAACAAGCCAAGCAGTCTCTTAGGAGGCCAGGCTTTTAACAGTGCCAGTAAAACAACATGCATTCTGAAAGGTGTAACACGCACACACCCTGACTCCCCTCAGTGCCACAAAGATGTTAAGCCACAATTTTTGCAAATTCAGGAGCTGCTCCGTAGCATCTTATACAATATTATGCGGGATCTCTGCTCAGCACAGCTCTTTTATTGCATGAGGTGGCAAAAAAATTCAGGCTTGGTCCTGTTGCTGCACACCTCAGCTACAATCCTGAATGCAAGCATGGGATCAAAATTGTAGGTGTGGACAGGCAGTACTAACACAGGTTTGCCCTTATGATGAGTTGTTCAGACTAAGGACTAGGCAATTGTCAACAACTTTATAGAACCACCTTCTTCTGCGAAAAGCTGCCTGAACGCTACAATTGTCCTTCAAAGCTATCAACAGTAAGGTGGGTGGTGACCTGTGACAGGGTGTTGTTGTTGTTGATTATAGTGCCCCATGTTTAGAAGTCCCTCTCCAGAGAGGGCCATGTGGTACCAAGTCTGCTTTCTTTTCTTCTTTGGTGTCAGGTGAATTACTTGCCCAGACCAGACCTTTTCGAGTCAATAGCCTTTTTTGTTTTTAGCTGGGATATTTTTCTGCTCTGCTGCTTATATTGCTGTTGTTTTTACTGAGTACTTGTGTTTTGAAAAATATTTTTATGTAAGCTGATCTGGGAGTCTTGCCAGCTGAAGAGCAGGATAATATGGTGGAACCCCTTTTGGCCCCTTGTGTCACCTGATTTGTTGGCAGCTGCAGTATCACCCTTTGGACAGAGTGGTACAAAGAATGAGGCATCTGGGCTGTGCTCCCTGAGCCTCCAATCTGAGCCTTATGGCACTTTACAATAGCCCTTTGTAAGGTGGGCCTGTTCTAGAACTGTTTTCTTCAATGAAGCAGACCCAATTAACACGATTTTCCCACTCTACAGCCAATTAACTCAAGCTAAGTAGGAAATGTCAAGTCCAGGTGGGGCAACTGGATGTTTTCAGGATGCCAGAAATAGCATAGCAGAAATTAAATTTGGTTCAGAATAAAGAAAATTTATGTATGCTGTGGAGTGTCAATTTATACTTCAGCTCCATATTAGCTTGCAAGGGGAAATAGAACAGTGCCATCTCTCTAACCGAATGTTATGATAAGAAAGGTTGCAAGTTAATTAGAATTCTGCCATCTTTGTGCCAAGTTTACCTCAATTAATGATTATTTTTAAATCTATTTCTCTCCTTTGTAGTACTTGTTCTTTGGTAGAAAGGAGATGTTTGAGTCTTGCTGAAATTGTGTTAACAGTCTTCTTCTCTTTTACCTCTTAAGGTTTTCAATTAAACTGCTGTAATTTGCTTTTCTTCTGCCAAGCACAATAATGACTTATTAGGCACTGACAATGTTAGTGTAACCTCCTCCTCCTCCTCCTCCTCCTCCTCCTCCTCCTCCTCCTCTTCTTCTTCTTCTTCTTCTTCTTCTTCTTCTTCTTCTTCTTCTTTAAAATACGAATGAATTCCAATCACAAGCTAGGCTTCCAATGAATCAACACCCCTATTGTTACACCTGCAAATTGTACATAGAGAGAAGCATACTTCAGAATTAATGAGCACAGCTGCAGTCTCTTACATTCAACACTTGTAAAATAGACTTCTTTAAAGTGCCATTATCACAATATTGATAGAGTTATTTATAGTACTGCAAACGTTCCCAGTCATAACAGACTCCTTGTTATTCCACACACACCCAAATCCCCCAAAGTAGTACATGCCGTTGCCATCTTCTGGCATCTTTCCAGAGCCCACGAGAAGGCAGCAGGTGGACAATCCTTCACAGATGAACTCAAAAAGACATGGGGGGTGGGAGTTGTCATCAGCAAATGTTATTGGAGGGAATAAGCTGAAATGTCTGGGCCCCCAATCTGCAGCAAACCTATTTACATGTGTTTCCAGTGTACTTTCTCCTCCCATTTCCAGGATGGAATGTGGAAAGTGGTCAGATGCAGTTGCCAGCTTAGAAGTAACCTGTTCAGTGTTGTCCAAGAGTGAGAACTTCCATTTCTGCTTGTTTTTACCATAACTCAACTAAGCAGATGCAAGTTCAGACTTTCAGCTATGGTTGTTGAAAACAAACATCTCAGGTGCCAACTACTATTGCTTCGGGAATAAAAGAAGTGTTGGCCTTGTGTTATATGAGTGCACAGCTAAACGTTGCATGAGGCAACAGCACTGTTGTCACTAGCTGAGTTTCTTCATTTCTAGGAATGTGTGGCAACAAAATTAATCCTAGTAAACTCAAGCATTATCCTTTGTCTAATGGTTTGGAAACTCAATATACAAACTGCTTACATAACTACAGTCCTGTTGACATAGTGACATATAGATTTTAATGAAACCATTCTGCAGGAGGAGTTACTGTTCATCGGTTGTATTCAGATTTATCATATCTGGCCTTGGCTCAACGCCCGTCAACATACCACATATTTGTTTGTATGTCATTTAGAATATTGAAATCATAGACTATCCATTAAGTGTGTCTTCCTCCTTCTCATGACTTGCTGCTGCCTGTTCGTTTGCAGTTCCCTCTGGGCCCAGTGGGGATCAATAGTGACCTCCTCAGCAGGTGTCCAGCCTTGTTCACCTTGATGCCAACCCTGGCTGAAAGGATTTTAAGGACAGAGAAATCAGGCTCAGGAGACACACCCTTAGTGCACACCCACTGTGGTTAGTTCTCCTCCCTCAGACCTTATGGTGGCAAATACAAAACTGTGCAATGTGTCCAAGCCTAAATCTTGGACCTCATGTGTCCGAGCCTAAATCTTTAGTCATGAAATAGCAGCCTTCCTTCACCACCAAACCCCTGCCATCTAGCAGCTTCAGGTACCCCATTTACAAGAGAACTATGGGAAGGCTGGCAAAGCATTATGGGAGCTGTTGGGAGAGTTGTCCCAGGAAACAGCTTTGTGTGTTACAGTGTAAATAAATACGTATTTATATACCACCCAATAACAAAATGTTCTCTGGTGACTTACAAGAGCTTCCTGTATTATAGGAAGGGATGAACATTGATTGATCTACCTTACACTGGGACAACTGAAGCCCATTCTTCGGCTATTGTTGGTGTGCCACCCACTTCTTGGAAGCAACATTTTCCATTGGTATGAGGGAAGTGCGTATGCACAACTTTCATTAGGGGTCATTTGCAGTAGAGAGGGGCTCAGGAAGATCCTGCTTGTGAGCTTCCGAAAGTGGCTTGGTTGGCCACTTTGAGAACAGATGGTATTTTGCCTGATCCAGCAGGGCTCTTCTTAAGATGGTGTTCTAGCCAACTCTGTATAATTATATAAGGGCAGAAGGTCGGTACTGCTCCCATTTCTGACCCCCAACTTTTCAGCTTTCACACAGACACCTAGGCTTATCAAAGTGTGTGTGCGTGTTTACACATACACACAGAGATAGAGAAAGAGAGTGTTTTTCCTTGACTTTTTTTGTGTGTGTGCAAGTGGTGGAAACAATAGGATTTAAAAGGAAATGGTTATTTATTTCATTTTTATCCTGTTCTTCCTCAAGGGGCTCAGAGTTCTCCATCCTCATGCTAGCTGGTCTAGGCATCCTTAGCATCAGAAATGGAACGTGTGATATATTTGCAATATGTTCTGTTTCTATTGAAATCCTCTTTTCAAACAGCACATAGCTTTCAGCATATACGTTGCAAAATTAATACACTTAAAATCAGAGTGGGAGTCCTCATAATTCATTTGGAGCTGTTTTTAAAAGTTGGACATTGGTCAAGGACAGCTTATTGATTGAATTTAACTGCATATATTTTCCTACCCATTTTATTGAAGCCTATTTTTCACGTCACTTGAGAAGGCTGCTAACATTTCAGTAAGGGGATATGCCAAAGCATTGCTTTAATTCATTATCTTTTGGACACACAGTAGTTGTGGCTTGGCCTGAATTAAACCCTATGGAGAATGTGATAGTGTAATTACTTTCAGGTATCCAGAACTGCTTTTAATTGAATTCTCTAGGAGATTATTCTTATGATTTGTTCTGCACTCATATCAGAGATAAATGTCGGGTATTTCAATGATATATAAATATTTCATCAACTAAGCAGAGGTTTCTTTTGGTACCTTATGAATTTGAAAGGTCAATGATTTGGTGAAACATTGCTCAATTAAGAATGACTAATTATATAAATGAATCTGCTACGAATTGCTTGTCCCCTTCTGTCATAATGAATAAGCATGGTGATTTTTGAGGGAACAATCTGTGATTTTGTTTGTCTGCCTTCTCTGAGCCATTCAAAATCCCTTGAGATTTTTGTAGACAAAACTGAGCATTAGCTAGATTGCTTCAATAAAGTAAAGTGTCATGTGCATCCAAAAGTTTATGTCATCCTACTACAAACTGTAGTTAGGATCTAGATGTTCCCAGATTAGAATGAGTTATGAACTGTAAAGAAAGGTGAGGTAATGTTGACAATTATTGCAACTGTGTAATGGAGCAAACTCTGAAAAAAGTATCTGCCAAGAGCTTGCAGAACTTTCCAAGTTATGTGGAACAATGGTATCTCGCTGAATTAGCTTTCCAGACTGATTGGGGGGGCAGAATCTGTAGGTCCATTAAGAGGATACCTTATGGTACTTGGATTTATTATGGTACTACAGTGGTACCTTGGGTTAAGAACTTAATTCATTCTGGAGGTCCGTTCTTAACCTGAAACTGTTCTTAACCTGAAGCACAACTTTAGCTAATGGGGCCTCCTGCTGCCGCCGCATGATTTCTGTTCTCATCCTGAAGCAAAGTTCTTAACCTGAAGCACTATTGCTGGGTTAGCGGAGTCTGTAACCTGAAGCGTATGTAACCCGAGGTACCACTGTAATGTAAACTGCCTTGTAATCCTCGGATTAAGGGAAGTATAGAATCTATCTATCTATCTATCTATCTGGTGCTAAAACGTCTTGGGTTAGCCCTGCTTGGGATCCATTAGATCCTGGGCTAGTTCAGCCCATCCCTGGCATACCCTGTTTTAGGGTTTTCTATGGGCAGTGATACCAATGTTAGTAGAATGATGCTGGCAGGGCTGGGAAGAGGTATACCCAGCCCCCATTAAGGCACAAAGGGGAACTGGACTTCTGAGTAACTTTTTCAAGATTATTTTATTTCAAAAAATTATGTTGCATTAGTTGCTCTGATTGGCTTTATTTTAGTTCTACTGATGTGGCATATACATTACGAAGGGAAATAAGAAAATTAAATTTCCCAGTAACAAAACTACAAATCCCAGTGTTCTGTGGTTTGGAGCTATGCTGTGTCCTTGCATTCAGGTTAGGTGGAAGAAAGGAAAAACAGACATCAGTTCTCCTCTCTTTGTAGTAATGGAGCATAAGAACCAGGGGTCATAATATAAGGGGTATAAGAGAGGGAGTAAAAGTGATTGGGGGGGGCAGAATCTGTAGGTCCATTAAGAGGATACCTTATGGTACTTGGATTTATTATGGTACTACAGTGGTACCTTGGGTTAAGAACTTAATTCATTCTGGAGGTCCGTTCTTAACCTGAAACTGTTCTTAACCTAAGATACCACTTTAGCTAATGGGGCCTCCCGCTGCTGCCACGCCACCACCATGCAATTTCATCCTGAAGCAAAGTTCTTAACCTGAGGTACTATTTCTGGATTAGCGGAGTCTATAACCTGAAGGTTCTGTAACCTGAAGCGTCTGTAACCTGAGGTACCACTGTATGTCATTATAAGCTGTCTTCAACTTGTTGGCATTATCATCACCATTAATCTTTCAGCTTGTCCATACAAGAACAAGTCAGCACTGCAAATGTTTAGACCCCAAGTTGAAAAACCAACACTAATAAGCAGAATTTGCCAAGCCACCTCATCATTTTACTTGTCTCTCGAAGAAAGCAATATATATAGCAAAATATATAGGTGGGTTTATTCGGGACACAGGTGGCACTGTGGTCTAAACCACAGAGCCTAGGGCTTGCCGATCAGAAGTTTGGCAGTTCAAATCCCCGCAGTGGGGTGAGCTCCCGTTGCTCGGTCCCTGCTCCTGCCAACCTAGCAGTTTGAAAGCACATCAATTGCAAGTAGATAAATAGGTACCGCTCCGGCGGGAAGGTAAACGGCGTTTCTGTGTGCTGCTCTGGTTTGCCAGAAGCGGCTTAGTCATGCTGGCCACATGACCCGGAAGCTGCCTGCAGACAAACGCCGGCTCCCTCGGCCAGTAAAGTGAGATGAGCGCTGCAACCCCAGAGTTGTCTGCGACTGGACTTAACGGTCAGGGGTCCCATTACCTTTATATATATTTCAATTAAGCAGTGGTGGGAATGTCCATATTTTAGTCTCCCCTCCCAGTCCTGTTAGAAATAAAATAAAATAACATTTTCAGCATTATACAGTCAACCTGGTGTGCCCTCTGCTAACTAAATCCAAAAAATAAAACCAGTTTTAGCAATATACAATTAATCTATCGGGGGGGGGGGGGGGAGATGGGCTTCACCTATAGGTAATGAAGTATTTAAGCACCTTTGATTGAAACAAATTGGACCACAGAGGATGTGTGATTTTCAGGGCCACTGAACATTGACAGTTCTCTCGCTGAACCATACTGACAGAATAGACGTGCATGGCTGCATTTGCAAAGTCAGCTTAGTGGTAGGTTATCAGTAGAAAACCACTTGATACAAGATATAACTGTAATCATTTTGCACTTTCATTTTGGTTTCAGAAAGTCTGACCTGAAACCATCTTAAATCCCTATACATTTCTAAAACCATAAAGCAGCATTCCTTTGGTCAGTTGTTTTAGCTTAAATACTACTACAAGTGCTAATTTCATCCGTGCATATGCCTGTCTGTGTGTTTCTTTAATAGCTTCCCTGATCTATAAAAGTAGTTTTGTGGTTATATGTCCAAAGTTCTAATCACAGTTCTTCAACTAAGATGGTCCTAAGACATTCTGTGGTGAACTAACATAGTCTGGCTATCCAGGCTTCTCTCAGATCATTATCTTTGGCAACATTTATTGTTAATAAAAACATACATCACATTGCAATGCACTTGTTTGTGATGGCTTCAACACTCAGCAGGTAGCAGAAGCAATAGGAAAACTTTCAACTGAAGCTACCATATGTTGGTTTTATATTAAGATCACATCATTAGGACATTTTCTTGCCTCTAAATCTCTTGTTCATACTTGACTGCTATGTCGCAAAGGACGTCAGAATGGAATCACACTGGCACCTCCATCCTAGCCTGACTGAAGGCTTCAACCAGCAGCCACTGTTTGAGCTCCTTTTTAGTTCAACGCAACTGTATGGAAAGCATGAATTGTGTGGTTTACTAAATAAGATGTATACCTGGGAGTAATACCTAGTGAAATCAGTGGAACTTCTGAATAAAAATTTATATGATTGTGCACACCTTAAATCTGTTCTGGGGGCTTCTTACTCTCCGGAACAGTTTCGGAGGAGAATGAAGGGAAGTTCTGTTGCACAAATGGAAATCCTTTTGCTAACATAATTTCTTGGATACTGCCCAGTATGTTTTAAATTGCATAAATCTGCACTGGTTCTTTGGAGAATATCAGTTTAATACTATAATTTTAAAAATCAGTTGTACCGTCCTTATTTAAAATGGAAACTTTATTCACATAAACATAGCAATATAACTATTTTTGATGGAGTGCAATGACTAAGAGTGATGATCATTTTATCATTCTCTTATACTATGCAAAATATTCTGTAATGTAATATGAGTATTGTATGACAATTCCTTGCATAGATGCTACTGCACACACATGCTTGTCTATGCAATGTTTTGTCCATCTTGTTGCTCTGCAAAATGTTGATTTTTGTAGCCTTTGCAAGCCGCCTCACAAATATTAAAGCACAAGCACATACAAAGGACAGCCTCTGTTAATTCTGTGATTTCTAATGATAAGTGATCTGAATCCATATTATAGCCATTTAGTCAGGAGCACAGCAAGGGGCCTATTCTCCTGTCTGTACTCATGTGTTAACTCCTATTGACAGGCATTAATGGGAACTGCTTGCACATATGGAGAAGTGAATAGTCCCTATGGGAGTTGTATAAACTAGTCTGTGCCTATAGAGATGTTGCTTCAATGGCCAGGATTAATATGAGCGTTGAGGAATGTTGTGGTGAAACAGAGACCTTTCTGCTTCTGGTGATCAGGTGCGAAAGGGGAAAAAAACAATGTCAGAATTTGTTACTTAAGAATTCTAGTTTCTCCATATATACAAATCAAGCACAAGAGCATAGCATATTCCAGAAAATATTTTTTAAAATTATTAGCAATTTGAAATCAGGTTTGCTTACTCTTTCTGCAAGTAAAAATGCCCCAAGAAATTTGCTGTGGCGAACAGAAATTTTACTTAAGCATTCTTACATCTGAGTTTATATGTTTTATTGACAGTCTGGCTAGTTATCCAGTCCAAGCCCATATCAACTCTTGTCTGCTCAGTTAGACGTTTGTACCCACCAAATTTTGTTCTGTTATAACCACACATTGGCAACCCTTTATTTTTGAAGGATTTCCTATAGTGAAACTCAAGTTGAAGCATTTGGTCATGTTTTGATATAAGCAATAAATTGTGCAGAGATGTTTGAGATTGTGTGAGCAGCTACTCCACTAAGGTAACACGTAAATAGTCCCACTGAAATCAAATGGATTTAAATACATGGAAGTGGGCACAACTATGCTTTATATGTTTGTACTAACATCTTGAATTGGGCCCAGTAGCTCACTGGCAGCCACTGCAGTGCTTTTGGGACCAATGTCCAGGGCGGGCCCAATACATTCTGGCACCTGAGGCAGACCCTAAAATGGCACCCTCCTGCTTGCCAGGGAAGATCTACATGAGGAACAGGGGCAGGGGGAAAAGATTGACACTAGGATCTGATGTCCCAGGTGGATCCTGCCACCTGAGGCAGTTGCCTTGCCTTCCCTCATGGGTAGGCTGACCCTGCCAACATCACATGGTCCTAGCTGGCAGGCCTACTTAGCAACTGAGCAGCCCCATTCTGCACTAGCTGCAGCCTCCGGTTTGACCTCAAGGACAGCCCTGCATAGAGTACAATACAGTTGCTAAAGCCAGAGGTCACCAGAGTATAGACAACTGAGGCCAGGCTATCCCAGGCCAGGAGCAGCTGTGGCTAGTGAACCAGCCTAAGCTGGTTATGAACAAGCCTAACCACAGAAGCTGCTTGAGGAGGACTCCCAGGCTATGAAATTGATTATTCAATGGGAGTGCAATGAAGGCGTGACATCCTTTTCTGGCAAAGCTTGTGGTCCTTCAACAGCTCTGTGACGGGCCAAAATTGAGTAAGTGAAGCTTCCCTCTCCTCTGCCTATCCATGCAGGTAAAGAGCTGGAAAAGGATGGGTCTGAAACACAGAGAAGGCAACAGTGATAACATTTTTTGTCAGCCAAAACCAAGGTGGATAACCAGATTAATTAAGAGTACAGACAGAAACTGTGCTGAAAATGATTTTCTTGTTCTTGATTTCCAACTTTCTTTCCCCTTTGTGCGACTATGCAACTGTTTTATACGTTATATAGAGGATATTTTCTTAACCACCACGCCATTCAAAGGCTTAGATTGGTTCATACTGGTCTCCATGATTATATTTCTTCTATGTTTCGTTCTGAATTTTTCATTAGGCATGGGCTATACACCTGACTTTCCTTTTCCCCATATTAAGAGTGTTAAAAATACATCACTGCACCAGAGATGCTGACTCAATACTCCTGGTGGAGACTTATCTGATGTATAATTTTAAAGCTACTGCTATACATATATTAGATTTTTTTTTCTTGATAGTTAGTATATATATATATATATATATATATATATATATATATATATATATAATGATAATATTTTTCTACTATGC
The DNA here is from genome assembly GCF_965153285.1 of Podarcis tiliguerta. Lineage (NCBI taxonomy): Eukaryota > Metazoa > Chordata > Lepidosauria > Squamata > Lacertidae > Podarcis > Podarcis tiliguerta. The sequence continues at coordinate 58,764,847 of NC_139539.1, forward strand.
TGCTGTCAAGTTAACTATGCCAGCATTAAAATACCTTGAGCATGACTATTACAGATACTAAGATCACAAAATGTAAAGGGTTCAGTGGTTGTAACTCAGTAGCTTGGTTCATGGTTTGTCTGTCAGGGCTGTGCTGACTTGTGTTCTCTCCCTTCTTCATGTGTTCAAATACCTTCCCTCACAGGAAATATGAGAGAATATTGGAGTGCATGAGGAGGAAGAGAAAGGAGCTTGTGAGCCCCAAAGCATGGCCCCATTGACCAAATCATAGTTCAACTGAAGTATCTGTAAAATTGAGTTCCGTGGACTCAGTTAAGGTCAGCTAAGAGTGGCAGTTTCTGATTGCCAAGGCAATTACCAGTGTGTATTCTGCAATTGCACTGTGTATGCTTGGAATTAATTGTTAGATGCAGAATTTGATATGCTAAGAATCTCTGAGATCTTTTATTTCTTTAAAGCATTAGTCCTTCTGGTTCTAAAACTTCAAAACATGTGGGTAATGCCTGGTGAAAACTTGGATGTCAGGTGGACCGTGCAAGAATTCCAGAGTTCTGGGGACAGAACTTCCATGTTTTGCATTGCCCCATGACTAGCAGGAGCATATAAAATTGTGTGAAATAAGGAATTATGTACATATTTGATTGATTTCTAACATTCATATGGATTGCATAACTCAACCTTTTTTATCTTCAAAATTTGGGTTATCAAATTTTGTAGAATTTATATTTATCTTAAAATGGTTATCCTTTCAGCCAAGAGTATACATAGCTGTGACTTTGTAAAGGGTCAGTAGCAGGTGATGTATAAGGTTCTCTCAGGAACTAATTAGAAGCTTGATTCCACAAAGACACATAAAGTTTTCATGAATGCAGTTGGTGTTATTGATTCAAACCAGTGAGGTGCTTGCTCTCTGCAGGGTTTAATTCTTCTCACACCTGTGGTTCTACAGTGTTGGATACGCGCGCACACACACACACACACACAAACACAGTACCCTCACAATACTCCTAGTGTTAAAGCAACAGCAACACTGAGGCCTTTCTGCCCCCCATTATTACTTATGTACTCCCATACATTGTGGTTATTTTCAGCTTTCACCACTCCAGATAGCAGTGTTTCGCTTGCTATTTCACTAATCCTAATGAGCTGACTCCTCGTGGTGTATTGCTGTCATTGGCAGCAGGCCACTATACCAACAAACTTGGCACCTTTGCGTTTCCTAAAGGCAGGAAAGGGTTACACCCAGCACAAATTTAACTTGCAGTGTCAGCCTGTCCCAAATGCCTTGTGAAAAAACACAGTGGCAATGCACGCTGCAATGCATGTTTGTCATGCAGGAACAACAAAACCCACCATCATGTGTTGTTGAAAACTCCCATTGAACGATCTTTTAGGTACAATATCATTTTTTTAATACAACATATGCAAAATGATATCAACTTTCCATTGCAGTGGACCTAAAGAGAGTGAAACCAGCATAACTGACTGCTCACCCAAACTCCAACACACATGCTGGGGATAGTTCCCACGAACCCCACTTGAGCTTGAATATCTACCCTTTTTTATTTATCTCATTGCATTTCACTTATACATCAGTTCCAATGAAACATCTCAAAGCAATTTAACAGTAAAAATAGTTGCACTTGCCTTATTAATATTGGCAGGAGATGGTCTCATGCATATTTGTAAAATATCCAGTCATCTAGTCCGCTGTGGCCTAGAGACAGGTACTACAGCAGTGTCGCTGATGCTAAGCAGATTTGGGTTTGGTTAGTGCCTGGATGGGAGACCACTTGGAAACTTGATGCCTGTTCTCTTGAGCTTCAACATAGGAAGCTGCCTTATACTGAGTCAAGCAGCTGGCCCAGCTAGCAGAGTATTGTCTACTCAGCCTGGCAGTGTCTTTGGTTTCAGACAGCAGTTTTTCCCAGCTGTCTCTAGAAATGGCGGGGATTGAAATGGGGCCTAATGTAATTAAATTTATAATAAATCACAAATGACCTCAGGTAATCACCAAGAGAAGCTTCTGCAAATTGGCTGGTAGTTCCTCTCCACACGTGGGTGGTGCTGTGATCTAAACCACTGACCCACTTGGGCTTGCTGATTGGAAGGTCAGCAGTTCAAAACCGCACAACGGGAGCTCCGTTGCTCTGTCCCAGCTTCTGCCAACCTGGCGGTTCGAAAGCATACCAGTGCATGTAGGTAAATAGGTACCTCTGCAGTGGGAAGGTAAACGGTGTTTCCGTGGGCTCTGGCTTCCATCACAGTGTTCTGTTGCGCCAGAAGTCGTTTAGTTATGCTGGCCACATAACCCGGAAAACTGTCTGTGGACAAATGCTGGCTCCCTTGGCCTGAAGCGAGATGAGCACCGCACCCCATAGTCGCCTTTGACTGGACTTAACCATCCAGGGGTCCTTTTTTTCTTTTTTCTTTTGACTTTCCACCCCCTTCCTTTCAGGCTTTCTCTGTGACACAATGTCTAACAAAGCAAGAAAGCTAGTAAACATTTATCAGGACCAGTAAGTTATTTTCATAAGGTTTATTGAGTCCAAAATATGCCTCAGCCCAAAGTCTCTCCTGCCCCTTAATCTAACCATGTGTATTCTTTTAAACTACAACATAGGCGACCTCAGGCTATTTGTCAAAAGAGAACATGACAAAACATTAGCTATCAGTGTCTGCATTTCTGAAAAGTGAGTCTGCCGAGTCATAATTGAAGGTTTGAAAGGCAAATGATTTGAGTGCTAGTTTTAATTACCGCTTGGTGAACTTTAGCGTATGAGGATTGTCACAACTTTCCTTGAGGATTAATTTCAAGCCAGGCATTACAGTGGGAAATTATTAACTTGTACTTTGGTTCAGCAATTATCTGCATTACAAGGTTTATGCAATTAGCTGTTTAAGATGTCATTATATTTTGCCATCTGGTACACAGGAGTTTATGCATATGAACAGGCACGTGTTGAAGTGATTCTGACTATATGACTCTTGTTCTCACCCAAATCATCACTGTAATGAGTCGGAGACACTGTGTACAATACATTAATGGCAGGTGCATATCATCAAGCTTCATTTTAATAAACGACATTCTTTTTCCCTCATCACCCCCCACCCTAGTTTTAAAGTATGCCGAACAAGTGCTAGAAAATTAATTACTAATTTGCAGTTTAGCAAAGACCGAGGATATGTTATTGCAAGATGTTAAGGAACATCAATTTTCAAACAAGAGCTCTGCAATATTTAGTTTTTTTGCTTTCTTCACTAACTTAGGGCCATATTCTGTTCTGGATAGCAGCAGGCATGACCCATGAAACGTCATGGGAAGCAAGAGCTCAGTGATTTATACAAGCAATTTTCAAAGGAGTAGTGAAGAGTAAATAACTGGAAACAAGTCTTCATGATTAAACAGCTCAGTAGGGTCATTCAGTATTAGCTCATGTTACATTTGAACATGTGTAATAAAACATGTTGCATTCTGAATTTGTTTGCATCTATTTTCTAGCGCCTTTAGTAGCTACATGAAAGTTTACATTCAACAACAAAGTTTAAAATTCAAGCTTTCCGCATCACATTTCCAGGATGGGAAAAAGTTCTGCTGGAAATTAAATATGACTAAATTAAATATGACTAAAAATTAGCTTCTCAAAATCGTTTATTTATTTTATTTATAGATGTATCTCTCTACTGCCCTGTTGCAAAACCGGGTGGTGGTGTACAGCAACATAAAACATCATAACAGTGTGGGGTACAGATTCCAAATAAATAAAAAAGAACCAGCTGTCAGGCAGCTGTTAATAGAAGCCTTGCTGATTTAAAAAAATGTGGCAACTACTCTGATTCAAAATTGTTCATCCTTATCATTTGAAGTCAGAAAAATGAATCTAGATATTTGAATCTTCAGTGAAATCTAGAATGGACTCTGAGTTTATTTGATATATTGTTAAAGTATAGAATGCAATTGATTTTAATATTTGAACCAATAGGCTCTATACATAATGGTTTACGTATTTTGTACCAATTGTATACAAGTTGCTAAACAACAGATCTGTGCTATGCAATCTTGTTGACACTATTTAGGACAGTTAAGACCAAAATATTATCCCTTAAATGAAATGATTACTGAACAAATCATCCCATTCTATACATGAAGTTTATAGAAACTCCTTAACCTCACAAGAAGCCAGAATTAGATTATTAGCATAATCTGTGGAACTATTTCCCATGTTAGGGTCATTTCTTCATGCACACCTTGATAAATCTCTAGAGGCTGAACTTAATCTCTAGAGACCTACTGCTGGCATATTTACAACTAGTCCACTGGAAAATGCCCATCACCAAATGTATACTTAGATGAGAAGCAAGGAAATATTCTGTTCAGGATGCCAGAACAGCAGTTATTCACAGCAGGAGGTGTCCCTGGGCATCTTTCAGCAACTACAAATCAATCACAGTCAAGCATCCCTCATCCACTAACACTTTTATTTGGATGGTCTGCTTACCATTGTTCACATCCCTGCAACTGGAATATTCTGCTGACGTATTAAATGTGCCCACATAATACTGTATACATTTGCCAGGCACCAACTGTGAAACTTTGATGGTTCCTAATACATTTATAAGCATTATATTTTTTCCTTTGCTTCTCGTTTTAGGTCTATAGTGCAGCACTCCCATTTGCTTAGATCAATGCTTTAGATCGCCTGGGAGGCAAAAGAGGCATCCGGGCAAGGTGTGTTTCCAATTAGAATCCCTGAGAGCCACTGCATAAGAATTACGTTCTGTGTATTTGTGTCCAAGTGTATTCAGTACTTCACTACTGAATTACATTAAAAGGGCGCCCTCTACTGTCACATTATATTAAGTGTGTAAAGGGGAGAGACACTAGAGTTCAAATGGTTGGTTATTTATAACGAGCATTTTTTCCTCTAGTTATATAGTTCCACTGGTATGTAGCACTCCTGTGTAATACATTTAGAGCATTCTATCAGATTTGACCATCCAAAGTAACTTGATAATCTACTAAGGCTGAGAGTTTTGCACTCTGGGGAATCAGTGAAATATTACTTAAAATCAGAACGAACACAAGGTATGCACCTTGACGCTTATGAAAAACTCAATGGAATTCTTTTTCCAAGTTGGAGGTGTGTGTGTAAAGTCTTTCCTATAATCATGCATTAATTAAGCTGTAGTCGATATCCTGTCGCTTTGTGCATGTATAAGTTAAGCAATATAGTGAAACTGAAATAATGGAAAAGATTAATGCCTTAAACTTTGAGAAGTTTTTGAACATACATGCAAATGCTAGCCAAGAGGTTCAGTTTACACTATAATGGTGAAATTTGCATGGGTAAAGGCTGCTTATGTGAATAAAGAACATTTGCTGTGGAAATTTTAATGCAGTATCATTTACACTGCTAAGGATGAAGTTCCTTGGCAGTGTCTGGGAACACGTCATGATGTAATACTGTTGAAGCTCAGCAGCTATAGAGCTGGTTAGTTCCTTGATAGGAGACTGGGGGGCTTTATAAAGGAAGAGCCAACATGTTAGCTGCCCAGAGTGGCTGGGGAAACCCAGCTAGATGGGCAGAATATAAATAACAAAAGTATTATTATTGTAAATGTAACAAGAAGGATGTGGCTCCTTTTACGTGTTTTCCTAAATAAGATAAAAGTCACTTCCTCTTTTGTTAACCTTTTTTCTGCAAGTGGATTTTATCCCTTTCTTTACATGAAAAATCCCTTTAATATTTGCAGAAGTGAGCTGGAATTTGTACATTATTACCGTTATGTCAGTTTCAAACTGGACAGCTAATAAAACGTGGTAGCGATAAATGAACAGTGGGAGATAGCGACCTTAGGAACATTGGGTTGCTTTAAAAAAAAGAAAAGGAAAAAGTTTTCTTCATAGTAGAAGAATATTTCTTCTCTGATTCTTCTCTTTTATCATTTTCAAAAGTTGAAATAGGGACAAGTAACTTAACATAAATACCGGGAAACACTTCAGTAGTTGAATTTCTGCTTCTCATTGACGGCACAGGAACCTTACTACAGAATCGTAGAATCAGAGAGGTGTAGAGTTGGAAGGGACCGTGAGGATCATCTAGTCCAACCCCCTGCAATGCATAAATCCTTTGCCCAACATGGGGCTTGAACCCATGACCCTGAGATTAAGAGTCTCATGCTCTTCTGACTGAGCTATTTGTGCCTTGGACACTGAAGTCTGATTTAAAGTTTCAACCACCTTCTTCGGTGTCCAAATGAAGTGATTGCCAGTGGAGTTTGGGACACAGGGATGGCCTCACTCTCTTAGTCATAATTCACACATGCTGTTTACAGTTATTTCTGCTGATACCACTTGCACACCTAATATTCTCATAGTGAAGTCATTTCTCCAAATAAGAATCCAAAAATTGTATCACCTGAGCTGAAGTGGAAAGTATCACACATTAGAAAATTGGTTTAAAACTGCTTTAAAGGGGAGGGTGGAGTTGGAAAGCCAAGGCCTGATTAATTCTCAGTGGTCACAATTCCTCACTGATGGTTTAAAGGGTGATGATGGAAGGAAAACTAGAAGCGAATGATAATAGAATATAGGATCCTAGAAAAAGACATGGCTGACTGGCTGAAACCCTAAACAGGAACACTCCACACCGTAGCATTGTGTTGCCTGCTCCACTTATTATTTTGTTTCAGTTGCTGCTTACACTTACATCTACATCCCACCTTTCTTGCAGGAGCTTAGGTGGTGAACATGGTTAATTCCCAACCCATCTTAGCTTCACAATAACTCTGTGAGGTAGGTTATGCTGAGAGATGGTGGGTGACCAGCTCGTGGTCACTTCATGGGTATGTAGGGTTTGGACCAGAACAGACGTCTTTTCCAGAGGGCTTAGTGGTGCATTGCACCAGGGCGCCGGCCTCTCAGGGGTGCCCCAGTGAGTGGGGGAGCTGTGCGGCTTTGCTGGTGGCCTCCCCTTTCCCTGCACGCCCGTCAGCTGCGCCCCGCCAACCATATGGCTGGCAGGCAAGCAGCTTCCTTCCCAAGGCTCTGCAGGGGGGGGGGTGGAGTGATTCTGCAGAGGCTTAGGATGGAAGCTGCACCCCGACAACCATATAGCTGGCAGGCATGCAGCCTCCGTGGGGAGGCTTGGGAGGGAAGCTGCGTTCTCCTCCTGCAGAGGCTTGGGAGGGGCGCAACTTCCCTCCCAGGCCTCTGAGGGCAGTTCTCTCCTGCAGCAGCATGGGGGGGGAGTTGCGCCCCCCCAATGGCTGGCAGTGCGCAGCTTCGCCCCCCCCATCCATGGTAATTTGGGGGGGATGGGCAGATATTTGCACCCTGGTGCCGCATCTGCTAAAGACGGCTCTGGACCAGAACTAGCATAGCAAGACCTGGGAAATCCCTGCTCAACCATGAAGCTTACTGGGTGACAGTGGGTCAGTCACTGTCTCTCAACATAACCTACCTCACAGGGTTGGTGTGAAGATTAAAAGGGGGTTAGAAGAACTATGTATGCCACCTTGAGGTCACTGAAGAGAAGCTGGGATATAAATGTAATACTAAAAAAAAATTCCTAAATCTTCCCCATCCTAGTCTCTAATCTCTATACCATGTGGCCATGTATCTGCCAGATATCATATGGAGTGTACAGTGTGTGTATTGTTTGATGAACTTTGACTATGGAATTCAGGCTCCAATAGATGTTTATAATTTAACTAATTAATTTGTTAACTGGGCTCTATGCTGTTCCTTGGCAGGGCTGTTAATACAGGCCCAGTCCAAGGGAAGAGAGGAGGAGGGAGAGGAAGGCCTAGAAGCTGAATGGAGCTTAAGTGGGTAGGACGCAGTTAAATTACTGTGCCTGAAAATGCAACACAGTGTGAACTAATGGAACATAGATATACTTTTGCAGTGATTTCAGTAATGGTTGCAGTGCTTTATCCACTGTCCCAGAAGCAGGATCACATGGAGAAAACGCAGCAAGGAATAACTGGCTGCATACATTCGTGTGCAGTAATAATCCACCTCCTTTACACAAACTTAGTTGCTGTTTTAGAAAACACTACACCAAGGTGTTGATCTTGACTGCAGAATTGTTCTCCAGGTGTTTTCAGTCCCTTGATTTTTGTGTCTTTTCCCTGTCACTGTGCAAAATGGGAAGCATAGAATTTGCTCATAGCTGTAGACAAAATACACATCCATTCAGTTTGTATCAGTTAATGCTCCATGGATGTTCTATCATCTGTACTGGCCCTTACCTTCAGGTGGACATTTTTTAAAGATGCCATGAAGGAAGGGGGAGTAGAAGAGATGCTGTTCCAGAAATGAGGAATGGTTTGCATGGAATTTGGATTTTATTATTTGTATGCCTGTCTGTTTGAAAAATATGTATGCTTGAGAATGTTCGTCTTGTTAGATGTATCAGCCCTGTTGTTATTTTAATAAGTTTGAAAACTGCCTTTTGAAATCCCTTTTCCATTTCCATTTAAATGTTGCTGTTGTTACTAATTCATCAGTTAATACATACCACTTATTTTGTTTTGATTCAATGTTCCTTTGACTTTGATAAATTTGCTTATTGCTGTTTTCATGTTACTGTTGCAGGAAAACTAAGCTGCAGCCTTTGAAGGGGCATTACTATGGGTTCACCTCTAGGTGGCGTGCCAATCGCCTAGCTCAATTTTTCAAGTGCTAGATAATAACTCAAAGCATTCCTTTGACTGTCCTCTGCATGCATGGCTTCAGAAATACTTAGCTGTTTCCCTTAGCTTCCACTATTGATTTTTGTTGTTGTTTAAATATATAGATACATCCAAACCCTTTGGGCCTAGAGCTGCCGTTGATGAAGAAGAATGTTTTCACTTCAAAACACAGTTATTTGTAAAGTGGACTGACACCCTGACTGCTAAAAGCCACATTAATATGCAAGCTAGCTAGCTTTTGCATACCATTCACCATCCCAGACAGATTTCCTGCTTAGAGCTAGAAGGGGGAAGGGGAGGAGGGAACAGAGATTGCCCGGAATCAAATGAACAAGACTGTGTACTTTAGAAATCATCTTTATATGAACTAGTAGAGGCAGGAAGAGAAATTAACAACTTTCAACAATTTGTTAATACCTCAAATTGTACATGTTTTCCCCATTTCTGTATTAGTATACCGAGTGGACTGAGATCTGTTTCCAGCAGCAACATAAGAAGTTAATAGCAAATCTCTGTTTGTACTGCCTGAAACACCTGTAGAGTTCCGTCTGTTACTACTAGTTTTCAGTATTCTTAGGAGCAATTCACTTGCTCTTTCTCACCTTTTTATCACAGATTTCCTCCAACATACAATTTTGGAAAATCCAGATTCTATTTTACTTAACGCATACACAACCTTCCCCATTCCACATCTTTGGCAGGACTTTTCACAAAACTTAAGGCAGCTCAAATGAACATGCACGGCTATTTTTGCTTTCAGTATCAGTCCAATTAGACAAAAAAACACAAGAGTCCACACATGTGTGCCTCCTTTTAGTTTCAGGACAGCAGAAAAACTTTTCTGCAAAGTTGTAAAAGTCCAAACTTTCCATCTCTTACTCAAACACCGCCCCCCTTCTTTTCAGTCTATGAAAGATACAATTGTACTCCTAATGGTTTAATGATAGATTCTTCATAATCATCCACAGGCAGGCAGATCTTTAGACCTGATCTTTCTCTAAAGCTTCTTCAGCTAATCCGTTAGCTTCAGTACCCCTTGCTGAGGTAAGCTGGTAAGCAGGTAGTCCTTTCTGCTTCTCCATAAGTCGGCTAGCTATTACAGTCATCTGTGTGAAGCAATCGCCGGATGAGAAACAGAGCCATACAAAAGAGACAAGGAGCGTTTCCTGCGCAAGCTGGAAATTTAATTTCAGAATTGCTTTTTCTACTTTTGTGTTTGTTTGTGTGTGTGTGTGTGTGTGTGTGTACACAAGTGTCTTCTCTTTGCATATTCTGTGTGTGAATAATGGTGTTTACATCCAAATTAATTGCACAAGCCCACCTACAGAAGACTCAGAAATAATTTTCTTCTCATTCCCTATGCTATGTAGGAAACTTTTCTCTTTTTAAATCTGTTATCTTAAGTGTTAATTCACACTATACTGTTTTTGTCTGTGCAAGCAGACTCCACTCATGCACACCCACACAAGCAGACATTTATAATGTGTAAACTAGGCATTTGTGAATACAGTCAGCAGCAATTCAGGTTGTAGAGGATGGTGTGAACATGATAAGGCTATTCCGTTCCTTTTCTTTCCTGGCTGAAACATATGCATACTTACCTGAAAGTAAGCCCCAGTGAATACAGTGGAACTCGCATCTAGGTAAACATGCATAGGATTGCACTGCATTTCAAGGCTGCTACTGATAGCAATGGAAGATACTGTTGCCTATCTCATCAAGACTATCTTTTGCATTGAATTTGTTAAAAATAATAGCATCAGTATGTTTCCATCTGTTTAAAAGTGGGTTGAAATTACTTTGCACAATATTGTTACAGCCTGAAATTAATTTGGGCATGATTTATCTCAATAATACTCTTTGGAATATGCAATTTTCAATGCTAATTTACCTCAGCTGTGTTAGATATATTTTTACACAAGGTTACCGTGTCTGAAACAGTGACTTAAAAATAATAGTATAAAGATTTTACTATATTTATTATAATGTAGAATAAAATGGTTAGTAAATAAGATAATAGAGGCAGGTTAGGCTAGAAGGCAAATAAGTTATCGATCTGGTTGGTTGGTTTAAATCAAAAAGTTGATTAGCTGTGCAATAACCCCCCCCCTCAAACTTGTAGTCTCCAAAGTACATATTAATATTCCATAGCTAATAATTATTATTTTTACTATGTTGTTTTGGTACTTGTGTTAATTAAATTAATTCAGAATTATTATTTTAATTTTAAAGGACAACACAATTTAATAGACAACATAATTTAAACATGATTGTTAGGCAAATCTTTTGTTCTAAATTTTTCTGGATTTGCAGTCCAGTTTTAAGGTTGTACCTAAGTCATACTCAGAGCAGACACATTGAAATCAATTGACATAAGTTTGTCATAATGCTTAACTTAAATCTATTAATTTAAATGAGTCTGCTCAGATAAGAGCTTATTTGGATACTACTCAGATAGTTTCTTCTGGTGGTTGATGGTATTTTAAATGTGTTTTCAGTGGTTTCTATCTTTACTATTTCTTTTTGCATTCATATATTTTTATGATTCCAGGCTGCCTTGAGAATCTTTATCTTGAGAAGGCCCCCAAAGACAAGTTATAGATGATTTAATTAATCAATCAATCAATTAATTAATTAATTAATAGGTTTTCACCTGAATTTGTGGCAGATCATTGTGGTTCAGTTTCTCATGGTGCATCTGCAATAAGGTTTACTTCACTTGTCCTGTACTTCACTGCAAAACAGAAGTACTATCTAGAAATAGGAGCACAGTCGATCCTTGCACAGCCTACAGTTTCTCAAGTCGGTGATACAGACAAAGAGACAAATGCAGTTCATATACTGATGTTATACAGTTAACAACAAACATGTGGGCATATCCTTAGGCTCCAAAATTACCTTTTAGTAATGTATATCAACAACAGCAACATAATGTAATTATAGGAGATCATCAACTGTAATTTATACATAGTGATATGTTAATGCAAACATGCAGTGGAACTAAAGTGCATATCAATTATTTTGTAGACACAATGATCAAAAATTAACAATGGGTTTTTTTTAATGCAATGAAGAAAGTATTTCATTTTTATACCTTTTCATAATTCTTTGGCCAAACTCCAAATATTAATTGTTATTAACTGTGGGTCGTGTTTAGTAGTCAACCTTGGAAGTCATGCAAGCCAGGGATTTTTCGGGGCTTTCTAGCTTTTGAAATAAAGAAAGAATGTTTGGGCCTTTAGGGAAATTTAATATTAGACTACTGCTGTCTATAAAATGTGAGTTTCTGCGAATGCTTAATTGTGCATCTGTAAAGGAAAGATTAATGTAATGTTGTGTATAATATATATACCTCAAGTCTGCCAAACATTTCTGTTTTGAATACGCACAATAAAAAAAAGTGTATCCAGTTTCTCTTTAAACAAAAGTTTTTTATAAGCCATTAAGGTAAACAGAAGCCTTGCAGTTTGCCTTAGAAACAGTGAAACCATAGTGGCCTGTATATACACTGATGTATCACAATAAAAATAAAAATTGGTATGCCACTAGTGCTGTTTGAGGCCATGAAACAGGGAAACAAAGCCAGCACTGCTTTGACGTATGTTCCTGTGTGTGCTAATATGTACATGCATGTGGGCAAAAACTTCATATCTGGGGATAGAAGAGAGTTTGATGATCTGTTGTGTGCATAGACAAGTTGGTCTCAGTACTGTTCAAGTGGAAGTGGAGGATCATTCTTTCAGTGCAGGTTGGTGCTTCGAGGAGGAGCATATGTAACCTTATTTTAAAGAGGCCATGTTATTCATGTCTACTCAGAAATAACACTCACTGAGTTCAGTGAGATTTCCTCTCATGGAAGCGGATATTGGTTTGCAGCCCTGTCATCTGTGTGTGAGAGGGGAGGGGGAGATTCTATTTTTCCCTCAATATCTGCCTCGGCTTTTTTAATCCGCTCAGGCATTTTTAATTGCATCCACATAATTCTCCAGTCTTGACTTATGCATTGAGCTTGGCAAACATAACTAAAGTCAGTTGAGAAGTTGGAATGAAGCCCTCACATATGTTCTAGCTGTAGGCTCCATCATAATGCTCAACATACACGTAATGTTGAGAAGCCAGCTGGAAGCTCCCCATTGTCGATTAGTTTGAGCAGGGTTCTTTATTCCAGTCTTTTGGAAATTATTTCCATCTGCCCTGCGTTCTCCAAATCCTGTGATAGTTCGTAAGAATAGAATTATTGGTTTAGGCCTAGATTTACAACCTATGGTATCTTCCTGTAGAGTGCTGTAGAGTTCTGAAATTCCCAAGCAACTTAGTGTCTTTGAAAACGACTTTACATGGATCCCAAGTCTAGCAGTTAAAATGTAAATCAGGAAGTCTCTTCTCCAAAACTTGCCACAGCCACAAACTCATCAGGTGACGTGGGGAAATTACTTTCAGATCCAGCCTCCTTAATAGAATCATGAGATGCCAAACTCACTGGCCTCTTTTAAGATTCCACAATTATTTAAGGTTATTGTTGCAAAGCTGACACTCCTACTTATTAGGCAGAGCATGGCACAGCAGTAGCTCTGTTGGTGCAGGGGGACAGAGACAGTGGAGATGTTGCACTTGTCAGGATGGGGATAGCGGTGGCGATCAGGAGAGCCTCATGGTGACAACCCCACAGGTGTGCACATACCTGCTGGGCAACCGTCACCAACTCAAAGCTCTCTCAACCTCGCTGCCAGTACCACCACCCCCACTCTTGATAAGCATAGGGGCACTGGGAGGATGCCACTGGCTCCACCTCTCTTCACAAGCTGCCATTGGTGAGGCAGCTGCCTCAGATGGCTGATGCAAAGGTGTTTAAGGTGATGTTTAAGGTGAACAAATATTCTACAGACTTTACTACTTTCAGATGCAGTGTAGGACACTGCTTGGTGGGCACGGCAGGTCAGGGGAGCAAAACACACACCCTGTCGGGGGGGCCTTTGCTCCCCATCACCAGTTTCCCCAGAAACAGGTCTTCTAATTTGGGGACAGGGAGAGATAAACAAGTGAGATTGTTTAACGTTTTTTGAGGGGTACTCACAAGTACTTTAGGGGAATTCTCACAAAAATCCAATTATTTCTGAGGCAAAGAGGAAGGTGTTTGCCATTCTCTAACTGGAGGGCCTATTTTTCCCTAAAGAGATTTTAGGGGATTTCAGAAACACAAATTGCAATATCACTGGAAAGCAGCCTGCATTCAAAAGCAGAACTATAGCAGGCACATTTTTTCTGCTTCTAATTCTGTATTATTTTCAAAATTAGCTGTGGGTTTGTGTAGATGAAGTCATCTAGTGGAGAAGGAGCAAACTCTGAATACTCTCCAACAGTGGGAACTATATAGTATGCTGTTTTCAGTTGCATATTACAGTATATAAATCACCCTTTCATATATGTCAGGCGTATGAAATCTGTGGGCCTCCAGATTTTGATGAACTACAACCCCCATCAGCCTTGTTCAGCCAGTATGGGCTATGGTCAGGGAAGATAGGACTTGTGATTCAGCAACTTCTAGAGGGCCACTTACGTTACCAATATATACCGTATTTTTTGCCCTATAGGACGCACTTTTTCCCCTCCAAAAATGAAGGGGAAATGTGTGTGTGTGTCCTATGGGGCAAATGCAGGCTTTCGCTGAAGCCTGGAGAGCGAGAGGGGTCGGTGCGCACCAACCCCTCTCGCTCTCCGGGCTTCAGGAAGCTATCCGCAAGCCTTGCAAGCCCGGTGGGAGTTCCCGCGGGCTCGCAAGGCTTGTGGGCAGCAGCCTGCAGTCCACAAGCTCGGGGGACAGTGGGGAGGCGCAGTGCGCCTTCCCGCTGTTCCCCGACCTGGTTTGGAGGTTGGCGCTGGAGAGAAGCGCGCTTCTCCCCAGCGCCAGCCCCACAAGCTCGGGGGACAGTGGGGAGGCGGAGCGCCGCCATCCCGCTGTTCCCCGACCTGGTTTCGATTCCCCGACCTGGTTTTGGGGGGAAAATAAAGGGGGGGAATTCCTTTATTTTCCCCCCCAAAAAAAACTAGGTGCGTCCTATGGGCCGGTGCGCCGTATGGGACGAAAAATACGATATTTAATGCATTTGGCACTATTAATCATACTTGCACATTTCTAACTCATTCCAGTGGGGTTTGTGCCAGAGAGGATCCCAGGAAAATGTGTCCATGTATGGTTGAAATTAAACATGGGTCAATTGGGTTCATGTACTATTTTGCAACAAAATTGTATCAAAAATATTTGGAAATGAGAAAAACATAACTATCACAATGCATATTACTTCAGATTACATGCGCATTGTACATTTAAACCACATACACCAAGAATCCTGGGAACTGTAGTTTACTCCTTACAAAGCTACACTTCCCAGCACCCTTAACAAACTACAGTTCCCAGAATTCTTTGGGTGGGTGTGCTTTAAATGCATTGTTTGTGGCAGCCTTCCTGCTGGCTTCCAGTACGTAAAAGTTACATTTAGCTGAAATTTGTTCCCTTTCCTATACTGGGAGGCATAAATTATATAAAGGCTTGTCATTTCAGACACCAGTGATTTATTCAATGCTTACAATGCTCTAGGTTATCAGAGTTTTGAAACTTCCCCAGCTTATATTAGTACTCATAATTATTAAGTATGAGTAGTAAGACTGTAAACTAACTGTGCACCTGTTTGTAATTAATGCAGAGTGGCAGTTTTTAGCTGCAAATAGCACTTGTGGCTCATTCATTGGCACTAAAGACTAGCAGGGACTTTACTTATCCGTTAAAAGATAATAACACAGCACTTTATAAATGAGCTACAGTATAAGCATATGTATGCAGAGAGAGAATACTTTCACGACTGTATCCTGAAATCACTAGCTGTATTCTCACATTCTTACTGAGGCCAGGAACAGAGCAGAACAAGAACCATACTGATAACACATGGTTTATTTGGGCTGGGATTGTGCTGATTCAGAACAACCATCCTACTGACTACCAGCCTTTCAAGCGATAAAGCCTATGTATGCTTACTCAAAGGTAAGTCCCACTGAACTGAATAGGCCTTACTCCTAAATATGTGTGCATGAGTTTGCAACCAGGCAGCCTGATCCTATTCAGAGTTCAGCTCAGATTTTCCTCTGATGTGTTAGCTTTAAACAAGTAGGTGTTTATAAAGGAAGGAAACATTTAAAGCAGCTATGTGTAATTCTGTATGCCTAATTGTATTAATCTGTTGTACAGTCTCTTGTTTCCCAGCCTTACCTTTTTGTGAGGTTACTTCATTTTATCCTCACAACAACCCTGTGAGCTAATGTTTCTGTGGGCTTTACTGAGAAGGAATTTGAACCCAGGTTTTGTTGACTTCAGTTCATTTCAATGCTAACCATTACACCATACCAGCTCTTCATGGGAAACCTGCATTCTGAATGGCCCTGTTCTGGGAATAACAAATGATAACGAATATGTGCTCTATGCAGGGCTACCCTTGAAGACACTTCAACTCTTTCAAAACACAACAGCCAAATTACTGGCTGGGGTTGTCTTTAGAATGTATACAACCGCTCTTCTGAAACAGCTGCATTGGCTGCTGGTTCATTTCTGAGCCCAGTTCAAGGTGCTCATTCTAAACGGCTTAGGCCCAAAATGTCTACTTCCCTACAGACCCTCTTGGACAGGGGTCCCCAAACTAAGGCCTGTGGGCCGGATAAGGCTCGAGGGACTTGTTTATCCAGCCCGCGGCAACCCCTGCCGCCTGCTGCCGCCACCTGCTCTTACCGGCACTGCGCTGAGTGGCTGCCCACTTCCGGGTCGCAAGCGTTATTTCCTGTGCACATCCGGGTCGGAGTAGGCCCATGCACATAAGCTATTTTCGGTGCTCCTCCAACCCAGAAGTGTGGCAGAAATAGCGTGTGCACACACGTATAGGCACGCACTCCCCCGCCCTCCGGCCCGCTGTGTGATCAGCATTGGAGACACCGGCCCAGGGCGTGGTAAGTTTGCTGACCCCAGTAGGTAGGGCTCTCTTGGTAGTTCCATTGCTCTCAGAAGGGTGGCAGAGGCCCAGAAGAGGGCAGTTGTGCTATTCACTCCCCATAGAGGTGCACATGCATTATACATCTTTCTGGGAATGCTGAAAGACACACCTGTTAACCCTGGTCTTTGACATCTGAGATGTGTGTTTTCAGAATCTACCCTACTCCTGTGACTATAATTTGTTTAAACTGTTTTGATTCTGGATTTTAGATTGTTGTAACCCGCTCCAAAACCCGGTGAAGGGTTGGTAATCAGTATGATGAGGATGATGATGTACTTCCTCCAAGCACCAGCATCAGGTGCTCTTGGGGCTGGCTCTTATGCTACTCAACAAAAGTTGACATTGAATCCTAATGCAGCCTTGCAATTAATTAGCCACTTCCCCATTTCTCCATGGTGAGTAATGATTCCTTCTGGGCAAGCAGTTAGCCAGGTGCACTCTGCAAAGCACACTCTGCTCCCAATTCCTCCAGTGTATTGAAAAGTTTTTGTACTTATCTGGAAGGTTGCATTAATGAAACTAATGTTAACTACTAACAGACTTAGGTGATATTCAAGGATTTGGAAGTACCATAAACACATTAGAGTATGTGCAGTATTTTAATGCGCCATTAATAGGCATTTACCGGTAACTGCACATACAGTGGTACCTTGGGTTACATACGCTTCAGGTTACAGATTCCGCTAACCCAGAAATATTACCTCAGGTTAAGAACTTTGCTTCAGGATGAGAACAGAAATTGTGTGGCGGGGGCACAGCAGCAGCAGGAGGCCCCATTAGCTAAAGTGGTGCTTCAGGTTAAGAACAGTTTCAGATTAAGAACAGACCTCTGGAACAAATTAAGTTCTTAACCTGAGGTACCACTGTATTTGAAACACCTTTCTCTCCCTCTTTCCTCTTCCGGTGAATGCCCTGCCCTTTGCTGATTTTAAGTGGCTTACTGCTAGGGGCCCATCTCAGCTTCTGTGGGTGAAAGCAAGTGTAGTGGAAGTGGCTTCGACACATACTCTGTGGCAGAGAACGCGTGTCAAGACCATGTGCGCCACATTTTGAATGTGTGTTTGCCTATTGTTTGTACAATGCCAGGTGCACAGCTGGTGCATTAGGTGATGGTGGTAGACATGACCCAGCCAAGGCAGGAGAGAATTAAGCTAATCCTTATGTCTCCTTCCATTGAAATCAATGGACCTTCAAGAGAATAACATAATACGTAGATGGCCTAGAGATGATGTTTATTTCTAAGGGATAATGACATTAATGAACAATGTTGATGCAAAAATAACACTGAACAAGTTTATGCAGAGCACATGTGTATTTGTAATGTGCCTATTCTTTTCACACATCCTGTGGTTATTTTCCTGTGTGTCTGTTTTGCTTAAAACACAAGTCCCTGCTCTCTTCCCCATCCACTTCCATAACTCTCCAATAACCACGATACGTTTGGAACACACAGTGCAGCGGTAACACAAATGTGGTAGTGATGGTGGTGGTTTAAAAGTCTGGCGATGGCCCCCTTGGCATTAACAGGAGGAGGAGGAGGCGAAGGCTATTGGGGCAAGCAGCCTTGGAGCACCCCTGTTCTCAGGGACTTTCCTCCCCAGGCTCAGCGGCTGCTTACCTTCGCCAGCCCGTGCAGAGCGTAGGTTTTGTGCCTTCCCTTTGCCCGTGGTGTGTGTGTGTGTCTGCTAGAGACAAGCGCGCTGCAGCAAAGTCGTGCTCTGCTTGCAAGTGACCGGATTCCGGCAGCCGCGCCGTGAACGTCACTTTCCCCCTCCTACGTGCCTCGCTCGCTCCGTCTAGACTTTTTTTTTTCCCCGCCGCCGCCGCTTTCCTCCCCCCCCCCCCCGCCCAATTCAACCTGCATTACAAGGCGCTTGCCCACAGTAAGGAAAAGGACTGTTTTCGTGTTTTTCTCCCCACTTTTAAGCTACTCGGATTCCTTAAAAACAACAGTTGTTTAGAAATCTCCAGAGGGAGCACTGCGGGGCAGGCGCCCAGCCGCCCGCCCCGTCCAGCGTCCTCGCTCTCGCTTTCTCCAAAGCGACCTGCGGCGGGAGCGATGCGGGACTCGCTGCTGCGATCAATCATCTGGGCGATTCTCCTCCGTGCTTAAACTTCCATTATTCAGCTGAATGTTGGCGGGTGGGTAGTGGTTTGGGGTTTTAAATATATATATATATATATTTAAATATATATATATAAATATAAATGCACGATGGACTGCGGCAAAAAAGGCACTTGATGGAGCCCCCTGAATTCTGCAGCAGCAGGAACGGCTGGCAGTGAAGGGGCAAACCAGCAGCCCGGACTGGATCCTTCCCTTTCCTCGTCCTGGGTTTTCTCGGCTCTGCCTTTCCAAGGGACTGCAGAACAAGCGCTGGGATTTACACGAGGATTCGGTTCTGTACCCGAAGCTCCGTTTTATGTGTTTTGCAATTGTTGTATGTGCGTGGCGTGTGTGTGTGTCGCTTATTGTCTTTTGCGTTCGTTTATGTTCTCTGTATCGCTTTTCCCCACCGATTTTGGAAAATATTTCAGATGGTGGCAATTATATGTTAACTCTATTTTTTTTAAAAAAAGAAACCCACTCTTCTCTTGGGGGTTTGTGATGGGGTGGATCGGGAGGCGATGGGATCCTAAGCACTACAATCCTACACACACACACACACACACACACGCACACAACTTTGAAGGAAATGTCAATATAACTGTGTGTGTTAAGGAGCGAGGTGTTTTATTTGCTGCCTGGGGCTGCAGGGCGATCGATTCAAAATGCCCTTGCTGCACATCCAATGACGGTGTAATAAAATAAAATAATAATAATCATATGCTGTGACCTATGCGACTCCCTGGTCAATATCCCCTTGATGCTGATGATACTAGGGAGAGGCGCAGAGATAATGCTGACCCAGCTATTTACCCCTCTCCTTTGAATATATACCACTCTCTTCTGACATGAGGACTAAAAAGCTGCTGTTTTGCACTCCCACTTTCTTTAATACTGGCCATGGGGTGGGGGGCGAGACCTAATGGGAAAGCAAAGGATGTTGAAAAGGATCATTCCGTAGAAATACTTTTAAGTGACAGGTCAAACCATTCTGGAAGGTAGATCCTTGAGTGTAGGGGGGAAAAATCCAATGGGTAAAAATGTCTCCCATTCACAAAAAAGAATGGCAGAGTCTCTCTACTAGGTAGATAGCATGCCGCAGACTGCCAGCCACAAGAGCTAATTGTGGTATCAGTAAAACCTAATAACACACTGGCAAGTCTAATATTAAACCCCACCTCATTGTTCACTTCTATGTCAACTTCCTAAAAAAATAATGTAAGTATGGCTTTAAGAGAGTTGAACTGTAGAACAAACTAGAAGCGAGCACCTGCCAGTTCTACCCATCTGCAGGCTCCAAGGCTTGCAGCGTTTCTTCCTCGAATAACCGTCCAAATCTGAGGATTATAATTAATGGCTGAGGTGTAAAGAAAGACACGGGGATGGGGAGTGGGTGTCCCCCTCCTGCTGAAAAATAAAAAGCTGCACATTCTCATTTAACCATTTTAAAGGATATGTTTTGCTGCATGCAAAAATTGGAAAATGGATTCTTGAAGTTGTTAATAATAATAATAATAATAATTTAAAAAAATAGACCCAGAAGATGAATTCTGTTTGTATGTGGATGTTGGTGTATCAAATTTAATCAACATACACAAATTGAGCCAAATTGTCCCTGTTTAATTCCTATGTGGCCCATTCCTAAGACTCGCTGCATCTGCAGGCGCTTAGCACTGGATGAACCAACACCAGCAACCTCATAGTGCTGTACCAGTGGTACAACTGTGTTGCACTGGTGTAGCCAGCATCTATGGTGGTACACAGGGGCCTGTCGTTTTGCATATTTATGTTGTTTTTAGGTATTTGGGGGGATGTTTTTAAAACTATGCTTTCACTGGAATATTCTACTTTGAAATGAAAGCTAACCACCAGTTGAGACTTTCTTTCTTCTTTCTTTCTTTCTTTCTTTCTTTCTTTCTTTCTTTCTTTCTCTGTCTGTCGCTAGTACTGATACATATTCAAAAAGTATAGCTTTGAAATTAGTTTAAAATATGTTTCAAAAATGCAATAGTCCGTCACAGAATGCAATATTGCGTATGACGCAACTGCTGTGTTTGTAGGCCAGACCGTGACCGTACCAGGCATTTCAGTGCAGCAGTTCAAAGTATTCTATAGCTCAGTTGTATGCATATTGCCTCAGTAGTAACGTCCATGAAATTTAATGGGGCTGACTAATGTAGGTGTGCACAGGAATGCAGCCTGAGACAAACATTTCAGACCCAGAAATTAACATGCATTGATTTAGATGTTATCTTGTCACCTGAATCCTAAGAACATTTAAGTGGATGCAAATCCCATTGATTGAGATGGGATTTACACCTGCATAATTATTCTCAGGATCATAGCCCCAGGCATCATTCATTTATAAAATGTCTTAGTCATGATCTTAGCTACTGAAGGAGATGCATATATTAAAATATAAATATTGAATCTTCTGAAAATATATTTACAGAACAAATCTGTATGGAAAAATTGAATGCGACTTTTAAAAAAATAGACGTTTAATTCTTATTTTTATGTAAATGCATTAACGAGGTCATGTGAAGGCAGAAGGCAGAATAGTATGTCCAATGATGGTTTGTTTTTTTTAAGAAACCTTTATATTATAAAAATTATTTCGTCTTGTTCTGAGTTACAGTGCAATGCTATACATGTGTACTAAGAAGTAGCTTCCATTGAATTAAATGAGATGTGTATTGGGTGCGTATAGGAATATTATAATTTTTTTTGTAAGTGTCCATGGAATCAAGTGTCTATCTGTAAAAGCTGTCTGTGTTTTTTGGCTAATCCTAATCATCATTAACATGTATATTAACTTTATTAATTTAAAAAGTGTAGCACATTTAAAGTTCCTTAAACTCCACTGTATGGTAAACTGTTTTTCTTTTCTATGCACTGAAATTTGCACCAAAAATTTATGTTTCTGTTTATAACTTAGGTTCTGAATTAGAGAAAATAAGACTTCTAAAATATATAATTTTCCCTATTTCCATAATGGGGTGGGGTGGGGAATATACGCTTTTTCACACTTTGAACGTACACACTTCCTTCATGTTATACATCTCAATATATAGGTTTGGTTCAACTTCTAGTTTTAAAGGCCAGTTTAGAGCCAGGCATTGTGATACATAACCAGCAGTGATAAAATAACTGCTGGAACTTAGTACCTTATCTCTCCCTGAATATACAGTGGGTAGTATCCGCTGTATCATACTCTCAAGTAGACAAACTGAAAACAACTTAAGTCCTTTAACTTCAATGGAAATACTCTTGAGTATAATTTATTACCCAGTTTCTTTAGGGCACAAGGTTTGCCCCAATAAGTTATGGTACTTAAGGAAGTTGAAAATATGACTTGAAGATCATCGCCATTGGAAAAATGCTCTGCCATTTCTCATATGAATTTTGTTGTCTATTTATGAGAAAGTAGCAAGTATGGGGACAACTAAATAGTAACCCGCTAGGTTTGTCACTTCTTTGTCATTGGCTGGGATCATCATAATTAGGGTTGAAAGGTAGCATTCTAGATATTTTCCAGTTTTCACAAACCCATGTTGCTCTTCCATACTGTTCTGTTGGGTGAGATTATCTTGCTTATATCAGTTATCTTGTTACAATCTACATTTTTGCCTCAATTCTAGAATTTCAGATTCAATAGCATATAAAGTAGCAAACAACTATAAAAGGCAGACAAAACTAGTCGGTTCGCTTTTTTGACACTGTAGCAAAATAGTCACATAAATCAGCCATTTAATCACCATAGTCCATAAATACAGTTTGCAGTAATTATGCCTCTTAAAAACATTGTGCATTTTGAAACATATTTTACTGCAGTTTTTCTGTTTGTTTTCTTATTGCAGTGAATATATATAAGAACAGGCCTCAGATTATCTTATTATGTATAGATTTGTAAGCCAATTTGACAAATTTGAGTTGTAACTTGCTTTTAACTAATAAATTTAAAAATGTAAAATTTATTATTAAATAACACAACATTCCATAATTTTATCCCGAGGATATGATTTCTATTCGTGAAACAATAGCAAATTCTATGTAAAACTATCAACCCCATTGCTGGACTCAAAAGATTTATAACCATGCTATATACATTGATCTCCTTTTTACAGGGACAGTCCTGATTAAATATCCACATTTTTTTAATGTGCAATGAAAGGTTTCATTGATTATTTGTACCAATAACTGATAAATGCTCTTAGTATAGTAATAATTAGCTTTTAGTGCTAATTATTTATAACTTGACACAATATAAAATTATTGATCTGGAAAGCAAGACCTATTGGTAGCGTAAGAATACAAATTTCTAAGTGCAGATAAATAATAAATTGTAACCATTGATATGGTAGAGTTGTTTGTGAAATAGTACAGCCCTTGGCTGGCTGGTTGGCTTGTTGTTTTTAAAGCCTCTCCAAAGAAAGATGGCTTGGTGTATTTTATTGATGGTATGGTTTAATGAAGAATTATTATATTCTCCATACGCCACAATTTATGTTCAATCTTCAAATGTTTTTATTTTTCTTTGAAGCTACACTTTGGGTTTATAGTTTTCCAGATGGAAACTGATTTCAAAATACTACCCAAGCAGCACACTACATGTTAGACAGCAGCTGTATATTACAATGCCTCTGGAGTGCATGATTTGCACTGAACAAGGGGCAGAAGTGAGAGAGTGCTTAACTCTTCCCCATTCAGTTGCTTTCTCCCTGAAACTCCCAACTGCTTTCATCCTTCAGGGATCCAGACACTTGTTTGTGAAAAACAGAACTTCAGCCCTTCAGGGTTAAGGGTGGCTAGATAGGGCTAGGTTTCAAGGGAAGGGTTCTCCAGTGCAAATCACCTCCTGCTGAGAATGCATTGCAACAGAGGAGGGACAATCTTGGGTCCCATGTATGTGGCTGCAGTGTAACATGTAGTTTGTCCTTTAAACACATAAAAATAAGTCATTTATTAGAGCTGCTCCAGGGACTGCTGCCTACCTAGAGAAGGCTGCCTGCTCTATCTTCTAAGAAAAGGTTGGCATCTTTTGCTGGGTGACGATGATAATCTCCACCTTAGAGTGAGGGATGCCAAGTCTTTTGATCATAAAGGATAAGAATGAGTTTCTTTGTAAGTTTTTCGTGAAGTTATGAAGGAAGACGTGTCTGTCCTGTTACTACAAAGGCCTACTGTTTCCTATTTTGTTTGTTCCCCAATCTGGTTATTTAAGGCTGGAAACAAATGAGACCTTTATTTATAGAAATATCTCATTTGTAAGGATCAGTGCCAGCCTCCCCGTAGGATAGTAGACTTTGCAAGGTTCAGAGCTAGCTACTAACACCTGCAGTGTGAAAGATCAGTGCCACCATTAGCTACACACCCAAGTTCCAGGTCTGGAAAAAGTTGTTTAAAGATGGTCCTGCTAAAGCTTTGGCGCACCTCCAGTGTGATGGATCTGGATAACTATGAGGATATATAAAAATCATTTCAGTGTATTATTGTCATAAGAATGTGATGCATCCAACGGTGATGCATTGAAAGAGCACTGGCAGCTCTGTGGATCATGCTCCTATGTTTATAGGACTCAGTTCACATGTGGCAGTGGGAAAATACCAACTCTTTTAATGGTGCAAATTTGTACTTTCTGGAGGAATCTGATCCAGATCAGGATACAAAAAAAGATAATAATGGGCATTGGGCATTAGTAATGCCCATTTACATTAGTAATGTAAAAAGACCCCTGACCGTTAGGTCCAGTCGCGGACGACTCTGGGGTTGCGGTGCTCATCTCGCTTTACTGGCCAAGGGCATTAGAAAGACATTGATAATGGTTCCTAGGTATGAATCTGAAATACATTAACTGCTCCTAGCCACAATTTATTAAGTATTTCTTGCCATGTGAATGCTGCAAGCCTGCAACTTTGTTTTGTACCCATCAAATTGTTGGGTACGTCAGTATGATGCAGTAATTTGATGTAATAATTTGCTGTGCACTGCAGTCATAATTGGACCAATAAGTCTTGGGTTCAAATCCCGACTTAACCATGATGCTCACTGAGTGATCTTGGGCCAGACATTATTGTTTCTCCTAACCTATCTCACATGGTTGTTGTGCTGATAGAAAAATGGGGTAATTCCTACTTAGGAACAGAGGAAGCTGCCTTATATTGAGCTATACCCTTGGTCCACCCAGTATTGGATACTGTAACTGAGAGGGTTTTAGGCAGGGATCTCTCCTGGGTTTTAGGCAGGGATCTCTCCTGGCTCTCCTTGGAAATGCTGAGGATTGAACCAAGGAGTTTCTGCATGAAAAGGACAGCACTGAGCACTGTCCTTTAACTTACCTGAGTTCTTTGGGAAAAGACAAAATACAACTGTAATAAATTTATGTGTAAGTCTTGTAAATTGAACTATGATTGATGTAGGTTAGTATGAATTTTATGGTACGCCCTCCCCCTTTTAACACAAACTTTTATTTACAAATGTAAATACAGGCAATGAAAAGGAAGGGCACAGCTTAATTAAATCACTAATATGTGGGGAAAGGAGTCATTAGTATTTCACGGGTAGACTTGTGGGACAACTATGGTAAGCAAACCCTTCTTATTTTTATATCTCCACTTTGTTGAGGCTGGAAAACCTTTAACTGTTACAAGTGCAACTGTTACAAGTTACGATGTAACTTCTTTCATGAAATATCACATATAAGACATGATGCAACAGTGTTTCTTTTCAGCTGTGCAACTTGCATTGGCCACATCCTTATTTTATTCAATAACTACTTTGTCACAGCAGTCCATGTCGCTTTGACTATTGGTGTTGTTATTATTTTCAGTAATGGTACCCCATTGTCCGCAATTTATACAGAATTTCTGCAGCAGCATAACTGCTTATTAGCTTGAGAGGAAGTGGTCACATTAGTCCAGCTCTGTGCTCTTTCCATTGGCTTCCTAAAGAGTGGCAGATTGAATTTAGAATGACATAGGTCCTAATAAAGGCAATGAATGATTTGAGCACTGGCCATATTTGAAATTTGCTTTTAAGCCTCTGCTACAGAAAATGTGTGCCACTCAATGTTAAGAGATATTCACTGTCTCATCTGAAGCCAACCTTTGTGTCGTATCACCCACCAATGAAGCTCTATTTTTTCTGATATCTAACTTTGTCACCTTTCAATCTCCCAGCAGTCTTTTAAAATGTAATTAATATTTAAGTTTTTTTAAATTATAATCTGCCTTGTTAGGGCTATAAACACATGGGTTATATGTAAAATTATGTTGCTGTTATTATTTTTTGTAATATTACTTCCCATAAGTAACGTTCTCTATGTGCGCACAATGAAGAAAAATACGTTGATGATTATTTCCTAATGGCTGCACTTACCAACGTGTGTGCTGCTAGGACCCAGCCTGAAACACAAAAACCTACAAAACCAGTTTGATTAGAGATTATACCTGGAGAGAGAGAGAGAGATCAGTATTTATATGATGGGTAATGAGCAACACTGAGGCTTCAGCTTCTCTATTACAAAAAAAGAAATTTACAATCCTGCTTTTTTGTTTAAACCTTCAGAGGATTTTTATATATTAGGATGCTATTGTGCAGGGAAGTCATAGTACATAGCTGTTTTATATTCTTTATACGGAGAAGGCCAATAAAATGTTAGCTAAATAGTTAGAACTCTTGTCTCCTATTGGTCCGAAGATCTAGCAGATAACATCCATAATTTGAGTGCTGTAGTGAGGGGTTCCTCAGCCTTTAAAAAATAAAATATTTAAATGAAATAAGGAGTTTAAGGTGTACAAAATAGTGAAGTGTGCCACTTATAATTGGTGATGTCATGAGAACTTTCAAATGGATGTTCCAATAGTTTTTTTTTATTAAAGATTGTGGTGACACATTTTATTGCAGATGGAAATAGAAGTACCATCTTGAGTAAAAATAACTATCTGCCTGTTTAGTTTTTCAGTATGTACATATATCTGGAAAAGCTCTTAGTTTCTACTTTCTGCTAACAAGCATACATCAGCAAATCAAGAACCGAATGCATTATTTACTGCACTTTTGCAGTGTTAAAGTAATGAAACTAGAATATTTCTCACTAGTAAACTCACAACGCATATTATTTTCATGTAGCTGTCTTCTATCACCAGATCTTTTGATCTATCCAGGCCAACGCTTTCTACTCTGGTAGTGTCACTCCAAGATATTGGGCAGAGATCTTTTAACAAGTGATGCCAGGGATAAACTGGAACCTTCTGCACATGAACCATGTGTTTTACTACCAAGCTATGGGTTTTTCAGCTTAAAACACATTTAAACTGGTCAGCTGATTTCCATCAAATTTGACTTTGAATTAAGGGAGCTGTCCTAAGCTCCCATGTAGAACAGCTGAGGGGCCATTTGATGCTGTGGACCTCCCTTATCAACAAGAGAGAACTGCTTATGCTGCTATATCTAAAACTGTTGTTTAAGCAGTCCTTGTGCAAAATTATGCCATCAAATCTATAAAGCAACATGAATTAAGGGGCAAGCAAGTGCCTTGCAAGCAGGTCCCTGTAGCTATTGCACATTATAGGCTGCATCTCACATTGTAGAATTTGGACCTAAGTCAATTGATTATAATGTGTCTATTCTGGGTATGAGTTAGTCACAAACCATGCACAGAATTTAGAATTAGCCTCCATAGAATGGCCACTCTACTGGGTGATAAACCCAGAGACCCTCTCAGATTAAAACAGTTTTAAAATGTTAATAAATAATAGAATTGTAGACCATCAAAAGTAGAATTTTGGAGCACTGATAATGTTCAGTATGACTGTAAAGCTGTTGTTTTTCAATTGCTTTCTCTCTTCTCCTGTTCTCTGTCTTAAAATCAGATAATCACCATCATTTGAATGTACAGTTATGTTTAATCTATTTAGCAGCTTTGCTGAACTAGTGCAATAACCCTCCACAACCTCCATATGTTTTAGACTACAACTTCCATCAGGCATTGCGAGTTGTAGTCTAAAACACCTGGAGGATATCAGGTTGGCAAAGGATGCTCTACTACTTTGTGCAGTGATATCTTTATGTGGCATCCTCTCTCAGCTTATTCTCCGCTATAAATGCACAACGTTAAACTGATTCTTAAAAATACAAAACAAATATGGTTTTAAACTAATATAGGTTTATCCCCAGCAGAAACTTGTGTTGCTTAATCTGTAAATTTATCTGTAATACAAGATAATTTCTGTCTAGACAGGCCCTACAGACATGTTCTGAAACTCTAGCCCTACAAGAGACTTATTTTCATTCGAACAGAATCATGTGCAACAGTTTGTTTCATTAGGCAAAGTGGCACATGGTGTTGGTAGAATTGTGGGGGCAGCAATTGGCCAGTGTCTTCAAAACGTTGGCTAAATAGGGACTGTTCTTTGGTTTTTATAAAATTAGAAATTTCAGTTGGCATGCCGTAGCTATGCTGTGCATACACAATGCATGTCCCCTCTGATTTTCAGAGCTCTGAAATCCCTCAAAGGTTCTCAGCAATAACCTTCAGCAGCAGCTTGGTGAAAATCCTTCTTTATATGCCTTAGCTTTCCCCAAGCCCCATGGTGCAAGGCTTCATTTCCTTGTAACAGTTAGCATAGCTCCATCAGAAGCAGTAGGGGTAGCAGGATGAGTCAGTGGAGCTACAGGAGTTAAAAGTGCAGCAGAGAGCCCAAGAAAGAGTGGTGAGAGAAAACAGTCTGGTCCACGCTATGCTGTAAGAAAGGCTGGAAAGAGGTTAAGTGTGGCAGGGGATAGAAGACATTGGTGGGGCCAGTGGCTACTAGAAAGAAGGACCCAAGCCTTCGGGGTCACATTCCCTTGTAGACAACAGGGACCACAAGCAAAAGTGCATGGAGGAAAGGATAAAGGTGCTTGAGTTTGGAGTGATCTTGACGCTGGAGTTGTTGCAGTTCTGGTTGAAGTACCCAGGGTCAGAATCAATTATGTGTTGTGGGATCAGTTGTAGCTTAGTCTGCTAATGACGACGAAGTGCTGGCAGCAATATATCTGACCACATGGCCTCTTGACTTATGTCCCTCATGGCTTTTAAAATCTAGCACAGGGGGTCTGATTGGTTGGGTCCAGAGCATGGTTAATGCTATATTGTGTGAGGGGGTATTCCCTCTGCCTTGAAAGGGGCAGTGGCGCAGTCACTCTGCAAGAAACCAGCTCTGGATCCTTTAGACTGGAACAACTATCAACCAGTTACAAATACTCCTTTTTGGGGGGAAGGTGATGAAAAAAGTTGTGGTTTCCTCTTGTGCTTGATCTAAAAGCTGCAGTTAGTGCAGAATACCCTAAAATGATGGCTGACAGGAGTGAGACTTTATCAGCATATAATACTTCTGCTCAGAGAGCCGCACTGGTTCCTGATACACTACCAGGTGAAGTTCAGAGTGTTGCTATTCGTATATAATGCCTTGAACATCTTGGGACCAGTTTATTTGTTGGATCATCTTGCCTGATTTGTGCCCACTTGACCACTTAGATTTGTGGAACTGGCATGGTTACATATGCTGCATAATACTTGTTCTGCATCTGTAAGAAATCAGTGCTTTAGCATGGCAGCACCTCCACCTTGGACCTCCCTGCCGATTTGACTTCAGGCAGGCACCTTCACTGTACAGTGGTACCTCTGGTTGCGAACGGGATCCGTTCTGGAGCCCCATTTGCAACCCGAAAGGAACGCAACCCGCTTCTGCGCACATGCGGGTTGCGATTCGCCACTTCTGCACATGAACATGATGTCATTTTGCACGTCTATGCGTGCGCGAGTGGTGAAACCCGGAAGTAACCTTTTCCAGTACTTCTGGGTCACCGCAGAACGCAACCTGAAAAAACGTATCACGAAGCAAATGTAAAAAGAGGTATGACTGTATTCTTTTCAGCCCCTGCTGAAAACATTTTTGTTTAGGCAAGCCTATCCAGACATGCAGAATGTTAACAAGTGTTTTAATCTGGTATTTAGCTTATTGTTTATTTTTATTCTCTGAATGTTTTGAATAGTTTTAAACTGTTTTGAACTGATAATTTTATTGTTTTGTTCTTCTTGTAAACTGATTTGAGCGCTTATTACATTCAAATGATATAAAAATCTTGTGAAATAAATGAATAAAATTTAACCTCCCGTACAAGAACTATCACTTTGCTCTATAGTGTCCTTCTTACAGTTTATAACAGAAGTTTTAATTCTATTTTTTAATTGTGAAGTAAAAGAAGTTAACAAGAAGAATACACATTTTGCTCTTTGGGTGGTGGTGAGCTGACACAATTTGTACCATACCTTAAAGTATATTAGCAACAATCAAAACTTTAGACTAACATTTTGGATAGTGAGTTTAATTTTTTAACAATGCTTGCTTGATCAATTCAGTAGAGGATGGCAACATTTTGATCCCAGTGGGCAGAAGATATAAAATATGAGCAGCTCAGGTTGGTGTGATGTATGTGCAAACTTTGGAATGTTATTGCACTCTTAACCTAGGAAATGGAAGGAAAGTTTCAGGAATATATAGTGATCAATGCATATTGCCAGTTGTGCAAATAGCCAATTATCAACAATGTAACTTTTCATCCATGTAATTCAAGATTCTGCCACCACTCTAATAATTTTACATAAGTCTAATTACTCCAGTGCGCTTTTACCTATTTTTGATCTTCCAATTTGATTAGAGCTAACCATAGTAAAAAAAAAAAAAAAATCTCTAAACATTTGAGCTTCAATAACAATTTCTTTCAAGATGAAAAAGGTGTCCTGAATTTGAAAGTATAAAGGTGAACATTACATTACAATGCCTTTAGTCCCAAAACTTGCCAAAGTTACTAGGGCAACCACATCTCCCAGCCTGCCAATCTACTCCCCCCCCCCCCACACCTACTCTTCAGCCCTTCATGAATCCCCCTGTGCCATTTCCTTTGAGTTGCGCCAGTAGTGCACCATCACTTATGCACACCATCCTCATATTGCGGCTTAGTCACCAATGCTTTTTTTCTAACCTGGATATGGTCAGGCTGGAAGAAGATGCAAAGCACACTCCTGTCATCCATTCTTGACAAAAAATACTGTTGAAACAATTGCCGTCACAGGAATCAGCATTAACAGAAACAACAACAGTAGCAGGAACAAACAGCTAGTGCATGTCCAAATGTCCTCATGCTCCACTTCCAAGAGTCAGACGAATACCCCACCCTGCGTGTCCAATAGATGGGACAAGCTCTGGACTGCAGCTGCTACTCTTTGTTGATAAACAAGACCTGCTTACTTTCAGTAACACATAGCAATTTAAAATAATAATAATAATAAAAAACAGATCTAGAACAATTTTACATTTTAAATATTGAAGGCAGGATACATATGAGATATGAGAACATAGGAATTGTCTCCTAAATCAGATCTAGTGGTCCATCAGGTTCAGCATCTTGTTTCCACAATGGCCAATTAGATGCTTCTG
This sequence comes from Podarcis tiliguerta, assembly GCF_965153285.1. NCBI lineage: Eukaryota > Metazoa > Chordata > Lepidosauria > Squamata > Lacertidae > Podarcis > Podarcis tiliguerta. Next base: position 58,796,169 of record NC_139539.1, read on the forward strand.
GGAAGCCCCCAACCCTTTGTGGCCAGTCGCAATGGGCCAATTTTATTTTATTTTTTGCACCTTTGGGATTCTGCCCCCACCCCACAAGTTTGTTGTTCTGCACAGTTTTTCATGTATCTGTTGCTAACTCATTGTTCATAGATGGTGCCTACATAAGGATCCACACTTGTAGAGTATATAGCAGGGGTTGGCAACCTAAGGCCCATGGGCCACAAGCGGCCCACGGGGGATGTTTAACCAACCCACAAGCCGCCCCGAACTGAGCCGCCCCCGAACTGAGCCACCCGCTCAGCGAGTCCCCCGCACTGTGCTAAACCAGTGCAGTGCAGTGCAGCGCAGCGCAGGGGCTTGCTTCCACAGTGCCAGAAATCACGCCTGCACAGACGCAGATGCCAGAAATCACAGGCATGCACACTCAGGCGCACACGCAATCCGGCCCATGAAGGGATCTCCATTGGAGTGAACCGGCCCAGGCAAGGTAAACCTTGCCGACCCCTGGTATATAGAATAAATATGTTCAAGTTTTTATAACTAGGATTCAGCAGAACTCAATATTGAGTTCGTGGACTACGATATAGGACATTATGCTTGATTGAAATTGAGACTATTCAATATTTTGTCATGATGAAAGTTGATTTAGCAGTGTCTGTTACATTAAAAATCCAAATTATTAAATGGGGGGAAAGCAATGAAACATTCAGAATTCCTTCTCTCTGCCCAACAGACTGCACTTCTACATTGTTCCTTCATAATGTGAACATAGGTGCAGACAATGCCTTCATTGCTATATCTAATAAGAACCTATCAGATGCCAATTCAATCTATTTGTTCATGTAGCACAGTATTGACCACTAGAGGACAGCATGGTGGGGTAGTGGTGCTTACCTGACCTCCTTGCACCTGCATCGCTGCTGCTTACTGGGTGGGATCAGCGCATGGCAGGGGGAAAAATGGTGTTCCTGCCAGTTTGTTCACCACAATGCAGTTTCCTATTGCCTCACCCCTCTCCTTCTCGGCAAGCAGCAGCAACTCAGCAGCCAGAAGTTTGGGTGAGTGCCACTGCCTCACCACGCCATCCAATCCAGTATTGGTATTGTCTCCCCTGCTGGCAAAATCTTAGAGCTGAATAGGGCTAAAAGATCCAAGATCTAAGAGGAGGATCTAAGAATAATTTGCAAATGATCAGTGTTGCGTTTTACAATGCCACTGAAACAAGTTAGCCAACTAAACAGTATTTTCTGCATTGAGGTTTTCTCTCTATTCCAAAGCGAGAAAACCTCTATTTCTCTCTATTTCCCAGATGTCATCTATTCCAAACTCCTAATGCAGGGGTCTTCCTGATGTTGTAGGACTCTAACTTATACCAGGCCCAACTAGCATGGTCAATGGCCAACGTTATCTGAAAGGCCACAGGTTCCTAAGCTCTGCCCTAATGCAAGGCACAGCTACTCCATCCACTTGTATGCTAGTCACAATCAAAACAGGATCACATGTCACAAGCATAGAACAAGTTTTCTGCAGAAGGCCACTTGCAAAGCAAATTTCTGTGAACAAGCCAAACCTCAGATTGCAGGGGCAGACACAGAAGAAAAAGAAAAGACAAGATTTAACTTTGAACAAAATTTCTTCTCATAGAGTTGCCTGATTTTGCTGCAGAATTCTCACTGCTGGAGAGGAACAAGCTGCCATGCAATTTAAGAAAGCATTATATTTGCATTCTCTCCTAGATATGCATGCCTCAAGCCTTAAATATGCTGATCTGTGAGACCGTACACACAAACAAGACTTGTCCACAAAGGGAGAAACCTTCCTGATTTAAACAGGCCAAAATAGCATCACAGAAACTGAGCATAATGCACATTGCAAGCAGCAGTTTTAAAATAATTTCAGTGAAAAAATTGTTTTACACTAGCAGATGGTTGAGATCTTTTAGTGGTCTGTTTTTACAGGTACTGTAGATACTGGACATTTTGCAACTACTTTTCAAGTTGAATGGTGTAATGAATGAATGAAATGACCAAAGGATTTTGGAAAGAGAGAAGTTACTCCAAGGACTGCACGATAGTGTACCCATTGGTTTCACTGGTGCTTCTTCCCAAACACTTGCGCTTAAAATTTAAGCATTCAGACACAGTTTCCTCAAACACACACCATGTGAATTAATGGGAGCAAGTCCATTAATTGCAAGGAAACTTACTTCCAAGTAATGGGTAAAACTGATCGCTTACTTCCACCGGATGGGATCCTGAATCTAGGCTCTAGGGTCTATGGAGCTTTCTTGTGCAAGAGAGGATTTCTGACCCCTTAAGTGGCAAGCCTACGCCTCTTACCTGGGAGCAATTCCCAGCGAACTCAAAGGGGGCCACTTCCGAGTAAATGCACCTAGGATGGAACAGTGCACGCACTATTCAGCTAAGGGAACCGGTGGCAGAATATTACATTTCGGGAAAGACCCGTCCTGCGCCGTGCAGCAAATCTGCAGTCGCCCAGTTACATTCCCCCCCCCCCCGTGCCTCCTGCTCTTCCCCACCCCCTTCCATTCATCGCGGCGTCCGCCTGCAGAAAGGGCTCGCACTGCGCAGAGAGAGAGAGAGAGCTCCCCTCCTTTTCTCCTTCCTTCCTGCTGCCGCTGCGGTGTTTGGAAGGAGGCCTAGTCTGCTGGCAGCGCTTTCCCGGCCGGAGCGCGCGCTGAAAGGAATTCCTGAGGCCGCGATTGGTCCAGCGCTGGCCTCCGTGAGAACGGACCTCCTCCCCGTGTGTGTGGCTCCTATGCAAATTGCAGCGATTGCGGAAATCAGCGGGCTGGGAAGCGGGGGAGGGGAAGTCTGTCGAATCGATTGCAACTTCTGCAAAGTCTAACACAATCCAACGCACACAAGGCAAAGCCAGGGAGAGAGAGAATCTGAGAACCCAGCCAACCCGGCTTGGATCGCTTTCAAAAACAGAGAGGCTAGAGAGAGTCCATCACAAATCGTTTTGATTCGGAAGGTGTCATTTATTTATTTATATTTTAAAAAGCTTACCCAGCAGCTTGGTAATTAACTACCTTTTAAAAAAAAATCTTTATGATTTTCAGTTGCTACAAGTTTAGTTTATTTATTTTTTATGGAAAAGAGCAACGTGTGAGAACTAATGATGAAGCCCATTGACTCGACCTTTTAAAGTTTCTCACGTACTCTTTATTTACATTGCAATGGTACGTGGACGCGTCTTCTTCAGCCTTTTATTTCCATGCTTTCAAAAACGGAAAAGAGAATGTGGTTGACGTGAGGTTTTAATGGCTATTGTATTGCAGATGTTTGCTTTGTAACCTGTTTTAATTGCTTCAAAGTAAGGTTTAACGGACTGCGTTTCCCGTGTGCGCACTATATACCAGATAAGAGGCAGAGTGGGTGGGTTTTGCTGCGTGCACTAGACTTTTCTCCCCCCCGCCCCCCAGCGATCTGAGAAAACCGCTGAGCTTGCTCGGTGTAACCCCCCCCCCCCAAATGTACGTGCTCAGCTCTGTAAAAAGACGTCTGGGATCGGCAGGCAGCCCAACACAAAAGGAAGCGTCTAGACTAGGGATGTAATTGACAAGCCCATTCTCTAATCAATGTAGCAAATGTCTATGATGGACTAAAGCGCCATCCAATAAGAGAACAGGCTGGATGTTGTAATGTTCGAAATATCCAAAGTGGAAGGAGGTGGAAAAGAGCGAGTGGCGTTCGTCCCTCCCTCTTCTCTAAAGTTCTCTCTGCTCGGCGCACCGAGGGATAGTTGGTAGCTGTCAAACCAGCGCAGAGCTATATAATACATCTGGATTTTGCTGAGAGATCTGTAATAACAAAACCAAGTTTTCTCTCAGTGAAAGTGCATGGCGCGATCAGTTCTGCTTAACGTTGCATTCACCTTTGTGCTCTGTGATTGAAACCCCTGAGCGTTTCTGCAGCAACCTTGTCCCAAATATATACTCTGCTGTCGATATTTCTTATGCAGGAGAGGAGATGACACCAGTGAGGCCCCCCCTTTTCTGACTGCACTGTTGTTTTTGTTTGTTTGCTATTTTATTCTGGTGTGTTCCGATCATCGCCTGGTTTGAACCACTGTTACTCGTGATTGGGGGCATCCTAAGATATGAAAGTGCTTTGGAGGAATCGAGGGTGTCCCTCCCCTTAACATGATTACAGGTCCCACTGATTGCACGGGGATTTACTCCCAAGTAGGCATGATTAGGGCGGAAGACTTCAAAGTGCTTTGGAGGACCCTGCCCTGTTGAATTATTCTCTGTTGCAAACTATGCTTCTATGCTTGACCGTTGGATGAGTCCCTCGAACGTGTATATGCACTGCGTATTGGGTAGGCACGTCTGGAGTTTGTGACCCCCCCCCCTCTTCATTTACTGGGACCAGTCAAAGATAAACACTTTGAACTCTCGTTGTTGATCTGAGCTGCAGTTTTAGGCACTCACTTGACTACCATTTAAATCAGTGGGACTGAGAAGTGCTGAACTCTAAATCTCACCCAGCGAGTGAAATTTGCTTATGTGAGGAGGGATTGTGAGAATTGTAAGATCCGTGTGTGTGTGTGTGAGAGAGAGAGAGAGAGAGAGAGAGCGTAAACGCGCGCACGGGTAGGTAGGTGGCATGATATATATTCCCTCTCTTCTCTTTCCTCCTTCCTGCACTGAACTCCAGAGAATTGGGAGATTTAGAACTTGCTGGTTGGGAGCCAGGCTGGCTGTCTTTCTCTGGACCGGAGCTCTCAGTAGAAACCAAGTCCAACATAACCAACCACACACTTGCGCTCGAAATAGCCTCTGGCAGCCCTTTCCGGTGTAAAACCCTCGGCTGCAGCCATGCAGGAGGTCCTTGAGTCCTCGAGCTGGCCAAGGCCAGGGCTTTCCGAAACGCTTCGGGAACTTCATCGCAGACTCCTTAAGCCCGCTCTTCCAAAGCGGAAGTTTGGACGTCTTCTTCGCGCCGGGCAATGGACGCCAACGGGGCCCCCAGTTTCTCAGCGGCCAGGGCGCTCGAGTAGGCAGATCTCGCTTAAGAGCCAAGGCAGCGAAATCCCCACTGGAAAAGTAGCTGCGAGGAAACTATCCCGCTCTGACTTTTTTTCCGGGGGGGGGGAGACTACCCCCAATTGCTTTAAAGTAAAGAAAACTGCAATTGGGGGAGGGGGATGGCGTGGAAAGTATCGACTAGTCGTGACTTCACTTGTCATTTGCCGGTGGTCGAGCGACTCTGCTCCGGAGCAAGCTCCCGCTTTCGACCAGCGGAACTAACCCCGAGGAAGTGGTTTAAAGATCTCTCTTGCCTAAAAACTTTTTAAATCATATTAATGCGATTTCCCGTTAAGTCTCTCCTTGATATATATTCAAGATGGTCCGTATAAGTGAACCCTCCGCGACGTAATTTATATATCTAAGAGGATTTCACCGAGGCTGGCGAGGTAAAAGTTTCTGCAAATAAAACATGGCAAATGCAATGCCGGGCAGCGTGCCAGGTAGAATATGGATAGGAGGAGGGCTCACGGCAGAAAGTCTCTTCACAGAGAGACATATACCATTTCACGGTAGCAGCAGCAGCAGCAGCAGCCTATAGCACTTTTCGAAGTTCCCCTTTTAAAGAGACAATGTTGGCTTCAGCCAGATCTTCGTCTGCAATGTTTTTAATGAAGCGGGATCCTCTAAGTGTATTTGACCGCCTCTCTCCCTCTCCCCCGCCTCCCCCGCTTCTTGTTATATCTCTTTTTATACCCTCGGGACGGCGGACTTCCCCTCCTCCCCTCTGTGGGGGAATCTTCCTGAGGAAACCTTTTCGGGGGCTTGCAGCGAGGTTTGCGCCTCTTTTGAGGAGGGAAGCTTAAAGTTTATATTATGTTTGTGCCTTGCCCAGCTACACACTCGTGTGTGTGTGTATGTTTATGGGGGATCCAGAGGGCGCGCGCGGATGTGAGAGCATTTTTGTGTAGGCTTCTCTGGAGGGGGTGGGGAAGGCGAGGAAGGAGCGGATGTGCAAAGGCTCAGTGCCTGAACTTGGATGCAACGTCTGCCTAGAGGGCGCAAACAATCATCCCACGTCCAAAAGTCTTACGAAGGGCGCCAAAACTTACTTAAGATAATATTCCTAACCACAAAGAGCTGGAAATCGTACGGCAAAGCCGTCTGCCAGCGACGGCAGCGGAGCCAAGGGCCCGATCCTGCCTCGCTGACAAATTAGCCTTCCCCTGTCTGCTTTGTGGATTAAGGGAAATCTTAAAACATCTCCCTAAGCATTCGTAGGGATGCATATGTGTGTGCGCGCGTGTGTGTATGTATGTATATGGGATGAATACAGACACAGAGAGGATTAATATTTTATGGCACGTGAGACTGGGAAAAGGTGAAAAACATTAGTATATGTGTAAAATGATTGTGTTCTCTCTTGCTAAAACATATCCCACAGACATTTGGGTCTTATAAAGTACCATTCCCAGCTAACTTGTCTGCCTAGTCATGCCACCATTCACACTATTCGCACAACTATGCTGTAAAGTCAGGCTGGGCTACAAGTCTGTGGCTAAAGCAGTGGTGCATTTATTGCCCTGTTCACATTCTGCTGTCAGTTTCAGGACAAACACCCCTTTCTCAGTGTTTGTAGCAGCATCTCTGTACATTTTGAACAACTTGTGCATGGTGGCAAATGCGGTGACTGGTTGGCCTAGCCTGGTTAAGAGTAGGCACATGCAGGACTATCTGGTGACTGCTATGTGCTGAATTGGTTGTGGGAGCAGGCAGTATGTATACAATATGTAGGGAGCACAAAGGAGGTCAAGGTATGACTACCATTGGACCACCAGCTACTCTTGGGAGAGAGGGGCAGATGAGTAAATAAAGGAAAGACATAGCATGCTAGGGAACAAATTGAAAGTCGTAAATCATAAGTGAGGTTTTTTTAAAAAAAAATAATCAGTACTTTAGTCACTTCTTTTTCCTCAGTGTTTTAGCTTTTTGTAAGACTGTCAGCCAGAAAGTTCTGTCAAGGAAACTTGGAAAGCTGAGAGATCCCAGAAAATGTTTAGTTGGGTGTGTTTCCATGTCATTATATCACTGACAGGTATTGGGCCATTCTTTTTATTCTTTTTTTAAAAGGTATGAATGAAAACTGAAGGTCATTTTGCACTTAGCTTAGACATCTGCAATCCACAAATGATAATTTTAGTGAAGCACTCAACTTGGGAAAAGGAAGGGCCTCCAGGAGATAAAAGTGATATAGCAACTTAGGCCTCCTCCCTTAATAGCCTTGGGCAATGTATTTTCCTCTAAAAGTCCTTGCAGTATTTTAAAACATTCTTAAATTCGAAACACCTAGATCTCTGGTCCACATCAGAAGTCATGCATGCTGAATGTGGTATGTCTTGTGGTATTCTCTTCCTCTTTATGTCTTTTTTTTTTTTTAAATTATGAATGGTTGTGGATATGCAAGTGTCTGAAAGCTGCAGCATTTGGGGAAATGAAAGAAAGACTAGAGGATGCCACTTAGGAGACTGAAGAAAGACTAGAGAGAAAATGTAAGACTCAATAAAAGAAAAGTTGTCTGACTGGAAACTTTCCAAACCCCCAAAACCAAACCTTTCTTGTGCCAAAACAATGCATTATAAGATAAATAAAGGACAGAAGGCTCAATTCAAAGTTGAGCAACTTTAAGTAGTAACTTTATTGCTTGAGGGTTGCAGTGCAGTTTTGAAGCTGTGCATTATTAGTAAAATAAGCATCCTTGGCTATAAAGTGCCCTGAGTTTTGTTTTTTAACCGACATTCATATGCCAAGAGCTTGAAAGTGGCTCTGCTCTCGGCTGGTGATCATGCTCTCATACAAAGCAGTCCATACAAATATATCCACAATTATTAGAAGCCGCACACTTAATGCCTTATTAGCCTTCATATTTAAACAAAACAATGTAGAAAGCCCCACCCATTAGAGCTTTACTTGGGGACACGATTTCTGGGAAAGCAATTTGCAAAGTTTCAAATCCACAGTGCGCCACGACTTGTCTGCCAGCCCTTAGAAAAATGCTCTGTATCTGTATCTATATGCTTTCTATGGGTGCTACTGCTACTGTAAGATTTCGGAAAGTCTCTTTCCGCATGAGACGAATGGCGAAAGTTTAGTCCAAAGTCCTTAAGACGATCTCCTTGAAGGTCTTGTGGATGAGGGTGGGGGTGGGGAGAGAAGTGGGGGTGGGGGAGAGCGAGAGCGTTCGTGGAGGGGGAGGGGAGCGCGAAAGCGGCAGAAATATGGAAAAGTAGTTTTGTTTGCTTAAGCACATCCTGCAGAGCCTCTCGCCGCTCGGGAGCCCTGCCTGCAAACGGCTCCTGCTGCCTGCGCTACCCAGTAATGCACTGAGAGCCTGGGATCGGGGATCGGGAGGGCTGGCCGAGCAGTAGCACCGCAGCCCCCCTCCCCCGGGCAAGGCAGCGAGCGAGCTGCTGCTGCTGCTGCTGCTGCTGGCGGAGCGGTGCAGAGCGGAGCAGCAGCAGGAGCAGGAGGCGCGCGGGCAGGTTCCCGGGGAAGCTGGAGGGAGCCGGGCGCTGTCGAGAGGCTGCCCGGGCTGCGAGCGCGGGGGGAAGTGCGCGCTATGCCTTTAACGCCCGGGCACAGGAGACATGTCTAGCGTGTAGGCTAGGGAAACTCTAGGCGGGGTTAAAGTTCAGCTCATGGAGCTGATCAGCGCTGCTGGCTGCAGTTGAGCAGAGTTGGAAATGTGAAAGCAAGAAGCAGGCTCGGCTGTTCCCCCCTCTTTCTTTTTCTCTCTCTCTCTTCTCTCTCTCTCTCCCTCCCTCCCTCTCTCCCTCCCTCCCTTTCTCTCTCTCTCTCTCTCTCTCCCTCTCACTCACACACCTCCAAGCCACAAACCCCCCCGCAGCAACCATGTATTCTCCTCTCTGTCTTACCCAGGTAAGAAGCTTCTTCGGATTCATTGGGGGGGGCGAGGAGGAGGGCAAGGGGCTTCTCTGTCTGTCTGTCTGTCTGCTCGTCTGTCTGTCTTGGCCGGGGGTTCGGGGGAGCCTGGCGGCGGGAAGGGGGCGCAGAGGGCGGGAGGGCGAAATCCCGCGGGCGGAAAGTAACTTTTCTTTCCCACTCGCTTGCATTCCTGCTCTTGCACGGCCATTTGTAGCGACACATGGCTAATGGCGCCTCGTTATTAAGGGTTTAATTAATATTGGGGTGCGCAGACGTCCCTGCCGGAGGGAAGGGGGATCTGGCGGAGGCGGCCGGAGGGGGTCGCGCCGAAATCCCGTGTGTGCGTGTTCGTGTGCGCGCGTTCGAGGACGATCTGCACGTGTTTCGCAGTCGTGCAACCCCATTACATGCTTGGTCATCTGAAATCAATACTCACTGTTTGTGCTTCCGAGGCGACGAATGCATGCAAATGGAGCAACACACGACACAGATACAGTTAGATGCTTTCTGTTTTGTTTTTAAAGTGTAGCATTGAGTAGCTGCGTGCTGCATGCATCTCTCTCCCCCCTCCCCATTGCTCGAGCTGCATTGCTATACCTCCCCAAACTCCTCGCACACTTTTTGTTCAGCAGCCTCGAATTTGTGTGGCTGGTGCTTTTGCAGCGGCTCCCTCGGTTTGAGTCTCAGGCGGAGACGTAGTGCCAGAGAGAGATGCATTGCACCTATGCCCAGGGCTCTGGCCCTTCCAGACATTGCACGGGGTTTTTTGCACGGCTAGCTGGATGTTTCAGGAACCCCCGGGCGTTTCTTAGCCGGAGCCCCTCGTTGCTGCTGCTTCGGTTCCTGCTGCAGCGCCTCCTGCAGCGCCTGCCCTCCCGCTCCTCTCGTGCACCAAACCCAGCTCGGGATCCTCGGCGGGCACTGCAGCCCTTGCATGTCCCTGCCCAGCGATCCCAGCCCAGAGCTGCCTCCCCGGCTGCCTCCAGTGCGCCTTGTCACTTGCTCGGGTGTCACGTTCGCCTGGGGTTGTTTCCTTTGGGAAGTTGGACTTGCAACGTCCTGCTTGCAGAAAGGGGAGGCGGGGAAGGCAGTTTCTTCTCGCATAAAGTTGCTCGACCCCTTTTGTTTGCAACGCAGCAGCTCTTAAGTTCTTCGTGGGCTGGCAATAATTTCGGACCTGATTCCCACCCTACCACCCCCACCTCGCACCCACCTCTCCAGATCCCGTTCCGATTACACTGCTCTGAATCGGAAGGGTTCTGTTCCTGACGCCTATGCAACACATGGGAAACTGCTCCCTAAGACTTCGGACAACTTTCCTTTCTAACCTCAAACACGATCCTACCCACCCCCGCGTGGTGCCCCCCCCCCCCCGCCAAAGAAAACTTTAGGGCAGCGCCAAATCTTCAGATAACAGTCACACACCCTATCTTCTTTCTCGGATTTATTTCCACAATTTAGAAACATAGCCCCAATATGTATTCATATATATATATATACGTGTGTGTGCCTTCCCTTTCCCTTCTCTTTCTGCAACTCAGTAATCTTTGTTGGAAGTTTGTTGCCTCCCAGTCTTACACGGTGAAAGTTTCTAGAGGATTTAGATAAAGTTCTTTCATTACCATTTCAAGACGTCTTTCTGGCACAGAGTGCTGCTACCCACCTTCAATTAGCAGGATGTGATGATGATTTTGGGGTGAAACACTTGGGGACCCAAGCGTCCAATATTATTTCCTGCCTTTGTATGGGTTTTGAAGTGCATGTGTGGGTTCCTTTTAAAAGAGGGCTTCACAGTGGATTTTGCAAGATGACCAAGTAAATGCTTAGGTGTGGATAACTCAGTCACTGAAAGAACCTCGCTGCCTAACCTGTAATCCATGAACTTGCAACCAGAATTGGTACACAATGCAGCTTAACTATGTTAACAACCTCAAAGTCGATTATAGGCAGATGCCACAAACATACACTGGAATGTGTTTGGAGCTTCTGTACATCGTCCGAAGACTAGATCTAGTGAAAAGTTTTGTCTTACTTCATGGAGAACTCAACCCAGTTATCCCCCCCCCTTTGATTTATTTACACAGGGTAGTACAGATCTCCCACTCTTTAAAACATATGCATACACCTACCTCAAGCTGCCCACTCTCCCCCTCACCACACACACACACACACACACACACACACTCGTATGCATACTGTATCTGGGTATTCTGGTTTTTAGTAGGCCCAATCATACAGCATGCAGATTTCAGATAGTTATAGCACATATAAAAAGGAAATCTTAACATAAGAGACATTCTGCTGCAAAGCGCTCTGCATTCTCATTTCACATTTGGAAATAGCGTCTAGGTATTCAAAGGCGTCTTTATACAACCCACCAAGAGTGTTTCGAATATAGAACTAGATACATATAAACCATAAGTTATACTATTAGGAAAGGCTTAAGTAGTTGTATTAGCGTTTCAAAACCCTTGTCTCCTTTAAATTTGTCTAGTATGATTTAAAACATAATCATAAAGCACATATACCCGGCTAATGGAGCTGGAAGACTAGGACAAAGTACCTGTTAAAGGGTTATCTACTCCGTGGCCCCCTCCACACCACTATAGGTGATTTACCTACTTGCTGTTTATCTGACATTGTCCTGGCTTTACATTAACAGCTCATCATAGATGTGCAGGCAAATATACGTTGGCCTATGGTTTATTAAAGTATTGATGCTTTGAGAGTTTATAGAGCTGACTAACTTTCAAACGGAGCAGTGCAAATGTGTTTCCAAAGATTGCTATAATGTTGCATGCTTTTATTTGTAGAGGGGCTCAGATTATTTTTCCGGTCGCCTTTTCTCATTTACAAATATACACCAATTTTGTTGTTGTTCTGTGAGCCAAACTTTAGCTGTGCAGTTGTGGCAATGTGCTTGTTGAAGCGCAATACTTACGAGCCGCAGAAAGGATTTATAAACTCACTTTTGTTATCTCCTCTTACCCAGCCCCGGCAAATAATAATGGAAGATGCATATGCTCTTTTTAAAGCAATCTTCCTTGTTCAAAATGCAACTTACTAAACTTTATGAGAAGTTTTGGTTCTAATCCTAACTTAGGACAAAGACCCCATTACCACTTTTTGAATTGGCTACTTTTAATCTTTTAAAGTGATTATGCACACATACCTGGACATTTCTTAAATTCACCAGGAAAACCTTGGTAATTGAAGAAACCGTAATGTAACATAAAATATAAAGCTGTAATTCATCTCAGTTGTTGGATTTATATTATTGCTCCTTTTCTAATACCTTCACAGTGAGATTTTGGAGGCTGTCTTTTTAAAAAGGGTATATTTGTACATGAGGTAGAATTATTTTGAAAAAGCAGTAAACCTTCCATCTACAATCTTGACAAATCCTATTTGCTTAACAGTCCTTATATCAGCAATGATGGACCTCTTCACTGTATCATTATTTCAAGGCCATTTGGTGGTTTTTGAAGCTTTTACATAAATCTTTTAGCTATTTTTTACCTTTTTCAACCATGCGCTATTGACTCGGCTTTACAATAGAATAAAAGAAGTATAGTTGGGAAGGAGTTCAAGTTAGAGCCAGGAAGGACTGCGAGCATGCAAGGTTAGTTAATAAAATGTAGAAAATAGTTTTAAGGATAAAGCCAATATCTGAAGTGATCATTTATTTTGCAGTGAATTACTTTAGCAAATGTTTTATACAGCATAGAAGATAAAACATTATAAAAGGCCCCATTTGTGATGCTGTTGACTATTCTGAACTGTGTCTCTGTGTGCGTGTGGAAAAGGCCTCGGTGTGTTGTATCCTGCGTAATAGTTTACTTTGCTGTTAGTGGCAGCCTCTATTAGTGATACATTTGGTGTGTGTGTGTTTTTTTTTAAAGTTCATTTTTGAAAATGCAAATAAGCATTCTGCCTTTGATCTACTGCTGTTGAAACTGCTATTCTCCCAATATGTCTTTTGTACTTCTTTGACATATAAAGCTGGGTTGTTTCAAGGGAGGGTCAGAAATCATCATTTTGTGAAATGTCTATTTTATATATTAGACCCAGCTAAACATTCACGCAAATGCCTATCCCTTCCATTCCCAGCAATATGTTTTGGCCCCTTTATGTACTTTCCAAGAATCTTTTCTACTGAAATATGTAACAAATTGTCATTTGTCTGTTATATTTTAGATACAGTATACAGCAATTAACCATTTGCGATCCAGAGAGGCCCACAGTTTTTAGAATCATTTGGGCACTTTTTCTTTCTTTCACACCTGTATTTAATTGAGCAGAAAAGAGACCTTGCAAAGCGTTAAATAGAGATGCTTCTTTTTAAAAAAAAAATTATGAAATTATTTTGGTAACGGTTATAGTAACATATTTCATAAATTAAGGAATTGCACGAAAAAATAAGTTGCCAACTTCTTTGCTACATAAGTATGTGTACTTTTATGCATAGGAGAAAATCCATGTTTATAAAAACATATGTTGACAGTGATAGCACCTCTTCCAAATGCATGCCAGTTTCAGTAGGAGAAATAATCACATTTCACAGCTGTGTGTTTACAGGATCAGATATTTTAATAGCATATGTTTTTCTATAGGTACTTCCATAACTAATTGCATGCATATAAATAATATACATAATGATTATAATACATTTCCAATGACCTGTATGGCCTTTGCAGCATTTGCAGTGTGCACACCTTTATTTAAAAGTTTGATCCATGACCTCTCTTTCAATATGTTCATTGACGTGGGAGAAACGTTTAAATGTCTTTTTCTATTTTTATAAAAGGGTAAATTAAAGTAATACGTATAATGTCAATGATTTATTATCCACATTTTATTACACTGTACAAATCTAGGTGTTTTATTTAATAGCTTTCTAGATCTGTATACAAACTTTCTAGCTTTCAGGGTTCTTTTTATCATTTAAACAAACTTATGTAAAAGAGAATTGTACTCGCGATGTGTTGTATACAGTTTTTGTTTTATATATAAAGATCAGAGAAACCTTTCAGAATTCCACATTTTGAGGGTTTTATTGCATAGGTTTATAAAATGTGATAGCATTTTATGTTTCCTTACTATTAAAATAATCATATATTCGATTCTATTTACATAATCCTAATTTGAAATTCTGTTACATTACAGGTCGATACTTTAAAATATATTTTAGGAAAAGTTTGTACTGTACATCAGGTTTGACATACCAGTGCTAATTGGCATCCAGATGTTTAGGTTTTGCCAAATCGGTGGGCATATGCTACAATGGCCGCACCATTCACAGAAGGGTCACGGAAAGAGCAAAGAAATATATCCCTGCTTTCAGTTGGGATTAAGATCACAAAAAAACTTATTGCCAACCTCAGGTTACTGATTCTGGACTTGTCTATTGACTTAAAGCGAACTATTGTAAAGTCAGTGGTTTCAGGCTTATACCCTTACATCCTGATCCGAAGTACATTTGCTTAGAAGTCCATCCCATGGATTTTAGGAGGACTTATTTCTGAGCGAATGTGATTAGGATTGCCATGCCAGGATGTTTTCAACACTTGTGTTTACGTGGTTTTGCCTTATTATGTTTTTTCTGAATGAGGCCTAGTGACTACAGAAAATTGGGTTATTGGATATGTTTATGATTTTACCTGGTGTATCCACTACAATGATTTGGTCCTCCCTGTGTGCTGATGACTTAAAATTGCCTGCTTGTAAGTTATGACGACTATTAGTGAAACAAACAAAGCTTTTGCGATGCTAATTATTCCTTCTGATAATTCTTCATTTTAATTCCTTCCAGGATGAATTCCATCCCTTCATTGAAGCACTTCTTCCCCACGTCCGAGCATTTGCATACACATGGTTCAACCTACAAGCTCGAAAGCGAAAATACTTTAAAAAACACGAGAAACGCATGTCAAAAGAAGAAGAGAGAGCTGTGAAGGATGAATTGCTAAGTGAAAAACCTGAGGTCAAACAAAAATGGGCGTCCAGACTTCTGGCAAAACTACGGAAAGACATCAGGCCTGAGTATCGGGAGGATTTTGTTCTAACTGTCACGGGGAAAAAACCTCCATGTTGTGTTCTTTCCAATCCAGACCAGAAGGGCAAGATGAGAAGAATTGACTGCTTACGCCAGGCAGATAAGGTCTGGAGGTTGGACCTTGTTATGGTGATTTTATTTAAAGGTATTCCGCTTGAAAGTACTGATGGCGAACGCCTTGTAAAGTCCCCACAGTGCTCAAATCCAGGGCTGTGCGTACAGCCGCATCATATAGGGGTTTCTGTTAAGGAACTCGATTTATATTTGGCATACTTTGTGCACGCAGCAGGTAAGTGCCTTTATCCCAAGTTGTTCAACTTTTAATGACTTTTTCAACCAAACGATTAGGCTAATCTGTGCTTGCATCCACCATGCTGGTTGGCAGCGTGGCTGTGATAGTGGTTGAAGTTTAACCAGTAGTGGAGAGGATATAGACATCTTGTGTTGTATTGCAAAGCTGTTAATAAAAGGTGATTGCAAAAACATGAGGGTTTTTTTACATTGTAACCTAACATTCTGCCTTTTTGAAGCTTTTTCATAAGGACGGAACTGTAGTATGAAGATGGAGACTGTATGTACAAAATATTTCTAGGCCTGGTTAAAGATTGGAAATGAGGGTACTGTGTATTTCTGAGTGATTATTTTGCTCAATATGTTCAAAGTTCACTATTTTGTGAGGAAATCAGTAATAACTATAAAAAAACTTACAAGCCCAATCTGTAATACAGTATGGTTAAATATCCAAAATTTGGCCGCCTTAAGAAAAAACACTGAGCACGCAGTGATGCCTCCTCACAGATACACAAACTGTCAATTTTAATTGCCATTGGTAAGAAAACACCTGCCTAATGAAAGAGGGGGAAACAAAAAGTTCCTGGTAACCTCCGCCTGTGGGTAGAATATTATTGCTTTTAAAGGATGGGTTGCTAGTTTAACACGTGAGATTCAGGAAAATGGATCATACATTGTTTGCAACTGTACTTCTGGCTGTGACTATCATATACCTGCCACTAGTAACAGATAAGTGCTGTTACTGATCAAGACAGTGTGCATTTTCCCGTAACCTTGTTTTAGTCAAATTCATAGTTTCTCAGTAATTAGGCCTAGCAGTTTCAAAGCAAGCCACTTGTCTCTCTGTGACTCAGACATTTCAATATTTCAGTTTGGATCAGATTGGAGAGGAAATTTAATAAGCTTAACAGTTTTAATTTGATCTAGCATTTTTAGGTGCTAGGTACATTGGTGGCTGTTGGATGGCCTTATGGAAAATGGTAATTGGTCTTTGTTGTGTGACATCTTGTCATTTAGTAATGTTGTTGAAATCATTGGCATGTATGATTATGAAGAGGTTTTGTGCTTTTCTCCTAGAAAGGATGGCTTGCTTTAAGTTTGCAGATATACGTGATCCTGTTATTTGCATTGTGTACTTAAGCTGAGTGACACGTCCAAAAATATTGGTGAATATGCGATGTGTTTCTGAAGTGCTGTGGTGTGGATGCTTTTTCATTTATTTTTTAAAAGAATAAATACCAGTGTTCAATTTGTTAATTAAGAACTGCCTATGATAGACTGTAGACCCAACTTCATTGTAGGATTTTCTGTGAGACTTTATGGAAAGCTGATGAATCAGTTAAAGATTTAAAATATGGATGCTTTCATTAAAAAATGTTTGGTGCTAACAGCATGTTGCAAACTATCTTCATACATCTGTTGACTCAGGACATGCATTGTAGATTGATTTTTAAAATAATCCATGGCAGTTAATTGAAAGTAGTTGTTATATTGATTACAAATACTCATAGTATCACCTTAACAAAGTTACTGTTATATATTAATGCAATCAGACATAATATAATCAATTGCTTCCATTATGGAATATATATCTGGCAATATTCTGTGGTACGGTTGTGTTGCTATGCTAACAATAGAGCCTAGTAAATTTGGTAATGTTCACCTTTGTGAGCTTTGACTCTTTTTAAGGATGCCAATGGTATTTTCATATATAGGTAAACTGCTTTTGGGGGAGTATTCGTGTTTGCAGATCCTTATAAAATGTGTTTTTTTGCATCTTAACTTACTTTTTCCGCAGGTGTAATATATCACACTCTTTTTCAGTTCGTTTGTGTTGTAGAAAATATTTCAATGACGCTGTGTATTTGAGAACGTAGTAACAATTTGCATTACGATCGGACAACCTTCATTGGGGGTAATGGTTGTAGTTTCTTTCTTTTTTGCGCTGATGTATCCCAGACTCCTTTGTTAAACCTGAACGTTGGCCAAGTTAATAGTGATTGGCTCTTGCAGAGCTGCAGTAATGGCAACTTGTACTGTATGCGCAACAAGAGCATTTCAGAAGAAAATCTTAAAGGCCCTTTGTCTTCAGATCAACCTGATTTGCTTTAAAAGATTTACTGACCTTATAGTTATGCTGCGATAGTTGCCAATAAAAATGTATAAAATAATAGGCAGGTTGATCAACGTATATACAGCTGAGCTGAGGAGCGTCTTCTATATCCCCAAAGGTCTGCAAACAGAAAATGTTTCTTTCTACTTAAAAGTTTTGAGAAGTTGCCAGTGTTGGCAAGAGGTTCAGACTCCAAAACGTGCTTTCAGATATTTGCCAAAACCATTGTGGCCTTTTCACTCAGAGTGCTATTATTTCGTGTACTGTTCCAAGATACTTTAATTCCTGATGATTTCTGCAGTATTATGTCCCTTTCCTTCTTAAATATGTATTTATAACAATTGTGTGGAGGACTCTTTCCCTCCTTCTTCTTTGCCCCCTCCTTGTGCCAGGACATAGTCATTTGCAAGAAAATCATGTGCTCAAATCTAAACAATGCTCCTGCTTGCGAAGTAAGTCTGAGCCACAAAAACAAACTATTCTCCTAAGGAAATCATGTAGAAACAGGGATGTAAAATTTGACAATTATGTGAACTAGCTTGCAAAAATTGAAAGAAAACTGTGAATAAAAGAATTTATGAGCAAAGAGGTGGCTAAAGTACACTGAAATTAAAACATTGGTTTCAATTCGGAGTTTTAGCTTTCTTTTTTTAAGGCCATCAAAATACAGTAGTGCTACCTTTAACTTTGGATTGCTTTCCCCCTCTTAGTTCTCTAGCCCATGTATCAAATGACAACTTGGAAACTGTTGTGACAAACAGTATTCTTTGTGGGAGTATAATACCAAAGTAAATTTATGACCAGCCCTTTACCAGATGATCTGTATCAGAATCTGCAATATACTTGGCACGTGGCAGGGTCACCATTTAAGTTGTTAGGGTCATAACCTTCGCCACCAGGCATTTGACCTTTGAGATAAAGTTAACCTTTGTTCATTAGTAGGCACTCAAGCGAGAACTTCCTTGTTTTTTACTGCAGCAGAGCAACTTCAGCTAACATGATCACATTGTAAAAGGGGATTCTAAGCTCAAGCACTGGGTTCTGTGAGAGGTTAAAGATTTCTCTTTGTTTTTTGAGGATATTTTAAATGGACAAAGCTAGCTTGTGTTTTGTCTGCCACATACAATAGCTGATGTTTTTGACCATTATCTGTTTTAGGCATGGTTTTAACAGCATGAGCCTATGCATGTTTACTCAGAAGTAAGTCCCACAACCTTACTCTCTAGCAAGCACATTTATATTAAGGTTTGCAGCCTAAACATAGCAAATGCTTTGAAAACTCGTGTGTGTGTGCGTGTGTGTGTGTTTAAAAATGCTGAATTAAAATCTAAAAATCTGACCAAGATACAGTAATTGAATTAGACCTTTTCCTATAGATTGTAATGCTATTAAGAACTGAAGCCAAAGTCATGACTAGGCTGATTTTGTTTTGGTAGCTGTGAAAATGTGTTTAGTTCTGGAGATAAGTGACAGTGTAATATAAAGAGCACCTTTTTTCATCTATAATAAACCAATATTGTATATTATTTTGGAGGGTGGTGATTATTTACCCCATAGCTGGTAAAGAAGCACCATGTGAGTTAGTCAGTCATGAAGCATAGTGAGATACCTTTGCAAAATTTTGGGCACCTTTGTTCTAAATCTGAAAGGTACATTGTATACTTCTAGTACAATTGATCATTATTGCAGTCATCCTGCAATACAGAACATTTGGTATTTATTTAAATCAAAGGAAAATAATGTCGTTTAGGTATGATGTGCTTTCATTGGTTTGTGACTGCTGTTGTCATTCTTTCATATGACTGTACAGTTATGCATGATTTGCTGATTAACCAGATGGCCATAGTAACAGATTGAGAACCTGCTCCCTATTACTAAAAAGCATGTGTAAGATCACAAAGGTTTTGAGTTAGAATGGTATGTGTTGGGTAAAACAAGACTCACTAAAAAGAATTTCATATTCTATGATAAACCTAATCTATAGTTTTAGTGTAATACTGCACATGTCTACTCAGAAAAAAGTGGGTTTAAGTTCAACAAGATTTACACCCAGATCAACGTGTGAAGTTGCAGCCCAGGTGTGCTGACTTCTCAGTTCTAAGAGAACTTAACTTACACTTCAGCATCAAGTGCATTGGATCCTCAGTAATGGAACCTTGAATACGTAGCTCTCTTTACCAAGATTCACTGTGTCCCCAGTGGAACTCCTATCTAGCATTCCCTTCATAAACAGCACTTGCTTTGATGCAATATCTTAATTTAGATGCCTTCTGGGCGGTCAAAACTTCATGAAGCACTGTTGAGCATGTGTTGCTCTGTTCTCTGCATAGCTGGAGAGAGTTCCATTTGTGAAATAAGGTTGTGTACCTAGAGCAGGTGGGGAAACCTCCAGCCCTTCAGAGGTCATTGAACCATGTGCCACTGGCCAAGCTTGCTGGGGCTGACGAGAACTGTGGTTCAGCAGCCTCTGTAGTGCCAAAGGTTTCCCACATCTGACCTTGAGCACTCTTCATTATTGCAGAAAGTGCAGCAGCCCTTGGGTGGTATCTGTGTGACACTACACAGCAGCATCAGATCAGGGAGTATAGCAATGTATATCAGTGCATCAGATTAGGGTGATCAAGTACTCGTTGTGCTTGAGTGTGTGCTTAAGCCTCATTCATTTAATCAGGACTGCAGTACGCAATTTTTTTCTGAGTTATTTTGGACTTGTATGCATGTTCCACAGCATAGGAATATATTGTCCTCAGTACTTAAATGTATTTATTCCTTATATAAAGCTAGCTCCTGTCTGCCTTAGTTAAACTTACACAAAACCAAGATGCTGAGTCCATGTAGTGTGTTGCTATTGTTGCAAGATGCTCTTTTGCTGTCCCTTGTTCCCTTATTTGTGAGAAGTTCCAGCTTCTTATTTCTTCGTGGGAAAGGACGTGCAGACCCCAGCCAGCATAGCAGTTCATGAGAGAAGAGAGTTGCATTGGTGGTTTGATATGGGAGAATCTTCCCTCAAAATAAATTTTAAGGGTATCTTGTCCCTTCAGAGATTGTTATCTGGCATCTTGAGAACTGGAAACAGCTGTAGGGACAAAACAATAGCAGAGTTGTCCAGTGTCTTAACACTTCAATCTCTCTTGATTATCATCCTCCCGCCTTCTAAGATCTTTGTGCTGCACTATGCAACTGAGGCGATTGCATCTAACTCTTCTCCAGTCATACTGCTGAAGCTCTTTCTGCTGGTGCAAATGATCTTTGGGAGTTACTGTTTTATGATTCACTGAAGCAAGGGATCCCTGTTTTTATAACCCCGCCATGGATTCCAGTGTTCCCTGTGTCCAGTTGCCAGATCCAGCCCTCGACTTTGATGTGACAGCCAACTATGTCTCCAACCATAACTGGTGAAGAACTTACATTGCACTCTCAGACCCATCTGAGAATAACTGCTTTGCAGTACAGTGTAGAAAGGGATCTCTATTCATTGGGACTTTCTGTTTCGGTCAGTGGAGGAATAGTTTGTATTGCTGGCTTTAACAGACTGTGGTTGACAGAAGCAGGATTTAGATGGGGACAACTGCATTCCCCTGCTGCTGTAATTGAGATGGTAAGCATCCATGCTAATTTCAACCCTAACGGTAGTGGAACTTATGAGTGTTTGCTATATCATGAACTGCTGGCACGAGTTCAGTCATGTGGCTAAGCTTTCTCCAAAACAGAAACAAATAAAGCAGAGCAGCATATAGCCTTTTAATGTTTCTTAGAATACTTCCAGGTGTTTTCAGGAAAGAAGTATCGCATGATTTAAATGCTGTTTCCTGTATCCTGAAATAGCAGATGTACCCAATCAGTAAGAAAAAAGAGCTCCTAGTATAAATGTAAAGAGAAGTATTTGAGTGGAGCCCATGGCATTTATAGCCATGAGGCTAGCTCAATAGTATGAAAACTGCCCAATATTGCTGGCCAGGCCTAACTTGTCTTAAGTTACTGTACTTTTTATATTTCCTTTCTTTTCCACCCAGTGATGAATAGCATTAATTTAAATCTATTTAAGGCAAGTGTGGGAGAAACCACAATCTTTGTTGTGGTCAGTGGTGTACACAGCAGGGCTGGATGTTTCACTTGATTGAGGCCTGAAAGCTGACTGTAGAAGACCTAAAACATCATGCCAGCTTTTTCCAAGTATTGCAAAAGAAGCAGTGTATGGTAAATTCAAATATTCTGCAATGTCAATAACCATTATTATGATGGCTACTTAGTGTCCCTTCAGACCCCTCCAAATTTAAATGTAAAAGACAACAACCGCAACAGCAACAAAAGCAACCCAAGTCAGTTTCTGTGAAAGCAGCCACCTTACAGTTTAAAAGAGCCCATAGTCAAACTAAATCAAATTAATGTAACCAGCCTATAATCTAAAGCAGTACTTGTGGAGACGTGCTCTCCTTCCTTCAAGGTCTAGGAGTGAAATGTTCACTATAGCACATCACAAATACCAACTGATTTTAAGGTTTTGGCCAAAGTTTAGGAGAATAGTCCTAAACTTTGCCTTGCCAATGAGTTATTTACTATCCTCAAGGGATTGTTGCTCAGACATGAACTATAACTGAGGCTCCACTGGATGATCAGAAATAGATTTGTGCATTGGCAAAGGAGAGTAATATCTTGATATTATAAAGCTGTTTCAATAGCTCTGATAGAGATTGAAAGGTAGTACAGTACAGATTTATCAGAGTTTTCCCCAAAGCCAATTGTAGCTCAGTGAAGAAGGATCAGGTCTGTGTTCCAAGTCCTGTTCAAGCAAATAACATGCTATGCACGAGGTCTGCAATGCCTCTATTCATCCTGCCCCAAGCATTGCTATGCAGCAGTCAGCCATTGCTTCAGTTGCAGGGAAAACCTGGTGGTGCAAGGCAAGTTGCTGCTCTTCTGCTGTTCCTGGGACCTTTAAGTGTGGTCTTGTGAATCGCTTTCAACAATTGGGCCAGTATTAGGCTATACGGCTACCATCCTTACATCACCCTTTCTAGGATTAATAGTACCTTTCTGGCAGTGAGTGGATGATGTTCAGTAGTGTCACAATGGGGCTTGGTAGAGAGTGGTGCTAGAGCCTCACTAACTGTTGTTGTTTACCAATTCTGATGTGAAAAATGACAAGGCCGTCTCAGGCTACGGAGATGAATGATGGGAAGGACATGAGCAATGTTTCTTACATTAACGTTAACTGCATGTTATGTCTGCAAAATTGGTGAAAATTGTTTGAGTGGTTGTAGGTGGACAGTCTTTGGCTAAGGACATGAAGTATTTGCTGCTTAGAGTATATTTTTGGTAGTAAGCCTGGAAATGTATGTGGTGATTAGGAGAGTGGTATTTAATCCCACATACTTAACTTTTTGTTTGTTTCTTTAAGGGTTGAGTAAGTGACAGGAGGGACGCAGGTGGCACTGTGGGTTAAAGCCTCAGTGCCTAGGGCTTGCCGATCGTAAGGTCGGCGGTTCGAATCCCCGTGGCGGGGTGCGCTCCCGCTGTTCGGTCCCAGCGCCTGCCAACCTAGCAGTTCGAAAGCACTCTCGGGTGCAAGTAGATAAATAGGGACCGCTTACTAGCGGGAAGGTAAACGGCATTTCCGTGTGCGGCTCTGGCTCGCCAGAGGAGCGATGTCACGCTGGCCACGTGACCCGGAAGTGTCTTCAGACAGCGCTGGCCCCCGGCCTCTTTGAGTGAGATGGGCGCACAACCCTAGAGTCGGATACGACTGGCCCGTACGGGCAGGGGTACCTTTACCTTCAAGTGACAGGAAGGGACGCGGGTGGCGCTGTGGGTAAAACCTCAGCACCTAGGGCTTGCCGATCGCATGGTCGGCGGTTTGAATCCCCGCGGTGGGGTGAGCTCCCGTCTTTCGGTCCCAGCTCCTGCCCACCTAGCAGTTCGAAAGCACCCCTAAGTGCAAGTAGATAAATAGGTACCGCTTTATAGCGGAAAGGTAAACGGCGTTTCCGTGTGCTGTGCTGGTGCTGGCTTGCCAGAGCAGCTTCGTCACGCTGGCCACGTGACCCGGAAGTGTCTCCGGACAGCGCTGGCCCCCAGCCTCTTAAGTGAGATGGGCGCACAACCCTAGAGTCGGACACGACTGGCCCGTACAGGCAGGGGTACCTTTACCTTTTAAGTGACAGGAGGTGCTTTATAGTAGTACAACCAACAATAATTGGTTGTGCGAAACTGAGACAATATACTGTATTGTAGTGATTGACCAGTAGTTCCACACATTCAGGTGATCAAGGGATAACTCATGCCGTGAGTGCAGTTATCTGTTGTGCCAGTTTTTACTGAGTTGCCAGGGAAAGCTTGGCCAACTGCAGGGAAGAGCTGCAGTGGATAAGGAATTAAACATAGCCAGCAAATACCGGTAGTCTAGACCTTTACCAGAACCGCCTTCCTTTTTGCTATCAAATTATTAGTTAAATTGTATGAAACTTTATGTAAAATAATTTGTCTATCGTGTTTTGTTGAACTATTTAATTGTATGGCTGGGATTAGAGTGGGGTAGTTAGTGTTGCTGGATCACAACTTCCATCATCACTGACCATGGCTATGCTGGAGGGCACCATGTTAGCTACCCCTGAATTAAAAGGTGCCATCTCTTGTTCTTCCTAACTAGTTGGACCCAGGTGGACAGTGATTGTCATTCTTTTCATTTGATTGTTGTGAAGGTTCCACAGTAACCCATTTTCTCTTCTATCCTAAATTTGTATTGTGATGTTATCGCTTTATGGATAACATCTGATTCTGCATTTCATTTCCCCTCTAATCCTGGGAGCAGTGTTCTTTTGCCTTTAACTGGAGGGCTGTTGTTGAAGTAGACAAGCATACTGAAGCAAAGTCCAGACAAGATGGAAGTGATTATGGTGGGTAGCCTGTGTGATCTGGAATAGGTGAGTCTGCCTGTTCTAATGGGATTTCGTTGTCGCTAATAAAGAAGGTTATAGCCTAGGAGTACTCTTGTATCTGGCTTTCTTCCTAGAAGCACAGGTGGCAATCTTGGACAGAAATGCTTTTTATCAGTTTCATTTGATACTCCAGCTGTGCCAGTTCCTGTGGAAAGAGGACTGAGCAATAAACATCCATGTCTTTGGAAACTAGAGGATTGAGTATTGCAATATCTTCAGTGACTGTCTTTGTCTGAGGTTCTCTTCTGGGATGCTCTCACCTTCTGAGAAGCACTGGCTGCTTACTCTTTAGGTCATGGTACTCCATCTGTGGGATGTCCTCCCCAAGGAGGCTTTCCTGGCACTTAGTACACTATCTTTTCATTGCAGGTGAAACACATTTTTGTTCCACAGGTTTTTTAGATCCTTCTAGACCTTTTGAGGCAACGTAAGTTTAATAGATCTCTCCTGGATTAGAGGGTATTGGTTAGAGTGTGGTGCCGATTACACCAAGGACGCAGGTTTGATCTCCATATGGGACAGCTGCATATTCCTGCATTGCAGGGGGTTTGACTAGCTGATCCTAAAGGTCCCTTCCAATTCTACAATTCCATGATTCTATGATCTGGTATTCTTTGATTTTTAGTTCACCCTCCACTATTTATTTTTAATCAAGAAGTGGTGTTGTTTTCAGCTGTTAGTAAGCTGCTTTGAAGTCAACGGATTTAATAATGATAGACGCTAATAAATGCAGTACAAGATGTGCTCAACATGGGTCTGCCCATGAAGATTGGCATCTCATGTAGATTCATAATATAGTACTGTTTCTTTCTTTATGTAATCTCATTGATGGGATCTATAATGCGATCTGCAACACAACATTGCTGTGTATCTGCTAAGAGGAGTTCTCCTTTTCAGTGTTCCAGATGACCTGAAATCTTGTAGTCTTCACGTATCTGAATGGGTGGTGTTCTAGGTGTATGTGATAAAGGACGCCCCATCCCCCAAGATCTGCCGGGAAACTCTACACTTGAGCATTTTCTTGCTTTCAAGGGGAGCATGGTTCTGGGCAGTGGGAACAGGATATGTCATCCTCTTTTCTTTCTTTCCTCCTGAAAGATCCTTGTACAGTGGTACCTCAGGTTACAGATGCTTCAGGTAACAGACACTTCAGGTTACAGACTCTGCTAACCCAGAAATATTACCTTGGGTTAAGAACTTTGCTTCAGGATGAGAACAGAAATCATGCTCAGGCGGCGCGGCGGCAGCAGGAGGCCCCATTAGCTAAAGTGGTGCTTCAGGTTAAGAACAGTTTCAGGTTAAGAACGGACCTCCGGAACAAATTAAGTTCTTAACCCGAGGTATACTGCTGGGAGGAGAGAGTGGTTTTTTTAACCTCATCACATATACTGTAATCTCTCTTCCAGAATAAACACAAGAAACTGTTAGGTGTTCAAGGAGTTCAATTCCCCTTCTCCCTATGCACCCCCATTTCTCTCTCGTTTTTGTTTTCAGCTAGCACTCTAACATTCTGTCTCAATTGCTGTCAGCCATAGGCTAGATTGATAGATCCACACAGCCTGACTTGTAATTCCTTTAGACCAGTCTTCCTCAGCCTAGTGTCATTCCCAGATGTGTTGGATTACCATTCAGATCGTACAGTTATGAATTGTGGTCCAAAACATCTAGACGGCTTGTGACAGACTGCTTTAGACCACTAGGTCCCTATTAAGCTGTTTTGAGGTTTTTTAAGAAGTTGCTTTCTCTTAATTTACATTAAAGTGGTACCTTTGGTTACGTACTTAATTCGTTCTGGAGGTCCGTACTTAACCTGAAACTGTTCTTAACCTGAAGCACCACTTTAGCTAATGGGGCCTCCTGCTGCCGCCGTGCCGCCGGAGCACGATTTCTGTTATTATTCTGAAGCAAAGTTCTTAACCTGAAGCACTATTTCTGGGTTAGCGGAGTCTGTAACCTGAAGTGTATGTAACCTGAAGCGTATGTAACCTGAGGTACCACTGTAATATATATCTTTGCATACCTATAGAATGTCTGTATATGTCTGTATATGTAGAAACCGCTGCTTCATTTTTTGTTGTGTCAATTTTAGTCAAAATCAGTTGGTACCCAAACTCCTCATTATTGTCAGAGGGAAGGATTGGGATTGAATCCAAATAACTATGATTGGGTGTAGAAAATATTTTAGTGTCACTGTTTGAACTTTTGTGTAAGTCAAGATTTCTTATGTACAGTGTCACAGATTGAATACATTGAATAAGAAGCAAAGAAGGTGAAGCATAGACCATAAAAAGGTCTTGAGGTGAGCTTTCACATTGATAGGCAATATTAATTCTGTATTTACTATAGAATCTATCGCTGTTTCATTGTGTTACCATCAATAATAAACCTTGCCTATATCCAAGGTCTCTTAAACCTCATTGAAGCCAATGACATTTAAATCCAAGAAGGATTGCAGGCCAAGAGTGAAATCCATTGTGCTGTGGAATGTCTAAGGTTCCAGTGTCCACTAACACAGACAATTTTCTTCAGTTCCCCCTTTTCTCTGTGGCTACCTGCACCTTTGAAAATCTCAAGACTAGTGTGGAAGGCAGCATAGGACAGGGCTTCAGGTGGAAATGGATAAAATTACTTCCTTTTATCTTACTGCTGTGTGTCTCAACTGGATCAAACACCGTTTTGCAAGTGGAACAACAGCATTGCATTCTCCCCCT
The DNA here is from genome assembly GCF_965153285.1 of Podarcis tiliguerta. Taxonomy (NCBI): domain Eukaryota; kingdom Metazoa; phylum Chordata; class Lepidosauria; order Squamata; family Lacertidae; genus Podarcis; species Podarcis tiliguerta. Next base: position 58,823,203 of record NC_139539.1, read on the forward strand.
ATAGTTTTTATTATTACAGTTGCCCACTCTAGTTATTTGCACATTGTTCATGTGCACCAATGAAATTTTTCTGATGATTTAGCCCTACATAACCAGTCTTTGTAACATCAAACATTATAAAAGTAAATGATTAATATGATAATCTAATAAAAATGGGTATTTTGAAATGCCATCATATAATTCTGATCCATAGTGCAAATAAAAGCTTGCATACAGCTGCGTTGTGTTTAAACTAAGGTCTGTAACTTCAACTTTTGATTTTAATTAAACCTGGAGGGTAAGCAAATGCTCTTCACATAGTTATGTTCAGCTAAAAGTAAAGTTGGCATGATGGACCCACCCCCCATTTTCTGCTTGCTATTACCAGTACTCCAAGATAAATCTTTTTAATTGCAGTTGTACATAACACATGAGGAACTTTTCAAAAACCCTACCATTTTAGGCATTAATAGAGTTGAGGGGTCTGTATTTTCATCAAAGATAAATACAAAACTCAATGAATATTAGTGATTTTGTAGGTATTCTTAAAATTTTCATTCTGGGAATAATTGCCTGATATGTTTATGAAGTATATTAGTTTCTATGATAAAAGTGGGCTAATGAAGTCAAGGAATTATTTCAAAGTAGTGTGTGTTTGGTGTTACCATCTTCTAACTTTTCAGTAATAATCATCAAGAAGATGGATTGAGTGAACTAGTGCCACTGACAATAAGCTGAAACGATATTTGGTTATATGTTCCTTTCCTTGGTAGAATCCTGGCTTGATCCAGGGGTTGAAGAATATGGATTGCATTCCTAGTTCTCCCATCACTTCTGACCTGGTACTATGGTCCTTCCTGCTCACTTCATCCACCATATGCTGTAATTTGGATGATCATAGAGTGTATTCATCCCTTATTGTGTGACTTTCTAAACAAATAGAGCCTGCTGTGCAGTTCCCTAATGCACTGTGCTCAGGCATCATTCACCAAGTGAGTGCTGAGGTAGGCTGAAAAGGACCAGTCAGTACAATCCAGTGACAGGTTGCCTAATGGGTGCCAGATGGGGGCATTTAAAGTGCTGCATCATCAGATTTGCCCAGTAGACTCCCTTTCCCCCATCCCCAAAGCCATTTGTTTCATGCAACTGATACCTTAGCTTTTCTGAATGAAAGTAAACCTAAAAGGCAACAGTTGAGATTTAAAAAATATTTAATTTGTTATCATTTTGGGTTGAAAAAAGTCACCTAGACTATTTAAAAATATACATATATGTGTAATGTTTACTCTGAAAATAACCAGCATGTCTTACATGAATATTATGTGACCTGTAGTCCTTTAAAATATAATTGTGGTCATTTAATTATGGTTGAAGAGAGCAGATAGGAGGATATCCTGCAGAACACATTAGCTATTACTCCAATATGCTAATCTTGTTAACTTTGCTTTCCAGTTCTTAATTTTATTTTATATTCTGTATGTATGTTTGTATATAAAATATTTGGAGAATGATGTCAGAGGTCTGCTATGAAATTTGAAGTGAGGGCAATGATGGTTTGTGAGCTATAGCAGCAAGTGAGGGATCAATGTGTTCAGAGGGGCAGGGACTCAGGAGAGGGAAGGCTACAAATGTAACAGTTTTTATTATTTGCATATATGTAATGTTCAAAAGAGAAGGGGGAGGGGTTGCCAGGCTTTATCAAACTGGTCAAAATGCAGCCCACATATTCTTTTTAAAAGAATATATTTGTGCATACACTCACAATAAATTGTAGAAAGATCACTAGGAGTCAGATCTTGAAAGACTGGATTGTCTTGATTAAAGAACAAGTCTTTAAAGATGTTGCATACCCCTACTGGGTGGAAAACAATATACCTTAAAATGGGAAGAAAATTGTTACTCCCAAGTGCTTTCATGGTCACATAGCTATGATGACTGAGTTTATGCACGAATGGGTAGCACTTGATTATTGCAGAATCAAGTGATGACTTGCATGCGTGAACAATATGATATAATAAATATTTATTGCTTGTAGCCATAGGCCATTGCATGCAATACACATAAAAAGCAAATGTCTACAACACAGACATAAAATATGAGTAATTACGTTACCCACTTCTCATTTAACATGCAGACATGTGTGAACAAGCCAACATAGTTCCCCTCTCATGTAGCATAGGAACCACGGTAGCATAGCACATTCCTGTGCTGCTGGGGTTACTTGAGAAGCCGTGGGCCATGAGGAAGGAGCACACACTTTGTCCTTCTGACACTAGAACTGTTCCCGTTTCAGATTGAGGGAGGGAACAGTCCACACTTTTAGGGGTGAGCCAACAAGTGGTGTGTTATGGAAGGATTTACATGCATACATACATTTGCTGAACTTATTCTTTCTAGAGGCATATTTGCCCAGGATTTTCAAGTTTGTGCCTTAATATGGTATTTGTCAACATTTCGAGGACCCAACTAAGTTTCTAAGTCCATAGTGGTACCAAAACCGTGACCCACCTTAGATCAGGTTGATACCTAGTAATGGGTCTCAACTCACCACTTAAAGACTCAGTGGTTTATGGCTTGTGTGTGTGTGTTCAGATGACCTCATATACAAATTACAGGAGTTGTGTTCTTTTTTTGGAAGACATACCGTTAAATGGGCTCCATATTCCTAAACTGAACTGGAATCACTCTTACTGATTGTTATACTGTGTAATTTTTCTGTCTCCCACAAGCATTACTTATTTTCTCTCATTCACACACTCCATTGTTTGGGTACTGTGCCATCCTGCCTTATCAAAATATTTTTCATTTTGGCATGTTAGAAAAGTGACAGCTGGGTCAGAGATGCAGACATGAATAGACATAAGGAAGGGCCAGGATCTGTGTGGTGAATAAACGCCTCTCCCAGGATCTGCTCCCTTTTGTTTCCTAATCTTCAGCATAAAACGGCCATAACCATGTGCTCTGTCTGAGTGTGACCAGCCCCTTCCCCCAACCCGAGCAAAGACTGAAGTCTCTTCTTCTAAATAACCTTTTACGTTGCTGGACCTGCACCCTAAGAGTTCCATGCATTAGTCTGCCTTGGATCTCAGTGCTGCTATTTCCCAGTGTCTAGTTACAGATCTGTCTGTAATACTTATCTGTTCCTTTATTGTCTGTGTTGCTTAGCTCCCCTTAATCTCTGTCAGAATGCAAAAAATCTGTGTGTCCGGTTTCAGTGTTGCTCACAGTACTTTTAATAACTTTGTGTTCCCTTTGATTTCAGTTATCAGAAACTGCACGGCTGGGTTTTCCTGTATCATGCTCAGTGGCAGGCTCATAATGGATTGTTTCTCCAAAGAGATGATGCAGTAGCTGAATTTGCCTAGTTCTCCCTGAATATCCTTTTTCATTTGTTTTTGTTTTGTTATTGGCCCTACAACTTCAGGAGATACATTTTGTTCACTTGCTAATGGTTTGTACACACTGGCTCCTTGGTAGTTACAAATCTTGGTAGTTACAAAATTAACTATATACCAAATAAATCTGCAGGTTATACAAAGATTATTTGATTGCTTGATCGACTGTGAAAGCAAACCCCCACATAGTATAAGCAGAATAAGAGCTTATGTAGATCTTGTTGCTGATAGAAGGTTAGATACTCTATTCTAATTAAAATAAATTCCAGCAGCATAATATAGAACAGAATAAGAGATGTTGGTGGTCTGTAGGAAAAGAGCCGTAGATATAAGTAGATATGTGACCTGAGTATGTTTTCCTTCATGGCTGTATGATTCTCATGCCTAGAACACTTTTATTCTCAAAATATTAACAGATTTTGTCTTCAATATTTAACAAAACCTTTCTCTGAATTATACCCTTTTATTTTTAAAGCCAAATCTGGAGTTTTGAGGAATCTGAAAGACAACACCTGATTCTCTGCTGGAAGCTTGCAGCAGTACAATAAGCCATTGTGTCTCAGGATAACAGTGGCCTATTGGTTTAGACTGAGGTCTCAAGAGTCCATGGAATCTCCAGTTTGAATCAAGCAGGCAGTTTCCCTCCTTTTAAACATATTATGCACGTGCCTCATCCCTGATTGGCATGACCACACAAAAAGGCCATTTGTAGTTGTTTGCACATGCACATCTAGAACTAGTACTGTGGCATTTTTTCAAGTGTCAACATTGGGCCTGCTACACTGGGCCCAAATTCAGATACATTTGCTGCACAGCGTCCTGCACTCTGGGGGAGCAGTCGATGGAGCACAGCTGCTGATGGGCTGCATTCCAGATGTTTGCAGTCTCCTGCGTGATTTACTTACACTACAGTTTGCCTAATGATGTTGAATTCTCGGGAATGACAGTTACTGTGGTCTCCATTTGTACTCTGGGGCTGTTGTGCATGATCATATGAACTATAAAGGAGATTATTCCAGAATGCAACACTTGTGGATTATGGTTTATATCTCTAGATATAGCCAGTAGGGAACTTTTTTGAACATGAGAGCCATTTAATTTAATGAAGAGAGGTTGCATGCTAGTAGTGGATTGAGCAGAGGCGCAAAGTGAATGACGCAACATATAAGACCTTCGTACAGAGGCCTACATTCCAGCCATGAAAAAACTAATAGGTTTCTACACCCGCACCCCCCTACCTTTCCATCTGCTGCTGCATTATCACACTCCAGCCAGGCAAAACCACCTGAGAAGGGTGCAGAGCAGGGCTGGTGTGGGTGTGGCCTGGGGAGAGGGGATATAGTCTAAGGATAATGCTAAGGGCTCATGGGGCATATTTGCCTCCTGGACCTGAGGTCCCCAACCTGATGTATAACACTTAGTAGAAAGAATCAACTGGATTTCAACTGTGTCTGAAGTTTGTTGGTCTTGGTTAGTAAGCTGCAGTTGTCAACCATATTAATGCACTTGACCATATTCCTCAGGATTCAATTTTTTTAAGTCACCCCCTCACCCACATTCACATTGTGTATCTGCTAGTAAATTAATTGGTTCCAGGAATGTTAGCATGGTTGCGTGTGTGAGGTCACATAGAACATATATGTCTAAGTATTGTAATAATAGAAATCAATATTTTGTAACTGTGCTGCTCAGATCTGAAGATAGGTACCTCTGATGCCATAATTTCACTTTGCAGTGAATATTCTGTGAGAAATGAAAGTAATCTGAATCTTAGTTATCTGACAGAACTGCTTCCTCAAAGGCACCATGCGTCATCTCAGTTCAACATAGCTCTTTTAAGCCTCATTCCATTGTAAAAACATATAATCATGTTTTAATAGAAATCTTACTGTACTAAGTTGGACCAAAAGTCCCTTTTACCCTGTAGTGGCTGCATTTTCTGGCAGCTGCTTTTCATGATCACTCAGGCAAATACATTTCCCAGCTCGGCTACTATTTCTTTTACCAGGATACTAGAAACTGAGCTCATGGCAACTATTGAACACATTCAGGTCTATGAATATCATTTGGTGCTTTAATAGAATACCTTAAAGAGATTTGTTTGGCAGGTATTGTTTTGTATTAATGTTTTACAAATGCATAGCAGAATATCAGCCCTGCTTCTCCACAATGGGAGAAGCAGTGACCATGGAGGGATTGTATTCTGTGGCCTTGGCAGTGTGTGTGTGATCAAATGATTCCTATTCTGGAGCAGAGCTTTCCAAACTGTGTGTTGTGACACGTTAGTGTGTCACACGAATGCTCCCTGTGCTCCACCTGGGGATGGAAAGGGGTTAGTTGAACCTCCGGTTTGTTAGTAAAACTGAATTACTGTGTCACAAAACAATGCATGTCTAAAAAGTGTGTCACCAACATGAAAAGTTTGGAAAGCTCTGTTCTAGAGCCTCAGCACATTTTAGGCTTCCCAAGGGACACTGATACTGCCTTTCAACCATGGACCATGGCTTGGGTGCTTCAACAATAGGGACTATTACCAGTCTCCTACAAGACCGTACTTCTCTTTTCCCCTCCCTGTACCTGGCTGCAGAGCTGAAATAGGTTGTTTTGGTCCCCTACTTCTTTTATCCATTCCTGGTGATGGACATGAGCATGTGGTCTGGGCCTTTAGCCAGATATGCATTACAGCATTTTTTAAAAAAAAAACCAACCCATGTGATACCAAAAGTGGTGACTTTAGTTTTGCTTTAGTGACTTTTGTTCAAGTTCCCAGCTTTGTGGAATTGCATTCTTAACACCTCCTGTCCAGAAGGCTAGCATCTAAGATGTTTGGTGCTCTTGGAAAGATCAGTACTGCAGTGTTGTTGTTTTTAAAGCTTTTTGCTGTGATAACCTGTTTGTTGGGATGGTATCTTTTCATATTTGTGAAGAAGACAAAGGAAGTACAGTGCGAAGCACTGAACAGTTTTTAAAAACAGTTGGAAAGCATATAAAAGGTTCTGTGTGTGTGAAAAACAGGACAGCTGTGATGGTCTATTGGGAAAGTATGTACAGATGGTGGTAGGGAGGAGAATGATGACGGCATGGCTGATAAATGAAATACCAAAGAAAGAGAGAGAGAGAATATGCATTATGTTTGTGATCTTTGTAAACAATATATTTTTGGGGTAGATCAGTAGAATTTTTGGTCTGCCAACCATTTAGCCAGGAAGTAAAACTGTCTGCACGTTTTTTTCAGGTCTGGTTTTGTTTACAAGATGAAGATAGTGTTTAATAAATTGTATGCCTTGTAATTATTAGAGGAGAAAAGTAAACATATGGTTTTCTTCACATTTAGAATGTCATGAGATTGTCATAATGGTGTCCATAGTCCTCCAAATAAAATTGGCCGTGAATTAGTCACAGTAACGTGGGATTTTTGTGAAACAGATTTGTTTGTTTTGTATTGCAAATAATGGAAAAGATGAATTAAATTTGTATTTGGCTAATAGTGATACTAGAATTTTGAAAAAGAAAGGATTTTTAAAATAATGAAATCTCTAAAATATTTTATTATTATTATTTAAAATATTTCTCTCCCATCTTTCTAGAAATGTACACATGACGATTATATATGAAAATTACATGCATGTGAAATGTATATATATATATGTGTGTGTGTGTGTGCGCGCGCTACAATATAAACTATTGTTTGTACCTCATTCAAAATACCACCTCTGGGACTGAGTCAGGATAAAAGGAAAGTTGGCTAATGAAGAAAGAGAGAGAAAGTTGCATGGGTTCCAATTCTTTACATATATTTTTAAAAGGACACCTTACCCTACCCAGATGCTGTGAGGACTGTATCTACAAGATGGCCAGGTGCTCAATATTGTCCTGCCCATTCATGAAGATCTTTAAACTTTTCTCTCCTTTAGTTGTAAGTCACTGGCAGGGGTCTATTGTATATTGTGTAGAATAATTGCAGACATCTCAGAAAACAATAGTAAGTACCACTAGACTTTTCTCAGAAATGGCATAAAGCTTCTGTCCTAATGCCCTTTTGTTGACCTTGCCTGACTCCACAATTTCAATTATCAGTTGGTCTACATGTGTATTGACAAAGTTCAAAAATGGGTTATATATTGCTAATTAAGATGTTGATTGTCACACAGTCATTCTCCTGATCAGCCAATCAATGCATATATTTGTATATTGCTTTTCCATATGAAAAATTCACTCATGGCAGTTCACAGCAAAAGTAAAACCCTATGCCACCTCCAAGGGTTGGGGAAAACCCCAGGACAGTATTCTTTGCTTGTGAGTTATGGACTCAAGATCAGGCCTGGATGGTTTCTTGCTTATATATTTTTATCCCTTCTAATAATTATTTTGCTTTGCTAGCTTTTGAAACAGAAGGTTGAACTAGATGGCCCCCATGGTCCCTTCTAACTCTACAATTCTACGGTTCTAAGTCTTGTGCATTGCAAGCCTTTGAACGTTTGCTTAGAAAAGGGATAGCCAACATGTGCTGTCCATATGTTTTGGCCTACAGCTCCCATCAGCCTCTGCCAGCATGCCAATGAGCAGGAACAATGGGAACTGTAGTCCATAAATCTGAAGGCACCACCTTGGCCACCTGTCTTAGAAGTAATCACCCATTGATTTCCATGATCAGTTGTGTATAGGATTTAAGCCTCCATTTTTGTTAGCAAATGCATAGTTAGTCCTATTTTATAATAGCATATTTTCAGCTAGGCAGGAAAAACAGAATTTTCCCCGTAGTCCAAAACAAAATCACTGCAGACGGTCTTTCTTCAGTTCTCCTTTTCAGTCCATTACTTGGTGCCTCTGTGCACAGTTGCAGATATGATCAGCAGATGAAAGCATTTTCCTTAATAATAAATAGGCTCTAGTTACGCTGCACCTTTCTACAAACAAACATTCTGTCCTACCGCATTATGAGATCCAGTGATGTCATCTTATTTGTCTTCTGTTTCCTCTCTGTGTTTTGCTTCAGAGTGAGTTGCTCTACAATAGCATATTTCCAGCCCCCTGCCTTACACCTGGAGATTGATTGCTTTTGTTTTAGATTGGAACGCATCCAGAATTGCATAGCCTTGCCTGCCAACATGGCAGTTCAATATACTAATGCATCAGCTTTAATGTTTTGACTTTCTGATCTCTGGTACTTTGAGTTCAAGTCAGAGATATGTGCAAATTCAGAGCAAGATGCTGAGTTTCAGTTATGGAGGGTCTAATTTTCCCGCTAACTTTATGGTTCATATGCAAAAAAGTGCACATAGGATAAAAAATATTTTCTTAGCCCATGAAAGTTGGGTTTTAAAATGTCAGTCTGGTAGGTAGGCTAAATGGGATGAATGATGTAGCTGTTCCACACGTCACGGTTTTACTATTCATTCTGCATCAGTCAGCCAGTCCTACTTGTGCAAATGGAAAATGAAACAAGTTCTTAACAGCAGGGATGAGGAAACTGTGGTGTTCGACTTTATCTTGCATTAGCCTCAGCCAACAGTCAGGAATGATGGGAATTATAGTTCAGCGAAATCTGGAGGGCCACAGGATACCCACGTCTAAAAGAATAACCTGTCCACTGGAGTGTCATATGAACCGTCATTTATTACAATTTGCCTTTGTCCAGAAGCATAAATTAACACACAAATATTTATAAGTTTTCCAAAACTCTTGTCACGATAAACCAAGGATGGGGGATCTGTAGCCCTCCAGATGTTGGACTACAGTTTCCAGCATCCCTGACCATTGGCCATGCTGCTTCTGCCTGAGGTTGTTGGGAGTTCAAGTCTAGCATTTGTAGGGCCACAGGTTGCCCATTCTTCTAATGAACGTAGGTGCAGTCCACGTAAGTTCCCTGAAGACAACTATGAAACAATGGGATTGCATGTTTAGATAATACTTCTGTCTGTTTATAAAGTCCTCATTATTCTTATATGCAGTTAAGGTGAAGTGCAACTGTTATCTTTTTATGGAGCTGAAAAACATCTATCCTTTTGCATTTTTTTAGAACAGTTAAAGTGAGGGAACATCCAATAATACAGGCATGGCCAAACTTGGCCCTCCAGCTGTTTTGGGACTACAACTCCCATCATCCCTAGCTAACAGGACCAGTGGTCAGGGATGATGGGAATTGTAGTCCCAGAACAGCTGGGGGCCCAAGTTTGGCCATGTCTGCAATAAGAGGAACGAGCATTGCAACTGCTGAAAAACTGTTTATTATTCCAGCACAACAGTTTTCTAAAAGTAAGCTGCAGTTAGAAAGAGGGGTAGAATAAAACAACCAATAAAATAGTGAGAAAGAATAATTACTCCCTACAAATTTGTTCCAAATATCTGTTACAAAATATTACCAAGGTTGTGTAGAAGAAGCATTGTGATTTTTTAAACTCAAGCAGGTCTTAGATCATTTATTTTTATTACAGAACAGCCCCATCAATTAATTTTAACTTCAGCAAAGAAAATATTCCAGTATTTTTTGTAATTTATTTTGTACTGAATAAGCTTTAACATTGTTTGGTAGACACAAAACTCTTTGGGACATATAATGGTTTATTCAAACAATATTTTGTTACTAGTCCATATTAGTTTGTGGCTGATAGCCAAAGTTCTAAAATGCTTCTAGCTAAGGTCTGGTCTATGATACAGCAGAAAGTGATTCAGCTACAAACTGAAGGTGAGAGTTGTTGTTGAATGTTCCCCATATAAACAGTTTTCTGCAGTTAGAAAACTAGCATAGTTGGGAGTGCACTGTGATAGAACCCTGCTCCTTTACATACTAATTTGTTGCAGGGAATTTCACACATAAGGAAGCATTAAAAATGGTCTATCTTCTTCAGGTAAAATGATACTATCATGTCATCTGCTGCATGTGAAAACCACATCTCGAATTATCATACACTGATGCGTAAGAGATAGATTAGATTTAGTGGAAGACAGGAGTGCCTGGTGTGCTCTGGTCCAAGGGGTCACAAAGAGTCGGACACGACTAAACGACTAAACAACAACAACATGCAGGTTTAATTTGTCTCACTGTACTAACTAAATTTATGTCTTGACCTTCAAAATGTTTCTGAACAAGGGAAGATATCTAGTCCTTTGTAGGTGGGAATATGCCTATTAATATTTAGCTGTGTAGCAGAAATGTTTGTATAGAAAACAATTACAGTGGTACCTCGGGTTACAGACGCTTCAGGTTACAGACTCCGCTAACCCAGAAATAGAACTTCGGGTTAAGAACTTTGCTTCAGGGTGAGAACAGAAATTGTGCTCCAGTGGCGCGGAGGTAGCAGGAGGCCTCATTAGCTAAAGTGGTGCTTCAGGTTAAGAACGGACCTCTGGAACAAATTAAGTACTTAACCCGAGGTACCACTGTAAAGCCTAAGGACTGGTTACGTTCCTTAGCATAGTTGCTGTCAGTTGTTGATTCCCAGAAACATGCCATATCATGTGTGACTAGCTACTGATGAGTGTATTTTGCATTGTATTGGTTCTCTGACTGGAGAGTAATGTTAGTATGAATCCTGTTCACTCTGGATCTACTCCAGAAATGAGTCGCTGAGGAGGATAGTTATGGTGGCAGCTGGGATGTTCTGCAAAATTATCAAGTGCAGTTTTCTCTTATAAAGGATCTAGTAGAACTTGTCAACATAATTACAAGGTCATCATCCATAGAACTGTGAAACTGGTTCATAAGCTTAATGGGTTTTAGCCTCACACTCCAACGCCACAGTTATAGAGAGTTTCAAAATAAGCTTCTGAGATGTTAGAATCAGTTGTTAAAGGTCAAAAATGTCATTTTACAATACATTTGTGAGTCTAGCAGCTCTTGGTATCCTGGCCAGGATTTCTCCGATGAATAAGCCACCTTTCTGAAAAATGGGATCCTTCTGGATTAGATGGACCTATCCTGTTGGATCAGACCAGAGACCCATCTAGTATTCTATTTTCACACTGGCTAACCACATGCCTATGGGAACCCTTTTCCCACTAGTGATCTTCAGCATCTGGTGTTCAGAGAGATATCTCTCTTCTAATGTTGAAGGTAGTATCCAACCATGATGATTAGTAGTCATTGACTGCCTTATTATCAATGAAGTTGTCTAAACCCCTTTGAAAGCTGGTGGCCATAGATGTATCTGGTGTTAGTGAACTCCACTTTCGTTTTGTCTGCCCTCAATTTTCCAGCACTCATATTCATTTAATGTCCCCAGGTTTTTGTATTAGGGGGGAGGAAAATCTGCTCTCTATCTATTTTTTCATGCTGTTCGTAATTTTATACAGATTCATCTTCTCCTCACTGTTTTTTCTAAATTAAAAAGGACTCAACTGTACTTTTGTTCATCCTGTGAAAGAGTGGAAGTGGTTAGTCTTTTAAAAAAGAAAAAGAAAGTGGGGTGTAAAATACCAGAATAGTGATTACCATGTGTATAATTTGTGGTGTTGTAATCTGAAGGTAACTTTGAATATATGGTCTCTGCCATGCATGTTCTGCTGCAGAAATAATAGCATTGACTGTTGATGGAGGTCTTGCCTTCCAAGGAGCTTAATGGGAGAGTGGAATGAGGTGGATTTGGCATGCTACTTATTTGGATAATCAGAAGTTTTATACAAACCAGAAGTGCTGCTTGCATAGTGTACATAGGCTGACATACTGGGAAATGCCTTGTGAATTCAGATAATGTAAGCATTTTGGGCAATCACATTTTTGACGACAGATGCATTTCTGCAGTTGAATAGCTGGTGCAAGGAAAAACATGGTGTGGATGTTATATGGCTGTTCTCTCTAAACCACAAATTTTTCACCATCTAGTTCACCAAAGATAAAGGCAAGCAATGGTTTTAGACCAAAGTAATGTTAGTGTTAGCTTAAACGTTAGGAGGAGCTTCCTGATCACTTTAACTATTGAATAGGCTGCTAAGCAAGGCATTTTGTGGAAGTCTTTCATATGAACCTCAATTGAGGCTGAAGAGAAGAAGAGAAAAGGTATTTGGCATTCAAGTCTCAGAGGAAGAGACATCTTGCAAGAATTGGACAAGTTGGACTGCTCCCTTGAGGCCTTTTCTGCCCTGCCAATGGAGAATTGCTTCACAATTACCTTATGATGAAATCAGTTATGGGGGGCTGGACTGTTTTATCTGTTAAGGAAGCCTGAAAAAGTGGGCTTCTTCATCTCATAATGTCAAGGGAGCTAATTCCTTGTCAGATCCAGTCATACACACCATCTCACAGGTGCAGCCAGACAGTTGTTTGATTGTACCTATGTAAAAGTGAGTATAATTTAACTTTTGATTAACTACTTTCATACATCAGTGCACACACGTAACATACATATAGCATTTTTGAGAGAACTATATGAAGACAGTTAATGTTCACTTCCTCTTCAGGAATGAAACATGGAATTATATATCAAGTATTGATCCACAAAAAGGATTTTCATTTTATTCATATTTTAAAAGTGCTTCTAATTGAGGCATGTGGTAATTGAATCTCAACTTTTTTAGAGCCTAAACTTTTTAGATTCTAACCACAGTTAGCAATCAAAGTGTTTTCTAAAATTATTTTGTTATGTGATACAATAAATCCCACAAAAGGAAGATGAAACAATATGTCTTAATATATATGTTACTCTTAAATATTCTTACAGTGGAATGCAGTTTAAGGACATTCTTTAGTTGAACAAAAAGAGAGAGAGAGAGAGAGAGAGAGAGAGGAAGATTTCATTACATTCAGCACAGTATGAGATTAAGTCAAAGTAGTTTTGCTAATTAAATTCAATTGCCATCCATTAGACCAATGGAATGAGATGAATCTACTATACAGCTGACACAGCACAGGTATGCAATTTGGCTAAATGGCTATTTCTAAACGACAGCACACACATTTCTCTGCTTGTTCCCTTTTTTAAGAGTTAGAATTTCTGCACGCACTCTGCCCCTGTTTCTAAAAAAGAAAAAAGAAGAAAAAGGAGCCTGCTGAAGGGCAAAGATATCAGTTTAAATAATCAGTCTCAAAGGACTATATGATAGCAACGAATCAGCTTGAAAGGGTGTACAAATTTAAGCTTACAAGGTTTGGAGTCAGTGAAAGGGAGACATAGGGTTTCTGGTCCCATTGGCTGTTTCTTTTTTTATCATTGATTGATATATGTTTTATTTATTAAAGGGGTCTTAATCGGCCCATAAACTTGCTGGGGCCAGGTTGTTTCTGCTGCATTTACCAACCCAGTATTATTAGCTGACTGTTTGCATAATACTGAGAGAAATGATTTCAAATTCAGATAGTAGGCTGACGTTCTTGGCTTAACTTGATGTTTAAGGACATGCTATATTCCAGGATGAGGAGTTTCTTACTCTGTTGAAATGACAGGAATACCATTCAGGCATTGGCCAAGACAAAATTTTGACAGCCAGCAAGCCTATAATGTTTCCGAGTGCGCAGATTTACACGTCCTGCCAAGATGAAAATTGGCTAAAACCAAAAAGGATATTGGGGATTGACACTTTAGGAAGAAATAACAGAGTAGTACTTTGCATTGGTTTAAGAAATGTGATCCCTTGAACTGTTTTACTTCCTGGAATCCTGTGAGCTAATGTGTAGTAATCAATCCGATTCCATTGTGAATGCTAACTGCCTGCAACATAGCACAGCGGAAGAAAAGTCAACAGAGTACTTGCACAATACAGCTGGCTATTCCCTACGTTGAAGCTGGATGCTGTGAAGTCCAAATGTGCATGCTTGGCCCCATCTCCTTGGAACGTTTGCGGGATGGAAGACTGAACCATTGCATCTACAAAATATGAATGCAATTGAGAGTTATACTGGATTTTCATGTTACCTATTTTTAGAACACAGCAAAGACTTCAGGGCAAAACTAGCACAATATAGCTGCTGGTGGGGAAAGCCCTAATGAAAGACATTAATTGAAGGGTGCCATTATTTTATAGCAGTTTTTCTTTGATGCTTTCCCTTGACGTAATTGTTATGCTGATATTTGTTGTTGTTCAGTCATGAATCTTTTGCATTGGTTATTTGCGGCTCACAGCTTGTGTGTAAACCAAACCACAAGCCCAGACTCAGGAGGTACAGCAAACCAAGGCTTGTGGGTTTGTTGCTTCTGGCATGGAGCAACCTAGAGCAAGGAGGACTTTTCTGCGTCAGCACACTGCTTGTTCACTTTAAATCATAGATAAACATTAACTATATACTTTAACTTGAAGTGAGAACCAGGCCTTTGCTGCTCACTGTTTTCCCCGACCGCTCTTCTCTTTCTGAACACTGTTACAAGTTCAGATGAAAACAAGGAACAATATTATACATGAAATGCAACAGCAGAATACAGGGGCTGCAGTTCTTTATGGCCCTCAGATTTTGCATCCCATTAAGTACTGACACTATGATTAATTTATCTTAAAGGGTTACTTTTTGTCAAACAGTGGTGGCGATGGCGGTTGTTAACCCATATTCACTAGTGGTTAAGAGTGTGTACAGCATTTATCAAAACTTTCTGCAGCTTCTTTCATCTCATTAGCATCTCAATCTCTATTCAGTAGTTGATGTCCGTTACAGCAAGAGTGCTCAGTTCTTGTTTTCAATAAGCTGGTTGTAAAATGTCAGACTGTCACTTGCAATATAAAAAAGCAAAAATGATGGTATTTGAAAAAAATGTTACACCTCATAAAAACAAATTGTAAAGACATGAAAGTGATCTTGGTATGTTTTACTTTTCAGGACAGTTTAGCACAGCTGCTTTAAATACCAGTTGTCTGGATTCCCACACTTCCCTACCAATGGAGAGGTTTACACAAGCATAATTTAAGTTACAATTACCCTAATTAACATCTTATTTGCATAAATACTTGAAAGCAGAGCAACAAAGAAATGCCTTAGAAGCTGAACCCCAGTGGAGAAATGTGTTTTCACTGTGTTTTGGAAAATATAGGCCATTATGTTTAAAGTTTCAGGCATAATAAAATAAACTGAAGTTCGATGGTTAATATTTTTATTACAATTTGGCCATGCCCCTTTTTACTTACTAGGTGTTAAATTTGAGAGGGAATCTTGCAGGAATTCAAGACACATAAAACTGTCACACTTTTTAAAAAACTATTCAGAGATGACAGAAGCCTTCTCGTTGATCAAAAATAGCATTAATTTTCTTTTCCTTTTTTTGTATGAGCAAAAATACTGTGGGTGCCAGTCTAGTTCCAATCATATTAAGTGGTTGGACCATGAGAATCATGTTTGAAATCTTTTCTTTCAAAAAATATTCATAGGAACTGAAGCTCAGTATTTAAAATGATAGTACAATGGAGTTATTTTCTCTTTTCTCAACTCTTAAAGTGAGATGTTTATAGCACTGTAGGCTGGGGCCCACTTTTGATTCTGAAAGTTTTTTCAGACTTCCTGAGGTCATTGCAAATACTGAATCCCACCTATCATATATCCATACTCAGAAAAGGCTTTTCCAAAAGCAAAGGATCACAGGATCTGAATTGCAGAAATGAAACAGTTTGCTGCTTCTGGGGCCAAAAACATTAATTTTAAGTGTGACTTTAAATTTATAAAACTTGAAGAATACAATTGGAAGTAGGTGCAGATGAAAAATGCTAATTTTGAACTTCAGTGGAACCTCCGTCTTGTACATTTATATTTTGTGATTATTTCTTGAGTTAGCTGGTGGTACTTCTGATTTTTCTTATTTTATATTGCTGATGTATGTTATATTATTACTAGGTTTCCATTTAGGTACATCTTATTGTAATTGTTATGGCCTTTGACTAGCATGAATTTTGTGATTATTGCTCCTGAGATACCTAACTTAAGAGCAGCAGCTCAATTATAGAAACAATACTTTGACTGCTAATACAAACTGATCACAGGATTTTGGGGGAAGTGCTCAGTGGTTGAGTATCTCATTTGCATGCAGAAGGTCCTAGACTCAATGCCTTCAATTTCTAGGTAGGGCTGGGAATATCTTCTGTCTGAGACTCTGGGGAGCCAGTGCCAGTCTGAGTAAACAATACTGAGGTGGATTGACCAAGCCATTATGCCAGATTCCTACGTTCCTAAGAGTCTGGATTTGATACCCCGCTTTATCACTACCCTAAGGAGTCTCAAAGCAGCTAACAATCTCCTTTCCCTTCCTCTCCCACAACAAACACTCTGCTAGGTGAGTGGGGCTGAGAGACTTCAGAGAAGTGCGACTGGCCCAAGGTCACCCAGCAGCTGCATGTGGAGGAGCGGAGACGCGAACCCAGTTCACCAGATTACGAGTCCACTGCTCTTAACCACTACGCCACACTGGGAGAGAAACAGACCTCTAGTTTGTAATGAATATACTGCCCAGGATAAAGTTAGAGTTTAATCAAAGGCTCCTGAAATAAGTAAAAGTGTTCCCTGCAGATTCTCACTTCTAAATCAGGGCATCTTATACTTTTATCAAAATAATACCTTCCCCAAAGGAAGAAGGAAGACAAGGAGAACTCGGTATGGGACTCCCTATACTTAATGTAACAGGCAGCCTTATCCTGTTGAGATATAGGAACTCTTTAAGTAGTAGCTTGTGCTGCCACATCTAGTGCAGTATTCTGGCAGGCTGGCTAAGAGATTAGTACTCCATTGCAGTGACTCATAGGATTAAGGTGAAACAAAGGCTCAATTCACACATGCAGACATCTGTTTGAATGGCTGCTTGTGGCACAGCTCCTCATAGGCATTCCATGTAGTCATCAGAGGCCCTTCTTCAAGTGCCTCCTCCAATAGAGGTCCAGACTAGGGTAGTAATGTGAGAAAGGGCCTTTTTTGCAGTAGCTCCCCATTTGTGGAATGCTCTCCCTAGGGAGGTTTGCCGGGCGCCTTCATTACATATCTTTAGGCACCAGGCGATAACACTGCTCTGTAACCAGGCCTTTGGCTGATCAACATGGGTTTGTGGGAGGGAGGTTATTGGTTTGTTTTTGCTCTTTTTTAATGATGTATTTTGTGTTCTCATTTTGTATTTTTATGTTGTGAACCACCATGTGATCTTTGGATAAAGGGCGGTATACAAATTAAATAAATAAAATTGATTGATTGTGTGAAGTGGCTTTCCATGCTGTTCAGGCATGACAAAGCCTCCAGGGTTGCAAGAAGGCCTGGTTACTTCACACATATGGCTTACTATATGGACCTGTGTCTATGCAGATGTCTTATAACTAGCCACCAATTTTGGTGGCTGCATGTGTGAACTGAGCCAAAGCCAACCCCATTCACCCCAAAACACAATGCAGTTGGTAGAATTTAGTATTGGCCTCCCCACGATAGGATGAAGCAGGAAACATCCTAGGAAAGTGAAATTTTTGACTGACTATTTGGTAAAGTCATACAGTTCTTAATCCTGCAGAGTTAGGATGTAAAGCTGATTCTTTTAGCTTCTGGCCTGAACAAGATATACACAAAAGATTTGCTGAATGCAGAGTGGATAAAGGAGGAGTCTGTGCCTTGCCTAGCATCTGTTGGTACTTCCTTACCGAGACTTCCTTACTATTTGAGACTGCTGATTCTAAAGATGTTCTGGGATGAGATCTGACCATTTAAAAAATCTAATTAATATTAAGCTGCAGTTGCACCTTTTCCTTAAGGGTTATAAAATCAGTTCACTGAATGGATAGGGCAGCAGCCTCTCTCTCTCTCTCTCTCTCTCTCTCTCTCTCTCTCTCTCTCTCATATATGTTAATGAAGTATTGATCCTTTCCGTAACTGATTATAGTGTCTGTGCAACCACTGACCTGGTTAGACTGCTTTTCAAAAAACTTCTTGCCATGTGAACTGGCCTGAATAACATCTAATCACATTTATTCCACTTCATTTCTGATTAATTCCGTTCAAGGTACCATATCAAGGTAATAAAAATGAATGGATTAAGAATTGGGGCTTAGTATATTAAAAATCAAAACATAATCACAGAGCTTTTTCAGTGTTTATGTCTAAAGGGAGGTATGTGTTTTTCATCCTATGCAAGTACAAACCCTTTTTTGGAAGTTGATCTCTTTATGATGGCATTTACTTTTGATAAGCTGTCTGCTAGAGGTGTTTATAGTTACAGACGGTTATGATATTGCTAAATGTTTTAAGTCCTGTATTATCTTGTTATAACTTGTCATTATTTAACGTAATAAATTTTAGTCTACCTGAAGAAAACTGTGGTCCATTGAAATAATTTAATACCTACCCACTCATTGGTCCCAATTTAACATTATTAACTATTGGTTTTCTTGCATTGTTCTTAGGAACAATTGCTTAGTGCAGTCTTCTTTTAACTCATAATTTAATCATACAATGTGTGAATTTAGTAAACCAAAGATTATAGTGAATTAATAATAGTGAACCAACTGACCAGAGTTGAACTGCAGTTCTATTCCTATAAAACTTAATTTAAAACATATAATTGGTGTTATATGCTATGTGTTTACAGGGTATTAGTTTTGATTTTTCTCTTGATTATACATCATTAGTCTGTAGTACCATTCATTAACAGCACAATCTTGCATATGTCTACTCAGAAGTAAGTCTCATTCAGTTTCAGTGGGTCTTATAGGATTGCAGACTTAGTGATGGTCGTTCATTTCAAACATGTAAGATCTGAAATTAAGGAATAATACTGGAAAGGTATATATAATGAAATTAGACTAAACCCCAGTTTTCCATATCTGTAATGTTTGTACATAGAACTACACTCCATTTAAAAGGGACAGAGTGTTTCCATTAAACTACAAATCCTTAACAGAAGTTTGATCCACACTATTTTCCTATCTTTTTGAAGCACTGGGTGAAAATACCACATGCATTCTAACCACTGTTATTACTAATGGGAGTAGAGTACGTAAACGTCTGGTGCTTTTAAGTTCAAGAGCTTGTAGTGCCTAAATGTAATGTATGAGTCTGATGGTCAGCAAAGTGTCTTCTTCAGAAATGTTCCTTCTTTTGTTCAGATCTCAAACTTACAGCCTGTTAAATCCCCAATAAAAGAAAATAACTGTCCAGTTTTCCATGTGTTAACTAAAACAAACAAGGACAGAAGATTCTTTGAGCTGTTTCGGCTGGTATGTTGATATGCAGGAACAGGATGCACAATCTCCCTGTGCTTCCTGTTCTTACACAACATTATCATGTCTCAAATATGAACTTTGTTACTTTTATTACCAGGGACATGCAAAAACTGTGTGTATGTGAGGAGCTTGCACATCTTCCAGGTTGGGGTGTGTGTGTGAATATTGGGTGTGACATTGTCACAGATGAACAGGAAGTATGGGAAATGTCTGCATCCTGTCCTGTACAACAAGGTATTATCCAAAGCAACTCACAGCCTGGGGATAAGCAGATCAAAGAGAAAATGAAGAAGACAAGGTATACTGTATTGGTACTAGAATCGTATGTTATGATGTTACAGTAGTAGGAGATAGATAATTAAGAATAAAAAGGAGAGGCATTGTATAATGGTTCCAAACAACCTGGCTTCAGATTCTGCTTCGTCATATTTAACCCATTAGAGAAGCTAAAAAGAGAGTAACCTAAACTGATTCTAAATAGTATTCACACTTTCCAGGTTGGTGGCAGCAACCAATTTGGAGCTCTTTTGGCCTCACCATGCCCCATCTTGGTAAATGCCCTGCTGCGACTGCCAGGAGGCTGCTGCTGCTGCTCCTACCCTAACACACACACACACCATGGCTCGGCACCACCATGCTTGGCACTGTTTTGACAAATGCAAAAGTGCCCACAGTTCTGCGTTACAGTTATGCAGCAACAAGCAAGGTGTGAAAGAAAGCTGCTGGAAGAAGCTGACAACAGGAAGCAACAAGGAGGAGGTAATTCTTAACATAATCAAGTGCTTGTGGTCTTAAGTAAAGTTGATGTCCAGCTGAACTGAAAATAATCTGCATGAAATTAGAGAAATGTTTATTTATCACATTTGCATCCCAACCTACTTTTACCGCCTTCAGGACAGCTTATATGGTCTTATATACTGATCTTCACAAGAACTCAGGAGGGTTATATTTATGGCAGATGTGGAATTTGAACACAATTCTCTCTGGTAATACCCTATCTATCTACTCTATTATACTGACATGCTTAAGAACTCAAACTGTCCAAAATGTTTGCCTGTAGTATGCTATTTCTTTTATTCTGACCCAAATTTATGAAATTGCATGTGCAAATCAAGTCTTTATTATGGCTAGCATCCTTTCCTAAATGTCCAGACTAGATTTTCTGGGTGGCAGTGCAAAGCATCATTGCTCTTCCTCTAGGCTTGATAATTAAATATTGGTTAATAGATTTGGGTATTGTTTATCAACGAAACACTATAAGGGAAGCACAGTAAAGTTAAGTGATGCTGTAAAGTGTTTAGGAGGGTGAAATTTCTGTTTGTCCCTCATTAGAAGCAGCTGTAAAGGAATACAACTTATAATCATTTTACTCAAATAAATTGTCATTATGGTAGGTACACTTTTTATTTTTATTTGGCATGAGTAGTCTGACTTTTGTTTATTTAAGCAATTAGCATACCTGAAAAAGCTATTTTTGATATTTAATTATTAGCAAGGGTTTTTTTTGTGTAGAAAAAAAAGCAAAACCATTCATCCAAAATTATAGACACCAAGTACCAAACTGCAATATCCTGACTCATATTGCTTTATCAAAAGCATTGCCAGTTTTCTGCTTTAGACTTGATTGGGCATAAAAATATCCCTGCACAGGGACATTTTTATTACCTCATTTGGTTTTAGAGAACTTTGCTTGCAAGTGTTTATAGTGGTGTATAATAACTAGAGTTGCAAATATCTCAAGAATGGAGATTAGTTGTAAATATGACATACCTAGTATTCCCAGAAGTGATTCTCATCATCCACCTATGTGATGTCTCCCACCTCCCAATACTGTATTTGTTGGTTAACTCTCTAAACTGCAAAGCACCCATTTTTGTAATATCCAGTAATCAGCTTCTTATTTCTGCCTCTTGCGTCCCACAGTTCTCTTGACAGAGGTTTTGGCATGACAGAGTGCAGAAGGCCTCCCCATATTTGGACATTATGGCAAGCTCAGCCACTGGCTCCCTTTTCTCCAATAAAATTTCTGGTTATTGCACTGCTGCTGTAATTTCCAAAGAAGACTTGTTCAGCCAAGTTTCACGAGTTAGATGTATATCTGAAGATAGGCAAGCCTCTTTCAGACATTTCTGCAGAAGTGCAACAATTGGACGCATGAGATACTTGCATGTGCAAGTGGTTGTGTTTGCTCTGTTGTTTTAAACTTGAAGTCTTTAGGTCTTGATGGTCATTGACCAGCTGCAGGCATGGACTGAATGCTACCCCTTACAAAAATAATAATAATAATGCATATATGGAAGACTAGATTTCTGGGAGCAGGATTCCAGTCTATCCCCCCTCCCCTCCCATTACATAGGAAAATGTTTTTCAGGGGATCTGAGGTAGGGAACAGGAGAGGTGACCATGGAGGGAGATGTTCTGTAAGCATTTGCTTTGAATTGTCACAAAACCCATGGGCCTTTCTGGATGTTCACTTGGAGCATTCACAAAGACTGACCCCTTTTTCAGCAGTGAATTATGCTGGATAGGTTTTTTCCTGGTTTGGGCACTGTATATGGCATACATCCCTGGGAATGACAGATTTGACCAAATGCAGTGTGCAACTAAGTATTTGTGAGGAAGGGAGAAACGACGTTACAATGGCACCTCAGGTTACAGACACTTCAGGTTACAGATGCTTCATGTTGCAGACTCCGCTAACCCAGATGTTCTTGGGTTAAGAACTTTACTTCAGGATGAGAACAGAAATCATGTTCCAGTGGCAGCAGGAGGCCCCATTAGCTAAAGTGGTGCTTCAGGTTAAGAACAGTTTCAGGTTAAGAACGGACCTCCAGAACAAATTAAGTTCTTAACCTGAGGTACCACTGTATATTGCTCTCTTCTGTCAGGGAAAGAAAGTGGTAGTAGTGCTGCTTTGATTTCATTTCCTCACCACACTATTTTAGTTGTTGGTTTTTAAGTCCCAGATAACATTGTGTTTGCATACATCATGTGTCTGTGGACTGTCTTGTTCTGAGAAGTATCATCTTACGGAGTGCTGTCAAACATGCCTCCCCATACACATGCACACCAAATTAGTAAGTGGGAACATTCTGTTCCATAGTTTAGTCTTTTGTCTTTGGTCAATTCATATACTTTCTCATTCTACTTCTAAATAGCCACATGTGCAAAGAATACTCAAGTTACTGAAAAAAATGTCAACCATATGTAACATACAAGAAGATTAGCGGCAATAAAACTGAATTAATTGTGGTTTTGGCAGTCAAGGCAGCATAAGGGCCATATTTTAGAGTTTTAGGCAAATCCACATGTATCTCAGAGTTCACTATAGATCTGCAGTATGTGGGGCTACTTAAATGCACATCCTGCTTGGTAGTCTGGCCTGTCATTCAAAATGGATGGCAGGAAACTAACATCTCGGAGGTGATGATAGTGCTATAGATTTTAATTCTAATGCCAGTCATACTGGTTGAGACATGTTCTGATAAACGAAAAATGAAAATTTCAAACATTCTTTACTGCCTGCTGTGTATCTTGGCAAATAATCATCATAAGGATTTAGCATATAAAAATTCCAAGGAGCACTCTGGCATAGGTTTTTAAAATAAGTGTTTCAGAATAGCATACTGTAAGTATGGACTTATGCCCTTAGACCCAAGAACTGGCTGTTTCCTGTACTTGCGCAATGATAGGGAAGGTTTTGACTTTAAAGGATGGTGGTGGTGAGCATTTTCTTTTCCATATATGATTATGGGAAATGTTCGTGCTGATAGCTTTTGGGATTATGGGTTATTCTCCTGTTTACTTTTTTGAAAAGAAAATGTTATCCATTTTCTCTAAGGCAAATAAATTGTTTCTAAATCTCTGCATATAGATAGCCCAGCTGATAAACAGTTTCATAAACAGAGAATGCTGTCTGCCCAAAGCCAGCATCAGATATGCAGTGTTAGTCAAACGAAGACGATGAGAATGAGGAATAGAGAGAAAGAAAAGAAAGATATCTGTTGGTTTGCTATTAAACTGAAGTTCCAGATTCTTGCTTGAACATGTCTGAGTTCAAATGAGGCAACTTTCAGTGCTTCACCAAGTGCTTAAATTTAGGTGACGGAAACACTACTTTGCTAATTTGAGCGGAATGTTTAAAACAAAGTGTTACTGTTTAATCTGAGCACATGACGTGCGAATGAATGTTTGAATGAAATGACATAATTGTTGGTTAGTCTGTATAATTTAGAGAGGGGGCCTATCTGAGCACAAGTTTCAGTTCATAAGCATTCGGAAGAATTCTCATTTTGGAGGGAGAAATTATTTGCCTTCAAAAACAAGAAGTACAGCCTTCTTCTTTTCTCATATTTGTCAGCCTTTAAAAAATAAAGATATATCTCAGACTTGCTTATATCCATGCCTTTCAGCTGAAGAGCATTTTTCTTAACCTCTTTCCTCACATTGCGTATGATATTTAATCCATCATGTTAACTTTAAACAATAATACACAAGCTGTTGCTGGCAGTAGCATAAAACTGATGGTCCATCTGGAAAGCAAAAACACTGATCAGGGAAATAAGAGAATTAAAACTGTTTAGGGGTATATTTGCATGAATTAAAAGAAAAAGAACCCAGAATGGAGAACATTGTATTTAATAGTTTTTTAACAGGCAGTTTATTAATTGTTTTGTGTTCTCGCTGAGAGGAATTCCTAACACAAAATACACTTATTTTCCAGCTAGCCATTATTCTTAGAAGGTTGCTGTTGTTTTTTAAAAAGTAATAATGCTTAAAAACCACTGTCAAGAGAGTTATTTTAGCTCGTAGAATACATAGTCAAGGATTCTGTGCAAAATGTTGCATTTTGTATTCTTTTTCATGACTCATAGAGGAATAATAGAGACAAGATCCATCAACCAATTTGACTCTAAAGGTTAAGACAAGTAGTTACAGGGGGCTTTAAATACCAGCTGTAGGATAAGTCAAGTTTCATATTGAATAGTTCTTTTTAACCAATCAAGAAGCTTGACTTTAGAAAAAGCAGCACAAGAGTACTGCCCTTTAAACAATGAAGGGGCTTTGCATCACAACCCACAATGGTTCATATTATGCCTATGCAGTAGACATCAGAAGAAAACACAATTATGAGATTAAAATCTTTTAACATATTAATGTTGGGTACAATCCAGCAAAATTTAAGCCTCAAGTCCCATGGATTTAATTTAGAATAATTGAAGAACATGTATAACTCTGGTATCAATACGACCTAAAAAGTTTCATTTATGGTTGTTAGGACTGTCACTGATCAAAAGTGAGTGTTCCCATATTCTGGAATAAAATACATCTTCCATTCCTTACGTTGTTTTGCCAGTAGATTTCAGGTTTCTTGTCCAGTACATTTTATGATAATTTTTTTGCCAATAGTTTATTTTGAGGGCATGAAGCGGCACTATAATATTTTGCTGATATTTTTTGTATCAACATGTATGGGGCATGTATTTGTGTAAACCACCCCTTCCAAAAAATACTACAGCTACAATTTTAAAATTTATTCCGTTGTTAGGAAAGTTGTTAGCCTTTGATTTTATGAAGACATCAGAAAGCAAATAGGCAAATTATATAAAAAAGGAGATTTTTAAATAATAATAATAATGAGACTTGCTAAACATCTCTGATGATTGTACTGAAATATATGCTTTTAGCTTTAAATGACTATACATACAGTGCTGTTGAGATAGTGGAAAATTTTACACTGAGGAATGGCAGTAACCCAAGTTACCTGTAGGATTTGGAGTCATATGGAAACACTTAAGGCACAGTGGAAAACTTTTTGAAATACACTGGAATGAGTTAGCAGCATTATTCAGTAGAAAAAGGAATATGGATTGCACCAGTAAGAAATATTACACACACGCATACCCTTTGAGATATATACTTCAAGTCATATGCTGGTATTTATCCAGTTTTTCATTTATATTTTACAAGCAGCCTGCCTATAGAAGTTACACACTTTGAAAGGTATGACTTTTGTGCTTCCTAAGACTCTAGAAGAGTAGATAATAATAATATAATCCAAAATGTTTATGGTGCTAGATGCCAGAGCATCTGTCCTCTTCACAATAATTAAAACTGACTTATCCATAAACAATAAATAACAGGCTACCCACTCAGGCAGCCAGAAACTCACTGCCACATAAGCTCACTAGCTGCACCCATCTGCCAAATAAAATCCTCCTTGCTGCCTTCTATTGTCAAAAAAGGCCTGACTAAATAAGCATGCCCAGGACTGATACGGTCTGATTCTTTTCCGTAGGTCATTCTTCAGAAGGGAACCTTGGCCAGCTCTTCCTTTTCTGAGGGTAGTCATAAGTCCCTCTGCTTGACACCCATTCTGTGTGTCCCAAAGAACAACAAAAACTCCATTCTGTTTTATTAGGATAAACCAACAAGTACCTCTTTTTTCCTTATGTAATTTAATTAAGTTATTTATTACCAACTTTTTGGAAGACAGGAGTGTAGGGGGGTGGGAGCTACCTCTTGAACCCTAGGGAAGAAGTGACTTAATGACTAGAAAATAAAAGAGAATTTGCTTGGGAAAACTGTGGAATTAAAGTTCCAGATGAAACATGCACCAGTGATGCATAACATTTTTGTTAATTGGGTCTTAACAGGTTTCCCACTCACGCTGCAATCATTTTAGAAATGGGTCACACTAGGCAGCGCCGGCAGGGTATCCCTGCAGCTTATAGAACATTTGCCTTGCAGTAAAACGGCATCTAAATTTGGGCTCATCTGATTGCGTAGTGAATATGCCTGACTTCAGGGGAGCTACACCAATTTGTACCCATTTGATGAGCTTGTTGCCTCTTTACAGCTGGAAAACCCAATCCGCAGCGTACTTGGCCTTACGAGCCCCATTAGTGTGTGTAGAGTTGGCATCTGTACAGAGCTGCTACTTAAAACAAGAGAATGTCTTAAGAACCTGTCTGCATACATCCAAACCATTTCGATAATAAGAACGGTTTGGATAATTAGACTCGATGAATGAGAGACCTGGGTCCATGACCTCACAGAAGTAAATAAATAAATAAATAAATTTGCCCCTTCTGCAATCATTACAGGGTCCATGCCGCTAAGGGGAGAATGTGTAATGCCAATTTCATGTATCAAAGTGAATTCAGATATTCAAGTAGGCATCATCTCAGAATACACGTGGAGGATAAATTTGCCCAGATAATGATTTCAGTCTGTGATTACAAGTATATTAAGAGACAACTGTCTTTCCATGCATTGGTTTGAAGGTTTTATAGAAAACCCACCAAAACACCTCTTAAGCATTCAGGGATAGTAGAGTTCCACAGAGGACCATAGCACTTGCTTGCTCAAACAGTTGAATCGGCTGACTTGCTACAGCCAGTATGAAAATGTGCAATAGATGCCAATCCCACAGTAGGAATCTTATTTTATTATCCCAATCTTTCCCCACTGTGTGTTCTGAGTTTCTGGGGTAAACTCCAAATTTATACTCAAAGGAGTTCAGAAGTTTCTGGATTTTGCAATCCCTGCCTCTTTCTTACATTATTTAAAATGTTTAAAATGTTGTATTAGTTACAACGGATGAAGGGAGTTTGTATGGTTAAGATGCCAATTCCACATCTCTTATTATTTGAGTGAATGAAGGGCTCTGGTTCTATTACAGGCTTATATTTGTCCCAGTTTACATATCCATCCTATATATTAGCCTATACTCTGCCATAGGAATGATTGAGTAGCCATTTTTACCTGTTAGACTTCGTTCTCCCCAAATGATGTGCCTGGGCTACATTGCTTAAGATTTTAGAGATGGGGTTTGTGTCATAAGATTTAATGCCCTTCTGTACACAAAAAAAATCTGACGCTATGATTCTATGATTCTATTTTTCTATGTGCAGGGATGTTTTTTGGTAGATGCAAGAAAGTAAGCCCCCATTACACACGTTTATCATTTCAGTTAACACCACACTCTAATCCTGTTGATTTCAGTTGAGTGGCATTGCTTCAGCGCCCAGTAAATTGTCCACTGTTGAGAACTAGCATTTGGGAGAGAAACTTAAAATAAACGACACTTGCCCTCATGGGGCTGTCTGTAGAGTGGTGGCAGCATATCTGTATACCACCATTAAATCAGCTGTGGGGAGTCTTGTGATAGTCTAGCATTAGAATCAACTTGTCTGCTAGTAGGGCAACATGGCCATTTGGTAGCCAAAGCTAGTGAGGAATGCAGCTCACATGTACTAGGGTGATGGAATGGACCTGTCACCAGAAGGACTTGTGGAGGGTATTGCAAGATTTCCTTTAAGGTTAGTGGGAGATGGTAGAGAGAGCCAAGCTGGGCAAACTAGTGGCATTTGGAGGAGCCGTTTAGTTGTAAAAGCAGGAAAAAGACTCCTATAATTTTAATTTAATGGAAGATATGAAAGCATTACAAGGACTGGGAAATATTCTCTGTGTTACTAGAGTGTAAGGCAGGGTTCTTGATGGGCCCCAGAGTGATTTGGGATGAAGCCTGGGGCCCCAAGAGATAATTGTGGCAAGACAGCCACCCTAAGCACAAAATTAGAAATTAAACAGCACCCCTCTATTCTGGTCCTATTTTCATTTCCGTGGTAATGTTTTGAAGTTAAATTAAGTTGTCATCTATTTTAGTCCAAGTTACAGTGTCCAACTGTTTTGATTCATTTAAGCAGTGACAATTCACATGAGTCAGAACCAGCTAGGATAGGGTAACATTGTCTAGTCCCAGTGTGTGGGGAAACGGTAAAACCTTTCTGTTTAACCCAATGCCCAAACTATCCAGTCAAACAATTGCGTTGATATAGAGGCATCTTGAAAATTCTCTTTATCACCTTTTTAAAAGAAAGAGTGGCTCAAAAGATGGAGGTGTCATTCTCTTACTTTTGTCTGTTTGAGCCGGTCAGGCTGGAGACAAAGTCCTATAATAAATTAGATCTTAATCCTTTCCCCTAAAGTAAGATTAGAGCATTAATTGGTATATTAAAAATTCACCCAACTGTGGTAATTCCTCTGTTTTAAAAGCGAAGCAGCCTGTGTTTCACTAAATCCTACCCTTTTTCTTTCTCTCCAGAAGTATCTTCACTAAGCAAAATTATTCTAATGCTCCGAAAGTTACCATGATGTTATCTTGCTAATTAGTGCCGTGGAAAAAAAGATCAATTAATGTTATAATTAAAAACAGTGTGTTTAGAATGGTTGTTTGTGGTGAATGAATGTGACAACTACTTTGTTCACTGGTGATGTGTGGTGTTTCTATGCAGGCATTTGCTGTTATTTCCATAAAGGTCCTCAAGAGGCACCCTCATTTTCTGTCAAAGTGGCATAATGTACATGTGCATGTATGTGTGCACATAAGGAAACAACTGTAGAAAATGTTTGTCTCAGTTGCTTGGAATTATGCTTAATTCAGTCAACAGTTGCTCAGCATTATGTTATGGTGCACTGTGATGAGAGGCAATATATTCAGATCAGTTTTGAGGGTGAGACTTTCCCAAAAAATCAAGTAGATATTGGACACTTCATACCCCTGTTAAACCCCAGAAAGAAATGGAATTGACCACACCTATGTCCTATTTGGCACAAATGAACTGAGATGCCTTAGGAAGGGGACACCTAAGGCAGATGGAGAACCCAGTTGGGCACTTGTTGCACGTATGAGTAAGTTAAAACTAGTAAGAGCCCAATGTTGTGACCCTAGGACCCGTGTTTCAGTTAATGGGGGAAGAGGTTGGAAGGCTCTTTATGTACTCAACAAACCTCATTGATGACTCCCTCTAGTTTTAGCCAAATAATGAGCCCTGTAAACTTTTAAAAACAGTGGCCGAGAGGGCCAAAATAAAAGGTAAGGGAAGTGCCCAGGATGTTTGGTATTTCTGACAGTTTCCATTCTTTCTCTGTGTATCTCCCTTGAACTGACTGGCAGTCATCACATGCAAGGCTGGAAGAGCTAGCCAGTGGTTTGTACTGCCATTTTGAAGAACACAGCTGCCTATATTAGCAGTGGTCGAGTCTGCTTCTTAAGACGCCTCCACAGTGCTAATAGGTATAGCCAATGGATAAAGAGAAAGATAATGGGGAGCATGGTTAAATTTGAATAACTAAGTCCTGCATATTTTTCACAGCTGAACCCTTCACTGGGAACAAATTTTTATTTTGTACTAAGTGTGATTAAGCAGTATGCTAACTGTACAAACAAACAAACAAACAAACAAACAGGAGCTTCCCTGCAGATACTGCTGAGGAACGGTGTCCTTAGTTAGTAAAAACGTTGTTTTTGCTCAGTTGCTGAGTGCATGTTTGAAACAGCGTAATAGATCACCATTCACTGTTAAAAACTGCAAAGGAGAGCTACACATTTGCAGGAGTTGGAAAAGAACATCCTAATGTCTGGGTCAACTTATTTTAAAGCGCTTGAGACTTTTAAGTGGAGCATACCCTTGCCTTAGCAGGCTGTATACTGCAACTGCAGCATCCCCCGAAAGGCCAGTATTTTGGCTCTAAACTGAAAAGTACTTAGTCCAGAGTTGTCCTATTAATCTCGGTGCCATTTTTCTGAGGTAAGTTACTGCAAAATAGCAACCACTATTTTTAACTCGTTTACGCTGTCAAAATTCAGACTTTTAAATGTTGTATGGCTGTCGAACCTACTCCATTTATATAAGAGTGATGTTTATTGCAGTGCAGGAGGGCAGTATGTATTTTTGAAGTTCTGCTTGGCCTTTTTCAGGGATAGAGCAAGCTGTTCTTCATATATCGTATCCTGGGAAAGCTCTGTTACAGTTAAACGTGGAACAGTATCTCCATAGGAGCTGTTGCCAAGCAGATACATGGTTTTGGAATGTTCCCAGCAAACTTCCACAGCTGATACTCTAGCGACGAGCTCGCCTTTCTTTTCCTTTTCCTCAGTTAAAACTCTTCAAATAGCCAAAGGATAGAATTTTGCATTGGCCTGCATCCCTAAATCCCCCTCAATAACCATAATTCACTGTGGGTGATCTGTATTCATTCCACCATGATAACCACAATTAATTTTATATATATTTAAAGCTGACACAGAACTATTTGTGAGAGGTGGTTTCTGTGCAATTTTAGGGGCACAATTTTGTGAGACACTACACCGAAGCATTAGCTCCTAGGATACCAATTCTCTGGGGCTGACACTCGGACCTAATCTCATACCAAGAACTGCAGCAGTCATGTGCATACCTAGCATTGTAGTGCTTTGAATCACATGGGGTATTGGGGAAGGCAATAGCTACAGGATGAAAAAGCACTTCTGGGGCTGCATTGTGGAGCTGCCATAGTACGCCATGGACCTGTAGCAGAATATTCTCAGTGGCTAATTGGACAGAGCTCCAGGTCTTTTCCCTGAGTCTTACAGATGCAGCAGCTCAAATGCTGCAGCACCTGAAGGAACCCCATAGGAACAGGCTGCCACTATGTCATGGTCCATCCATGACATCATTCCTCATCCCATGATACAGGATATTTTACCACAGCCAGAATTAACTATGGTCAGTTGCAGAAGACCTACTGTCCTTCATTTCCCCAGTTTCAGAAAAGCTGTGAACTTTGGCAACAAAGCAGTTCAGATTGGGAGCTTATATCGCAGCTGGAGAATCCACTCTTTCCTTGCTCTAGTGATCTGGGCAGCGCTTCCACACGCTTCCCACTCCTCTTGAGTAGCTTCCTGTGCAATTATCCGAGCACTGCCCTGACACTGTCCTTACATTGGAGGGTGAATGTTTGCAGCCGGAAGCCTGCTGTATTTGTGGAGATGCCCTGCCCAGTTAAACACTGTGCACTGGGTTCCAAAGCACCCAGACAACATCCAAAAATACAGGAGGCACCTCACTGTACACATTCACCCTCCAGTATGTAGGGTGCAGCTGGGTTGGGCTGAAGGACGGAATTGAGGAACCTGGGCTAACAAATGTATTTTCATGCATCTTCACAGGATCCTAATGGTGTGGGAGAATGCAAGTCCAATTAGGACTAGATGAGATATCTAGATTGGTCCAAGTTGAAGCAATGCTATGCTTTAAAGTAGAATATGCTTACCTAATAAATTGCACCTTATTTTTACTTTCTGATTGGTGCTTATCCAGAAGAGATAAGGAAAATCAGATCACTACATGTAGAAAAACAATGAATTCTATAAAAGGTTTATAAGAACTCTAGAATATAGCAAAAGGTATGGATGCAAGGCTTCCCTACACAATAGAGGGGTTTTTGTCTCAGTTCACTCTTGGCAAGGAGTTCTAAATACTGTTGTTAATTTCCTATCTTTCACTAGACACAGAGCTAAAACAAGGGAGCAATTTATTATTATTATTATTTTGTTTAAGCTGTGTTTTTATTTATTTATATATACATATATTTTCCAAGCCCAGTTCCTAGCAGGATATCCTTGTTTATGCCTCAAGTTCCAGGACTTTTTTTCTTTAAAAAGCTAACCTTAAAAAGCCTTACTCACAATATCTTCTTTTATTTTTAAAAGCCAGTTTCTATTCATAAACACATGTGAATGTTCTTACTAGTTTTCTTGTTTTAGAGATACTGGTAGTGACATTGGCATTTGCCTTAGATCGACTTTGTGACATGCACACTGCCATAGAGCATTGGGGGGGGGGGGACAGAGAGATCGAATTTAGTTGTCACAAGATTTACACAGGAAAAGGCAAAAGGAAAACTTTGAAACTATAAGAGACCCAGTTTTTCCCTGTTGAACATTTTTGGGTCTTTACAAGATTTAGATGGCTGGCCAGGTTTAGATAGTGCTTCCAGCCCTTCAATGAGATTTGATATGTAAAGGGTGCTGGATTATTACAGAACATAGCTGTACTGATTTTTATTTCCATTGCCTAATAATGCACATGGAACTGATTCCGTCTTTACAATTCAGTGCAGTATTTATTGTACTGGATGCAAGAAGGAAGGTGTCTGCATGTTCACAGAAACTCTAATATGATTCCAACATAGATGTGACAATCATAGGGCAGTGTTGTGCAACTTGTTATTTCTTGTTTTATGTTGATGGTTTGTTGACTGATTGCTGTCATTCTTGTAGTTGAACTGATAGTGGAAAGGCAACGTAAAAATACAAAAGGTAAATAAAATTAAGACTTATTCAGCTTGGATAGCTCAGTTGGTGAGAGCATGGTTCGATCCCTGCTTATTCCTGCATTGCAGGAGGTTGGACTAGATTATCATTGGGGTCCCCTCCAGCTCTGTGATTCTATGATCAGGTGAGCAGCTTCCCCGTTGGTCTGGGAACTTTTATAAAATGTTGTTTTAAACAAGAAAGGATAGGGGGAAATTAACTGTGACCTTTTGCATAGGTCTATTCATATTCTGTCTGTGAAAGCTGGTTGTTCAACATTCACTGCGTTCTGTTTTTGTCCCCTTCTTGTTTATAATACCTGTTTCATTGCCTTCTGTAAAGGGTGTACCTGAAGGCAGCAAGCAAGCTGATGGAATTTTAGTTAGTTGGTGGTGTGCTGATCCTGGCTCATCAGTTTTTGACACTAAGGTACAGCTGTTTATTTGGTAGTGTCCAGACTATGGAGTCCCCTCCCAGGGAGATTCATATGGCCACACATTACAGGTCTTCTGTTGAACTATAAAGGGTTTTGCTATTTTTCTGTACCTTTGTTTTGAATGACTTTGTATGCCTCTGTCTCTTTTACCATTTAACTTTTATTGTGGAACTTTTTACTGGGTTATTTTGAGGCATCTTTTTTTAGTTCTATAATCATGTTGCTTTATTGTTCTTATATTTACCCATTTTATTATTTTAAGTCACTTTGAAAGCCTTAGATGGAAATACATCCTGTAAAAGTACATACATACATACATACATACAATGACTTCTAATTTAAGGACATTGTCTAATCAGCCATTTCTTTCATACATAGACATTCCGTTTTTGGACACATATCATGTGAATACATCAAGTTTTGTTCTTTGCTACAGTTTGTGGTTAACTGTGAGCCTTGGTTCAGATGACATACTAAGCCAAACCTTGTCTTAGCTCAGCATGGCATAGGAATAAAAACCTGCATATTCACATCCCAGTAAGCAGTAGTTTGATTTACTGTGTTGTGTGATTGTGGTCTATAGCTTAGTGAGCTGGAATTGACTATCTAGTTTGAGCAAAGGTGCAGAAATCTAGGCAGCCAATAGATATTGGTGCCTGAGAAAAATTGATGATGAGTTGCTGCCTAGGTCAGGAATTAGGCTCCTAAGCTTTGCACCCTTGAATATGAGATTATGACTGTAGTTATACCAGAAAAGAAGGTCTCACTGAAACCAACTGATATGATAAACCACCTAAAAGTTCCATTCAAGTAGACATATTTTAACAATGTAATGGAATAACCTTGCCATCTTGACCACTCAGCCTCAGCTTCTGGAATTCAAGAATGTGCTCAAATGGTTTCCTGTGCAGGGTTAGACTGTAAGTGACAGATATGTTGGCGCTACTACTCCTAGCTTTTATCTGAGTTCTTGTTTCCCCTCTATTTTAAAAGGACTCTTCAAACATTGCAAATGATTGATTTTTTAAAAATGCACATCTTTTATATACTATTATACTGCTATGTGCTTGATATAGTGTTATGCTATATTAGTTTAGTAGCGGTATAGTCTTGATAACTGCAAAGCCCCCAATCATTGTTTTGCTTATGTGTAAATAATGTGTTAAAAATATATGGAAATATAACACTAGGATTTTTCATTTCTGTAACTTATCTGCCTGGATATCTCTTGTATGCAACTTATGCTTGCAAGTGAAACACTAGATAATAATTAAGGATAACGTGAGTGTCCTGCACTTGAAAAGAGGCCTTTCGTTTCGAATGTTACTTCAGGTTTTCATTAATCCTCAATCACCTTTCCAAAACTGCATGGGGAAAAAGTCGAAAGGGCACTGTAAAATGGTGTGAATACCACCTGCTTGACATTAAATCAGACCAGGAATGTGATATTCACAGTAATCCGTTTTTATTTAGATTTTTAAACCCCTTCAGATTAACAAGTCAATGATAAGTGCAGGCTGTGAAACTGATTACCACTTGCATACTTCCAGATACAAAATATATCAGTTGGTTCCGTGTGCATCGATTATCTTGGTCTGAAGGAACAGAGCATCCCATAATACCCTTTTGAGTTCTAAAAAAGTGACCAGACAGGGAGGGACTGGTTTGGTCATTTATTTACCAAAAAGAAAATCTGTATGCCAAAATGAAATATTTCAGCAAACAAAAATTTATCACACATCATTCGGGATCACATTTCTGTCCCCCTTTCCCAGATAGCTGAGGCTAAGTTAATTTAAACATGTTGGACTTCTGCTTGACTTGCCATTCTTTCTCTCTCTGATTAGCCTTAAACCCGCAGAGTTCCATGACCTTAATAAAGCTATTTTTCTTGACAAGTTAAAAACTGCCTTAACAAGCAAAGCTCATCTGGCTGAAACTGAAGCCAAGTTAAGTTGGTGTTTTAGATCCACAGCATGAAGCACAAAGTGTGTTTTGTGTGTGTGTGCGCGCGCACACACACAGACGTGTGAGACAAACTGTGCACTATGAAACATACTGGCTTTACATTTAATTAGACAAATTATATGCAACCCAGTAAATACCCTGGGAATGTAATCAACATTAGGGTTAATAAGGAGTGTTTGGAGGGCGAAAACCCTAAATTTTTCACCAAGAAGAAAATTAACACTAAGAGCCAAAAAGGAAAAGCTAACATGAATCTCAGTATTGATTGGGATAGTAATCATAGGGTATTCTTACAGAAGTTGGGGGTGTATGTGGAATTACTATGACCTTCCTCAATTCTGTTTGAGGTTTGCCTATACTCGGTGCAAATAGATTGCTCTGAAATACGTTGTAAAGGAAAGTTGTAGTTGCTGAGTTTTTATTCTCTGTTCAGTCCTTGCCCTCAGTTGATGCTGACTCATGGAGAGTCAGTGAAATTCTGGCTGCTTTGGACAAGCAAATGGGAGAATGAAAGCAATGAAGGAAAGCCCCTCCGAGTAAATGCTACGACTGGTTTGGCAATATGCTGGGAAATGCAGACAAAATGTGGTCGTGCAGCCTTCCATTTGGAAGATGTCCCTCAGATTCATTAGCATTGTGTCTGTTACTAGGCTTATCAGCTAAACAGCCAACAGACATAATCTGTGGCTTATATTTTTTCTAATGCTTTTTTTTTTCCAAGGGGCTGCTGACGGGACATAATCCACTGTTTTTTATTGCATTGCCTCTGGATGTGTTGTAGCTCAAACAAACAGATAATTCAGGGGCTCCAAACTTCTTTCCTTTAGGGCTAGAGTGGTGGGGTCTTGGCTACCTTCTCACAAACTCCAGGGCTGTTTAAAGTAAACAAATGATTTGTTCATGTTGGAAGCATCTTATTGCCCAGCCAGAGATACAACGACAGAGTAAAATTTGATTTCAGGTCATGATGAATACCCTTGATAAGGAGTAAATCAGTACATTATAATTAACTGTATTTCACTGCAGGGCTGTATTTGCTTTGTGGCTTTTACTAATTTCAAGAATAGGGGTGTGTGTGTGTTTTTAGTATTAGCCTACTAAACATACCAGATTCCATATGTCCAGAGTAGAATTGCAAATGTTTTTCTCCTGTCAAGAGTTTCTGTACTTTTAACAGCTGTATGCCAAATTCAGTAGATCAGGGTATGGTTTGAGAAGCACTCAGTCTGACCACTTTATTTTTTGCCAGCACAGCCAAATAGGATCCTAATGTACAGATTTCATGAAAACAAGGAATATTTGTGGATAGGTTTTCAAGAGTCTTTAAAAGCTGAGTACTGTGTCACTCAGGACTGTGCCATATGCAACAGTGTACTATTTCCATTATGGAAAACCACATGTAGTCTCATTCTGTGTGACACGTACAGCACAGCCTAGAGTAGTTCGTATATACCAGGTTTTCATGTGCAAGTAAACACTTTAGATATGGTCTAAATGTGGTTTTTCTACATGGAAGTGATATCCATGTAGAAAATCAATTGGTGGTGTTCAGCTAAGTTTTACATAGAGTAGACTTAATGAAATTAATGAACATGACTAAGTTGGGTCCATTAATTTCAGTAGGTCTGCTTTGTGGAAAACTTACCGGTAATTGAATACCACTTACCATATGTGGAACGGCTCCAATATTATTCTGTTACAGTGGTACCTCGGGTTAAGAACGTAATTTGTTCTGGAGGTCCTTTCTTAACATGAAACTTCTTAACCTGAGGTACCACTTTAACTAATGGGGCTTCCTGCTGCGCCATCGCTGTGCAATTTCTGTTCTCATCCTGAAGCAAAGTTCTTAACCCAAGGTACTATTTCTGGGTTAGCGGAGTCTATAACCTAAAGCGTCTGTAACCCAAGGTACCACTGTATTCTAGATAGCCCCTTGCCCCCAAATACTCCATTGTGCTCTAAAAGTACACGTATTGTACATTATGTACAACCACATGCTAGTTTTTGATAAGCTTCCTCTGTAAATGCATCTTTAATCCGTGAAAATTGTGAGATTGTTCTGGTGAAATCAATGAATATAGAAATCATTGCCAATCTACTGCAAATCAATCAGAGCTCCAATTCCCAATTGTTTAACATTAGCAGCAAAGTGACTCCCATCCCTCCCTGCATTATACTGTTGAAATGAAGAAAGCAGGAGTTTGCCAGGAATGGGTTTTTATGTGAAAGGACATTGAGCTCCATTTAATTCTGGGCTTTAAAACAAATTATTGAGCTCAGAATTCAGAAGTATTAAAGGTCCAACTGGTGCATTTTAGGGTTAAAAAACAAAGTAGATCCTGCAAGTAGATTCCATATGGCTAAAGCCTGCCCTCCTCTGAGCTGAGTCTATGCATATAACCAGAAATGTTTCTTCTTAGGATGTCCAGTGCAGTTATTTTATTACTGCAGAATTTTTCAGTTGGAGAACAAATTAAATTGGCCCAGTACTGGAAAGTTGTTTCTTTTCCTACAATTACAGAATGACTGAGCAAGGCCACAGAAATAGCAGACATGGACAAATTGACCAATATTGTATGTCAAAGAAATTGAATGCATATTCAGGTTGCTTTAGTTGTAAATGGGCTCCATTTATTATCTATTGGAATAGTAATTATGTACATGAAAAATTGGAAAGAGATTGGGTTTTATTATATTCTGATATGTTTTATTTAATAAAACCAGGGCGGGGGTGGGATGCAGAAGTAGCTATGTGCAAGCCAAGCCACTCAGCTTTGATTGCTGAGAATTCTGAAGCCTGGGAAAAGGTAGAGGATGCTAGGGAATCATAGGCAAACAGGCAGGGAAAGTGGAGCCTCTGGGCACCTTTTTCTGCCTGTTGTTTATCTGTGCTTATCTTTCCTTTAGTGGCTAATTGCTCTGCTCCTCCTCCTCACAGCTTCTAGATACAATTAGAAGACACAACAAAGAGAGATATGATAAGCAGGAATAAATATGGAGTGCAGAAAGGTGGCCCACAACTGATTTGCTTGCCTGCAATCCCTTCCAGCTTTCTCTCTGTGTGTTATTTTTTCCCTTGTGAAATTTGCAAATAAAAAACTAACAATAATAAATAAGGAAATGGGATGCAGCTTCTGCAACTTGCAGCTTGTGGCTTCTTTCTTGTGGTTTCAGAGCAGGAAGAGAAGAAGGTTGGGCTTGTTGAAAGAGAACAAGTTTTGCACTTTCTTGAGTAGAATGAGTTTTGGAGCTCCTATCCCCTCAAAACAAGAGGGCGCCTTCAAGGCACAACCGAAACACAACTTGTCAACATTTGTTGTTTTCTTTAGTAATTGTTCTTAGAGCACCAAAACAAAACACATACTTGCTTATGGTGTTGCATTATGCTTCTGTGCTGTCAGGGTCAGAAATGATGTAATTTATTTCACTAAATGCAAGCTCATAAGTGCTAAATTTAATTAAAAACTTTCATTTTTCAAACAAACAGTTATTATTCCTTCTTACCTTCTGAACTTTAAGACATCTAAGCTGAATAGGACCTGGATAAAGCAGGGAGAAACTGTTTCTCCTTTCAACAGATGCCTGTTATTACTTTATCTGAAACAAGGACTCTAAACCCCCCCCCCCCATGAACAATGCAAGCATGCAAAAAGTAAAATAAAAGTTAAATTGGTAAACTTAGGTTTTGTTTTTAAATTCAAGCAGCTATAAAAAGCCTTGAATTTGTTAAGAATTTGCTGTTTTGCTGTGGAAGTAATTACAAGTCAATAGCATGTGTCATTGTAAAGTTAGCCACTATATTAGCAGTTTGGGTTTTTTATTGGTTCAGATATGACTAAGCAGGATTAGTACACGAGAACCTTATGAAAAATAGAAGTGATAAAAGCAATTTAACTGTCAGTATATTTGTGTTGTGGTTTTGCTATGTGAAACATAATTGCCTGGCAATGGAAAGGACACTGAGGATGGATTCCCCCTCCCACCCCCACTTATTTCTGTGTCAGTAGCCGTGGAAGATTATTTCACTCTTTGGAAGGGATAAATACAACAGATTAAAATTATATTTAAAATTATGCAATGAAAATTTGCAGCTGTGTTCTTCACTGGCACATGTGTGTGCAAAGGCAGAAAAAACTAAAGATCAAAAATATTACTGAAAGTTCCTTCCCACTTTTGTGGACATTATGGTCACTCATGGTAAAGTCTGTGGTTCAGAGCTCTTACCCTGAAACTTATTGTGGTTTCAGCCACTGAATCAGCAATTCAGCTGCATCAACTTCCGTCTTGCTGATTTCAGTGTGCATATCAGAATATAAGATTGCAGTTTTAGTGAGGAGAAGCCACTGACCCATATAAACTATGGACATTTTAGGGAGATGAGTAGATAGAAGTACTAAAAGACTATCAGCTGAAATAAAGCATAAGAATTAGTTCCATGATTTAGATATTCCCATTGATGTCATACACATTTTTCATCTTCCTTCCATTGTTTGTGATAACTCTTTGTTTGCTGTGACTTTGGCTAGTGTTATTTGAAGGACTGCCTGCATTCACATGAACCTACCCAGGCCTTAAGATTGACATCAGAGGTCCTGCTCTCTGGTCAGTTACTGGAGAAGATTGGGTGGATGAGTAACAGGGGCAAGGTCATTTCAGTGGTGTACCCCACCACATTGTTGAATTTTGTTTCCCTGGAGCCCAAGCCCTCTCTCTGTCAGTCTTTAGATGTGGTATTAATAGGTATTTTGTTCAGCAAGGTCTTTTGAACTCATTATGTGTTGGTTTTGTATTTTAATAATTTTTATCTTGTACTATTTTTCTGATTTTATTATTTTACAATGCTGTTGTTAAATATCTTTGAGCAGTGTTCATCTTAAACATGGGATATGAGCAAACAAACCGGGAATTTCCTCAACAGCATGATCTGAAGCCATGGTTGGAAATTAGTTTGGAAGCCTTGGTTTGGACTTGGAAAGCAATCCCTGGTTAGTTCTTACCATAGTTTGAGTGGTTTGAATGTCATGGCAACTATGATTTTTGCAAACCATGGAAGACAGAAGGAAACTGTATGGGTGTGGGCATAGTTTTTGTACTGTATTCACTTCAGCTTAATCTGTTGATACTGTAGCAAAATAGGGATCCAATAATATATTTCCAACTCTGGCAGTGAAGATACAATACCTTTAAAATGATATGACCAATATCTTTTTTAAGTGTGATGAGCATGAAAAGCATATTATTACTATTTTGCATAATTAATTAAAACCTTGTTTGTTATAGGTATATTCACCGTTATCCATATATCACTTTAAATAGAGGCTGATGGGGTTGTTGGAATGGCTCTTAATACTTAGGAGTCCCTAGTGACCACTTTAAGTGACATTTTCTGCCTCTGCTGCTACATCCCTTAGCTACATCCCTGGGGGTGCCTACTTCAGGTTTTTTTTAGAAGCAAAGCTCTTAAGCAGGCATCTGCTTTAGACAGTTGCTTTCAGTCCTATTGATTTCAACAGAATGCAGGCATCAAGACAAACCATGTACTTAAGCACTGGAATGGCTTACTCCTTGTGTCCACTGAAACCACAGACTTCTAGATTTCTGTTCTCTGAATGTGGTGTACCATTATCATGGTTGTTCCAAAATTACTTTGGCGTACCGGTATCTATTTATGTGCAATGTCAGGTACTAATATCAGTCCCCTCTCATTGTGTACTCAAGTGGCAGTAGTAACACCACACATTTTCACACAACCATTGGGCCTCCTTGTTGAACTGGCTGAGCTTCATTTGCTTTGGGACAAAGAAGAGAGCAGGCCTTCTCCCTCAATAGCAGAGCTAGATCACTTGCCCCAGAGAGCAGCTGGCAGTCCCTAGGCTTCTGGTTAAAAATTATTGCCCTCATATCTGTAATCTCAATGTACTTGGGTTTGCTGAACCCTATTAGCAAACCTACAGCTCCATATAATCCTTTCTTTCAGTTGCATTCAACGCCTGAGTGTTTAACTGAGCCCCATTGCTTTAAATTAGACTCTGTACTGTTCTAAGTACTTGCAGACATCTTGATCTATTCCATTTTGCACAGTGAAGTGTTTTCATTAGCGCAGCATTCATGCATGTGTGATAGTAGCTAACTGATGTAATTAACCAGCATGTCAAAGGCTATTTATTTCTTGCACATGCAACCATCTTTCTGTGGTAAGGAATCGTTTCTGCTGACACAGTGCGTATGTAAACATGCTAAACTACAAGCCATTGCCCTTACAGTCTGCACTGTACTCACAAATTACAAACACTGATTTCACTTTAAAAAGGCTAAACTAATGAGAGTTACTTTAAATTTCCATGCCACTGTTAACTACACGTGTAGCTGGAAATGCAAAGGCAGGGGTTCAAAACAAAGAAAGATCAAGAGAGATAGCATAGGTCATGGAGAACAAATCGCCTACTTGATTGTAGGTCAACCAAGTGCAGAATAGTATTGCTGTACTTGTCTGGCCCAAGTGGCTGCTTGCCTGTTGCTTTTAAACCTCAGTTATGCACTGAGGTTATGCACATGTGTCAATGCTTGCAGGATCAAGATTGCTGATTGCAAATACCTTGGGAGCAAAAGTTTCTGTG
Source organism: Podarcis tiliguerta (assembly GCF_965153285.1). Classification (NCBI taxonomy): domain Eukaryota; kingdom Metazoa; phylum Chordata; class Lepidosauria; order Squamata; family Lacertidae; genus Podarcis; species Podarcis tiliguerta. The sequence goes on from NC_139539.1 coordinate 58,864,837, forward strand.
CCAAAGTACTAGAACATTTTGGCCCTAATTTCTTTCAGCATCAAAGGATCAGGCTTGTATAGAAATAAAATATGAAGAAAAATGGCAATGCAAAACAAGGATTTGGTCTTGTTCTCTGAATGTGGTTCTTCAGGCAGATTCTGTATCGTAAAATATGGTATGTAAATGATTCCTGCTTGGAGGAAGAAGGAACAATAAATAATTCAGGCATCCTATCACCAGTTCCCTCACATAGACTTACTTTGGTTTCAATCCCTTCACAACATAAATTGCTTGCATGCTTTCTTGGTATTTTGGTAAAACCATGAAAACTGTAGACTTATTCTCTGCTAGCTATAAACATTTCAATGTTTGCACTATGATCCATGGTCTTGCAGAAGTTAAAATTCCCAGATTTTTAATCCAGATCCCACATCTATTCAAGTATACAAAGACACAATCTGTATAATCTCACATTTATTGTGACCTTGTACAACTCCTTGGCTTTCTTGCTTCGATTTGTTACACTCATTAGCATAATTCAGGAAAAAAATCTATGAAGGTTAAAGATATAGCTTTACTGTAAAAATCTACAGTGATGAGAACTTTATATGTTTGGAGTTTACAGTTTTTCTGTTTAAGTGTTACAATTTGTTCTGTTTAATAAGCACTTCTTTATTCAGCACAACATTTATGGAATTTTCTGGAATAAGATATGGTGATATTTTGATTGCCTTTAAAAAGGGATTATACAGAATCAAAGATTTGGGGTCTATGGCCCAAAACCATGACGATTATATGGAACTGCCATTTTCCTAGAGGACAACAACAGGAGCAGGCTATTCCCAGAGGCATATGGTTGACCACTGTGGGTGAACTATGTGGATTGTGGCATAATTTTAGATTTTACAAATTTAAATAGCTGTCTTTAACATGAAGTGCATTGCCAGTCAGTGATGGAAACTGAACTTGAAATACAGTGCTTTAGAGTGTCTGCAATATTCAACAAAAGCATTCATATTCTTAATATCTTGATGAAATGTAGTGAAAATGGGTTATCAATAGGTTTTCTTTTCTCCTCAAAGAGTGTTCTGGCAGCACTGCTGGCATGTTGATCATGGAAAGCTGTGTCCTATGCTTTGTTTCTCACACAATACACACCACTTCATTCTCCAATACAGCTTGCAGATAAGGCCATTGGCACTGCTGTAGCCTGGTCCAGCCACACAATTTGTCTTAATTTTGCGGTACTGTCTAAGCAAGTCTTAGTTTACAGGAGGCCACCGCACGGGGTCTCATGGAGCCCAGCAAGCTTCTTCATGTGGTCTGCCTGGCAATAAGATGATTTAATAATTTGTGTGCCCATTCTAAAGAGGTTTGGCTGCTTACCATCCAGCCTGCCCTCAGGGGTGATTTACTTAACCATATGCTGCCATAGAAGCAGCTGCATTTGATTGCATCTACCAAACTCTGAGGTTTATCCGCCACACAGCTGAAGCCTTTCTCCTTTATCTGCCACTTCCCTTGGCTGTATGCCCCTGAAATCATTTGTGTCTAAAAGGAGGACAGAGAAAACTTTTAGCATGTAGTTGGGTGTTGACAATCTGAAATGATGAATTGATCCTCTGAGAATCCATAGGCAATTTGCTGAAGCAACAGTAATAAAAATCTTGACATTGCTCATTGCTTTCTTGCTGATACTGTCTGTTGGTGAATCTGTATTGCATGTGCTATAATCAACACTGAAAATTCAAACCATCTCAGTAGCTCTCAATATGCAATTGACTTGACTACTGTTGTGGACTGACTATATAAGCCTATTTTTTTCATTCATGGGTAGTAATTTATTTCTCTTTTTAGCCTGTCCCACCTCAAAGTCTATGTCTGGATAATAATGCCTTATATATAAAACACAGAATTTACAATATGAAACAAAATCTTGACTGAATAAATGTACATGAGCATCCACATAGTATAAGAATTTATTATAAATAATTGCCATGTTGAATAAGAGCAATGGTTCATCTAGTTCATTAATGTCTACTTTGATTGGCAACAGCAAAGAAATCTCAAAGAGGGTTTAGCCATATAGATGGATCTTTTCTGCCACTGACCTTTGGTCCTTTCTCACTATAACTTACTGCAATAGTGTTTATGTTTAATAATGAATACATTGTTATTTCTCATAAAATTCTGACAGGATTTCCCCATTATTATATCAATTTGAATTTTGTAGGCTGTATTCCCATGATTTGGTATATATACATTACTGTTTGATATATTCTTCAACAGCAATATGAAGGGTTAGGAAAGGAGGTGAATTGTTGTTTGCTAAGATCTAGATCTGTAACCTCTTGACCCTCTGATCTCTTCTTATCCTGTCCAGATGGAAATTCTCGATGTCAGCTGCCCTATTTGTGGATGTAAGATTGGCACATTTCCTCTTTCTCCTTTCCCTTCCAGCACCTGAAAAGACTGGTGTCATATGATGATTCTTAATAGTTATACAGTGGTACGTCAGGTTACATACGCTTCAGGTTACATACGCTTCAGGTTACAGACTCCGCTAACTCAGAAATAGTGCTTCAGGTTAAGAACTTTGCTTCATGATGAGAACAGAAATCGGGCTCCGGCGGCACGGCGGCAGCGGGAGGCCCCATTAGCTAAACTGGGGCTTCAGGTTAAGAACAGTTTCAGGTTAAGTACGGACCTCCGGAACGAATTAAGTACTTAACCTGAGGTACCACTGTAATCCAATCTGTGTATTATACAAAATACTAGACCTTCTGGTTTGGGGTTATTCGGGGGGGGGGGGGTTCAGTACAATCTGTCGAATGGCACAGTGATCATCCAGACTTTTGGCTAAAGGGGGATGCCATTTTTATAAATTTTGAATTAGTCTGTGCGATACCAACCTTTGCCCCATGGATACATATGGATTTTTGCCGGGGGTGACAGGCCCTGTGGTCACTTTTCCGCCCCCTCCTCCAAGAAACACACTTCCCTTTTCCAAAGGAACTGGAAATCCACCTGGATCCAACTGCTGGATCCAGTAAAATCAATCTGAGACTTAGAAAACACAGGGAGATGAAATAGTAAGTGTGAAAGAGTATCATTTTCCCATCTTTTTTCTTCATCTCAGTGTACTTTTCAAGGGAGAAAAAGGAACCCTTACCATTTCAGGACCAAGCAGGCAGTGAGTGCAGGGATAGGGGGAGACTCAAAGCTTTCACGGGTGCCATGGGAAGACCTCAAGGGCACCATTGCACCCATGGATGTCACAATGGCAATTGCTGAAATAAACTGCACAGGAAATATACCCTATGTGTCAATAATGGGAATTTTGGATTATTGTAGCTCAGACAATGGGGATACTGTACTGTTAATTATTTAATCATTTAAAATGATACTTCAACATAATAATAGTTAAGATATGAGTTAATGACACTTAATATATACCCTAAATTAGGAGAGAACTGTGGCACATACAGTGCTTTTCATATACTCATTGCATTTGAAATAGTCTCCAAAGCTACCTAATTTCTGGCCAGTGTGATACCATATACAGTATCTAAAGCATCCCAGACAGATGTCTCTCCGACATTTTCTTGAGTGTCTTTGAGAGAGGAAATCCCATAGTTGCTGTAGGCAGGTTTTTTTCTTCATTGATTGACAGTTTTTTATGATTTTGGAGGACTTTTCAAAGTTATCCTAAAATTTAAAATCATTGCTTCTTGTCCTTTCTTAACACTGAACATGATCTCCCAAATGATGTCTTACCAGTGCTGAGTAGAAAAATGGTATAATTTCCCATGTGACTGCTAATTCATCCTAAAATGGCACAATTCTTCTATGCTATAGACACAGCTGGTGTCACAGCATCTCTCATCTCTTCATCTTACTTTTCCACAATTACTACTAGTATCTGCTGTAAAAAATGGGTGGTTAATGATTTCATGGTATATAGGCAGTGCTTGCTAGATAACTGTGAAGCTTGCAAATAGGAATCAAAGCAATATAGGAATATCAAAGCAATATAGGAATCAATCCTAAAGCAGCACACACACACTGCTAAGTCTCCTTAACCTTAATGAGAACTGCCAATGTTTATATCTTCTTCAAAACCACATAGACTTTGATAGATCAGGGTTTATCCTCTGCTGATTTTTTGTTTATTTTATTTTCCTCACCCTCAATTGTAAACACTGTCCCCTAAACCATCAAGTTAAAAGATGCACCCTATTAACCTGGTCATGAATGCTTGAAAAGCTTAACTTGCCTGTTAAAAATGTCTACTAGCCCATACCTAATTGTGCAAAACAGCAAGTGGATAGGGGGAGAAATACCCTGCTAGTTTAAATGGACGAGAATGAGTTGCTTTAAAAATTAGGCAGGGTGCAATTTTTCCAGAAAGCGCAGTATCATAGCCTAAATTTTTCAGATAGCACAGTCTCTTAGTTCCCCAAGAACCCACTTGGAGACATCAATGACTTACTTGGCAGTTTCCATTTACGTTGCCATAAGCTGGAAGGGTGACTAGGTTGTTGTTGTTGTTGTTGCTGCTGCAATAAATCCTTATTGACACAATCATAGATGGATAACAATGATATGTTATGGTCCAGGTTGAAAAAGCCAACCAAGTGGAGTTCATCGTATCTCTGTATTATGATAGATCTTTTATCTTTCAGTAAAGAGGTCATCAGTGTTGGAATGGGGAAGAAATGCATTTCAGATCTTTGTAAAAACACTCATTGAGGCTATACTAAATTCAGGTCCTGTGTGTTGGGGTTGTAGCATTTTGGAGGTGCGTCTTAAAGTGTGTACAGTGGTATCTCAGGTTATGAACTCAATTCGTTCCAGAGGTCCGTCTGTAACAGGAAACCGCTTGTAACATGTGGCGTGCTTTTGCTAATGGTGCCTCCCGTTGTTGCTGCTGCGCTGCCAGTGCGTGACATCCACTCACATCCCAGGGTAAAGTTCGCAACTCAGAGCATCTACTTCCGGGTTAGCAGAGCTCGTAACCCAAAGCGTTTGCAAGGAGGATGGTATGTTACGCAAGGTTCCACTGTATGTGAAGGTGGCACTTCAGTTCTTTGTTGCGTCTGGTCTGTTCTGATTCCACAGCAATATGACAAAATGATAGCAGTTAAATTAAAGAATGATGTTTTTAGTGACCCATAAGTGAGCCTCTTTATTTATTCTGGGTGTTTTGGTTTCTATGGAGCAATTGAACTGACAGCCTTTCAATGGAAAAAAAGTGGATATTTCTTCGGGTGAGGGGTGGGAGGTCTTAATTTCCTGAAGCAGCCCCTTCGTGGACCAACACAAAGCTGTGTTTGCAGGCGGTCATGGCTCACTGCAAGGGCTATCTAGCTCTGCGTTTGCCCTGGCTTCTCTGAGGGGGTGAACACAGTGTTGAGGGAGGTCTTGGTTTTAGAAGGTTGGAAGGTTTATTAGTGTTGACAGTGTGTGAACTTGACATCTTTTGTAATAATGAGGTTTTAAAATGTGAATTATTCATGCCTTGCTTTGAATACAGGCTTATTGTGTTAGTTGGAGCTGTGAAGAGAGGAAAGATATTAATTAAATAAACGTCACTGTTCTAGAAGATCATGTGGGAAATTTTTGTCATGCCTTCAGTATAATCAAGGAACTAGACACAATGCATACTTACTGAAGTTAGTTGTAGTTAGATTCAAAACATATTGATAATTCTGTTCTAGTTTAATGCATATTATCTGTTAATAGTGATTAAATCTTGAAATCACGGGGGTGGGGGCTGTTTGGGTTGGTTCAAATTCAACACTTACCAACAGCAGTATCAGTCTCTCAGACTGTATAAATCAACCAATGACCTGATAATTAAGAAAGTTCTAATAACAGGCATAGATGGAATTATATTTATGAATGCTATTAGTGTGTTTGTGTGGGTTATAAAGAGAATTTTGTGTTGCTGTTTGTATAGAAATTAGATACTGCAATGTGCCTTGACGTTTATAGGATAAATAGCAAAATGGCTGGACAAATGTTAACTTGGCCAAGCACATATGCAAAATAGATTTAATTTGATGTTTAAGAAGAATTTATATTTTGCTGCTAAGCTGAACTGAGTCACATGTACCAAGTGCTTAGAATCCATATTTGGGAAGGAGCCTTCCAAGGACAAGTGATTTTATACAGGAAGCAATGATAGTATTTTACTAGCTAGTGTCGTCCTCTACATTAGCATCAAATAGTTATTTTGCCGCAGCTATTCTGCCGCAGCACTGATGGTGTTGTTAGGATGAAAGATCCTGACCACATAAGCAATTAAAGACTTCCTAAGCAGTGGTGTGTTTTTTGTTTTGCAGGAAGTTGCAGTAGAGGCAAACTTTGTTCAGGATAGCTTCCCCCCTGCCTCTTTAAACTTCCTCTGGCCAATTCCACTAAATGCCACAAAAGTTCTCATTTCCTATCTAGGTCTGCTTCATTCCTCCTCCAGAGCAGTCACCCTGCAGATTTGTTTGAAGCGACTCTTAGTCTGAGTGTGCACAAAGTTAATGCCATTTGTCTAGCTTTGACACACGGTTTACTGTGACTTGTGTTGAAGATGGAATTAACACCATTACCAGAGAGGTCTGTGCTACAGAGGTCACTGAAAGTGCAGTGCAGAGAGTTCTGTACTAAAAATATACAGAACAAAATATTGTTCCTGTTATTTCCAAAGCTCATGATAAGGCTGTTAAGGAGGACACATGAATAATGGCTGTGCAATCAGCCACATTCCCTAAACTTGCTCATATTCAAGAGGTTGGTTCTATTCTATGATGATGTATATAAATATTAAACCCATTGGGCTGACTGGGGTGGGTCATACACAGCTGATATGATGTTGAATACCTTTTGCTGTGCTTCTGAAGTCTTCTAACAATCTACTGTAACAAAATATAACAGGGGGAGAGATGGAACCTCTCTACCTATTCTGCAGGCAACTGGTAGACTGGCTGCTGTGCCCTCTGCCCTGATGGTGTTGTTGGTGAATGCAGGGTTGGTTCACAATAAAAATTTACTTATCCACAATTTGAGGGAGCCAAGCTGATGTGTATTACTGAGACCTGGGTGGGTGTGCAGGGCAGAGTCAACCTGTCTGGGCTTTGTTCACCTGAGTACTCAATGCAGCATTAAGCCAGGCTGGGGCAGGGGGAGTCTTTGTGGTCCATGAAAGTATGATCATGCTCATCAGGACACTTTGTACCTAGTGGTGTGCAAAGCACATTGGAGTGGCCACTGGTGTACCATCCACATTGCTGTCCAGTGGTTTTGTTCACCAAATTATATGAGGTGGATTTGGGTGTACTGTTGGACAACCCTGTGGAACTTTAACATCCATACTGAGACCACATGTGTAGTGCTAGCTCAGGACTTCATGGCTTTCATAGACATCCTCATGGCTCTTTCAGTTTGTTACTGCTTCACCACAAAGGGCATACACTTGGTCTAATCTTCATGGTTGGAGACGCAATCTACTAATTCTGTTGCTTCTCTTGGATCTGTCAGCAACTTTTGATATGATTAACCTTCTGGACCACCGTGGACTCCATTTCACTAATTTTTCAGTCTTCCTTATGGGGTTAATTCCAGAGAATAGAATTGGGTGAGTATGACTCTGCCCAGCGGTGAAGCAAGCCGATCGGGCGCCTGGGGCAGCATGCGTGCCCTGCGCCCAGGGGCGGGGCCAGCCACCTGCAAGGATGGGGCGAGCCAGGGCAGGACGCTCCACGGGGCCTCAGAGGAGTCTGCATGCCTCCTCCCACTCAGCTGCCCTACAGCTGAGGGGGATGCAGCGGGCAGACCGTTTGTGGCAGTGCAGAGCCTGTGGGCACCCAAGCCACTGTGTCACTTCCAGGAGAGATGTGTGGCTCGGGTGCACTGCAGGCCCTGCGGTGAGTGCCTCCTGGTATCAGATATTGAACCTGTTATGCTGTGGATTAGGGAGTCATAATGAGAAGCAGTGTGAAGTATGTGAGGTTAGCACCATCTCTATGTTTGTATATCTTAGCCTAATTGTTGTGCCATTTGTGTTCAATAACTGCATCGTTATGTATGGCAGGTTGGTAGAGTTTCTAGCTTTAGCCTCTGGGATGGCTTTGGTATGTTTAAGAAATAATTCCAATGTACAGAGTTTCACTAAGTATGCTTTTTCCCATCACAGTCAGTTGCAGTTATGGGAATAGCCACATCTTGCAGACTTTCCCTTTTTATGGAGCTCTTTAAAAGTAGGCACAAGAACCCTCTAAGTGTCTGAACCAGGCAACCCCACAATGTGGTTAGTGGGTGGTAGGCAGGTGGTGAAATTTATTCAGCACAAAACTGAAATATGTTTCCTACATAAAGTGGCAATCTCTTTCTGCATGTTTACTGGATGTAGGGGGGGGGGGGGAGAAAGTTGTCCACAAGGAAGCTGGCTCTGGCCTAACATTCTCTCTGTACATTTTCCTTGCCCTATGAAAGGAATATTTATATGCACCTCCTGTGCCACAGGAAAAGGGCTAGTGGTAGTTAACTGGACAGTTGGAACAGATTGTGGCTTGCACAGTCCTAGAGCTGTAATTTTCAGTAATGGGATTTTGAATCTCACAGTAATAAAAGAAAACCTTTTTGCCTAGGTTTGATTATTGACAGAATTTCTAGATGTGTTGTTTTTGTGCTGTGTAGATGCGAAGTGAAGCCACCACCCACTCACTCTCCCATTTTTTCTTTTTCAGCCAGCTACTATACAAAGAACGCATTTACTGTAAACCTGGTTTGAATTTTATTCAGGCCATTAAAAAAAAACAAAAGGGGGGAATAGGAGGGTTAGAAAAACTGGGAAGCCTTGGAATGAGGTATAGGGAGAGGGACTGATATATATGTAACCATTTGAAATCAAGCTTTCATCCCAAACATTCATGCTTGAATTTTGGAGCTGTTGATACCTTAGAAACAGTAGAGTCCAACAGTAGTAGTTGCTAGACATGGTATGATAACATAAAGAAGTGCACCTAATACTTCATTTTCAAGAATAACTGGAGGAAAATGACAACCAGAATTTAGCAAATACATTTTAGATTAAGGAGGTAATTTTAAACCCAATAGCTACAAAGTAATCACCATTGAACACAGTAGGATTTACCTCTGAGAAAACTTGCACAGGATTATATGCTGCACAGTAATTTTTCTTTGCCTCCTGTTGTCCCCCCCCCCCCCCCGATCCATTGAGACTGGATCTTATTTCACTTAAATTATGAGTGTTGTGGCTTGGAACATTTTCATAACCTGATGAGCTAGGCTAGGTTACTTAAATTATTTAAAGAGTTAACACGAAGATTGGCTGACACAGGTGTTTAATACAATACAACCAGATAATATATTACCCAGATATTAGTATTTTTATATAAGTCTAATTTGGCAAAGCACAAAATCCGTTGCACACACACTTTGCAATGATGGAAGAGCTGCTGGGCTGGGTAGACCTCTGTCCTCGGCAACCCAACAGTAATTGAAGATCTTTAAAAATGCATGCATCCTCCGTCTTTCCCATATGGGCTCCTAAGGCAACATGACCTTATGTGGCCATTATCTGACCTCTTTTACTCTTGGATTACAGGGTACAAAGCAAATTTATAGTTGTTTATTCTCTCCTCCTATCAGCTATTAGTGCCTAATCATATGGTCTATTGATCATGTGATTAATCACCTGCCTAAAGACGCAGCAGATCTTGTGGAATGCTGCACTGCACCACACTGAACTTCAACCTTTTATACAAACTTGAACAGTAAAAACATTAGTCAATGCCGAAGCCTCTGGTTAGTATGCTGCTAGAACACCAGGAGGTAAATCTTGTTGGTTAAGAAAACACACCATACTATCAGTTGTGCTGTTTAAAAAACATATAATCCTCCCATACTTCATTTGCAGATACATACACTTGCCTAGAAGATTATTTTAATGCATCCTATAGATACTAATTGGGTGGAGGCAGGGACTGTACTGTGTTATAGTGTCCACTATTTTTACCATAAGGATCTGACAGCATTTCAATAGTAAAACCTTTATTTTTAAGGATTTATAATATGCTCGTGATATTTGGCTCTGCCTGAGCTATGAGTCTTTAAGATTCTTTTCTTCTTGTTCCCAACTTGTCATTTTAAATACAGATTGGCCATACTTTATTTGAAAATGTTCATTTGTGCTACAATTTATTTGTTTTACCTTTTCTCTTAAAATCAGCATTATATAAAACTGAGTATAAAATAAAACAGGGATTTTTAAATAGTTAAAAAGGGATTGCTATACACAGTTTGTGGGAGCTGTTTTTCACAAAGACCTGTTAAATGGTTTTGTCGTGATGGAGATGTAATATAGACTAGATCAGAGGCCTTCTATCTTGTTGCAAAACGACCTTTTAAATATTCGTGTATAGAACCAGCTTTCCATCTGTTAACTTGTAGAAAGGAGTATATCACTTTTAATCCTTGTTCATTTTTCATCCTTGTTATTTTCTTGAAATCTCAACTCAGTATGAGTCCTAGGAACACTCCACCTGCTTCCCCTCCCTCCATCATCTCATACCATCTTATCACTGTGAAGGGAATATGGAACTTGGCATCTCACAATTATTTGATGTTCCTGACCCTTGACTCTGCCCCTAGTTTGAAAGGCAGACTGGGTTGCAGGGTCAGGGATATTCTACATTGAAATAAATGAAGCACATCCCATTTATTATCTTCTTGTGTGGTGAGAAGGTGAGAGCAGGAGCCTGAGAGTCTGAAATACTTAATATTCCTTGGAAAGTAAGAAGTGAACTAGTGTCTAGGTACATTTCAAGCTTATACATCTGTCTCGAAATTCAAGCAACAAATCACAACGCAAAAATCTTGTAGCAAGGACTATTGCAGTGGACGCTTGTGCAGAAGAAGGCATGGGGACTTCTCTGAGTTATGCTGTCTACAGATGAGGCATTGGGCCATACTCTGTATCATGGCTACTGTTCCAAAAAGGTTCAGGGTTCATTCTATGAAGATATTCATGCTGTGTAACACACTGTGTGCATGTGGTGATGGGACTAAGCTCAATGCCACAAGGAAACCCTGTCAGACACCAACTGCTGTGAAATCTCTGCTCCCTTACCAATCTATTTGGTGTTTGCTTAGGTATGTGAACAACCCCTGCTGACAAAAATGTAATTAAACAAAATAAATGAAAAAGGGGCAAGTAATTTTAAATGGTGTTAGATGGTGTTTATGTATGATGGAGATGGACACTACTACTTGTGCTTCTTGTAGGAGAGCTGGTAGGAGAGGATAACTCATTCACTTTCTCAAAAGGCAAGGCCAATTCAACTTCACTATACCTTTCTGTGGAAGACTTCCTTCCAAGTACCTGTTTTGTTCATGACTTCATGTAAACATCCTAAAAAGCAAATAAAAAAAAGGACATTTCCTATGACCATGATGTCATGAGCCCCATGGCAAGAAATGTGGAGGGGCGATCCTGGCAGAATTTGTCAGAGGAAGAGGAGACAGAGATTACTGTGTCTGTTGATGGGGAGAGTCCAAGTAGTATGCTGGGAGACATCCAAGGTGACAGGGCAAATCAGGCGATGCTGCCATTGCCCTGTCTCAGGAGAGCAAGGTTGCTCCAGCAACTGAGGAAGCACATGAGCACGAGTCAGGCAGTGAACTGGTAAAACAGACTCAGGTCCCATCTCCAATGATGCATCCTCTGGTGAGGGCAGACCCAGCTCACTTGTAGGAATTCCTGCTTACTTGTCCAGTCCAATTACTTGGGATGAGAACTGCGCAAAAGACTCTGCCTGTCCTGGAGGCATGTCAGGTGTTGAGATAGCATTTTAGCTTAGAACTCTGCTTCTGAACTATTAGACTATGTAACCTGTGTCTTGATCTATGTTTAATCTGTGGACTGATTTGTGAAACAAGGCCTTCAGGAATAATTGAGCTGAGAGTGAGTACTGTGTCTGAATGTGGGAGTCAGGACTATGAGAAGACCCTGTTGGTGCAGGAGCCATCTTTCCCAACAGGGCTAGCACACACTGAAAAGCTGGGTCATGAGCAAGGTCAGCCTTGCAATGAGTAATGTGTTGTAGCTCCCCCACCCAGCTGGCAAAATCTACTCAGTAGGATGATGTTTTAATTCTTCAGTTCAGATATAAACAGGTCTGAAAATGGAACTCCTGACTGGATACAATGTATTAATATTCTTTTTAAATTAGTGACCCTGATGTTGGGAAAGATGGAGGGCACAAGGAGAAGGGGACAACAGAGGATGAGATGGTTGGATGGTGTTCTTGAAGCTACCAGCATGAGTTTGATCAAACTGCGGGAGGCAGTGGAGGACAGAAGTGCCTGGCGTGCTCTGGTCCATGGGGTCACGAAGAGTCGGACACGACTAAACAACAACAACCTCTGTTTACCTTGGAGTAAGCATTTATCCAAGAAGCCTTTCCATAATTTTAGTTACATTTAATTATTGCTTTCCTGACATAAAGAGAATTCACTTCTTTGTAGTATACCATATTCTGCTCTTTTAAAAAAAGTAAATGTAATATGTGGCACTATTATAAAAAGAGCATGCTTAGAAAACACAGTAGACAGAAATCACAAACGGAGCTCTCATTTATATAAATCTGAATGTGTGGGAGAAGTGTTCATTGTGTCCAGCTTAAAAATCATGCACCATTATGTCCTTGATATATTAGCAAAGGACACTGAGTTGGCTCAAAGAGAAACGCAGCCACTTAAAAGCATTAATTCTCCTGGAACTCACAGAAAAGCAAAAATAAATTAAATGTGCCACCTTTAAATTTTTGGCTATGTTAAAACATTATGAGAACTACCTGTTGGACAAATTATGATAAATGATATCAACTGACACACTGCAACTTGTCTGAACTCCTTTTGGCTGTAGTCATAAGAGGCAAGTTATACAACTTGCAAATTAAACTTATATCTATCATACTATTTTAAAGGAAATTATTAAACAGTAGTAATCATGGTGTTCTGTATGAAGTAGCAAAATACTTTCTGAAAATATGTTGAGAAGACTCAAACTCTTAGTTCTTGAAATTTCTATCCCTACAATGCTCAAAAATTTTCCCCTTTCAACAAAGTGCATGGAAGTTATATTAAAGTAGCTTACCTAAGCCAGTAAAGGTAAAGGTACCCCTGCCCGTACGGGCCAGTTGTGTCCGACTCTAGGGTTGTGCGCCCATCTCACTTAAGAGGCCGGGGGCCAACGCTGTCCGGAGACACTTCCGGGTCACGTGGCCAACGTGACAAAGCTGCTCTGGCGAGCCAGCACCAGCGCAGCACACGGAAACGCCGTTTACCTTCCCGCTATAAAGCGGTACCTATTTATCTACTTGCACTTAGGAGTGCTTTCGAACTGCTAGGTGGGCAGGAGCTGGGACCGAAAGACGGGACCTCACCCCGCCGCGGGGATTCGAACCGCCGACCATACGATCGGCAAGTCCTAGGCGCTGAGGTTTTACCCACAGCGCCACCCGCGTCCCTACCTAGGCCAATATGTTGTTGTTATTTCATTTATAATAAAAGCAGCTAAGACAGTTTTTAAAGCAGTACAAAACACACATACAAAAAAAGAGCTTTAAAAACAGTGGGATAAACACTTAAGGCAGAGACCTTTTCATCTACCTTTTTATGAACTTTGACAACCTAGGTAGCATATTTATATAGAGAAAGTTGTTGGAGACTACTGGTATTAAATTAATGACCTTGCTGGTATGAGTGTCTTTCATACAAAATAATCTTCACTTTAAAAAATCCAGAATAACTTCAGAGCTGTGTATCTTTCTGAGATGAAAATGCTCATTTTCATCCTTTTGGGTCAAGACTTGGGTTGAGAAGACAGAAATAATTTCTGGAAACCAGCAGTGCTTTGTCTCTTTTATAATGACAATCCATTGCTGGGGGCCCAGCATATACTTGATCCTTCCCTGGCTTCACACCAGGCAATTGCATGACCACTCCTCTGCTGGCTCTGGACTCCCCCCCCCCAAGACTGTCTGCCACCTCAGTTTCTCATGGGTAAGAGAGATAAAGAGGTATAGGGTTGAGGTTCAGTGTTTGGGTTTATTGGGATGCTGGGTTTCCTTGGGGCTGGAAAAGTTGGGCTGCTCTACTGTGACAGCAGGTTCTTCAGGGTCCCCAGTTGTGCCAGGGGTCTCTGTGTCATCTCACAGCACTTCCTGGCTGAGGTTCCCTCTGGAACATGGTTGGGCTGCACCAGGAGTTAGACTTGTACCAGTTCACATCAACCAGAACAGTTCCCATTTCTGTTTTGAGCTAGTGCTTGCCCTCTGCCCTCTGCTACTAGGGATATTTCCCAGGGGCAGAGGAAACACTTATGTATTTGTGAGCATCAGGATGTCAGTCTTTGCCTGTTATATTTTCTCCACGTCTGTGCACCCAGCACATCCACAGTTGGGGGGAGAGAGAATTATAACTTGGGTAACAGGAGGCTTTGGAAGAGTTTTCACCTGGCCAGCACAGTTGGTCTCCTCCAAACTGTTATGTACCTTAGTCACTTTTCCTCAGGCTTGAAACATATGTAAAAACCATTCATCCCTCATACACTACAGGTGCAAGAGAAGTCACGGGCAAATTAAAGTAGGTTAGTAAGGTGACTAAAGAAAGATTGATGTGAAAGCTTCTTATACTTTTCATACTGGAGAATGGGGGTTAAAGAACTATCTACATCTCTCTTGGCTTTTGTGGGTCGGTGGCAAGAGCCAATGTTGTGGGCCCTCCAACTGATTTAAAATATGATCTCAGTTAAAAATTACTTCATAGGTAATAGTTGTTAAATATAATATTTACCCATCCCACCCCTCAGATACCAGGAGATCACATATTATCTGGTGAGGGGTGGAGGATTATTATTTTAGTATTGATTAGCACACTAATTAACTGGCTGATAATTCAAGGAGCTGTTCAGGTTCATGCAGAAGGCTATTTCTGGTCCACTGCAATCCGTGGCTTTTCTCGCCTCCTCCCTTTTTGTGGTAAATAGCTGATCCCCATAAGAGTTTTTCAATGTTCTGCTGTTTCGATGTTCTGCTGTTTCAAAAGCAGTTTTGCAGCTATTTGAGAAAAACAAGCTAAAGGTCCCACTGAGCTCAAGACCTGGGCCTAATTCTCAGAATGCAAGTGGGGGTCTCACATGACTGCAAGCCCTTCCATTATAAATCTACTGCACAAAAAACTTTATGTCAGGGAGAAAGTTTCTAGCCTAGCCTGGTTCCAGATATACTATTTTTAAAATGTGAATATATATATATATAGAGAGAGAGAGAGAGAGAGAGAGAGATTGTACGGAGGACTCCTGGATTGCAGTCTGAAGTGGTATAGCCTCAACATGTTTACCCCTTCAGTGAGTACTAGACCCTCGTTTCACAGTTATTTGGGCCCTGGCCATTGCATTTTGTCTAGCTATCAGTGGAAACAGAATCTGTCGGTTTTGAAGAGCACAGATTAGGAAGGAATGTGCCGTTTGGAAACGTGGCAGCTCTCATAGTACTGTGTATGGTTTAAATTAAACCTTTTTTTGGAAAGCAGAATAGCTGCAGGCCACATTTTGAGGGAAAGCAACAGCAGAAAAGGGTTGGCTGTGGTTTTTCCTTTGCTGTATAACAGACCAACTTTCTCTTGTTTTAACACAGAAGCGGGGGAGGGAAAGCTGGACTCCTTCAGACCAACCACACAGCTTCTCTGCTGACCACAAAAAGGAAGTTAGGCATGGCAAGGCTAGGATTAATACCCACTGTCTCTTAAGCCAACAGGGTGTGAGAACTTTTTATATGGATTTTTTCCCTCCCTGCCTTCTTGCCAGATTGACGGTGTGGTCAGAGTTTAGACATCTTGAAATAAGTACAAGTTTGCATTACATTGTGTTCCAGGCTTTTCTAAATTGCATCTTAAATTCGTTTACGCCCACTGCTGAGCTTTTAGCAGGGCAAACCACTAATAGCTTTGTGCTACTTGCTGGAGGGATAGGAAACATAAAAAATATGCCTTGAACACTCTAGGCAGTTGGCAGATCTTGACGGGCTGATAGACTATAGTTATGCTTAATGAAACAGGCAAAGCCAGCTCTTAATAGAACAGAGCCCTTTATTCTATGTGAATAACAAGATTAAGAATTTATTGAATAATTGAATTTACTAGTCATTTGTCCAAATTTCCTTATTCACCGGCTCTTCTAAAAATTGACAGTGTGTGTGCTTTTATATGTAATTGTGACATCACATATTTCCATGTGTGAGATATTTGATTTTAGTTATTTTATTGTATTTTTAATATTTTGTTGGAAGCCGCCCAGAGTGGCTGGGGAAACCCTGCCACATGGGTGGGGTAAAATAATAATAATAATAATTAATAGTAGTAGTAGTAATAACAACAGCAACTACAACAACAACTACAACAACTACAGAGATGGCCAACAACCTAGATGGCTTTAAAAGAAAGATAGACAAATTCATGGAGGTGAGGACTATCAGTGGCGACTAGCTATGATGGCTGTGTTCTGCTTCCACAGTTGGAGGCAGCAATGCTTCTGAATATCCATTGCTGGAAGCCACAGTGGGTGGAGAGTGCTGCTTTGTTCAGAGGGAGCTTGTGGGTTTCTCACAGGCATGTGGCTGGCCAATGTGAGAACAGGATGCTTGGCTTGATGGTACCATTGGCCTGATCCAGCAGACTGTTTTTATGTTTGCAAGCAAACCATACCCTCCTGAAGTATATAAGAACATAGTAAGCTGCTGTAGACTGAGTCAGACCATTGGTACATTTGTCTTAGTGCTGTGTGCGCTGAGTGGCAGTGGCTGCCCATAGTTTCAGACATGGGACTCTCCTAGCCCTACCTAGAGATTCCTGGGGTTGAACCTTGGCCCTTCTGCATGCAAAGCAGATGCTCTAGGACTGAGCTGCAGCCCATCCCCTAATGCTATTTTCTTACATGAAAACAGGCCTATTCCTTTGATGCCTCATATTTTTATTTTTAAGCATTACATGTTCTCAAACTTATTCTGTTCCAGGAGTCCATTTGACTCCTGAAACCATTTGAAAACCAAGGCATGGCTTCCGATTGGCTGCTGCACTTAACCAGAAGCTGTGGAAGCTGTGTCGGATGTTCGGCTTCTGAAAAATGTTCACAGACTGGAACACTCATTTCCGGGTTTGCGGCGTTTGGGAGCTGATTTGTTTGGGAACCAAGCCGTTCAAGTATACTAATTGATTTTTGCACTCAAGTCCTGTTTTATAATTCTGTGAAACAGTTGTAGATTTGAACCAGCTGATATTTAACCATATGCATCCCAGAATTGAATGTACTTGGAGTGGCACATGATCATTATACAGTGGTACCTCGGGTTAAGAACTTAATTCATTCCGGAGGTCCATTCTTAACCTGAAACTGTTCTTAACCTGAGGTACCACTTTAGCTAATGGAGCCTCCTGCTGCTGCTGTGCCGCCGCACAATTTCTGTTCTCATCCTTAATTAAAGTTCTTAACCCGAGGTACTATTTCTGGGTTAGCGTAGTCTGTAACCTGAAGCGTCTGTAACCCGAGGTACCACTGTAATCATGTAGTTACTCTCATAACCATTGCAAATATTTAGTAACACATATTCTGAAAATATTGAAATATAACAGTTTATAAATTGAAACCACTTGTCCATCTGATAAATATAGTGCAGTCCTGACCAGGCATGACATGTGCAGTTTTTGTATATTGTTACAATATTTCTAAAGACATAATGCTTATTGTGTATCGTAATGATGTAGTCCTAATATATTTGCAGTCAATTAATAATACGGGTGGCGCTGTGGGTAAAAGCCTCAGCGCCTAGGGCTTGCTGATCGAAAGGTCGGCGGTTCGAATCCCCGCGGCGGGGTGCGCTCCCGTTGCTCGGTCCCAGCACCTGCCAACCTAGCAGTTCGAAAGCATCCCCTGGTGCAAGTAGATAAATAGGGACCGCTTACTAGCGGGAAGGTAAACGGCGTTCCGTGTGCTGCGCTGGCTCGCCAGATGCAGCTTTGTCACGCTGGCCACGTGACCTGGAAGTGTCTCCGGACAGCGCTGGCCCTCGGCCTCTTAAGTGAGATGGGCGCACAACCCTAGAGTCTGTCAAGACTGGCCCGTACGGGCAGGGGTACCTTTACCTTTACCTTTTAATAATACATAAATATCTCCACCTGTAGAACAGTTTCCTTCTGATAGGGACAGTTTCCAGATTATCCTTACTTGCTTGCTCTTTGTTCACATGTGCTTTGGTAGCGCAGGAAGTAGAAAGAAATGAGGAAAGCTTTCTCTTAATTTGTTTTTGCTGCCCTGGAAGACCTCCATTGCATCTTGATCTTTTTTCACTGCTGAGGAATTATACAGTAACAAATTGAATCCATTGATCACTGTCTTCTTCTCTGAAGTTTCACTTTGTAAGATTCTATACAGTAGTCCATTGACTTTGATAGAATTACCAATAGCAGTAATCAAGGCAATTAGGATGAGGCCAAATTATTTCCTTTACTGCATGGGTGTATGAGGAAGAAAACATAAAGGAATTATCTTATATCCAGTAACAAGAGACTTGTGTGGCCTTTTGTGGTGGGGGTGCGAGAAAAATGTTGGGTGTTCTAGTCTAAGTAGCTATTACTATGGTAATAATAATGAACTACCAGGTGCTAGGATATATAGTCTTTGCCTTATATTCGCTGGAAGAGTTAATCACAAAGTGATTTTCCTCTCAAGATTCACGTGTTAAATTGTTTCCAAATGTTACAATTTCAAGGTCCCAGTCATGAAAAATAACAGTGAATTAGCTTTACTTCAGTACACAGGAACTTACTATCTTTCCACATTAGGGAAGGGGGAAGGGTATCCTTTACATTACTATTCTAGAAAGCACTCGGAACAATCATGGTACAAAATGGGAAGGATTTAAAACTCCTTTGCTCCTGGTTGTGCAGATTTTGCAGATGCTTAGGCTATACTCAGAACTGTAAAGAGGCAAGAAGTCACTTAGCATGAACAGATGTATTTTCTTTAGTAAACTCTTTCAGGCTATTGTTTCCTAGGCATTAAAATATGCCATCTTGATACTTGGTTATTCACTATATACCATAAAATATTTATTAAGGTCATAGAACTGTAGTGCAGTAGAAAAACCCACATGTGGAACAATATGCTTGCTGTTATTTTGGATAAGAACATTTCTGCTGGGTTGCATCACTGTCTGTAAATTTTATTGATTATAATTAAGTTCGTCTGTATTGTCTCTGGGAATGTACATAGCTTAAAATCAATATTTCTTATATTCATTAGGAAAACCAGCTTGAAAGGGATTTTAGTAGAAATAAGCAGCAAGGCCGCCACTTTGATTGCATTTATAAAGCATTAGGGGATCACCATCTCTCCTGCTTTTCTGAATGTGTTTTAAACTCATTTCACAAATTTGTCTCCACATTTAGCTGTTTTATTTTTACCCATTATCCCTATTCTTTATATCAAGCTTCCATTAAGAGAAGGCATGCACCAGGTGTCTGCTGCAGGTAAACTCTGATTTAAAGTATCTGAAACTTTCATCTGCCCAACTTCAGCTGTATTAATTTACATTATGCATCTGCCCTTCATCTGTATCATCTGCTTTGACAACATATGGAACCATTTTAAGCACAGAATAACATGTTGTCACCTTACTGAAATTTGTGATGAGTTAAATAGGGACAATGCTTCACACTTCAGGCAACTGTCGCACAAAAAGTCATGTCAGAAAGCCCCTAATACAAAAGTTGATGATTGCAGGGTGTGTTTTAAAGCTTTGTTTTCTTTATACAAGTTTCATAAATTCAATGCCAGCAGTCTGTGTACATCCATGAATGCACTATGACTCCATTCTTACATCTGTTTATTTACCATTGTTTCTAAAACATCATTCAATAAAATTTCCAGTTTAAACAATTTCAAGTAAACACATACAGAAAGCATTGTAGCATAATGCATTCAAAATAGCACATATAAAACCTTAAAAGCTGCATATTAAAAATCACACACTGAAGGCCTGTTGGAGCATTCAGACACAAAAAAAGAGGAAATCTAGCAAACCCTAAAAGAGAATGCAATCTACACCTTTGGAACCATGACCAAGATGGCCCTGACGCTCACCCTCATCTGTCTAACCTTGCAAAGCAGCAGGCCCTCTGAATTTATACTATAAATCACTTTGGGATGCCTCATGTGAAATTATTCATAAATGAAATAAATAAATGTAATTGAAGAGATTCACAAGGGAGTATGTGGCCCTTAAAGTAAGCTGTAGATTGAGAGGATCTCCCAATCAATAATACTTTGCACATTTTTTTAATTTAGTTTTCTTCATGGAGACTGTTGGGATTAAATTTGGGGGGGGAGGGTTTCACAGATTTATTGAAATTTAATCCTAACAGTCTCTGTGAAGAAAATTAACTAATAAATAAAAAGTGGTGATCTGATTAACATTAACCCTATGGTGGAGTTGAGAGGTGAAACAGATCTTGCAGTGGTTCATAGGCAAAAAAAAATGAGAGGCACAAATACAAGATGGGTGACACCTGGCTTGAGAGCAGTACATGTGAAAAGAATCTAGGAGTCTTGGTTGACTACAAACTTGACATGAGCCAACAGTGTGACGCGGCAGCTAAAAAAGCCAATGCAATTCTGGGCTGCATCAATAGGAGTATAGCATCTAGATCAAGGGAAGTTATAGTGCCCCTGTATTCTGCTCTGGTCAGACCTCACCTGGAGTACTGTGTCCAGTTCTGGGCACCACAGTTCAAGAAGGACACTGACAAACTGGAACGTGTCCAGAGGAGGGCAACCAAAATGGTCAAAGGCCTGGAAACGATGCCTTATGAGGAACGGCTAAGGGAGCTGGGCATGTTTAGCCTGGAGAAGAGGAGGTTAAGGGGGGATATGATAGCCATGTTCAAATATATAAAAGGATGTCACATAGAGGAGGGAGAAAGGTTGTTTTCTGCTGCTCCAGAGAAGCGGACACGGAGCAATGGATCCAAACTACAAGAAAGAAGATTCCACCTAAACATTAGGAAGAACTTCCTGACAGTAAGAGCTGTTCGACAGTGGAATTTGCTGCCAAGGAGTGTGGTGGAGTCTCCTTCCTTGGAGGTCTTTAAGCGGAGGCTTGACAACCATATGTCAGGAGTGTTCTGATGGTGTTTCCTGCTTGGCAGGGGGTTGGACTCGATGGCCCTTGTGGTCTCTTCCAACTCTATGATTCTATGATTCATAGTGGGTAGCATGAGCAAAGCACCAACAGGTTCACTCCAGCTCTCTGGCCTAGAGCCATTAACTCATTGTGGTGCTGAGAACAGTTTTAGCATGTGAGCTTCTTGAAGGCAAGTTTATTGCTCTCCTTAGCTGCAATCTCATATTCGGAGGTCTTAGATTTAGATGGTGCCTGGTTACTGGTGTTAGGTTTAGTATTAGAGTTTTCTTTCTCTCCCCCCCCCCCCATCAGGGTGTGTTGTACCTAGCTCTCCTTTTGACTTCAGCCACAAAATGCATTATTCCACAAGTTGTGAATGTTTATTAGTTATTGATCCACCCCTTTTATCATTTATTTAGATACTCAAAGCTTGGAAATCCTGGTGACCACACTTAGTTTCAATAACGGAATATTTACAGTTCATTGACAAACCATCCATGAGTAAATAAGGAAATCAAACTTGCTATTGGGTAATGTACTGTCAGCTGGGAGGGTAAAGAACTAATGATCAGATAGGTCCAGATGGGGCCCAGATAGTTCTCTCCATTAGGGGAAATTATACATGAAGTAGGTAGCTTATTTATTACCATTGTATCTCACAAGTTCCCCAAGAAGCTAAAGGCATGGGTTTCTTCCATTTTTAACTTCAAAACTGTGAAGTAGGTCAAGCTGGAAAGTGACTCGCTTAAAGTTGCTAGTGAACATTTGAACTTGGGTATCTGAGGTCTTACTCCTAGCACTGTTATTACTGCATTACACTAACTGTCATCATTACACTGCATCACACTTGCTGTCATTATTTCTTTATAGCAGTGGGGGATTTTTTTGGGGGGGAGGTGCTGGTACTCATATATTGATAAAAGTGCCTGTAGGTGCCAACACAAAATGGCTGTCATAGGCAGCGAAGAAATAGGTGATGGTACTCTGAACCAGTGAGTACTGTCACAAAAAAGCACTTCTTTATAGAGAAGAAGCCCATAAAAAGTAGCTGTCCAGAATATAACTGTTCACAAGAAGTATCTGGGCTATTACCTTCACTCCCAAAGTTCTTGCTCACGTACATCCTAACTAAATGAAAGCACAGAACGAGTGACGGTATCATAATGTCTAGTATAATCAATGTAAAACTTGCTAAGTGTTGTGATTTGGTCACGTTTAAGTAACAGGCGTTAGATTTAGAAAAAAAACCTATAAGCAGCAATAGCAAAACCTGCAGCTAGGCTTTACTTTGCAAAACAACAACAGCAATAAATGTGTTCAAGTAAAAGTGTTTAGCTGTATTCTTGCTCATTTTCTTTGGAGGCTGTCTGTTAAAATAGTAGTCATTGCCCAGAAACGCAGAAACCTCAGGCATACTGTATTTCTCAGAAAGATTAGAAGAGGCTTGGTTTACCCAGTTAACTCTGGGCAACCATATACCAGAAGGCCTGGTGGCATTTGCCACAGCAATATCTCCATTGTGTGTGCATTTTCGGTTCATTAAAAAAAGATGTTAATTATGGCCGGTAGTCGAGAATCTTTCTTTTAAAGTCAGTTATCAGCAGTTTCCTTTTGCATGGCTGGCTCGCTGATGGGGAGCTGTCCGTTTATTTAAAAAACAATGCCTCAGTTATCATATTGTTTAGTGTGGGGCGGGGAAGTGAAGCATTCAAATGCGAACAAATCCAAAGCAGGAAAGCAACGCAGCAAAAACAGAGAGGGGGGTTCAGGGCAGATTTTACAACCTGAATAAATCAGTTTAATGAAGGAGTTTTGTTGGAGTACTCCAACTGACAGGACTTGGCCCTTAGTTATTATTTCATGTATATGTTTTTGAGTATTTTAATTACATGTTTATAATTTCATTCAAAATGAAAATTTATTTTTTATTTTTTACAAGTATTACCTCATGTCAATAAAGTACTGAGTACAGTACTTGCTAGTGTATTTGTATCAGGCTTGTACAAAAGATTTTAGTCTATGAGAATTCGTTTTTTCTTTAGGATACCCTCTGTACATAAAAGGGACAGAAGGTACAACCTTAGATCTTATTCCATATACAAGTAGAAACACAAAAACCTTTAACAATTAATAGGTACTCTGTTTACATTCCAGACAATTTATTGCAATGCATCACTCACAATTTATTCAGTAAAATTGATAAACTGTGACTGCCATATCTGTCATGTAACATGCTGAAGGAAAAATTCCAGTTTTGTCCAATATAAAACATTTAGTTTACTATCATTGATGCTGCTTCTAGAGTTCACAAGCAGAATCCAAGTCCAATATTATTCTGTAGTTCCAAGCTGGTACACCTGCTTTTCAGGTAGAAGATCCCAACCAGATTCATTAACTCAGAGATTCTAGGGATGCATATCCTATTAAGATGGTAGGCTTGACATTGCTTGTCTCGATCAACCATTGTGCTAATACCATCTCCATTTATATCCATAGGGTGTACATTTTTCTTTTATTCTACAAATAAAATACATTTATTCATTTTAGCCTAATAACTGCCAACCTGTTCTCCATGACTCTGTATACAATGGATATCCAGTGTGGCCTATAAGAAACTATTTTTTTTATCATGCCTAATGGATGATGTTCCTCTGTGTGTGAAACTTCACTGCTTGGGCAGGAGACAGGGAAGCTATGAGTCTGTGTAGATCTTTGACCTATTCTGATTGTTGCCTTCTTCATTTTTTTTCCAAATCTGTTTACCTGTTTTGTGAGAGCATGGGAACAAGTATGGGACGAGTGTTTTTTCCATTAGTTATTTGTAAGATTCTTATAAAGTATCGGTAACCAAAGCATAAATGAAACACATTAAATCTGCTGATGAACTATTTCAAAAGGTTATGACTTCTTGACTGTCATAATTGGTTTATCTGAAAAGATCATTAAAGAACTTGGGGAATTGGATACATATATGCCTTTAAATTAATTCACAGAATAGGCCTTGGGTTAATGGAAGTTTAGCTTTAATGCTTAATCAGGAATATGCAAAGAAGCTTGAATTAAGAAGAACCTTTGTATTACTTGTGATTTGAAGCAAATAATCCATGGCATTGTAAAGGGGTTAGGATCAATTCTTCCTATTATTTTAGATAGTGTTTTCCATTGCAATTTATTTGAGGTCCAATGTATATGCTCTGAGGAGTTACTGTCAATTGACTACTAGTGTGTGATGACATTCTGGCCTGTGACCCTTGTGGTTCTATTTGGAACCTTCACTATATTGTTTCTAGAAGGGGGGGATATGAATGCAGTGTGTCTTGGAGTCAATAGCTTCTCTAAAGTATGGAACAGGGAAGTGTATCTTCAAACGTTCCAATTTGTCTATGAACAAGTTGCTTTTTGGAAGGGGCCATAGTTTAGTGATAGAGCACAGGTTTGGCATATGAAAGGTTCCATAAATTGGTAATCTGCATACATTCTACAGTGCTACAATATGATCCAGTCTTCTGGTTGTGGTAAAAATATTGGCAGCACCATTTTGAACTAGTTGAAACTTCTGGAGTGTCCCACCCAAAGCACATGTATAGGGTTGCACTGTAGATTTACCTGTTACTTGTTAGAAAGAAGGGTAGGATATGTCTAACAAAATAGTATGGATCTGTTTTATCAAGTAGACCCCAGTTTGTGAATGGTCCTATGCATCTATGCAATAAGTAAGAGTAAGGTGATTTCTTAAAATAGACAAAACCTGGAACACCTGAAATCGTTCAAGATATCCTCCACCTTCTTGTTTTTAGTTATGCAGGTGTTCTTAGCAATTTCAGTGAATGAGGATGGGCAGAAGAAATGTTCTGTAGATAGAATTATTTCTATAAATAGAAGGAATTTTCTGAGTATTCTAGAATGGATAAGTGGGTATTTAGAAATCTTATACAGAGAATCCTAAACCTGCTGATAGCATAATGTAGTCAGGCATAACTATACTTTTAAAAAGATATTTGGTTTGCTTCCTGATACCATTAACACACTGTAGTGTGAAGTTGACATATAATGTAATGTACATCTGATTTGGGAGATAATCTAAATAGTGAATCAGTTTATGTTCCAGCTGTGAGTGTGTACAATTCTGAGCCTGCTTTGATCTGGAAAATTAAAATCAGGTTTTTTGAAGCATAGCCCCACAGATTGTTCAGCATTTAGTGGAAGGAACACTGTCTAAACTTGATTTACTGCATATTTCAGGCAAACAGACCTTTGAAAAAGCATTGACCTCATGCTAGCTTCTCAGAAAGCTTTGTTAAGTATTCCCTCTTAATCCCAGTTTGCAGGTGACCTTAGTTTGAGATGTGCTATTCTTTAACAAGGGTTCATTTGCCAGTTCTTTTGGATTTCTCAAAGTCCTTTATATAAGACAACGTAAGAGGCTGATTTAATTATTCTTATACACTTAACTAACAATCCTCCCTGTCTCAGTTCAGCAGCTGTAGAATGCACTCCCCTTCCTTAAGTGAACTGGTTAGAGAGTTGAGAAGGTTACTTGAGGTATTGAAACAGGGCATGTAGGTAAAAGTAGATGATCTTATGCAGTGTTAATCTGGATTATGTTGGAGAAATTAGTTTTGATTTTGATTTTCGCAGATAAAGCCATTTCTTTTTAAACAATTATGTCTCAGCACACTTGTCTCTATTTTACATTATATAATAATTTTTATTCAGCAAATTTAAATACTTGAATGCTCCAATGAATTAGTTCTGTTGCTTAGTAATGAACAGCATGATGTAAAAGACTTTTGTGTTATTGTGGTCTGTATTTAGAGTACTCCTAAAATATAGTAGTGAAATTGAAATAGGGAAATCAGTGTTTGGTTTCTTGAAAAGATCTCTGTGTGTTTTTAAACACATTCAAAGTGTAAGTTTCTAGCCCTCATAGTAGATGAATCTGAAATGTTCAACCAGCCTCCTCCAAAATCTGTGGGACTCTTATCAAATTCCAGACCCTTTCTGTTTCTTCCAACCCACTTATTATCCTCAGAACCAGCTCTATAGATTCGAAAGATAACATTCACAACATTAATTTTGGAAGGTAAACAATGTATGTAGGTTGGGATAACTTTGAAAACAGAATCTAGGTTTCCTTGGCAAAGCCTTTATGTATAATTACTTTAGAGAAGTAGGAAGCTTTTTGATACAGCAAGAACATGGTCCCTCCTGTATGTTCCTTGGTGGGATTTCTCTGGCGCATTGATTATGACTGAGGACTTGTTAGTATCTGCACCTGAGGGAAGTAAAAGCATTGAATGCACTTTACTCTAACTGCAGGAGGGATATTTGCTTTGTCAACCAAGTGGGTCACTGTCATTGGAACTACCAAAGGAGAATAACCAGAAACGATGGTGCCCTCCTCGAAAGAATTCTACAACTGATGATTTGATAGACTGGCTCTGCCACATGAACCATCTATTCTAGGACAGTTGATCTTTTGTTCTGTAGAGCACAGTGCACTTCCCAGTGGGGATTCAGAGCAGCATCAGCATCGCTGGATCCTCAGGGAGAATGCCCTTGCTTTCTCTGAATGACCACCAGAACAAGAAGACTGAGTGATACTTTCAAATTCACCCTTAATTAATGAGCACATGCACATTTAAGGCAATGATAGCAAACTGTTGACCTACAGCTAACCCAGCAGAAAAAGGCTATTTAAAGCTATTTGTTTCTAAAGACTGCCTTTAGTTGATAATGAGAAACAATTTGATTCATTTGCTCCCATGTTTTCCTTTCCTTTCTTTTTTTGTTGAAGGAACATTGTCATGCTACACACTGAATTTATTAAATGGACTATATGAATGTTCTAGTGCTATTTAATATTCTCATACAGCCATGGAATTTAGATCTAATAGGTCATTGTGTCCTGCTATTACATGATTGCTCCCTACAGCATATTTACTCTGTGTATTGACTGTCCGGCTTAGTTTTTAACCACTTCCCTTGGGAGATTCTTCTGCAGCCCAGTCTATCTTATTGCAAGGACAGTTTTCTAAATCTCCACAATAATTTTTCCTTTCTTAATTTAATCACTTAGTTCTTAGTTTTATCATCCCGTATTACTCTTCTTGATGTTTATACTATTAAATATTTAGAGTCTTCTCTGATGTTATTGTATAATCAAGCTGTAAACGTTTAGCTCTTTGAAGTGTTCATCATTTAATCCATTTCTCTAGTCCCCTAATTAGTTTGGTGGCTGTTCTTTGATACTTTGCGTACTGGGCTACAACACTGAGCATCAGCTGAAGGATTAGGAATTTTCAGTATTGTGTAGGTTGATTGTTAAATAGATCAGTGGAAAGAAAAGACCACATGTCAGTGGAGTAGACAGGTGTATCTTAAACACCTGGTGGTGCTCCTTGTGGTTTTGTTTTGATGTACTTGTTTACACAATCTGCATGCCTATGTCTCCTGATATCCATACTGCTCCCCCACCATTTCCTAGAAAGTGGGCATTTCTCCTGGTTTCAAATGAATATAGGACCATTCCCTTCTGCTTGAGGCGAGGAAAGCAGGAGAAGAGTACATGAAGGAGTACAGGAGGCCCTCTGTTAGTCACTCTGCATATACAATTGTCTGTGGAGTGACAAGAATATCATATGGGTTTTAAGAAAAATATTTTAGAAAATCAACTAGATTAAATATTGTTTTTTTCTGGTCTGTTGTAGTTCTTGTGCAGAAATTGCATTGACCTTTGACACCATATTGAATCATAAGAATGTATCATTTCCCCCTAGTTTGTAATCTGTTTTGGCCTTGTTACTTTCTAATTTTTCACCTTATTCTTGATTTGCTTTTCCATTGTTCCAGCTCCTTGTTTAAAAGTAATTTGCTTTTTGGATACCTTTTCACATTTCTCACATTATTATTCTCTGTATCCCTTGGTTTATACAATATACCAGTTTAAATTGATGATAAAGTTTTTTGTACCATGCAATGAATGAGAATGCTGAAGAAGAAAGATATAGGACTTACATTTTTACATCATTTCCGCCTTCCCACCTTGAATCCACATTAGCCATACCTACTCAACTCATGAAATTACTATTTGGTATTACCTAGATAAAGTTCTATTAAATACAATGGATTGGATCTTACAAAGTTCTTAGCTCACATTCCTCTTAACATAGTATGAATCAGGCAGAAACAAAGTATGCATGAAGATGTTGAGATGTTCCTGAGGGCTGGGCTAGAACTAATGACTGGAAGTGGCAAGGAAGCAAATTTTGGCTAAGCATCAGGAGAAACTTCCTAATGTGAGAGCTGTTTTAGGATGAAACAGATCAATTTAGGAGGTGCTTAGCTTTCCTTCTCTGGAGGTATTTAAGCAGAATATGGATAGTCACCTGTCAGGGATACTGTATTTTCATGCATTGGCCAGAAGGTTTAATTAGGTGGCCTGCAAAATCCCTTCCGCCTTGAAAATTCTGTGCCACATTACAGATGCCCACAAAAGTAGAAATATTATTGTAACTGTATCAAAATACCTGGCTCAGAAAAGCAGAATTTATCATTTACTTCAGAGGAAGGCACCAGCTCATTTGATATTTGAAATCAAAGCATGATGCCTATATTTTGTGCTTTAAATGACTGAGGCTGAAAGTTTGCATAGGATTGTACCCTTAAGCTTGCATTGGCAAAGTTCTCTATGGCCAAGAACCATAATCTTATTGCACTGTTTGTTTCAGTGAATGGATGTGAAGCAGTCCCTTAGGTTATGCCACCTATTTTCTAATGAAAGTAAGCAAGATTTCAAGGTTCATAGAAGTGTCAGTGAAGCATATAGATAATTGATCTAGCACCCCACCGGCTATGCATTCTGGCCCACCATGTCTCCCATACATCTGTCTGTTTTTATCTGCCTTACTAGAACTGCAAAAACTGGGTTTTCAAGCACCTGGTGGACCAAAGTACCTGGCTAGAAATTTATGCTGGTGTGGTTCTTAGTTAAAACTTAGTATTTAAGATGTCACAAGAAGATTCCTAGTTGTTTTTGCTGCAGCAGATTAACATGGCTACTATTCTTTGAAATAGTTTGAGAAGCAGAAACACGTGACTGTTTTCTTGCCCTTTCTCGTGCCATGCCACCATGGTGTCATGTCATCTCTGTGTTGTTTCCTCGTCCATAAAGGAGAATGGCACTGAGGTCCCACCCCCCACCCTCCAAAGGGCTTTTTCCAAGGTTTTGTTCATTATTGTTTGTAAAGTGCTTTGGGGAACATCTCTGAGAGACATGCAAGGCATCATTATGGTTAATAATCCATTATTTAAAATATTTGGGACCATTGAGAAAAATAATGACATGTATGTAGTGGAGTGGTTAATGCGATTGCATCTCTTACAGGTTTCACCAGATACACTCACTGTACAATGGATAATTGTTAGCTCTTGTTGTGCAGATGCTGTTGCAGATGGAGCCCTGTACCTGCATGCATAGCAAATGAATTAGACTGGCAATCCCCTTTATAAAGCATAAATATGTAATTTGTTCAGCTGTTGTAATTAAATATGTATGTGTGAAACAGCCACCATTCAGGTCATTAATGATGCGCTATGCCAAATTAGAGCTTACAGACAGTAATGTACATTGTTGTGCAGTGAGGGAATTGCAAATAACATAGCTAAGCCTTTTCCTAGTAAAATGATGGATTCTGTGGCATTAAAGCGAATATTTATATTTCTGGCATTTTGATTACTTCTGTCTATATTTACACTAATGCACAATGAAGAAAAACACAATTGGATAGAATATTGATGCTGTTAGTTTTATTTGATTATTGTTTGAGCATTTTAAAGTACCCTTTAGGTGCACATGTTGTAGGATTTTATGCAGTATCATATTTTGTATCCATTTGCTGCATATGCTGTTTCAGTGATTTAAAAATAAAATAAAAGTCCCAATCTAGAGAATCCCTGTGGGCTCAGGAGCCCAAATGCATATGGGGCATTCCTACACATTCAAAGGTTTTCCTATGCAAAGCAATACTTGGGACATTTATATGTGTACATGACCATTTAGTACCTCATCGCAGTCAATGGGGGAGACCTTGCTATTATGAAACTCTACATAGGCATGGGGACCATGGCCCTCCAGATAGCATTGGACCACCCCTTCCATCAGACTTGACCATGAAAGCCGAGGCTGATGGGAGCTGGACTCCAACCACATCTGGAGGACATCAGCTCCTCATCCCAGCTATATATATATCCACTGAGAAATCTCTCAAACTCTGGATTTATAGACTAGGACCATTCAGTCTACCAATTATTGCTTCTGAGCAACTTTCCATCTTTTAAAAAATCCATACATATTTATTTATTTAGAAGATTTTGATTGAATGATTCTCAAGGTGACTTAGAACAGATTGCAACAGTACAAAAACAAACAAAACACACACCACACACTGACAGCTCTCTTTAGTCCTCTGGCTGATGAATGGGGCCATAGAGTGTTTTCTCTCTAGGTCTGTACTTTAGAGTGTACCTCTTGGCAGGGAAGGAGAAAGCATGATTCTTCCAATTGCTCTGGGACTAGGGAGTCTTCTCCTCGCTGTGATATTCTTTCTGAGAGGCAGGGGATGCAACATCCTGCTATCCTTAGTTTTCTGCCCCAAAGCAGCCAGTATGGGGAGCTGCCATTGCAGAGCCAGCACCCTGGCAATGATGTCACTGCAGGGACAGGGCTGGGCAACTTCAACCTCGCTACCAACTTGCCCCACCAGGTAAGAAGCAGTAACAGCTGCTGGGAGACGAGCTTTGCTGCACAAGCCACTCCTTTTCCTTCTGCAGTCTCCATCCATCTTCCAATCCGCATGTACTTGGTGCATTGTATGTAGAATTGGAAAATTCCTACATGCATTGTTGCTTTAGATTGTGGTCATTTTATTCTGGTGCTTATGAATTTTAAATATATTTTATCAAGGTCTCATCACAACCATTTCCAGATTTGAGAAACACCTTGGCAGTCAGATCTGAGTTCTCCACCAGTGCATTTTATAAAGTTTTATAGGTGTAGCCAAGGTGGGGGCGGGGGCAACTACCCCCCCCATCAAGTAAAAATAACAAAACTTAACTAACTGAAGTTCTGCCCCCTCAACATAAAGCCTGCCCCTCCCTAACATAAATCCTGGCTACACCCATGTACACTTTCAATCATTTCAGTATGCTTATTCAACAGGAGGACAGTTTATAGTGTGCTTTTAAACTATATGGTTATTTGTTAAGTAAATTCTGCAATTCAGAGGCTGCAGTTTTGAACATGCTGACCAGAGACTATGGGGCTTATTTCTGAGTAGATGAGGACAGGATTGCACTGTACATGATACTACTGATAAAAAGAGAGGACCCAGATTCTTCTTGTATCAAATAAGTTATGATTTAAAATTGGGATGTGTATGTAATTTGATTAATAGATAATCTGCACGAGAGGATTAAACTTTTTCTCTCTCTGTGGTGTTTGAAATTGTAAGAGGTGAGCATCTTTTTGATCTTGTAGGCCACCTATTAAATAGAGCTATTTCATTTTAAGCTGTCCCTCTGTACACATAACTTAGGCTACCTTTCCCAGTGTGTATTCCTGGTCTGTTTAAAATAGATTAGGGTTTTACATATATTTTGTTTTGATGTCTGGTACTGAGTATACAAGAGCTAATCATCTTGACCTTTCTGACAAACAGAGCAACAGAAGGATGCATCTCTCAGAGTTAATTCTGTCTTGTTCTCAGTGGGAACAGAACATTCCTCTGTGATCCTCTTTCACATGATTCACTCAGGCCTCCTGGAAGCCACTCTTGATACTATTAGTGCTGGGATACTTAGGTCTAAAGTAGATCGACAGTAGTGACATCACAGACCATTTGTGGTTTAGAGACAGATTGGACCAGGCAAGTGGAGTTGTTAAGACTCATATTAAGGAAACAGTAGAAATTGAGATTAAATAGCAGAGTATTTTTTTTGCATTTTTTACAGTTTTCATTTTCATCTACTTAAGACCAGATTTAAGAAAGAAACAAGGGATTTCAATGAACTTAACAACCTGATCTAAATAACCTGATAATGAAATCCTTTATTAGGCTATATTTGGTACCAGTTAAGAGATGACAACACATAAAACGGCAACCAGTGTTTCAGCATATATAATTTTATTTAAACAATTCCATCAGCAATCTGAGAAGCTATATTTATTTCCAAGAATTTTTTTTGGATATAGCAAGTATATTTAAATGAAATTTAAATTTAAATGAAAATTAAATTGCCTTAAATTACTTGAATCTCTTTCAGTCAGAAAACAAACAAACTTGGAAGTGTATACTATACACTGTTTCTTTCTGATGCAACACAATAAATGTTGCTGTATTTTCAAACTGACAGTAAATAAATACCAAGAAATTGTTGCGAATCTGTCTATAGGATGTCACCAAGTTTTGCAGGAGTGATTCTTCAGTTTACACTCGTGTTTAACACTTGTGTCTTGTTCTACCTCTGGATTCCAAAACTACAGTACAACAGTTTTTATTTGCTTGCCTTCTGTTTAGTTTCACAATTATTTATCAATGATGAAGCAGGTCCAGTCGTTCCTGATTGGCTTAAGGTCCAGTGGGTTATTAAGAGTTCTCTTCTTGCCCTTTGGTTCATCCTAGAGTACCTTTCCTCATCAACACTAGAGTAGCCATTATCTTGTCATTGCAATGAAGCA
Source organism: Podarcis tiliguerta (assembly GCF_965153285.1). Lineage (NCBI taxonomy): Eukaryota > Metazoa > Chordata > Lepidosauria > Squamata > Lacertidae > Podarcis > Podarcis tiliguerta. The sequence continues at coordinate 58,897,810 of NC_139539.1, forward strand.
GGTTTTTTTTTAAAATGATTTTATGTACACATTGACCTGAAAGTGACCCTAGCTGGTGAGCAAGGGAGTGTAGTTATAGGGGACGGGAAAAGGCAGAGGAGTATCACTCCTGATGATATCAGCTCAGAATCAATCACTTCTGAGATACTTTGTGTTATAACTCTGATAATTTCCCACTTGTCTTCTTCACCGAGGTAAGTTTTTAACAACGCTTCCTCTAGACTAGCATCCTGTCCTTCCCACAGCCTCCTCCCTGACTTTCCCACCACTTATGATGACTACCACACCTGTTTCTCTTGCCGCTGTTGTGCCCACCTTGCATTTTCTTTGGGTGCTACTGCCGTTTCAGATGATCTCTTTAGCCAGAGAATTGCTATGGAAGTGTTCATTTAATTATTTATTTAACATATTTCTAGAGTGCCTTGCAGCCATAATGGCTCCCAAGGCAGTGTGCTATTAAAAAAACACCCAACAATTCGGCATCTAAAAATAAATCTAGGGAGAAAAAAAGAAAAAGTCAGAACAACCAATATGCAATACCAGAATAAGCAAAGCACCACCACCAATGAATCACTTAATCTAAGCGCTGAAGGCGTGGTGGGAAAGCTTTCCTTATACAGTGGTACCTCGGTTTACAGACGCTTCAGGTTACAGACTCCACTAACCCAGAAATAGCACCTCGGGTTAAGAACTTTGCTTCAGGATGAGAACAGGAATTGGGCGGCAGCGGGAGGCCCCATTAGCTAAAGTGGTACCTCAGGTTAAGAACAGTTTCAGATTAAGAACGGACCTCCAGAACAAATTAAGTTCTTAACCCGAGGTACCACTGTACTCTAAAAAGGGAGGAGACGTGTTCTTGTCAAGCATCCAATCAGGAAGAGTTCCACAGAACAGGGCCACCACATAAAATGAACTGTTCCTTATTGAGGATAGCCGGGCATTTACAATTAATAGAACTTGGAGGATGGCTTCATTTATAGGCCTTGCTACAGTAGTGTTTGCACAGCCTCACTTCAGGCTTTAAAGAGATATCGGCTATTTAAATTCTGTAGCAGAAGAGAAAGCAAGAGGACATAGCTACAGACTAAAAACCCTTGGAAAGTGGGGGAGCAAAAGGACAGAGAAGGAAAATACATTCTGGGGCACTGGGCAGTGGAGGGGAGGAGGAGAAAATAAGCAGGGGACGTGCCCGTGCCCCATTAAAAGTTATTTGCACCATTGACTTAGAATAATACTGATAGCGAAGAGAGATTGGAAAAGCGGGTGGGGGGAAGCATTGCATTATTTATTGAAGGATTATGTTGCCAGTGAGTTGAGGAGATATTAAAATACAGTAGAAAACCCCCTGACTGAGTCTTGGTTATCTGAAATACATGGCTACACAAACCAGTGTATATATTCCTTGAAGCTTCTGGAAAATGTGATTGTATGTAGAAAGTGCTTATGCTGAGCTAGGTATCTGATTATCTGAATACTTTACATGTTCAGATGTGGGAGGTTGAACAATTCTTCTGAGACTTGAGGCATTCCTACTTTCTTTTCTTGGTTGTTTTGCAATTGGAGGAGGCAGGATTTGTTTATACACTGGACACAATCTGGAGAAAGTTAAATTTGCCTCAAGTTTAGTCTTGAGAATAGGATCTTGCCTTCAGGCAAGGAAATTGCATTTTCTCTCTCTTTTAGATCACAAATAGTAGACCATGTTGGCATGTGTGCATAGATGGGTCAAACATATCATGGTCTTATTTGCAAGGCTCCTCAAGTTCCATGTCAATTCAATGTGATGTGATTTATTATTTTTTAGCATTTTTATTCCACTCTTTGGCTCAGAAAGTTTCCCAGAGTGGCTTATATAAGATTGATAACCAACATGGCAATCCCTACCTGCAGGCTTAAAGTCTAAAAGACACTATACACATGGATAAGCGGGTTGGGAGGTATGAGGAAGAGGCAAACAAACTCATTTGCAAGTTGTTATGAGGATCAGCTTGAATGGAAGCATCTGAGGGAGAAGAGTTGAGGCTGTATGAAACTGGACTTGTGAGCCAAACCAATGGAGTGGTCCTGCTTCCTTTCTGCCCCTCTGTTCCCACCAGGTATTTTTAATGTAGCTTGCTTAAAATACTCAGCCAGTAGACTTAAGTCACATGAGGTTGGATCCATTTTCAATTTATTGCAAGATCCTTGTGCAAGAACAGAGAATTGAAATCTAACAGTTTTCTTCATTAGTGCAAGATGTTGCACGAGCATTTGCTCAAGGCTTCAACATACGTGGCTGTGCTAAGTATTTGTTGTAGGAAGTCACATACAATAGTTTGAGGAACAGGTTCACATAATTTAATCTGCTCTCTAAACCAACCCATTGATTACAGTGGGACTTGTTTATTTATTTAATGTACAGCCCACCTCCCCTCCTATTAGCTCAAGGTGGTGTACATGAACATATTCTTTATTTTATCCTCACAGAAATCATGTGAGGACGTTTAGACTGAGAATTGGTGACTGGCCTAAAGTCACAAAGTGATCTGTGATGCTGAGTGGCGGCTTCAGCCTGGTCTTCTGGTCCTCATCTGACATTCAGTCTCACCACTGCACCACAGTGGCTTTAAGTGCACTTTGTTTCCTCTCAGCTTTACTCAGCCCATGTACTTAAAAGCTTAATTTTGGGACTGTTACCAAAAACATCTTCCTTATCTTCTGCTTTCAGGCAGAGGGTTTCTTCAGCCATTATGGTCTGCTACCTCTTCACATGGCTGATCGCGGTGCCGCGTGAAGCACCAGCGATTCCTAAACAAAAAACTGAGATGAGAACTGCCTCAGTTTTCCAGAGACCCTTTTAATCCTTTTAGTGCCTTTCTCAAATTCAGATTCAGCAGGCAAGCAAAATACAAGAGTCCAACAAGTCAAAGCGGTCTTGTGGGTAAACACCCAAAAGGTACTGCCTTATTTATTTATTTATTTATACAAGCCTGTTGTGAGCTGGCAGAAGAGGAGGAACGAATAGCCACATTTCTGCGCAGGGAGGAGGGGGACTTCCCTCCCTCAACAGCATGCATATTTTTATACTGGAAGCACAGAAAGGGCAAAACATTCAAAGGCTCCTCTGCCAACTTCCTGCATGGAATCCCTGGTCACCTGTGGCTACTAGGTTGCTGCTTACTTGCAAGGTTAAGTTGAATAATTGTGCAAAAATAGCCTCCAAGAAACTTGTTGTCATTATATGTACCGCTAGCCTCCTGTTAATTTTAGCTGCTGAATTATTCGAGGCAGAATTGAAGTGCACCTCCCCCCGGTGAACAAAGGGTTAATTTCAAAAAGTGCACTGAAGGTGAGGAGGCAGGACAGATGTTGAAAGTGACTTACCCTGCCTCCCAGAACTGACAAGACTGGGTTGTCATTAGTTAATAAACGTATTAACTGTGGCAAAGCCGTGTTAGATAAATCAGCCATTAATAAAAGGGGTGGGAGTCCCACCGTGGCAGCTGGCCAGGTACTTTATGATAAGCACTTGCAGGACTGGGCCAATCAGACTTGATTGTTTGCTGGCAGTGGCTTCGTTGGCCAGTGCTGCAGTAAACACTTTCCCTTGGAAGTTGGTTTTCTGTTGTGTCTGGCAGCCACACTGGGCTGCTTGAACTTTAGCCAGAGGCAAATATTTATACATCAGAGCATGCAGTGTTCAACTGGTCAGGCCTGCAAGAACGAGGGAGAGGACTGTGGGCTTTCTTAACCAAAGAGGATGTGTGTCCTTTTTAATTGCATTCGTGACACGGTGAAGTGGAACCACATTTGAGTCTGTTTCAGTGTTAACTTTATATTCTGTAGCATAAACTTTACAAATTTGTATAAACATTAGTCATATATGTATTTTTTAAAAAGGGACATCCTGATGTGAGCTCTGTTCCTTTAATTCCTGTTGGAAAGTTTACAGTTAATATTTTCCCTGGAACGCTGTCAAGCTTTTGACAGAGCCTGAGTGTATGCTGAACTGTGAAACTGAGAAGCAGAGCAAGTTGTGAGAAATCTGTTTCTACTCAAATCTGTAAGGTTTATAAAAACTTCAGCAGAGAGGCAGAAAGAGGGGGAGAAATATCTGAGACTGGCTCTCGTTTTGCCTCTCATGGAGCGCAGTGAGTCCGCCATTTTAAGAATTCAGCAAAGGGCGAAGCTTTCAGACTCCTTACATGGCGGCTGTATTTACTTCAATTCCGGCCAATCGAACAGTCTGTGCCAAATCATGTGACATGCCACGAATGCACTTACAGTCATTTCCTTGTTTCTAAAAACTTTGTTACCTCTACAGATTACTTTACCTTGTTTTTGATGCCAAATGTTCTTCGCCGAACGTGTCTAGCAGGCTGGCGTTTGTCCACAAAGTTATTTTAGTAGGTAAAAAGTCTCCGAGCACTTGAGCTGTGTGCATTCTTTATGTAAAATGGATTTCCCCTCCTGGCCTCAATCCAAGAGCACAGAACACTCGCTGGGCGAGAAGAGAGCTTCTCTGCAGAGGAACTGGTGGACTGACACACTCTAATTTTTTGGCTCTTGACCAGACAAGTGAGATAGATGCCAGAATTCAACAAAATAACACATTATTGTGTAATAGGAACAGTACTCAAAGTGAGCAAAAGCTCACAGGAACTGAACGCCAGTGCTTCTTTCTTTCTTTCTTTTTTATAACAGAAGCTTGAACTGGCACTTTTAAAATGTTATTTCAGAGGAACAAGGGATGAAATATAACTGTGATGTACAGAATGAATAAAATCATACAGTTTCTAACATAAAGCAGGAGGGAAGGGGAGGAGGGGGAGGAGGAAGGAAGAGTGGAGCTGAAATTAGTTTTGTGAGGGTTTTGCTCTGTGCTCGTCCATGTTAACCCTTTCCATTCACTTTCAGAGTTCTAAATTTGTACTCAAGCATTTATTTATATTCCACATTTAATTCCACTTTAGTGCTCTAAATTAAGTTTGTATTATCTTAAAACCAGAGGGCAATATGGAGCCACAGAGGGGTTGTCATGGTGCAGCCTCAGTGGGTGTTGTTGCCAACCTTCCCTTTCCACATTTTTTCCTTTCTACAACTTCAAACAACATACAAACATCAATTTCAAAAACCTTTCTGTTCTGGAACAGTAAGGTGAAGGGTTTCTTTTATCATTAGTAATGTTGCAGTTCTGTCATGCTCTTCTGGAAGAATCTAGTCATATGGGCAGATGCCAAGGTGGATGGAAAAGGGAATCCACCATACCTTTCAGTCTGGGCAGGGGGCTGTTGACTAAGAGATTGGACATTATATTATATGTGTATCAAGTGGCATAAGGATAGGGTGGGTTGAAGCATGCTTTAGCCTGACACTAACTCCCATTTTTATATCAGGAATGGTTGAGGGAGATGGGTATGATAGCCATCTTCCGATATCTAAAGGGCTGTCACACAGAAGAGGGAGCAAACTTGTTTTTTCCTGCTCCAGGGCCTAGGACCTGAACCAGTGGCTTCAAGTTACAAGAAAGGAGATTCTGACTAAACATCAGGAATAACTTTCTGACATTAAGAGCTGTTAGGCAGTGGAATTGACTTCTACGAAAGGTGGTGGACTCTCCTTTCTTGGAGGTTTTTAAACGGAGGTTGGATGGCCACCTGTCATGGATGCTTTTGTTGAGATTCCTGCACTGCAGGGGGTTCAACTAGATGACTTGGGGTCCCTTCCAACTCTATGATTCTATGTCTGGCTTTCACTCAAAGTTATGTCTTAATTTTATGTATTGCCAAATATATGATTCACACTTTGTCCTTTCAACACACTAGGATGTCAGCAGCGACTTCCAGAGGAGTAACCATTTTAGTCTGAGGCAGCAAAACCAACAAGGAGTCTTATGGCACTTAACAAATTGATTATGGTATAAGCTTTTGTGTTCACTAAAGTTTATGCCATAATAAATCTTAGTCACTTGGTACTGTAAGACTCCTGGTAGTAGACTGTCAGTGGGATACATTAATTACTTCATAATTCTGATAGTATTTTAGCATACAATATTAGACTCCCCTCCCCTTCCTGAGTACTAGAACTTGCTGCCTCTCAATCCTAGAATAACCTTTCTCCATTCAGGTGTCCCCCAGATAATGTTTGATTCCAACAGCCATGGACAACTTTAGCAATGGATTGAGGCAACAGGAGTTGTAATCAGGAACATTTCAGGGGCAACAGGTTTGAGAAATGTGACATTTCTTCCATCAGTGTTATCATATAAGCAGTACTGGTTGCCCGCACCTCTCATTTATTGAGGATTCTTACATCTGCAGCACTTTATGGGAGTTAGGCATTTGGACTTGGGCTGCAGGTAGAGTCTTTTCAAGTTTACACATCATCCGACTGAGAATAAAAGAACCTATCAGAATTAACTCTAAGAATAATGATAGTATTTTCTGTTAGTCAGGGAAGGGAAGTAGGTTTGTATTTGCCTACGTGTTATTACCCTGTAGATCACACTGAGGTGATAGAAGGATGAAAGTAGACATTTTATTCTTCTTCTGTTTTTTTATATGTTAATGCGCCTTGGTAATTTTGTTTTATTTTAAGGATTGAAAATGAGCCCAGGTGCAGTTAAGAATAGCTGATACCAAACAAACAGTAATTCACGTTTAACATACGGGAAGGATAAAGAAATGTCATGTACATAAGCAAAAGACAACTGACATTAACGCAGCAGGCAAGGTGATTACATAGCAATCTAGTAACTATATGTGATCATTATTGCTGGTTGGTGGGTTGCTTAAATGAGTACCTGAAGGTTAAGTAATAGCTGTAGGAGGGAGGAGAGAGGAACAGGAGGAGAGAGGAGGAAAGAGAGAGAGGTTGATAGAAAGGTAGACAGAAGGTTAGGAAAGAGAAGTGGATAAGAAGCAGTGTGAATAGCTGGGGAGAGAGATGATTTGTCTGTGTTTTAGTAACTGATACTTATGGGCTTTGATTATATTTGTTGGAAGCTCCTGGGGAATAATAACAGGTTTTTGAGAGGAGTCTTTTATTTCTGTAAACCACCTACTCTGAGATAAATGGTTTTTTATATATAAAATATCATCCACTCTGAGCTGTTGCCAGCCCAGTGGGTCAATGTGGTTACAGCACCACGTTTCTATGGCCTGTGTGATAAATAGTGGAGTAATGCAGCCCACATGGCATCTTTGGCATCCGTTTCCCCAACACAGTATGCTTCAGAGTCTCATTTATTCATTTAAAACATTTATATACTGCCCTTGATGCTATTCCAGATTTCAGAGTGATGTACAACTAATTCTATCACAGTGATAAAACATCATATAAGAACCTTAAAATAATTAAAACTATAAGAAGTTAACATGCTTGGGTGTACCAGAAACTTTTTCCTGGTACTGAAAAGATTGCAGCATAGACCCAAATCAAATATCTTTGGGAAAGGCAGTCCACAATCATGGCACTGCTGCTGAAAAAAGCCCTTTCTTTTATTGTTCAGTAGCATACCTGTGCTATGGCGACAACTGGAGAAGGGCCTTAGAAGATCTTAAAACATGGGTAAATTAATATGGGAATATACACTTCTTCATGTAATTGGGTCCCAAGCCATTTAAGGGCTTTAAAGCCAATTACCAGCATCCTGAATTCAGCCCAGAAGTGATAAGCAGCCAATGAAGTTTAAAAAAAAAAAAGAAAATGGCAAGATATTCACAAACATGCTAAAAGTTAAAGGGGAATGAATAGGATGTCCGTCCAACATTTCTTTCCTGACAGAGGTCATCCCTTAGGCTGACCAACGCTGTTTCAGTGCCCAAACCAGTTCTCTTTTGAAATAGGTCTAAGAAACACAACAATATTCAGCAACCTTTCCTAAAAACAAAAGGGACTTGCATGTCACAAATAAAACTGAGCAGGGTGCCAAGTTGATTAAGGCTTTAAATGTCAGCAACAAAACATTGAAAATTGCTTGACAGTGCCGATTTTTCAACACTTGTGCAATATGCATAAAGCTGGGTGTCCCACTCAGCATCCTAGTAGCTGCAATTTGCACTAACTGCGGTTTCCAAACCAGATGCAAAGTTAGCTCTGCATACAACAATTAGAGCAGTCTAATTGTGAGGTCACCCAAGTTTGGACTACGGTGGCAAGGCAGTGCTTGTCCAGGAATGGGTCATGACTGGGGCACCACCTGAGGTTGGAAGTGGGCTACTAAGGCATGGATCACACCCATGAGTGCCAGGTTCATGACCCTCATTTATTTATTTATATTTTTGGGAAATGGCAGGCACTTCCTTCACCCATGGAGTAGCTTTTCTGAAATTGGAGGGGGGCGGGAGGGTGCTCAAGTATACTGGGGGGGGGGAGATTGAGGGAGATGGACTTGGATAGAGATAGGGAGAGAGATGTGTGTGGTTGTGTATTTGTGAAGTGTGTGTATGTGTGTGACAGAGATTCATGTGTGCCTGTGTTCTCTATGTGTGCAGTGAGTGTGTGTTCTCTTTTTGGGCAAGAAAAAGTGTATGGTGTGATCACTTCGCATGTTTTTCTTAGTACTTAGCAATATTCCCTGCTGTTATTAAACAACAGCAGCACTATGTGTGTCATCAATATTGTGTGATTTTCACAGCTAGGACCAGCAGGTTGTAGGTGACTTCCACTGGCAAGCATGAGATTGTTGGGTGGACACAGGGGGAAGCAGTAACAATGACACTCTCTCTAATTTTGTGTTGTACTATGTCCCACTCCCCATGGCAGCCATGTGTTATGCCAGGCCTCTTTAGCAGACATTAAAATCACTTCTTTAATTCAAAATATACCAGCTGATCCAGTTGACTACCCTTGCACCGAGGCCACCTGGGCTGTCCTGGTCCATCACAGTTTCTGCTGCTAAGAAGAGGCAACAGCCTACACAAGATGGAGGCAAGTAGACCTGATGCTCAGGAGTTAACCGCACGGAGGTAAGGTCAGGACCTTGGACAGGAACAGAGATACCAATTCAGAGTTCAGTAGCTAGAGGGCAGGACCATAGTTAGCAATCCTGCAGCTGAGACAGAACCAAGTTGTTTGAGCACTGCCTTGGAGCAACTAGCAGAACTTTATAGTTTGAGCTATGGAGTCAAAACTAAAACTCTACTCTTGGAATGCTTCAAATGGCCAGTTAAAAGGCTGGTGCCTTTTTATGTAGTTGTTGGATACTTCTAGGCAGTGGGGTTTCAAGTTGCAAGGACCTCTTGGGACTTCTCTGGTCTTCTGAGGATTTTGAAGTCAAGTCATTGGAGTTCAGTGGCAGAGAGCTTTGGGGAGGGGGGCATACCTCTGGTACCAGTGGGCCCATTTAAAAGGATCAGAAGGTGAATCTGATTCCATCTTGGAGCTATTTCTAAATTACATCCTCATTTGGTGATCATAATCCACACAAACAGAAAAACATTTCCCTAGTTATGTTAATATATATTCATTGTGAATGAGATATGAATGAACCTGATTTAAGGGATTTCTAAAGTATGGAACGATAATTTAAAATAAGTGATAATAGAAAATCCTTTTGTGGATTGTTGTCCATGTGGCTTTATAGTGACACATTTAGGTGATGATTTTATGTGTTACATCAGGGCCTCATAGTAATACAAAAAGGGATAATGAAAATGTTTATGATATGTTCCAGGGATATGGGTTCTGTTTCATATTGTGTTACATTAACAGAACAAATAATTGGATGTGTGGGTTGGTGAGATTGAAATGTTTATTTACTATCTAGTTGTCCTGGCAATAGTGTTCGCCATCTTATTTAAATTAATGTCTAATAGAGATGCACTGTAGATTTTATGTAGGTACACATATAACTGATGGTTCATTTAAGGAGTGCATCCACTAAATATGTTTTTGCTATCCAGCCAAGCTAACGGCTGTGTAACTGTTGAGCATAAAACTGTAATATCTATATTTCCCAGCTTGCAGTAATGTTTCTGAAGTCTGGGATAACTGATGCTAATCTCCAGTTTGTTTTGTGGCTTTCCAAAAATTAACTTGAAACAAAATAAAATGTGATGTAAATCCATTCATTTTAAAATGTGTAATCGAAAGCAATAGGCAACATCTAGTCTATATAGCAAGCTACTCAATGGAACTTAAAAAGCCAAACAAGATCCCTGGTATGAAAGAATATGAACATTCAAATACATCATCTGTTAATTGCATTCTTGGTCTCAGAATTTCCCACTTTGGTGCTTATTGTAACTTCAGCTTATCCTCTTGAACTGACTGTAGAGTATTTGAAAACATTTTAAATAGGACTGCAAGCTTTAATCAATGCGATTAATCAAGTGAAGCTTTAATAGCAGATTAAAATTTGGCGTCCGATTAATTGGTAGGATTGACAATGAGTAAAGACTCTGGAATTTAGATCCCTTAAAGGACCTGCCACTGTGTAGGGCACATAAATTTGCTGTCTCCCTTTTCTCTGCACCAGAACAGATGAAACAGAAATGTAAATGGTTGCTCTGTTCCAATTTGTCTCCAAAATTGGCAAAAACATTTAAAGGAGAGGATGCTAGTATACTTTTGGAGGATTTACTTTAGACTAAGTTCGTAAGATAAAAATCTTGCCTGATAGTAGACAACAGTATTTCACCCACTGGTACGTGCAAAGTCTGATGTCTGGGTGGCCAAAAAGAGAGAGAAAATATTTTGCTATTTTAAGGTGAAACTGTCTCTTCTGTACCTTTTATCTTCTAAGTCTTCTAAGCCAATTTGATTTTTCCTACCCTGCTCTTACCCTGGAATGTTCACAGTGCCCAACACTTCCTGCCTGGTATTTCCTAGAACGAGTTAAGATGGGAGTATCAGGGACAAATATTCTGACCGCTGTAGATTCATAGGGACGAAAGTCATAATCGGTTCCCAGTTTCTCAAAATCCCAAGTCCAGTGTGAATCAGAATACACTTGCAGTTAATGTGCAAATTGGAGCATTTTGTTTCAACTCAGTAGATCTGTCATAAGGTCATCTTACAGTTATTTAATTGTTCCCAAATTAAATGGCAGCTGCAGTAATATGCATATGTCTCTGCTGAGAGGTGGTTTCCCTCAAGAAGCAGGGAAACAGTTGAATGCTAAGATGCAAATGCTTTGTTTTTGATGTGAACCTTTAGAAAGTACTCTCACCAATCACCCTTGCTGTGAGCCCACATTTTATTTATTTCCTGCCAGTTCTTCAACCAAACAACCCAGCGCTGCTAACAAGGGAAAGTTAAAATAACAAGTGAGTCAAAATAGGGCATTAGAAAGGATTTTGCTCTTCTTCTTTCTCTTTGTGGCTGGTTGATAACTGAGTGTAAGACAGGACAGGCTGAGTAGCAATCAGGTAGGCCATTTGAATGATTCTTGTTTCCTTGCCATCTCCTGCTTTCCAAATTGTTGCTTTTTGTACGATATAACTCATTGGGTATATATATCTGTGAAGCTTGAAAGATAAATGGTTACTTCAGCTTAACAGCTTTTTGCTTTTGCTCTGAATGGTTCCTTTTGTTTTGCATAGACCTTCACCTTTAAGGGCAAGGAGGCAGCTTTCTTTAATGATGGAAATAACACATCCAGGGGATTTCCTCCCATTCCCCTTTTAACAGAACCCTCCCCAGCCAATCTGACCTAGCACCTAGCAATGTTCTTGGCTTTGGCCAGCAACAGCTTGGGAACCCAGGTCTGCTTCTGAACCCAGATGGCAGTGCGTTGCCATATGTCAAGAACATATGCTGTCCTGATTCTTTTTTAAAAAAAAATAACGTCCATTCTTCCATCCACACAAATGGATCTTAACCCATTGTGTAGCAAGAAATCTCTTCACTGCCAATCCTATTCATTCTCTACAGACATGCTTCTGCTGGAGCAATATGATTGAGAGTGTAATTATAGGTGTTGCACCAAAGTTTTTAGCAAGCTTTCCATTTCAAAATCCTCGTCAGGCTTTTATTGGCTTTGATGTTGCTGAGAGAAGACGTTTGTCATCATTAACAAATTTGACAATATGGTAGCAATTCTGAGTTCTTGATCAGGAGAGGAATACAGACTTGTATTTCCAAGCACAATCTATTCACTTGTACAACTGTTTCTGTTTTATATGAGTGAGCCTTTCGTAGAGGCATGGCTGTTAAGGATTGGGTTTGTTTTATCCTCTTCTTTATTAATTGCTTCAGCCACAGCAATGGCACAGACCAAGACAAACAGAAGAGTAAAATAAAGACTGCCTGTCTATCTTTTCTATTTTTCCTGCTTACCTAGGACACTTAAGTTAGTCAGTGCTTTTGAACATCAAAACATTTTGATGCCTTTGATATGCACAGACAGGATAAAGAATTGATGTTGGGGACTTTTTAATTTTTCGTGCTAAGGGCCCTACTGATAGGCCAAGGAAGTACATAACTGTCCCCAAAAATAATTCCAGATCACCCTTTTCTCTCAAAATAAAGGACAAGTTTTTTTAAAAAAAGAAGAAGAAAGAAACATTCTTTTTCCATCAGCAGTCCTTCCCCCCTCCCTCTTTGATAGTCATGAATTGAATGCTGAGGTGTTGAAATTTATGACTGAGATCCAAAGGAACATTTAGCTTGCTACTAGCTCTGTGCTCCCTAAAGGGCTTTGAGTTTGTGTTTCTTGAATGATAGACTACCATGACACTAGGCAAGTCTGAAATTGAAGGACCTTCTGAAAGTAGTTTGGGCATCCAAACTTGGGGTGCATCCAGTGCTATTTTTGTAGCAAAAAAAGGTGCTGGAACTCAGAATGAACACCTCCTTCATTCTCTTAGAATGGTGCCCACCTGAGAGGTGCCGGAACTGAGTTCCTGTGAGTTCTCCTTGAAAAAAAGCCCTGGGTGCATCCAATGCTGCTGTTCTGCTTGCACAATGGAACTTTTCCCCCATCTGTATTTCCACACAATATCTGCTCCAGAGTTGAGGGACCTTCTGGAACAGATTTTGGGAGTTTGCAGGGGGAGGACGAGTAGCTTTGTTGCAAAAGTGGAACATCACTTGTGCACCACTAGGTATGCCTGAAGAAGCTATTTAATTTATAGCCATTTACTTCAGTAGTTCACTACAATGGGTCATGATTAATATATTTTATTTAAAAAAAAAAAAATTCAACCACTTTGCCACCTCAGCATTCAAACTGTCCTAAGAGAAAAGCCATAACAGAATGAAAACAGCATCAGATGCACAGTAATAAGTATATTTTCAAATTATTGTGTGGCAGAACTCCCATACTACCAAAGATTGTCTAAGCAAAAATATATTATAATTCACACTAGGAACTACATATTCATTTATTTTCTTCTCTCTTTGTTATTAATAGCTGTACTACATATAAACTAGTAGTGCATTGGACATCATGGGTCATCGGTGGCAAGGTTTTTAATATTTCAGGACAGATCAATACCAATGCAAATAAAAGAATGTTGTGTCAGGTCTGATTTCTTAGGGAATTCAATGAGGCCATGTCCGTTCTTGACAGCCAAACTCTGGCTCTGCAATTCAATACAAATAAAAGGCACTGGTATTATCACTGCTTTTTAATGGATCCACTTCAGAGAAAACTGGAAGTATTCCCCAAAGAATACCAGTCTATGAGAATCAGATTTACAGGCCTGCCGTTTTAACATGGACATAAAGAAACTTGATTACTGAAAAACAAAATTAATCTCAATGTTTCTTTTGTTGTGTGTGTATTTGTGTAGAGTGGACAATTTATTTTGCAATTCACTGTTAGTTGTTTTAAGCCAAGTATATTTCCCCCACACACCCCAAGCTATGTGCTAAAGAAAAAATACTGCCTGTCAGTAGAGCATAGCCATTGATTTCAGTGGAGCCAGAACTGCAGCCACAGAAACCCAATGGAACTCTCTAAAAGTGCAGGTTAAGAGAAGGGTTATTCTACATTGAATTATGTATATAAATCTTTTATATAACTGTGCTAAGCAAAGAAACATACAGACCATTTTCTTACTAGGTCTGGTCTAAGGGTATAACACTTACACATTGCTTTGAAAGCCATGAAAGCAGGGTTGTTTTTTTTTAAGAACTCCTAGTTCTTGCTGCATTCCATGTTTACTCAGTAAAGTTCATGCAACCATCCTGTTCCTAAATCAAAAGGAGAGACTTCTATCTCCAATTCTTGCAACAGATTGTTACAGGTAAACTGTCTTATTTATTTATTTTTTAATTAACTCACCCACTAAATTTGTAAATCACATTTCAAGGCAGTTTACCATCTAAACAACAAAAGTATTCAAATAGAATACGCAACTGTAGCCACAAGATAAATTAGAACTAAAAGGCATCAACAATGAACAATTTCTGGGGAAGAGGTTGAGAGGTTTCTAGCCTCATAGGCCAATCTAACCTCCAAATTGAAAACCAAAAGTTGTAGTGTAAATCCACCATGACAGGCAGAGCTGGGACCTCCAATTCTACTTTTTGTTGAGTTTGTTTCATTGGCTACTGGTACATCAAAAACATTGCTATTACTGCCATTGTTCCCATGCTTTCTATTAATCAGTAATCCAAAATCCTGAGCTTGCACTACAAAACTTGCACTGCATTTACAATAAAAGATCATGGGCCTAGATTCCATCTTTGTAAGACTTACCTTACTAGCTGGTATCTTTCCATAGGCAGAATTAAATTCCTTCAAATTAAATTCCATAGGCAGAATTTAAATTCCTTCAAATTAAAGGGCCAGTATTGTTTCTACCCTACTCAGCCATGAAGCTCCCTGGGTGACCTTGGGCCATTCACAGCCTCACAGCCTAAGCTATCTCACAGGGTCCTTGTAGGTATTTAAATGGATAGGGGGGAACAATTGAACCCCACCTTATGCTGTTTGGAGAAAAGGAAAGATAGCTCAGTTGGCTAGAGTGTGGTTGGTGTTGGACTAGATGATCCTCAGGTTCCCTTCCAACATTTCTATGATTCTGTGAAATGTAATAAATAAATTTAATATATAAATACAGAGCCCGTTGTATATTTGAATTTGGCTCTTCCTTAATGAAGATTACTAAGTGCTTATGACTGCCATCCTGTGTACATTTACCAGCAAATAAGCCATATTGAACTCAGTGAGCCTTGCTTCCTAGTAGGCATGTATATGATTGCACTGCCAATTGCAGAATGCTGCTTGATGTCATGCCTTGATGTGATATTTAAGGAAAGCACTTGTCCTCTTCATGGTAGATTTGATGTTGACCTTCTTATAAATTTGGGTGAGCTCTGAAACTTGTACACACAGTTGTACCTTCATGCATAATCCCTTTTCTTTGTGCTATATGGAACATATGTTTTGCAAAGCTCCGTCCACCACCCAGTTTTGCACATTTTCCTGTGATGATGTAATTTTCTTAGTGCAACGTTTTTGTCCTTACATCTGTGGAATTCTCCAGTATAGCCATTTGGGCTTTGACTGTCCCAGTAACTCATATTTTGCTTTTTGCTGCTGATAGAACTTAGGCATCATCGGTTTCTGTTGTTCCTGTGATTAAATGCCTGACTAGTCATAAGAGTGATATAAACGTTATAAAAGTTTTATGCTTTCTCTGACCTTAATCTATTGCTGCTGAAATACTTGTATACTCATTCAGTGTTCCCTTGCAGAACAGCAAATATGGGATTTCTCTGGGAAGTTTTAGCCACAGTCAGTTGTTAGTTCTGGATAACATTCTGGCAGCTAATGTCCTCCAAAGCAGGAAGGGAAGGGTAGTCCTGTAATTCACACAGAAAACTCAGAATATAACTTGAAGGGGTTAAATTCTAAAAGCCAGCCAGGGAACAGATACCCTGTTATTTGCTTAACAAGGTTTTTTGTGTGTGCATATTTCTTTCACAGAGTGTTCTGAGTTCATTTCAAATAATTCTTTCAGCTGCTTCCTGGACTTCCTGTCATGCAAGTGGATAAAACAATATGACTTGCTAGGTGGGGGAAGAAACCTCAGATAAATTACATAGTAAAGCTATATATGCTATACTTTGGGCTCATGTCCTGGTCCAGTGTTGTGCTGATTCCAGTATTACTTCTGTAGGCTTGAGAAGGTAGAAGACAGGTGATGCCATAGAATTCTAGGCTAAGTAGCAGCTGAACATCTTGCAGTAGTTAATACTGTAGTTAGGTCTGTCAGCAAAACCAGATATGTAAAGACTTAATCTAACCATAATGGTTGTAAAAAGAAATATCATAGTATGTTTTTAAATTAGACATTTTCTCTGGAAATAAAAAGTGGAGATATAGGCAAGTGCCTTGTGCACATGTGAAGATTCTTCTAGAAAAAGGATTTTTTTCTAAAGTTGCTTTCTTTTCTTCCCAGCAATAGAACAAGCTTATTTTTCTGGAGTAAATTCAGCCTCTGGTTCTATTCTCATGTTGTACATAGGCAGTAGATCTGCCCTTAGCAGTCCAGGATGCTTAAAAGTACACAAATCTCCTTCTATTCAGATATTATCAGATAGGAGCTTTTTGGGTTAACGATACAAGACCACAAGAGGCAAATCAGATTTGACCTTACATGAACTATCGGTCTGTACTGTAGGAACAGCAATATTACTGTATGCGGTTTTGGTTTGGGAGGCGCTCACACACCAACAGCAACTTATATCTGTTCACATAATGGTTTATTCTGCCCTTTGTCCTCTGTACATCTGTGACTTTTCCAAGACAATTGGCAAAGTGTTGTTAAGAACAGATGTTAAGAAATTGTTCATCTGTTATCTGTAAACCCCACTAGTCAGTGCTTTCAGGAGTGTTTCATCTAGGGGTTTGAACTATTTTCTGGGAACAGAGATACACATAATTTAAAACAATGAGCCTTGTTTGATTGATGAATAGTTAGCCTTTGATTACGAGTGTGCTTTAAAAATTGGATATGGCAAGGAGTCAGGCACACGGTCATTTATACAACATTCCTGAAAACAAATGCTGTGTTTGTGGAAGGAAAGAACGATAAATAAGTGGTAGAGCTGTTGGGAAAAGGAGAACTCTACCTAGTTACTATTAGCCATAGAAAGATTTTAATATGTTTCTCCCAGTCATTGAAATCATGGTCCTCCCTACAATCTGAAAACAAAGCACAATGCTAAACGGATATGTAAAGTTTTATTTTTGGCATACATCTCCATGGATGTTAAATGTGGATGGCAGCAGGTTACCACAATTCACAGTATCTTTTAAAATAGGGTATTTCTTTCAACTTCTTTCCTGTTGAATATCTATTTGACTGTAATTTAAGCATGTGATAATTTTCACAGAACATTTTCCTAGTTCACCTAGTCCTAATATCCCATTTCAGGTCATAGCTCTATTGGGCCTGGGGATGCAAATGCTTGGATGATCTATTGCCAGTCATTCATATCCAGCTTCAAGCAAAAGTTGAATTAAACATTTTTATCTTGTTCCTTAAGCATCTTAGCTAGTGCTCATTTATGGCTCTTCCCTATCCTGATCTGTTTAGAGTGTTTTCATTTGACTTTAAAATATCTGGCTGTTGATTTCATGTCCAGTTGCATAGCTCCTTTATTTTGGGAACAGCAGAAAACAAAAACAGAAACCCTTCTTTGTTCTCTATTTGCTATGCTGGAAGCTTCAATACCCACTTTCAGTACTGTCAGACTCGGAGTGGCTGACCTAATATTCTCTGCCTGCCAGTAGCCTCAAGGGACTGTTCTATCAGCCCAGGAATGCCAGGGCAGTGGGATCTTCCTCCTGGCCTAGATGCCTTGTGCTTTTTAGCCAGAGAGACAGTGGCTGAGTGCCACAGGGATTTCCCTTTTACTTGGAACTGCAAAGTAGGAAGCCGCAGCAAGTCATAATAGAACTGAAGCTCAACAGATAAGCAGCAGCTACTCTTACGGCAATGAAGACAGTTCAGATGAGGCACAGCCAATGGACTAATGGTGTACTTTTCTACTAGTAGAAAACTTGATCCTCACTGGATAAAACTAGTACAATTTCCTTAAAGAAATTCTAGTTACTGTAGTTTTTCGCTTACAAATTCAGTTCTCCTTCTTCCCCTCATCCTTTTAATTCCCGACAACAACCCTGTGAGGTAAGCTAGGCTAAGAGCCAGTGAGTGTCCCAAAGATACCCAGTAAGCTTCATGGCCAAGAGAGGATTCAGATCTTCGTTTCCCAGGTCCTGGTTCAACACTCTAACCACTACACCACACTGACAAACATTGTATGAAGCCAGAAGCCAGCTAATAATTGACTACAGAGTATTATTGAGATTGTAGTTGTTATTATGCACAATCGTTTCAAAGTTCTGTCTGCCTGCACTTCAAATATTTAAAAACTAAATTGCTAAACACCATACAAAAAATAAAACCATCATTTTTGTTGCCAAAGTGTATCATATTCAGGAAAGAGGAAAACAATAAAAGATACAATTAATTTACTCCATGTTAAGGTTCCCCAGTGGGGCCCATTTACAGAATCTCTTAATACACACCATTTACAAACTTGAAATGGTTCTGCAAACACAATCTGGGTAAAAGCTATGTTTTCCTCTCACTTTTAATGTTAATGTGAACATAATTGTAGGCCAACTTCCCAGAGCAAATACAGTGGTACCTCAGGTTAAGAACTTAATTCGTTCTAGAGGTCCGTTCTTAACCTGAAACTGTTCTTAACCTGAGGTGCCACTTTAGCTAATGGGGCCTCCCACTGCCGCCGTGTGATTTCTGTTCTCATCCTGAAGCAAAATGCTTAACCAGAGGTACTATTTCTGGGTTAGCGGCGTCTGTAACCTGAAGCGTCTGTAAGCTGAAGCATCTGTAACCTGAGGTACCACTGTAACAACTTAATGTGGAGTAGTTACTCAGGAGAAAGGGCTAAATTCTGCATACTACAACAGTCCCAGTCTTGGTCAAAGCCCTAGCACCTATTATTTTTAAAGGAAAATGGCACATTCAGGACATACACACATTTAACATATTTAATCTATGAGTACAGATGAAGCTGATGGTGATTATTCTAGGTGTGTGAATCCAGAAATATAGGCTATAATTTACAGGAGTTTGGAGTTGTTGTTGGAGCCGGGATGACATATTATGTAGGTGAGGCACTAGGGCATTGGGGGTAAAAATTATGGTAATTTTTGCAGATTTGTTCAGTGAGGGGTCTTAAAAATAGGTTTTGGGGTGTGAGGAATTCAAATCCACTATTGCTTTTGTGATTAGACAGCATTTAGCTTGGTAAATCTACATTTGATTAAAAAGCATATAAACTGCTCTCAGAAAACCTTTTTTTATTTTATCTTCTGAAAATGTCAAGTAATGCTATTAAAAATTTAGTTTCTCTGTATAAAGCGTATCCTACTAAGCATACAACATCACCTTGTAATCATAAAACATTAGAAAGTAATGACATCAGTTAATAAGAAATTTAAACAACAAGTTTCATGAAGTCTTGCTTTGATTCATTCTTGGACATCAGCCACTAACTTGCTTCTTGGGTACTGGGGACATGGTTTGGATATTATGCCACAAAAAATACAACATAAGCATATGCTATTGAGTTTTGTGTGTACAGGCAACTTTTAAATTTAGTAGTGGAAGAAAACTAAAAAAATTCCCACTTTGCATTTCCACAGCTGAATTAACTATGTGTTCCTTAGCATTTTTGCTATGGCTAACATTCTTTGCACATTAACATGGGAGTAAGCCTCATTTGTCACAGTGTGACTTGCCACTTTAGAGAGTCTGCATGTACAGAGTTGTGTGTCCATGTGTCCCAAGTACCAAAGTGAATTAACCTATTCAAACACTGTACCATTAGTTTCTGAGCCCTATTTCACCTGCTACCCCACTTAAAAAAATAAATAGTTCGTTTTGCCTCAGATGTACAACCAGAACTGCATGAAAATATCTTTGTACAGTGCTCATGAATAGTATACTGTATATTTAATATATCATTTTAACATTATTGATTTAGGTTATGGAGAGTCATCTTGTCTCCCTCACACACACAATATTTAGTGATTTAGCATCTGTTGAGCATAAGAAAGAATTAATTACAAACAGGCAATATTTGTTGCCTTATAGCTTCCACGATGGACAGAATATTAATTGCAGAAATGTATTTGCTATTTTGTATGCTGTGCTTCTTGTCACAAAATATCTTGGGTATTTTGACAAATATGGCAACTTCATAAACTGTTTTCTTACTAAAATCTAATGGCATTACAAAATTACTGAGTTACTCTCTGAAAACAACAACAACCCTCAACTTTTTAAGCAGAAGTTGTCAGCTTGCCAATTAAAGTCTAGGAAGAGTCTCCTTCGAGAGGCACTACCAAACAAATACAGATTGTATGAGTTGGTTTGTCAAGAAGTACATACTTTAATTAGTATGGGATATATTTTGATTTTTTCAAGGCCTTTCCTTTTCTGACCTATGCTATTCTTAATATTATAATTAGAAAATGGTGTTTTATACTGGTCATCCATCCATTATATAAGTCATTTGAATTTGGATTGCAAAACTATACATAGTTGAATTTGATTACCAAATGGTTATGGCTGTTTGATACTATTAACTGTATTAGTGTATTTATGATTTCACATACTGTCACCTCTCATTCCAGTAGTGACCTTTGGGCCAAATTTTTATATAACAACAAACCATGCATGTGCAATTGTGAGCACACAGATCCTTGGTTTGAGAATGAACTATGCTTTATGCATTAAGGAGGTAGGAAGAGAAGCAGGGAACTGAACGCCCAGGCTTTGCACCCGTTTCTGTTCATAACAACCTTTGTACCAGCCTTTTCTATAGTATATAGAATATTTGGGGCTCACTGCAAGTCTTCTTTTGTTTGCATAGAATGATGATCAAATATGTGCTTTTTTGCTAGCTGCTAATTATGTGGTAGTGTTCCCAAAGACAGATTTTCCCAGCTGTAACGGAGGTTGGGGATAGGTGGATCTAGACCATGGGTAGGCAAACTAAGGCCCAGGGGCTGGATGCGGCCCAATTGCCTTCTAAATCCGGCCCGCAGACGGTCCGGGAATCTGCGTGTTTTTACATGAGTAGAATGTGTCCTTTTATTTAAAATGCATTTCTGGGTTATTTATGGGGCATAGGAATTTGTTCATCCCCCCCCCCAATCTACTCCGGCCCCCCACAAAGTCTGCTGGAAAAGATTGCTGATCCTTGATCTAGACATTGCAGATATTGTCTTCAACTGCAGTTCTCCAATTAAAGGGGGGGGGGGGAGCCATTCCAGTATAAGGTTTATGATGGCTTCAAAGGCAGAGGCAAATCTTCTACCAAAGGGAAAATATTGGTGTTACTTATATCACTTGGAATTGGTTATATCTTTGTTTATATTTCCTTGAAAATGTAGTGCATACTAGAAATTATTATTTAAAATTGTTAGCAAAGTTTAGTTGATGTCTTCATTTGAAGAATTCCGTTTAATGCAATCGTAGCAAAAAATTTCAAAGTCAAAGGTATGTTCAGCTTCTTGTTTGAACCATTTACCTATTTATATGTTGCTATTCGACCATGGATTACAGGCATATACAGTGGTACCTCTGGTTACAAAATTAATTCATTCCAAAGGTCCGTTCTTAACTTGAAACCATTCTTAGCCTGAGGTACCACTTTAGCTAACGGGGCCTCCTGCTGCCACTATGTGACTTCTGTTCTCATCCTGAGGTAAACTTCTTAACCCAAGGTACTACTTCCAGGTTAGTGGAGTCTGTAACCCGAAGTGTTTGTAACCCGAGGTGTTTGTAACCCGAGGTACCACTGTACAACACTGAAGTCACCATAGCTGCCTTTATATCTCCCTGTGCCCCTTTCCCCTGCTGGCTCATTCGTTTGTTACTTTGGTTTAGCAACTTCAGGCTTTCATGTGAAAATGAGAGTCTTGGACCAAAGTAAAAATATCTGTGGTTTCTTCAACTTGGCTATCTTATGCTAGTTCAGACTCCCAAGACTGTAAAACTAAGGTGACTGTCATGATTTAATTTGCAATCCAATTGTACTGTTTGGTCAGCTCTAGAAGAAGATATTTAAAACGTTTCTAGGCTGCTTTACTTTACAATTGCACATTAAAACAGGAAACCACAGTAATGCCTTGCATTTATAAAATGTAGCAAAGCATCTAAAAGCTCCTATTTATGGAACAACACACAGAATTTTTTTTTTTAAAGCCCAGATATTCTAGACAGGCAGTAATAGTTCTGAACCAATGTATAAACTCAGTACAGAACTGGTTGTGGCTTAACAAATGGAAGCTTCCTTCAGACAAGGCAGAAGTGCTCCTGCCAGGGGTCCAATCTGTTTTGCATGAGGCTGCATTTTCTTTGAATAATAGGGTTGCTTCTATAGAAAGAAGATGTTGCTGGAGTGATATATGCCTTACAGTGCAATCCTAAGCATGTCTCTTCAAAAGTAAATTTCATTGAGTTCACTGGGTTCATTCTAAGGGACAGAGCAATACAACCACCACCACCACCCCTTGTGCCATGATAAGGTTGGGGTTGGATTGAAATTGTGGCTAGACAAAAGTGCTTGGCATTTTTGTGTGGAATTTGTTTGTTTGTTTAATTTGGTATATGCCCCATAAAGCGAGCTCTCAAGGCAATTTATTTCTGAGGGTTGTTCCACTCTATAACTGACTATTGGTCTCCAGTATAATTCTCGATAGTTTTACATGCACCAGTAAGTTTTGACAAAACAATGCGGCTTCTTTACATGAATTATTACATGACATCTCTCATGAAATGCTACTGCTTGCTATGTATTTGGACCGCCTCTCCCCACCTGAGGCCCCTCTTTGTGTGCCTCCTCCATGAAAGGTCTGGAGGGTGGCAACACGACAACAAGCCTTTTTTGTGGAATGCTCTCGCTGGGGAGGCTCACCTGCCCCCTTCATTACATATGTTTAGGTACCAGGCAAAAACATTCCTCTTCTCCTTGGCCTTTGGCTAATTAAACAATCCATAGCTTTTTAAACTGGGGAGGCAGGTTATTGTTTGTTATAATGTTATGTATTCTGGGGGTTTTGTATTGAAAACTGCCCTATGATTTTTGGATGAAGGGTGGTATAGAAATTGTAATAATTATTTTAATAAATAATAATAATAATATACCAAAGTGACTTTCTGCTAGTCTCAAATACAAGCAGAATCCAAAATTGTTCTGATGGTACCTAGTGCTAAGTTAACTTGGTTAGGTAGAAAGTGTGGGAAGCTTTAAGGTTTCACAGATTTTAATACTCCCTTTAGTTCAGGCAAGAAGTACAGTGGTACCTCTAGTTGCGGACATGATCCATTCCGGGATGCCGTTCGCACCCTGAAAAGTCTGCAACTAGAGCGGTGCCTCTGCGCATGTGCAAAGCACGCTGAACACTTCTACACATGCACAAAGTGTGCAGAACACCTCTGTGCGCATGCTGCAAAACCCAGAAGTATACACTTCCGGGTTTGCCGTGTTTGCAACCCAAAAATTTGCAAAATGAAGTGAACACAACAAGAGGTATGACTGTATATGCAGATACACCTAAGTAACCCTGCCTCTAGTCATAGAATCATAATATTAGTTTATGATTTTTCTAAGATCTTTGTAGTTTTCTTGGTTATCCAGAATGAATGTAAGTGTGCATTTCTCAGAGTGCATACTAAATGGCAACCAGCTTTTACATCATGGTGTATTTAAGCTCGACAGCAACACCGACTTTACTAGATGATTAACCAATTTATTGCGGCAGTGTGGTATTTATACCACCGATTAAGTGAAGTCTGCCAGTACAGTTAAAAGAAATTAGAGACACCATCATTGCTAAATCACTTTACCATTCAAAGACAAACCATAAACATATGCATTCATTTAATTATAATGGTGCAAATTATAAAGAGAAAATGTAATGCTGAGAGCAGTGGGTTTTATGTCATCATAATAATGGCATGTATTTATCTTGGTTTGGCAAGTTAGTCCTTTGTTTAATAGTTGGCTTTGCCTAAATAGAATGTGGTTTGCTAAAACCCACAATAACCCCTGCCCCCTCCCCTGTGTTGTTGCACAAATGCTGAGCAATAATCATGTGGTATAAATGATTAATGTAGGCATGGGTTAGCAAGTATCATTGAGGTTTAAAGAGTGTTTTCTCTTTTTTTTCATTCTTTCGTTGGCCAAGGGACATACCGTGATTAAATGGTGACCTTTAGATAGCACAAGGAAGTTGCTCCCCGTTCCGTAAAGTACACTTGCATGTATGGCTTGATTCTAATCTCCTGAAATTATGCACCTTCACTCCCCCTTTCTTCATTTGTCTGTCCTAAAAACATGCTGATGTTGTTTGAATGATTATTTAAGTGCATCAACAGTTAGGTCACAATCTATCATGAAGTCGTCCTGAGCAAGACATTAAAATAAATAGGTGCTGCACAAGAACTCGTTTGGGGCTTGGGTATAAATATCCCAGCACAAAGTACAGGTATATCAGTTAACAAGTGGAAACGTGTGTAAATAGCTGCTTTCCAGTTTAGACTAAATGGGACAACCTAATAAGAATAAACAAAACCACAATTAATGCATGTGTGTGTTCTGTACAAATGACACAAGATGCATATATTTTGTAACTGGGTATCTGTGATTTCAGCAAGGATGAGCGGATCAAAGTGGGGATTCATAGGACTGGGCGATTAACAGCAGAGACTGCATTTTTCACTGTATCACCAGTAGTTTTTGGTAGCTGAGAGGTGACAAAGAATAGGCATTCTCAGTATTTGGCCATAGATTATTGGTCTCAATTTCTGTTTGGTTATTTCCCACTTTGACTACTTACTAGCACCATCAAAACTTTATTTATTCTGCCAGACCTTTGTGGTGTAAGACTTTTTCTACTTACATTCCTTCTATTTCCTTTAGATTCCATTTTATTATCACTTTTTGGTATGTTTTTATTGGCATATTAAGTGGCTTGTTGATATATTTTCTGCTGTTCTAGTTATATATTTGGGTGCCACCCTGGGCTCCCTTTAGGAAGAAGGACAGTGCACAAATGCCTTGAACTAAATAAAATAAACAGTATAAACCCAAGTCTTGTATTTAGTGGCTGATATTCTTGAATACCAGTAAACATATTTATACTTTAGGAATGCAAAATATAAAGCCATTTTACATGCATCGTAACAATTTGTACACTAACATGCCTATATGTTTGATTTACGGTACAGATGTTAAGACACAATAGTTGAGGAGTGTGATTTCCTTTCAGCAAGTTAGAATCATAGAATCATAGAGTTGGAAGGGATCCCAAGGGTCATCTAGTCCAACCCCTGCAATGCAGGAATCTCAGCAAGAGCATCTACGACAGATGGCCGTTCAACCTCTGCTTAAAAACCTCCAAGGAAGGAGAGTCCACAACCTCACGAGGGAGTCCGTTCCAGGGCTGAACAGCTCTCAGAAAGTTCTTCCTGATGTTTAGTCAGAACCTCCTTTCTTGTAACTTGTGAACGTCCTTAGCTTGTCAACATCCTTCGTTCTTGAAGTTCCATTGGACGTGGTAAAACTACGCTAGTCTAGACAGCCACTGTGGATTCCCCTGCAGATGCAAACTAGGTTGCCAGCTCCATCCTACCACTTCCATTTCTGTATCTAAATCTCCTGCTACCACGTTCAAAGCAGAAGGAACTGGTGCATGTTGGGTAGGTGGGTGGTCTGACATCTTTGTGTTTCAGAGTTGATGTATTAAAACACAGAGCCATATTGTAATAATTTTTTTGACACAGGAGTAAGAAAATCCAATGCTAAATGTGGTAAATGTTAAAAAAATTCAGACTTGGAAAGAGTTAAATGCATTACTTGGAACTTGATATATAAATTATGGCTAAAGCAGGATATGGGCTGGGGCACTTGATTATTCTTTTATCGATAAATAAGAGTGGCATACAGTTAATTTCAGCACTGTAATTGAGCAGTGCATTCTGGGAAGCTGAAAAGCACTGTAAGATGAGGAAATGTTTTAGAGACTAATCATGAGAAGAAAGAAGCCTTTCATAGCCCATATGATGCTGTTGTCAGAACTAAAGGCAGATAATGATTCCATAATAATGGCACATTGTGAATATTTAAGCTGGAAAGATTGGGACAAAATGAGCAGACATTGTTAGTCTGAAAAACTGAACAGTTGGGTCTTTGGGTTTCAGGAACTTGCAAAACTTACACGGAAACATTTTGCTCTAAAAAGTTTAAATATAAAGGCAGACAACATTTATCTGAGACTTATACCAAGAAAAGGGTGACACGTAAAGTTTGAACATGGCCTCTTAGTTTGTATTTTCCCATTCTGCGCGTGATAGTCATGAGCTTTAAACATTACACAGTGTCTTTAAAAATAAATAAATTAGTGTTAGCCATGATCTACAATATTGAATATACAATAGAGACTATCATATTGCAAATAAGTGGACTAATTTACATATATCCCCAAGGACGTCATGAATCCTATAAAGAACCCTACAGCTGGATTATAGATGTTGTCTTTGTTCTTCGTTAGTGTAGCTGAGCTTTCTTTCTTTAAACATAAGTTAAATATAGTTTCACGGCTTTTCATATGTTTGGGAATGTTACCAAGAACCTTGGCCTCTGCAACCTTACTTAATTTCAGAGCCAGTGGCAAAAATGTAGGGAAACATGCTGTTTTCGTAGGCAACAAACACATGCTGGTTTCAACTAGCATTGGATTTGTCCAGCCTGGTTCAGATTTGGACAGATACCCCACAGATTGAATTCCTTTAGATAACCTTTTTTCTGTTTAGAGGGCACAGCTTGGAAGTAGAGAGTAAAAAAAACCTCCCACTCAATATAATTGGGTTAATTCTGTGACAATAATTAGCTCCTTATGAAGTTTATATTTGCTCAAACATGTTTACATTTATTTTGTCCAATAGCATAAATAAACAGTTCCAGATCTTATTTTTCTTTTGTTTTGAACCCCACAAAAACAATGGAATTGCATTCCTAACTGCTAATCTTTGAGGATACTTAATTTTTCAAAATACATTGATCCAGTATTTACAGTAAATAAAAATACTTCAAAACTAAAGGATTCCTCCCATTTTGAACAGATTTTTCTATTTGCAAGTACCAGAAGTTTTACAGTAATATTAATTTTGGATGCACATGGTTTAAATCTCTGCTTACTGGGCTAGATCTTGTAGATTAATAATAAATATACTAATGTACACATTCAGTTTCAAAAAGATTGTGGCTTTAGCTGGTATAAATTTGGCACAAGATACGTGGTTTATTCAGCGACACATAAAGCAAGGTACCCTACTTCTCTTACAGTAGGCATATTGAAATAATGAATCACATTGCATTCACCAAATGCATTTTTTAAAAAAGTTGAGAGCTTCCTTTGGCTCAAGACATGGGCTAGGCCAGGTCTATATATCTTAACAGGCAAATTCGCCTTTTCCGGCATATATACAGGAGGCTCAATAGACCTCCTGGTTTTGCAGCCATAAAAATAGTCAGGTAAGTTATGCACCTGACAGGCCACCATACATGGTTTGATGTGGCAAGAGTTGTGCAGTTTTTGGCTAGGGGGAAGAGCAAACAATATTATATTTCTTGCTTTAAGATGAATACCTAGGTATTAACAAAGATCCTGCAAAAAATGAGGGAATTTCTCCTGAACACACCTACATTTTCACATAATATGAAACCAGGATTTAGTGTGAGGTGCACAAGCCACTGTGTGTCCTCTGCTCCACTTTCCTACTCTTGCATGGTTGAGAGGAGGACGTCGGAAACTTTTATTCTGTTTCCCTGAAACATGGCTTGTAGTCCGAATAGTGCATCATGTTTTAACACTAACTGTGGATAGATTTAAAACATGTCCGCTTCAAACCATTATTTATGAAGTTTTCTTCTGTAAGCTAACCATAGTTCTTGTAAACCATGACCCCCAGTTTGGATGAAACAGCAAGCCACAGTACAAACTTTTGAAGTCCTCCTTTCCAGCATGTAGGCGGAAGGCGTGGAGAGCACACAAGATTTGCTTCAGCTTGTGTTCATCACAATAAACAGTCATTTAGTACGGTATGCAAATGCAACCAATAGAACGGAAGGTATAGTGGGAACTCAGCCAATGTATGGAAAGGGAAATTGGGAGCAGAGGATAGATCTGCCTGATCTATCCTAATCATGATAATATACAAAATGAGGGGCCAGAAGAAGAACTGGCCTCTAAGTATGCTGCCAGTTATCTGTGCAGCTGGACATGACCAAAGATTTATAATTCAGAGATGCTAACAGATTAAAGCTGCAGCTTTTGTGATATTTTCTATACCAGTAGATTTACTTCTAAGAAAATATGACTAGACTGGTAAAATTTCACTAAACTTCTTTAAAAGTGTTTTTCTTTTGGGGGGGCAAAAGCTGCCCGCCCTTTTTTGAGTACATGTTGATTTTATAATAATTTTATAGGTTTAGTTTACATCAGGATGTTCAGATACTCCTGTGGTCTATTTGGCACAAATACCATATTTTATTGAATGCAAAAGGCTGTGCAACCTCTGAACAGAAAACAAAAATGCCCACTGAGGAATGGTTCCCCGGATGTGGTTCAAGAGGAACTGAATCCAAAAATGAACAGAGCCATGCTTCTTTTAAACTTGCACTCCTTAGCACTGCACAGAAACAGCTTGCCTGTTGCTGTGGGAAGGAGTCCTCCTGACAAGTAAATCGTCTGACGAGTAAACCTATCCTGCCACTTAACCAGAGCCCTTTCTCACACATTTTTCACGTGTCTCTTGCAATGTGGAATGAAAGCCCAGAAATACCACTGTGGGAACTTATTGGGACAAAGAGGGGTTGAGTAGAGAATAGGAAGAAAAAACATCCTGTGGGTAGAATGGTTGGATTAGTTCATGCCACGACATGCCCGCTTCACATCATTTATCACAGCTAGTAAAAAAAAGGGGGAAAGGTTTAGATAATTTGTTGGCCAGCTGTTTAGAATGTAGCAGTGAATTGCTCATTCTTATGCAGACTATTTTCCTTTACTTTTAAACCAGGTGTAATGGGTTTAAATGACTGCCTGAGGTCAATAATGACCTGGATGAGAGTGAATGAATTGATATCCAATTCAAATAACACACAATGAATGTTACTAGACTTGGGAAGCAGTATAAATGATTGATTGGGGTCGTATCACATCCTTCCCACAAGTGCAGGTTTGGTGTTTGGATCAAGCCCGTCTCTGGATTTAGTCAGTGGGAGCATATAATACTAATCTTGCCAGAACCCCACTGGTTAAAAATTCCCAGACCTGGGAATAGTGCTTCAACCTATTTGTAATTGGTTTGTGCTTCCCTTGAAGGCTCAGATTTGCGGTTTGGATGATCCAACGATGGGACCAGATATCTAGGTGGCAGGGGTTAGCGACATCTTTGTGTGGCTGAGGTTTGTGTGCCAACTCTGTTCATTCTGGATGTGCCAGATCTGGTGGTGGTAATGCCTTAGTTCCATGTTGTTTGATATGTAGAGCTGTCTCTGAAAAGTGTTCAGAAACTTCAGCTGGTTAAGTATGCTACAGCCACACTGGAGCCAGCTGTTAGAAACATACTACCTACCTGCCCCACCTACCACCATTAAAACATTTTCACCAGTCCATTTCTGGGCACAGTTGAAGGTGCTGATTAAAACCCTAAATAGCTGAGAATCAAGGTAGCTAAATAACTTCCTTCTCCCATACAAACCTGTCTGGTTTCCAGGAAACTCCTTATTTCTACCTTTCCAGTGTCTGTTACTTGCCTGAAATGTCGTTCTAGCCCCTTCATTAATGAACTTCTGCCAATAGCCAAAGAACTTTCTTTGTTTTAAAATGTCTTTACTTGCCTAAGATCCAGGACAATATGCCGCCTTTCGGAAATTCCACCCCAGACATCAATTCCATCATTGCAATCCCAGTAGTGTCTGGGAAAATCCGGACATATGGCAGACGGTTGCTCTGTTTTCTTGTTCTGTTATACTGGATTGGTTTTATATGCTCTTGTACTGTATTCTATGTATTGTTTTTAATTTAGTCTTCTGAGGATCTGTTTTTGTACTGTTGTAAGCCACCTTGATTTCTAATGTGGAAAGCTTAAGAATGAATCAACATTTTGAGAACACATTCAAGGTGCTAGGTCTTACCTCTTAAAACCCTATATAGGCTTGGTCTAGATTACCAGAGTGAATGCCATATGTGAGTGCCTTTTCCCATATGTACTACTTCGTGTGCTAAATGCAGCAATGTGTTTTTTTTGCAGGTGCTTCTTGTGTTGTTGGCATGATTGTTTAATAGAACTTTATTGACTCTTCCTGAGATTTGCTGAATCTTAAGAGCTTTGGCCGGCCAGGTGTGCCATTAAGACTTATTTTATTATAGTCTATTAATTTACTTTTGTCATCTGTGATGTCATATATCAATTTTCCCTGCTGGACTTTTATTGTTTTTTTTAATAAATACATTGTTCTTGATTTACTGCTTTTTTATTGTCTGCTTTGAGAATATTCTAGCTGAAGAGTGGATTACAAACCCTGTCATTTAAAAAAAAAAATGATGTAGATGCAGTCCCAGTGTCTTCAGAATTGGTTTGTTTTTGGCTTTAATGTAAAATTCCTGTTATGGAGCCTAACGTTGAATAAAGTGTGTAAACTGGAGAAAGGGTGGTCACCC
Source organism: Podarcis tiliguerta (assembly GCF_965153285.1). Classification (NCBI taxonomy): domain Eukaryota; kingdom Metazoa; phylum Chordata; class Lepidosauria; order Squamata; family Lacertidae; genus Podarcis; species Podarcis tiliguerta. Next base: position 58,928,516 of record NC_139539.1, read on the forward strand.
GAGGAGCAAAAAATACAATTTTTTAACCCTGTGAAATATTTCAGCATTTCTTTTTGAGGAAAAATAAAAGAGCAAAATCCTTCATATTGTAGGGGAAAGTTTCTTTTAAAACCTGTATGCCTAATGCTCTGAATGAAATGCCTGCTCAAGAGTCTAGGAAAGCTTCCTGGGAAGAGCAAAACAATCCAAGCCATATGTATTGGGCAGTTTGCCAATATGCCTAAGCCACCTGGCTATATGCGCAGCCAAGTATGCCGCTCTGACTAGCCAGCTTTAACCTTCAGGCAGCTTTCTTTTTTTTAGCTCTTAGAAAGCTCTAAAGACCTCCTCATTGCATCCCACATCTCCACTGCCAGTAGTTTGTGCACAGACAGGCTCTGTAGTTTATACTAGCCAGACAGCTCTCAGCACCCATTCTGAATGTGTTTCTTTTGTCTGGAGAGCAGTTCAGTCGTGTTGAACCAGGGCCATAATATGAGTGTGGGGATAGCAGACTGAAACCTTTACCCATATGCCACTGTGTTATTCCCAAGACTGTAGAGACTCCATTTTGTAAGTAAATCCTATCAAACATGTTTGTTTGCCTCTTTTACTATAGAACATTTGCATGCATGTTCTGCAAGTACTAAACTAGTTAGATGTAGCTTAGGTATTTATGCATGGATGCCTTATTGATGCTAACTTTTTGGCATTTATTTTTGAATTACACGGTGAGATACTTTAGGAGACCAATAAAGGGACTGAGAGAAAAATCCAGTTCAGCAATTATTTGATAAAATGCAGCTATGATTAATGTAGAAACAAGTAGGAGTAATAGTTATCGTTGTGTAGGAAGTTATATAATGCAACTCTGCAAAATAATTTGTAGGCTGTATCTTTCTAATCCCAGAAGCAGTGCCATGAAATAAGATCACTTTTACCCATTTTGTTGATGGGAAATGGAAGTTGAATGTTGGGAGCACACTTACCGGTATGTGTTGTCAAGTAGTAAATTTTTTGCTCATCTGGGATTTCCCCTGCATCTCCAAAGTCCAACTCATTCTTTCCCTAACAATAAACAAAATCTTAGGAGGATTTTCTATTTCCAAGGGTGTCTTAATTTATGGTCCTTAACTGTAAGACAAACAGAAATGGACCCATGCATGGAGTTCCACCCCAATAGCAGTAATCATCACATAAGTACCTACTGAATGAATGACTTTACAGGTTGTGCTTCCTTTTGCAAACAATTGCCCTTGTTAAGAACTGAGGCTTTTGAGGTGAGCAATTGACCACAAAAACTGGGCCTGACTTGCTTATGTGCCTTTAACAGCAGCTTGAGATGCTGAAATAATCAGCTGAAGCTTTTCACACTGTGGAGACAAGAATCATGACCTGCTAATATGCATGGATGAATCTGCTTTTAAAGGCACACCTAAAGAGGTTAGACAAAAAGTTAGCAACATTGCTTGAATTTGTGTTTTAGGATGAAAGCACCAATCAGTGTTTGCATGACACAGAACAACTGTGCAGTCCTTCCACCCTCTCACTAACGCCTGACTCACCCGTATGCTTTTACAATCATACCAAAGTAATTATGGTCCCCTCCTCTCTCATGAACGGGATGCAAGTGGCACTGTGGATTAAACCACAGAGCCTAGAGTTTGCCGATCAGAAGGTCGGCGGTTTGAATGCCTGCAACGGGGTAAGCTCCTGTTTCTCGGTGCCAGCTCCTGCCAACCCAGCAGTTTGAAAGCACGTGAAAGTGCAAGTAGATAAATAGGTACCGCTCCGGCGGGAAGGTAAACGGCGTTTCCGTGCGCTGCTCTGGTTCGCCAGAAGCGGCTTAGTCATGCTGGCCACATGACCCAGAAGCTGTACACCGGCTCCCTCGGCCAGTAAAGTGAGATGAGTGCCGCAACCCCAGAGTTGTCCGCAACTGGACCTAACGGTCAGGCGTCCCTTTACATTTGCCTTTTACCTCTCTTATGAGAAAAGACGGCACAAGGTTATTGGAGTCTTTCATATATATGTAGCTGGAAGTAGGTTGTCACTTTTTTATGGACAGAGAAGAGTCAGTGTATTTTAAGCCATATTCTCACATTTCTTGCATGAAGAGGGTAAGCATAGATACAGGAGCTGTGAGGCCCAATCTCCCAGAGGCACACAGCTTCTCCTGTTCCTGCCATCACCTTCTTTTCCATAATTTCTGCAGCAGGAAGATTTCTTTATACATTGGTGGTCCCTGCACGATGTAGGCCGCTTGGGTGATAAGCTTTCTAAATCATGTGGGGAGCCTGCATGCATAGATCAGGCTCCTAGTTCAGAAATTATGACAAACACGGCAACGGCGGAGGCAGAGGAGATGCAAAACTTTGGGGTGGGGTCAACTACATGGCCTCATAGCCTCTTTTGCTACACTTGCAGTGCTACCTCGAGTTACAAACGCGTCGGGTTACAAACTCCGCTAACCTCGAGTTGAGAACTTTGCCCCAGGATGAGAACGGAAATCGTATGCCGGCGGCGCAGCGGCAGCAAGAGGCCCCTTTGGTGAAAGCACACCTCTAGTTAAGAAGAGTTTCAGGTTAAGAACGGACCTCCGGAACGAATTAAGTTCGTAACTAGAGGTACCACTGTACTTCCTTTACATACGAAACATGTGAAGAGGGCTTTAATATCAGCACTTCTTGTTGTTGTTTAGTCATTTAGTCGTGTCTGACTCTTCGTGACCCCATGGATCAGAGCACGCCAGGCACTCCTGTCTTCCACTGCCTCCCGCAGTTTGGTCAAACCCATGCTGGTAGCTTGAGAACACTATCCAACCATCTCGTCCTCTGTTGTTCCCTTCTCCTTGTGCCCCCCATCTTTCCCAACATCGGTCTTTTCCAGGGAGTCTTCTCTTCTCATGAGGTGGCCAAAGTATTGGAGCCTCAGCACTAGAATATCAGCACTAGAATACTATAGATAACAGTTTCCTCATCATTGGGTCGCCACTGCTGGAGGAAACTCTGACTCTTGATTTCTGCACAGTAGTTCAATGAGCTTCTGTCCATTCAAAAGTGATAACTCAAGGTTAGTTGTCATGTCCTGCTGCAGGATTAATAAAGCATTTTGCAAGTAGACCCTAGCAAATAATTTTGTTTTGCCTCTGTCCTTTTGAAATAAATGCATACAGTTTTGATTTACTTGTCAACCTGCTAGGGATGCGTAGATTCCCTCTCTCTCCCTAATAAAAGGTGCATTTTGTCATAAACCAACAAATGTTAAATTTGTAAATCTCTTTTCCTGTATCTCATAATTAACCTTTTCCTTTTCTCAGTATTCTGTTTGCTGTGAAATAGACATTTTTCACTCAGTGTCTGTTTCATTTCAGCCAGTTAATGGTGCACCAATATTCATCCAGAGTCCCACCAATTGTCTCTGTCAAAATTATGTACAATGTAACTCTCCCAGTATAAGCAGGGACAAGGGGTGTGATTTCCTTTTTCAGAATACTATCAAGTGGAACACACAGAAAAGGTGGTGTGTGTGTGTGTGTGTGTGTGTGTGTAGGTATGATATTCAGGTTGTTATATCAGGGAATTTTTGAAAATGAAGCTGGTTAGCTGTGCTCTAAACATATGGCACACTTTGACAAACAGATTGATGAAGAAACCAATTCTGATTTTACTTTGGGGTCAATTCACTAGTGAGTATTAAGTAATGCAAGAAATTCTTTTAAAAATTATGAGTTGTCTTCAGCCAGATTTTCTCTGCTTTAACCTAAGGATTCCTTTCTGTGTGCATTGATATACATTTTATATTTAAAGTACACAAATGGTCAGTTAAAGTAGTGGCTCTGCTGGCATTAGTTTTTGGGTTCCAGATTGCTTTCATTTGTATTGTGGGTTAGGTAGCTCTCCATTTTACATGTCTCTCCAGCTGCAGATAGGGACTGGGCTTTAGTCTTAATAACTTGATTTCCAGATTTGAAAATTAGATAAGCTGCTAACTATGTCACCTAGGTTTGCTTCAGTTAACTTTGAATTAGTTTTAAAACTTTGTAACTTGATGCAGAGAACTGTACAATGGTTACACACAAGCACATAATAGCAGAGTTTTGAAATAAAAATCCACTTCAGGAAGGGGCCAATTTATAACATAGACGTGTCAGCTAAAGGTTGCTGAACCCTTCACATGTCCACTGCTACACTTCAAATCAGCTCTTGAAACTGCTTTTCTTTCCTTCTGCATTTTCTAATTGTGTGTTTCCAAACATCTAAATGCATCACTGTGTTTTGGCTAGGAATTACTTCATAAATTGGTGGTGGTGGGGTGTCCAAAAAGGCCAAACAGAGCCTATCAACTCTGTCTTGCTTCCCATACTTCAAGAATACACTTCATCAGTAGCAAGCGTTAGCACATAACACCATGTATATCATTACAGCTTCAACTTGTTGTTGTGTCAATTAACAACAAATTTTCTGCAGTATTTAGTGTAGAAAACTTGCAGCCCTCCCCATGTGTGATACACAGGTCTATATTGCATTAAAAATAATTGTTTCCCAGAACTGAGCATTTTGTTATACAATTAATATGTAGAATAGTAGGAACTCGAAATATGAGTTATAGAGAGAGAGCAACAACAACACAGTGTAGCTATTGAGGAAGATTTCAGCCAAGTAAGTGGTTTTGAGCGTTTTTGTGCACTAGAATAATGGCATTATTTAAGTTCAGGGTTTGCTAACAAACAAAATCTAGCATGTTATTGTTACAGTTCTGATGCCTCAACGTATTTTTGTTAGAGATACTTATTCAAAAGGTTATCTGTTTAGGTTTCTTCAAAATGCTGTGCTAACAGTGTATAAAATATGTACAAGGATTTACACTCACACCATACTCTGTAGAAATGGAGCGGGGAATGTTTCTCTAGTGGTGTAGCATGGGACTCTGAATCTTTCCTGGATTTTGAACACTGGCCAAGCTGTTTCAAAATCAGATATCAAAACATTAGGATACAAATGCATTTTAATTTGTTCTTGAATTATGAAGGAATAAAGATCAGCAGTATTTTATTTCTCGTTGTCTCTCTGATCTTTTGATGGAAGGATGCCTTAGTTAAGCTTTCATAAATATTTGTATATAATTATTAACCCTACAGCTCTGCCTCCTTTTTCATTTAAAACCCACTCCCAGCCACTTATGTTTTATAAAGAAAGAGGAGGGAATGGCTGCACGCATGGAATGAATCCTGAGCCACCCTTGTAGGGGATTGCTGAGTGCCCACCTACCCAATCCTACCCAGCTGTCATTGCTGCACCAATGTTGGAGCTGGGCAATGTCCACCATCAGAACTATAGGATTAAGTGTCCCTTTGAGCCAGTCTTGTCAGTCTCCTATCCATCCCTGTAAATGTCCCAAAGAACTGTTTGAAATTTCAGCCTGCAGTCCTATACAATCCCATTGAACACAGTGACATGGGCATCATTAGTCTTTGTTGTTCTTAACTTCACCAGTTTCTCTCTTGTTTTAATGGTAGCAGTTTGATTTAAGCCTGTTGTTTAAACCTTCTTGAAGACTAGGATTCACATTTGTTTCTTAGAAATATTTTAACTACTGACTTAGAAAAGTCAGTTATATTCAAATACCACTGAAACACAAATAGGTTATTTGTATTGTTTGGAAGTCCACCTGCCTACGGTAAGGGAGCTTGTTTTGGGATCTCTACAGATCACAGTGGAATTCACTGGCTAATCATTCTCCACTACAGAATATCTGCCTTCAGCTTGAATTATCTTGTGCAGACATCCTGGCTAGCTGCAGTGCAAACTTCTGATGCCTTTAGCCTGAGAAGACCTGGGTTTGGCAGCCAATAAGTTAGAGACAAGGGTGGGGAAAAGAAATCCTATCTTTTCTGGGGCCTTTTCCTTCTTGGTTTCCCTTGTAAAAATCAATATATATGATCAATGGTTGGTTTTGAGTTGTTCACGACATGCTGAAGTATTTCAGATGTAAACGGTGAGTGTCTGGGTTTCAGACATTATAATGTGTCAAAGGAGCTTTGATAGCTGCTATAGTCATCCCAGATTACATTTTATTTCCAGTGACAGGCTTTGTAAGATGAGAAGGGAAGAAATTCAACATTTCTAAGTACAGATCAATTTTACACTACTGCAGTAGCTGAGGAGCAAATTTTTTGAGAAGCCAGTTCTGTTTAAACACTTGAACGTACGTTTAATTTAAAGGTGATGTGATTTTCTCCATTTCCTTCACCCACCCATTTCAGCATAACATAAACATTTTAGCGAAGCAAAACCCAGCAACAAAGGGAAATATCTATTAAAACAGTTGCTTCATTTACACACTGAGTTGCTGATATGGAAATATACGGCTGGCAAACATTAAATCTGGATAAATAGGAACACTGAGTACCATCTTCAGGCAATCTTGTTTTGTAGATAAACCCAAGTGGGAACCTCTGACAGAATGTTTTGTGGATTAAATAGCATCCCCTTAAGGTTTGATGACTTACTGTGACTTCTTCAGAGGCTTCCTGAGACCACTATGTCTCAGCCTACCTTCTTCTGCCTTCTGGCAGTCCTCTCAAGACTTCCAAGAAGTGTGGAAGGTGAATATTGTGTTTGACAGGACCCTGGTTTCCCCAGTCCTGCCCCTTTCCATGGCCTTTGCCACCAGGTTCTTTGAGGCTGTAGAGCAGCATCTAAGGTAATGCATTAGCTGTTGATCTGGTGAGAAAATAACTTTTAAGGATTTTTTTTTTAGCTAAGCAAAGTTGAGTGTACCTTCCTCTTGTTTCTCTGGGGTCTGGCACAGGGGTGCTGAGTTCATCATCAGATGGCTGCAGTTCCTGACTTATTGGGGAAATAACTCAGAATATGGTTCTGCTTGCTGCAGAAGAAATACTGTAGCGCTGAAACTGCTTATATTATTTCCAGTCTAGTTTATGCATTCAAAGCTCTTTTTCACTAAAATGATTCCATGACAAAGCAATAGAATTGTTACATATTGGATGCATGGGAATTGCTGCATAGAGTGCTTGCCATTTATAAGAAACATAAGAATAGGGCTCAAATAGTTAATTCAACAATTAATTATTAGACATGGTGCTTACGGGTCTAGCAGCAGCATGCAAGTATCTTCTCTTCCATCTAAGACTCACTTATTTCTACACTCACTTATTTCTCACTTTGCCCCTCTTCACTTAGATCTGGTTGAGAATGTCTATATGAGCAGTGAGACGTTTTGCAAGTGAAATCTCTGTTATATTTCCATCTTTATTGCACACATCATATTCCAAACAGAATTTTTCTTTGACGGTCCAGAGAGCCTACACCAGAGGTTCTTAAATCTCAGTGGATCACAAGCTCCATTCAGATGGTCCAAATAAAGTTTGTTAGACAGTCAAGAATAACTGTGCTCAGCTGTGGACTTATTTGTATCTGACAGCAGAAGAAATGGGAAATACATAAAATATTTACCAAGGCACTGGATGCTATTAAAGGCCAGCCTGAAGCGATGAGCCTAGCAAATGTCAAGATCACAGTAGAGGGGTAGTCCCAAATACATGAGCTTCCTGTGTTATGCCTAACTATGCAAACAGCATGCCAACAATAACTGCAAAATCAGCTTTTGGATTTAAGCTTTGGAAGAGACTGGGAAATTGTCACAGTGTGACTTTCTAAATATTTCAAACATGGTATATATCTTCAAGTGAATACTTGTACAAATAAACTTCAAGTATGCACACTTAAAGCAAGTATCTTAACCCACTACACTTTCAGATATCAATCATGCTGTATTAATTGAAAGGATTTGGTCTAATCTCATAAAGAAACAGGCAAACTCTTGGCTTTCCTTTAAAGTAAGAATATATCACTCATGCCATCCATTACTGTGCTATAATTATGGTAAGTGAAGCAGAACAGAATCGATGGAGCAATTTATCAATGCATTCCAAACTTGTGTAGCGCAGTTGACGTCATGCAACTGCAGATACTATCCCTCAATCTAAAAATATCCTACAACCCGGATGTTATTTCTATCTTTTTCTCTTTATTTAATATTTTCATAAGTACTGTAATTAGTATTCACTATGAAATTATACTTAATTTAGACAGTTTATATTCCAATTCCTAAAATGTATTTTTAATAAGGGTAAAAATGAAGTATTTTGTGCTGCAAGATTGTAAAAATCCCAAATAGTTTAAATTTTGGAATTTGGTCTAATTCAGGCATTGATAATGTTACTGTCACCATCGGGGTGTTAGGGTTACAGTCTAACTTTGTAAACTTTGATAATATGATACCATTGTCTATAGTAAGTGATTTTTTTGTTTGAAATCAGCGGTTTGGTTTGGTTTGGTTTTAGCCTTGAAATTTGCAGTTTTGAAAATGGTGGAATTCCATAATTGTGCCAGGACAGTATTTGCCACTTTGCTGCTATTCAAGCAACGTCTAGTCCAGGCAGCTCCCAAGCAACTTATTCCCCTGTGAGATAGACATCTGCACTATGAATTTTATAACAACTCTCAACACCCTTAACAAAGTACAGCTCCCAGGATACTTTGGGGGAACCCATGACTGCTTAAAGTGATATAATAATGCTATAAATGCATAGTGCAGATGTGGCAATAGATGAAATGCAGGAAGGGGGAAAGTTTCTGGCAGCACTGACCCAGTTCAGATAATTCTGTATTTGCCAACCTTGAACAGAAGCACTCCATATGACAACATTTTGTTGCAGGGGCGTACTGATTTTCACAATATGTTTGAAACTGAAATTGTCACTCAAAAATTAGATACTGTTTTCTAGAGCAGGCTACATTGGAAAGAAAGAAGAAAAGATAATGGAATAAAACGAATGATTTAATATACCCCACTGGTGCTGGCAACAAAAGTTGACTAAATATGGGGCAACTAAGGGGCAATTCAACACACACACACTCCTAACACAAGGGAAGCAATAAAACAGACTAAACTTGCAAATAGGGAGTTTTAAAATTAGGGTTAGAAAGTATCTTTGGTGAATGGAACTTTATTGTGAGTAGATGCCATGGTGAAGGACCTTGCTGGTTAATATTATACTGTATTAAGTGTTGTATGGAACCTCTGATTCGATTCTGCTTCTAGCTGATTGTGGAGAATCATGCTGGGGCTAGCAGTTGTAGTTCCAAACATATAGGGGGCATCAGCTTGGGGAAGATTGTGCTAGAATTTGTTTTTTGGAAGAGGATTGCGTGCAATAGCCATATAATCCTTTTTTTTATGAATTGGGGGGAAATTGGGGTGGAATCTTGTTCATGAGCAAGAAGAACCTTTGAGTTTCCTAATAAAAAATAGTGATTTCAGATAATTAACTGATGAGAGTACTTCCCCTTTCATTGACACTTGGGAAATGTCTAAAGTAGCTAATGAAAAACACAATGTTCTCTTTCAGGGAAGTGCCTCTTTTAAATAGTTAACTTTCACTTGCGCTTTTCTTAAATAACCCAGTTAAAATCTTTTTCTCTCTCCATGTGATCTTAAATGTATACAAAGAAAGAATGATCCTGTACTTTGACTCCAGCTAGAGTTTCGATGGCCTCATTAAACATTAACAAAAGGGAAAGTGCATTCTGCATTTTGTAATTCTTGATCTGTCACTTTTTTATTGTATATCTGTAATAGCTGGATAGCAGAGTATATGTACATGTCAGTATATGTTAGTAGTATTTGGACACTATACCTGCGATCTGGGTAGCTTGTCTGAGATCATAACCATCCAGCATATTCCTCTTTGTATCTCTCTCTCTCTCTCTCTCTCTCTCTCTCTCTCTCTCTCTCTGTGTGTGTGTGTGTGTGTGTGTTTTGTATTGCAGCAAAAGAAAACATTAAAGGGTTAAGGACCATGCAGCTTGAATTTCCTTAATAAAACATGTGTTCTAGGAAATCAGAATAACCCTCATTTTTAAAAAACAACAACTGTTTTGTTTGATATTACAAAGAACCGTTTTACCTGATATCACACTACATTGGTTAATTTGGACTATATTTAACCACCATTCTGTTTAAATAGTGTCTGCGACTTCTGAATGAATGCCAGACAAATTCTCAAAATGGTTGCCAAGCTATAAGATGGCTGCCAAGGACTGAATACATAGAACAGGTCCAAGATGGTGACCAACTTCACAAAATTTTCCTGTATCCCCCCCGCCCAGGCAACGAAGATGCTGAACTTGGCACCAGTCTCTTGGCACTACAATTTATAGAGTCATCCAGAGATCCGAGTAGTAACTGTGTTCTTCTTTCACAGTACTTGGCAGAAAGCTGTTTAAGGGATGACGTGAGGTGAACTAGCTAGTGCAAAATAACGTTAAGAGCTTTCTTTCCTTGGCTACAGTATACCAAGCATGAACTGGAAGGCTGTATTATTTTCAAAGAACTCAGAAGTAAGCAGCCATCAATGATATTTCAGACTGTTTTCTTTTGTTACATGCATCTAAAGAAATGCAAACTTTATATATACTGCAAGCTTCAAACGTATTTTAGTTGCTGCATTTGTTTACTTACATTTATAGCAAGTTGCATTCTGGCAGTAGAACTACTTAGCAGATTGAAATAAAATCATAAGGTTGAATTAAAACACACTGCTGTTCGTGCTGATTAGAATTTTAGCTTAGTGTAAATACCGGATGTTGTGTCCAACTTTTCCGGACTTGGCAAAGACTCAACAGGGATCTCTGGGCTATAGAGAAGACAGTGTGTACTTGAATGCTTTTATAAAGACTTGGAGAGGTAGAACTTAGCTACTTCTGCTAGTGTGCTGGTTAATTATGTAGTTGAATAATATGCTATATGGTTCCTTGGAAGCTGTAAAGAAGGAAGAAAAGGAATAAGATAATGCAACATATTGGTCCCTAAGAACGCTGAAAAGCTGGAATGTATTTAAATCTTAAGCATTGTTGTCTAAACGCTTCTCTAAAAGACGAGCTTTAAATACACCATTGGGTAAAATATCTGAAGTATATTTAGTAAATTGTAGGATGTATTCACAGATTCTTGAATGTCTTATATGGGGGTGCATGTGCACATATGCTCTGGAATGTAAAAAGTTTTGTATGAGTTTTAACAAAAGAAATGTTTGTTTTACATGGAGTGCTTTATATGGGGGTGTTCCCTACCTCCATCTTCTTGAAGAATGAGTTGGTTGTTAAATACAGTTTTAATATCTCATAGAGAGCAGCCCTGTGTATATTTACTTAGGCATGAGTCCCATTATGTTTAGATACACTCAGATAAGGGTGTGTAGGATTGCAACCTTAAGCTCCTTCATGCTCGTCAAGTTGAAGGATACCCACATCAGTTGTAAATTCCTGGCTTCCCAATTGACTTATTTCTCCCACAAAACCAAAACAGGCAAAAGTGGTGCCTTGTCTCTCTAAGAAGACATTTTCCCAGCCCTCCAACTTTCTTTCTCACTGACTATTTTCCATAGAAGTAACTCCCTATTTCATTTTGAATTTTGCATTACTGCCTGAATGCTTTGCTCTTAGACCCCCCAAGCTCAGTTTCTATCCTGCTTCCAGCCCTCTGCATATCTTTCTTTGTTCTAGTGCAGACTAGAATTGTGGTCACCATGCATACATTCATTAAACTACTACTGTATCTCTTTGATACATGGTTATTTCATTTTCTGGTTCCTGACCTTCTGGCTACTATGTTGAACATTGTGCTCTCAGGGCTGCCCATTGGTTACCAGTGGGTAACTAGATGCAGAGGACAATCACTGAGTATACATACCTTTTGTGGGACAAGGCTACCAACAGAAACAGTGTAAACTGAACAAAATAGGCTCACATTCAGCATTACCAAGCCAGTGTCAGAGCTGGAGGTCAGTGAACTGGATCAGTGAGACACAGATGTTTGGACACAGAAAGAACTTCTTTACCATTAATAGTTGTGGCGTAGGAATTTTAGCAGCCATTGCTTTTTGTACCCCTGAATGATAAGCTTCACCTACTAATATTCCTTCTCTTACACCATTATAAGAAGGAGGGCAGTCTTGCTGCCCTTTACATTTGAGCTGTAGTCACTTCAGTTTTGAGTCTGTGGAAATAGGCTTTTCCCGTTTCCCTTCAATGTAATTGTAACTGAACTATTTTTGAACTGGCAGCAGTCGACATTATGGCTTCCAATGTTATCCTCTTTATTTTTAAACTAGTTTTGATGTAGTGAATGCTTATGGTTGCCTGCATGCACATAGTGCGCTAACATACATGTATGCCCATGGCTCATGCAGAACATACTTTTTGTAGAGTGAGTTTCAGTGCAGGGTAGCCCGAACAGCTGTTATTCCTTTTTATAGCTTCTTTAATCTATGTGCCAGCAAGTCAGTTTACAAAATCTGTTTTGTTGATGACTGCTGCGATAATAATTGTGGTGTTTTGTGGCTTGGCAAAAGCCGAGGGTCTCCTCCGAGGACTGTTGCCAAAACCTTTGAAGGGGTTGAGGTGGATTCCCTGCCAGAATGAGTCACCGCTCTCTATTTTATTTAGTGTCCTTCTGCCAAGGCCTTAGACACTTTCTGTTTTCGTTCTTTTGTAGGCTTTCCTTCCCACATTGTGGTTTTCTTCACAGCCAGAGCTATGTGTTTGCCAGCATAGGTGAGAGAGTGTGACGAACTCTCCAAATGCCATTGCTAGGCTCAGCTTAAGTCCTAGTGATTTTATTTAACCGTTGTATTAGCTACTGCAAAAAAGAGAAAAGAATCCAAATGATGATTAATTAAAAATTTAAAAAGATAGCTTCAGCCAATATAGAGAGGTTTCTCAAAGTTATGTCATGCAACTTGAAAGGTATCACATTGTCTCCTCAATAATAATCTGTTTTATGTGTAAGGTACTGGTATCTTCAGGTATAGTGGCATATGTTTGGACCTCTGAAGCAGAGAGGGTGACAATTTAAAGAACATTGATAAAATTGACAACTAGCAGAAGACTAGCACATCCAAAAAAAACCAACCAAAATTGTATCCTACTCCAATTTCAGGCAGTCTTAAAAGACACCACTTCTAGCTGTGATCAGCTCTCACTATTTCCCTGCCAAATATGGGATCTTTAAAACTTATTTTCAATTTCACCTGAAAACCAGCAGGGAGTTTGTTTTTTGTAGGTATGAACAGGTTGGTACATTGCTGCCTGGGAGTATAGATGGTAACTGGGGTGCATGTTCTACAGATTTTGCATCACATTTAAGGGAACCTAGTAATACTCCTGGAACTGAGGGTTTACCAGCAAAGATATAGAGAAGTGGTAGTAGAGCCTTCAACAGATTATGAGGGGTTATGAAGCAGACCCCATGACCCCATGTTCATTTTGTACATTTATAAACATTTTGTTCATGTGCATTAATTTTGCATTTATTCTAATAGTGATAGGAAGCATCAGGTATAGGTTCAGGGCTGTGGTAGTAGAAATAGAAGTAGACTGAGATTACTATGAGGACAAGCTTGGAGCTTCAAAATCACCACAGTATCTAGATGCAATACATAAGAAAATTTGGGGAGGGTGAATAATAATTTGGGAGATATTGTATGCCCAGTTTTTACATTTCAGAATCCATCTACCAATATTTTATTGTTGTTCTTTGGCATTAGGCTCGTGGAAACCTGCATTTAAGAGACAGCAGTTCAAATGGTCCACAAATTCTGTTTTTATTCCATCTTCTTCATTGCCTCTGTGCAGTCATACGCATGGGATCTGCACCTGTTCAGAGCAACACCTCCAAAACTTCCAGAGCTTTTAAGAACTTTTCAATGGAGAAATTCTTGCATTGTGCTCATGCCTCAAAGGGTGGTCAGGTGCTTTTTCACTCCATTCTCTTCTGACCGCTATTTGAAAGCACCTCTCTCTGTTTTGGCTTTGAGAGCTTCCCGAAATTAATTTAACTTAGTTTTAAGTTTAGTATTACTTTTCTTACTTGTTTTAGCCTCATTCTGTGCTGGACCAATGTAATTCAATTATTTCCCCTCCTGATAATCCTACTGATTCTACTATGATTCTACTGATTATTTCTGCCACTGCCACTGTTTCTTTTCCCGTTTTCTTTTTTTGCAACATAGGGATAGGGCAAAGAGCCATTGATGTATTATAAAGTATAATCAGCTTTTGCACCAAATTAATGTAAATGTGTTGTTTTAATAGAAGCAGAATATTATTGATTTATGTTCATCATCTGAACAAATTATTTAATTTAAAGGGGCATTTTTTTAATATATTGTGGAAGAAAATTCAAAATCCGGAAGAATGTTATTAGATGCAGCATTCCATAAGAGCCCTCCTTTAAAAAAGGACTGCATTGTTGGAAGTTACACTCATTCATTTGATGTGGTATAAATACAGTAGAAGCTACTTTAAAAAAAAAAAATCCTATTGAAATTAGAAACACTGAAAGAAAGAAAAAAAATAGAGGCCTTTTCTCCCTATGTGCCTAACCATAGAATGTAAAAGAGTACAACAGGCTCAGTGAATGGCTGTTCAGAAAGTTTCTTTCTGGTCTCCAGAAGGCTGATTATCCAGATAATAGAGCCATTCACAAATATATTTTTTTCCAGCATAACAAATAATAAAATAATTGCACAATGAAATTCTCATGGAAGTGCACAATTGATAACAGAAAGGGATAAAAGAAAGGGAAAGAACATTTCATCAGGATCTTGCATCTGATTAATTAGAAAATATTTGTAGAATCTCTTTCTTTGTCAAAATCATGGTGTGCTAAAGCCGTTTAAGTTCACAGGATGTGCTGAACTTGTACCCTTGAATAACCTGCTTTCTGTGGGCTGTGTATCTGCTTTTCTAGCCTTTGTGGGAATGGCTCAAGCGTGGGTGAAATCCCATTAAAATCTTCAGTACCTTGCTCCTGAAGAAGAGAGAAGTGGGAGGGGGGAGGAGAGAGAGAGAGAGAGAGAGAGAGAGAGAGAGAGAGAGAGAGAAACACTACTATGTAGTATGAGTTAATATTAATAAATTGTCAAATCTGTTAAGTTCTGTGATGCTGTTATTATTTATTTAGATCATTTATATCCCACTCTTCAGTCTAAAGGTCACTCTGGGTGGCTTACATACAATAAATTAAAAGAAAAGAGGCCTGCAGGCTTAATTACAGCACACAAGGAAAATGGACAGGGAGGGAAGATGAAAAAAGCAAACTCAAGCACTAACTCTAACATCTCTTATCATGACCAGTTGGTGAAAAAAACTACTCGGCCCCAAGAGGCGCCTGAGGGAGCTGGCCTTTGGGGAAAGCTGAGGGAATGTTCCTGCTTCTCATTTTTCCCACTGAGGCAGTCTAAGGGAATGACTGCTACCAGGTCAAGAGGCCGAAGAGGCCTGCTAGAGCAGGTCTTTCAGCAGAGCAGTAGAACTGCTGCAGTTTAATACAAGCAGCCGTGTCTGAACACCGAAGCCTTACTTGGTCCAGTTCCGGTCGTGTGACTCTAGTGATGGTGCTTGGGGCTGCAGTACACGTGTAAAAATGTTTAATTAAAAAGTTTGACTGTGCAGTTTGATGGCAGATAATTTAATGGATTTGGATTGTTCATTTAATGTGGACTTTGCTAATATCAACATGCAGATGACCTAAGTCTCCATATCATCAGTATCAGGAGTTTCATCTTGTCCTCATACTTCTGTTGGGAAGCGAGGACAGAGTGTTCTAGATCGGGCCCATTCCCCCTGACTATAGCTTGGAGGTACTCCTGGATCCAACATTATCTCAGGAGGACTAGGTGGCGTCAGTGGTTAGAAGTGCTTGTTTCCAGTTGCAGCTGGTTTGTCAGCTCCAGCTGTTCCTGCTGTGAAAGAGCCTTTCCACAATAATGCACTCCCTAGTAACCTCTCCATTAGATTACTGTAATGCACTCTATATAGGACTATTGTTTAAGATGGTCTGGAGCTGCAGCTAGTGCATTATGTGACTGCCAGATTTATGAGGAATGCATCTAATCAGAATTGTATAGCATCAACACTGCAGGTTCTACACTGGTTTCCAACATACCACCAGGTCCAATTAAAGGTGCTGTTGTTAGCTTATAAAGCTTTAAATGACTTGGAACAAAAATACTTCAAGAAGCATGTCTCCCTATATCAGGCTGCCCAGGATAGGACCATTTTTACAGTGTCACTCCATTTATGGAACTCCTTCCTTCTGTGTATATGGTACTGTGTTCGCTGAGTTCTCAGTACCACCTAAAGATAACACCCTTTCACTCATGACTTTGGGAGAAATCGATTTGGTTGATATAACAGATAAGGCCTTTGTAATGTTTCTGTTTATATAATGCACAGGCATGTATTGACATGATAGTTTTAATTATGAGTTTAATAAATGTATTTTTTGTTTATTTTTATTGCTTTAGTTATTTTATTGGAAACTACCCTGTAATCTTAACTGAGGAAAGGCAGGTTAAAAATAGAGTAGCTATAATATATATAAAAATAAAGGACATCATCTATAATACCTAGATTACTCTTGAAATCAGAGTGTTGGGAGGACCAATATTTGGTCTGGCCCAATAAAGATGATTTCTTTATTTTATTCTTGGGAAGAACAAACACTGCACATTGATTATTACTTACTTTGTATCTTTTCCTATAGTAATTGATTCTGGACAAGAAGCACATTTAAAAATATTTGAGGGAAAGTGTGTCAAAGCCTGACATTAATAGGAAAGGAATGATATGGTTATATTCCCTTCTCTTTCATTTCTTCTTCCCTCTTTTCCTTTTGGTGTGAAATAAACACGAAGCCCATCCATTGCAGATTTAATTATTGTTCTGCTGAATGGTTTAAAAAAATGCATGAAAACAGAAGGGCACAAGACTTCCTGAAGCTTTACTTGTCATGGCCATATGCAACTAATTGTGCATCATCCACCAGGACTGATAAATTTGGGAGACGGGTTTCTAAATTTATTGAAGAAGGAGTCTGGGATTTTGATATGGAAAACTTGAAAAAGGTATTTGGAATCTGGATGAAATATTCATAGATATAAAAATTTCTAGTACCAAGAAAGGGCTGCTGGGTGCCATGATGACTGTGCCTCTGATTTCCTAATTCCTGTTTTCCCCTGTTTTCTCAGCTCTGTGTTTAAATAAACTCTTCTGGTTATGCCTTTCACACATCACTGCTTTTGGCTTCAAAGACTCCTTTTAATAACTTATTCTTTGGTTTCATTTCCTTTTGAACATGAAATGGTTTAACCAAACACGCTGTGTACTGTACACCCCCACTAACACTGTCGGAGGGGGAGAGAGACTTTATATGTAACAGTGAGTTTGTGTTCTTTTTGCTTATGCAGCCTGCTGTCCTTAAGTTTTCAAGATAGTTTTTCTGTTTTTGTTTTTATAAGCACTGTGTCAGACCAGTCCCTGAAATACTCAGTCTGGACCATGGTATCCACTGCTTTATTGGCAGTCCTGCCCACCTAGCAGTTCGAAAGCACGACAAAGTGTAAGTAGATAAATAGGTACCACTCCGGCGGGAATGTAAATGGCGTTTCCGTGCGCTGCTCTGGTTCGCTGGAAGCGGCATAGTCATACTGGCCACATGACCCGGAAGCTGTCTGCGGACAAATGCCGGCTCCCTCAGCCTATAGAGCAAGATGAGCGCCGCAACCCTAGAGTCATCCATGACTGGATCTAATGGTCAGGGGTACCTTTACCTTTAAGAACCAAAACAGACATGATGTGGGCCACAGTTAAAGTGCCTACCTGTGTACTTGTTTCATACTTTGATAGAGCTAAAGAACCCTTTGCTACTTTTAAGGAAGACAGCAGCCAAGATGCCTGTATGGGCTCTTTTGAGCATGTGGACCACATATTGCCTATGTCTGCTTATGTGATTGAGACTTGAGCCTTTTGGAAGGGAAAGCAAAAGAGTTTTAGTCTCCGTCCTACACAGAGGCCATTTCATAGTAATGCTAATGCCTGCTGCCAGGATTACTTACATGAAAGATGTTGTGAACTCATGCCATTGAACTACGTTTCCATACTTCATGTCATCATGCTTTATCCTACAGTGATAACACATCTCAGCTAGTCCACCAAATGCATGGTACATTTCCATGAATTACTCATACACCGTTAAGGCAAATTAAACAATTACCCTGGGGTCACAGAGACAGATTTTTTCTCACAAACTGCAATTGCATTCTGCTAAAAATAGCTATGGTATTTTCTCTCTGTATCAATATATAGGAGTTTTATGCTGCACCAGTTAGTGACTGGCACAGTAGAGAGATTCAAATAGGGCTGCAGAGGGTTGCTATATGCAGAGGGTTGCTATCTTTTTCCAGGACACGTCCTCTTTCCTAAAATGAGAGTTTTCATAGTGATCCATAGTTAAAAGTAGTAGTCAGTGGATGTGTCCTCTTTTTTGCTCTTCAAAATATGGCAACCCTCCTGGAAGTTGGACTGGCTTAGAATCCAGAAGACCTTTGGCTGCCCCAGCCCCGAAATGCCCAATTTCAGGGCCCACTTCTGGCATTGGTGTTGTTTCCACCATCCTTTCCATGGTGACAACAGGATCATTCGTGGTGGCAGAGGCGAGCAGATGGGGACTTCTGCCAGATCCTAATTGCCTCCAGCAGCACAGCTCAGGGTTAGGATTGCAACCGTAGAAAATAACTATTTTTCCTTATTCTGTTTATTAAATTTATTTGGTCACCTATCAAGAAATATTCCATGGGCGATTGAAAACAGAACATTACAACTTCAGTACACAATAAATAGAATCATCAAGAAGTATGCTAAGGGTGTGTCTACATAGCTTGGCAATCCTAGGTTCATTTAATGTAGTTTGGTCCAGAGATGAACATATTTGTGCTTTATTGATTGCTTCCTTTCTTAGTCCCACAGCTAATAAATGTGTTCTTTTCCATGTTCTTTGTCTGTATGGATTGGTTTATTTTGGAACAACTAGTCAGTGCCTAGGGATTGGCCAATGACAAAAGGTGGGAACAGTGAAAAATTGGTTCTCCTGGGTCTTCAGTTCTCATTTTGTACCAGATGAGGAGCAGATGAGCTAGGTGCTAGGATACAATGAACTACAAATGTGATGGCAGATGCCTAGGGATAATGTGAAGTGTCTGTTAGTAATGTGATATAGTGCTTTAAATGGATGGTGTTTAATTTGGCCACATTTCAATCCAGGGTTGTCTTAACTGCAATAATTTAGGGCCTGCAGTGATACTTATCTGTCAGTATAAGTATGCTGGAGAACTTGGATATTTTCATTATTAAAATGTTAAGACTGATTTCCTATTTCTGTATCTTCACTTTGGGGATTTTGGAGGCAATCGTGGTTATGAGTTGCCGTTTCTGTGTTGTTGATTTTTTGTTTTGTTTTTTAGTTGTCTTTGACAATGCATATTTTATTGTCGTAAGCTGTGTCGAGTTTTGGTTTTCGGGGGAAGTGATAGAATTTTTTAAAAAATAAATAATACTTAATCTGCAGCAAAGTAGTAGCATGGGCAACCCTTGAAGTTTTGTGCTACTCCAGTTATTCCAGTGGAAGCAGCTTTCCCAGCTTCACCTGTCAGGTTGCAACAACATGGTGGAAAAATAGGCCAGGTGCTGTCCCAAGCAACTGTTTTGAGATCTGGCTGCACTGAAGTGTGTGAGGAATCAGGGCTTCAGTTTGCTCCCCACTCGAAATATTCATATCATGTTAGTCCCATCTGAACTGATACCTGCAAGGAAATGCAATAGTGATTTTGGAATATTCATCTGTTCTGAAGGATGGGAAGATGTGGCCAGACTACAGTATGTAAACCACTTAGGGATTTTCTGTCAAAGTAAGCAGTATCTACAGTTAGTGAAGATGAATAAACATTAAAGCCACACGGATGAGGGGAAAAACCAGTGCCTTAGATATTCTGGATCCAGGGTGTATAAGTTTGGTTCTGACTGCAGATCTGAGGAAAGGAAGAGTAGGGGGTGAAGGTTGTCAGCTTCCTGAAACTGGGCAGCGGGTGATGGATGCTCAGGAATGTAGATTCATGGAGTTTAACAGCACCTATTGATTGTGTAAAAAGAGGTCTCAATGTTCTTTTTGTAACTAAGCTTGAATTCAGTCTTCTTGTGCCCTTCCAGCTATGCATTTAAAATAAATTCATCAGGCCTCTCTTGGTGTCCCCTTTTTGGTCACTGTAGGGGGGTTCAGACAAATCTCCTCCCATGTTCAAACAATGTGTGGTGGAATCATAAAGCTGTACAGACTAGACCTAATTTTCACCACTGGCTATGACAGAGGTCAGGGAGACATGACTGTTGAGTATGACCCCACTCACCCCGCTGTTGTGTGAGAGGTCTTTGTCCGGACACACCTTGTCTCTCAGTCAAAAAGAGAGAAATTCTGAGACTGGCAGAATGTGCTGGGAAAAGGTTGATGAAAAGTTTGAAATGGCAGAGAGCTGTTGCTCACCCGATCCTATGGAAAACAGTCTGCTAGTCTCCCTTCCTTGCTCCTTTGTCTAAGATTTAACTCCCTTCACCTCACAACTTGTTGAATGGACTAAATACCCAAATCTTCAAATCAAACCTAAACCCAGGAAACCCTGTTGTTCCCAGTGGATATTGAATAGAAAACATAGAAGAGAGACGTCTTTCGTTACCAGAGACCATGTGTTGGTGCTGTAGATCTTTTCCAGAATCTGCCCTATCATTATATCTCCTTTGAGGAAGATCAGGAGGCAGGTGAGTGGAGTATATTCCAGAAAAATCGGTAAAGGGACTGAAACCCCACTGGTCACGAGGGAAATGGAATGGTTCAAATTCCATTACCCATATAATAATATGTGTGTCTATACATATGTCAGAAGTGCTTGTCTTTTTCGAGCTTATGAACATTCAAAGATACAGTAAACACAAAGGTGCTTTTATTTTGTTGCTGAGAAGAGAAGGTCCTGATAAGTTTTCATAGGGAAGTCATTTATCAGAAGCACCCATCAGTTGAAAACTCTTAGTTCACACAGTTATTGTTTGATCACCTGATCTGAAGTATAGTTTCACTTGTACAGAATAGATATTGCCTGCTTTCCTCCCAAGTACTTTAAAGAAGTTATTTGGTTACCTAGACACAGACCCCATTTCTGAGCTCACTGTGGTGCTTTTTTAAAAACAACAACAACAACTTCAGTTGGCTTAAAAAACAGATTGCAGAGTTTGCACACTGTGAATTGTAATTAAAGTATAAGGGGTGCTTATTATATCAACAACTGGCATGAGAACCCCTGAGCAGCAGGTGACCTCCAACATGTGATGTCCCTAACAGCTAGGATCCCTTTTTCACTGGTTTAGCAATCTGAAAGACCAAATTGAAAGAAGCCTAGAGGCTGTATATTTCATTGGGTCCCAGGGGAAATGAGGAATACAGCTTCCTTCTGCTTTGCTGGGATATAGCCAAAAACTTTCTAGAGGCTCTGTTTCTGACAGAGGCTTGTTGAAGGGGGGAAAAACAACCTTCCACCCATCACCCATAGGACCATAAATCTGACATTTCCCACAGTTTCTTTGAGGCAGGGATGTTGCTGTGTCAGCAATATGTCCTGAATCTTATGCTTTGTATTGTTTGCAAAGGAGTAGTCAAGGGACCTCAGATGCTTTTTCTTTACTGTCCAGCCATTCCTGTGGTACAAAGTCACAGAGCTTTATAAGATACATAGATCAGAAGAGAATTAAACTTTTTCCAGAACTGGTGCTCTGCACATGCATTTATTTATTTTTTACTATTGGGGAAAAATAAGTAAAATTGAAAGTTCCATTTCCCCTGATAAATAAAGCAGACTGGGGTGTGGGTATCCGTGGGTGTGATACAATTCAGTTTGACGTCTCCCAACAAAAACATACAAGGAAAAAATCCAAGATCGATGTGTGTGTAACCCTTGAAATATTTGTCCTTGGTAGATTGGTAGAAAGCATTATTAAACACACTCCTCTTAATGCAAGCAGCATTGAATTCAGTGAAACTTTCTTCTGAGTAAACCTGCAAAGGATTTATTTTTAAGGCTTTGTTTATTTAAATGGATATAAATATTCCTGTCCAAGAAGCAATCTCAGCATGACTTCTGCAAGGCAAAATTGTGCATTGCTAATCATTTACATATATCTAAAGGGAAAAGAAGACAAGCAAACATGGTCCAAACATACTGTAAGCCTAGATATACAAAAATACCCTTGTTAGTGTCTTTTTGTTAGTAGGTCGATTAATGAAGTTGCTAAACATGGCATGATACAGTATAGATAAATAGATACTTTTTGTTGTATCATTGTTTCATAGCCTTGGTGTCCACAAGAATCTGTAGAGTTTGCTGAAAACATTAGCTTTAGTTTGCTCCATCATAGAAATGGCCAGTGCATGGTTTAAGATTTATTAGGAACAAAATCAAAAAAATAAAATGGAAAATGTCTAAATAAGAGGCAGCAAGTATAATGTGAAGAAGAAATAAATAAATTTCTACAGGATACCATTGCCATAATCACCATTACAGTACAGTACTTTTTTAAGAACTGCAATTTTAAGAAATATAGGACTGCCTGAAACTGCTAGGAGTAATATCTAGAAATGCATCCTACACATGCAGTGAAAATCTCAGCTCTGATATGCAGGGTCAAATGCAGAATAGGTTTCTCCATCTTATTGTGTGTGTGACCTTCCCATGAGCATCCAGATAGCTACAGTCAAAGATAAATGGACCATTTCAATGGACCATCATTCAGACATAGCATGGCTATTTATTCTGTTGTTTTGTGTTATTTTTCTGAAAGGTACAACTACTATGATGATTTGAAGTGAACAGATACAATGTGTCTTTATTAATCTATTTATCCACAGCATTGCCCAACAGATACTTCAGTTTACAGAACTGCAGATTTAATTGTCCAATGGATCTGCAAACATTCTATTCCCTTCTATTGTATCCCACAGTGAGGTTAACTTCCTGTGCATGCTTTGTTGGTTCTCTGTCCCTGCGGTGACCCAAGTGTATAGAATGTACCAACAATTTGCTAGCAAGGCACAAACTCTCTGTATTGGCTTTTGCACATTGATCTTGTATGTGTTTTTCCCATTACATTGGTGGATAGCCCTGAGCACAATTAATTGGTTTGTGTGGGCATCTTCTTCCTCCTCTATTTGCCACCCCTGGGACTAAAATGGAGGTGGAGAACATTTTGGGACCTGAGGGCCACGTTGTCCAATGGAAAACTGTTGGGGGCCACATTCCAGTTGCACAAAGAAACAAATTTTCCATATATTTCCATATATTTAATTCTTAGTAATACCGCTATGTGTTCTTCGTGAAAGAATACAAATAAGGTCAGTGCACAGCAGAAATGCAAGCAATCTTTACGGCTATTTAAAGCTTAAAAATGCAGTTGCACCCAGCAAATTTATTACATGCAATTGTGAAGTGTATGGACTACATTTGGCGTATAGGTAAGGGACTCAAGTTGGCTGAGACACTTTCCTCTCTGCTTGAGCTCTTGCAGAAAAGGGAGCAGCAGAAAAGGGAACACACGACAGCCAGGGCGGAAGGTGGGGTACAGACAGGTTGCTATGTGAGCCTGGAGCTGCCATAGCAGTCCGGCCCTAGGCTGCCTCAATGCTGTCATGTAACAGCAGGAAGGCCAATACAGTGGATCCTGGGCCAATTCATCCTCATCACCTCCCTACCCACAGAAAGCCCCATTTTGGGACTTTATAAATATGCAACATTGGGCTGTGGAAACGTTGAGAAAACCCCTTACAATTCCTAAACCATTAAAATGCTGTCCTTAATCACTGTTGCATGTATTAAGAGCTGTTGGTTCTGTTGGTTATCATTTATAGGGCCACAGTATCCTAAATTAGTTTTAGGTATATAACTGACACTTATCATTCTTCTACATCCATTATTTGCTCTTTCGTGTGTTTAACAGTATAAAACACTTGTGTAATTCAAAGGAATATAGATTTCAGCCAAACTGCCTTCAAAATTATCTTCTTTCCTTTGATTTTTTTTTCAATGATTTTTAAGACTTCATATGTTTGAACTGTATTCTCTCTGTTTAGTCTCAGCATGGCATAGGATTTACAGATTTTTAATTTATTAAAGATATAGAATTGTAAAGGAAAAATAGAAGTAATATGGAAATATTATCAGGAGTTATAGATGATACAGCCAGATGAACAAAATGGTGTTGTTCTTTTACTTCAGTGTAAGGATTTAAACAAAGAGCTTAAATAACATCAGTTATAATAATGAAAATCAACAAAACTAATTAGTGACTTTCCTAATGCAATACGTTAGTTCTCTTAGTAAACTTTCAGTTATGCAGAAAGTGGGCAATGGTAACTCTGTAGAGGTGGGAAGTTGCACTTCTGCTCATTTTTGAAGCCTGCAGAAGCATTCCCTGGTTGTACAGTAGTTTTCAATGCTACATGATCATTTTCATTCTGAAACAGAAGTAGAAAGTGATGCTCTCTGCCAGTATCATGACCAATCTTTAAATTGGTCTCTTAAAGCTTTGCTATTTTTAATTTCCCTTCCAAGCTGCAGTTGCTGAGCACGACATCAAGTGAAAAATAGCCTTTACTTAATATTTTGAGTGCAACATTTTAAAGCTTTCTCTCCATCCCATATGCTTTATATTAAAAAGAGAGTAGCATAGTTTTCTCTACTTCGCTCACATTGGTGAGCATCTGCTGCCCTTCCAATGAGAAGTTATTTTTAAAATGGCGAGTTTCTTAACATATAACCTAGTACTTTGAGCTTTGGCACAATCTACTGCAGCATATTGAATCTGCGGGATACTATTATCTTTCCAAGTTTTTAACTCTAGCATCTTCGTGAGCAACTTACCGACAAGCTATCAGATTAAAAGGGGGAGGGAACTTTATCACGGCACAACAAATCTGTTTTAGGAATGCCTAAAATGATACAGATGCAACTATAATGCACACTTAATATAATGACATTTGGGTTTGTTTCTAAATTCCAATTCAGTTTTCTTGTAAGCAACTCCATCTGATTCTGTGTGAAGTAAGGATGTTTGTGTATTTGACTTTTACCTATATGGGTATGCAAAGGTGTAGGGGGAAATTTATGCACACATGAACACCATATGAACTTGACACGACCTTTTGTTTTACTGTATACCAAGGGCCTAGGCTGCAGCAGCCCTAGGAGGACAAATATGCTGCTTTGGTCTCAGCTGATTAAAAGAAAAAGTGTTGGTTTGGGTATGAGACAGATATAAGAAACAGTGCAATTGTGTAAGACTGGCAAAATCAGGAACTTAGAAATTGTGCTCAAATCTGTTTTCTGTAGTTCAGTATATTTTCAAATAGTTTGTTCCCCCAAAAAAGGTCTTTAAAAAAACTTGAAAAGGGAGCACATTGTTTGAAATAAAGACCAAGAAATGGCAAGTCATTAGGGGGGGGGGGAATGCTTTTGGCTACTGCAACTGAATATGAATTTAGCCAAACTGATGCAGAAGCTGTATCAAAAGGTGTTAGGTTCATGTGTTGTTTAGTCGTTTAGTCGTGTCCGACTCTTCGTGACCCCATGGACCAGAGCACGCCAGGCACGCCTGTCTTCCACTGCCTCCCACAGTTTGGTCAGACTCATGTTTGTAGCTTCAAGAACACTGTCCAACCATTTCGTCCTCTGTCGTCCCCTTCTTCTTGTGCCCCCAATCTTTCCCAACATCAGGGTCTTTTCCAGGGAGTCTTCTCTTCTCATGAGGTGGCCAAAGTATTGGAGCCTCAGCTTCAGGATCTGTCCTTCCAGTCAGCACTCAGGGCTAATTTCCTTAAGAATGGATGCGTTTGATCTTCTTGCAGTCCATGGGACTCTCTAGAGTCTCCTCCAGCACCATAATTCAAAAGCATCAATTCTTCAGCGATCAGCCTTCTTTATGGTCCAGCTCTCACTTCCATACATCACTACTGGGAAAACCATGGCTTTAACTATATGGACCTTTGTTGGCAAGGTGATGTCTCTGCTTTTTAAAATGCTGTCTAGGTTTGCCATCGCCTTTCTCCCAAGGAGCAGGCGTCTTTTAATTTCGTGACTGCTGTCACCATCTGCAGTGATCATGGAGCCCAAGAAAGTAAAATCTCTCACTGCCTCCATTTCTTCCCCTTCTATTTGCCAGGAGGTGATGGGACCAGTGGCCATGATCTTCGTTTTTTTGATGTTGAGCTTCAGACCATATTTTGCGCTCTCCTCTTTCACCCTCATTAAAAGGTTATTTAATTCCTCCTCACTTTCTGCCATCAAGGTTGTGTCATCTGCATATCTGAGGTTGTTGATATTTCTTCCGGCAATATTAATTCCGGCTTGGGATTCATCCAGCCCAGCCTTTCGCATGATGAATTCTGCATATAAGTTAAATAAGCAGGGAGACCATATACAGCCTTGCCGTACTCCTTTCCCAATTTTGAACCAATTAGTTGTTCCATATCCAGTTCTAACTGTAGCTTCTTGTCCCACATAGAGATTTCTCAGGAGACAGATGAGGTGATCAGGCACTCCCATTTCTTTAAGAACTTGCCATAGTTTGCTGTGGTTGACACAGTCAAAGGCTTTTGCATAGTCAATGAAGCAAAAGTAGATGTCTTTCTGGAACTCTCTAGCTTTTTCCATAATCCAGCGCATGTTTGCAATTTGGTCTCTGGTTCCTCTGCCTCTTCTAAATCCAGCTTGCACTTCTGGGAGTTCTCGGTCCATATACTGCTTGAGCCTTCCTTGTAGAATTTTAAGCATAACCTTGCTAGCGTGTGAAATGAGTGCAATTGTGCGGTAGTTGGAGCATTCTTTAGCACTGCCCTTCTTTGGGATTGGGATGTAGACTGACCTTCTCCAATCCTCTGGCCACTGCTGAGTTTTCCAAACTTGCTGGCATATTGAGTGTAGCACCTTAACAGCATCATCTTTTAAAATTTTAAGTAGTTCAGCTGGAATATCATCACTTCCACTGGCCTTGTTATTTGCAGTGCTTTCTAAGGCCCATTTGACTTCACTCTCCAGGATGTCTGGCTCAAGGTCAGCAACCACACTACCCTGGGGTATACGAGACATCCATTTCTTTCTGGTATAGTTCCTCTGTGTATTCTTGCCACCTCTTCTTGATGTCTTCTGCTTCTGTTAGGTCCTTTCCACTTTTGTCCTTTATTATGGTAATCTTTGTACGAAATGTCCCTTTCATATCTCGAATTTTCTTGAACAGATCTCTGGTTCTTCCCATTCTGTTGTTTTCCTCTATTTCTTTGCATCGCTCGTTTAAGAAGGCCTTCTTGTCTCTCCTTGCTATTTTTTGGAAATCTGCATTCAATTTCCTGTATCTTTCACTATCTCCCTCGCATTTTGCTTGCCTTCTCTCCTCCGCTATTTGTAAGGCCTCGTTGGACAGCCACTTTGCTTTCTTGCATTTCCTTTTCATTGGGATGGTTTTCGTTGCTGCCTCCTGTATAATGTTGCGAGCCTCCATCCATAGTTCTTCAGGCACTCTGTCCACCAAATCTAGATCCTTAAACCTGTTCCTCACTTCCACTGTGTATTCATAAGGGATTTGACTTAGATTGTATCTTACTGGCCCAGTGGTTTTTCCTACTTTCTTCAGTTTAAGCTTGAATTTTGCTATAAGAAGCTGATGATCTGAACCACAGTCCGCTCCAGGTCTTGTTTTTGCTGACTGTATAGAGCTTCTCCATCTTTGGCTGCATAGAATATAATCAATCTGATTTCGATGCTGCCCATCTGGTGATGTCCATGTCTAGAGTCATCTCTTGTGTTGTTGGAAAAGAGTGTTTGTGATGACCAGCTTGTTCTCTTGGCAGAACTCTATTAGCCTTTGCCCTGCTTCGTTTTGAACTCCAAGGCCAAACTTGCCAGTTGTTCCTTTTATCTCTTGACTCCCTACTTTAGCATTCCAATCCCCTATAATGAGAAGAACATCCTTTCTTGGTGTCAATTCTATAAGGTGTTGTAAGTCTTCATAGAATTGGTCAATTTCAGTTTCTTCAGCACCAGTGGTTGGTTCATAAACTTGGATTACTGTGATGTTAAAAGGTCTGCCTTGGATTCGTATCAAGATCATTGTATCATTTTTGAGATTGCATCCCAATACAGCTTTTGCCACTCTTTTGTTGACTATGAGGGCCACTCCATTTCTTTTACGGGAAGGTTCATACTCTAGCAAATATAAATATTTCAGCCACTACATGAACCTATCATTTTAAAATAACTTTGCTAGAGTCATGTTTTTGCTCACTGACTTATTGTGCTGCTAAGAATTGATCAAATAAATATTGGCCTCCCACCCCAACAAACTTGAACAGTGAGTGTGGGGGGTTGTTGTTGGTTGGTGTGTTTTTTATCCTTAAGTATTCTGGCATATTGGAACAGATGAGGTTTCTCTCATTCATTATGGTGGAGTTTCTTGTTAAAAATGAAGATAACTTAACCCAATGGATTGCATCTTTGGCCCGATTAGAATACCCTATGTGGGTCCTCAGACTTCCAATATTAAAAATATTTCAGAAAATGGGTCTTAGAAAGACCTCTTCCTAAGAGACACCAGATAGACAGCCCCAGTTAGGGTTGATAATACTGATTTTAATTGACTGTTGGTTTCTCTACTGGTTTAAGGATATCACTTGTAGAACCAGATAAGGGTTTTGGTAAATATTGATACCAGTCTGAATTTGAAGGAAGCCAGTCTGGTTTCACATTGGATTCAGAGTAGGTAGTCCCATGTGGAAGAGTATTTTTAATTAAGTTTGCCAGAACTCAGAGTGATACAGTAAGCCTTCTGTCATTTAGCTGCAAAGCACAGGGAGGAAATTTCCTTGTCCAGTTGTACAACATGAGACTGAAGAAGTGAAGAGCCAGCAGCAGATCTCCTGGGCCTAACTGGTTGCACTTGTCCACATCAGAAGTCTTCTAAACTATCAGATGGGCTAGCTAAGTCATCAGAACTGGACTCCAACAAATGGTCTATCAAGGAGAACAAGGTGGAGGAAACTCAAATAATCATTAACATTCCACATTAGCCTTTCAGCCCTTGCTTCCCAAGATTGTTGGACCTGAATGTAGTCAGTCACCCTGCTAAGGTCACAGATGATCATTTTATGATAAAGTACATTGGTCCATCCCAATCCATAAATCCACCCAGCAACTGAACAGGAAGCATTCAAGGTTATTCTGACAAGGAGGCATATTTGTAGACTGCCGACTTTCTTCTGAAAGGAAAAATTCTCATGCCATGGTGTCATTCACTTGGTATCCAACCTGCTAAAGTCAAGGTTTGAGATTTCTTGTCAGGATGAGGTTCTCAAACTGAATACTTTAAAGAGACACCTTGAAGTCCTAGAAAGCATTATTTCCAGACTTCTTCATATATTAAGATTTTTAAGGGTAAGTGCTGTTCTCTTTTTAGCACCTATATTCAAGACTTCCTTTGATACATTATGCACAGTATTGTGTTATTTCTTATGCATTGAAAATATCATTTCTTATCTCTTCTGCCAGGAGGGTGTTGGAGCTGGGTTCCATGCCAGGCCAGCCTATAATCGTGAGCGAGTATGCCTTTCATATGTCGCAATGGTTCTTCACCTCAATCCAGGCTTTAAAACATGATTGGGCAGCTCCTTCTGTTTCTGCACACCATTCACATACAAAGTGGAGGGTTGGGTCTGATTTTTACAACAAAAGAAGCACAAGGTTGATATTGGCTCCTCCCCAACCTCTTCCATTGCTTAGGATGCCCCACTGCTTTTTACACTTTTCACCCCAAACTGCTATCAGAGTTGGGCTGACAGAAAAGTGCATAGTGTGGCCCCATTCTGTCCAGTTTGGCTGTCAGTCTTAAATTCTGGTTGGAGGTGAGGAACCATTCTATTTGTGAGAAGAAGACATAGGCTGGTGCCTTTTTTTTTTTTTTTAAACTGTTGCCAAGAACTGGCATGGTTCTCTTTCTCTCTTTTCTGGTCTTATTTATTATTGGAAAAAGGTAGGGATTCCCCTTATGTACAAAATGCCCTCAAGGTATTTTTCTTCAGAACAACACGTTTCCTGGTAGATTCCTCTTTTTCATAACTGTGACATGCTAATAGAAGTATGAAGGTGTTTACTTCCTCCATTGCAAAGCTGCTCAAGCCCTGCATTTTAGAAACTTTGAAAAAGAAAAAAGAACCATGGGACTTCCTCTGCATTATATGTCATATCTCATTTGCAAGAGGGACCAGCATCTTGCTGTGTCCTGCAATCTGGAGTGTCCCTGGAGGCGTGTAGATAAGCTTCATATCTCTTTGTAAGATATTACAGAATTGAGACACTTTCATCTGCAAATGCTGTGTTTGGGCATACAGGACTTCAGGCTATCCTAGACTAATTCTTTCTTCTTAACAAGAGAGTTAGTGTTCACTTTATTTGGAGTATCCCTTTCTTTACTGCCCAGTGGCACACAATACGTTGTGGGGTTGTACTGCCTTGGTACACCCCATCCACCTGGAGTGACAACAGATATAACTTAAAGAACAGCCAAGTGATTCTTACCTATTACTTGATCTTCAGCTATATCTGCTGCCACTGTTGGTTGTCCCTCTAAGAACAAAGAATGTGTGTGTATATATAAACCAAAAGAGAAAACAAAGCTGGAAAATATGTTAGTGTAGTTTCTGAGATTTGTATAGCCTTGAGGAAAGAAAACTGCTACATTGAAGGGGAATGAAAATGTCTTCCCTGTTCCTAAACTTTGGTTTTGACGCTGCAGTTTTGGTTTATATTTTTTGAGATTTTTGAAGTGCTGTTTCTTGCTTGTTGCTTGGGAAGTTATTGGCAGAGAAACCACAGGAAAGGGTCGTTGAGGCGGTCTTTGATGATGATGATGATAATTTACAGTCATACCTCATGTTACAGACGCTTCAGGTTACGTGTTTTCGGGTTATGGACTGCTGGAAACCCAGAAGTACCGTAACAGTTTACTTCCGGGTTTCACCACTTGTGCATGCACAGAAGCGCCAAATTGCGTTGGCGCCTGCGCAGACACAGCGCTTCAGGATGTGAACGCTGTGGGTTGCAGACATGCCTCCGTCATGGATTACGTCCGCAACCCAAGGTTCCACTGTATTATTTATACCTTGCCCATCTGGCTGGGTTTCCCCAGCCACTTTGGGCTGCTTCCAACAGAATATTAAAAACACAATAAAACATCAATCATTAAAAACTTCCCTAAACAGGGCTGCCTTCAGATGTCTTCCAAAAGTCAGATAATTGTTTATTTCTTTGTCATCTGATGGGAGGGCGTTCCACAGGGCGGGCACCACTACCGATAAGGCCCTCTGCCTGGTTCCCTGCAACCTCACATCTCGCAGTGAGGGAACCACCAGAAGGCCCTCGGCGCTGGACCTCAGTGTCCGGGCTGAACGATGGGGTGGAGACACTCTTTCAGATATACTGGGCCGAGGCCATGTACTGATACCAGTACACTTTCTATCCTGAACAGTGAAGCATATCCTATAATCCTGGAGTAGCAGTGAGATAATTCATCTCAGAGATAAGAATCTTGTTGGCCCTTTCCCTCACATTTGGTCAACTGTTTTATTATTTACTTAGTAAGACATTTATATTATGTCTTTCTGCTGTAAAAACACTATTGCAATTTCATTCTCATCAGGAGAAGCCCCACTTGTGCATTCTCCAAAACTGGCTTGGGAGAGGGATTGGGACAACACACAGAACAGTGTGATGGGTGTGAAGAGGAGGGATTGTTCCATCTGGCAAGCTGAAAAGTTTGCCATGATGAAATCACTAGCTCAGTGTTGAATTTCTCCCTACATATTTTATAATCTATCTTTGTCATAATACAGTTAATATTGTGACTATTTTACAGCCACTTTTCAGATTACACCGAGATGACAGGTTTAAGGGAAAGATCTAGAGTAAAAAATGATCTGGAATAATTTTTAAAATTTGGACACTATAATTAACAATGGGTCCACCATGTCTGCCTGCTTGTTGGCATAAATCATCAAAGGTCCGATCAGCATTTTAAACTGCTCTGTGGTGCACATATGCAGCAGAACAATGATGGCTCTAAATAGGGCAGTTCAGATATTTCAAAGCACTTGAGATTAGTACAGTGTGAAGTAATTTAAAATTATTGTACTGCAATTAATTTTAAATAACTGAACTCTGCATATGTCTAGAAAGCCATACAGATCCAATTGGAAGCTCTCTAAAATTTTAAATGGCCCAATAAATTTAAATCACGTTAGAATTCATAGAAGTGGATAATGTAAATCAGTCGTAAGGGCAGGTTAGGAAATGGATAGGAGGACGGAGACTCTAATTTGAATAGATATATATTTTCAGTTTGGAGTTTATAATGATGAAATGTGATCTTAAGTTCTCTAAGATAAGGAGGGCATCAATTGTTGATCCTTGTTGTTCTTTATTTTTTCATATTGTGGATGCTCAGGAATGCAAGTTTCCATTAATACTTTTTTTCTGTATTACAAGGGTTGTGTTGTTATCACCCTACCTCCTTCCTTTGTCATGGCTCAGATAATACTGGTAGGAGCCTATGACTAGCCACAAAACATATTTTACCATAAAGTAAAAGCAGCCTAGAAATTTTGCATATGCTACACCATGGTGGTCACTTATTGCCATAGAAGAATGAAGAGCCAGTCCAAGTATTATGAAGAAATGATAAACGTGCCAGCACCAGTGAACACTTTGGTACTAACCAGTGATAGCAGGAACACCAGTAGGAAATGAGGTTAATTCCAGCTCTTTTGAGAGAGCCATAAATGATCTCAAATTTGGAATGTTTTCATGGTGAATTTTTGGTTGTAGAATCTTCACAACTTTTATTCAGCTCCACCTATTGCTGCAAAGGTATAAGTACACATACCTACGCTAATTCAACTCTCCTCCCCCCCCCCTTTGGAATTTGCTTCATCTCCTTTTTTCCAAACCGCCAACCCCTAATCAGTATACCATTGGAGCCATTGTTACTTTCCTTGGCAACCAGTTAGGAAGTGAGTGCAAGTCCCAAGACTGGGTGCTGAACAAAAAGTTCTTTATGAAGTGCTTTAAGGTGCAGGTTACTGTTGGTTGCGTATAAGAGGGGTTTTTTCTTTTTGGAGTTTTTTTTTAAGGGTTCCCTCCCAATCTTGACTCACGTCTTGCAGGCAAATCCAGAGTGGTGGAACTGCAGGAGGCCCCTCAAGAGCTCCTTCCTTGAAGCTGTACCTTTCTTTTAGACAGTTGTCATTATCTTTGTCTAAAGGTCACGGCTAAATTGAATAAAAGGAAAGCTGTGTGTTCCTGTCGATGCACAAAGGCAGTATTGACTTTCCTAATCCAGTTTGCTGAGGGGTGAGAGAATTAAATTAGATATCTAAGCACAGAAATTGAGAGCCTTTGAAAACAAAGATAAGGAGACAGGCTGTATTTTCCCCCTTTTTTTCCCTGGGAGCTCTGGGCTCACGATTTTGCAGGTGTGTCATCTGATCCATGGCTTGCATCGATCAAAACTGTGCCAATGCATATTTAATTAGCAAGGGGACCCTGGATGCATTATGGCCATCATCCGTATATTGAATGGACTGTCAGACTTTTTGAATGCTTCCCAGCTACCCCCCCCTCCTCCCACCCCGCTCGCTTTGTCGTTTGGGGAGCTTCTGCATTTTGTCTGAGCAGCTAAAAGTTTCTTTGTTTTTAGTTGCTGATGCATACAACACGACTGAGGAGAATACAAACAAGTTAAGTTTATTTTGTCTTCGGGGGAGGGGAAGCCTGAAAATTTGGGTTTTAATTCCTTTGGGCAACAGATTTTCTCCTCCTGTGTTGTTCTTTTTTAGCGTAGTTGTGTAGTGTTTTAAGAATATTTTCATAAAGCCGGAAGCCTTTTATGACAGTATGAATTAAGTCAAAAGTTAATGTATGCTGCTACAAAAGAAATACGGTCTAGTAATAAACAAAGAGAGCAAACCTCTAAAAAAGCAAACATTTATAAGTGTATTAAAAACTAGTAACAAATTCCCCCTCCCCTCTGAAACTCTGTTGCCTATCACTCCATACCAGTACATTGTTCATGCAAAAAATAGAATAACTTAAACTGAAGCTAAATTCTATATATTTTTTTTAGTCTTGTAAATATCATAATCATATTATATATACAGTTCTTGAGATATAGCCTGCAATAAGGATCTTTTGTTTCTCCCCAAAAGTCACCTTGGAGTTTCTGGGAACTCCTTTTTACAAAGCGCGACAACTCAGACAAAGTGTTGCTTGCTAAACAGATGTAATACACAAAGTCTGCTTAGAATAAAGGGCAGCAGACTGTGCGCACATGTTTTGGTTTCATTCATGCTCATCAGCATAGTCTAGCTAGTTGTTTTTGCTCATCTACTTATGGGCTGTCTTAGTACATTTTTCTGGTAAAGTAACAAGGAGTGGGAGGTTGGGGGGATTGGCCACAAAAGTTTGCTGCAAGGGCTCCTGGGAAATATATTTGCAGACATCTTCTCACAAAGGCTGACTGCTTCCTGGCTTAGACAGAGTGTTG
Organism: Podarcis tiliguerta; assembly: GCF_965153285.1. NCBI lineage: Eukaryota > Metazoa > Chordata > Lepidosauria > Squamata > Lacertidae > Podarcis > Podarcis tiliguerta. Next base: position 58,963,096 of record NC_139539.1, read on the forward strand.
CCTGATAAACAGACTTAACACAGAAATGTCTGTCTGGAATAAACAACAGCAAGCTTTGATTTACATTTCTATTATCAAAGATAATCTCTTTCCCAGTGTATGGGAATTAAGAGTCCTCTCACAAAAATGAGGCTAGGGTTGCTGTGATTTTACCACTGTGTGGAACCTTTTTTCTCAGGAGTTAATGGGATACAACTTAGGTAAATAGAGTTGCTGAAAAGGAAAGGACTTTGAAGTTAAGGGGTAGGGTAGAGCAGTGAAGAGCACTTGAGCAACAAGTTGAATATACTGTACCTGTATCTATACTGCTGAGGGAAAATTGGAAGCTGATGTAAGTTGCAGGTGCTAAGCAAATCCACCTAATTATTTTTTTCCCAAATGCACACCTTAGGCTAGGGATGGGGATTTGCAGGAAGGGGGGGGGGCGGTTAGGGAACACTATTGGAGTACCCTCAGGCAGTCCTGCATCTCTTTATACTTACCCAAGAAAGCGCACAGACTTATCCCAGAGTTTCCTCTGTGGTGTAAAGCTTCATTTTCTTGCCATTAATTGCTCTGTCCTCTCCATCCCCCTCACTGAAACTGGAAATGCCTGTCCTCACCATACTTCTTTCTGAGTCCTTCGATTATATACATAGCAAGGGATCACACACCCATTTTCTGAAATGCATTAATGGGGGAAATAAGCCATCTTCTGCCTGTTATTCAAATCTGGCTCCCAACCGACACTACCAGTGACTACTACTCTCAGAAAACTATACAAATATGCTACCTTGCCTCTACCTACTGGGTTTTTAGATGTTAAGAGACATGAGTGTTGTCCCATAGCATCGTTCTTTGACTCCATGAAACTAAAATATGTATAACCTAGTCCTAAACATGTTTATTCAGACATAGTTGGGCGCTGTTGGGTTCACTGAGAGTTCCTTCACCGTGTATATGTTCAATATTGCAACTCATGACAGCAAAAGCAATTTGAAAGAAAAGCCACATGTGGGCAAAGATAAGAGTTAGTATATATTCCTCTTGCCCCCCAAATAATTTCAATGGAGATATTTGACATACTTTGGTCAGTGAATATGTGATCTGTAGCCATAAACTAGCCAATAGTATTATTTTCCTTCAATCTTCTACTCATAGTCTTCTGCACATATTTATTTATAAATGTCATTATTATTCATTACGAATAATGACTTTTTGGGTTTGAATCACCTGCCATCTTCTCAGTTCCAATTGTTAATGGGTTTATAGGTTTATCCCCAAGTTGTCAGGGGAAAAATAGAGAGTAGAATTCTTTGAATCAAAAAGGTCAAAAGGCTTTTTCTATGTTAGAGAAAGAGGCTGCAGCTTTCTGTGGTTTTTAGAGACTGATAAAGTTTCAGGATCCGAGTTAGGATTTTGATATAATATTACTGTGCCTGTGAAAGTCAAGAAATCCTGTCTAAGGGCTAAAAAGTCTCAGAAAACCTGATCATGAAATCAGATGCTGCATCAGAAGAAGAAAGTTTGGCTCGTCTGTCATGCCATTTCTCTCATTAGACACAGTATATTCATCAAAAGTAGAGGAAATATATGTGATTACTAGGGGCTGTCTTCCTCTCCGTTGTTGCCCACCTACCCATCCACCCCTTGCTAATTCCCTCCCTTTACACCTTGCCCCAAGCCCCTATCCCTTCACAATGCCCTCCAACCCACTTCACTTCACATCCCCTTCTCCTTCACCCTCCCAGCCTACCTACCAACCCCTCCCAAGCCATTGCCAACCCAATTCCCTCTCAGTTTGTCCAAAACTCTCCCCTTGCAATGCATCTCAAGAGCCTCCTGTTGCTGCCACCATTGACAATGGAAAGGAGAATGGAGAAGAGGAAGTCCACTTAGAAACTCCACAGTATAATTCCTTGGGAGAAGTGCCATATAACTAGCTGATACAGCCCCGGAGAAGCTTATCTATAGGCTTTTTTCACCTTCCAATACTGTGATGTTTATGATTTGTTGGAATCCACCAGCAAACGTTTCCTCAGACTAGATTACTGGATGTGCGTGACTAATAATTTACTTCACTATAATGGCTCTATCTCCATCTGTAATAAATTAAAGTCTCACTTTAATAATACCGGGCACAATCTGCTTTTAAATCCCATTGATTTCAGCGGCAGAGTTATGTATATGTTTAACTTTCTTCCATTGACGTTAATGAGATTTTAAAATTATTATGTTTAGTTGGATCAGAACTGCCCTGTTTTCATAATAATTTTATAATTATTTATCTTACCTGCCCTAACAGCAATAAAACCTGCTTTGAGGGGAACACCAATTTAGTATGTATATGGTTATGCATTTTTGCATGATTCTTAATTTATGTAGGTGGTGAAATATAACTCTACCTCTGTGTGTTTGTGTATATGAGTGTGTGTGTGGAGGGAGAAAAAAATAAATGAATGGCTAACCTGAATTTATATTAAGTAATAATATTAAGTAATATTAATTTAATTCAAATGTGGATGAAAATTTCTTTCATTTACATAAATTAAATATGTTATCTACTCTGCACAGTGATTTCACTGGATATGTTTTGTGTGCACCAGAACACAAAGTGTGTAATATACTGTAAAAGCTGGATTTTGAGTTATCTTTTTAGCAATCCAAAATAGGGAAGTTACAGTCAGCATACTATTGAATAGGGCTGTGGTGTGTGAACCAAATGAAAACCCTCTGCTGTGTACTTTGCATTTTTAGGACTGCTCTGTGAATTTCCTCTTTAATAACCAAACACTGAAACTCTTGACTGTGTCAAATCATCTTCAGTATCTGAATAAAAATCAAGGAAACAGAATTATATTTTGCTTTGAAACATTTTGGTAGTTTGCTTTCTTCAGAGCCATAGTTCCCATTTTTAATCCTGATGGTAGCCAAAAAGACTGAAGGGTCTTTTTGAAAACAGAATAAATTTAAAGATAGCCAGGCCAGGATGAAAAAGCAAGGTCAGAAAAAGTATAAAATATGGGATAAATTTGTGACATCCAAGCTTTATTGTATTTCAAATCCAAGAATGACAAAGTATAGTTTTATATTCCTTGTTTGCAACATAATAGCATAATATCCTTTTACATTACTTGTTTATATATAATATTTCATTCTAATATTTTTTGTAATTGTACATGTCAATCAGTATTATATATTTTAGACCCTAGAAGGCACTGAACTCCAGTATAGTTGGGTGTTTCTTGATGCTGCTGTTTTTGTTTTGAGGGGCAATAAATATTGTCTAGCTTCCTAGCTGTTTCCTCTAAGTGCTCAATGCCATGGTATGGGAGGTCAAGTTTTAAATGCACCAATTTCTGACAAAGAAAATTAGCACCATTTTCTGAAGCAGACACATTCCCTTTAATAATCCTGTGATGGCTTGATTTGAATAGAAATACCATGTCACCCATAAACTCTGCAATGCTTACAAATCTTTCATCTTTTCTGAAGTAGGCCTTAAACACAACTATGAGACTGTTCTGACCAATTTTGATGCCCATTGCATCCACAAGAGAAATGTAGTTTATGGGAGGACTGGCTTCCATCAAAGAGCTCAGAAGCCATAACCTGGATAATCTCCTAAATCATGCAGTAGTTGTCAAAATGGCACTATGGAGAGTTGGAGAAACAGAAAGAATGTTTTGGGACATTGATCCTGTGGACTTTGTTTTAATACCTGACACCAAAGCATGAATCATACGGACAGCATGCAGAATCTGCATACCCTTGTCCCCCCAAAATGGAAATGAAGCTGGAAAGGATGGAGGAATGCAATAATAGGAAGTATTGTAGTATGAACCATTGGTCCCAGATATCAAGACAACTGTGAAAATAAATACGTCTGTAGATTTGAAAAAGCATAATGATGCTGTAGTCAGAATTACAGAATTAGAATTTTAACGTGCAAGCCATTTCATCTTAAATGACAGTATAATAATACTATCTCACAACACTGAAATTTGGCACAGTGCTAGATGAGTTGTTTATTTTTTTAATCATTTTCGTTTCCTTTAGAAAAATCAAGGAAAGATTATTTGTTAATGTTTGGCAATAAAGACACTAATTCTGAAATCCACTATGTCACTAACAGTTTGGTTGAACTGAACACACATTGAAAAAATGCATTTGAATGAAACTTATTTTAGATGTTTAGATGTACAATTGTAAATATACACATTGTTTCCTGTACTTTAATTAGCTATAGTTTCTTAGTTGATATGGGCTTGTCGATTTTACTCTACAGTGGTACCTCGGGTTACAGCCGCTTCAGGTTACAGCCGCTTCAGGTTATAGGCTTCGCTAACCCAGAAATAGTACCTCAGGTTGAGAACTTTGCTTCAGGATGAGAACAGAAATCGGGCAGTGGGAGGGCCCATTAGCTAAAATGGTACCTCAGGTTAAGAACAGTTTCAGGTTAAGAATAGACCTCCAAAGTGAATTAAATTCTTAACCCGAGGTACCATTGTATAACAAATTCATATTGACAGGAGGTGGTGGTGGGGAATCCGTATGGCGTATCAAAAGGTTCTTTATGGTAGTCTGATAATTAAAATATTCATTAGCTTAAAAGCTAGCACGCTTTTCAAAAAGTAATACGTTATCATAGTTTGACCCAAAGTCATCAGCAGTACTTCTTCTTTCTGTACTGTTAATACCTCAAGGGCGGTGTTATCACTTCATAGCAATAGAAGTAAGATTTTCAATTTAATCACAGCATGGTGTTATGACCTTTTGATCTTGTGTGGAGTTTTCTCTAAAATGTGGTCAAATTTCAGACTTTTCACTGCACCTTGGAAATTCAAGGTGAAGTCAACTCAAGGGTTGCCACAAGCATAAACTTCTCTCTATCAATGCCAATTAGACAGAAGGGGAATCTGTAACAAAATGCTGGTTTCAGCCAGCCATGCTTTCTTCCCTGATATTATAAGTTGCAGGGGGCTGAAGCAGGACATTTCATTCCTTCTGCAGGCTCACACATACAATTTCCTGGTTTTCTCTTCCATCTGACACTCAGCAGTCATGACTACTGAGCACTGAGCATGCTCAGATAACATTGGTCCATTTCTTTTTCGTGGGATTGCCCACTTCAGATATTTTCAATGCCCCTTGTACTTCTGGAAACCTCAAGGTTTCCCAGAGCAGTGCTGATAATTCCTTCTTGTTTCTCATTGGCTCTTCTTTGGCACCAAGGTCCTGTTTTGGCACCAGAATATGTCACCATTCACCACTTGAGTTCACCACTTAAAGAGAGTAATAGATGGCTTTTCTGAGCATTTTTGGCTAACTCTCAGAAAGGCACAGGTATGGGAAGTTCTTCCACCAGCCACCTTTCCCCCCAGTTTTCATTCTCCCCAGCTTCACACACTATCTAGGTTAAGAGAAGAAAGGAAAATAGTAGGTGTGATCCTCAGCTCTTCTGAAGTTTCGAGGTCTGCCAACCCTGGGAATTGCAGCTCTGGGAACCTGGGGCATGGGCATCAAGAACCAGAGAGGTTACTAGGGTTTAGGAACAGGCTTCTCAGGCTGGAAAAGAATGGTAACGTTCAATCCACATAGCTCTTTATTCAGGCTGAAATTCATTCAGAAGCTTCTGTGAATTAAAGCAGCTGATTAAGCCTGCGCTTTCATACAAAGGTAGTTAATAATACAAACATGAAAAGGTTAATGTCTCAACAGCAAGTTGTTAGGCTATTGAAAAATAATGACATTGCAGTATTAGGGAAACTCACATGCCCCAAACCCACACTGGATTACAAAGCCAAATTCTTTGCCTGGCGGCATGGTTTTTCAAAGTTTTGTATAATTACGAATTTTGGTTTCAGATTTTGTAGAATTTATTCTACAACAAAGTTTGATTAATGGAAAACTATGTAATGTAATCTGATTACTCCATTAAAGTTCAGTGAAAAGATAATACTGTATATTCGATCAGATGGAAATATAGAGAGATTGCAATATATATCATCTAAAGTCTGGAACTTGGAAATCTTATTTCCACAACCGATTCCTATAATTTTTGGCCATTTTTATGTTTTTTAGATTCAAGTCAGTCTGAAAGTCCAAGCCAGCCAAGTGAAGCTGATATCAAGGACCAGCCAGAAAATGGTAAGTATGTACCTGTTGCTGCCTTAGATTCTTTGAGTCCATATCTGTTTGGGTTTTCCCCAGGCAAAATTAGACTTGTACTGTCTCTTAGCAGCAAGTGCCTCACCTGAGCTGTGTGGAGTTGGTTGTCATTAGCAGGGTCAGCAGAGCCCCAAAATCCCCACCTACTGATCACACACACACCCTTCACTGCTAGTTACCACCCCACTCCAATATAAGAGTATTTTTTTTCTTGAGGAAGGGGATCAGCTGGCTGGGGCATGCAAGAACTGAATGGGACATGCAAGAACTCTACAGTTCGAGTGTTGAAGATGAACACTCACAAAACCCACTGACTTAAGCACTTGAGCAGCTCAATTGATTTGGGGGGAAGTCAGGTGGGTGATGACACTTTGTTACTTTCCTCACTGAGACTTAAGCATGTCCCATTTTGAACATAGCCTTTCCCAGTCAGCAGATTTGCTTTAGATCTTCATTAAGAACAGGTTCAGCATTCCTCATAATGTATGGAATATTGTGGGTGAGCAGCTTCTGCAACACAAATCAGTAAGATGCAAACTGCACCAGCTATTCCTTGAATGTGCCATAGGAGAGTAAAAGCAGCAGCAAAATACACGCGATATTTGAAGAGCTGGGCGCCATTTCAAGTCGAAGAGGATTGAATCCCAGAAAGTCCTTGTGCAAGCGGAATGAATCCCACTAGTGCATTGGAACCTCCTCCCTCTTCTCCCAGTATTTATCCCCCTCCCAAACCCCTCCTAAATCTGTTCTGAAGAACATATTGGGAAGCAAGGGGAAGGAATGGAATGTTCCACTGCACAAGTGGAAATTGTTTTTCTCATGCAAGGACTCAGACACAATGCAGGAGCTCGAGTCCTTTAAAAAAGAAGAAGCAAAAAGAAGTTGTTTGAAATCCTGATTTCCTATTACTTCTTTTAGATTAAAAAGCATAAACAAACAAAAGTAGAAGACAGCAATGAAAATGTATCAGGAGACATTCTTTAACCCGTGTTCAGCCTTGATAGATCTGTGTCATCCTGCTTCCTGGGCCCCTCTCTTATCGGAACTCTTTTTCCTCCATGGTGAATTCATACCATTGCATGCTTTTGTCTAAACATTTTGTTAACATTGTCTTTTTTAAAAAAGAAGAAGATAAACTTGACGATTCATAATTTCCCCCCATCAAACTACATCAAATTTATTAGAATGTGTATGGGTACATGGAATGCCTTTCAAACTTCAGCATTTTGAAAAGAAGTCAAGCCCTCTTGAAGGAAGAGGGAGATGGTATTTATAGAACTGTGCAAAGATTAGTGCTGGGATAGTGAAATAGAACATGACAGGAGTTCAAGTCCAGCAAAGCTCTTACTCATCATGCATAACTGTCATTTGACAGACAGAAATTGATAGTACAAGTTTTAACCGTAAATTTAAAAGTTGGGGGTTTTTTTCTTCAAGGAATTGGCTGCTTTTATATGTAAATGCAAACAGGACAATATACATTAGTGCAGCTGTGCGCCAATGTTTACTAAATTAATTGCTCATTAAATAAATGTAGAGATTTTAGATTCCCCCCCCCAAAAAAAAGTTATTTAGCATCTAAATTGATACTAATTGTAATTCCAGTGCTTTCTTTGTGCTTTGAGTTGCAATTCCTTAACTGTACCTCAGTAAAGGAAAGGCACCTTGTTCTTCCTAACAGTAAAAAGTGGTAAATAATGGCACACAGCTACTCACGGAACTAGTTTGTCAACCCTTGTGATAATTGTATTCATCCATCCACTTATTTATTTATTTATTTAGATAGGGATGTGCATGCATTAGATTTAAGCAGGTTTAAATCAGTAAGAGGGCACTTCAAACTTTCCCATTAGAAGCAATGGGACTTTAAATGTGTTAAACTTGGGCTGAATGGTGGTCCAACAAAACCTATTGGATATGTTATCATGGCAAACAAAGATACTAGAAGACCACCCTGCCTTTCCTAAGAAAGTCAGGATGCAGACCATATGACTGATGGAACCCAGCAGGATATGCAAATACTTTTCAAGGTAATGTCCCAGTTTTATGACTGAGAAAGGTGTGCTGAAACAGAGAGCTTAATCCTTTCCCCTCATACTATTTCCCCTCTAAAAACCACTCTGAAGCTACTCTTCGCTGAGAGATACATTGGAGGGACTGGCTTCACAGCAGAAAAATAGCCCAAGCAGAAAGTGTTAAATAGCTCTTTCCCACCCTCCACTTCCGTTCCTGCTTTGCATTCTGGAGAGAGAGAGAGAGAAAGTTACATGCAGTTGTGTATCATGTAGAAATTGGCCCTAACCTTACAATAATGTCATTGCTATGCATGACTGTCTTTCCTAAGGCTGCCCCTTCATTGTAGTAGATCAATATCTCAAAGAGACTTTGATGAAATCAGAGAATGACTCTCCTGGCATTTGCATGTTGAACCCAGTCTCATACTGCATTGCCATAATTGAATTGAATGCATGTTGAAATGATAAGTAATGCAGTTAAAAAGTGGTTCGTGTCATCTTGCTAACATTCTTACAGAACCTCATCTTTATACCCATGCTTCTGAATATTGTTCAGGATAAGGTTTTGCTCAAAGCTGCCATATTTATCACAATATGGAAGCAAACAGTTTGGCTTATAATATCATTTAAATTGCAGTTCAAGAACTACAAATTCTGGAGTAGCTATTCCTTTAAGATAAATTAGTAGGAGGAAAGAGTTAATAACAAGTAAAGTAGGTAGAAAGGGTGCCCAGTCACATGACTGAGAAATAGAGCTGAATTATAGATATAGAGATTTATTCATTACAAATGTAACAGGAAACCATGGTTTCCCATTGTAAGACTTCCACTATAAGCCTTGCGGTTGTTCACTCCTCCTTTCCTCTTGTCCTTCATACATGAGGAGTGGAGATTAAAAACTTTGACCCTTGGTTTTGAATAAATCAGTTTCCTACTCATATGATTCATCTCTAACATAACCAATAGTTGGCTACCTATTCACCTTTCTTGTGGTTTCAAGTGGCTTCTCACTGATAAAGCACCAAAACTGAATTGATAAGATAAATGTACTAGGTGAAGATCAGTTCCAACATGAACCATAAAACCATCTCTGTGCAAAGTATATGTTCTCCATAGATTTTCACCCTTACTGATTCATGTCTGGTACAGAAGTCACTGGCACTCACCAGTGCACTATGCCACAATCTGCTTACCCATGGCAGCACTGTGCACAAGAACAGCAAACACTCTTTACTTCATGCATGACCCAGCAATAATAAAGTGTTTCCCTTCCTTTATTGCTTCTAATCCCAAATTCTGAAGTTGTTAATCCTATTTCTAGAACTTTGAGGGACAGGGGAGGTAACTACAAAGAAAACTGTTGGAAAAACTACCAAGCAACTTTTCCCCTGCTCTAGAAGTACTTTTGTATATTGGCTATTTGTGAAAATTACCATACAGTGGTACCTCAGTTTACGAACTTAATCCATTCCGGAAGTCCGTTCTTAAACCGAAACTGTTCTTAAACCGAGGCACGCTTTCCCATATGAGGCCTCTTGCCACCGGTGCCCTTCCACCGTTCGGATTCTGTTCTTAGACCATGGTGAAGTTCTCAAAAACTTCCTGTTTTGCGGAGTTTGTAAACCGAATCGTTTGTAAACATGACTGTTCTTAAACCAAGGTACCACTGTACTGTATATTTTTTTTAATGCATATAGCTTGAATATGCTATTGCATATTTAGTGTGTTTTCGTATTAAAGCCAGAAGTATGCAATTATTTGCAAAGGTCTTTTGGGTTATAGTCAGTCTTATACAGTTACTCCCCCGATCATAAATCTTGTGCAGGTTTACTGGTAACATAACTCCCATTGACTTCAGTAAGACTTTCCCTGACATAAGTGTGCACAGGATTCCAGCCATAGTCTGGCTGTTGGCATCACTGCCATTCTGCTGTAGAGCTCCTGTGCAAGTTGGCTGTCAATCCAACGTCATATGGGGGAGTCACTCAAGGTCAGTTCTCAAGACAATGTTCAGGCCAAACATGAAGGCTGCCTCACCAGTGACCTACAGGTTGCAAGAGCTGGAAATTGACAGAGCACTTTGGATGTCACAGCTGTTAACCATTAACCTCCGCAAGAAACACATTCTGATAAAAAGAAATCATCCAAGCAAATACTGACACAAAGTACTGATAGCATGAAGCAAATGTTTGTGGCCTGACCACATGGTGCCTGAAGGACATGACATACTCATTGCACTTTGAAGTTAGCAGTCTCTGTGAAGGAATAGGCAAAGTAGCAAAAATAAGTATCTGGTTTCTCAAGACAGGAGAGGACACACACACACATCAATATATATGTAGTCACAATCCAAGAATCACTTATTACATGTCCAGTGGGACACCTCCATGCTGTTTCACATTCAGGTTGCTTCTCAACTTATTCAAAGAGCAGGTTTTGTTCAAAACCGACTGGGGTCAAGGCATTTAGAACACATATTTATTCCTTATAGCCTGTCCATCAGTTAAGATAATCTTCTCTAAGTGTGGCTCCTCCTTGGAAATTAGGTGAGTGACTACCAGAGAACATGCTTTTTCTCGTGTGCCAAACAAACTGTGGAACTTTCCTCCTAGGCATGGCTGATGGTTGCTTCATTGCACTGAGAGACGTGTGCTCAGTTTTCATGTTCTTTTAGAGATGACCTTTTAATTGGTTTAGTTTCTATTTTTATCTTGCTGAATGTTTATTGTGTTTATCTATTGTAGGGTTTATTGGTGTTTTAATCCAATTTATTATTTATTATGTTTCTGATATGGATTTGGTTTGCAGGCACTTATCAAAAGACAAGGTATAAATCTTTGTAAGTGAATAAATGATGGAAGGAAGGAGAGTTTGAGAACAATCCTGTACCGACACAGGAAGATAGCTGGGTGTTAGGGCCATTCCAGAAGTGGGTACCTGCAAGGGAAAATGCTGTAGGCAGGTAATAAAGAAGATTTAATCAGAAAAATTGTACAGTGGTACCTCTGGTTACAAACTAAATTCGTTCTGGAGGTCCGTTCTTAACCTGAAACGGTTCTTAACTAGAAGTATGCTTTCGCTAATGGGGCCTCTTGCTCCTGCGCCGCCAGCACACGATTTCTGTTCTCATCCTGGGGCAAAGTTCTCAACTCGAGGTAACTCTTCCAGGTTAGCAGAGTTTGTAACCTGAAGCATTTGTAATCTGAGGCATTTGTAACTCGAGGTACCACTGTACTTGTTCAGCAAGAATTCCAAGGAGGACAATATAGAGAAACATAAGCTATTGTTTGTTTGTTTGTTTTTGTTTTGTTTTGTTTTTGTTTTTTACTGTGACTGTAGTTCAAAATGGTTGTGCAGATATGAAACTGAGTTCTACATCTTTCATCATATGTAATACGATTCTACAGCAGTAGATTCCCAAAACAGCCCAAAAAGTTTCTTCCTTAAAAATCTCACAAGCTGTGCTACAAATTAGTGTATCTTTTGCTGTCAACCCAGTAACCCTTGTCCTCAATTTGCATACCATAGCTTCATTTTTTAACTCCCTTGTTTAACAGGTCCAATGAAAGACCTGTTACTTGCAGTGAAATACAATAATTAGCCACTTATTTCCTGTTTCGTGTATTAATTGAAAGGGCTTGCACTGTAAATATAGAACCTGTAGATAAAAGTGCACTCTAAAAATCAGTCAGTTAATAGAAGTATTCATTACTTGGTCGTAAGGAAGAGTTCTGAGACAGAGGTATGTGTAAAAGTTTTATAGGTTTCTTCCTTCCTCATCCATTTTTATACTTCCTCTTATAAAAAGCTTATCCATTGACTTTAGAAGTGCTGAGAGGTTATTGTCTCGTGAGCAGGCCTGTCATCTTGTGAGGAATTTTACATTAGCACTTATAAACTCTTCCTCTTATACCTCTGCACATGAAGAGCCAAAATGAGGAGAAAGAGAAAGAAGGAAGGGAATTTCTGTTTTGACTTAGAGAGGATTTAAAGTTTGCTCACATTCAGCTTTAGCAGTCACAGGGAAAGTCTAACAAGTCGCCTAAAAATGTGAGCTAGTGGTGGCATGCCGAAAGCAAGGCCAGAGTGTATACTGGGGCACTGCCTGGACTTCTTCATGTTAAATGTGTACAAACTGGGTACTGTAACAACCCTAAAACGGAACTGAAATCTGGTTTTAGTGAATGAGAGCACAGTTTGGGGATATGGTGGGTATAGCAATAAATGGAATTATTTTGCTCAAACATCTTGTTGAACCATTTTTATATATAAAAAAATCAAATTCCTCCACCCTGTATAGATTCTGAAGTCCATTGCAGGCTTCAAAACAGAGCCCAAGATGATAGCTAAACTTAGCAAGGCATGTGCAGCAGCCCTGTACAATGTAAAGACACCATTATGCCACATCAGATGCTTTCTTGCACTTTCCTGGAAAGTCCCAAACTGGAATAAGTCATATAGAAAAGAAGAAAATACAGATGGATCCAAAATTAATGTTATCAATCTTTAGTGGCCAAAATGTCAGAATTCCATATGAGGAAATGCTTATCATTTTGTTTATAGCAGCTCGCTTATTAGTTGTGAAATGCTGGAAGAATTTGCAAGATCTATCAATAGAAGCATGATATAACAGAGTATGGTCACTTATACTGGCAGAAAAATTGAGTGCAAAGACAACAAAAGGAAACAGATAAAATAGAATAGGGTCAGGATCACTTGGTTCCCTGGTTGTGGCATGCCATTGTAATAAGGGAGAGTATAAAGTTTTCAAGTATTCAAATGTAACGTAAGGCAGACTGCATAGCGTAATTTATGACTTTAGCTGCAGTGGCAGAAGTGTCTCCTTGTGTTGCAGCAGCCAAAGCAGCACCATAGTGTTTAGCTGCATGTATGCTGGTAATCATGTCCATCACGTTTACTGTGTGTGTTTGTTTGCATGTGTTACATACTATAGTATTCCTAGAAGATGCGGGTGTTTGACAACTGAGAAATTTTGCTGAATGCATGCAATGAAATATGCCACCTCTTTCTCCTCCTCCGTCTCATCTGAATGATGCCAAGTGATTTATCAAATGATTCTTGAGCAAGTTCTTACAATCACCTCCAGGCAGTTTACTCAGGAGTCTTAGAAGTAGATGGGAAGCACAACTCTAAGCTACTGTGTGTGTTTCTCAGAAAGTACCAAAAAAGCAAGATTGGAAGATTGAATTCACAAAGGAAGGTTTCTCCTGTGATTTGTTAGAATAAAGCTTGGAGTCATTTACAATAAAGGGGTAGTGATTTTAGCTACAGATCTCCCTTTTCGTTCCTTTTTAATGCTTTTAACACAGTTTAATCTGTAACTAACTTTATTTTCGGTTGTTGATCTTACTGTTGCACCAATGAATTGTTTCCCTGCTACTTAATAATGGCAGTTCTGCACAGGAAATCCTTCCTGCTCCTGATTTGTTTCATTTGTGTGTGTTTTGCACTGTGGGAAGCAGTACTGGTTGAGAAAACGGAGCACGGTAATGCGCAGCTATAAGAAAGAGCCCTGCTTGATTGGTTTATTTATTTAAAACAATTATAGTCTGCCGTTCTCAGTAAAAGTCTCTCTTAAGACAGCTTACATGATAAAATTTCAAATCTACAACAACAATGCAAAAGTATAAAATGCAAAATATACCAATAGTGCTTAATGAAGCAGAAATAGTAAAACACCAAGTAAAGTCAAAATATAAAAACACAATTCACCCAATATGAATCAGGGGAAAGATTCGTCTAGTCCAGTGTCCTGTTTATCTCAGTAGCAAAACAAATGCATTTTTTTATACTCTCAAAGTTTAATTCTTATAGTTAGCAGGTCCTTATTGCAACTAGATAATTTTCTAATGGAACATTGGTTTTATTCACTCCATCCCACCTCTATATCAACCTTAGCAGTTGTCACTTACTTTAAATATGTGGTTTTCAGTGGTTGAAGGCAGGAGGACTTTGTAGAAAACTATGAGATAAGTTTCTGACAGTACCTAGGTTTCTCATTTGTGATCTGGAAAACTTACTGGGCAAACTTATGAATCAAGCCATCTAGAAATGATCACAATATAGTTTATTATTTATTTGTATACCACTGCGTCATAAAGATATATCACAGTGGTTTACAACAATATAAAACATAAAACCAAACAATAAAATCATTAAAAGTTTTTTAAAAGTTAAAATAAAATAAACATCAATAGACCATTGTAGGGGATGATGTCTTAACTGCCTGTGAAGGGCTGGCAGAACAGAAAAGCTTTCCGCACTTGTTTAAGTCAGCAGAGAAGGCACCCGCCATAGGGCTCCTGAATACTAGTACAGCCAGTTTCCCCTTCAGATCTCAGCAGACATCAGAATTCAAAAGATCGTGGATTTTGCCTCAAAAATCTGAAAGCAGCAACAGAACAGGAATTTCAGAAAATACTTATAGACCACTGCTGCAAAATTCATGCAGGTCCACCTTCCAGCATATTTCAGGATGCTGTTTATGGCATATGAAGTGGCATATGAAAGTGAACCAGTGTTTCCAATTTTATGTTCCATCACAATCCATAAAAACCACATCAAGTGAAAATGCCCTCTTACAAATATTATGTAAGGACTGCAAATATGCACAAAGAGGCCTTATTGGCTGCTTCTCAAATGATCTCTCCCAGGAAACAGCCAGAATCTAACTTTAGAAATTGGGACTTAAATACTCATTTATTTATTTCAGTTGACTTTTTGTAACCTAAGGCAAGGTAGTAGAAGGGTTACAACACATTTTGTGTTTTATACGCTTTAACTTTTCTTTTATCCATCCCAAGTCTTTGAGGGGGGGTCACACAATAAATCAAATCAGCAAATAATGAGCTGGCTTCAAAGGTTCCCTCCTGGCAGTGGTAGGGTTTTTTTTCTCTGACGTAGTAAGTCAAAGTTAGGGAACCTTTTGGACACAACCCAGCTTGTTTAAAATTCATCCTTCCATGAATAGAAGAAAATGTTTCATTGGAATTGGCTCTTGGAAGATTATTTTCTTCAAGGCAGCAGCTGGTTATCACTGCTCTATTTCCACTCCCCCCTTTCCCCTTCCTTTCAAATTGGAGCTTTCTTGACCCATTTTCATTAAAGAAAAACTAGGAACGCCATCACCAATCAACCACACCAGACCCAAACCCAGACCCTCTCCACAGATAAATTACAGACACCATCCAGTAGCCAAACCAGGGTGGCACCTCCGGATGCTGCACCCCCCTGCAATCCCTACACAGATCTGGCTGGCACAGGCCACAAAACCACAGCTCGCCCCTATACACGAAGCCAAGCCAGAGCACAACCAAGTGCAGTACAGCCATCTTCTCAGAAAAACTCTTCACAAAGTTCAAGAGTTCAAGACACGAAGGCTTTAGCAACTAATCCACACCTAATGACCCACCTAAGTGGGATTCAGGAAATCACTCAAGAAATCACTCAAGATATCCCTCAAGTAATTAAGGAACAAAAGAAGAAAAGGCACACTAGCCTGGGAACCTCCTCTCTGCCCAGAACATTGGAGGCTATACACCACACCTCCTCAACAGTATTTATAGGAACTCAAACACTGAGATCCTGCTCTGTTCCAGTAACAAGAAGCCGAAAGCACCAGCCTGAAGATGACGAGTGAGACCTCGTCGAAACGTCGCCTAGACACCCCAACTTTTACACGGGAAGACACCCGAGGACACCAAAACCTGCATTCCTGTACCCGTGAAAATCTACGAAAGCATATATATATATATATATATACACACACACACACACACACACACACACTTGAAACATAATGTGTGAAGGAGACAACATGTATTTGAAAACAGGTATATCATACAGATAAACCCTTGAGAGAACTAGGACATACTGGCCTAGTTTAGTGTTTCAAAAACAAGCCTGAGAAAGCTTTAAGTTGAGATGTCCCTGGGGGAAATCAGAAACTTTCACTTCCATTTTCGATTAACCAAAGTTTAGTATTGAAATTTTGGTGTTATGACCAAACCCTACACTGTGGTTAAGCTTAACTATGGTTTATTGAAACAAGCAACTTTCGTAAGCCAAGGTAAACTGTAATTAAGAATCATCACAGTTAACACTAAATTATGATTAGTTAAAAATGGAAATGAACATCCTGAAGAAGAAGTGGTGAGTGGAGCAGCACATGACTCCTTGGCTGGTACATGCTCATTCACATAACAGTAGTTCAGCTTTGTATCCAAATGAGACCAAAGTGTGGAAAGGCCCTAAGCCTATATCCAGCATCCTGTGGAATCAGTTCCATTACTGAGCAGTCAGTATTGTCTGCACTCCTAACGTTAACTTACTGTTCATTTATTTACAAATGGCTTTTATTAAGCGTAAAGACAGTTGAAATCTTTTCTAGCCTGCCGCAAATTCAATTTAAATACAGTGAATTACAATTCTAGTGACTTCAGGAACATCTGACAGTTTTGTTTCTAGTGCAGATAGTGACTTATTTCACTTCACCTTTGAGGAAACTTAAATATGTTGGGGTCTGTTCAATGCCTGCATTGGAGACTGCCTAGAACTTATATGTACCTACACCAAAAGTGTAAACTAGGGGTACTGTTCTACCATATGCCTCATTAAGTGTGTAGTCAATAAAGTCACACCAGATTGCATGAAAATTGTCATGTTTCTTTTAACCCCTTGCTACTTTTAATTTTTGTGTCAGTTTTTCCAATAATGTTGTTTGGCAAATTGCGTTATACCCATTGGTCAATAGTTAATAATAGTTCTTGCAGCAGTTAATAGCTATGTTATAAGTTCTTCGTTTCTAATTTGCAACATGTGAGTTAAGTATAGCCATTCCTGGGGTCATGAGGACTGCCTGCCTTATAATCAAATATATTTCTGTAAATACTTTTCCCCAGAACTTTTCTGTTTTTGTATACTCCCACCACATGTGCTGATATGTCCTTATAGTGGGAGATCCTCTACAACACATAGGAGAACTATCCAGTTTTATATAGGCTAGGCGTCTAGGGCTCTTTCTCTGGTTAAGGGCTCTTTCTTTCATTGTTGCCAAAATGGATTTGTATGGCACTTTTGTCCACTATCTGTTCCATTCCTCTATTTCAACTTCTAAATCTTAATTCAGTTCCTACAACCTTCTCAAATTTTGCTGAGGACAAAACTCAATCTCTGTAATATATTTATACAAAGATAATGTTAATATGTTTGCTATTATATTTTCTTCGACTATTATTTCTTCATATGTCATTAATTGTCTTGTGGCTTCATTTTTAATCTGGGAATATGTGAAAAATTACCTTAATTGGTAGCCTAATAGCCATGATATTTCAATATTTTCCAATTTAAATTGCATCTTATTAAAGGTAAGCAGTCATTCATCTTTGTAAAAATAAATTCCAATAAAAACATTATTTTTATTTCCACATATCTGTAGTATAGACACTATATTTATTTTTTTAAGACAGAGTGGAATTGTAATGAAATAATAGGTGAGAGGCCTGAAACCAGAACCTTCGCCTATTTTGTCCAAATTTTCAAAGTTGTAAGTGTGAACAGATTTGTAAGCCTGTGCCAAGAGAGGAATTTATTTTTTTAAAGGTATTACTTTTAGAGGAACACCATCTATTTCTAAGTTTTCAAATGTTCCATTGAGTTTCTTTGTTGCCAGACATTAGGTCTGTCATGTTGCTGAGTTGACATGCATTGTAATAGCTGTTTAGATTTTGGAGTTCCCATCCTCCAACAGTTGGGTTAAGGTACAGCAAATATTTTTAAATACGTGGTCTGTCTGTCTGTCTGAAATATGAGTTTCTTGAGTTTTCT
The DNA here is from genome assembly GCF_965153285.1 of Podarcis tiliguerta. NCBI lineage: Eukaryota > Metazoa > Chordata > Lepidosauria > Squamata > Lacertidae > Podarcis > Podarcis tiliguerta. Next base: position 58,981,107 of record NC_139539.1, read on the forward strand.
TCCTCACTGGAACATATGGGCAGGTGGGATCCAAACTGGTAACATCTGAAATAAAAATAATAATTTTGAAACAAGCATTAGTTTAGTTGCAGTATCTGGAGCTTTTTCTAGTTATTGGGATTTGTAATATTTTGGAAAATTGTGGGGAAGTATTGTGAAATAACAGTACTTCCCATTTTTGTCCTGAGACATTGAAAAACGTCTCCAATTCTATACTCAGTAACCTTCCAGCATCATCTGGGTCTGTGTACATAAAGCAACATCATCAGCATAAAGTCCCAGAATGTATCCCCTTCCATTAATAGTTTACAATGTATAATCTGAAAGACACCAGACATGTACTTCATACATCATTATCCAAATTTAATCATTTCAATGCATTTCAAATCTTTTCCAGCTTCACTGTTACATCAAAACATATGGCTAATACTTTAGTTAGTAGGTGTACTGCTTGATAGATCAGAAATCTTTTCAGCAACTTTTTCAGGTGCCCCTGTAACAAGTATCATAGACACCTATTTTGTAAGTATTATTAGAAGTTACTTGCTTGACATTGTTTGTGAAACAGAGGATTATCTAGGTAGGGGATAAAACCAAGAGGAATCAAGTTGCAGTTAGAGTAGGGAAGGCTTTTCTTTCTAATCAGGCATTTGGTTAAGATAATAGGCTTGAAGTTCTAATTGATCACTACTATTTTAAGATTTTAAGATGTCTCTGTATAGTAAGATACTCTACATGGCAAGGATTTTCAATGCTGGCATTACTTTGCAGTACAGAAAAGCAGTATTTACAACTTGTGCAACAAATATTAAAAGTCTCACTTTGTAAGAGTTTATTCATCAAGTCAGTTTCTCTCTGTGTGTGTGCGCGCTTGCTTGCTTGCATTTTAATGCTGTTTTCAGCTGCTGTGGTTTTTATGTATGAACCTGTTTTTAATGATTGGCTTCTTCTTATCTTGTTTTGTATATTTTGTTAGCAGCTTTGAGCGTCTTCATTAAAAAGACAGCACACTATGCCTTTTACTCTAAATAGCTAAACCGTAGAGCAGCGGTCAGCAACCTTTTTAGGCTGTGGGCCGGTCCACCATCCCTCAGACCATGTGGTGGGCTGGACTATATTTTGAAAAAAAGAAATGCCCCACAAATAACCCAGAGATGCATTTAAAGTAAAAGCACACATTCTACTCATGTAAAAACACACTGATTCCCGGACCGTCCGTGGGCCGGATTGAGAAGGCAATTGGACCGCATCCGGCCCACGGGCCTTAGGTTGCCTACCCTTCTGTAGAGAATGTGCAGAATGACCATGGTGAATGTGCATAATTGCTGGTTGTTATGCACATATTTCCATGGCTATTCTATACAATTTCCTATAATGCTTATTGATGAGAATATATGCAAGGCTTACATTCAGTAGTGCTTGTGGATGCAAACATTTCCTATGAGTTTGTGAGCATGCACATGGCTTACACTGGGAAGTAATTTATGTATTTGTGAATGCGGTTCACAATTGTAAAGCCTGCATTGATTTTGTGTTCTGAGCTTGATACTCTGCCATTCAGGTTAGCTGGGTACCTATCTAGGAGAAATGTTAGCTAATAACACCTGGCTTTTACTGTTTGCTCAAATGCTATAGACCTGGGTTATAGAAATGAAAATAATGCTGGCAGATTCAGGATTCTGCTGGTGCCAGTGGGCTGAAGAAATGTGCTTCCAGCCCTACATTATTTATTGGGAAATCAGCTTGAATGTGTTGCTTGAATGGAGAATGTACAAAGGCTGCTTCTAATAATGCTATATCAATACTGAAACACTTTAACAGTAATGGACCTGCAATTTTAATTTTTGATAAATCAAAATAAATCATTCAAGTTCAATTAAACCTTGCAGGCAAAATAAATATAAAATTGTGTGCATATGGGTTTTTTGTGGGGGGAGCTATATTATGCAAGAACTTAAATAAATAAAAAGTATTTTCGGTAATTTGGAAATGAAATCAATGAAACTGAAGCTGAAGGAATTTAGTATGTCTGTGCATAGCAAAGCTTTATATTACATTAAATAATATACGTGTGTGTTTGTGTGTGTGTGTGTTAGACTTGGTAATCTTCATTAGAACAACCTTAAAATGTATGCCACTTATCCTATGGACAAGAACAACTTTACAGTTCTTTTAATAATCCCTTTATCCTCAGATTTCTTTGACCCTGATTTCAAAAGCAATAGGTCAGGCTGCCCTATCAGCCACAGACCTCTAATTGAAGTCCTGATATGTACTGTATGAACTATAGTATCTGGTTCAGCAGAATTCCTTGTTACCCGATTTGCAGTTTGAAGGCTTCTTGTTTTGTAATTGATTATACCCAGAAAATTAAATTAACATTTGGTGATAGACATGTTTTCATAGAAAAAGGGAAATACTGTTATGGGAAGTGTAATAACATTTTGATATAAAATATCCCTTACACAAATGAAACCGGCAAGCAAGCATACCCCTTGTCTCTTAAAGAAATTCAGAGGATTAGAGTTAAGGCTTTCTTATGCAAAGATTTGGTTTCTGTTTTGAAAAGCTCATTTTAAAGAGTTTTTTCCCCTTTTTATGTGAAAAGCATTCATTTTCAAGATTTTTTAACAGCTGCTATTTTAAGATTTCCCTAATGTAACCTCAGAAGAGTACATCTTTAAATCTTGTTTTGTTTGAATGAATGAGTAGATAATCCTGATCAGATGTTTCTTTAGAGAATAATGTTTAAAACGATTAAAGAACTTAGCTGTCCCATCTGATTCCTAGGTACAGTATTTTAATTTCAATTGTTAAGTCTTTAGGGTCATCTGAGGTAACTGTTTATTAAAATGAGCTTCTTTTGTTTCAGATTTCCAGCTGTGATGCTTTAATATATACAATTCTCCCTGTTAATCTGTCATGTTAACTTTCCTAAACTCTAACCATATATCTGCCTACCTAAACAGCAATTAGTGATAAGTGGAAAATTAAATATTCAATTTCATTCACATTAAACAGATAGTGAAGTATTTAAGAATACTGTCATTAAGTGCTTAAAATTAATCACATCTATAATTTTCTTGTGTTTTGTAGGACATTTGGGCTTCCAAGACAGTTTTGTCACATCAGGCGTTTTCAGTGTGACTGAGCTAGTAAGGGTCTCACAAAGTAAGTATAATTTGTAGTTACATTAGAATATCTTACTTTGACATATTTCTTTCTTTGATTCCTCCATCCCTCATGATTACTATGCAAAACGTTTTATGAAACTGATCATTCATTCTCCGGTTCACCATGCCTTACATCAAGTAAATCGTGCTATATTTCTAATTAGGTGGAATGTATCATATTATAGTAATAGGGTCCTGATTTTACAAAAGGACGTTGTTCATTCTGAAACCTGCTGTCCTACAAATTGCTGTAGTGGAAAAGCAAATCATGCATGCAGACTCTAGCCTGATACAATTTGTGATGTTACACTGATTAAGGACATATATGGCCACCAAACAGAAGAAACTAGAAGAAACTGCAACTGATTGGGTTGCTCTGTCCTGGTAGTCCCAATCGATGAGAGGGAGCTGTTGTTGTGTTTCTGCATTGCTGTTGTGTGCCGCTATTGTTTGCTATTTATTTATAAAATAATAATAATAATAATAATAATAATACGCAGGATCCCTAAGCTCAGGCCTGGCCAAACTTGGCCCTCCAGCTGTTTTTGAACTACAGCTCCCATCATCCCTAGCTAACAGTACCAGTGGTCAGGGATGATGGGAATGGTAGTCCCAAAACAGCTGGAGGGCCAAGTTTGGCCATGCCTGCCTAAGCCATTTACATAAAGCACAATAAAGGTGTTATCACACACAAAAACACTTCTACACTGTGACTTGAAGCAGAGAAGAGCTGGGTGACAACTACGAGAAACCCTCAGGGCTAGAAAGTTGGCATAACTTTGCATATAGGTTTCTGTGTAAAATGTGCTCGAGAATTGACAGGCTTAGTGGAAGAAGATATAAATGGCTGGCTCTTATCCATTTGCCCTCGGAATAGAGGGAAAACAAATGCTGATTGTTCAGTACACCTAGGAACAAGTCGGAACTCACCGATGTGTCAGGACCCACAGTTTGAGAACAGTTGCGTCACATTGCAAATATTTTCAGAGCCCATTTCTACATTTTTGAAATTAGAACGTTAATGTTTAACCAAATTTTAAACAGTTGGTCTTTTAATGCACAATAGCATAGGCTTTGCATTTGCCCCACCTGTGTACATGCATGTGCAATATCTGTTTGATGTAACCTAATGATTTATACAACCAGTGGTTTAGCAACCTTTAAATACAGATTCATGCACAAATATGGGGTCATGCCCAGTCTTTTTGAAAATAATGTTTCTTGTGCTGAAATATACGGTCATTCTATGTAGAATGTGAAGTATCTGATGCGGGAATTGTATGGAATTCTGTCTCTATGAAGCTATTGCTTTTGACCTTTAAAGAATGCTAATATTCTTGGTCTGAATGACATTCTGCAGTATGATCATTACCAGTTTGTCAATATTCACTAACAACAGTGAATTAGGAGTACCTGTCACCACCCTGTTCAATTGATCAAAGGTTCCTTGATTGTATTTTACTATGACATAATCCAGACAGTCCAAGGAGAAATGGACTCTATTGTCCCAGGGCTCAAGAAGTTAGTGCTTTGCTGATTTTCATCTCCAATGAAAAGCTAAATTTAAATCATAATCTAACTCCAGTTAATTATTACTGCCACTTTAGGAATGCTTTTGCCAGACTTTTCTCTAATTCTGCTTAATTTTTCATTTGCTCCAACACATATTCAGAGAAATGTCCATATTCATTTCAGTGGAAGGTGCCAATCTATATGCATAGTTTATTACACATATGGATCACTGTCCCACTAAACTAAATGGGGATCTCTGTGTACATAAGAGATCTATATGCCCATCTGGTCACACTTAGATCCTTGTGTTGATGCAATAATTTTAAAGTACTGACAGAGGGATCCTCCCCACTCAAACACACACATCCACGCTCATATCCACACATCAAACAATCTGTTTCACTTGTCACACAAACAGGTGAATTGTATGTAGCGTCTCTGGCAATAGGAAACTAAAATGAAATGTATGTTTTAGATTGGCATAAGGTGGCACCCTAGTGTTTGAAACTTGCAATAATTCAACTACTGTACAGCATGAATCATTATTGCTTAAAAAGCAATAAAGCAGTGAACTCTCATGTACAGCATGACTCCCCACAATCACCTTGGGAGGTCAAACCTCTTCTTTTATCACCTTTTGACCTGAAGATTTTGTAAGGCCAGACAGATTGCTGGTTTGGGGCTGTATCACTAAGGCTGAAAGTGCAGGATGGGAGGGAGCAAAAGGTATTGCAAGAAAGAGGTCCCAGTGAACAGGTGGTACCTTGTGACTACTGCCATTGCAGTTTTGAGCTTGGTAGATCCTTGGGGGGGGGGTTATTGGGTTGTTGTTGTTGTTTTTATTTTGATTATGTAGTTTTATATTCTGATTTTATCGTGTGAACTGTCCTGAGACCAGCAAGTATAGGATGGTATCATCATCATCAACATCATTTATCCCAGTCTGCTATAAAGTGGTCAGGATGGAAGTTGACCCAGTTTATCTCTGGCTTAAGATATTTGATTCTACAAAAAACCCAACAAATCTAGTTTGAGGCACCTAAGCCTGCTGACTAGAATGTAATGTTGATGGGAAATTAACATACACAGGGATTTAACATGGTCATTTCTGTGGAAGTGAGAAACAATGAGAGGGATTCAACATCACACTGTGTCGATCGTTTTGCCAATGCAAGCATTTCAGCTTCTCACATGGAATGATTCCCCCCCCTCCTCCACTCATGCACTGTTCTGGGGGTTTTCTTGACCGCCCCCAAGCCAATTTCAGGGGTGTGGGACATACTGAGGAAGGAGAGATGGGAAAGCTCCATTGTACAGGCGAAAGTCATTGCTCAGGCTTCCATTGACGGAACTCATTAACTGAATCATGCCCTGAATTATTCACACTGCTGAAAGCTGGCAGGAAAGGCACAGTTTATTTTTTTTGGTTTACCAGGACCACACAAACATGTGGGCTTGCAAAAAGGAACTTGGAGCACTTTGCTGTTCCCTGATCTTTTTTATTTGCTTGCTGCACTGAGCAAGTTGGCATGTCATCCAAACTCAGGCTTGTGGTTAAGTTCTGTCCAGACTAACCACAAGCTCAAACCATGGTTTGGTTTTGACTACAGCTTATGGTTAGCGAGGAGAGAGCTTAATCATGGGCCTGGGTTTGGACAACATGCTAAGTGAAATCTTGGATTAGCTCAGTACAGCATGCAAAGATCAGGGAGAAGCAGAGTGACGAGTTCCCCTTTGGATACCTGCAACATCCACATGGTAAGGTTGGGTTACTGTGTCCTGCGAACCAGACCTGTGTGTATAGAGTGATTTAAGCAGACCTTAGGATCATGCAGCCTGTTGCAACAGATCCCTGGATCCAGAGCAGCCACAGTTTTCTCAATAGCTGAAGCCTGAAAATGTAGAATGGCTACCAGCAATTGGTCAATAAATATGAGTGCCAGAGCACTTTTAGGTAGAAATGGCAAACAGGGTATGACCTTAGCCAGGGACCTTTGTGGTTTGGCTCAGAACCTCTTTCTGTGCTTGGAATAAATAAAATCATGATGGAGTGCCTGTGGTTATGCAATTCCCCTTCTTTAACTAGTTAACCACTAGTGGAAAGGGTTCACTTGTTGTATTATATTGAATGATTTGGTGGAAATTATGCAACCTTCTCAACTGTAACTGACTTCATTTCAATTTAAGGAGTGTTCAGTATTGTTCATACAAACGCAGTCTCAGCTAGGAGCTGATTTTGTATGAGAAGTGCTGAATGAAAGATGATTGACCAGCCAGTATTTTGAAGGGTTGTATCTCTTATATTCTGCTGCAAGATAGCTACACTGTTTCTCCTTGCACAAGCCTTTGAGTTTTCCGCTGTGCTAATCAATATTGTAAGAGGAGTAGTTAAAAATCAGCAGCATGAAACTAAACGCTAAAGAAGCTAAGTTCATATTCAACAGCAAAGCACCACTGCCCACAGGCTACAACCCGAGTTGTATGAAAAGGCAGATGCGAAAAAAGAAAAATTATAATACAAAATAGACGGCAGGCTTAGAATCAACTGTTGCAGTGACCTTGCCTTTTGTATGCCATTACACAATTCAATGGCCGCCCACTCAAACCTTGCTCTCAATCAATATCCTATTAAAGCAGCACAAAAAGTCTCCATAAACTTAGTGGTTAGCTATGTTTATAAATGGAATTCAGCATAATTAGCTGGTCAATAACATACTGCACTAGTAATGTTAAAATGAGCACCACACATTTAATATCTGTGATATTCTACAAGGCTTTGTTACAAAAGCTAACATAACAGTCTACAGGAGATAAAGGCCTGGCCACAGATTTCAGCCACATTTCCCACATCTTCTTCCTTTCATGCTTACTAATCAGTTTATGAAAAGGCTAGCTGGTTAAAAGGCACGCTTGTTCCTTAGGTTTACCTCCATTTAACCCTAGAGACACTATCACTTGGCTGCTGTAGTTATCAAAACATCTATATATCTATTTGTGAAGTCAAATCCTTCTTTGGATAATCTTCACAGTTTTCAAGAGATTAAGTAAATGCCTAATTAGAGCACAGATCATGTCGATTTCCAGAAAAGGGTGCTTTTGCCAACTTGCCACAGTGAAACAGGTAAATACAACAACAGCAAAACTGATATAAACACGGTCAACTTCCTTTAAAACCTCCTGAGCTGCTAACCGTAAGAGATCTGACTTCATCTGATTTAAATTAGCCCTCCGATGCCATTGTCTCAGGTGTTGAAGTGTTATGGAAATGCTTATGAACATTCTAATTGGTTAAAAAATAAAATGAAAGCATCATCCCAGTAGGACTAGGGACATAGGGGTCTAGCTGTTGGTGCTGAGTAGGATGCAGCAGAGAAGGAATAGTCAGAATTAGTGACATTTTTGTAATTATTATACAAATTTATAAGCCACACTTCTATAAAAAATAACAAGGTGGAATACTGTGTATAAAAATAAAAGCTACATGGTTCCCCATGAACCATTGCATCACATAAGACAAACACTCAAACTGTTTTTTTGCTATTTCTTTATTTGCATATATCAATGATTTTTATTAATAAAATGGCAAAGATTTAATAGTACTGATAGTAGCATATTTTTTGGAACCTTTGGACTGGGGTGACACAGGCAGATTCATCTGGCAATCCCAGTGATTGAAATGTATCCCATGTGTAGGGAAGGTTTGTGACCAGACCACCCAGTCAGCTGAAACTGGATCCCAAGGCAGCATTAGTTCAGTTAGACAAACTTTACACACATCAATCAAAGGAGAGCTTGAAGGAGAGACTAAGTCTTCAGTAAAGCTACCTTACTGTGTGCTCATTTTGTCCAGATATCCATTTCAAATGGGATCTTTGTACAGGTGAGCTATTCATTGGGTTGGAATCGAGGCAAAACATTTAGACATATCTCCCTCGATTTCAGTATCCTTTCTTAGTCTTGACAATGGTTGTTTCTGGAGTCTTTGTGCTGGAGAACACATGGAATTTTAGTATGGTCCTATGGTATAACATCTTCTGTGTAGCTTCCTTACCCTAAATGCCACTTAGTAAAGAAACTAGATTTTAAAAACAGAATTCTTCCTTTGTAAAAGGAGCATAATTAAAACAGGTTCTCCAGGGTTCACATCATAAAACGAAGGAGAGGATTTTTTGACCCAAGCTTTTGAGACAGATACTAATGCATGTCACAAAACATACAGCCATTGCTAGAATCTTTTGTGGCACTTCTTTCATTCTTTCAAATGTCCTCAAAACTACAAAGCCTACAAGCCTGCTCTTTCAAAAACATATTCCAAAGAATGGAAATTGGGATTTCTAGTTTTGAAATATTGCTGCCAGTTTATATGCTGGCTACAATTAATAAATAAATGGTGGGATCAGTGAAGATTATCATTTCTGACTTAATGGTCCAGTTCTTCATATGCCTATTTGTACCTTCCACCTCTAGCATGTGGAAACCTCTGCACTCTGGAAGAGGGATTAGCTCAGTTGAGCCAGAGATTTCAGTTGCACCTTGGGGGCAACCAGAATGAAGCATTTCTGCAAAAGAAACTGCTGAGTCCTTCTAGCTATAATGGGTCTATAGACATATTTGGCAGATGGACTTACGATGGCAGAAGGCCAGCGTCCTTGCCTCCTCTTCTACCATGATATTTTGTCTGCCCTTGTAAGCTTTAACACAAAAAGGTAAAGCAGACAACTGTGTATTTCAGCCTCAGAGTTAAAGCACACATCTTTGCAGTTCCAGCCTCCTCTCTTCCCAGGGAATGGAGAAAAGTTAACCAAGTTCTAAACATATCCTGGATACAGGCTTGCCTTGTCCCTTACATGATTAGTTGAAAAATGGTGCTTACAAAGACAAGTAACTTGAAAATGGCTACACAAAGCCCTTTGTTGCCAGTTAAACACACAAATACAGAGGAGAGAAGCGATTTCATTCCATCAATAAACAATTCTCCTAGTGCTACTAACGTTTATGACGTTGGGTTGCTCCTACCATGATCCTGCTTCACTTATTAAAAATTCTGTAGAACCTTTTAAATGTGCACATTCTGGACCATTTTATTGCATAATAGGAAAAGCTTTCATTCTTAGTTCTCTGTATGGCGAGCACCCACATTTTAACTATAAAGAGAACCTTCTGATTAATGTATTTATTTTGCTTTGAGAAGTCTTACCTTCTCCACATATGCTACAGTATGAAGCAGGTTATGTGTCTTTTACCACAAAAATTAAGTGAGGTGCTTTGGAACCTACAAATGAAGAATTTTCTATCCCAATTTCCCAGAGTTTCTTAAGAGAAGCTGTGACTCTTTGAGCCCATGGTTGGAGCCTGATGGGGTCAAGACTAGAGTCTTGCAGAGGGGAAAAGGACAGAACCCATAGAAAAGGTTCTGTTCATCTGGGGCAGTAGTTGAAAACCTGTGTCCTCTCCAAGTGTTTGTTGGGCTACAACTCCCATAAACCCTAACCATTGCATATGCTGTATGGGTGTTGTTGTTGTTGTCTTTTACCACTTTGGTGTTTGCACCCTGGACTCCTTTGTGGGGAAGGTTGGGATAGAATTAATACTATTATTGTTATTTCTGAAAAAAACCCCAAAACTGAAAAACCAGACAAGCCAGTTGACAAAATAGTCAATCCCATCTATCTCTTCAAAAAGAGTCTAGTACTATGTAATAAAAGTTGCACTTAAGTGCTTAAATTCCAATTAAGTTACGGTGCAGCGTTAGGTGTGTTGGACTAGGACCTGAGAGATCAAATTTCCAATTCCCACTCCCACATGAAACTCACTGGATGACCTTGGGTTAGTCACTCACCCTCAGCCTAGACTAGCTCACAGGATTGTTGTGAGGAGAAAATGGGGTGGAGAACTATGTACACCGCCTTGACCTCCTTGGAGGAAGGGTGGGATCATAGCTGTCAACTTTTCCCTTTTCTTGTGAGGAATCCTATTCGGAATAAGGGAATTACCCTTTAAAAAAGGAAAACGTTGACAGCTATGGGTGGGATACAAATATACCGTATTTTTCGCCCTATAGGACGCACCGTCCCACAAGGCGCACCTAGTTTTTTGGGGGCGGGGAATAAAGGGGGGGGAATTATTCCCCCCCCCCCGCCAGGCGCAGTGCTGGGGCGGGGGAAGCCCGAGCTTCCGCCGACCCCAGCCCCCAGAACAGGCAACTCTCCGCAAGCCGCGGGAGCCCGGCGCTGGGCTCCCGCGCCTTGCAGAGAGCCGCGCAAAGTCTGGGCGTGCTGAGCTCAGCGCGCCCAGCCTTCGGCATGCAGGCAACTCTCCGCAAGCCGCGGGAGCCCGGCACAGGGCTCCCACGGCTTGCGGAGATCTGCGCGAAGCCTGGAGAGCGAGAGGGGTCAGTGCGCACCGACCCCTCTCGCTCTCCAGGCTTCAGCGAATGCCTGCATTCACCCCATAGGACGCACACACATTTCCCCTTCATTTTTGGAGGGGGGAAAGTGCGTCCTACGGGGCGAAAAATACGGCAATTGTCATAAATGTAGTAAAGTAACAAATACAAATATTACCTATGGCATGAGTTGCTATTTCCTTACTCTTTCTCATGTTGTATTTGGCCTAAGTTCATGCAGTCCTATTTCTCTGCCTTCTTCCCTTGATATCTATATATCTCCAAAAGTATTTTCTTCATGAGGAACAATTGGATTTAAGAGAGCTAAGCCTACTAAAATGAGAACACAGTGAAACAGATGCCGATTGGAGTAAATTAATAAAGTAATACCATAGGAATATAGTAGGACTTTCCTCTGAGTACACATGCATAGACTTGGGCTGTGTATCATCCCCCCCCCCTCCTGTCTTCAATAATCCTGTTTAATAAATATTATAGTGGCTTGGGAGCAAGATTTCTATGTACCTGCTTTGAAAAGACATTATTAACCTTTCAGTTTGGACTTCCATAGGTCTTGTGTGAATGAAAATTTATCAAGCAAAGGCTTTTAAAAGCACAAATAAGTTTGGCCAAGACTGCTAAAACTGTAGAGTGGATGCTGCAGAGTGTACCTTTATGATTGATTTCCATTCAAGTCAGACTGACTGCAGTGTGGTCATTTTTCTAACCCATAACTGCTCACACTGCAGCAGTTTGCTATCCGCAGGGTGTCTGAATTATAGCAGTCCATGTCCGTGTTACCTTTTACACAAATTACTTACACTGGTTTCTTTTTCCATGCAAATTCATCAGTTTTACAGCCTCTTGTCTCTGCTGTCAGGAAACTCTAGCAGACAGCACAAATTGATAAAATGAGTTAATTTTACAATGGTTGGTTTTTTTTAAAGTTTCATTCACCCGTTGCACAGGAAGCATATTGTAGTTAAAGGAAGACAGCAAATGAGTTTAGAGTGTTCTTGTAAATTATTTCCCAAGTTAATTTCTTCCAAAGATCATTAAAGGCTGGCTCCCATTTTAATATCATTGCACTCCTTCCATCCTGTGCTTTTAAAAATGCATTGCTATCAATGCATCTCAGTTCAGTGGCTGTCCTTAAACCACGGCTGAGAGTACGCCATAGTTTACATGAGAACTATATAAGTAAGCTGTGTGAGGATTTTGTTCTTTGTATTGCCCATTATTCTTGTACTTCAGCTGCAGTCTGTAAAACACTAAGTACATAGTTGCTCCTCAGCTGAAGATTGCAGTTTAGCATATTGCATACTCTACACATGTGGAAAGCTCTCAGTTGATAAATGCTGGAAAGCACCTCTGCTCAAGACCCCAGAAAGCCTCTGCCAGTAAACACTGTCAACTGGGCTGGATGGACTTGCTATAAGGCAATGTGATGTTTATAGCACCACTTTAATCCTAGCACTGCAAACAGACATTTGTGCATATGCAGCTAAAGTGGCATTGCACAGAGGCGGTGGTTGGCAACCTGATGTCCTCCAACTATACTGTTATGTAACTCCCATCAGCCCAGCCCATGTGGCCATTCAGCAGGGATGATGGGAATTGAGGTTCAGAACATCAACAGGACACCAGGTTTCCTGCCCCGGTCACAGTTGTACAGGAGGCAACCCGTCAGGGCCGTCTTTACCCAGGGGTGCAAGGAATGTGGGGCACCCAGGCACCAGATTCTGGGGGGCACAAATGTACTCCTGGGGGGCACCAAGTGTATACCTACTGTATACCGGTCCCTCTTGATCGGCGGTAGTGAAAAGCTGTTTCTTTACAACAGGTGAGAGAAGGCTTTGGATCCCCCACAACAACCAAGTAACAGCTGCATATTTATTGCGTAATAAAAAAATCTCTAGAAAGGCCTTTAGCAACTTCTTATGTGGATGATACCAGATCCATATTATTGATGGCAAGAGATTCATGACCTTCTGTTTTTAACACTGCAGAGAAAGGACTTCGTAATACCTTTGTGAAAAACTAGTTCATTACACACATTTGTAAAAGTCAAGAGAAAAATGTAACAAAGGAAGACCTTATCATGTGCACAGGACAGCAAACATTGAGAAATGCTTGGGAGAACATTGCTAAGGTGCTCAGTAATGCCAGACATGAGGAAACAGATATAAGAAGAAGAAGCATTCCTATAGTTTCTGAAGCCATTGAAATACCGGTACATGATGGTACAAAATCAGACTTTGCCATCAGTAAAAGACCTTCAAAGAAGACCTTAATCATAAAGTTGCATAATGAACTTTTAATCTTGCTGATTACAGTGCCAATTAACTCATACCTTACTACCTACATGCTGGTAGGTCATTAAGGTGAAAGTGAATGTTTGAAATGTAATTATTCCTTTTCCACATCACTTACTTACTTCCTTTCCTTTGTTTTCCCAGCACCGATAGCTGCCGGAACAGGGCCTAATTTCTCACTCTCAGATTTGGAAAGTTCCTCATACTATAGCATGAGCCCAGGAGCAATGAGGAGATCCCTACCAAGCACTTCCTCTACCAGGTAATTTGATCTGTGCATGATATTGGGTTATGGTTCAATCCCCCTGACTACATGGACATTTCAAAATGAGTAATGCTGTCATTTAGTGCTTATGTTGCCTGACATATTCTGCCTGAGATACTGATCCTTTGTAAAAATAAAGTGGCACCCTTATACACTCTGGCGCGCTTTGCAGAGTTATACAATAGATTTTTCTTCTGCTTAATGTTGATGTAAATAAGGAGCCATTTCTTATCACGCCTGTCAAATGACTGATCCACTTTAGCTGAAAGAAAAAAATCAATCTGGATCATTAATATCATTCCAAATGGCAACAGGCTTTGGGCGTACTTGTAAATCCAATCTCATGGATGCTTAAGAAAAGGACCACAGTATGAAATAAAAAATATCCTTCCTGCAAATTAGCATCTAAGCCTCAAAAATAAGACATATAGGAACCCAGACTAAAAAAATCACCTGCTTGGTTAAGTCACTAAATTCCTAAAGCTGTATCTGTAAGTTGATTTCTAAAGGGCAATTCCTCAAACTTGCATTGGTCTCTCTCCTAATGCCCTTACTGATTTATCTGGATCCTGCTGTTCAATCTCCTTTCTTGCAACGTAATGCAACCTGTTGTATAAGAAGTAATATATCTTTACAGTTTATTTATTTATTATTTATACCATGCCTTTATCCCTGACAGGGACTTAAGTGGCTTACAGATTTTTTTAAAAGCTAACAATGTAGAAAAAAATAATTAAACATTGATAGAATTATAACTCTATCTATCTATCTATCTATCTATCTATCTACACACTCACATACTAAACATCAATTAAAACCATACAAGTGGTTACAATAAAAACAGTTCAGCACCAGCCCTTTCATTAAAAGCAGAATCACAGACTTGTAGAGTTGGAAGATACCACTAGGGTCATCTAGTCCGACCCCCTGCAATACAGGAATCTTTCACCCAATATGGCTCTCGAACCCACAGTCCTGAAATTAAGAGTCTCATGCTCTACTAACTGAGCTATCCCTCAGGTCCAGTCAGTTTCCCCAAACCCTGTTAGAACAAATATCCTTTTTAAATTATGGTGCCCAGAACTGGGGACAGTATTCCAGGCGTGGTCTGAGCAAGGCAACATAAAGCGGGACACTATACTTTTGTTGATGCAGTCTAGAATAGCATTTGCTTTTTGTTGTCGTTGTTGCGTCACACTGACTCATGTTAAGCTTGTGGTCTATCATGACATCTATATACCTTTTTCACATGTACTACTGGTAAGTCCCCCATTTTGTATTGGTGCAACTAGTTCTTCCTGTGTAAGTGTAGAACCTCAAATTTATCCTGTTGAAATTCATTTTGTTAGTCTTGGCCCAGTTCTCCAATCTGTTAAAGTATTATTGAATCCCAAATCTTCAGCAGCATTGGCTTCCTATCCCAATCTGGTGTCATCTGCATGTTGGATCCTAATAATCAGAGTATCTTTTTCTAAGCACTCACAGACTGATCATTAATTATATTTTCTAGTACCAGTTTACTTCAGAAGGGTCCACTTGCTGCAATAACCAAACATTATGCTGTGATATTACTTATAACAGTTCTCCAGGGCTCAGATAGTGGAGTGACATTCCACATGATAATGTTACATGGTTTGTCAATGAAAGTCATGACTACTCTGTTGGGCTCATTTTTGTACATTAAAAAGAATGATAAAAGTCCAACAGATCCCTTGAATAGGTTTGTAACCAAACGGCTATCTGCTATGCATTTGCATGGCCTTCTCAGTTCCATTAGACGTGTTCTCACCCAACCAGCCACTTGAGCAGTTGTTCACAAACTGAGTATTCCTGGATTAGACCCAATTTAATTTAGATGTGCTAATAGCAGTGTGATTGCTGCTTGAAACACAACAGTGCAGAGGCAGTTCCATGGGGTTAGTTGTTTGTTGGAGGCAACTTCCCATACAACTTTGGTAATTTCAACAATGCCAGTACAAATTCTGCACCTTGCATGATCTGGGCCTTAGTCAAGTGATTGCCAGCTCTCCATTAGACCTTGGCCAGCTCTTTCCTTCAGAACCTTGGCAAACGTGTCTCTCTCTTTACCATGGTTCTTGGCACTTTCCTTTGAAGATATTACTTCACTGTTAGGTAATGTGTGCAAGCCGATTAAATACATTAAATAAATATATTAAATACACATGTGCTTATTCACATAGGTTATATGGTGCTTATATAGTTATTCACATAGGTTACTCTGGCTTACTGCATCTTACCACTATGTGTTACACTCAGCAGAGATAAGCATGTGGATTGTTTACACATGACAGAGTACCCAATTGCTCCTACACGGAATTGATATGTAAAATAATGTAGTGTGAAGTAGCCTTGGTTCTGCTCAGCTGCAGTCAGATTTTTAAAAATATATTGACACCTGTAGCTAATATGAAGAGTTTGTGCTTACTTTCTACAAATACACCTCTGTATGGTTAATAACTTGTGATGACTAAGAGAATATACTATCTACTTAGTCAAAATTCTGAAAGTTGGCAAATAAACTAATCATTATATAGCAGTAATCAGCATATTTATTTGCAAATTTGGCATTTTTGTGAATGCACTGGGCAATTATCATTCATTTATCAGGCTATACTTGTTTCCAGTACAGGACTGGTGGAATAGACAAGTTATTAATGGTACTTAAAAGTAAAACTCAGTTGTCACTCTTGTATGCTTCTACAAATACCTTACACAGATAAGAAGCTAATTATAAACAAGACCAGTAGTTAATAAGTTAATAACTGCACAATATATTTGGGTTTTTCTCTCACATAGGTTACTTCTCCTTAAATGTCTTACCACTTACAGCTTTGCTATTTACAGCTAAACATTTTTATATGAAAGTATGTTCTGATTGATTTTGCTAATATTTACTTGTAAGTACATAATCTTAAGACTATAGTGCTGGGGAGATTATCAAGGCAATGACTGTATTGTAGGCAAAAATGTATTGTGTCGACATCTAAAATGCCTTGATCAGGCTCCGACATACTTTTTTTTTCCCCATTCCTGGACTATGGGCAGAATATTAAGAATCTTGATTTTAATATTTTGAAAAATATGTGTCTGGCCCTCATGAACTTAGTTTATTGCATTTGGAAGTAATGATAAATTGTTAGTTCCAAAGCAGTGGGGAACCTTGTTGGCTCCATGGGCCAGATCCTTATCATGAGTCAAATTTAGCAAGTGGGTAGGGCCCCCTACGTGTCAGTCACCTGGCATCACAATGACATCAGATGATTCAGTGCTATGAAGTCTCAAGGAAGCAGTTTCCAACCTGCTTAGGGCTGGGTTTGGGAGCTCTCCTGTGTACCCAAATTGAGCAGGATTGACCCCTCCCCCACTCTCCTGCACCTCAGCTGTTCATAACAGTGTGAACAAACCCTTTGCAAGGCTAATTCTTCCCTCCTTCTCTGGCATGGTGACCAGGAACAGATTGGTAGCAACCACACATTTTCAGGTTTGGATAATCTAAAATTAATAGAAAAGTGTCTTATTGCCCCCGCTCATCCATAGTGGATGGAGGCAGGGCATGTGTGAGCGTGAGGCATGCATTAATTCATTCCCATCACAATAACCCATGGTTTATGATCCCATCCAGACACAGCCACTGTGGCTACTTTTCTTCATACATGGATAGACTTCCATGGGTATCAGTAAACAAAGGGTCTAAAATAGGAGGCACAATGAAGAAGCAAACTTTATTTTCAGATACAAGTTCTAGTATCTTCTGATACCACAGAGATCTTGCTTCAAACGTCAAATAAGAAAATCCTTACTGTGGCAAAATCCAAGAAGACTCAGTGTGAATTATCTCTATAAAGACTTCCGCCTGAGAGGAATTATGGCAGTTTATTACCACCACCATCCAAATGCAATAGATCTCTGATACAGAAAACAGCCTTCTCTGGCTCACTGAATAGGACGTTTAGTCAGGTAGCTTACCCTTGGGAGTTTCTGCTTCCTTTGTACATAGAAATGTGCAATAGACTCTATAAAGCTGACAATAGATGTAATATCTGCTGACCCTGTCTTGGAAAGTGAATTCAATAGGACATTTTTCCTCCCAGCCGCAGTCTGTTCCTCATACTATAGCTCAAGAAGCCGAGGGCTCCTGGCTCTGCAATTCCCCACATTACTCTGCCAGAGTCCGAGTCGACTGACCTTCAGAGCTCAGCATAAGGGTTATCTTTCCTTTCAGGCTTTGCTTGAATGTTACATGAGGGAGGAATGTATGTGGCAAGTGATGAGTAACAGTCTTTCTGCGTTTCACCTCTGCATCGCTCAAGTTAAAAATCTTTTTGGCTTATGAAGTGAATTCGGAATTGCTAAGAGAGAGAGAGAGAGAGAGAGAGAGAGAGAGAGAGAGAATAATCTCCAAGCAATGATTTCCTTGCCTAGCCACACTATTTAGCAAAATCCTCAAAGCACTTTTCTGGCTCCCCAAAGAAGCTGCCTTTATGTCAAATTTGTTCTCTCAATCTTTTCCTCATTTCCCACAGAATTTGCTTTGCTTATCCAGTTCTATTCTGTGATGGTTTGTTAATGTGAAAGAGAGGGAGAACTATAAAACCTTACTCATAATGATCACGTAATGACTTTGTTCCACGTAAAAGACCAGTCCATGTTAAAATGGAATGGGAAATCTTACTTGTAGCAGCATCTTACTTGTAGCTGCTGCTGCTGCTGCTGCTGCTGCTGCTGCTGCTGCTGTAATTGTAGTAGTTCCTGCTGTTATAGTTGTTGTAGTTATAGTTGTTGCATAGACTAACAGTAACCTCATAAGTGGATCCTTACGTCCTGAAATTCACACCAGCAACAGACAAGAGGGAAGTGCCAGCAGACTCAAGGCATTTTTGGGCCGGGGCTACATACCGGTAGTTCAATGAGGACTGAGCTTGCTACGGGCAGCTTAACTGACTTTGGGGCAGACAGGAATGGAAACGAGGCTAGAGGAGTGGGAAAGAAATGAAATGGGGTGAAGGGGAAATAGCTGGCTGGCTGGAACCCTAAAGGAGAACACTCCAACCTGCAACACTTTGTGCATGGTGTTTTTACAGAGTTGCTATGAAATTAAACTTCTTCATGGAATAAATGTCAGAACAATTCTCCTCCTCCCATACCACTGAAGCTTTGTAAAAATGAAAATGGGGCCACCGTGCAAACAAGTTATTGCTAAAGCTGAATTCTTAAGAAGGATGGAAATGGTTGGACTATGCAACCTGCTCTAAAATACTTTACCTTTGCAGCTGGAAGTCAGATCAGCAGAGTTCAGGCAACCCACCTCCTGCACCCTGTGGCCACATCCTCCTCCATACTCTCATGAGGAGTTCTATGTACATATCAACATACATACATACATACATACATACAGTTCCTCTATGCAAGAGGAGATTTTGAGGCAATCAGGATCCCCACCTTACATGGATGAGCTCCACAGGCATGTACATGCATGGTGTCCCGTTTCACACACTGAGCATCTGTACTGTTGGCCTTTACAGATTGAATACTATGTCTGAACACCCTGTTCACTTAGGCTCTGGTGTGACAAACTATAGGGAGACACTCTTGCACATATATGCCCACATGCTTAAGCTCTCATCCTCTTACATTTCTTTGTCTGCCCTCTCCAAAATAAATATGACGGATTATGGACTAGATTGTAGAGGAAGTGGGATTGTTGGCCCGGAGTTTCCGCATGCCACCAAAAGGCAAATGGAACTGAAAACACCAGCAAGTCTTCAGCCAGTATACCTTACCTTCTCTCCCAGGCCTCTACAGGCCTCTGAACACATCCTGCTATTAGAAAGCAGGAATTGACTTTTGTTCCAAAACACAGGACTGGAAGGGTGGAGCAAAGCACTCAAGGGAGACAGAAGATTAACAGGGCAGAAGAAGCAGAGTAGTTGCCGTCACCTCTGCTTCAGAGCAAGGAAGTTCTCCAGAGCTGCAACTCTAAAATGCAGCCTGACATTTTGTCTCACTTTAGTTCTTGCATTAATGTCTCTCTCTGTGTGTGTTTCCTTCAATTCCAGCTCTACAAAGCGCCTCAAATCTGTAGAGGATGAAATGGACAGTCCTGGTGAAGAGCCATTTTATACAAGCCAAGGGCGGTCTCCAGGAAGTGGTAGCCAGTCAAGTGGATGGCATGAAGTGGAGCCAGGTAAATAGAGTCACTCAGGTGGCTTTTTAGGATTGCAAAGCTATCTTCCATGTATGTATTTATTTAAAAATTATTAGACTGCATTTCAGATTTAATGTATGAGGTAGTGTGTGTGAGATTATAGAAGTTGAGTGCTTCTGCAGCTGTAAATATTTTGATAATATTCATTCCAGTATTTTAGGCAAGCATTTGTAGTGTTGCATTATGGTTTCCGTGACTCTCAAGGCTTCTTTATTCCAAAATATTACTGAGAATTAGGTTGGCTTGCCCCCAAAGAGTGGCATCCTGCAATTTATATTATGTTGTAAAATGACAGGTGGGAGACCCTTTCAAACTATTGTTAACGTGAATTGATTTTATTCTGTAATGGCTTTTTAATGGCATTGCAGGAGAGGTTGTTTTGTCGATTTAAATGTTGGATAGTTTGAATGAAGTCTTTCTACATACCATTGATACTGTTGTTCCACTTCTGGATTTGTTAGTTACTTTTCAAGTCACCCTTTTGGCTTAACTTTTCTTGTGTCTCCTGCTATATAAATATCTTACCACTTGTCACAAAATCTTTTGCCTCTTAAAGGAAATTATATTATTACTTTTTAAAGTATAATTGCAGCTTATGGACAAAAGGCCCCTTGATTTTTGTTCTAAGTGATTCTTTTGTTATTGTTATTTCTAATTTGCACACAATTCTGAACTAAAGGTGTTGATTTTGAATTTGTGAGCAAGCAAGCGAAAAGACAGTTATTCTAATAAATACTTGTCAAAGCAGTCCATTGTATTAAACCAGGGCTTGCTAATATGGTATCCATGGGTGCATGTGGATCCACAGAGGCCTTCCTTTGTGCCCGCAGAGTCCCCTCCCCAACTGAAATTAGACTCGGGAGAAGTATTCTGTTGTAGCCAATAGGCTAGGTAGCATTGTGTTCTTGATTGTGGTGTGTGTATGTGGTGTCCACAACAGTTTCTGCTGTTTGTAAATGTGCCAATGGACTCACAAATATTGGTGATCCCATTATCACTTCTGGTGCTACTCCATTCTCATGAAGCAGTTGCAATCTCTTAGGCCAACAATACGGAGAGAACTAAAGAACTTAGATCTTGCCATGTATTGTGGCAAGGTCTAAGTTCTTAAATTGCTGTTACCCTCTCTGAAAACATGAGGTGAAGGGTGGGTAATTCAAAGTATTACTAGTAGTAGTAGTAATAAAAATAATAATAATGTGTTAACAGTAAAAGATGGAGGGAATGTAAGGATGAGTGGTTGGGCTTAAGGAAGAGCACTGTTGTTTAGAAGAATAGGAAGGAATACTATACAGTGGTACCTTGGATTAAGAACTTAATTCATTCCTGAGGTCCATTCTTAACCTGAAACTGTTCATAACCTGAAGCAACACTTTAGCTAATGGGGCCTCCCGCTGCCGCCGCGCTGCCGGAGCTCAATTTCTGTTCTCATCCTGAAGCAAAGTTCTTAACCCGAGGTACTATTTCTGGGTTAGCGGAGTCTGTAACCTGAAGCGTCTGTAACCTGAAGCGTATGTAACCTGAGGTACCACTGTAGTGCCTTTGTTTCATAATGCAGGGGGAAAAGAAAAGAATAAGGTGAAATGGGGTACCGGAAGAAAGTGACCTGACAAGTTTCTAGTCATGAAAGTGGGGTTGCTGAAAAAGGGATAAAAGAAGGGAAGAGCTAATGATACAAAAGAGTATCAGAAGTTTTAGCATGTAGAGATGGTAGGATGCATTCTAGAAGAGTGATGAAATCTAAACTAACTGCTCAGTTTGGCTAAAAATGATTTAGCAGAAGTCACCCAGCCCCCATCCTCACTTTGGCAAAAGCAACGTAAGACATTTACAGCTGTTTTCTTGGGCAGGCAGAGTTCACAGGTATGAAAAAGTTTCCACTTACGTTAACAAAACCATATAAAATATTGGATAAGCTAAAGTGCTTTCCCAGTTTCTCTTAGAAAGGAAGTTAAAAATCCCATTCATTCTCAGGCAGCCTGCTTTTCACCAAGTCATATATGTCTTAAGATTATTTCAGTTTCATATTCTAGGCTGGAATGGGGAACTTCTGGATACTGTTGAACTCCCCAGCCAACATGACCAATGGTTTGGGATGATGGAAACTGCATTCTAGGAGAAACTCCCATAGGTGTTGCTTATGGGTGGTGGAGGTAGCCCGGACCTTAGGGGCTGTACAGCCACACCGGCAGACCCAACCTCGCATTTCCACTGGTTTGCCCACATAGCCCTGATTTCCACCACCTAGCCTCATTGGTTTCCTTTCCTATAAATGGCAGACATGCTACTGCCAGGAAGCTAGTGTTCTGGCTCTGATCCAATGGCCAACATACTTATATTCAAGGCTACCTCCAAACCACAGAGCTGTAACCTGTAGCAAATACGGTACATGCATAATATTGGAGAAATTATGTAGATGGCACCATGCTGAGAAGATCAACATGACTACCAGCAGTTCCTGTTCATGTATCTACACATTCAGCCCCTATCTCCATGTCACATGCAGTAACACTGTTAGAATCAAAGTTTCACACTCCAATCACTGCATTTTTCTCTGCTGAAGCATTATGCATCTGTAAACTTCCAGGCAAAATGCCCATAAGGAAGGGTTCTGCCCTATGGTTACCGCTACATCTGATGCAATTTTTGCAAACAAGTGTGTGTTGCCTTATTTGTAGTTTGGGCATGATAGACCAAGCAAAACACAGCATTAAATCCTTGCTCCTAATACTGTACTCATGGAGACTCACATCCATTTACCTGCACTCCAGTGTGCTTGGGGAGCTCTCAGGCCTAAAAAGGCTGGAGTCTGCCAGAAAAGATGAATTTCCTTTCACCACAGGAAGACACAGGGAAGTAAAACAAAGCAGACACGTAGTAAATTATTCCTGCTTTTCAAATACCACTTGCGGTATCCTCCTTACCATTACTTTATCTCAGCACTTTCATCACATAACTCTTGCTAACGGAGAACGAAGGAAAGAGGAGATAATGAGGATACTTGGTAAGGAAATCAAGCGGCGTCAGGCTTGAGTTTGTACTATGGTGCAATTCCGCATAGGCTCCATTTTTAAACTAGTATAAACTGTTATACAGCCATAAATACACCTAAAAGCTCTTGGCTTCGGGATTTTGTTTTATTTTAATCTGCCATGATCAAATGCACTCCGTGAAGCTGAATGATATAAAACATTCTGCTTTCCCCTTTCCTTTCCTTTCTCTCTCTCTTTCTCTTTCCAACTGCATTCTGTAATCCAACACAGATGTGATGTCCTTTTTAACTTATGTGGCCCTTTTGAAGGCTTCTCCTTTAGATATCTTTAAATTGATATATAGGTCAAACGGGCTGCTAGATATTTAACCTTAGAATTAATAATCTTCTCTCACTATTTCTCACCGCAGATTAATATTTTTGTGAGGCTTTAAGCCCACAAAATAGTGAGCTGACAGTGCTGATTAAAATTATGTTTTTTAAAATATATATATATATATATATTTAAAACCCTTTGTTATTTGATAGCAGCACAAGGGTATAACTGGTTGAGTTACCTGGCCTCCCACTCTCTTAACATTTCCCCCCAGTTTATTTTTGAATTTCAAGCTTTGAACCTGATGGGAAGAAAGTTGTTTTAAATTCTGTTAGGCTCTGGTCCCCAGATGAGCAGCAGTGGATATAAAAGAGACTGTGATACAAGGCTCATGAAACTGGGATGGAATTCCAAAGATGAAATAAGAATTCATGATAGATACCCATTGCGTGTCGAGGTCCCCAAGCCACCCCCCAAAATAAAGCACAATTCACACAGAATTTTTGTTTAAAGTTTTTGGCATAATTTTGGCCACAGCTTTATTAAAATACATAAATGTGAGTGGTTGCTTAGGCACTGGTTACGACTATCTGACCTCGCCCAGGGACAGAACTGACTTCCGCAACCCTGCGAAAGCCAGTAAGGGAAAACATTTTGGGGAGAAAATGGAGCTGGGCACCAGACCCTCACCTCTCCCCGCATGCTCCCAGGGGCTTGCGCTGTCCAAGCCCCACACCAGGGATTCGGACGAAAGCATGGCGAGCCCCTGGATTCCTTTAACGGAATTCCCTTGCAGCAGCAGCATTGGAGGGGCAGGCACAGCCAACCCTTACCCCTCCACCAACCAATTTTTTAACCAATGCCAAACGCAACCTTACAAGTTGTGACAATTTGCTATGCAGTAGGGAAAAACCAAATGGTAACAGCCAATCAGCCAAATGGACAAAATTCTTACCAGGCCCCTGCCCCAAAAGCAGATGACCCCATGACAGGCATAGTAAGGTCAAATACAAAAGCCCTAAATTAGGGAGGGTGGGCGGGTGATCCGGTGCACACAACGAAAGAGAACCCTCAATGCTGTGTGCTCAGTATATAAAACCCTTGGTCCATCCCACAAATTGGCAACATCAAAATTTCCCCAACAACCCAACATAGCCCAATCACAAGCTTGGCCATCTAAATGGTCCCACCCAGCTAGACCCCACTGCAAAACGTGCTCTCCATGAAAGAGAACACGCTTTATCAAATGTGTTGTTCTGGATTGTTTGTCCTTTCTTTTCCTCAAACTGTCTTACACATTTCTCACACCACTGTAATAATCACATATTCTGCACTTGGTGGCAGGGAAGGAGGAGAAGAGAAGCTGAACAGGGAAAACATGGGAGGAGCATGTAAAAAGTGAGTGGAAAGCCTAGCTATTCCACTGTAAATGTCCAGTGTGGAGGCAACGTGGATACTTTGCTACTAAACATTTAATGCATTTTCAAGAGCAAGCTCACTAGGACCTTGAGATCACAATGCATTAGTCTCAACTGCTACTACATGAAAGAGGATAGCTGTGTTAGCACATTAAAGATCTCTTTTTCACACTCTGAGTGATTGGTTTCTTATCTACAATCTCAGAATGCTGCACTGCTATTGGATTTGTCATCAATACAGCACAAACATGTATTTATTTATTTATCTAGATAATTTTTACCCCATTCTTCAGCCAAAAAAGGCTGCCAAACCAACTGAAATACTATAGTCCCTTGTCTGCAAGCTTACAATATAAAAGGCACAACACAAAAGGAAAGGGGGGTGGGAATGGAAGAGGAAAATGGCAAGCATACACCAGTTATATAGTAGCTCCTGTAATGGTTAGCTGGAATGGAAACAGTTAGTGACAGGAGGAGCCTCATCTTGCAGCAGATCTGATTGTATGAGCCCTGCTGTCCATCTCCCCCACTAAAGTAGCCTGCTGGAATGCCAGCTGATGGGGAGAGGACCCAGTGGTCGGTTATCAGAGCCAATGTTTTTTACTTGCAAGAATTGGGATGCAAGCAATGATAAAAGCACAGAGCATGTTGAAAAACAACAATCCCCCCCCCATGCTTATATTTCCTCTGTGTAACTCACCAACATAGGGTCTTTGCTTACTGCAATCAGTATAGCTAGTTTTTGAAAACAGTTAGAAAATTTCATGGGAAGATAATCTAAGTTGTTGAGCTTTTTTAAGGGGTGCAGGTCAAAGTTGCTGAGTTTGGGTTTTTTTTGAGGGGGTTGTTGAGCTTCTTTTAGGGGGGAGATTGCCAAAGCTGTGGACCTTCATGGTTGACCAATTGGACACCCCTGATCTATATCAATTGCTGTGTAGAAAAGAGGTTATAAAAAGGTAGTCATGGCACTCCAAAATGTACATATCTTGAAAAAAACCAAGCAACCACCACACCATCCTCACAATCCTTAAAGTATGCTAAAACCATTGTAGGCTGATGAAGGTGCTTGCATAATGGATATACACTAACATGTAATAAACTCCATTGTGCTGTACTGTTTTCTTCACCCTCTGGCGTGGGTGTTGGTATCTGCACAGGAACAGGAGGAGCTCAGAGTTCTTCTGCACCATATATTCCTGACTACCGTGTTAACTTTTTTCTGTTTCTTTCTGTGTCCAGCTGTGGTAGCTACTAGAAGCACTAGTTGAACTGACTTTCGTCAGATATATTATACAGAGCTTAGAGAATCATTGCTGAAATCCATGATGATGTATTTCTTTTTGTACACTGTCTACTTTTACAGAGCCTCACTTCTGTTATATCCAACAGGCTGCAGCCAACAAAAATCTATTAATGAATATGATGCTACAAAAAATGCAGCAGGTCAATAGAGGTACTTGAGGCACAATCATAGTCTTTTTCCATTGTAGCCATTAAGTAAAATAATTAAATACCCTTCATTTGCTGTAATAGACGTAGACACGATGACAGAAAGTGACCGTTGGATCAATATGTCTCTTTTTCTTCTGCAATTTATGAAGGAGCTGGTGACCATTATCTGTGACAATAATCTGTTTCATTGACATTATTGCCTTAGTACCACAAAAGTTATAGAGGGAAGAACTGTCTGAAAATTGCATCCATCTTTTTTTATTATTATATTGGACAGTGTCTTCTTGGCTTTCCTCGATCTTTGGGTCTCTTCCATTATTACCTTAGTAGTATGACACTCATTCTAGCATGTGTCCTTCCCATACCACCCCAGTGACATTGGAAGTCCCTAGTACTGTGGGAGGAGTCCATGCAGTGGCTCCTACCCATGCTTTGTTGTTGTTGTTTAGTCGTTTAGTTGTGTCTGACTCTTCGTGACCCCATGGACCAGAGCACACCAGGCACTTCTGTCTTCCACTGCCTCCCGCAGTTTGGTCAAACTCATGCTGGTAGCTTTGAGAACACTGTCCAACCATCTCGTCCTCTGTCGTCCCCTTCTCCTTGTGCCCTCCATCTTTCCCAACATCAGGGTCTTTTCCAGTGAGTCTTCTCTTCTCATGAGGTGGCCAAAGTTTTGGAGCCTCAGCTTCACGATCTGTCCTTCCAGTGAGCACTCAGGGCTGATTTCCTTAAGAATGGATAGGTTTAATCATCTTGCAGTCCATGGGACTCTGAAGAGTCTCCTCCAGCACCATAATTCAAAAGCATCAATTTTTCAGCAATCAGCTTTCTTTATGGTTCAGCTCTCACTTCCATACATCACCTTCCCATGCTAGCATTGCCCAAACTACCAGGGCAGTGTGGACCTGGTGTAAAGATAGTTGCATTGCCAGCTTCTCACTTTATCAGAGCAGTGCTGCAGAAACTTTCTTTCCATTGTGGTATTTGTTCCGAGGTCGGGCCATAGGCCTTCTAGTCCTGTATTCAGTGTGCAACAACTGCATGCTATATAGCTTACAAGCATAGTCCCAAGCTCTTACTGTCAGAAATTTCTTCCTGATGTTTAGTCAGAATCTCCTTTTCTGTAACTTTGAATAACTTGAATCTATTGGTTTGAGTTCCAGTAAAATGCAACACATTAACTTTTGCAGCAGAACATTAAAATACTCATCCCATTGGATGCAATGCAGTATAGACAGATAGCATCCACACCCAAATAAGCAGATACACATTTGGGTGAGGTTCATGATCCAGAAGGGACACTGGTGGCGCTGTGGGTTAAACCACAGAGCCTAGGACTTAGGAATCCCCACGACGGGGTGAGCTCCCATTGCTCGGTCCCTGCTCCTGCCAACCTAGCAGTTCAAAAGCACATCAAAGTGCAAGTAGATAAATAGGTACCACTTTGGCGGGTAGGTAAACAGTGTTTCCGTGCACTGCTCTGGTTCGCCAGAAGCGGCTTAGTCATGCTGGCCACATGACCCGGAAGCTGTACGCCGGCTCCCTCAACCAATAAAGCGAGATGAGCGCCGCAACCCCAGAGTTGGTCACGACTGGACCTAATGGTCAGGGGTCCCTTTACCTTTACCTGATCCAGAAAGAGATGTACCCCCCCCCATCATAGATTTCTTTATAGCTGGATTGGGGCAGATTTGTGGACTTGGAGTCAAAGATAGCAGCCATAATAATGCTACAATTGGTCCCTTGCACAATCCAGTGTGGGGTGGGGTGTAGGGAGATGTCCGAGGGACAGAGGCCGAGGCCTGGTGGGTCGCAATCCCCCTGCTCCAGGCCTGAGGTTCCACACCCCAAGAGTAGAAAAAGAAAAGGGTTTTAATAATGGAGGAAGAGTAGGACAAAAGGCTGGGAAGAAACTTGGCACAAATTTTCTGTTTTGTGACCAGTTGCAATAAAGTTCCCACCTCTTCAATGTAGTACAAGATTTGCAATAAGAAAACATAGAAGTGTTTTCTTTTGTCTTCAGTATTTTTAAATGTGCCCGTAACAACCTATGTTCCATAATAATATTTCATTTTAACTTTTGTTTTCCTGCACACCTGGCTCCATAGTTGCTTACGTACTCCTTTACCATTAAAAAAGTAATGAATTTAATAAATAGTCATAGACAGTGCTGTTTTTCTAGAAAAAGAGGTGCTGGAACTTACCCATGAACGCCTCCCTCGTTCTCTTAGAATGGCACTGGCACCCACCTGAGAGGTGCCGGAACTGACTACCTGTGAAACAAAGCCCTAGGATAGTCCAGCATGTATTGTAATCCATTGAAATAATTAAACCTCATTATGGTGTTGTGATTTATTGCCACGTTTCAGCTGAGCGTAATAGCCTAGGTGTCCTTGTTCCATCAAACCTTTAACATACAACTATCCATATGGCCGGTCCAAAGAGATGCTGCTTTTGTAACCTATTTCAATGCCAGCTGTGAAAGAGATGGAAAAAGTTACTCATGCCTCCTCCCTGGAAGTACAAATTTAGCTGAATGTCTATGACCCTTTTTGCTGATGCAGTTCTTGTGTCACAATCACTGCTGCCCTTGTGGGCTCCACACTGGAATACTGCAATGCAGGTACCCTTGAAAACCAATTGAAAAACTTATAGGTAGAGCAGAATGTAAGTACATCTTTATTTTAGGACAGCAAATTGCTGAAGAATACTGCCTCTGATATCTGAAATACTTTCTCGTTTGTCCTTTGCTACACTTCAAAATGCTGAATTTAGTATCCCAAAGTAAAAGCAAACAGTCACTATTTTTTCTTAGATTGTTGCTGAGACAAGTGGTTTTAAACACAATCCCAAATTTCATCCTGGGGCTTACATAGAAGGTTCTCTCATAATTAGCAAGAAACAGTGTGCGATAGAACCCCAATGACTTGTCTTTTCAGATCAGCTGTGTTGGCAGCAGAATTCTCCTATATTTAAATTTCTATTTTATTGTAGGACTTCTCATAGTTACACTATTTATTTGTACATTTGTCAAAACATTTTTAGCTGACTTTTCTGGCCCAACAGGCCCTCAAAGGCAGCCAACAATCATGAAAATAAAATTAAAGCACAACGTCAGTATTATAAAATACAATCTCACAATAAAAAGAACTCTACCCGTAGATTGGCTTCATCATACTCACTCAAGATTTACAGGGCAGGTCTTGTTTTGATAAATAAATCACTTTTAAAAATATAAAGCACCTCTTCTTTTTTATTCTGTGCCTTTTAAAAGATGTAGTTTGCACGTTTGGGACACATCCTGCTAACCCTGTTGAATAACAGGGGCATCAATTGTCTTTTTAGAGCCATTTAAGAAGTCTGAATTTCTCCTCGTTTTTGTGTTTTAGTTTCTTACTTTAGTTAATAGTTTTTTGTGACGTAGAGTAAAATGATTAAAACACAAATACAGCATTGGTTTCATTGGGCTTTGTGAAGTGGAATGTGAGGGTGTTGGAAGATAACTGCAAGCTGTAGTCATGCTCCTTTTGAAGAAAGAGCAAGAAGTATGTGGAATATGTTGCTCTCAGTGTAAGATAAGCTGGAGTGTGTTAATCAAATATTTTCATGATATGAAGGCAGTTAAGAAAACAGTAAAAAAAATACTAATTGCTCTCTTAAGTAAACAGATCTATCATTAGGTTGTCAGGAAGAGTGACATTGAGCAGAAACACCTTGCTAATCCCCTGAAGATAAGTATTTAACGTAATTAGGCAGACAGTGTCTCTTTTGTTGAATGTAGCATTAATCAGTAGGAAAACTCCAACTTTACAGAAAAGAGCTTTTCCTGATATGCCTTTGTATTAGAAAGCTTCTTACACTTCTTTTGTCAGGACACTGTACTTGTAGTAGTGACAGCTACAGTTCTTTCTATGATGTACCATTTAATATGAGAAAAGCATTCTTATTTTTTCATATTGTCACTTATTTGTGTGGCTGCGTGATATATTAGGTTAAAAAAAATCATTCTATTAGTTACAACTGGGGGCACTGGCAGTGGGGGTCTCCAGATAGATTTGGGGCCATGAGGGGTTAATCTTTGTTATCCCTACCCCCTCCCCACACACACCTGGGGCTTTCATTTGCCCTGATTTACATATTTTAAAAGGCAGTGGATCGGCTGCATAGATCCAGTGAGTTGAGTTATGCTCATGGAAAGGAAGGAAGGCAGCTTTTGCTGATTCCCTCTCCTCCCTGCAACCCTTTTCACACACTGTGGAAAAAAATCTGATTTCCTTCCAGAACAATGTGGAAGTGGCATGGGTAAGGGGGAATAGATACTCTTTGTTCAAGCCTTAATTTTAAAATTTGCAGCAAATAGTTGCTCTAGGTGCGGTGCTTCTCAGATGGAAAATGGCATGGGGGAAAGAGCTAAATTTCCCTTGTTCCACTCTCCAACCAGATCAGGGCCCCCAACAGCTGCTTTTTGTAAAGGAAACACAGGACTCAAGCATCAGATCCAAAAACATGATCAAAGTCACGTCTGGTTTGACATCTCCTTTCATTCTGAGTAGCTCAAGAGGCTTTGAGGGGAAAGGATTGAGTTAAAAGATGATAGGCAGACTTCTCAAAGTAACAGGTAGAGGTCAAGTTGGTTTATTTGTTGGGCAGAACAGAATGTAGAGATGAAAAATCAAATGCCCTGCTGTAATAAGGGTTTAGGTGAAAATGCTGACTGGCCTAAGTTTTGATTCCAGCTGACAGAACCTTTTCTAGTGTTCATTACTTGATTTCACAGTTCAGGCAATTTTAAGAGGCTTAGCATTATATTCTTGTTCTCCTCTATAAAACGTTTTGATCGCTTTCTAATTTTTGCTTTAAATAAAGTTATTGGGGTCCACTATCAAACACAGTTCCACTTTTTAAGTTTCCATAAAGTCAATATATAATCACTGTACAAGAAACTGAGGCTAGCTGTTAGAAATTTATGTTGTTTCTTTTCTTCCTGTGACAGTTTACGTTACTCTTAATGATTCATTTGAAAATTCCTCCATACCTCTATGCAGTAATACCAGTTAATGTTCTGTAAAAAAAATTAAAAAAAATCACACTCTGGCTGGGCCCCTCGCTACACTTTTTGGGCACCTGATAGAAGTATGCATACAGAAGTGGTCCTCTAAGAAGGCATGCAACAGACAAAGTCACCAACCCATGCAACATTTTACCTATGTAGGATAGGGAAACTGAAATAACTCATCAGTACACAAAAATGTGCTACCATAATATTGGTACTGTGCTGTGATAAATGCAAACCTTCTGAAGTTTGGGAAGCATTGTTGTAGAGCAGAGATGAGAAACCTGTGACCTTCCAGATGCTGGAAAACAGCTCCCATCATCCCTGACTATGCTAGTTGAGGCTGATGGCAGTTGTGCCCCCAAACATCTGGAGGGCCACAGGTTTCCCATTCCGGTTCTAGGGAGAGACGGGAGTCAAAACCATTCCAAATGAACAGGACAGGTGGCTCAGGACAAGCCAAGGCGAAATTATCTGGGGGGATGCAAGAATGAGCAGAAGTAATAGATCAAGGCTGCAAGCAGGAAAAGCAAAGTACTCAAACTATATAGGGACAGAACCATGAGCAGTCAGAGACGTGTGCAAGGCAAGAATTTTGCAAGCTAGAAGGCACACTTGTTGCCGTCCATCTGTCTTAGGAGACAATGGAGGAGTTCACCTTTTGGGATGAAGTTACTGTACTTGATGTGGCTTAAGGCACACTGTTCAAAAGGGGAAAGTGGTAGATCAAGGAGCAGTACTTCAGAAGGTCTTGGGTACAGTAGTCCTTGCAGTTGGGAACCTAGGAAACACAATCGCCTAAGCATTATATAGGCGCTATCTGAAAATAGAGAGACTTCCCAACCCCTTTTATACTAACTTAGAACGTTGTTGTCTTATGGCCATCTAGGTAAAGTTCAGATCAGAATCACTCCTGAAAAGGGAAGGATTTAATGGAGGGGGCAGTGCTACTTTCATTCGAAAAATGGTACAGTGGTACCTCGGGTTAAGTACTTAATTCGTTCCGGAGGTCCGTACTTAACCTGAAACTGTTCTTAACCTGAAGCACCACTTTAGCTAATGGGGCCTCCTGCTGCCGCCGCGCCGCTGGAGCACGATTTCTGTTCTCATCCTGAAGTTCTTAACCCAAGGTACTATTTCTGGGATATCGGAGTCTGTAACCTGAAGCGTATGTAACCCGAGGTACCACTGTACTAGGGAAAGGATTAAAGTAAGGCAACACAGAGTTGTTTCCAATAAGTGGTTTCAGAGAGTATGGTGAAAGGAAGGGGATGCACTGGGACAACTAGAAGTTAAGTGTCCATTTGTGATCTGGCATCATAACAGAACTATTGATTGTGTAGTCAGTCAATATGAAAACTATGCAAATGGAGTAAGGAATTCAGTCATGTTTGTGGTTCCTGGATTAATGCAGATTCAGTTGGATAGTTCTCTCCTAACTTGCTCTTTTTTCTGGTTCCCTTTTCTCCATTCCTCAAGAGCTCCTAAGTATTGGTAAATCATGTCACCCGACAGTGCATCTCTGTGCTGATAAGATTAATTTTGAACAATTATGATTTATGTTTAATCCTGTTGAGATATAACACATTCATTAATCAAAATGTATATTAAATAGCTTCACATAACAACAAATTCTCCAGATGTTTTTATCCTAGACTCCTTGCTAAAGTAAAATGTGTTTAAAATGTTGCTATAATGAAAGCTGTAGTTCTAAATAAACTTGAATTTGTTTAGGTTATCTGTCCTTATTAGTATAGCAGAAATTGTTGCAACATTTTTAAACCTCTAAAAGGTCAGTATCTGAAATAATAGAGAAGAGAATCATATTCAAATCCTTTCATTCACTTGCAGTTTACACTCCATTTGCATCTTGTAAGGATGTGGCTGAAACATAAGCCTATTTTTGATCACTGATTTCCAAAAGTTTCATGCCTCAGCTGCAATAATAGGCAAAGACTTATACACAGCTATGTAAATGGTGTTTGAATTTATGATTGTATCATTTGCCTGTCATTGTATCTTCCACCTGCAAAGCTTCCATAAACCAGTGTATTCTGAATAGCCATGATTTGTTCTTACTGCTGTATGTAATCTATCCAGTAGAGTACAATCACGGTTGCAGAAATGGCTTTGGGAGACACCCAGAAATTTAACAGTAAGACATCTGAGGAAAAGGAACAGTAAAATATAATGGCACAAAGTGTTATGGTACTATAGCATCTGAAGAAAATGTTAATGACATAAAATTAGATGGGGGTATGTGTGGGGGAGGGGTACAGAAGGTTCCACCAACCTTGGATTGTTTAGCTTTAATAAAAATGAAGCAAAATTGTTGTAAATGCAGGAGGAGAAGCTCTCAATGAATGAATGAATGAATGAATGACATTTCATGTTTTGTAGTAATACCCAGGAACGGTGGGGGAGAAGGCTAGTTAAGAATGCTGATGCTTCTTGAAATGGTGTTTCAGTAGCTGCTCCAAAAGGAAGCTGCTAACATGCACAGGTGTTTTTGTAAGAGAACTAGAAAGCAATTTAATTTCTCTTTTATATGCCGTTCTCATGTTTTAATTATTCAACTTTATGTTTCTTAAAATAATGATTATGATGAATTCAGTTATCATGCATAGTGGCATCAGTTGAGTGCTGAGATAGTTGTTAATCGTTGTTAGAGCCCGGTAAATAGATTAGGTGTTTTAAGAAAGAAAAAGAAGGTTCAACATTTTGGTTGATGTGTATAGTTGAATAAATGGTGTAATAGGTTCAGTTACTATTTTTTACTTTCATTGCACAATGGTTATTGTAATGTTCATATGGTAGATAAAAGTAATAAGTTAAGAGCCCAGGAATGTATGGGTCAAAACAATCCTCCATGCAACTTTGTATTACTGATTCATATACACATTCAAGCAGAAGCTGGACAGAAATCTGTTTAAAATGTTCTAACAATCACACCCATCTTATGCCAGTAAGGCCCACCTGATAATTGATAGATTTTGCATAACTAATAATTAAATTAACTTTATGTTAGCATATGGCATTGTTTTTGAAATTTGTTTTTATTTTGTTCTTTCTTTTACGGCATTCAATTTTTCTGGTGCAGATAGGTTTTCTTATAGATTGTTTAGAGAGCCCCTCCATAATTGATATAGTATAGAGGCCAATGGTTCCCAAGCTGGGGGCACCTACTCCTTAGAGAGTCCGCTCATTTAAGGGAGGGGGAGGCTTCTTCAAAAGGCAGGCGTTTTAAGTCCCATTGGAGTCGCTTATCCCCTCCTTTAAATGAGTTATGTTTAAAGAAGAAGAGGGAGGCTGCTTTAAATACCACTCTTTTTTTCAAAGAGCTTTAAGAGAGACCGCCCCACTCTACTCCTGTTGTGTCTCTGGAGGGTCAAACAGGAGCAGGGGGTCCACAAAATTTGGAGGAAAGGTTAAAAAGGGGCTCCTCATACTCAAGAAAGTTGGGAACCATTAGTTTAGGCTACATTTCTTCATCCTTTGCATATATTCCTCCGGTGGATCTATCTATCTATCTATCTATCTATCAATACTGCCCATATTTATGTTGACATTAGTAGTCAGTAACTTTCATTTGTATAGCAAACATGGAACTGTGCTGTGTCATGATTAGAAAGGTATTCTGAGGTGGTTAATTAATCAATCTATGGCATTTTAAACCAGAGAGGTATTGTTTTTGGTTGTTATTATGGTATGCATTTTTGTGTTTTTATATTGTACACTTCCCTGTGATCTTTGGATAAAGGGTGGTATATTATTTATTATTAATAAATAATAAAAATAATAGTTCTAGAGTGACACTGGATTTAGCATCTAGAAGTACACAGAATTCCACCCCCCATTCCAATCTTTGTATTACCTTTGGGAAGAGAATAGAAATTGTGACGTTGCCATTTTTGGTAGTGATGGATGATTTACCCTTAGCAGAACTGTTCTTCAGCTTGGGAGAATGTATAAAGTTATCCACTGGGCAGACAGATATTGTGAACAGAATTCATATACAGCTTTCTCTCATTTACTGTATTTGGAGAATGCCCATGGATCTTTTCCTATTACGTAGTAGGAAGCATTGGTATTTGCTGACTAGCGAATACAAGAAGGTTCAGGATTTTAAACTATTGTTCTGCTCTACTGATCCATAGAAGATGATGAATATGAAATATTCCTGTACCCACACTACTAAGTTGGGTTGGAGGTTTGCGAACTGCAGAATTCCGAAAGGCCTTCCTGGGAGACTTCATCATCTATTCCATGACTCCACTAACCTCTGATTCCATTTTTGCTTGCATTTGTGCATTTGGTGGATGGACATGACATGCATGAGTTGGAATGAACAAAATAGCTTTATACTTAGGAAAATGACACATGAATGAAAATTTAGACAGCTTTCATTTGGAAAAATTGCTCCAATCTATAGTAATACAAAATTGATATGTGTACACACATCAAGATCAGTATTGTCTAAATTTTCTTTTTATTGTATACTATATTTAAACTATTAACTAAAAATAGAGTAAGGAACGCATTGTTTTCTTGAAATAAAATTATTTTGCTCTTTTTATTGCCATTGTGAGCCTGAGAAACATAGCTAGTTTAATTTAGATCAAGTGAGAACTGATATGGACAAATTGTTGTGCATTTCAATGAAAAAGCAGAATTAAAAAACACAGCAACCCAAAGATCCAGCCGTTGAATTTGTTTTAAAAACACATAACTTTCATTTTACATTAGTGAAGTGTGTTTCCCATTACTTCTACCACTAAATATTGACAGAAGATAAAACCATGGGAGTCCAAATGCTTCTAAGGTACCTTTACACTAGGGCAGTTAGAACATTGTAAGTGGCTGAAAGTGCTTTAACATTCATATGTACTCTTCTTAAAATGTTACATTAAAGCACTGAAGGCATGGGTTGTACCATTAGATTGCTTTACAAGAAAACCATTGGGTGCCCATTGAGCTAATATTCTGGTGCCCCCATATGCTTCAGGACTAGATGAATTGCAAAGGCACGTAGCCGCCTCCAAACAATGCTAATCCATTTGTGAATCCAATGCCCTGTAGTTGCCACTGCAGCATGCATCCCAAAGAGTAATGGATGCTTAATTTGATGTAGACTAGTACAGGAACTCAAGTGCATTTATAAATTGCCACTATAACTAAATGAAAGAGGATATTCTCAGAAATATGCAGGCTGTGGGAGTTATCTGACTTAGTCATAGTCAGAGTCCATTGAATAAAATGGACTTAAGTTAGTCAAGACTAAGTTATGTCCATTGATTTCATTCAGTTTACTCTGTGTATTAGTCAGATACCACATGATATCAGGAACATTAGCATAAGATGTGCTAAATTAGCATTTTGGTTTTAAGTTTATTTTTTAATTGCAAATACTGACAATCTTTGCTATCTTGAGAATAATGTCATGTGGCTGTGATCATTTTAGAAAAAACTAAGTTTATTTTGGCTTGTTCCTAAAACTTTTCTACTTGCATGCAAGCTCTTTTCCTGCTTTTATTAACCCATTCAGAGAATGTTTCAGTTCTGCTGCTTAGACAGAGCACCATGCTCATGCACCATAAAATGTGAATGATGCTATTTGCTTTGCAACATCTAACTTGTCTTCCATACCTTTCCCCTCTTAAAGGACAAAATATTTATTAATAATAATAATAATGTTGTTTATATACTGTACACACTTGGTACTTTCAGTGATCTCTTATCCAGAGAAATTATTAGGTCCACAATTCTTTAGCTACAGTCATACAGCAGCATCAGATTCCTCTAAAGACCATTCACTAGGCCCTAAAATATGCTTTTAGAAATTAGCAGTTCTTGTTCAGTCCCTCAAAACATTTAAATTAAATTCTCAAAATTTATGTTCTTCATGTTCTTCTGAATGATGAAGCAGTCATATTTTTGGATCTAATGGGTGCCACCACTTACATTTAATTAATAGATTATTCCTAAAGTCAAGTATGTCATACAAGCTGTCAAACACTTTTTAAAAAAGCCACCTCATTTAATACATATTATTATGAGATGGCTGTAAGAGATTTCAGTTTGCACATTTATACTTTACTTTAAAATGCTGCACTAAATTATATTAGTGGTCCAAATTCAGAATAAGTTTGTTGTGCTTAAATGTCATTGAAATCAACTGGGCAACTAATTTATGTCCATCATTGCCATGAAACTAGCTTCCTCTGGATTTGGATCAACGCGCATGTAATTTGGAATATTCAGTATTAAATACTTATATCACATACATTATCTTAGCAGTTCTTACAACTCAGAAAGAAAAAGCATCAGCTCCAACAAAGTACCCAGGGGCTGAGACCCCCTACTGAGTTGTGGTGGTATTTGAAAGCGACTTCTTGATAAGTATTCATGCAACACAATTCTCTGCATGCCCCTCCTCTCCAAAGGAAGTCCCACTCTGTTCATTGGAGCTTAATCCCAGGTAAATGTGCATAGGACTGTATTTTAGCCACTATGCTATACCAGCTATCATTCAAATAGGTTTTCCCCAGTCTGGTGCCCCTCAGAAATTTTTGGCCATGAACACCCGACCTCATGTTTCTGTAATTCAGTAATCTCAATATGAATTGCTCTTCTTGACCACATTTAGATTGTAATCCTGAACACACTTACTAGAAAGCAAGCCTCTTTGAACACTGTGTCTTACTTCCAAGTAAACATGCACTGCATAGGATGACACTGTTAAAACTTAGCTAATATGGCCAGTTAGCAACCAAAAGGAGAACAGTTGATATTTTCTGTCACTACATAGGTCGTGATTAGAATTGCCTTGTGTGAGGTTGAGCAACTATGGCCTTATAACTTTTTGACCCAGTGCACTTCTGTTCTGTCAAATTTTGACTATGAACTTTACACTGTTTGTACAGATCTCTGTACCCGCCCATTGTAAAAATGCTATTATCTAACTAACAATCAAATTTGTATTGCTTAGTAATTTAAAACAATAAAATCCAACACATCAGTTAATATAGTAGTAGAGTTAGGAAATGCCAACAGTTTGAAAGGAAAACCATACAAGGTATTAACGACACAATCCTATTCATGTCTACTCAGAAGTAAAGTCCCTTCAAGCAATGAGAATCCTGTCCTTTTAATGTATTTGTTATAATATGCATTCTGCAATCCTGTGCATATTCATCTGGGAGTTAATCCCAGTTCATCCCAGCAGCATGTGTATTATAAGGAATACAGTAATAATACAGGATTCTCATTGCTTGGAAGGAGTCTACTTTTTAAATTACCTCACTGATTTTCTGTTCTGATAACGCTGCCTCTCCCTTTTTGTATATCTATGTGCTTGTGCATACAGACACCAAAGATGAGAAAAGTGCATTGTCTGTAGCCTCTGTTTATCAAAGATCTTTTAAACGGATAAATTGTATGCACGAAGTACGGACTACAGACTTGATATTAAACCAACATAAAAATTAATGGTTTGTACTCAACACTCGGCGAGTGGAACTTCCCTTTCTTTCCCCATGCACCCCTAAAATCTGCTTGGAGGATGGTCCCCAAACCCTCTGGAGCAGATTTTGAGGGTGTATGGGATGGGGCTAGAGGAGAGAGCTTCCATTGTGCAGGTAGCAGGACATCAGCATTGGATAGAACCCCATCAGTCGTATCATTTATATGAGCAGAGACCATAGCTCAGTGGCAGAGCACACATTTTGCATGCAGGAAGTCTAAGGTTCAGCCCCTGACCTCTCCAGTTAAAAGGAGGCAATTCTGAGATGAATGGACAAATAATCTGTCCTGGCATAGTGTAGTTTCCTATGCTCCTATTAGCATCAAACCTGATGATACAATGTCAGAAGAGGGTCTTCACTTCTGTGAAAGATCTTTTTTCCAGTGAAAGCCTCTATTAGTGGTAAGTTTTAAAACAAACAATTTCAGTATTATAAAATACCATTCGGGTTGCGCAACACTAAAAGGCTCTTTAAATTTTATAAATAATCTCCCACACAATGGGAAATGGATGCTGTTTCTAACTCAGAAACCTTTAACGCTGCAGAAACATCTGGAACTCTTCAAGGCGTTCATCCAGTCCACCCACCCAGTTCCCAAAACACTGTCTCAGTTTTGCGCATATCCCCAGAACTTTCCTACCCTTGCCGCCAGGATATATGTACATTTCACCTCACTCTCACTCAAGGGTTTAACAGAAGCAGGAACCTGTGGGCAGGAGGCAGATCTACTCTTGGTGTTCAGCCTCTGTGGTTTCAAAACTCTGGGCAGTTTATGAGACATATTCAGCACCTGTCCATAAGCCAGAACAATCTATTTAAAATGTATATATAAAATCTAAGCATTGCAGCTACTGTAGTTTGAAAAAATGTAAAGAATAGGGCCTAATAAGAATGCTAATTAATAACATGTCAGCAAGTTTCCCTCAGAGATTTAAAAATATATATATTTGGATGCATCTTAATATATATATTTCCACGCCAGTGATGGCCACCCTTTGCCCCCAAAGACAATCATAAATAAAAGTGAACCTTCAAGCTTGCTGTTGTATGCAATTTAATTTGTCCTTTAAGTTTTTCTATCTGCTTTCGCACCCCCTTTCACAATGCATAGGCTGTTGTTCCATGACCTAGCATTATTAAATTGCACTTATCAATCATTCTTGCCAGGAATGCCATCGCCAACTCCATTAAAGAAGTCAGAGAAGTCTGGTTTCAGCAGTCCCTCGCCTTCGCAGACCTCCTCCCTTGGAACGGCATTCACACAGCATCATCGACCTGTCATTACAGGACCCAGAGGTGAGGCCTTACGAAAGTGCACCAATGGGCTTGGACTTTAACCATGGTGCCCCTAGCCATCAGGGTGTGCTATATGGATAGAGTTGCTGCTTCAAGTGCCTGAAGGTTTTGGATAGAGAGTAAATGAAGATTGGCTACCTTAGTTTGATCTTAAGTGGTTTTGATTGCATAGGAATCAATGTGAAGAAGGAGCGTGGCTGTGTTTTGATTCAGAGTGAATTATATTTTAATATTTTGGGGTATAAGTCTTAAGTGTTCACTGTGTCTCATTCAGCAAGGAGCTATGCATTCTATTGCCTCATCATTTTAATCTTTCAACAATCCTGGTTTTGCATTGTGTGACATTTTGTATTCAGTTTGTAGGATTCATTGTTCCAGTCCACAGGCCCTCATCACTATCATCTTTTAAGGTTTTAGATGACTTTTAGTAACTTAGTTAGTTTTCATCAGTGTATTTGTGGGTGACTTAAAATAAAGCACTTGACCGCTCGGTTTCCAAGGGGTGAATAATTGGTTAGAAATAGCTCTTCAGATTGAAACAGAAAATGAAGAATGCTGCTTAGTTAATTCACAAAGACCACATCTGTGCTTAGTAACAAGGTGAGGAAAATCAGTTGGTTTCTGAGTCATCCAAAATTTGAGGAATTTGCACCTAGGAACTTAAAAAAATACCTTATTCCCTGCTTAGTGGCATTCATAAATAAATTTTTGCTCTTAATAGCTTTTATCGCAGGCAGTCACAAAATAAAATGGCCAGTTGCGATAGACTTATGCTTCTTCCTGCAGCATTTTGAACATACTAACCTGTTACACATATAACGCTTCCTAGGTATAATGTTTTTGATAAACAATATGTTCATATTAGACATGTCTACTCAGGAGTAAGCTCCAGAAAGGTAGGTATAAGAGTACAGCCTTATTGTCCTCTAAATTGCACTAGTATACATTTATATGTAGGCCAACCAAAGCATCACAAAATAGTGTGCAACCTTTAGAGTTCTTCAGAACTTTGAAAAGTTTGTAAATAAAAGGGGAAGCTGAAGGCTGCAGAATCACGGCCAAT
The DNA here is from genome assembly GCF_965153285.1 of Podarcis tiliguerta. NCBI lineage: Eukaryota > Metazoa > Chordata > Lepidosauria > Squamata > Lacertidae > Podarcis > Podarcis tiliguerta. Next base: position 59,022,096 of record NC_139539.1, read on the forward strand.
TACATGAGGGCTGAAGCAGCAGTGAGGTCAGGTCTGTCCGCCAATGTATCTGCCCTGCCCTCGCTTCCTCTTCACGTTCTCCTGATAAGCAGCAGTGACTTCACTGCTGAAAGGTTATTGCTATGCCTCCATGCAACCAGGTGGGCCACCCCTGCTTTCAAAGAAGGCTTTTAAGGTGCAACACATATATCAGGTGTCTCCAAGACCTTTAGTATAAACTCAGAGCCCACCAAATAGCAGTGGTGTGCAAGATGCCACCACTCTGAGCGTGGCTTTCAAAATTATTCAGACAGAGCAGAATGGAATTATTTGCAGTTAATTAGGTAGCAAGTTGCTGGGAGGCAAGCATGCATTTTAAAAATGCTCCTGATAATTGGTGAAAATAGAAAGGTATTCGTCGGATCAAAGTTACATTAACAGCGTATTCAGCTGTACACCAGCTGACTCTGAAACTCAAGGGCAGCCTAGACCCGGCCCCACCAGAGTATTGCAGTGCCATAGCTAAAGTGGTATAGGCAGGCTTAACATGGTGACGATGCTCCGTCTGAGTGCTGCAGGTCCGGAAAAAGCTTTCAAGCAGTTACAGTGTTTTGGCTTTGCAAACATTTGTCCAGGCTAAAGGCTAGAGCCACTTCTAGGGACCTTAGGATCCAGTGCTAAGTGCATATAGGTGCTACACTTTATACTTTCTTACAACTTTTAGACGTTTCATCCTGCCCTGGAATTTCCTGAACAGATGTAAGGGGCAAGATGCTCCTTAGAGTCTAGTCCTTGATCATTTGCAGCAAGGCATAACTTTGGGCTTTTGTAGACATTTTGTCTTTCAGATGCACAGTGGCAAGTTCTTAGGTAAACCAGCTGATTACTCAGTGGGGCAGAACCTCACCAATAGCCTTGAGTCATTGCCACTTAATCGAGGTGGCCAGGCCAGGGTTGTGTAGATGCACCACTAGAATCAATACGGCACTCCCACCAGTGTGTCTGCACAACCTCAACCCGTAATTGGCAGCATCCTGGTAATTGGCAGCAACCCCAGAGTTCTAATTCCTATGTGTGCAAATAATAGAAAGTACCAAGGTTATATCAAAAAGTAAACCAAAAATAAACTACTGCAGAGTGGGGGGGGGGGGGAGAGAGAAATATGTATCACGCCCACCTATTTTATGGATTTCTCAATCATAAACCCCTTATCAAGGTATTTTCAATAAAAATCTTGAACAGCTATAGAAGAAATCTAGAAAATCTTTCTGTATTTCTTCAGAGAGCATTTTCTCTGAAAAAGTTCTGTATTTCGAAGGTGTATTAGTCAGAAGCTGCATCTACTGTTTCTGCCCCTGAAATGGGGGTTCCCACTGCATATTCTCACGTATTCGCTGTCTGTTGCTTCCGTCAGAAAAATCTGGTGGCATGTAGCGAGGTTTCTGGGTGTTCTTTTACACTTAATGAAAAGTGGGGGTAGGATCAGACACACTCCACTTCCTCCTGCAGCAACATGGATTAGAAAGAAAGAGAAAATGATTCCATAGGCACCAACTCTCTTAACCTGGGGTGGGGTGGGGTGGTAAATATCAGCAGGGGTCACAGCTGGGTAGGGAAGGGATAACAGCCCTTCACCACACCACATCCCTTCACCATCCCTACTGATAATTAGGTAAAGGAAAAAATTGAGAGATAAATGCATGCTACACATTAAGCATAACATGTAGTTTGACCCTGATTTAGCAAGTAAGTGTCATTGTTCAACATCAATGGGCTCAAACCATCTTGGAACCTTCAACAGCAATTTCAACCTAAGGAGGATTTATGCATTCTTATCCCTGGATTTCATGCTCACCTGGTCAGATTTCAAGAGGCTCCATTAAATTGCTCGCTGCCAATAATCATGCAACTTTCTGGACTAGTTTTGCATTTGCTCAATACAGTACACTTTTAATGTTTGTTATTTATTAATTCCCCCCTCCTTCCTCTCAAAGGAACCCTGTTCCCTACAAGATAATAGCCCCAGGCATGTGGAGATAAAAATCTCAGCCAAAGGTAGAGCTGACAAGCTGGAGAACATGTAATGGCCATAAAAGTTATAGAAGTGTATAGATGTAAATAGAGTTATCAAGGCTACATCTCTTGGCAAGACATGGCATATCTACACTGAGAACCTGGTGTATGTCAACATGTATGTGACTGAAGATCGGTCATAGACAACACCTTCTGCCCAAACATGATGAAGCTATTTGGGTTTGTTGTTCCATGGAGGATGGAGACTTCCTGGAAATTAATATCTCCATGTATCATTACTTAGATTCATCCTATACTGTGGATATTCTCATAAAGGATGTGTGTGAATGCTTCATATATTATTGGATAAGAGAAAGAGGGTGTATGGATATTTTCAACAACTGAAACAAAGCCTAAGCACTTGTAACTTTAATTCCTACTCGCATTTGTTCCCTTTCCCTATTATCTCATGTATCCCTTTCTGTGTGACCTTTTCGCTGTCCACCTTTTTCTAGACTTTTCATATTTCTTTTCCTTACCAAATGTTGAAATATAGCTTGTAATCCTCTTGGGGCAGAGACCTGTATTCTTTTTGCTTTTGTTACTCCCTAAAGCGCTTGTGTATTGAAGGCATCTTAATAATAATGTAGAATGCAGCCTGAATTAGCCTGTGGATTTATCCTAAAACATTACAGATGGGACTTCATTTGAGGCATATATGCAAACACTTTCTGTGAACATTTCTTAAGCCGGGACAAAATTACCTGGCAGTCCAGTTTTCTTAAATTCTAAAACACTTTTGTTTGCAAATCACCAGATGCATGAACATGGCTCCACAATACGATCTTGCTCCTACAAAGAGTTGCTGAATGAAACAGCAGGAAAGCCATGGCTCTCATACAGAAAGGAGCAAGGCAAAGACTCCAGCAAACACCTGTGCTATAGAGAGCTGCATGTGGGAAGCTGAGCCCCATGGCAGTGCTCCTCTCGATTATTCATCACAGCTGTGATGTAGCCATCTGAAAGAGAGTGTGGGTTTGGCTATCAAAAGTATCAGCTGAGCAGTATGCACTAGTCCTGGTGTTTTATTGCTTGCTTTGTCTGTACTTATCCCAGGCAGATGAGACATCATACTACCGTTCGATTTAGGAATGGAATGGATAGCCATGATTTTCTGCTCCAACAGCAAAATGTCATACATCCATTCACACATGCAGGAGGTAGAGAGTTTCAAACAGACCTCTGTACTTCTAGCTTGTGTGAATCTCTAATTTCCAGCAGAAATATAAGCATTAGTCCAACAGAGCTGGAGCCTTTCATTGACTAAAGCTCTTCTCATGCATTTTAACCCTTTTATGTTCCTCTTGAGGGGGGCGCATTTAGTCTTGTGCCTTCTTCACTCAACTATGAAGCTTACTGTATCATTGTGAGGCAGTCACTATCTTTCAGCTTATTCTGACTCACAGGGTTCATTCAGGGAACTCAGAGATACCAGCAACAATAGCTTAGCTGCACCAAATTCCACCAGATGCCATTCTCCTCCCAATAATAAATCTTTAAAGAGAAAGGTGCTGATTTGAAACATTCCTGAGAGTAACATCCAGTGTCCTGAAAAATCTTATTCTGTCCTGCTGACTTCTTCCACTAATAACTTTAGCTGGTTGAAATCACTGACATCAGGAACCAGAATTGCATTCTCTTTGATCTCTGATGTCTGTAAGCTGGGGCCAGGCCACTTCCTCCTGCCTGGGTATTGAGATCTGAATTCTCACTGGCTCTGAATATCTGATATGTTAAAAGGAAGATGGGCTTGGGGGCACAAACCAAAATCACCCCCCCCAAAAAAAAAATTCCCAATATGAAGGTCATCCTTTGAGTCTTTGTGCATATTGCACCAAAATATGAAGTGAGTTTCTAATCATATTCAGTATCATGGTCCTGGAGTCAAATTCCTCAACTTCAGGCGAAGCTCTCAGATGAACCTGCAGGGCCAGTTGCGCCTGGTCTGAAGATGTGACACTGCTCTCCTCTGAGAAGGACTCCACTGCAGAAGACCCAGGAAAATTGAAGCTTCCCTTCTCCATTGCAGTAGGAGATTACTGGAGAAGCCTGGTTCCTTTAAGGAAAGCAGCATCTTGCAGTACAAGTGGGGCTGACAATTGGGCTGCACCTCCTGCTGCTACTGCTATATAAGGATTCAGTTTAAGACCTGTTTCTTGCTGGAGGAACTTCTGAGCATTGTATTACCCACAGCATAGCCTGAACTCTGCCTTGTATTCATATCTGAACCTTGTCCCACCTTGCCTTGTCTTACATCTTGTTTGGGCCTTGCCTTGCCACTCTGTGGACTCTTAGATGAGCACAACCTTGCTGTGAATGGTAAACAGTTTTTTGGGGAGATGCCTTTCCTCTTTTTTGGCATGGCATAAGTGGCCACCTTAGTAAACGTGTGTGATCCAGACTATTAGGTTATCTTGTCAGAGCTCTAGGAAGCAGCTTGTTGCAGAATCTGCTGTCATAGACCTGTTGACATCTTGTGCTTTCAGGTGGAAAAAAATAAGTTGCCTTCAGTTGGACTGTGGGAAGCTGAAGGACTAAATGAATGGATAGCAATCATTGCAGTATGTTGTTGACTTTTAAAAAACTGATGAGCTACAGTTGATGCTGTTCTCCTAAATTTTCATCCATATCCATAGTGTATCATCAGCACATGCCCAAGTGAAACTGTGACTACCACTTTCAGAACCAACAACAACATAAAATGTCATTGGAGAGTAAACAGTGCATGGTTACCATATGTACCATCTACTATTGTCTTCAACTGGTGGGGCCCTGAGGCTCAACCTAAATTGAGCCATCAGCATTATATTTTTCTCCTCTTCGCTTGTTTTTTGAAGATAAGAGGCAATTGTAGGTAGAGAGGGTGAGAAACTGACAAAGAAAAATACTGTGCAAAGCCCCTGATATAAATGGGTATTGGGCTCACCACCAGCACCCACACTCAAGTAGCTGCTGGGCAGCCTCAGTACAGGTGCCTCCTCTGTCAGCTCCCTATCTTAAATTTCCCACAATTCCCCAGAATGCCTGAAGAAGCATTGCCCCAGTGCCTTGTGGGATGTAACTGCTACCTGCTCATGGGATAGGGACAAGAGTTCCACCAACGTAGGGGGGACCCACTTTTCTAGTGTCCCCCCTCAAACCTGGAGTTCCCAGGACATAACTTATGTTTAACTGTGTCTCAGTTGTGAAAAGTTTGAAGACTACTGAATTAAATATTATGACAGCTGCTGAGGAAGATATTGCTATAGGATTTGATTAGAGACTCTTCCCTGTTCTGACTTACAGTATTTGTGCTCTTACATTCCACTCTGCAAGCAAGACGCTGGCAAATAGTTAAACCTAGACCTAAATAAAAGTCAAGAACCGTGTAATTAAAACTCTACCTTTATTGGATTTTAAAGAGTTGCCCTGCGACATAGGAAATATTTAGATGAGTAGCTTATTTAACTGATTTGTATGTGAGTGAACAGCTTAGAGGACTACTACCCTAAATTAACTATAAGGCCACCCACTGAGATTGCCTCGTAAAGGATCCTGATTGCTTAGCTTCATTATATGCAACCATTCAATAAAATGCTAGATAAATGCATAACTAAAAGCTCTATTACACTAATAATTTGTGCAAAGATAGATGTGTGGGACACCATGCTGGGTTAATTTGTCATCCCTGCAGCAAACTTCTAGAGATGGTCTTTTTAGTGAGGAATTGTGTTAATATGTTGTTCCACTGAGGACATGTTAGAGCAACAAGATGAGTTGGTCCCTTAATCTTTTAAAGAGGCAAAAATGCCCTGAGAGGAAAGTGGCAGGGAGAAGAATGGGGGTGATTAACAAAGTGGACCTAGATTTAAAGTTACCCTGACAAAAGAGACTGGATTCCGCCTATATAAGGGAAGTGGGGAGGACAGGGAGAGCAGGGAGGCATTTTTTTTGAACACAGTAATAGGATTTCATGCATATCTAAAATAATAACATAAAAATTGAATACTCTTAGACCACAGTATTTAGCCTGCTCTTTTGCTGATTACATATTCAGTTTCGTTGCTTTTCTTTGATCTGTCCATGGAGTTAAACTGTATGCTTTGAACAGAGTATTGAACTGTAGTATTTTATGCTAAATTTCCTTTTATGCTAAATTTTCCATCCTGCTCAGACATTCACACACCAAAGTCCATTATTATATTTAAATCCAGAACCCATGTTTAAGCACCAGAGCTCAGGATTTCCAACCTCTTGTATTGACAGAACCATAAATCACATTAAAGTTAAGTGAATTACTGTACCATGCAACTATAGCTTTAACAATGTTTATGTAGTATCAGCTTACCATCTGCAGAATGGAAGTGAGGAGAAACACTGATATTCAAAATGGGACTAGGAGTCCTAATAACTTAGCAGCAATCTATCACTCTGGATTCATTGGTTCCACTAATATACCCATTTTAGTATCAAAGCAGAATTCTATCATTGCACAAACAAAATATGACATTATTTTACAAGTTTTTATTTAATACACTGCATTCAAGTATGAAAGAATTTATTTTTTGAATTTTTTCTAGTTGATGCAACTAATTACATATGAAACCCAGGACAGACAGTCTGAATACGAGCCTACAGTACATAAGATATTTGGTTGGATTTAGACTTAGTCATGCTTAGTGCAGACTCATTGAAAACAAGCCATGACTAACTTAAGTCCCATTGAATTCTGTGGGTCTACACAAATATTTCTGTATTCAGTATATCAGGCATAACGAACCTGATCTTTTTGTTGGTGACACCCATCATCCCTGAACATTAGTCATGCTGGTTAGGGCTAATGGGAGTTGGAGACCAGGAACATATGGGAAGCCACAGGTTCCTCATGGCAGCTATAAGTAGAAAGACTATAATTTTGCTAAACAAACAATTGCAGCAGCAGCAGGCCTTAATCTATCATGTTCTTTATTCAAGAGGTTGTCAGGAGTCCATTGAGCTCACCCAAATATCTGAACAATTCATTTGGCAATGCATAGCAGTTTCCATCTTTTCAGCAGAGTTTGTTACATTTTTATCCCATCCTTCCTCCAGAAGCTCTGGGTGGCATTAATGGTTCTTCCCCACACAACTACTCTAGCCTGTGTGGGTTGGATTTGGCTGGTGACTGGTCAAAGGTTGCCCAGTGAGTGCCCTACTGAGTGAAAATTATCTGATCATCTTCAACCTGGGCCCAAAGTAGCTAGTTGCTTTAAAGCTGAAGAAACAATTATAACTTGGCAATAGTTCTTTGTTGAAGGCTACCATAGAACCTTGCTCTCATCTTAGCAGACCTCCTTCAGCTCTTTGCTTCAGTAATACCAGCTCCTTAGTTAGATCTTTGGCTTCCCTTTAGAAGTCAACCTCTGCTGCTCACTGCTGCCCCTTCTATCTAAAGGAGTGCATGCTAGGCACAAGAGGGTAAAGGTAAAGGGACCCCTGACCATTAGGTCCAGTCGTGACCGACTCTGGGGTTGCTGCGCTCATCTCGCTTTACTGGCCGAGGGAGCTGGCGTACAGCTGGTGCCAGCATGACTGAGCCGCTTCTGGCGAACCAGAGCAGCACACAGAAACGCCATTTACCTTCCCGCCGGAGCGGTACCTATTTATCTACTTGCACTTTGACATGCTTTCGAACTGCTTGGTTGGCAGGAGCAGGGTCCGAGCAACGGGAGCTCACCCTGTCGCGGGGATTCGAACCACCGACCTTCTGATTGGCAAGTTCTAGGTTCTGTGGTTTAACCCACAGCGCCACCCGCATCCCTCCAAATCCTAGCCCACACAGGCCTCCTCCCTCATTTAAACATGGTTACATGGAGAAGAAACTTTGGAATGGGAGGAGAGTTAAAAGTCTGGAGAGACAGACTGTTTGTACAAGGAAGGGTGCAGAATCCCAGCTTCTGCCTCTGTGGGGAGAATTAGGCCATCCTCATTTGCATGTTGTTTAGGGTTAGAGGGCAGTTTAGCAAGGTTATGACAGAGATAGATATGTAGAGGAGAAATGGGCTGACTGAGGAAGTCCTGGCAGAGAGAGAGAGAGACGCTTATCCCCAAAGCACACACCTTCAGAAACCATGAGTTAACCAGCTAGTCCCTCTCTTTCAGCCTAACCCTTTTCACAAGGTTGTTGTGAGTATAAAATAGGGTGGAGGAAATAGGGGTATGCCACACTGAGAGCTCTTGAGGAAAGTGGGATAGAAATGTAATGAAATAAATAAATGAATAAGATCCTAACATCATTCTGTGCACAGTCTTCATTTAGGTCGGTTTCCATATAAATCAGAAAATAGTAGTATACCCTATGTCTTTTATTTACCGCTAGTTGCTCATCTGAATTATGTGCATATAAAGTTACATTCAATGAACAGAAAGTGTAAGGCTGCAGGGTTTTTTAGAACTGCTGAAAGAGTTAGATGTAAACATTTTATTTAAGCACATTTGAATAAGAATAAGATAGAACAATCTTTAAAACCTCAGTTCTTCAGAGGTGCCTTGTTGTTAGTTGGTGCTTCTTTTAATCTTAGATTGGCAGAATGTAGGAAGAGTCGGGAAGCCAGTTGTGATCCACCTCCCATATCAGTCGGTGGCAAAACTACCATTGATTAATGGAGCTGGATTGTGCCCAAAAGCTTTAATTTTTCCAAGCTGTTGGTTCATACTTCTGTTCTGTACCTCTTGAATTGCATTATATATATAGAAGTTCAAGTTCCCTTCAAAACTCCTGGCCTTTTGCCAGCTTTCCTTATTAAAAAGTCACTCTTCTTATTTCTGATCAACACAGCTGTTGCAGAGCGTTTCAAAGCATTTCACATCAGCCAGCATGGTGGCTTAGCCAATTAGTACTCTAATACGGTCATTTTTGAAAACAAGTACTTTCAGGGTAGAAAGGGTGGGATACATCTTACATAATTTGAACTGGCACTTGCTTTGCTTTAATGTTATGAGAGAGGTTGCAGATCACAGTGAGCTAAAGCATCTCAAAAAGACTGAAAAGGAAGTATCTAAGGAAACGAACTACAACAATGTTTCCACTTTAATGCCTTTTAACAAATACTTTTCAATTGTAATGAGGCTAATTAGGTCTTTTTTTAAAAAAATGAGCTGATGGTACATTCTCATGCTTCATTGTGACTTAGCTGTTGCTATTTTTAGAAAGAGGAATTCATGTTTAATGAATTTGTTAATAATTTGTTAATATATTTATCTGCATTGCTTTTATCTTGTACCTCTAAAACCAATAAAACAAAGCATCCCAGGGAATTATTCTGTCATCAGAACATGGGAATTGCTCATGCTTCCATTCTATCCCATGCAGTTCCCGTAGTTATTGAATACTGGAATAGAATACAATAGAAGGAAGGCCTGACAACGGGGTTATTTCCAATGGGAGTCTGAAATTTGACCTGTATATCTTCATGTGCCTGTGGAAACCTGCAAGCAAGACATGAGTACAACAGCACTCTGCCCACCATCAACTAGCGTTCGCAGGAACACTGCTTCTGACAGTGGAGGTAGGACAGTAGCCATAATGGCTAGTAGCCGTTGATGGCCTTGTCCTCCATTCATTTGCCTAACACATTTAAAGCCATCCAAGCTGGTGGCCATCACTGCCTCCCGTGGGAGCGAGTCGCATAGTTTAGCTATTCACCGCTCAGTACTTTCTTCAGTCTGTCCTGAATCTTCCAGCATTCAGGTTCTTTGGCTTTTATGAGAGAGAGAGAGAGAGAGAGAGAGACCATTTCTGTGTCCACTTTCTTCATGCCATGTATAATTTTGTGCACTTGGTTACGTTGCATTGCATTTGCCATTTTATTGCTCATTCACTCACTTTGGAGAGATCATTGTGGAGCTCCTCACAATATCTCTTTTTGGGGGGAGGGGGGAACCAACAACACTGAATATTTTGTATCATCTGTACACATGTCCTCATTGAGGTTCTGATTGCAGAACTGTGCTGACCTTGGAGAAAAGATGCTTCATGAGAGGGGGCAAATGGAAGTGTGCATGTACTCCTCACCTGTGCATCCATATTCCTGTTGGCATTAGATCCCTCCATCATTTTCTTTCTATGTAACCAGGATAGATTTGGGTTTAAACACACTGCATCCATCTGTCACATCAACTTTGGCTGTCAGTTTGAAGCTCTGTCTGCAGTATTGGAAGGGTAGAATACTGGCCTTCCGTACAGAGTAGTTGTAAGGATTACAAATGTGGCCCTCATCACCACCACACTCCACACAATGACTAAATAATCTTAAGGGCTGGGAAATTACATAGAAGTCCTTGGTAGGCCATTCCCCTTGCCCTATCACCTCCTTCCCAACCAATATAAATAAAGAGCACTGTTGCCAAAGTGTGTATAGAGTGAAATTTGCAGTTTCCAGCTTTTTGGAATCAAGGGGAACCACCTTTGAATAGTAGAAAAGAAGACAGCTGAAAGGAGTGTTCTGGTTGAGAAGTTGGGGAAACAGAGATTGAGGAAACCTCACCTGTTTTGGTGTGTTAGAAGGTTTTGGAAGACAAGCACTGCCATGTGGGGAAGGTGTCCTGATTCCCACCTGGCACATGCAGAAAGAGGCTCTTAGGTGTAAGTCAGAAAGGGATATTTGTTCAGGGCAAGTGACAGTACAGGCTCAGCAGCAGATACGGAGTTCAGGAGTCACGATTCAGGGGTTTGGGGATCAGAAATAGACTGAAACCATGGAGATGTCTCCAGAGCACATTGCTTGCCCCTACCTCTGCTTCCTGCCAGCCACTCCTGTCCAGCTTCCTTTAATCTCCCCACCCTCCACCAAGCAGATGTACAGTAGAGGAGGAGGAAAGTGGGCTGCAGAGGAAGAGGTACGGTGGCATTTTCTGTGACTGGTTGTGATGGCAGTTCCAGTGAAGGCAAAATGCAGAGGGTTGGTACACTGGGGTCAAATAGTGAGGGGTATTTCCAGAAAATGCTGCTTTGGTTACTTTCTCCCCCTCTTTCATCAAAACTGGTTTAAAATTACAGGTGTGGCTTTCTGAGCATTTGCTGGGTTGAAGTTAGGTTGGAGAGACAAACATCCCTGTTTCCTATGATGCAAAATTACTGAATGAAAACATGCTGCAATATATAAACAATAAAATTTATAAATGCTTCCATAAAGGTCAGTATTGTGGTTACACTGGCTACCAAAGAGGAAGCATAAGATTGAACTGAAATGTTTTACCACTGGGCTTCTTGGGCTTGCCAGTCGGAAGGTCGGCGGTTCGAATCAGTGCGACGGGGTGAGCTCCCGTTGCTCTGTCCCAGCTTCTGCCAACCTAGCAGTTTGAAAGCATACCAAGGCAAGTAGATAAATAGGTATCACTGCAGCAGGAAGGTAAACAGTGTTTCCATGCGCTCTGGCACTCAACACGGTAAACCAGAAGCGGTTTAGTCATGCTGGCCACATGACCCAGAAAGCTGTCTGGACAAACGCCAGCTCTCTTGGCCTGAAAAGCGAACATGAGTGCCGCACCCCATAGTTGCCTTTGACTGGACTTAACCATCCAGGCGTCCTTTACCTTCTTACCTTTTACTTAGCCTATTATCCTCAGTCACATGTTACTGGTGCATGCTGCAGGTACATCTAGAGCTATAGTGCCCTGCATGTTCTCCAGTGCTTCAGCATCTCTAGTCAATAATGATGCCTATAGCAGGTGGAGAGGTTTCATAAATGTTTGAACTTGTAATAGCTTTCCTTGTAAATGTCACTTCCTGAAAGTTCATATGCAGCTGTTCCCTTCATGTCCCGTTTAACAGGATGCCGAGGACAAGTGATTGTCACTTTTTGTTAGTAGCACAAATATAGCTGTTGGGAATTCCAGCTGTTACTGCTGGATCATTTCTGACATACTGCAATATTTTGTAAAATATAGGCTACACTGTGCTATCTTCTTTTTTGTGCTAGGTGGCTTGTAGCTTACATAGACCAAAAATGTCTGTGCATGTGTGTGAGAGAGAGCATCAGAGCCTTCCTAGTCTTTATGGTGGGAGGGTCTCAGTAAAGGGAGGTGCACTGTGTAATATTACAGAAACCTGGAGATTGACCAGCAGTAGCAGAGCATCTGCTTCACATCCAGAAGGTCCCAGGTAGGGCCGGGAATGTCCCCTACCTGAAACTCTGCAGAACAGCTGTCAGTGAGTGTAAACAGTACTTGACTAAACAGACATCATCCTGCAGCATTGTTGCAAAGCAAACATGGCACCAAATTAGTCAGCCATGGAGTCTGAGCATACTGGGCCAGTTCAAGGAATTAATATTAATAGAATTCTTGTACTGTGTTATGCAGAGTTACAGTAGGAAATCAGAGATGCTGAGAAGTCGACAAAATGTTAGTATAGAACTGTTTATGTTACGTATATCAGAGTGAAAGTTAATTCTTTATTTAGAGAAAAACAGATTCAGAGCAACCGTTTAAGGTTACTTTGTAATGATAATGCTCCAGTTTTACCGTTTACAAATCTTTACATTTTAATTTAGATACATTCCAACACATATTTTATTATTTGACATCACTACCCCCTTCTTACAATTTTGAGCTTTATTGTTAGGGTATCCTTGGTAATTATTTTTAATGACTTATGACCAGCATACCCTGGTACCGTAAGCCACTTACTGTGAATTATTTTTTATAATGATAAAAAATTGTGCAATAAATCATAGGATTCTTTTGTTGCGGAACAATTGACAAATCACAAAAATATATTAACTGCACCCACCCTGTCTTTCTCACCATACCTGTATATAGAGGTAGTGAAAAACTAGGAAAGTGGGGCGGGGGGGACGACTGGTTAAAGTGAGAACCGCACATGTTACACAATGGCTTAAAGGCATTACAATTTTATGATTTTTCTCCTGATTAATGCAACATCTTTGGACACATCGTTTCACGTGTATCAATATTCTTCTGACAGATCTTTAAGCTGCAACATGCAAACATGGGGTGGTAATTTGTGGGATTTTAGGGTTGTAGCCAGTGCTAGTCCAACTTGGAGCAGACATAGTGATTTTAATAAGCATGACTAACTTGTGTCCATTATTTCAGCAATTGTACTCTAAGTAGAACTTAGATGACTACAACTCTGAGTTCTGAGTGTGGCAGTGATAAACATTTCATCTAGTAATGAAAATTACAGTTTCTCAGTATGATGAGGACTGTAGAACATACTCAATTCACTTCCAGGAAAAGGAAAAGGAAAAAAGAAGAAATTCTGCAAGGTTTATTACCATTCAACAGTGTGGGTAGAGGAGCTGTTGTTTTAGCATTTGCTGTTTGAACACGTACAAATAGAAACCAAACTATTCTCAGGATGTGGCTTGGATATGCTGCACTTGGCTATGAAGCCTATGATCAAGACAGTGCTTATTGTCACAATTAACAGTCTGCACAATTACCAAATGAAAGGGCCTAGCCAAAGTCATGGCCCAGTATCTTTAGTTTGCAACTGGTGTTCCAATTTGTAGTTGAGCTGGATTTATAGAAACAGAAGGAAAGTGGAGTGGAAAAGGAAATTGATATAGTTGGATGGGCTTGTCAGAATCAGAGCAAGAAGCAGGGTTTAGCACAGCTTGAAACTAAAGAATAGATGGTGCCCAGGTGAGTTTGGAGAGTTGTACAGAGTCTGGAAATGAAGCAGTTATGTAGTCTGAAATAATAGTAGGGTAAGATTTTAACACGGGAACATGTCTGAGCAGTTAGATGCTCAATGTGGTAGATGAGATATGCAGAAGGCAGCTTCCTTTTGTTCTAGCTAATCAGAAGTGATGTTTTAGGATGACTGTAAGATACTTATATAAACAGAATAGGTACTACTGGCTGACTTTACAAAGTGAATGTATTTTGGGACAAAGTCATGTTTAGCACCTAGACAGCTCTTTTCTGGAGGTGGAAAAGGTCTGTAACCTCAGTGACCATGCAGGTTCAGTTATCTACTTCTATGATAATCTGGGCTCCAAATATGTAGCTGGATTTCTGTCACTACTGGGTGTGTTGTAGCAGTTAGTATGAGCTATTTCTTCATGGGGGAAAATAAATATAGGGTAGTATATAAGTTTTACTTAGAGTAGACCAATTAATGTGAATGCATACACAGCTAAGTTAAGTCCATTAATTTCAATAGATCTGCCATGAGTAAAACTTAGTTGAAAACCACTCATAGCCCAACATAGGAGCCAACTCCTAGGGGCTGAGGACCATTTGGGCCCCCCATAAAAATATTTGATGGGGCCACCCCCCAAATTGATGGGCATTGTCATTCAAATGCTGTGTGTGCTTACTTACCTGCCCCCCCTCAATATTTTATTCAAGTGTCCCCCGCCTGTAGCCCAACTAGTATGGAATGAAGGATTTGTTTCATTTTGTTAAAAAGAGAAATCTTTGTTACAATCTGTCTAATGTCGGTGAAACACCAATGCAAAATGCTGCTACTTTATTTTGGTTTAATCTTCATTCAGCTATTGCTTTGTACTGCCAAGTTGTATATACACCCAACGTATTAAGCATGCTTCCAGACTAATGCAGTCTATTCTCCTGTTCACGTAGTGACTTTCAAAACTTTTATTGAAGCAGTTCTTTGTGGTTTACAAATGCAGTGCATAGGCATAGAAAGATATAAAAGTTTAATAGTGCTGGTTGAGAGAGGATGTCTATATACTTGGTCAGAAATAAACCCTAATGTGAGAGGAGCGATAGCATACAACCCCAATGGACTTCTGTGGTGCAGTGTGGTGAAGTGAAAGAAAATCATCAAAATTCAAAAAAAAATCCAGATACATTGGCTTATAGAGGAGTAAATGTGAACATATGACATTTTCCCAGTATTCCAATTCCAATATTATTGTTGCTGGGTAAATGTACATCCCACTCCCAGCAGATGCATTTTGGAGTGCTGTCTTCAATAGGTTTGTGTGAATTACTTGGAAAACCACCCGGATCGTGCCCTATTCATGAAGAAGGTAACAGAGTATAGATCTACTCGGTAGACATAGCAAATAAAATTTAAAACTGTTATCTGTACCATAGGGCTATTTAACTGCATGGTACCATAGAAGAAAATATCTGAGTCTTTGCCACATTTTCTTCTATAATTACTATCATTGTCACTTGAGTATCCATGCATATTTCATTGTTCCGTGTGCCGCCCATGTCTCCTGCCATTAATTATGGAGGAGTGAATAAACTTGCCCATTTTGGAGAAATTGGTGTGCAGGGGTTGATTCCTGTTCAGTGTGGAGAAATATGAGATGCATACAAGATACATACAGGAATATCATGTTACTCACTGAAAGGTAGTAGTCAAACCACTGTATCTTAGTTTCAGCCTCCTTTACCTTCCCTAATACAAAAATTCTGCTTGTAGTATTGTTGTAGGGGTTACTGAGAGCCAGTCTATACATAATTTTAATCCATTGCATGTGAATTCACTATCTTAGATTCCTAAAATTGCCCTGGAGTCACATTTGAATGACCAGTTTTCACTTAGAAAGGACAAAATGAAAATGTTAGTTTACATGAAAGCAAATGACTTAAAAATCATATTTCTCCATTGAGCCGAAAAAATGACATACACAAGGGCTGCAAGAGCATCATCATTATATTATTGCCCATTTATAGCCCAAAATAAAACTGGTCCCTATGTGGAAACCAGAATTATGCAGAATGTCAATTAAATCAACTGTAATCTCCCAAATACATTTTTTATTGCTCGATTCATTAGAAAGGCTCTTAAGGTAATGAATAGTCGTCACTTTTACCAAGGACTTCTGGCTCCTTTATAAATGATGACCACTAAAAATGCAGAAAAGACATTTTAAAATCTGGCTGCATTTAAGCTCTGCCTTTATATTTGAAGTGCTACAGAACTCAATATGACTTGATGTATTATAAAAATCAGTACCTAGAACATCAGGCACATACTCTGGAGTGTATAGATTTGGGGAAGGCTTTTCTTTTTTTCTTTTTTCTTTTTGAGTGGGGAGGTTTTTTTTCTTTTAAAAAATAAAGAGCTATATTAAAATAATTGAAGTTTCTATATAAATAAATTTATAAATTTGAACTGTGTTTATCTAAGTCCAAAAATCAATCCCTTATAACGCCTTCTTTTCTTTCTTATAGCAAGTCCACATGCAACACCATCGACTCTTCATTTTCCAACATCACCCATTATTCAGCAGCCTGGGCCATACTTCTCACACCCAGCAATCCGCTATCATCCTCAGGAGACTCTGAAAGAGTTTGTCCAACTTGTCTGTCCCGACGCTGGTCAGCAGGCTGGACAGGTGGGGTTCCTAAATGTAAGGAAGCCATTTTATTTCTTCAGATGCTTTTGTTTCTGTGCCAAATAACCATGAAATTATGCTAACAAGTGTTTTTTACATATATAAAAACAGGGCCTTAATTTTTCACTGCTACAAACTGACTATGAAGAGTGATCCAGCTAAAGATATGCATGTTCAGGTCCCACTGAATGTGACTGAAGTTCAGTTAATGTGTTTTTAAACTGCTTTATTTTTACATGCTAAACTTTCTGACTTGTAGCCAGATGCATTAGCAGCTCATTGCCATGTTGGTCGTTAGCGCAACTGTAGCTTTCCAGGCAAAATATCATATCATAGAATATTGTGTGTTAACCCAGGATATAATGCTGGCAGCAGCCACTACCTTTTTATAATGGGATTGCTCAGAGAAGGTATTGCTGCTGCTTCTTTTGACTAACAGCAGCTTGGTGTTATGTCCTAATCAAGGCAAATTGAGGTTAGACTTAACCATGGTTTACGCAAACCACTGTTTATTAAACCATTGTTTCAATAAACCATGATTAAAATGAACAACAATTTAGGGGCTGGATATAATTCTAATGTGCAATTAATTGATAATGTATGCAAAAGCTTCTAATCTCTTAGCATCCTCTTCAGAAAAGAAGAGAGGGGAAATCACATTAGCTCTGAGATTTGGTCACATAAAGCTAGGCCATAGTTCGCTTATTTAGAAAATTTCTCAATTGCTTTATATTGAAAAGAATCTTAAAGTGATGTACAAAAAGAGAAAGCAAAATAATACAGTTTACTGGTAATCTGATAAAAACCTATTTCAAAATTAGCAATAACCTGTGTTGTCCTTCTAGGAAGGTCTAGTAAAATAAAAATATAGGGGCTGCTATACTAAAGCTCTGCACTATGTCACCACATAGGCGACCTCAGTGGCATGCAGCACTTCAAAAAGAACCTACCCTCATGACCACAGTGACCATACCAATATAGAGAAAGTAAGGTAGTCCTCAGGAACCCGAACCCCAATTTATTAAGGACCTTTTAGACCAATACTTAAATCTGACCTAGTAGCATATTGGCAGCAGTGTACTGCCCTCAGTACAGGCAATAGGTTCTTCCAGTTGGCAGCCAAGCAGTCATGTTCTGGACTAGCTTCTGGATCAAGTCTACAGGCAGCCACATTTTCGAGTGCATTACCGTAATTGAGAATAAAATGACAGTAATTGGTGGCATCCCAACCCAACATCCAGTATAACAGCATTTTGTGTGAACTGAACTTCTAATTCATCCTTTAGGAAGACTTTCACCTGCCGTGGTCCCAAAGATTCAGCTTCATGCTTTCTGACTTCAGCACTTCCAAGGTTAACAAAATACCTTGTAATTTTTATTAATTATTTCTTTAGACAGGAGAGTAAGGAACAGCTGTTTCAGATCAGCCACATTCACTTTCTTTTAAAAAATGACTTTCTTATAGCACTTTAGATTAAGCTGACCAGTACTTGAACTCAAGAAGATAAAAGTACAGATTCTTATAGTTTGTTATTCCTGAGAATTGTTATCTTTTCTCCTTATCTCTCTGAAAAATTAAATAGTGCTCCAAGATTTTTGATTGAGCAATCTCAGGTTGTTGTTTTTGTCAAACTTAGTAATTATCTTCAGGTTATTGGAATAACACTCCATTTGTATGCAGAAATGATTAACTCTGTGTACAACCTTATCTAAAATAATTCTTGGCTTTCTTGCGAACAGTAGGGCACAACTGAAGAGTAATGATTTCCCCAGTTGTTTTTATCCGTTACATTTCCAATATGTATAATACAGTGTAAGCAGTTGCTTTTAGCACCCAGTTTGTTACCTGAACCTGATAAAACAACAACAGCATTGCTTTGGATCCAAACTATAACGCTGGATCTAAAAGCCATAAGCAGAAAAACAATATCCACTAAAGCAGTTCTGCAAATATTTAAAAGTGCATGCAGTGTTATAATAAGTAGGTTCTTCTATAGCAGTTTTCATGTGTCTACTTGGGCAGAAGATTACACAAGATATGGCAAAAGTGGAATAACATATTGAAGTTTGGACTACACAGTTACTAGAAAGTAAAACCCAATTTAGAGGAACTTAGACTGCTTTCTCCTCCCACAATCTACTTTGAGGGACTTCTGGTTGCCCAGATCAGAGTGGGAGATACTAAGGGCTGCAATAGAGAAGGGTAATCCTCAAAAAAAAATGTTCTCCTCTTCCACCAGATGACTCTTGCAGGAGTAGCACAAGGAGAATCAATTGGATACCACCCATTGCTTATAAGCAGTAGAGCTATATTCTTTAAGTTATTATTAATCAGATGACTGACTTCACTCTACTCAGGAGATTTCATTCACTGGATTCAGGAAGTCAAAGTGGTCTGGTATGATGCTGGCTACACCACCTCTTTAAGCACCTAACGCCACAAAAATTGGCTGAACTTATGACTTATGATTTCTTATGAGTCACTTCGGAACAGTATCATAGCCTTGCAAACTTGTGAGTAATAGCATTCCTTGAAGTCAACAAAGCCTCTCAAAGGAATTAAATGGATTTAGCATGTTTTAAGCTTCAGATCCCATGTGAAATATGCATTCTGCAGCATCCTGGAACTAAACATTTCCACTATACATATTCTCTACATTTAAAGAAAGAGTTTTTAATCTTCATCCAGTTACAGAATACTAAAGAATATTGTCAGTATTTTTCACAAAATCAAACCACCTGATTCATTCACAGTTTGTTCTCATTCAGCTGTGTCATGGTGCATATTTGTACCATCATATGATATTAAATATTTTAAACAAAGCAGATAGTGTTTTCTAACAGAATGATATTAAAAAATTGAAACTCTGAGCTGTACAGCTCTTATGAGAATCAACAATGGCTAATTATTAAAAGAATAGTTGGGATTATTTCAAAATGTGAAATGTCAGTTTTATTTTCTCCTCAATTTTCTCGTTTCTTAGTAAGAATAATGTATAATGTAAGGTTGCAGTCTTAAACCCAATATTGATTTCAGTGAGGAATTGATTTGAAGATTGTGGCCTAAGTCCATTTGAAACCTTGGTATGGAGGCAAATCCAAGGTCCTAGTGAAGATTAACAACAGTAGAGCTATAAGAATATTGTCACTGCTGAGGTGATGCAGCTTTAGGCTTTTTATTATAATTGGTTCAGGGTTCTGCTCTTGTGCATAAGATACAAACTTCCAGGAAAATAATAGAAGGCAATGACCTTGTTTGCAAGTAATGCCAAACCAAGGAGGTTTAAGCTGCAACACATTTTAGGTTCATGCACCTCCTTCTCCTCTGGCATGGGAGTGAGGAGAAGAATGGAAACTCCCACTGCTATTTTGGAAACTCCCACTTCTATTTTAGAATAACTGCCATTTGTCTGTTGTCCAAACCTAGAAAATGGTGGTTAAAGTTAACTGTGGTTAGCTAAAACAAACCAGTTTCAAACCATAGTTTATGAAACTGTATTGTTTCAAGTTGCCATAATTAAAATCACCCCAAGTATAGGGTTTGGACAACATACTAAACTAAGGTCAACCTAAAATGAAAGCAAAAGTTTCCTTACTGCTCTTGAAGCCACAGCAAAGGAGGAGAGGGGAGCACGCAAGCCCAAGCCTTTCTGAGGCTCATATGTCCAAATTTGCCTGATGCCTTCAGTTTTCATATAAGGAAAAGGGGCTGGGGGAGTTGATAAGTTTCTCCTTTTTTTCAGTTAACAAAGAAGTGGCTTCCATAAACTCGATTGTCCATCTGCAGTTCCCTGCGCCATATCCAATGCCATTCCCAAGGGCCACCCAAATCTTGGGAGTAGATTTTCAGGGGGGTGAAGAGGGGAGGAGAAGGGGTGAATGTTCTTCTTCATAAATGTATAGCTTCTTCCATTTATAGAAAGGACACTAGCATCCAAATCTCTTTATAAAAAGATTCATTTCAATTTCAGCTACCTGTTTGTTTGTGTTTATCTTTAGCACTAATCAACTGTTCTCTTGGGACAAGAGGCAGCTAATCATCTTTTCTTTTCTTTTCTTATGTTTTTGGCAGCCCAATGGTAGCAGTCAAGGCAAGGTGCACAATCCATTCCTTCCTACCCCAATGTTGCCGCCGCCACCTCCTCCACCAATGGCCAGGCCTGTGCCTCTGCCAGTGCCAGACACAAAGCCTCCAACCACGTCGACAGAAGGAGGTGCCGCCTCTCCCACTTCACCAAGTAAGTACAGCTGCAAGGAGGCAAGGAAAGGGCTGACTAGTATAATTGCAGCTTCATTATTCTTTTGTTCTGGAAAGGGAATCAAAAATGCAGTAACAACATTCCTGCCATTAAACTCACCTACTTAGTGCACGCTAAGAGCACACATTAAGGCCACAACAACAACAAAAAGCAAACATTAATTCCTTCTGGACAGAAGTAAGATAGATTCCCAAAACTGTTTTTTTGCTTTGTAAATGTTTTATAATATCCTATGCCTCACGAAGATACAGCACGGCTTTGAAGTGTATTTAAAAATAACAGCAAATGAATTTAATGCATTCTTTTCTGTGTTTCTTTTTCCCTGGCTATTAATTCTTTATTATATTAATTCTCACACAGAAACATGATATAGTCAAGAAGCTTGAAATATGGTTAACCTGGGTTTTTGGGATTTTGTTTGATAATTTCTAGATTTTTGGTTATGTTTATTTTAAAAACTTTTTGACAGTATTCTTTATGTAAAATTCTTTATCATCATCAGCACCACCATCAGCACCACCACCTCCATCATCATTATCATTGGTTTTAGTTACCTTGCAGCAGAGATCTAAGCATGATCTAAATCATTCATACAGGTAGCAGTGACAGTGGGCTCTTCTGTTCTACAGCAGTGGCAATGCAGTAGAGTAATATTTGCTTCTAGAAGTAGCTTTGACTCATTACACATGTTCACTATTTAATTCCAAGGATATTCTGTTGCAGAAAAGCAGAAGCTGCTTTAAACCACAAAGGAAAACTCTTCACTGAGTGAAGGCTGCAATTCTGAATGGTCCTTAGAAAACAGAATAGGACTTCTGTGTAAAGAAGTTTAAAATCTCCCTTTGCTACTCAGTAAGGGAGCAGCAACTTTAGCCTTGCCATGGAGATGCAGAATTATGAGACTGCTGTGAAACTGCACACTTCTTAGGGGCTGTGTGGACCCACAGATGGAATTCTGTTTTCACCCCATTGAGCAAAAGTAACATTACTGCAGCACTAAAGAATCATAGAATTGTAGAGTCGGAAGGTACCACAAGGGACATCTAGTCCAAACTCGTGCAATGCAGGAATCTTTTAGCCCAACAGGGGGTTCAAACCCCTAATTATTATTATTATTATTATTATTATTATTATCATTATCATTATTATTATTATTTTATTACCGTATTTACTTGAATCTAATGCTCACCTTTTTTGGGCCAAATTACGTTGCGAAAATTAAGGTGCATTAGATTCAACGGCACATTTACATACAGCAGCAAATACTTTTTTTGGTTTTGAGGTTCTGAAAATTAAGGTGTGCATTAGATTCAATGGAGCACTAGACTCAAGTAAATACAGTATTTATGCCCCACCCATCTGGCTAGGTTTCCCCAGCCACTCTGGGCAGCTTACAGCCTCTATAAAAAAATGTAGCACATTAAAAACTTCCCTAAACAGGGCTGCCTTCAGATGTCTTCTAAAAGTCAGATAGTTGTTTCTTTCCTTGACATCTGATGGGAGGGCGTTCCACAGGGTGGGTGCCACTACCGAGAAGGCCGTCTGCCTGCTTCCATGTAACCTCACTTCTCACAATGAGGGAACTGCCAGAAGGCCCTCAGAGCTGAATCTCAGTATCCAACCCTGAGATTAACACTCTCATTCTCTACCAACTGAGTTATATCTTTTATATAGCTGCAATCTGGAATCAGCATAAGAAACTATGTGTCATTCAGGTCCAACAGTTGAGTTGTTAGCTGAGCAAAGAAATGATAAACCACAGCCTCTTCATTGAAGCCTAATGTTCTTTGCAGTGTAACACATTAGCTCTCAAATGTGTCTAGGTCCATATGAGTAAATAAAGAATTCCCGCATGTTGGCTTTATTTTTATTTTCCTCTCCAAGTGGGTGTATACTGTTATTCATATACTAACAACAGGAAGATTTAAAAAGCACTATTTAAACTGAGATAAGCACCTACTTTGGCAGCCAGGAAGATGATGGCCATGTCTTCCTAGGGCTATCTAGTAAATGTTTATCTAGCTGAAGGATTTTTTCATACTGGGCTAATGTGGGTGAATCCTGGGTACATAATAATCTGCTTGAAATATTATTGTGCCTGCCTGTGGTGAAACATTTGTGTGAAGCATCCACTTGCAAAACCATCAGAATATATCTTTTCTTCATGCATAACTTGGGTTTTCTTGATACAAGAGTTTTATTTCGCTCTGTTTTATGCATAGGCCTGGAGAAGTGGGTTTTCACATGTGGATATGTAAAATAGACCCAATTTACAAAATACCAAATAGCACAGTTTTGTGACCTGCATAAATTCAGCCTGTTTTCACATTGTCCATAATTTATTTCAGCTTCTGCTAGTCGTTTAGGCACGAAGCTAT
The DNA here is from genome assembly GCF_965153285.1 of Podarcis tiliguerta. Taxonomy (NCBI): domain Eukaryota; kingdom Metazoa; phylum Chordata; class Lepidosauria; order Squamata; family Lacertidae; genus Podarcis; species Podarcis tiliguerta. Next base: position 59,045,094 of record NC_139539.1, read on the forward strand.
GCAAGACCTGAAATCCCACTCTTTGTAGTCCTTATTAGTTCCCTTTTAGCTTCTTGAATTTCACCATGCAAATTTCCAGACGTGTCTTCATTGCCGTTATGAGCAAGAAACTCAAGTTTTAAATAAATAAATAAATGATTCCCAGGATGCTGAATTCTATAGTCCAGACCAATTTCCATAGTTGAACAGCTGTAGAGTCTGATGCAAGGATACAGGCTGCTCCACATTTACCTCCTGAGAATCTTCCTTCGAGCTGCAGGTGGGAATTTCCCAAAATCACAAACCAGTAATAAATTAACATTGGACAAAGTAGATGTATCATGCAGAAGAGGAAAATTAAAATCAGGTGAGCGGATAGAATCTGCCACCAAAGCCAGCAGATCTGTTTACCAGACACTTGCCGTTTGTCTCTTAAAAGAATATGGTCTCCTTCCACAACTGTAAAATGTTGCTAATCTTTCATTTCCTTTATGCAGGGGCCTTGGTACTTAAAGCACGTTCCTGGCACAAGCCCATTTTCTTATGTTTGCAGCATGCTTTATGGTAGAAGGTGTTGATCTAGTGCAAAATTGTGGTCTTTCAGATGTGTCCTGTCAAGTTCTGTTGTTTGCATCTTAGTAAAAATAAATGTTTGAAGGGAGTTAAATGTTAGCACCAGTCATATCAGAATAGTGTAGCTATTCATATCATACATACCTTCCTTCTTGTGAGGAAGAAGCTGCACGCTGTATTAGATTACTGCTGCCTGGAATTCTGCTTTGCTAGCATTTATCCTTGTTGACTCTCCAGTTCTTTGACAGTAATCATTCTCCCAGAAAAGTAAGGAATTTGAAGACTACCCTTCACACCACAGAAAATTAAAAGTAATTCATACTGAAGAAGTTGCTTGTGACTTGCACCTTTCTATATACCGAGTTCAGACTTCAAGTTTGATATTGCAGACTCTGATAGGTAATAACTCTAGAAGGCCCGAGGCAAAGATCCTTCCTAGTTCTGCTACGTGGGATAATTCAGCTAGGAATGCCATCCGTTGCACTTGATATTATATGCATAAAACAGATGCTGTTCCACTGAGCTATGGCTTCCCCCGTTGCATAGCAAAAGGAAAGATGGGTCATATACTCCTAATAAAAGCAGAAAAAACAGGTATCGATCATCTCACACAGCTTAGAAGGCAAAATATACTTAACCTTCAAAGACTTAGTGCAGATCAGTATTGTTGACTTCATTGACTTGTGAGGTCGGTAATTACCTGAAGTCTGAAGTCAGTAATTCCTTTGTTACCTGAATGGTGTAGGAGACACTATGGCGATGGGAAGGTTTGGAAATGGTAAAGCCTGTAAATTACATTTCCTTTTTGTCTTGTTTCTTTTTATTCCTGTTTTTCTAATAATCATGCCTTTTGAAGCATGATCCTGAGGGTGAAGAAAGTTTGTGACTTTGATCTCCAAGTGTAATGTTAAAAATATATTCATTTCAGAAGCTTTGTTCAGATGGGCCAAAATGAATTGCTGCTGTGTGAATGGTCTGAGACCATTTGCTCTACATTTACTTTTTCTTAAGAAAGAGCCTAATACGATAGACCATGTTTACAGTATGACTGCTAGACACATTCAGAAATAGAAAAAGAGTTTCTAAAAAGAAATAATTAAGATTTGACTTCAAAATTTGCTATAAACTTACTGTTATAAATACAATAAATATTTGGAAACTTATATAAAAATGTGACTTACAGCACCTGTGGTCAGAAGACAATAAAGCCCCTTCTAAACATTGACTCCTGAAGAGCATTTGAGCACTGCAAATAAGATTTTGCCCTGTTCTCAACCAGCTCTTCGATTCCATTGCAAGGGGATGCTTTGCAGTTGATTGAGGTGGGATAATGTACCTTTATAGAACAGTATAGAATATACCATAGTACAGCATTCTGCTGGTAGATCATAGTGCCTTCCGTTCTACCATGTCCCATTGTTTTTTTCTGATGCTGTGCAGATTCACAGTCCTCCTGACCTTGGGACGGGAAGTCTACTCTGGTTGGCAGTGGTTCTCTGATTTTAAGCAGAACTTTCACATTGCATGTGAAATACTTAAGGAGGCTAGATTGATACTGTACACACAACATACTTTGTCCATTATCAGACATCATGTGTGTCTAATTCTTGTGCTAATGCTTTTTTTAAAAAAAAAAATTGTAGTTCCATTGAAATTTATTGTTTAATGGGACATGAACAGTTGGCCATCTGTCCAATAGTACTCTGATGAAAAGCTCACACAAAATCATGGCAGTTCTCCAACGACTGTATATTGGCTGCTTAATCACACTGCATCTTTGGATGACTTAACTAACCTTCTGTAAGGCTTACAGCACAATCCTTGGTGTGTTTACTCAGACGTAAGTGCCGTTATGCACAATGGGGCTTTCTCTCAGGTGAGAACACATAGGATTGCACCCTGTGCCTGTTACTTTGAAAGCTATGGGCACCATCTTGTTAATATCAAGAATTATATTAGTAGAAAGTGATGTAACTAAGGGCATGGTCTCCATAGAATGAATGGTTTCCCTTCTTTTAAATTGTTTGTTTTCCATAATTATTTCACTAAAGTTTGTGTGTCTCACTCCAGATATTTTTTTTACCATGCCATTTTGTGTTGATAAGAAATACTGTTTCTTATTGCCCAATTATGTCCATATTTATATTGCCATCATTCAAAACCCAGTTTCCCCAAGTCAGATTCTTGACCCCTCCAACGTGAGCTCATTTCTGTGTCCAGCATTTGTTTAGGTGGCTCCAAGACCGGTGTTGTTTTTGGTGTTGTCTGTCTGTGATCTAGTGCTGCTTCCTGAACGCATGTGTCCCTTCCCTTCACAGCCTACTCGACACCCAGCACCTCCCCTGCAAACCGATTCGTCACTGTTGGACCACGGGATCCAAGCTTTGTAAATATCCCTCAACAGACACAGGTGGGAAGCTTTCGACTTCTGCTTTGTTTGCTGTGCTGCTTGTTAACTCTTTGGTGCACTTTGGTGTTGCTACGGAAAGTGACGTGTGTCTCTCCACCAGTCAGTTCATCTTCATGGTCTGAGTAACAGTGAAATGTCATTGCCAGTATTTGTTTGTATGTTTTGTTTTCCAAAAAAATCTTGTGGTAACAATGCTACTTTCAAATTCAATCTTATAAACTTTAATTCTGTCTTTCTGACACTCACAATTTTCTTTCTGACACACAGAATTTTTTTTTTTCTGCAGCCCACTTTTTCAGGGTCTTTTATGGCAAGCCAAGACATTGGTCACTTATGGTCACTTCCACAAGGGAAATAAAAATGTATAGAATGTCCCGTTCTCTACACTTACATCACATGCCATTATACATGTTCAAACACTAATCTTTCCCCTCTTTCTAAGCTATACCATGCCCACAGTTTTCTTATGCAAGAGGGACTTTGTATCTTCAAGAGAAGAACCCCAGGGCCATTTTTTCTCTTTGATAAACATGACAGTCAGCAGCTGAATTTATTAGATCATTCAAATTAATAGCCATATTTTAAAAGCAGCTGCTTCATGCATCATAGGCTGTGTTAACCCAAATTTACAGATTATTTCTTAAAATTGTTTTTAAAGCCCTTAAACTGAGACATATATGGTTGTATCCAAAGTGGTGCCAATGGAGTGCCACTGTTACAGCCCTACTTCAGTTTTGTCTCCTTCTGCTCTGGAGCTGGTTTTGAGGACATGTTTGGGGCTGCCAAGGAGAAGAGGTGAAAGTTCTCTTCTGCTAGTTCAAACCTCTTGCTCCAGTGGAATAGGAGTGATGGATAGTGTCCAAAACAACATTATTAACAACATTTCTAAAAACTAGCCTAAGGCTAGCTATAGGCATACGTACTTTGGAAATATGTCCAGATAATTGAAACATACTTCTGATTAAATATACTTAAATGTACTTGGGAGTTTGAACTTGCCAGTTAGGCCAGGTGATACTCAGAGCAGTTTCTAAAGGCTTTATTACATATGGAAGTGATGTTGCCTTTGACAGTCCTGACCCAGTGGATCAAGAATTCATTAGAGGAAACAGAGCACAGAATCTAGGTTGAGATGGAAGATAATGGTTTTGCGTTCTGGTGCTTTCGCCAAGATTCATGATTTCTCGACTGCACAGAAAACCCATAAATTATCAGACCAAGCATCTTTGTTGCAGCTGCTGTGGCACTTGCACAGCAATAAAAATTCCACAAGCAGTTCCTTATACACACACATCCCTCCCAAAGAGTCATTTCTGGTATTTTCGAATTTCACCCAAAGAAGAGGAAGGTTTGGCTACTTCATCAAATTAGAGAAGCCCCGTTATAAAATACCTACATACTCTCGTGTGTGTATGTGTGTGTTTTACAGGAGATAACTTGACCCAAGATTCCCTGGATATTTTTACGCAACTGGTTTGCTATACTGATATTCAGTATATGTATTTAGGGAGTAAAAAGTTTCACAAAAACCTCAGTGCTGCTCAGTGTAACATATTGATGCATACGGAGTATATTCAGAACTTTAACAAAGGAACTGAGGAAAGAATTTTGGAATACATCTGATTTCTACAGGTGGGAGAAAAATTATTTATGAGACTGGGATCATAGGAGTGGCTAACAGAACACAAAGTTACCTCAAAGATATTGTGGAGGTCAAAGAAATGTCTTTAAAGATTTTGTTTCCAGTGTCAAGTGGAACATAAAAGTGAAAAACCACCAAGAGCATCAAGAATTCAGCCAACACTAGTTTGACCCCAGTGAAGTTGGAATAACCCTGCCCTACGAAGACATTTTTTATAGCTGAATCAGAAGCTTGACCATTTTTTAAAGACTAATCTTAGACAAGGACACTGAATGTGCTTTTTCTGGGCCATTTCAAATTCCCAATTGTCAATTACGAAAATAGTTGTTGGCAGTTTTGTTAGCGACTAATTTGAGCCAGATGTTGAAAAATATTAAGGCTGTACTTAATATCCCATAATCATGAGGAAGGGAAGAATTAACAAGAGGAATTTGTGTTTAGGACAACCATAGCTTTTATTTAGAATGTTGTAATGGTTACCGTACAATGTTTTAAAGGTCAAGAGCAAGAAGCATTTGGTTTCATTTGACAATTGAAATTTCAAATATAATCATTTAGCATGAAGACCTATGACAAACAGCAATTCTGTTCTTCCTCCATAAAACTGAAACATACAACATGGACCAAATAGCACCTACTACAATGTTTTTATTCTGTTGCCATTTTCACACATGGAATACAGCCTGTGTCCAATGGTCTTAAATACCATTTTCTGGTAAGATGACAGTTCAACTGTTGCTTAGCTTAGTGTGGAAAGTAGTTTGTGGGAAGCAGCTTACCACTGAGTTGTGCCGATATTCACCATTTCACTGCAAAACACCCCCTCCCTTTCCCGGTTTGCAGGTCTGGTGACAATTACCAAAGCCACAATAGCAAATTGTGACATGTAGCAACATACTTGTATGAAGAGTAGCCTGCAGAAACTAACCTTAATTGTGGCCCTTGCAACAAATTCACCACCATAAGCTTACTGCACTCTGAGCCTACCGCATCTCATGTTACAAACTATAGCTATTAGAGCAGTGGTGGCTAATCTGAGTCTTCCATATGTTGTTGGACTTCATCTCCCATCAGCCTCAGCCAACAGAGGTGATGCAATACTTCAATGTGATAGCACTCTACTTTGGGGGGGCTCCCTTCCCAATGCTAGGCTGGCCCCTTTGCTGTGTTGGTTTTGGCACCTGCTAGAAACCTTTTTGTTTCCACAAGCTGCCCCAAGCATGTAATTTTATTAAATACAATGGATTTAGGATTACTGATTTTAATTCATTTTTAAAAAATGTATAAATATATATGTATATGTGTGTGTGTGTATATATATATATATATAGACTTTGTTTTTATTTGAGTAAGCAGTATACAGACTTCGTTAAATAAAATAGAAAAAGGGCCTGCAGCAGTTCAACAATGTCTAGAGGGCCCCAGGTTTGCCACCCCTCCATTGGGGTATAACTTGCTGGTGTGGAAGGTGTCATAACAGGACTGCTCTCATGGATGAGTGGACCTTATCGTTTCCCCAGCTTAAGGTGAGCTGATACAAGAGGTTAAAGATGGTCCGTTTGAGAAGTGGCTTTTCACAAGCAAGCAAACAGTAGCTGCAGTTCATCACACAGAAAACTGCAAGTTGTATCATGTTCACAAAGCATGTGAACTTACCCTCAGTAATGAAATCGATATATTCCAGGACTCAGACTGTGAGAGCACTGTCTGCTTTCTTGCTGACTTCTCCATTTGCACTGTTTGGTAAGGGCCCTCCTTTATAGCTACATGGATAGAAGTGGTTAAACTGTGTTGGATTTCAAGCCTTCTCCGCATTGAACAAGGTCACAGAAAGTACACCAGCAACTCGGAGAATATTTTAACTCTTCAGGGTCTGTTTTTATTGGTTAGGCAGTAGAAAGCCGCTTGGCTGTCTGCTTTTCCACCGCTCAGCCTCCCTTCAAGTACCTCCTATTTAACAGATGTATAAGAAAAGTTTTCACATGCTTTTACATTTAAATTGTAATGTTTATTTTGTGGCCTCATAACTTTAAGCAGAGAGGTATTTTAAAGCAAGCTGTTTGAACCTACAGTCCTGTGCTCAGTTATTCAATACTTCAGCAGCCCTGTGCGCACTTACTTTGAAATAAGCCCCATTGAATTTGATTCTGTTTAAACAGACGTAAGTCCCTTTGATTGTATGGGGCTTCCAGATCAGATTGCTTAGGATGCTATAATTTTCATATTTGTTCTTACTGTTTAGGGGTAGACAAGACAAACCGTATTTCCATTGGTCCGATTTTAACAACTCATTGTAAATTTGCCTTCAAAGAGCAAGACACTAAGTGTTTGAGCACTAATGGCTGCAATTGTAAACAAACTGACCCAGAATTAACAAAATTATGAACATGATAGTAATCAATAGTGCATATTTCTATTGACTAGATAACATTGGTATAATTAATTGTTTTGGTTGAGATTTAAATAATTTAATTCTGAAATTTGGGGTAAAACGAAAACCTGCAAGCAGTTTATCTTGAGTTTTAAGTTATACCAGATATTTCCTTTTAGTGCAACATCTAAATTCAAAATGGAGATGTTCTCTTTCTTCCAAACCTTGCAAATAATTGAGGGGCTAGGGTTGCTGCAGATTTCAATTAAGGGATGTGTGAGAGAAAGTGTATGTGTGAGAAGAGAGGAGGGGAGAGAGAGAGAGAGAGCTGTCTTATTTGTAAAGGAAATACTATCCCATGTAGATAGTCATCCACTGAAAATATTCAGTCCACTTTCCCCTGACATCTAATACCAGGAATGTACCACATGCAACCCAAGTGATATTGAAAGTGTTGCAACTCCTTTATAGAAAGTCAAGCGGAAATGGCAGACTCTCCAGTTACTGAGTCCTAAACTACAGACTCTACCTTGACTGCCCCCCTCCCACAACATGTTCATATGGAATAGTGATTTATGTGGTCCTTCTCCACCAGGCCATCAGGAACAGCTGCATGGACAGTCAACAAGACACTGAAAACTCCCCACGTTTTCTATCGCTTGCTTCCTTGGTTTCTATCTCACCATGAGATTAGGAACATACGATGCATCGCATGGCCCTACTCTCACTTACTATCCTTTTTAAATTCCAGCACAAGAATAAGTACTTCTGGAGCCGATGTTTCTGTCTAGCTTGGTCTGTGAGGGCTTAGACATTTTTCTCACCTTGGGGAAGCTACTAAAGGAAGTTTGATACCACTGTGGAGTTTGCAGCCAACTCTTTGGAAATAGGAGGAATATGAACTTAGTCTATATATAGAAGGCGCAGGGAAGATATATGCCACAAATATCTTTGAAAATAATAACACTTGGGATTAATTTTATGGGCAAGTGCCCCTTCTTTCAGAGCACCACTCATCACCTTTTTTCTTGATTGGAGCCAGCTTAATTGTCGACAGTTAAACTATTCAAGTTTTCTTTATTATTGCCCCATTCACCTTCCCACTCTGTTTGGTTGGTAATATGCCTATAAAATATTTATAAAAATATATGTTAGAGTAAGGCACTTGATTCTGAAACTGGATTCTGTTAGCCTCCTATATAATTAAACTCACAGAGTCTTCCCTCCACCTCAAAGCATGGGCATAGCCAAGGGGGAGCACCCCCCTGATCAAGTAAAACAATAGAATTACTTAACTGACCAATCACATTGGTTCTTATCCCCCCCCCAAACAAAGATGCTGCCCCCCCAAACAAAAATCCAGATAGATCTTGGTTATAAAGTCTACAATGTGCTTGGAAAGGGTCTCCAGGTAGGGCTCAGAAACACCCCTATATGAAAGCCTTGAGTGTCACAGCCAGTCCCTACTGGGCAAGACAAACCAATGGTCAAATAGCCGTGCCATAGTTAAATTGCCAAAGGACACAGAATTTGCCATTGGTTCATAGAGATTCAGAGACACAGACCAAATCCCAAAAATGATGGTTCAGGATATGAATGATGATCAGGGTTGGGGGTTTTAGGGGGTTGCCCTAAAAAGAGAAAAAGAGGTGGGGGAATTTGCTGAGCACCCACCCAAAGTTGAGCTTTGGGGGGGGCAGCCAAAGTTGTTGAGCACCCACCTTCTGCCGACCTCCACTTCCACAGCCACAACCACTGCACCAACACAATCATTGCTCCGCACAGCCACAACCTCAAAAGCTGTCAGAACGCATCAAAGAGGTGCCAGAACTCAGTTCTGGTGAGTTCTGGCTAAAAAAAGTCCTGAGGATGATGAATCATTTAAAGGAAGGAGACCCTACCAGGGATAAATGTGGAATAACATTGGGAAGGGCTATGGCTCAGTGATGGTGCATTGGCTTTCTATACAGAGTCCAAAGTTTGATCCCTGGCATCTGTAGGACTGGATATATTCCCTGTCTGAAATCCTAGAAGGCAGCTGTCTGTCAGTGTAGACTGTACTCATCTAGCCACATCAGGCAGCTTCTGGTGTCCCTTTGTTCCTATAGCACTAAAGTCAGATTTATAAGGAAGTAATGGGTAGCTTTTCTGTTTTCTTCTGTTTTCTTTCATATCTTAAATTGTGCCTGTGGTATTAGTAGTGAATATAATCAGTTGTTTACTGGCCAGCCAAGAAGTCTAAATGGTGGTTCTGTCCGGAAACTCTGGTATTTAAGTTCTAGCCCAGTGGATTTTCCCATAAATATTGTAAAGAATCATTATTCTAGAGAGCACCCGTCAAGAAGGACATGATTAAGTGCAAGGCATTTCTCTTCCCAAGAAAGTGGTAACTAATGGCACAATCTACTGTTAGTCCTTCTGTGAATATTCATTAATTGCAAGGAAGAACTTCCCAGTGGATTGTTAGAAATACTGATTTATTGTCAAATCAATAAAGCTTTAAAAATAAAAATAAACACTGTATGGGTGATCAAAGCAGCTTTAAAACAAGTTAGCACTGTATCTCTAAGGAACTTCTAAACTTCATAGCACTTTCTTTATGAAAGGTATTGGTTTGTCAGCCGTGCAGGTTAATGATTAATGGGGCTAGAAATCCACCCTGAACTGTCTGTTTAGTGTTTGATTGTTGTGGCCAGCTAAAGTACTACAGAGTTTATAGATTCTCTGATTTCTGCTTAAAATCATCTCTTATGCAGCTGCAATTTCTTTTTGCCATATACCTCCATTGTCCTGCCGAACATACATGAGAGAGTCGAACTGCAGCTATGCATTCTCGGTTACATTTTTTTCCTTTTTGATTTTCTGCTCTCCACTTTCACCTCCCCCACCAACCTCCACTGCAGATAATGGTGTATTGGATTAGCCTTCCTTGCTGCTGCATCAGATCCCGATCGATTTATTGACTCTGTCAGAGAGGCTAGTACAGTAATTGTTACAAGAGCAGAATGGAAAGCAAGAACATGTCCACATAAAAAATAAAAATGACATTTTGTTCTTTCTTTACCTTCCTCTTTTTCCTTACACTATAGATCTTTATGTGTATACGCAACAAGAGACCACTTCACCCATTACTTCTACATTATTAATTGTGACAGTTGGGGTGCTACATGATTACAAACATATTATTGAAAACATTGATCTCACTCTACTGGGGTGCATTTTAGTAGGGTTTTTTTTGGGGGGGAGCGGCTTCTCTGATGGTTGTGTCAGGGTATTACTGAATCACATTTCCTTGCTGGCATTAGGTTTTCAATATGAAAGATCTTGGAACTGCATAAAATAGTGAATCCCAATAAAATGGTAATAAAGAGACTGAAACCCCAGTCCTATGTGTGTATAACTGCAATGGGCCATGTAGCAGCTTGCAGCTGGGTTGGTACAATGACAACCTGCACTGTTGCTAGTGGAACAGACCTATCGCCCTGTGCTGTGTATTCATCACAATCCTGTTACAGTTCTAGCCCTATGATAGCTGAAATGTGTTTAGGCTTTGTTGAATATGAATCATCCATAATCTTTTTTCTTTTCTTTTTTTTAACCTTTTTTTGCCAAAGAACTGTTTTTCTGCTTTAACGTAATGTGATGTCCTGGGATCAGCCCACACCAGCCATAGATCATAATGTTATGCTGGCACATTCTATTTTTTATTATTGCAGATACAAATGAAGCTTTCATTAAACTGCACATAAATAAGAAGATATATCAAGTGCCATACTTTAGGAATCCTAAAAATTTGCTTTTGCTATTGCTCAGAGGAGAAAGCCTCTGGCAAACTGCATGTTTATTCAGAAATGAGACGCAATGAATTAAATGGGATTTAGTGCCAGGTTAGTCAGCACAGGATACACCTTGGTCGTAGGAAAAATTATAACACTTTCCCCGGCATACAATTTTGCCAGGATTAGACTTTAAGAAACCAAGCACTTGACAAGGGTTATTAATGCATTCGCCCATGTAGCAGTTCCAGTGAAATCATCTGGGAGGGAAGATTCCATTGGCACCATTCATTCATTCAATCATTCATTCATTCATTTTATTTGTATGCCACTTTTCCACACACACAAAATCATTCTCAAAGCAACTTGCCACAAAAAAACAGGGAAGCATTTCAAACAAATAGCATTTAGTAATAACATAGCGAAACAAAAATATAATAACATACAATACTATACAATAACTTACAATACAAAACATCCAATACTATAAATATAACAAGATTACTTAAACAAGCAGCATCGCAACAGCAAAAATAACATGTGAGCTTCACCATTTCACCTTCATCCTAAAAACACCCCTTCCATGATGCTGCTCACAGTCAGTCTCCTGCAGCAGCTTCTTGTAAGGTTTCAAGGGCAAAGGGGTTGGGTAGTTGGAAACACCCACTCCTATGACGTTGCTCCGCTGGAAGCTTCTTCTTCTTCTTCTTCTTCTTCTTCTTCTTCTTCTTCTTCTTCTTCTTCTTTATTACAATTGTATACCACCTTTATCTGAACATCCCAGGGCAGTTCACAACAGAAAATTACAAAATGGGAATACAAAATACATAATAAAACAGAAACAAAACAGAAACATGCTTGTATCTGGGGTGAATAGAACCTTTAGGGAATTTTCATAAAGACCTTGGGATACAGGGAGAGAGCTAGCCTCCGGCCTCACGTGCCACACCTCGTTCCTGACTCTATATTCCACCCCGCAGCAGATTAAATTTAAACATTCACAGTTATCATCATGTCTTGTTTGGGCTTCAAAATGAATGGCTATACCTCGGGTTACCTACGCTTCAGGTTATATACGCTTCAGGTTACAGACTCCGCTAACCCAGAAATAGTACCTCGGGTTAAGAACTTTGCTTCAGGATGAGAACAGGAATCGTGTTTCGGCGCCGCAGCAGCAGCAGGAGGCCCCATTAGCTAAAGTGGTGCTTCAGGTTAAGAACAGTTTCAGGTTAAGTACGGAGGTACCACCTTAGCTAATGGGGCCTCCCGCTGCCGCCGCACGATTTCTGTTCGCATCCTGAAGCAAAGTTCTTAACCTGAGGTACTATTTCTGGGTTAGCGGAGTCTGTAACCTGAAGTGTCTGTAACCCGAGGTACCACTGTATATACATCATTGTTCTAGAATGAATTAAGATGACTGAAATTACAGTCCTGTGAGTATGAGGTAGAACAGATTTTATGTAGCAAAGATACCTTTGTTCAGTTGTCACAATTATTCCCATTTTTTAGACTGAAATGTGTGTTGTGAAGATTTTCACAAGACCATTCTTCTTTACCAAAGCACTCCATGAGCTGGTTGCCTTAAAATCCAATATACATTAAAACAAATGTATGGAAAAACAGACTGGAAAAAATAACAAACAACCAGCAGAATTAACCTGTTGTTCAAACTGTCTTCTGGTGATAGAAATAGGCAGCTTGCAGTCAATAATATTCATATTCTAATAAATATGAATGTTAGGTTTTTGCACAGAACACTTCTTCTCAGGTCACCAGCAGCCTTCGTAAAGATTTCTCAGGCTATGCAACTGATAAAATAGATGATTGCAAACCAAACCAGATACATGAATTATTACCTATAAATGTACAAGCTAAACAATATTTTTAGCTAATTTCTTTTTTTAAAATGTACTAATCTGTGCTGTATTTTTTATACATTTACTAGGATCTCTGGTGTATTTGGGATATGAAAAGTTACTGGAAATTTTAGGTTGCACTGTAAAGTCAATGTGTGTGTTTTTATTAAATTCCACAAATACAGTTGGTTCATTTTTGCAACAAATTCTTTTCCTTTAAAAAAAAAAATTCAGCGCTTATATTCTGCTTGAAAATAAATGTACAAAGAAAAATGAGTAATTTCCATCTTTCAGTGAAGTAAGGACAAAGGTCAGAATACCCATTTTCCTGGCAGGCAATAACCACAAGTACAGTTATAGTCTAAAAACCATCCCCGTAAAAACAGTATTGTGGCACACCATAATGTATTATTTTTCAAGGATTCCAGAACAGTTTTCCTCACTTAATAAGTAGCATGCCAGGTTCTCCTCTCCCTCTGCAATCAGAAATAACTTTGGAAACATATAGAAAGCCAGCTGATTGCAAGCTGTGTTTGCTCAGCTAAAAATTGTAGGCAATACGCAGAGGAAATAGTACATGCTTAAATTCTGGAAGTGCTTAAGTTGTCTAATTTCAGTTGGGATTTGGCCTTGTCTAATTTCTCTAGTTAGCACCCAGTTCCTAAAATATTGCACTCAGTTTCTTGTGACCAAGCCCCATTTCTTAAAATTTAGGGCTTTAAGCATGCACTTGGTTGAAGCCAATTAGTGGGATTGTGATTAACCCCATGCCACTATAAGTGGACAGGTCATTTTTGTCCAAACTTGCAGCTGACTGAATTGACAGCAAGATCTTGAATTTCAAACATCTGATATAAGCTAATGAAGTGTTTCAAAATCATAAGATGTGACCATTAATAGATGCTGGAAGTGGAAATGTGTGTGTTGATCCCTTCAAAGAGTATAATTATGATTACTGTCATAACAATAACTATTAATTCAATTTACTTGGTATGCTTCATACTGTTAAAACACAGCACTAATAATTAGTCTGACTTTATGCTAATAAATAGTTTGACTTTACCCCGTGTGATGACTAATAGGTTTGATGCAGACTTCACCTTATGTTGAAATAAGGCCTCCTTCCATTTACAGAATAATTATTCACCCTGAACCCAACACCATGTCCCACTGTTCCAAAGTTTTCAATTAATAAATAAACAATAACTAGAAGTGCAATGTTTAGTCAATTCTCAGTTAAAAAACCTTTGGACTGATTTATTTTGCAGCGGGTTTTATTTTTAAAAATAGTTTAGTGCTTTCTCTGAAATTATTTAAAAGATTTGCAGCTAATAGGATGTTGTGTGTGTATCACCTAAAAGCAGAGAAATGGATGCTGCTTCTCCTCCCCAGACTGTTTACTTTATTAATATGCAGATTTAATAGATTAATCATTAACTGAGTGAAGCTTAACCCATTAAATATCCTAAGATTTCTTTAATTGTATGACAGCTCTAATAATGGACAATGGTCAGTCTTAACTTTGGGGGGGGGCGTGTTCAGTTAAATGTCTGTTATGAATTGCCCTTGACTTTAATTGTCCTTTATGGATGACTCTCCAGATCCTGCCCCTCAATACTGCCTACGTTTTTCATGTTGTTCCAGGATCTTCACTACACAGTGTCCTTTGATAACCAAGGACAGCTGTGGTGGACTCCTCTAGACATTTCTATCCAGACCAGAAAGTCACTGCAGTGTAATGTGAGATGTGGCTTCCTTTGACCCTGAAAGCTCTGCATATTGCCGCTATCTAGGCAGACCTAAGGGGGGGGGGGAGTTAGACCCAGAAACTGTACAAGATTGGACTAATATCATGTCCTTGGTCCAACTAGAAGCAGTCAAATAAAGCAGAAGTAGCTTTATAGGGGCAGGGTGTGCTTCAAAGGGAATTATAGTCTGAATTCCACCCTTTCACATGCACATTTAACATTATTTAACACAAGCAGTTGCTCCATTAACACGATGCACACACTTTGCCCCTTCTACCATGGAAATGTGTTACCAAGCAGTAAGAGTCTTGGCAGTTCACTTAATTATTTTTTCTGCCTGTTGCAGCAGTTGTAATGCACTGTGTTGGAAGATGGGTGGTGGTGGTGGTTGTTGTGTGTAATCATCATCATCATCATCATCATCATGATGAAGCAATTAAAAATCAATATGATTTTTTAATATGGACATGCTGCAGACCAGCTGAATGAAGCTTATGGATCACTGATGGTCCATGGACCACCGTTTCAGAAGCTCTAAAGCATTTTAGGTAGTATAGCTAAAAATGACAGGCTTTAGCCACTTAGTCATTGGTGCATCATGTTGACTGCCTATTTCTTTGAGAGGGACACTGTACTTTCTTACATTTTCATAACGCTCATCTTGTACTAGAAATCATTAGAAACTATTGAGTCCAGTCTTCAAAACAGACTCTTTGGTGTCAATACTACAAGTATTAGGACACTTCCATGCTTCGGGGGGGGGGTGATGTATGTTTGCTATCACATCCAATTAAATCTACATAGCTCCACATCAATGTCATCTTGGGTATAACACCATTTCCTTCCTTCAGTGAAGGTGATAACCCTTATTCTGTACCCACAGCAAAACTGCTGATTTTGACAAAATGCTAGATTTTTAATTTTTTTGCAAAAATATCTATTTTGAGAACTGCTGTTTGTTTTCTCTTATACTTCAACTCTCCCTTGGGTCCAAAAAATGGGCCTTGAGGATTTTTTCCTATTCATGGGTACAGAACTAAAGAAAAATAGGCAACATTCTGATATGTCTCATCACATGTCTAAACACGATAGTCTATTGATGTGTACTGACCAGTTGTTTGTGAAAGAATAATAGCTGTATTTAGACATTTTTTCCTTGTTGCACTCCTAAGATGCATAGGGGTTGTTTTTTTTAAAAAAGTCTGTTTGTAGATAACTTGCTTTGGGAGCCCAGGCTTTGGTTCAAACTGAATAAAACTGCAAGTACAGTCTTGAGAGCTTGCTAACAAAGGATTTTGCAAAACTAACAAAAGCGGAAAGTGCAATGAAGAACAAAGGGTTAGACTGTGATGAAAGTACAAGCTGGTTGTTATAACACTGGGGCTGTTAGGATAAGTTATGTTCCTTTAAAAAAAAGTGTAATATTTTAACTGTAATGCTATATGCAAATAATTAAGGATATATTGTTCTACCTCCTTCCTTCCTCTTCTCTTGGTTATGTGGAAACTTTTAATACTGGAGCTTGAAATTTGTGCCTCTGGGTCTCAAATGCCTGAGAAAGCACTGCAGGCTGTAACTGCAGAACATTCCTTTGGTGGGCCCTGGAAACAGAGCAAGCTAGCACAAGAGAAGTTCAGAGAGATCACATGTAAATGAAGGCTGGCTCTAGGCTCCCAAGGAGCATTTTATTTAGTTTAAATTTGAACTTGAACTTTTAAATGCATTCCAATGGAACTGGACAGAAAGTATTGCTGGGTGCAGCGGGAAACCATTTTGCTCCGAGTACAGCCTCCTTGCAAAATAGGTTATTAACAGAGCCAGGGAGGGGGTTTAGTTTTATATCCCAGACTTCCATAAAAACACACAAAGTGTGAAGAGGAGACACATTTCCAAACACTCGGAAAGAGGTGATGGGCTGGAGAGGGGAGGCGCATTTGACCAGGATTCCCTGGCATGTAACCAAAGCATGTTTGTGGATGTATGTATATATATGGCAAAACAAAACTGCCATGTACAGTGTGATTGAACTCTTACAGTGAAGGAACGTACTGTGCACTGACATGTGCTCTCAGTACTGCAATTCAAAGCAAGTCTTGGTTACTACCAATCTTACCATATTGAAAAGGAGCGCAGTTGCAGGCTGAGAGTCATATGACAGATTGACACTTGGCACAGCCCAGATCAGTGGTCCTTTATATATGATTATCTAGTCCACCATACATAGGCATGCTGGCCCTATACCACCAGCGCATTCAGAGGAGCGCTGTGCACCATTCAACAATGCACACAGAAGGCGCCTCTATTTCAATGAGACCTTTTCTTATTACTTTTAAACTTATGCTCTTCATCAAACAAGAGCTTGCCATTAAACTTTCTATGTAGCGGGTGAAGAAGAAAAAAGTGTGTGTGTGTGTGTGTGTGTGTGTCCCTTTCCAGGGCCTGTGCACCTGCATCGAATCCCTGTATAGTTTGCCAATTAAGTGGAGGCTCTGAAAAGACTCAGTCTGCGGTTCTGTAGTTTAAATTAAGGGCATGAGATTTTTAGTGCATTAACCTCATACCATTTAGAATGCCAGCATATCCCGACTTTTCATCTGTGTTTTAGAGCGTCCTGCAAGTAGATGGAGGCAGAGTGCTTGTATTCCAGTAAGAAAAACCTTATGACTAACAACAGCTCGTAAGCAACACTTTGGAAGTCTCTGAAAGATTTCATCTTGCTTTCCACTTAATCCCCTTGCTGCTGTACTTGAGTTCTCAAGTAACTTTGATAGTGCAGGCTCACTTTAATGGGTACAATCTATTTTTCATGACAAAGCAGGAAATAAGCTGTCTTTCGTGGGGAGGAGGAAAGATTTACAAAATGTAATCATTGTTGAAATATTCCCTTTGAACTAGCTTGTCCGCAGGGGTGTCTGGCTCCCAATATCCCAGTTTCTTTAGAACACCCTTACTAGTTCTTCCCGCAGATCAGGTACACTGGTGGTTCACTTCTTTGATGTCTTGAATGAATGAAAGAAAAGCATAATAAAAGGGAGCTGTTGATCAAGCATAAAATACTCTTTAAGCTGACAGAATGGCAGAGTTAACACATCCTAAGCTGCTTTTAGTTTTTCCCTTTTCCCCCTCACATTTTCCTGTGCTTTGTGTACAGTGGGGGTTTGTATTTCCCCCCCAAAGCCTCTGATCTATGTAGTATGCCGTCCTATAACAAAACCAGAATAGGATTGTTTCTTTCTCTTGTTTGCTTGACTACTTTTTCTTTTTCTTTTCCTTCTTCTCGCCACCTCCGCCTGAAAAATCTGAAGTTAACTATTACTGTGACTGGCTTTGAACGTGTGACATGAAAGTTTGGGCCATTAATTTAAAGTAAACTTGGCAATAAACACAACTATTCCTTTCCTTCTGCAGAAGCATGTGAGATTTTCCTCATAAGAATTTTAATCTTTATCTTAAAAGTATAATGTTTGATCATTTTCTTTCGTAGCAAAAAGGTGAAAGTTTTCTTCCCGTAGCTCTAATTTATATCATAAATTCTTTGCGTAATGTATACACCGTATTCAAAGTGACACTCGGTCTTGCTTGCTTGGATTACATTCAAAGCCTTTCCCTCTGATGGTTCTATGTATTATATTCAGACTAAAGGCAACTGTGTTGCAGTTCAACCAACCTTTGATTCATTTTTCAGAATTCAGACACAGGAGATCCTTGACTTGGATTTACGCATTGTTACAAAGGAAACTTTCTGGACTACTCAGTAGATTAGGAACCAGCAGCAAGAATTGCTGCATGATAAATTTTGTGCTAGGTTTTTGGAGGGCACCTGCTTTCCATGACTGCTGCCACTGAGAAACACAGCTCCCCATTGCGGGGCACCTGAAATAGGAAGAAGTTGCGCCACTTCAGTCTCTTGGAAATGGGGTACTTCGTTTCCCATTCAGAAAAAAAGGGAAAGGCAGCATTAGTGTTACCAGTGAAGTGGTGTGCTAAAGACATGTTAATATAAAAACTGAGCTCACAACCGGTTTCCAGTGTAATGCACTCTCTTTCTATATTTATATATGCTTTCAACCTTAGTTGTTGGAAGGAAGTCCTGTTATAGAGCTATAGGATGAAGTTCAGTACAGTTCACTACATTTAGTTTCCTTCAAAAATTTGTGTATATTTTGCTTTGAAAATTTTGTGCCTTTGGGGAAATTTTCACCTCTTTCTTTTAAGATGTTCAAAGTACACAACTGTATATTACCAAGATTGCTATTTAGGGAAATGGGGGTCTTCCATCCCTTTTTGCTGGATCTGGCCATTCATCCATCTAGTCCAGCATCCTGTTCTCACAGTGCCCAACCAGGGGCATTCTCCCCATCTGCTGTTTCCAGAAACTGGTGTTCAGAAGCATACTTCTTCCAGCAGTGGAGGAAGAAATAACCATTGGCACTGGTAGCCACTGATAGCCTTATCCTCCATGAAAATTAAACATTTGTCATTGTGTTCAATCAAACATCCTTAAAGCTCATTTTCATACCTTTGTCTTCACACCTGGAGTTGTTGGGTGTGGGACTTGCAATGTGTGTAGCTACCCCATCCCTGGTTTTGCAGCTCACATACTCAGAAGCTGAGGCCAACTTATTTTGATTTAGCCTAACTTTCCTATGCTCCCAATCAGTGCCGGCCCAATCTTCTTAGAGATGACAGGTACCACTGTGAAGTTGTCACTCATAAGAGCAACATGTTGAGGTGAAAAAAATGGGACGCTATGTTTTTGGGGTTGCATTCCCATGCAAGATCACAACTATTGCATGAGAGCATAGCAGCCCAAAATGTGGCCATGATAAAAGCACTTTTTCGAGGCGAGATCACGGTGCCCCAAAACGCCACCATGCTTTCGCGTGAAAAAATGGGATGTCATGGTTTCCCTGGGACAACTGAGGGTTATGCTGTGGTGTGCCACAAAGCCCCCCTTTTCAAATGTCATCTCCACCATAAATGAACAAGATGACCTTATAACTAAGGTTGGCGCCAGCTTCACCTCTGTTGTGATGGTATTTCACAACCAGGAAGCGGTTGTTTTGAAAGACCCTCAAGGCTTACATAGGCTATTGCCTCATAGCCTTAGCATCTCAGCTGCAATGTCGGGACAATAATACTGATGTATCTTCTAATAGTACTGATATATTTTAATACTTTAAAAAATGAGCATTCTAAACAACTATATTAATGTTGTTGTGGCCATCAAAAAAAACAGGGTAGACTCACACAGACTTAAGTGTTCCAGTCCTCTGAACTCTGCAGGCTATTCAGTCCCAGAGAGTCCCTCTATGGCACTGGTGGTGAGCCTTTTTTCACTGAAAGGTCCTGTTCCCTTCTGGGCAACCTTTGAAGGCTTACATGTCAGTAATGCACAGAGCCAAAGGCAAAGATGTGCAGCACGACAAATGTGAACTCATACATCACTCTCTTTCTTTCCTTCATCCAGGCAAGCAACAGGCATTATGGAGTTTAAGGACACATTTCAGTCAGGCAAAGACACTCAAGGAAAGTGTGAAGCAGAGCCTGTGATGGTTGTAGCCTGGTTAGAGGGTGGGTGGGAAGGGATATTGTCTGGGCTAGAATATGGAGGATCAGACCGAGAGGCCCAGAGGGCTTCATTTGGCCCTGGACCAGAGGTTCTTTGTTCCTATCCTAGAGAATGATAGCCCCCAATGGCACCAATCAAATCCACAGCCAGTGCACCATCACAGAAAGACCCTGGTCTGGTTTATCACACAACATACCTTACTTTGGGTGGGACCCTAGGAAGGGCCTCCACTGTCAATCTTGATACATGGGCAGGTTTATTATAGGAAGAGGTTCTGCTTCAAGTACCTGAGTTCCAACTCATTCAGAGCCTTATGTTTTAAAGTCAACACTTCAACTTAGGCCCTGGTAACCTAAAGCCAATGTGGAGTAGAGGTTATATTACTGGACTAAGACCTGGGTTGTAAGTTCCCATTCAGCCATGAAGACCACAGAGTGACTTAGGGCCAGTCACTGCCTATCAGCCGAACCTACCTCACAACATTGCTGTGAGGATAAAATGGGGAGAACTATGTGTGCCACCTTGAATTCCTTGGATAAAAGGTTGTCTATAAATACAATTAATAATAGTAATGAGACCTGGCCTAATCTTTTTCTTTCAGCCTAACCTACTTCATAGAATTATTGTAAGGGAAATTGTGTTGGGGGGGTGTACATGCCCTGTATGCCACCCAATCTCTTTGGAAGAGAAGGGAAATTTTGTAAATCAATAAAAGGCCTTAGTTATGAATGCATTTGGGGGACATAAAATCTATCCTATGGAGTTTCTCAGAGAACATTCTGAATGTATTAATGTCCTTAAATAACCCAGTTTGCTTTGAGAAGCAAGCCAACTTGTCACACCCAGTTCTGGATTCCACATTAACAACCTCCTTCCGCAGCATTAAACTTTGCCCTTGAGGACTTCTTTTTACTTTCTTCTATCCTTCAGTTACCACTTCTGTTTGTTTTGTCTAATATGTCATTATTTAGGGGGATGCACAGATAGAAATCTTTGGAACTGGGCTAGTTTGAGTTTGAAAATAGAAATTTTCAGAGCCAAAAATAAAAAGACAGGCGTTTTAAAGATTATTTGAATAACCTTTTGGCCTATTTCTGTGCTGCTAGCACAGTCAAAACGTGTACTAGAGAATAAATGTTTCTGTTCTCTTTGAAATATTCTGAACTCCAGGACTGGTGTTTTTTCAATGTTCTTTGAATCCCAAAGAAAGACTTGCCAGGAGGTTTCTTTTCTTTTCTTTTTTAAGTCCCCTTCCGCAGCTAGCCCTGGATATAGGCTGACATTCTCAAAGCAATGTAATTGCCATTTCAGACTTCCTGTTTAGGATTCAGTCAAGTAGATATTGTTTATGGTTCATAAAACCTTACTACTGTGAGGATTTTAGGACACTGGCAGTATAGAGCCTCAACTTTCATAGTGCTGTAAATTAGGGAGGGGGGAGTGTGATAATACTCCTCTGAGGACATTAAAACAGAGCTCAGCAATGGTTAAATGGAATTTTATAAGCACATTCAGTGTGGAACTGTTTTGCATTACATGAGTTGAATACCTTAGAGATGACACACATCTGCAGGCACTTTATTAAATCCTTAGTCAGCACTTTTCAACCTGATGAGATTACTTCTTCATTTGACTGGAGAAAGGAAAGTGAAGATCTTGTACTGGACTGCAGAATTCTTCTTGATGTTTCACCTTCAGCATGGGGGGGAAGGACAGTAAAATCCATTTTAGGACAACACAGAATTGTAGTAGCCCCAGGTATGGGTAAAAAAAGTGAGACGTCTTAATGCAGGCCCAGTAAATGGTCTGGGCATTTCTTATACTGCAGATTTTCTGAAGCTGTTCAGATGTGGACCTGAGTAGTTCCTTGCACTAGAGACCACTGGGAATCCCATATAAGACCAGATACTTAAAAAATTGAAATATTGAATGCATTTCTGATTGCATATTACCCAACATGCCAAAAAATTCTTCCAGCACAGATACTTGTTTTTACAACTTAGACGGATCTGTGAATCGCAGACCAAATGTGAGCATATTTGTGGCAGCATGTGTAAGTGCATTTAAACACCCCCTTTATTTTGAAGCTTACATTTTCTTTCAATTGTAAGGCTGAAAGTTTGTCAAAAAAATAGTTTAGCTGCTATTCGAACACAATCCAAAATATTTCACCCTCACACCCGGAGTGGTGGAAATAGGGAGGGTGAAGTTTAAAACGCTACCACAGTAGAACCACTGCCTATGGACTTTTTTTCCTGTGAGACATTATGAATTTGTTGTGAATCCAGTAAATGCACATGCTCTTTAATGCCTTTGAAATGCAAACAAATAATAATCAAGGGTGGTTGCATGTTTGGGGGGGGGGGAGGCAGACTTCTGACTTGTAAACAGTGAACTGGGGCATCTTATTCTGGAAAAAAGTCAGTTGGTAGTCAGTTGAGTGTCGAACATCTCTGCAAATGATTTTTTAGTGTCCAGTTTGGCCAGGAAAGAGTTAATCAGCTTTCCATTGTGTCAGACGTGAGTGGTGCCTCCAGGAGTCATATTGACACCCCCAGCGCAGGGTAACTCTATTCCTTTATTGACATGTTGCTCCTCAAGAACACAACAGCACTGTCTGCAAATCATTGCTAAAATCATCTTTAAAAAAAAAAAAAAAGTTTGAAAGCCTTAAGGCTTAGACAAAGGCACAAGAGCTGCAGTGCGCAGCTCAAAACTCCGGAGTCAGCAACTTCTATTGATTAAAAACTAACCTTTAAAGTAACTCTCAGAGTGTGTGGTTAGCATTTAAATTTAAACATGTCATGAGTTGATTTGTGTTACTGAATACCAACTCTGAAGGAGTTACATTCACATCAGATTTTTTTTTTCTAATTCCCTTAAGCAGCTAAAGTATTTCATGAAATGTCAGCAGGGCAGGAGAGTGGGAGAGAGGTGTTTATGGGGAGAGGGTGCGACTGGCATGAGCCTCGTATAAGTTTTCTTTCCCATGCAAATATTCAACTCTTTCTCTCCCCCTATCCCACCCCAGTAAAAAAAAAAAAAAAGTGTGGGGAGTGCAACACAATAATTAGCCCTTTGTCTAACTTTCCCAAGTGCCAGAGAGAGGCTGATTAATTAAATATACAACAGCATTGGGTTTTGGAGTGGGGGTCTCGCTTGCTGGGTAGGTCATAAATTAGGCTGAATAAATACTTCAATGTGTTTGCAGTGGCCCTGCTACGTCAGAGCCACTGGAAGGTTGGTGGGAGGAGAGCAGAGTGTTTCTTGCTAATGATAGTCACGTCTGGGTCTGTCTGGTTGCTCGTAGCAACCAGACATGATGTAACACCAGGATGAACTTGAACTTGGGGGACTTGAAAAGGGAACAATAGACCAGAGCAATCAATAAAGCCTATTTCAGTGAAGGATTACAGAGCTGCTCTGGGGTAACCTTGTCTGCAAGGCACACACTGAATAGTAAGATGGGTGAAGAAACTTCCCCACCCACCCACCCCGTTTTGAGAGGAGTTCAGAAGCACTGCAGATTCCCTCCCCCCCCAAAAAAACCTGTGCAGTGAGTAGCAAAGGAAAGAAGTGGCATGGAAAAGTGCGCCCCCTGCTGTCCAAAATGTGCACTGAGTATTATTAAAAGAAATACCATGCACAAGCTGCATTCTGAAAAAAATGCAAATAGTTTCAAGCGTTTTACTACGTCCCAAAGTGAAACAGGCCATCTAGGCATCCAGACTGTCTGAATCAAATCCCTGTAATTTTGGGATGGTTACTAACTGACAGTTAACATCAACCAGAAGAACAGTAGCAGCAACAAAATGCTATAAATTAAGACCTAGATATCGTTCTTGATCACTACTTTAAAAATTAGTTCAGCCTAACACTTCTCATTTGCCTCTGTCAGTTGCATACTTTACATGGGACTTGTTTCAATAAATCAGTAAATCTATAACTGGAATGCTACTTTTAATGCTTTTAAAATAACAGTCATGTTAGGTGTGTTACCAAGTTGGATTGGAAGCCTTTATCAACTTGATAGGCAGGTCCTGGTGATAGTTTCTCTAACAACTAGGGACAAATGGTCTTTCTCTCAATTTAAAACATGTGGCTTCTTGCTAGCTACTCCTAGAATCATGATTCTAAACTTGGGTGCTGTTCGAATGTCTGCTGTGCAGGGTAATGTTTCGCACCATCCAAGCTTTACTGTTCTGTAATAACAGTTAAAGGTAAAGGTAAAGGGACCCCTGACCATTAGGTCCAGTTGTGACCGACTCTGGGGTTGTGATGCTCATCTCACTTTCTTGGCTGAGAGAGCCGGCGTACAGCTTCCGGGTCATGTGGCCAGCATGACTAAGCCGCTTCTGGCAAACCAGAGCAGTGCACGGAAACACCGTTTATCTTCCCGCAGGAGCAGTACCTATTTATATATTTGCAATTCATGCTTTCAAACTGCTAGGTTGTCAGGAGCAGGGACCGAGCAACGGGAGCTCACATGTCGCAGGGATTCGAACCGCCAACCTTCTGAACAGCAAGCCCTAGGCTCTGTGGTTTAACATGAGAGCAAATTTTATTGAAATGAATACAAGAAGTTCGTCAGTATATATAGAATTTATGTGTTTGAATCAGTGCACTATTAGTAAACACTCATCTTAGTGGCCCTGATGACAACTGTTCACTCAGTTCAGTTGTGTAAATAATGTACCATTCTTTACTCACTTGAGTAATTTTATCAAAGCCAATCTATATTAATCTGGTGAATAGCACTGCTTATAAAATAATGAGCCTAGGCACCCTAACCTTCAGGAAAACCTTTTGAACAAAAGTTACATATAAAAACTATTTCATTTAATTACTATCAGTCTAGCTCTGACTCATAAAATCAGAAAAGAAAGATGGTGAAAGTGTGTGTGTGTGTGTGTCAGAGAGAGAGAGAGAGAGAGAGAGAGATGAAAAAAGACCAAAGAATTAGCCAGTGGGATGAAAAAGGAAACTAGTCATCTGAATTGACTGTGTTTCTCTTGCCAACTTATTTTTAAATAAAGCAATATTTATTTAACTTGCCTCCATGACATACTGCCAAAGCTAAAAATCATGTAATCTTAAAGCCAGCAGGATTTTTGCTTTTCTTTGTTAATATGCAATTTAAATATTAATAATACTGGGTATTTTGGTGGAAGCTCATTTTGTCTGAGAAATGACAGGGACAGTAAAAGCACCACTTTGATTTGTGTCACCTAGCTGAACTTTTTTTATTTATTATATCACTCATAAAATCCAGTGATGCAAGGGCAATGTGTTTTGTTTCTGTCAAAGAAAGTAAGAAAAAAGGTGCAAATTATTAAAGCTGGACAGCCAGAACATATTTACATATAGTGGATGCGGTGTTAGACTTCAGTGATCCTGGCCTAATCACGGCCTAGCCTACCTCACAGGGTTGTTGTAAACAGTGCTTTTTCTTGGGGGGGGACGCAGGGGTACGCACACCCCTAAACATTTTGTGAATCTAAGTTTGGCCTCATTGAGGGGCAGTATTTCAATAGGAAATAGGGATAGGAAAATGAGAGTACCCATAAACATTTTTTTAGGAAAAAAAGAACTGGTTGTAAAGATAAAATGGAAAGGCTCTGTGTAAGCCACTCAGAACTCCATAGAAGAATGAGAGGATACTATTGTAATAGGTAATGGTAACAATATTAAAAAACAGAATCAAAAGTTAGTTTCAAGCATTACACCAGCGTGATTCAGCCCCACTCCTCCTCCGCACCTGTGCCAATTTCCACTAGGTACACACGGCAATGGCACTGAGATGTTCTTCACAGTTGGGCTGACTTCTGAGACAAACAGTGAACACAAGCCTGCTTCCATATGTAAGAAGTTTGGGCAACCTTCAAACGAGCACATGGATGTTTGAATCATAGTATTTGAAAGATTGTGGAGGGATGGCTTAAACGGATAACAGAAGTCACAGTTGTGTATAACTGAACTCATGGTGGCCTTTAGTGTTGTGTCTGCTTGTTCAGCTGAACGTAACAAGGCCTTATCTAGTTATTTTACACTACCAGGGTTCAAAATCAAATAACTTTTTATTGGGTTTTGATTCTTCTCACACCTTCATTGATTTGGTGGCTTTTCTGAGGTAAACCATCAGGCCTGAAGAACACAAAATGTATTGTTGTGAGTTTGGGGGTGGGGGCTTGGCCATATGCCTGAGGTTCTTCTAAAGCCTGCATCCAGCCAGGGTTAAAATCTAATAGAGGATTCAGTTGTTCATGTTCTTGATAAAAGCTTATGTATTGGTCCTGAAGGTAACAAAGGAAGTGACTTTGTGCCAGAGAAAAAATGGGTGGGTCCTTCTCCCTCAACTGGCTAGTAGTTAGAAAGACAATGGCCAGAGTTGAGGTATATAGAAGCAGGAGGTTGCAGGATGGGAATCCCGAGAGACAGAACCGTGCTTGATTTCTGCTGGAATCCAAGGCTGTGGCTATGGGAGACCTTCTTGGGGTGTTAATGGTATGAGTCACCTCCATTGTAGGTTCAGGTTGTACTGTATATATGTTGTAAATAAACCATACATCATAAAGGCACCACAACTCTACTGCCCATCATTCTGAGGTAACCAAACCCTGAGTAAGTACCTGGAACCCGCTTGCACCCCTCCGAGATTGGGGTGCTGTGCAACAGTATTCTGAATCTATTGGTAATAAAACAATTCACCTTTCCAGCCCCTTTCCTGCTGTGGTTCACCTCAGTCTGTCATGACAGACATCTATGCCCATTGTTTTGTATTTTATGGAGTGCTATGATACGTTTTAGTTTAATTTCATGGAAGACAGCTTTTATCCAGGTTTAACCTTTATTTACAAACATAGACTTGGCCAGAGAGAGAAGTATCAGCACTTTTGCTGATCCAATTGCCTCTTATTTCAGGGTTCATCTGCTGTGTTCCTCATAACAACTGACAGTGATGTCAGCTATCCATTTTACATGTTATAGCCACAATTCAGAACTGACAATAGAGAGACAGCCTTGATGTGGCAATTTTAAAGCATAGATCTTAGCCTTTTTCCATTTTAGCAATTGGACCTTCGTGTATATGGCACAATATTTTCACATGGTCCGAGATTGATGCAGCAAAAAAAACCCCACCCCTTTCCAAGTCTCAGGAGAATCCAACTGTGTTTGGACAAATATGAATGGAATCTAGGGGTGTGGTTCAGTTGTGGGACATGTATAGGCAAACTAAATTTAGCCACAACCTTCAGACTACTTTAATCCAAGATGGTCTTAATGGTTTCATGGAATGTGTAGCTCATACTACTCATTGTATTGCCAGAATTTCTAAAGTTCCAAGCAGCTCCTGAAATCTTTATGTGGCAGAAAGCCACATGCTTCTTGTACTGCTGCTTTATCCTTCCTCCTCAACTGCCTAAACCTACTTTTGGGCTCCCTACAGCAGTAGTTTTTAACCAGTGTGCAGTGGCACCCTGGGGTGCCTTGAATGATGGTCAGGGCTGACATGGGCAACAATGGCCTCTGTCCTTCTTCCGATTCCCTCTCACGTCTCTGCCTCCCAAAGGCTTGCACATCTGTTTGTTGCAGCATCTCTGGCTACAAGCTGTCCAGGCAAATGGTCCTCTGGGGCTGACCAGGGGGTACTTCCCAGGCCGCTGTGGGGCAGTGTGAAGAGGCACCTCTCTTTGAGGGCAGCTCAGAGACAAGGGGCTGTGGGGGCGGCTGCGCAGAGGACTCCCAAGGAGAGGTGGGAAGAGAGGAGGCTAAGGGAACACTCCACAAGGGAGGGTGTTCAAAAAGCTGTGAGGGCCTGCCAGCTCTGCAGACAAGGGGTGACATAACTGGGCTCCTGAGCCCCATAGGGGTACCATGGAAAGAATGGAGTTGGTCAAGGGAGCCATGGACCCAAAAATGTTGAAAATCTCTGCCTACAGGTTTATTATTTAAGTGACAGTTCATGGATAGAGCAGCACTCATGACAATTTGTGTCTCTTCCATATGTTCAAATATACACACATCAGTCACATCTGTGTAATGATTTGCAGTTTTATTATTTAGTGTTCAGTCATCTCTATGTAAAAAGAATAAAGAGAGGTGCAATGTCATGTGATTTCACTGGTTTAGCACCTTGGCACAAGAAATAGCCAAATGATTCACTGTTAATTCCTAGGTTTTTTTACACATAGCCATGAACATGCGAGGGATTCTGCTTAAAGCATTGCATAAATACTAAAAATAAATCAACCTTTCCTTTCTTTTTTGTTTCCTTCTTGCAGTCCTGGTACCTGGGATAAAACTCACAGCTTCCCACCACCCACCAGACAGACCACCCGACCCCTTCCCAACTCTGTAACATGGAAGCAGCAGCAACACAGTGCAGTTACTTCGCATCCATGGAAGGGGAGATGAACAGATATTGACAGCAAGCAACTGCTCGCATTCAGAAACGGCAAAAGTTATGGTTGATTGACAAGGGCCGTAACATTGTTTGGGGGGGGGCGGGAGGAGGGGATTTTTTTAAAACAAAAGAACACCTTAGTGACCGATGTAATTTCTCATATGGTGCTGGAAATGTTTGGGCTTCATAATTTTTGAAGTGTTTCAACTGGTAGTGTAAGCATTAGGGACACTGGGTAGTAGAGCTAGCCTGCTGGCTGCTTACTGACTTGCTGTTATAACACTTTCCACATGGCGCCTAGCTGTTTTACAGTATTTTCACTGATTAATTTCCCATATAGGTGTGGGACTTCTTGAGAGATCATGAGGAACACACATACATGATAACTTTTGTAGTAGCTGAATTCTGCAATATAGAACTTACAGGACAGACATGGGGCATGTTTTTTTCTGTAACATATCAGGTGTTTTGTTTTGTTTTTAATTTTACAGTCGGCAGTTAGATACGTGACATGAATCATAAGAGCATTATCAACAGGTTGATTTCCACTCAAGTTGCAGAGAAATATAAAATATCAACCTACTGCTGTTCACATGAAAAAGAAAAAAAGGGTTTAAATGCTGCACTTACATGAAACATTTTTGATGATTTTCAACATGATATAAAATCCACACGGAAATGGGGAAGTTGGTCTGTTTTGATAGAAACTGACAGGAATCAATCAAAACAATCGAATTTTGAATTGAGAAAAGTGCAATTTCATTGGATAGCTAAATATCTTTGTAAGATAGAGATTGTTGAAAATTCTATTTTTGTTTTCCAAGTCCTACCACCCCAGGACTCTAAATTATCGGGGTAAAAAACAGCCTTGCAAGAAAAAAAAAGGGGGAGCTATTTTTGCTTTTTATGTTTTTTATTGTTAAACTTGTATCCCTTTAAAACTGAAGGAAATTTAAAAAGAAATACAAAATTTAATGGTGCTTTTACCACAATATGTTATCTACATTAAATGCTAATTAATCATTTTCTGTTATCAAAGCACATAATTAAAATTAAATCATAATATCTGTTAATTTTATAAGCTAAAAGTCACTATAATAGATTATGCCAATTCTGATAAAATCGTATGTGTTTCCGGCAATATAGGGTATATCACTTCTCAAAATACTTTGGCCACAACCAGACACGGAGGTAGGTGTGCTTAAGCCCATTGAAACAAATGTCCTTAAGTATGCTTCACTCTGAGTTGGACTGTGGCCCTTGAGCTAATAAGAGTAAGCTGTCCAGAAAATAAAACGCCTTTGTGTCCCTGAACTGGCGTTGGTTTTTTTCTGAACTGCAAAGGCAACAAAACAGAAGCAAAATGCTGATTCTACATCTTATACCAGTTCAAAGCAAGGACACTTGCTGAGAAGAAGAAAAAAAGTTTGGACCCAAAATGTCCTGATCTTATGTACAAAAAAAAAGAAAAAGGAAAAAAAAAACAGGAAAAAAAATGCAAGTGATTTTTTTTCCCTACCAGACAGCGGAGCACCCCTTTGCTTCCCATGCAACTTTAAGAAGGTTTCCTATATTATACATATATATACGTTCTGGTTGGCGAGTCTCGCTAATCAGAGAAATTCTCTGCATGTTCTAGTGTTAGTAACTAATTTTTATATAGTTAATGTAGGGTAAAGTAGAGTGCATTAAGACACAATATTGTAATCCCTAATCCAGGCACTTGCCTTTAAACTATGTTTGTTCGGCCCTTCAGAAGGGTTTCTACTACTGTCCTATACAATCAAGTAAACTGAATTTCTTGGGAAGACACTTTTGCTCCTCATCTTTTCCCTGAAACTAATTTTTTGTTTTGTTTTGTTTTATTGATTTGCACGAAACAAAAACAAAAAAAAATTCCATATCAATGTGCCTTGCCCTGGATAGCGATTATTTGTGGAATTGTTGCACATGTTCCTATATTGAAAGGGGTTTTTTCCCTAGTCAAGCATTTGGAGACACTTTTTTGTAAATGTGACTTTTATGTCAGCCATTGTCAGTTTCAGCATCTTAGAATTCAGTAGGATGTTAGTTGTTCCACAGATAGCGGTAGTGTTTTCTTGTCCTGTACGGTCAGTGGCAGTGCTATTCTGAGATCTGTAGATGCTAGATTATCAGTATTTTTGATGTTGCTGCATTTTACATTTTATTTGGAGTCTTCCTTTTGTGTTTTTTTTTTTTGTTTGTTTTTTCCCAGATATATGAAAATATGCAATACCTGCTTATATCATGTAGAAGAAAAGCTTAGCAATTCTTAATTTTTCTTTAAATTTTTTTTTATTTGACCAAAGTCGGTGCTGCACTTGACGCAGTGTATTTTAGGTGTTTGTCTTTGTACTTTTTTGTGATTTTTGAATGCACACGCAGGAAGGGCTCTTCTTAGAGAAGCAGTCAAACTGTGAAGCACTAAGCTGAACCCTGCTTCAAGCAATTTTTGTTTTACAACTGTTCCTTTCACAAGCAAGCCTTAAAAAAAAAAACCTCCCTTTTTCTTCAAATCCCACACCCATTTTTATTAGCAGATTGCAATCAATCCACATTCAATAAAAAGTATATAATGCCCATTTTTATATGCACGTTTTTAAAACTTCCAAGTTCTGAAAATTGTTTACTGGTTATTCTCTATTTAAGGAAAAAAAATGTTTTGGATTTTCATATATGTCAAATAAGTGGTTGAGTAGTCATTTGCTCCGTTGTATTGTGTGATTGTTAGTGTTATGGTATCACATCCACTAGCCAGCATCCTTTGCCTTCCCTATAGCACTTAGCAGGGCATTACTTTATTAAAACATATGTGCACTAAAAAAAAATAAAAAATAAAAAAATTAGCAGCTTTCAGTGCTTCACAGTGAAGGGAAAAAAAGCCTAGACAAACATTTTGTCAGAACCTTGCTATAAGCCAAGGTATAACCAGTAAATTGGTTGTATATACAACGAAATTGCACCCTTTTTTAAAAAAACAAAAACAAAGCAAACTAAGCAATAGTTTGGGCAGTTAGTTGTTTTTAGTGAGCATGCCGTAGTCATGGCCGCAAAGAGAGAGAGAATCAAATCTGCCCACTCAGAAGCGATGTAATTTGTATGTTGTATAGTTTTATTGATTACACTGATTTATTCTACCCTATTTTATAATGCAGGACTTTTGTAATGTTGTTTAAATGAGGAAAATTTCTGTCAAATTAGCTTAGTGGAATTTCTGATTGTTCGTTATAAAGGCAGCATTCATAGAATTGCTTTTCCCCCCTCTGGGAACTGGATTTAAGTTGAAAACTTTCCTGTTTCCTTTTTGTATGTATTTAAATACAGTTATTTTTTTTTCCTCTCTCCTTATCTCAATAGTATAGCATATTCCTATGCTTGAGAAGTATAGGCTACTGAAGAACCATTGTAAATGGACATTGCAGATATGCTGTATTTTTGAAGGTGTTTTATCGTATTAAGTTTGAAGATGGTAAAGTTAGGGAATTCTGATCGGAATCTCATAAAACAAATTGTTTTAAAGGCTTTAAACATTAGGTAGGCGGTCAAGGGTGTTTACCAACAGGGGTTGTAAAGTATTAAAGACACTAAATTAAATTTTGGTTCATGTTATTATCATGCAGAAACACAGCAGTTCAGATCTGTTCAGGTGTGGAGAACAAACAGAGTTTTATTCCTCAAAGTAGAGCAGAGAATGGAGATCTGAGGAGAGACAACTGCATGGGGTGTGCAGTCTACAATAGAGAAATAATCCTGGGTCACACTTCAGAATCAGATTCACATGTCCATTCCCCATTTCAAAATTGCTTTTTATTCTTTGTGCAAACAACTTTTCTTTCTGATCCTTTCTTTTAAAACCGCCAGATACACAACACCGGCTCCCGCTCCCATTTTCCTCCTCAGTCCGCCCCCTGCAAAATAACACTGCTCTCTGTGAATTGACTCCACTAGTAGTTTCCTATTCTTTTGACCACTTTTCAAAACAGGACTTTAGCTTGTTGTCATTCTGCACACCCCTGCAATAAAGTATTTATTAATCATGTTATATAGTGATATCCAACGTCAGTCACCGGGAGTATACCTTGGCTGTTTGGTGATCTCTCCCTCTTCTCTTAAGAGTTGAAAAGTGAAGGAATAGAACCTTTTTTCCCCACAGTATTCAGTCAGCCCACAGGAATATGTAAAATTCCTCTACCTAGTTTTCTTTCACAGTTTTCTTTTTGTTCCATATATTTTGCAGCTTTGTAGTAACAGTGTTAACATTTACTGTACACATACATACATACATACACACACAAAACAAAAGACAAAAAAACCAAGATACGTGGCATAAAACAGGTATTTTTCCTTGTGTTTTTTTTTCTTTTTAAACAAAATGTCATTTAATATTATACTTTACATTGTGTCTCTGGAAATATCTTTCTTTTTTAAAAAAAATGATTTTACTTTGGTAGAAGGCCTCCATAGAACAAACATTGCAAACCACGACCGGCATGAAAATGTAAGGAGAGCTTCAATGGCACCTAAAAGAAACTCATCTTTCATGAGATCTATTGGGGGAGGTCTCATGAAGTGAACTCTGCCTACCAGGCAAGGTTTCCATTAAATCAAGCTTACAAAGCCAATTTTGTCTTGAAGTCAATGCATGTATTACTGTTTGACAGTAAAACCCGGCTATGCCACCATCAAGTCCAAGGCTGTGCAATAGTCTAATTAGTATCGAGTACATTTTCCTTTTATTTTTTCCAATAAAAAAGCAGTGGGATGAAAATTGCTTTGATATATAGCAGGTAACATTGAAGCTATTCCATAGCACTTAACTGTAGTGAATACTGTGTCACCAATTCTGAAATCAATTTAATGTTTAATGCAAATCCATTACATGGTGCTATTACAGGCTGGCAAAATGATTTACAAAAATGTGACAACTTGGGGCTCAATTCACTCTGCTTTCCAACAATGTAAATGCATAGCAGTGTTTATCTGCATGAGAACTATGCACTAATATAAATCTGAAAAAAGAAATATATCAACTTTGGTATCTAGTTTCCGTTTACTTCAATCCTTGCCTTTTTGGTCATTATTATAAATGCCAGCTTTAGGACAGAAAGAAATATAAGAAAACCAGCATAATACCTGATATATTAAAAATGTAGTGCCTGTGAAATCTGTATTATATTGCTCTTCTGAAGTAAGATTTTTTCTACACCAGTAGCCTTCGCTGTCTGTCAGAACCTTCTGATATAGGTGATGTAAAATAACCGTACAATATTAATGCATGCTATTCCATAATGCTTAGTGAGCTGTATGAATATTACTCAAAGTTATGTTAGTCTTTTTTTCTGACTTGGTTCTTGTCAGATAGGTTTAAAGATATTTCACTGAGAACACAAATTCTGTTTTTTTCTCTCCTTGATTTTGGGTGTTTTCAGTATTTTGGATATATACATTTAACTTAAAATTCAGTATTATTTGTTGGGGGCAATTTTTTTATTAATAAGGGCAGGCATAGGGTTTGAAATCAGAAATCCATGCCTGGTGGTATTTTTTCCTTTGCTTAGAAGCATCCATAAGAACTCTTAAGAGCTTATCTCAGAAGAAAAATAAGACATCATTTCAATGTAAGGAACAATTCTCCAACTTGGAACTGACATTGAAAGTGGTTTCTTCGTTGACAGTGTTTAAACCAGGTACCCATGCTTGACCCTTCTTCACATCAGACCTCCTCATATTAAAACAAACTTTTAAGAACCTTTTTAAAAACCCAACCTCATGTGGCTATTTAGTTTCATGCACCGTTGCAATTTTTTCCTTCAAAAGTCTGTATAAACTTTGGGCCCGATTCATAAATAGTCACTAGGCATTAACATAGGATTTTGTTGTATGATTCTTACCCCAAATTTGAGGTCCCCCTCCTCTGTCCCCATGACAAGAACAAATTTTAGCATGTTATCGTTACCAAGAGTTCACCTGATTTCATGTCCATCAGGAGGCAGAACACCTTCAATATACGCATCATTTGACAAGGGGAAGGATCCCTAGAAGATAATAAGTTGATGAGAGCATCCTTATTCTGCACTTTGCACAGATAAGGGATTTTTACTGTCCAGCTGAACAAAAAGATAATTCTCTTGGCCATAGCATAATCTGCTAGACTTTGTGCAGAGGTTTTGTACTTCACTTCATAATCTTTCCGAGTGCAAAGCAATGTTAGAGCGAATACTTCTAATTCAGTATTTCACTAGATTTCATGTACTCATTCCTGCATCCTGCATCCTCATTTACAGCAATGCCTCAAATCAGTGAACTCCCACCACTACCCCAAGATAGAAAGGATGAAGCCAGGAATCATCATGATCTGTAGTATAAATGCAAGAGCTGAAAAAGACCTTGGCAATTCCATGTAGAGAAGGCATTCTACTAATCTGATCTTGGAGAGCACAAATATTGACTAGAGCAAAGTGTCTGAGTGGACAGTCTCCCACCTGTACCTTCACTTTTGTTGCTACTGTAAGAAGGCAGGAAACTGATTTTGCAGCCACTTTGCAGGCTTGCAAAATGTGTTAGTGGGAACATTCAGCAAATGAGAATACCCACAATTGACCTGCTGTTGGCTTCTTTGCACAATTAGACAGTCACCGGCTCACTTGCTCAGTTCTGCCAATCAAAGTACTTATGGACACAGTGCAACTCGCTCCCACTGGAGGCAGTGATGGCCACCAACCTAGGTGGCTTTAAAAGAGGATTAGACGAATTCATGGAGGAGGGGGCTATCAAAGGTCCATGATGACTATACTCTGATTTGGCATTTGGAGGCAGCAGTGTTTCTGAATACCAGTTGCTGGAAACCACAGGAGGGGAGAGGGCTCTTGTGCTTGAATCCAGCTTGTGGGTTTTCCATAGGCATCTGGTTGGCTACTGTGGGAACAGGATGCTGGACTAGATGAGCCATTGGGCTTGATCCAGCAGGCTCTTCTTCTGTTCAAATATTAAGAAATTCTTTTTCATTTTGGTGTAACAAAATGGACATGTGAGAGATCTGCTGCAAAATAACCTCAGCCCTGTGTTAATACCCCTGTGTCTCTACTTTTTAAATGAATCGGGTCCCTTGTGCCTCTAGTATCCTTGTATTAACTCTCAGAGTTATCATTTTAGTTTTATTATGTTCTGTGAAAATTTGCAATTGGTTGAGAATCACTGTGGGCATCCATTCTTTTTTCAACTAAATCTCTGCAGGTTTTTGAGCTGGTGTGGATTAGTTTAACTCTTGTATTCAACCATTAGTGCTACCACCCTCTCACATTACAATACGATTACTGGAAGCAAGTACTGCATTTCCTATGCAACAAAAAAGGAAAATAAAAAATTGCTAATGCTAACAAGACTTCTCATTCTTTACAGTGTGTATGCAAGTATCTTTTTGTATCTCTTAAACTCACTGTAGTGGGAGCACAGTTTTTAGGTGATATAGTGAAACAAGACATGTTGAGATCATTGTATGACGGCTTGATATAGCACCCAGGATGCTCCACTGAAATTTACACTGGGTTACCTTGACCTAATGGTCAGGGGTCCCTTTACCTTTACCTTGTTGAAAAACCATATATTAGTATTTTGTTTCAACGAGGTAGCCCAGTGAAAACGTTCAGGAGAGCATTTTGGGTTCTCTTATCTAAATATTCAGTCTATACTAGGGTTCCCAGAGATCCTACCTACAACATTAAGAGTTTTGAATGTCCTCATTATTGCCTCATATCAATTCTCACACACTTCGTTTAACCTGTTATGAAATTTAACAAGATCCCTCCTTTCTACAGCTGTCAGACAAATCTTCAAGCACTCAGTGCAAGGCACTGCCATCTCAGTATCCCATCGTAAATGTAGATCTGTCCCAAGAAGTTTTGCTATCTGTGCTACCCCACATTCCACACTCCACATTCAGAAGCCAACTGGACTGGCAGCTTACAAATTTGCAAGACAAGCGCTGCAATACCCACAGCTGAGTTCTGGCCTGATCACCCATTGCTCTGGGCGCAGTTTCATGCTTACTTGCTGCCCGCTCCAATGTTGTAACAGAGCAGCATCACATAGGCAAAGAAATGCCTGAATGGGGGAGGATTTAACATTCAGGCTATTTAAAAGGCCCTTCTCAAATTCCACAGGCACGTAAGAACCTTATTGGACTACACAAAAAATCTGTCTAGTTCAGCATTCTGTTTCACAGAGTAGGCAACTAGGTGCCTTGGGAAGCCCAAAAACAGGACAAGAAAGCAGGACAAGACAACAGTAGCACTTTCCTTTCATTTGAAGCCTCTGGCTGTAGAAATGGTTTGTTGCTTCTGCCCTTGATGTGAGAATGATAGTCACATGCTGCATCCCTTGTTCTTTCACCAAAATGGGAGGCCTTCTGACCAAACATCTCTTCGGTTCTGTCAGACACACACCAAAAAAAGCCCCCAGGGTGTTCGGGGTTATATACAAACATGGTCAGAACTCATCCACAGCAGCTATACTAGGTTTCCAAGATAAGAAAATTCAAGAAGCCAGCAGGGAGGCGCCTAAGTATATTAGGCTTTTAAAGAGGATGAGGAGATTAGGAGGTGATCACACAGACCTGCAATAAGGATCTAGTTAAAGAAAACTGTTCTGGTTGCTGGGTGGGAGGATATATAAGTTTAAGAACAGAAAGAACATGTCAGGTTTCTTAAATTTTGTCAGAACATTGTTTCTTGGGCCAACTGGAAGGCATGCAAGACCAGGATCAGATTGCAGTTGGGGCTTGGGGAGTTTGCCAATGTCAAGCACAGTATAAGGTGGAGCCCCCTCCTTCATGTCCTTCTCAAAAGGGTGAGATCGAAGCAGTGCTCACAACTGGGGTATAATCTGAATCTTGCTCTTCATAAGAACTTTGTTGTTGTTGGCATCCGTCTGTCTTGAGAGACAATGAAATGTCCCACAAGGCAGTGGGTTAAAGGCCTACAGCATCTGTATTATGAGGTGGTATGTAGTTTTCAGCAACAGCATCCAGTTGTACATGTATATATTTATTATTATCATTATTATTTTAACACATTCATACGAAAACATATATGAAGGATAACCATCACAAGAAGCTTTAGAAGAGGACTTGCAGCAAAGACATCGTCCTCATCTGTCAACAGTCTGGAGTGGGGGGGGGGGGAGATTAATTTTTACCTGGTGCTGAAACAATACCAGGCAGGCCTCACTGGGGAGACCTGCCAGAAGAAAACCATTGGAAATAATAATTTTGTAGCCCTAGTGGATCCAACTTCAAGCATCTTACCTCTGTATTTCTGAAGCTCCCTCTGGGTTGAAGCATACTGATAAATAACACATTACAGTTTAAAATACCCAGTTTCCATTTCATTCCAGATGCTATTTGTTTGCCCTGACCCAGAAGGCTATGAAGGATAGCTTAATTGTGAGGGTTTCTCCATTGATCCTCATGGAGGGAACAAATCTGTTTGGCCAAGGCTATGCATGCAAATATCTCCTTCATAGTAATGACTGGTGAATCTCATGTGCCCAGGAACATTATGTGCACATTGGAGCTCCTGCACTCATACAAGTTCCCTAGATTGAGTCATGGTATATTCAGCTTTTAATAAGATGCATATTTTGCAGAGGTGTTGCCTTTCACCCATAAATGTAAAATTTGTAGAGAGTAAGAATAAATACCCTAGGCTTTATATTTATTCTATAAAAGAATGAAATCCTTGCGGGGTGGTATCTACTCTAACACTTTTTCCTGGCAATTGGCTTTCATGCCTTCCCATCACTTCTCACTTACCCCTTTCTGAGCTTTGCATTTCCTCCAACCTCCCCCCCCCCCCACATGCACACACAAATGATTTGCAGCTTGAATACATTTTATTAATCGGGCAAACCTGCTGCATTTGCATGCTCTACACTGAGCACAGAATTTGGCCGACTTGGCCTAGCAGGCAGAGAGCTGTACACCTCAGGCAGAGCAGAGTGGTGGGACTTCTGTTAACTGGCTATTTTAATCAGTATCTGGGTGGCTTCCAGATTCTAACATTGGCACAGCTTGGCCGGGATGGCCTAATTTTCACTGTATTAATATGCTCTTCTTGGGTAGGAAATTGCCAGCCGCTGGAGAGCCTAAACAAATGCCACAGAAATAAATGCTAATGCTTCAAGCACAAGGAATGCTCATGGGCTTCAGTAACCTAGGTGCAAAGCTTGAATAATGGTTTAAAACAACCCTCCTTTTGTTACAAAATACTGAAAGAGGTCAGTTTCATTTTATTGCTGCTTCCAGTCAGGGGCATCTCTCTCTCCTTCACACAAACACACAGGCTCAAATTGCAGTGGCCCAGTCATACGAGCTATAAACTAGGAACTTCCTCAACATTTAGTGCTGTGGTGATGAAGGGGCCTGGCATTGAATTTTTACCTCTGCCCTGTCAGGTAGCTTCTTTCAAGCTCCAGCCCCTGCAGCAAACAGAAATACAGTACTTCAGTTTTCAGTTGCTGTTCATTGGGAGCTGCTTCCTTTTGAACTGCAGAACGGAACTGGGCCTTTAATACTCTACAGCCCAGCCTTCTTGCTGCTTCATATGAGTACAATTCCTATTTATATTAATACAAATGGCTGCAGAGTTATAGTGGGCTGAAGAATGCACTCTCAAGGAAAAGATAAAGATCAGATATGGTTTAATATCAAACATACAGCAAAACTCTATGTAACACATTAGAAACCTGGGCGGTTTCATCTTGCTGTACCTCAAACAGGATCAACTCAGTTCCAGTTCCCCCAGTTCCTGGCAAAAGAGGATAGCGGAGGAATGCCTCCCCTCCTGTCCTGCATTGTCTCAAGGTAAGTAATACGCTCTACTTCATCCTTCCCTGCAAATGAGGGGAAATAGCTAAACGTGCCCCTCTCTCCTTTATTCTCCAGCAGAAATGTGTTTGCAGCAGTGACTTCCGTGTTGGTGAAAGAGGAACACCACCTCTGCTGAATACAGTAAAAGATGATCAAATATCTCTAAAGCTTGGAAAGAGTCAGTACTGGGATACTTTCCTCCATCCACCTGACCGTTTTGACTGTTGCCAGGCCAAATCTATTCCTGGGTCAGTTCCGCAGCGTTGACGTGCTGAACTATTAAAAGTGCCTCAAGTGATTGGCTGGGAGGCACAGGGCCTTCTTGGCACGGCAGGGGAAGTCCCTCAGGCCCCTTCCAGGACCCCCTGAGGCCAGGGGAAAGGGTACCTGGCTGCTGCCCCCTTCTGCATGGGCCTGGTCAAAAACCATAGCTATTCACCTCCACCTGCCTCTCAGGGGGAATGCAACCAAACCAAACTTCCCCTCAACCAGGCTCTCACCCTGGTTGAAGGCCACAGGCCTGTCTCACACAGTGCCTGGCCTACGCTTCTATAGTCCGACTGAAAACACAGGCCATCCCTGCGTCTCCATGGGGCCAACCCAGCCACAGTTGATCCCACCCCCCACCCCCCACGGCAGAACCTGCTGTTATAGTAAGGCAGGCCCTGGCCAAACCCCAACCCCACAGCTGCAGTCACTCAGGCAGCAATTAGACCCCAACCTCCACTACAAACAGCAGAAAACTCTCTTAGGCTATAAAGAGACATGTTGTATCTTAAGGGAAACATGTATATGGGTTTTCAAAAATTGCAAGCTGGAAATGCGGAGAACCGAAGGTAAGTGGGGCAGGGGAGGTAAAAGACTGAAATTGGCAGGTTTGCTTGTCCCTGCTTTTGCTGTTTCCTTTTTCTTTTTAGTTGTTTTTATTAAAGAAGGTTCATAATTAACAAGGGTACATGCAGTTTTCAATTCATAGAGGCCTTTCTACAGGTCAGTTTCATTCGCTGTGAGGACACTGCTGTCATAGAGATTGTGAGGTTGGCGGAAGCGGGGGGAGAAAGGGCATTTTCATTTTTGTGTGGAGTATTTGTGTCGGCGCTGCGAGGATAGGTTTTTTTTATCTGTTTGTTTTTGTTGGTGGTGCGAGAGGTTGGAAAGCCCAGAGTTGGTTGCATTTAGTTGATTGCAGTGATTTTGTTTGTGTGTGTGAGAGAGAGGGTGGGTAAAGGTCAGATTAGCCATCTTGAGTTGTAGGCTGTTGTGGGGGTTTATGTTGTTGTAATAAAGGGGAACCATGCTGAGGTGAAGGCATCCTCTTTTGGGTATGTTCCTGTTTGTTAGGAATATGGCTGTCCATTTAGGGGCCATGGAGTCTTCTGCTACATCACTAATGTTTACTGGGATATCTCGTATTTTATTTCTCTCTCTCCCACCCACATTTTTTGCCAATGGTTAGTTCTGGAAACTTGGGAGGGGAAACGTCTCCCTTTGTAAGGAAACTGACTATATGTATATATGCTGCATATACACTACAATCACAAAGAAACGCCAACTATTACATCTGATCCTTGGCTTAGAAGTTAGCACTTTTTC
Organism: Podarcis tiliguerta; assembly: GCF_965153285.1. Taxonomy (NCBI): domain Eukaryota; kingdom Metazoa; phylum Chordata; class Lepidosauria; order Squamata; family Lacertidae; genus Podarcis; species Podarcis tiliguerta. The sequence goes on from NC_139539.1 coordinate 59,085,903, forward strand.
AGCAACTTGCCCTGATGCAGCTTCAGTAGGTACAGAAACCTGCCTTGAAGGACTGTGGTTTGCAGTTGCAGCATTATTCCCAAACCCCAGGGAACTATGCTGCATTTACAGGAATGAGGTTTTGGTTCTTAGCTGTTAGGGCCTAACACCAGCAGGCAAAGTGTTCTGCCAGACTTCAAGGAAAGTTGAAGTCCCACTTCCAGGGGTCAATTAATGGAACTTTAAAAAACAAAACAAAACAGACATTCACATTTTAAAGCCCAAAATGGCTCAATCACTGCATGAGAAATGACTGATCCCAAAATTTTTCATCATAGAGTGACAGTAGCAGCATTGAGATTCAAATCTCTATCCCGGCTATAAATCCTTTAACAGAATGCCTACAGAAAAGTTTCCAGTACAGAATGTCTCAGTGTCTTCCCAGCCCAGAGAGTGTTTATGATGTTTATGTTTATCCTGTGTAAGAAATGAGACTTACTCCTTCCTGCCTGAACAATACCATCCATAGCTGTTGGGGAAAGAGAGAGAGGGAGCGAGAGAGAGCCATCTCAACTCATTTTTGCTATTTCATTTTTAATCTGGCTGGCAGGTCTCTTCCACTGATGCAGAGACTGTTGGATCCATGATGTTGTTGATAACAAAGCCCTGGGTTGGGACACTGATCATGGTTTTAAGCTCAGGTGCTAGGTCATCCTCTGGGCATGATTGTTTTCTGAGAAAAGCCTCTTTTAACACATTCAGCCTGATTACACAAGGGCTAAATATGCCCCCAAGGTCCCCTGCATCTGCTCCCCACTCCTGACCTTCTCATATTGAACGGGTTGGTCTGAAGGATGTTGCTAAGTATGTTCACTTAGAAGCCTCATCATTATCAGAAACCCTGATAACACAGTATCCCATTTTTCCTTTTGTCTTCAAATCTTGTCTGCCTGGTTTCGAACAATGCATCAGTCATCTTTTGACCACTCTTATCCACACAAACAAAACTTCGCCTTCCATCCTCACAGCCTTTTGTCATGGACATCAAAAGGCATCAACCTGGAGGAGTATCCTAATCCAAGAGCAGGAACCATCTGGTCAAGAGTTTTCTGTAATCCACGCTTGTAATGAAGGTCAAGGGGTTCAGCTGGACTCCCTCAGTGTCAATCTTCTCATCAGTTATGCTTCTGGAATATGTTTAGAAACCTTCCAGCACTGAAACAGCAGCCTCCCCTACCCCCAACCCCTTTGCATGGTGATAGCCTGAATATGTAAGGGGAAAACATAAGATTTGTTTTCTGGAGCCAATTCAAGATTCCTGTTACAGTCTCTGCACAGTCTCCGCAACTCTGTTGGTTCAGTACAGTATTCTAGTCTGGTAGCTCTCAGACATGCTTTTCCTACTGATGCGACTCTACTGGTAGAACAGTGGAGCAAATATCCTTTGCATGGTTCTTGCTTTCTTGCTGCAACCCGAAGTTTTAATTTGAGTCCTGAGTCCATTCATAGCCAGAGAACGGCTGGGAGTGAAGCAGGAGATAGTGTGCAAACAAGAAATTTCAATTCCCTAGTATATTTTAACTCCTTGAAAATTAACAAATAAAGACATTACAAGGTCCCTTGTTTGAGCTAAATATGTTTAGTTTTGGAGATATATAACCTTCAGGATTTTGCATCACCTTTCAAGCTTATTAATACTGCAGAGACAGCCTGAAGAATTCTCTTGGATGTCGTGGGTATGAGAAAGAAAATACCAGCCTTTTAAATTCATGTTATTAGCTTATTGGGCTATTTAATCTCTTCCTTAAAGTGTAAAATGTTTCTAGGGACATGGGAAGAAAGGGAATGGAAAAGCATTATTAAGGGAGTAGGTTAGTCTAATGCCTTTTATCTGCCAGAGACAAGCCAGTACTGGAGATATTTATTGGTTCAGTACTTCGGCAACATGGTATTAATTGCCTCTGAGTGTTTTGATAGGTAGTTAGCACAAGGGTATTAATGAAAATAGCACCACTTCATTTTAAAATTAACTACTTGGCCATTCAGCAACATGAGCTGATAAATTATGGCAATAAATTTGAAATGGAGATTTATGTAATCATAACTCAAATTCTGCTCAGTAGGCACACTAAGATGAGGCTGCATGATAACTTCAGTGCAATCTTCCTTCTCACTTACTTAGAACAAAAGCCATATTTTTAAGGATTCCTTCACACTAGGCTTCTCCCTAAGCGCTCGCCCTTCTCTTCCCAGCTCCCCTTTGCTTTAGCCAGTTGCTACCCCCAAGACAAACTTGGCTGCAATTATGCTTTGGCGTAATTGCAAATATGGACCCTATAGTCCATATTCTCTATTTTGCATTTTGTCATATATTTTTAGGAAGCGTTGAATCTTGTTAATTTAGGTCTCTCTCCTTTTCTAACTTTTCCAGTCTAAAGTTATTCACATTCCCCCACCCCAGTTTGTAATAATAATAATAATAATAATAATAATAATAATAATAATAATAATATCATGCAAATTTCTCATACTTGTCAGCAATTTTCCCCACTGTGCACATTTGCTGAGAAGCAGTTATCCCCAACAGAATGTCTTGATGCTAACTATTCTTCTAACTCTAACCCCAACTCCGATAAGGACCAAGGTGGCCAGCTAGGGAAGGGGACAGGAATCCTGCACCTTTAACAGTTGTGTAAAAGTGGGGCTTTCAGCAGGCTTAACTCCACACAGCCATAAAGTCAAAGCAGCTGTTTACTCACAACTTAGACAGGTACTAACTATCCATGTCATCATATTCCTGTGAAAAAAGATGGGAGGGGGTGAGAGTTAAATATAGAACACCCTAAAGTTAGGGCCTAAACCTTCAAAGTAGGGATATTTGTTTCATTGCACAGAAGTCACGCTAGCCAAGCCTTTAAAGGCCTTCATGAATAAGTTCCCTTAATCAGCCTTTTTTCTGACCAGTGATTCATCTCCGGAAAGAAATGAATGACAGCTAACAGCCTTAGGCAGCAACGAAATTGAAAAAGTGGCCCTATAAATGTATTTCTTATTATAGCACCTGCCCACATATTGCATTATTGTGACCTATTGGAAAGAAAGGTACTTTTTCAGTGACCCTGTTACGTGGGGCTTAATCCACCTAATGTTTTCCCGCTTGTTGCAGAAATGCAAGTCAAGCTGACATGCTAGCTAACAGACAAGGTGCAGGACTTTTTGCAGGGATGCAGTCTTACCGCACGTTACAGTAAACTAGTGTGAGTTATGAACTGCCAGATAATGAATAGTGGCCGTATTTGCAAAAAGTCCATGTGGATTCGTCCCTGCTCCTCCAACAAACTAGTATTTCTAGAGGACAGGTGAAATTTAAGACAGAAGTAGCCAATGTGCTCTCTCCAAATGTCATGCATGGAAGGGCAGGGGGAAGAGAAAGAAGCTGATGATAATCCTAAACACACTTACTGGGGGGAAAGTCCCATTGAAACAGAATAAACATGCATCAGGTTGCCCTGACAGTGACAGGTACTAGTCACTGCTACTTTAGGAAACTCAGGAAACTCATAGTGTAAGTAAGCAGCATTATGTTCAAATTGGCTACATTCATACGTGCTTGGCTTTCTCTTCTTGGTTAGATAAACCTTATTCTGTAAATATTTGAATTGGAATGAAGTTGCATCTGGGGACTAAGTTAACTTTGGGGGCACTATACAATATGTATCCTTTGGTTTCTCTTACTTCATAATTTAGGGAACAACTCATGTACAAACCTAGGCAGGTTCCATAATTTCCATGTGACAAGAAGTGAGATTACATGTAAACATAATACTAATAATAATAATAGGGACGCAGATGGCGCTATGGTGTAAACCACTGAGTCTCTTGGGCTTGCTGATTGGAAGGTCGGCGGTTTGAATCTCTGTGACAGAGTGAGCTCCTGTTGCTCTGTCCCAGCTCCTGCCAACCTAGCAGTTAGAAAGCATGCCAGTGCAAGTAGATAAATAGGTACCGCTGCCGCGGGATGGTAAACGGCGTTTCCATGCGCTCTGTCACTCATCACGGTCCTCTGTGCACCAATAGCAGTTTAGTCATGCTGGCCACATGACCTGGAAAGCTGTCTGTGGACAAACGTCAGCTCCCTTGGCTTGAAAGCGAGATGAGCACCACAACCCCATAGTCACCTTTGACTGGACTTAACCATCCAGGGGTCCTTTACCTTTTACCTTTGACTACTACTACTCATTTATTCTTGCAAGAGGCCAGAGTGGCTTACAACAATAAAAAGATCCAACGCTAAAAACAAAAGTAACACCTCACTACGTAATAAAATACAATTAAAATGCACAATGATAGACGACAATGTGAATGTGACTGCATGCACTATGTCCTGAATAATAATAATAATAATAATAATAATAATAATAATTAATACCCCGCCCATCTGGCTGAGATTCCCCAGCCACTCTGGGCGGCTCCCAATCGAAGGCCTGCAAAAGCAGTTATGCTTCCAGATGTCACCTAAATGTGAACAAAGTGGTGATAAATAGATCTCTACAGGAAAGAAATTCCATTGTTGGTGTCCCGCCACAGAGAAGGTGATAGCTCCATGATAGCTTCATGTGATAGCTCCATGAACTGTACTCAGCAGGGATGATTTGCGTGGCGAGTTCCCGCCCCCCCCCAAGTGGAAATAAAGAGACATGACACAATTATTAAGGTTAATGGGCTAAATAAGGCCACAACTTTATTGGTTACAGGTGATGAGCGGTATTGGCTTAGGCATTGGTCCTAACCGACTATATCCGACTTCAGCCTATCCGCTTGAAGTCCGGGAAGGGTTAACCACCGGTAGGAGGAGTCCTGCTGATGCACATCAACTAGGAACTCCCCCGGGGTCACCACTCAGGGGCGTGCCTTAGGCCCTCACCTCCATAGGTTTCGGACAGGGCCACGCCCCCCAGAATCCTTTATTGGACTACCCTTCAATATGCAGGGCAGGTGATGGTGCTTCCTCCCCTCTTCCAACTATAGAAAAATACCAATGCTTAACTGCCAATACCAGGAAAGTTGTGACGATTTGCTACGAGGTAGGCAAAAACCAAGTAGCTGGTGCCAATTTACCAAGTGGAAAAATTCCTACCAGGCCCCTCAACGGCAAGCAACCAAGGTCCATAGCAGGGTAAAGGAACGAAAACCTTATAGGGCGGGAGGGTGGGAAAAGCAGGAGGGGAAAGAGGGCAATCCCCGGCCGCGTCCTTCCTTAAGTAGGGCAGGCCACGCCCCCAGAGCCAGCCGGCCGGGAATCCCCCCAATCATGCAGGGCTGGGCTCCAGCCGCCCTGCGCGTGGTGGGGTCGTGAAACCTGCAACTCCACCTCCTTCAAGGGCGGAAGTGGCTCTCTGTAGACTTTGGAGAGACTCCATAAATTTTACCTAATTTGTTAGTCTCTTTTCTGTACCCCAGTCTCACCTGATGACTCCTCAGCTGGTGGATGCTTACAATGCAGAGCATTGACCCGTACATATTATGTTAAAATGAAATGCACTTAAAAAAACTTTTATTTTATTAATTTGGATTTACATATTTTATTATGTCATTCCTAATAAGTTCACAAATCCATGTGATTTGTGTTTCAAAATTATTGTTTTGAATAGAGTGCGTGTATTCTTTTGAAATCCCCGCAGCGGGGTGAGCTCCCGTCTTTCGGTCCCAGGTCCTGCCCACCTAGCAGTTCGAAAGCACCCCTAAGTGCAAGTAAATAAATAGGTACTGCTTTATAGCGGGAAGGTAAACGGCGTTTCCGTGTGCTGCGCTGGTGCTGGCTCGCCAGAACAGCTTCGTCACGCTTGCCACGTGACCTGGAAGTTTCTCCGGACAGCGCTGGCCCCCAGCCTCTTAAGTGAGATGGGCGCACAACCCTAGAGTCGGACACGACTGGCCCGTATGGGCAGGGGTACCTTATTCTTTTGAAAAGGCAATAACAATTTATGTACACACAAACACACACACACACTAAGGTTGGAAAAACAAAAACACAAACAATAGGGTTGGTCATTCCTTTAGATACTTGAGTACTAAACTGTTCAGAGTTTTGTATGCTAGTACCATCACCTTAAACATCACCTTAAACTGGAGCTGTGCTTTCAGGTTCAGTGTATCATGAACCTACCTTACTGTTGCAGATAGCAAGCAGGTAGTGGCATTCTGCACTGGCTGCAGCTTCAGGAGCATCTTCACAGACAATCCCACATAGAGCTCATTGCAGTACTCCAGCCAGGAAGCCGTCAGAGAATGGGTTACTGTAGCTAGGTTATCTTCTTCCAAAATTGGCTATACGTGTCAAATGAACTGGAGCCGGGCATAGGCCTTCTGTGTCACTGAGTCACCTTGGGCCTCCTGTTACAGTTTGAATACCCTCCCTGTTGCCCCACCCAAACTTGGTGAGCAAAACGTTCTAGCAAAATAAAGACCGCTACCTGTCTGGCGGGGATTTCTTCTTGCCAAGAATAGTTCCCTTGGCTTTGTTCAGCAGTGCGAAGATGTAAAAAGCCAGAGAATATCAGGAGCATCTGGGCTTTTGTACTATAGCAAATTGCTGTTGCAATTATCTGGCAATCTGGGTTTTTAGGTTTTGAAACTGTTTCAACTGTAATTGGAGAAATCCTAAATTACAAATGGACAAATAATCACAGGAATCGTCTTCATCCACTTTCCAAAACAACAGAGCTCTGAAGAAAATATCAAACAAGTAGAAGCCCCTGACAACAGTCAAGCCAATTTGGTACTCTCTTAACTTTCCACACTTGACAAAGTCAAATAATCCAAAGGTGAAAGCAGAAGGTAAACTGGGAGGGAGAATCAATCACAGTTCACCATTATTTATTTTCTTTGTGTGTATATTTAATTAAAATGGTTAAATTCCAATAGTAATATTCTTAATGCATAATTGAACCAAGAAGGGAAGCTTCCCAAGGCCAGTAGCCAGGGATCTCTCTCCCATGTACTCCTTTTTCTCACAGGAGAAAAAAGGGGGCTTGAATAACAATGAGAGATGTGATCTTGCTGAGTGGCACAAAGAGCTACAGAACTCAGTGTAAATAATTCACCATTTCATTCAATATTGTGTTCGATTTCATCTGCCCAGCTGCCAATCTGGTTTTGATAAACTCTAGGTATCCTTAGCCTTAAGTGTGCTTACTGTACATTAAAAGAGATTGGTTTGGGGTAGATTTGCATGTCAGCTATACGGGGGGAAATGATATGAAGTATTTTCAATAGGCAGCCTTGATTTGTGTGATCCTCACCCCCCCCCACACAAACCCCAGATGCTAAATATGGTGTTCCTGGGAAGGGGGGGGGGGTTCTCTTTCAAAAAATGGCATATTTTGGTTACTGAATGAAGTATACGAGAGTTTTATGTGAAAGTCAGCTAAATATTGTATTTATTTATAAACATGACAAATTTAATAGGGTAGGACCTGTATTTGAATTATTGATTGTGAAATATGTAAGCACAGAGTAACCATCCATCAGTATATGCAGGAGGGCTGAGGACAGATTTATGATGTTTGAGTTTTTCTGCTTTAGCTGGCACTTGGTGTTTCTATTAATTATAGCTCCGTGCATTAGTTTCTGCAGAACTTGTTACAAATGCTTATAAAAGATGTCTCTATCATAGCATTTAAATATTGTTTGTGCAACTGAAACATGTTTTCTATGGAGGATTAATACACTGCTTGATTTAGGGAGCAAATTAAACTTGGTGGTGTAATTTACAATGGACAAAAGCTTTCTCTGCAAGGTGTCAATGTTCATTTGGATGTGAGTAATACCATCCTGATGCCAGTGATCAGTATCATCATTGCTACATACTTGGCACTGAAAAAAAATTGAACCAAGGAAAACTGATTCTCAGTTCTGCAGCCCAAGTCATTTATGGCAATTTACATATGGAATGGTTCTGTTCCCGTTTAATTATGAAGATGGGTAAATAGGTATGCAGGACAGTAAAAGGATGACCCTTGGGAAGGTTTTCCTCTGGTTTCTGAGAGATCCATAGGGTTACAAGCCTATTTTCACAGCTTTTTGGACTATAAACTTGCTATTTAAAAGGATGAAGCAGAGGCTATGAAGATACTAAGTTCTGCAACTAGTACACAATTCTGCACAAAGGATTGCAAGATAATGGAATCCACACACCCTGGCTATGATATGATTTATTTACTTATTGAAAGGTTTATAATCCACACTTGCATAAAAGCATATCAAGGCAGCATGCAGCTTACAAAATATAACAAAATAAAAGCATCCATGAAAATTTGATTTAAAATGCCAGTAAATACTGTTTGGTTAATAGAGAAATTAATATTGCAAAGGCCTGTCTAAACAATGCAGTTTTCAGTGCCCAACCTGGCCAGCTGCTGCTGACAGTCCTGATGAAACAATTTTGGAGGGAAGTTCAAATCTGAATTAGTTTGGGCTTGGGGAGGTGTTCAGAGTGTGCCCATTCAATGTTAGGACATGTACCTATTAAATGGTGGTTGTCTGAAGAGCAGAAGGGATGCTTTTGTTGAGCCATGCTAACAGCAAAAAGAATAGTCCTTCAGTATTGGAAATCGCAAAGCACTTCAGGTATTTAGGGTTGAATGCATGACTTTTTTGCCATTGGTAGCTCATGAGAAGATCCTGTTCAGCAAAAGCGTAAGGTTCCATGCCATCTGGAATATAGTAGTGCCTAGAGTCTGAAGGTAGTGGCATCTTCTTTTTTTATTTTCCCATTTGCTTGAATAGTTATTTACTTATTCACCTGGTTATTCCAGCAGCAACAGTGTCACTGCCCATGTATAAAGTATTAACACACGGTTATTACAAAGCAATACATGGTGACAGCAGCCACGAAATTAAGAGACGCCTGCTTCTTGGGAGGAAAGCAATGACAAACCTAGACAGCATTTTAAAAAGTAGAGACATCACCTTGCCAACAAAGGTCCGTATAGTAAAAGCTATGGTTTTCCCAGTAGTGATGTATGGAAGTGAGAGCTGGACCATAAAGAAGGCTGATCGCCGAAGAATTGACGCTTTTGAATTATGGTGCTGGAGGAGACTCTTGAGAGTCCCATGGACTGCAAGAAGATCAAACGCATCCATTCTTAAGGAAATCAGCCCTGAGTGCTCACTGGAAGGACAGATCGTGAAGCTGAGGCTCCAATACTTTGGCCACCTCATGAGAAGAGAAGACTCACTGGAAAAGACCCTGATGTTGGGAAAGATGGAGGGCACAAGGAGAAGGGGACGACAGAGGACGAGATGGTTAGACAGTGTTCTCGAAGCTACAAACATGAATCTGACCAAACTGCGGGTGGCAGTGGAAGGCAGGAGTGCCTGGCGTGTTCTGGTCCATGGGGTCACGAAGAGTCAGACATGACTAAACAACTAAACAACAACAATTACAAAGCAATTGCAAGCAGCCTCCGTATACTTGGGACATATATTACATCAGTGGCAGAACAGGAGGGATGAGAAGGGAGCTTGTCATTAGAGCAGCTTGGAACTAAGAACTTGAACCTGAGTTTGCTTTCTTCAACCTCCCTCCCAGTCCATTTTTCTTTTCTGTCGTGTATTGTTATATTGAAAGCCTGTGGGAAGGGACTGCTTTAAAAAAAAAAAGTGATTTGAAGGCCACTATAGGATTCTATAGGGAAAACTACTCTACTGTTTCACGGTATCAGAAAGCTTCAATGAAATATCTTAATTGCTCATCAAGTATCTATTAAAGTTCACTAACACACGGAGACTGTAGGATACTTCCCGAAGTGTCCTGCTTTTTGGTGCCTTTTAAATTGGTTCAGAAGAATCAACAAGAGGGCAAGTGGTGACTGTTAAATGACTTTTGCCTATGTCTTATTGTTCCTGCAAATGAAAATATAGCTGACACTTAAAGTTCTGTGAATGACATCTGAGTAGTAGCTTCAATGGAAATAAATAATGACACATATATACCCCATTTTGACCACCCTAGTGAAGCAAGAGCAGGATGGAAATTAATCCAGCACGTTAAGAGACAATGGATAGTTTACTTTCGTTATAGTGTATGCATTATGGGTGCCTCTGGTGGGTACCAGAAAATTGGAAACAATTTGAAATGGGGAAATCAGTCGCTAGAAGCATAGGAAAGCACATGTTTCATCTGAGCAAAAAGTGATTAGATGCCATTTCTCATTGTTGTGGTCTTGATTACCTCTTGCTTCTGTAAACTACACAAGAGATAACAATGTTATATGTGCTAGTTATCCAATACTTTGCTCAGCCAATGCAGTTGTTGAAGGACTGGTGTTATATGTGTTCCAAACCAGCTGACCTTGTTGGCAGCGACATTCTGCTCTAATTATAGTTTCTGGACACCCTTCAAAGGCAGGCCTGCATAGAATACATTGCAGACATCTAATCTGGGGCATTAATTACAATGGCCAGGTCGTTCTTCTTAAGGAATGGGAGCAGCTGGCAAACTAGCCTACGCTTGGGGAAAGTGTTCTTGGCTAGAGCCATGACCTAAACATCGAGATGAATCGAAGAAAATAACCGTGATCCTGAGTTTTGAGAGAGAGTGCAATCCCACCCAATACAAGATGCATCCCTATTCCCAAATCAGCTATCCTCTCCATCAAGAGAGAAGGATCAAGGGAGGAAAGGATTATCTTTCCGTTTGTCCGAATCCATCAGTGACCCCAGTTACAAGTTCAGGAATTCAATTAGTTCCTTGGAATTTTATTGAAAGAGGGATCAGTATTCATGGCAACAGACCTTATGAAAGGTCAGCGTTTGGTAGATTGCTCCTTTCCTTTTCAGCACCAGTTGTGAAGACCAGTTTACTAGATAGGGTGCTAAGTGAGACAGATCACTCTGGATCTCACAGTTGATCTCGCATGTAGCCATAGGGGAGTATTCATTCAGCCATGGCTCAGCACTTCGTAACCACAATGGATTTCAAAAAGTAAAGCATATGCATAACATTCTCTTGCTGGACTGAAATGAAACTTAAAAGAGCTTAACTTTGATGCATCTTTAGCTTCTCCTCTCCTCCCAAACAACAAAAAAACTATTGTGAGCAAAGTGGTACGTTAACCTTTTGCCTGTTGATTTATCACTAGGAACTTGGTAAAATATGGGTGTATTTTTGATCACATATTTTGAGTCCCGTATTCTGTTGCATCGTGCATATTTCCAAGCGCATGCAAAGCAGGTGTATGTGCCACAAAGGCGGTAAAGTATAATGAAAAAGTGGAGGCCTGGAAGAATGCATAAATAACGCACATTCAGCAGTAATAATTGAAATGGGGTGGACGAGTTATAGCAGCCCTGGGACATCAGTAAGTTACATGCCCTTGACTTTTTCAGGTTGTAGTTGGGATTGTTATCCCATGATTCATTGATCATGAATAATAGCCAAGCCACATCAACTTCTCTGTCATATTCTTCTCTTACTCTGACAGGCTTCCACGTCTCATGAGGGATCCTGCAATCTCTGTTTCTTGTCCTTGCCCTCAACTTCATGAGGGTTTTGCAAGCTGGTTTAATTCTGTGTCTTGTTTTCTAATATCCTGTGGGATGAGGTTTCTTCCTTCTTGCAAAATGCAACTATGTTTTCCTTCCGATTACTTCATCACCCCTGCCATTCTGAAACTCCAAACTCTGTTTTCTGTCTCTGCTAACTGTCTCTTAGTTCAGGATGGGGCTCCAGCCATTTGCTGGCTGGCATATTATTTGCCTGTTAATGTTCTAGTTTAATGCCTCACCTCCTAGGCCATTACCATCCCTAAGGAACCACACTCAGTGAGCTATCACCAGGCTTGTATTTTTAACATAGGCTGAATCCAGGGATTGAGTGTTCGGCACAGTTTAACTCCCCAAACCTTGATTAATTCTAACTTTTATTGGGCTCATAAATTGAGGATGTCTTACACCCCACAAACCCATAACAGTATGGAGACTATGTCCTTATCCCAGATACATATATTGGAGTTTCCACCTCCTCCTGCAACATGGGATTTTATTGGCCATGAGCATACGTAATCTGTCTTCAACGTTATAATTCCTATTGCATTTCTAGATTTTCTAGATTTATTTAAATATTGTAGCACTTGCTTGCCAGTGTGAGTTCTTAGAGGCATGCACAAGGCCTGGGAACATAGATAACTGGTGTGCAACTGCTGCAGGCCTAGAGACGGTGCATGGACTAAGAACCTTGTTAGGCAAAGCTTCCACATGTGTAATGTGGACATTCCTTTGGTGGCTGCCATTTTGTTTCAGTTGACCCAAATCAGTCAGGCCCAAACATTTTTGTACTTATGATAACTATAGGTTTTGAGTGTTTGGTGTAATTTCCTTTCTTACCTACTAACGTGTTTATTATTTCTGTCCCTAACTGATCCAGGAACTTAGGATCCTCAAAAATGCTTGTAATTCACATTGTATGAACGACAGGGTCCACCTAATGGCGTCCCTTTGGCTGTGTAAAAGATTTGGCTTAATTTGACAAATCCACTAATACTATACTCATGCTTAAGGTATTAGCAATGTCTCTTGTTGAAATATGAGCCCCTGTGGTACCTGAGTGGGGCTGAGCTTATCGTATAACATTACTTTAAGTGGTTGGCTCCTACATATAATCAGTATGCAGAAATACACAGCAGTACACATGTTCTTTAATTTCAGATCACCTGAACTACAAAGTTCATAAATAGCCAGAATAAGAAGTACATTTAAGCACTTAAGTATATAACTTAAATGGAAGGAAACTATGATATCTGTCATCCCATTCACTTTGTCTAGGCCTTGAGGCAGTCTTTGAGGCTCTGGTTCAACTAGATTCCTACAGACTCAATTAACTTTTAAAGGCTGTGAATGAACCATTGAAACCACTGGGGCTACTCATGTGCTTAAATTAAATCACCTGCTTAAGTGCTGAGCTGGATCAGAGCCAGAATAAACTGAGAAACTGAAACCAAGGGAACTAGACATATCACTGTTGCATAAATAGTATAAAAGTTCTAGAAACAGGACAAAAGCTTGAAGGGGAAAAAAGGAATGACTTGGGCTAAACTGTTGAGATGCCTTGCCCATTTGAAATTCATTAACTGAATCAGGGCATTCATCTGCTTCAATGAAAACCTGAATCATATTAATTACCTTTGTGAACTTTGTTGCTTCAGATATTCATTAAAAGCCCCAAATCCATAAATTTATTCAGTCAATTTAATCTCATGGAAATAATTGGCAGTCAATTGACTTAACCCCAACTGTGGGTTGACTTCATGTATAGATTGTACAAAACTTCTTCATTGAGTTTATGTGTATGAATAAGAAAGTGAAAGAATTATCTCAAATTATCAGTTTTCATCTGGGATCTTTAAACTTCAGATCCACAAGCTTATTTGGGACAAGTCGCATCTCAGTGTCTTGTTGAAATCCATCCTCAAAAGCAACAACAGCATTGCCCAATTTTGAAACTCCGCCCCCCCCCTTTCAACTCCTGTCTTGCAGCACCATGCTGGCCTATTAAAGTATTGGTACACAACTGCATGATAATGTGCATTCAGTGCTGGTTGCAGGCATATTTTTGGGGTGATGTATATATGTTGTCTCTGTGACACCCCTGTTCCACACTCTTGCTTGTTCTAAAGCACATTCTGCAGGAACAGATTTAATCTGTTGTTATTGAGGAATTTCCTCCCCACAGAGGTGTGCCTGGCATGTTCACTGGGAGTTGATCACGGTGTGGATTTGCCAAGTGTGCCTTCCTCTTAGAACATTTCTCCCTTGCGTTCTGAGTTTGAGTGTCTTCAAAGTCCACAACACCTTTGGTAAAGGCTGTTCTCCAACTGGAGTGCTCGCAGGCCAGTGTTTCCCAGTTGTTGGTGTTTATACTACATTTTTTAAGATTTGCCTTGAGACAGTCTTTAAACCTCTTTTGTTGACCACCAGCATTACGCTTTCTATTTTTAAGTTCAGAATAGAGTAGTTGCGTTGGAAGACGATAATCAGGCATCCACACAACATGACCAGTCCAACGAAGCTGACTTGGAAGAATCATTGCTTCAACACTGGTGATCTTTGCTTCATCCAGTACACTGGTATTAGTTCGCCTGTCTTCCCAAGTGATGTGTAAGATTTTTCGGCGACACCTTTGATGGAATATTTCAAGAAATTGGAGATGTCGTTTGTAAGTGGTCCATGTTTCACAAGCATACAGTAAGGTTGGTAGTACAATAGAAGAGTTTGAAGAGTTTGGATTTGATATCCCGCTTTATCACTACCCGAAGGAGTCTCAAAGCGGCTAACATTCTCCTTTCCCTTCCTCCCCCACAACAAACACTCTGTGAGGTGAGTGGGGCTGAGAGACTTCAGAGAAGTGTGACTAGCCCAAGGTCACCCAGCAGCTGCATGTGAAGGAGCAGAGACGCGAACCCGGTTCACCAGATTACGAGTCTACCACTCTTAACCACTACACCACACTGGCTCTCTTTGTAAACAAGCATTTTGGTTTCCCTGTGAATGTCCCGGTCCTCAAACACTCTGCACTTCAATCGGGAGAAAGCCGCTCTTGCAGAGCTAAGGCGATGTTGGATTTTGGCATCAGTGTTGACCCTTGTGGAAAGATAACTGCCTAGGTAGGAGAAGTGATCGACATTTTCCAATGTTACACCATTGAGTTGGATTTGTGGCACTGCAGAGGGGTTATTTTGTACTTGTTGGTACAGCACTTTGGTTTTTTGGATGTTGAGTGACAGGCCAAGCTTTTCGTAAGCTTCTGTGAAGATATTTAGGATGGTTTGGAGGTCATCCTTTGAGCGTGCACACACTACGTTGTCATCAGCATACTGAAGCTCTATATGGTCCAGAAAACTCTGTTTCAACCACCTGGCCTCTTCTTCATTTGCAGAAGCTGCATGAGATGCAGGAAGAGGAATTGGCAGAATGATAATGGGAGAGACTCTTATGTGGAAGGTTTCCAAATACACCAGTGGAAAATGCCAATTGAATCTTTGGCTTTTTTGTCCTGGGGGTGGGGTGGAGGAAGAGAAACCTAATAAAAGGCAGCTGCCATCATATATAACCCCAAAGCATTGCTCCAACTGGCCAATTTAACTTTTCTGATTATGTCCCAAATGTTAAGGGATAAAAAACAACCTATAGCTCGATGGTAGAGCGGTTGCTTTGTGTGTAGGAGGTTGGTCACTCCCCAGAATCTCCAAGTAGGGCTGGGAAAGTCTCCTGACTGAAACCCTACAGAGCCATTACCAGTCAGTGTAAACAACACTGAGGTAGATGAACCAAGTATTAATATATGGCGGCATAGGGTAGACTGTGAAGGGCTGAGGTGTGATTCTTTAAACAACACTAAATAATTTCAGCAGGAAGAAGGTAGCAACAATCCATGGACTTAACTCATTTGAGGATCAGGCCATAAAACTCAAACTATGACATAAAAAAATAATAATGTCCCTATGTTTCATACTACTTTATGGAAATAATATGAAATAAATGAACGCCTGATGGGTTAAGGCTGCCCTGTGAGTTACAGTTGCCCATCACCTGCTAGACAGAGTAACTAGAGGGAAGTCAGTTATGTCAGTGATCTGAGAAACAAGAAGGATTTGCCCCAGCTTTGGCCAACCCGGAGCCCTCCAGATGTTTTAGGCTACAACTCCCACCAGTGCTGACCGGCACTGATAGGAATTGTAGTCCCAAACTTCTGGAGGGCACCAGTTGGCCAAGGTCTCTGCACAATAATCAAGAACAGCTCTGAAGAAACTGTTCATCTCCATCAGACCAATAATGCACATTCCAGAAAAAAAATAACTCTGTAAATGTATATCTCTGTGATAGATAGTAATTGCTCCAGCAGAGCCATTACAGCCTATTAGGTCAATATTCTGCATTGCTAAAGTGCTTTAATTAATACACATTTACATAAGATATCAGGAGTTTCTCTCTGAGCCATGACGCAGTCGGGTGGTGGGAGTGGGGGATGTGGAGCGCAGCACCTAGGCTTGCATTGCAATACACAGCACGTCTTAATGCTCAGTTATTTGTTTTAATTTATTAAAAGTGCCTGTCAGAGACTCAAGGCACCAATTACGTTCCTAACAGCATGACTATCTCCATATTCATCAACCGGTGTGTTCTCATGCTTCAGGAAATGAAGGGAATTATATGTTTATGGACTGTACGAGAGAGGATGATGTTCTTAAAGCTCTGCCAACTTGGCCTCCATTCACCAATTGCTTTCTCACTTTCTGGTGTTCTTTTGGAGTCGTTAAAAAACTGTGTAGCTGTGAACTATATGGATGCCACTCCATTTATCTATAGGGATGTGAAGCTCCCCAGTTTCTCTATAGGACACTTGAGAGTGAAGGGGGGGTCTTGTTTCTCTCCCCACAAAAAGTTGTGCTTCACAAGCTGAGTTCAGATGCGTGAATGGATAAAATAACAGCTGGTTGTGTTGCTTCCCAGCAGTCCCATAAGCTGCCTGTGACTACGAATATGCCTGCTCAGACATCCATCCGTCCGTCCTTCCCAGAGCTGTGTCTGAACCAACCCTGTAATGCCATGGAGAGCTAAACAAAGTTCTATGCAATTTACAGAACTGTTGCAACCACCAGTTCTCAAAAGCAAAACCTGACAGAGGAAGTTGTGTTGTTTGAGACTGTCCATTGGCTGGTAGTGATCTCACAGTCAGGGAGAGGAGTGAGAAAATAAACTGTCAGGAGAGTGATTTGTCAGTGAAAATCTCCCAGTATGTTACCCTGTGAAGAAGGACGAGCTGATTTGGGCTTTGGGTCGGTTTAGTAAATCTAAAAATGTGTAACTCCACTTGTCTTTTATACTGAATCATTTTAAATAAAGGCTTACTTCAGCGGTTATATTTTAGAGAAGAAGAGGTGTTTATCAGAAAATCCTATCTCCAGCCTTTTACTTTCCGTGGAAACAGACGGCTTGCCTTGCCTCTCTGTAGGATCGTGATTATGACAGAGTTATAAATCATCTGAAGAAACTTTTGCAATACAAATGGAGGTTTGGGATGCATGTGACAAGCTTCTTCAGCCAGCATATCTCATGCACATGTGGAAAATAAACAACTACAAGAGACTTAACGAGCAAGAAGACGAGAGAAGGTTTGAAGCCTTAGCTCTTGAAGGTCGTGAGAATTTTATTTCAGCAATGTACTTCACCTCAAAGGCCTTATTTCACAGTGGAGTCACCATTATCTTTAGCACCTCTCCCCCCCCTCTCTCTCACACACAGAGCACTTATATCCCACACAGCGTAATAAAACTTGTCAAAATCAACACTTCACCCCTGTCATAATACCTCTCATCAGTGCTTTTTTCCTAAAAAAATGTTTAGGGGCACTCTCATTTTCCTACTCATACTGAAATACTGCCCTGCAATGAGGCCAAACTTAGATTCACAAAATGTTTTGGGGTATGTGTACCCCTGCGGACCCCCAAGAAAAAAAGCACTGCCTCTCATCTCTGAAAGTAAACATCTGAAAGTAAGTACAATTGCAAAGGCCTGGTGGCACAAACACTTTCACCAGTGGAATGGACCCCAAATCAAAGGTGAAGTGGGCTCACTCACAGCTGTGGGACAGGAAGCCTTGAGACTTGGCTGCATCACGTACTTAAGACATATAGGCTTGGGTGGAAGGTGACTTGATCTTGCCTCCCTTGACAAGCTGAATGGTGCAAAGTTCTAAACAGGAACTGGCCTGCCTTGCTGGGGGCCTTTGTGTACACCTCTGTCCCTATCTCTGATGTAACTCTTCAGGAGAATTTCTCTTTTGCCTCAGGCAGCAAAAGTGTCTCTGACTGACCCCGTCCCATGACTCTTTCAGCTGCTAGGAGCAGGAGCGTATTTTAGGTGTCCACTATGCAAAAAGAGGTAAGCTGTGGAGCAGGAGCTCATTGAATATGGCAAAAGGGTGCAAGGCCTGATTTGGGGTGTTATAAAAGACCAGCAAATGGGTAATTATTTGTTTTATGATTGCTTAATTCTCCAGCTAGGGGGATTTGCTTGTGAGATTTTCTCCCCCGGGCACCTCAATAACTCGACTGGCCTTTTGTGGGGAGAGCACTATTTGTTACACTGCCTCAGATGTATTGGGCCAGCCCTAGCTTATAGCCTGCCTAGAAGCCTCCTCTTCAGATCTCCCTTTAACACTTCAGGCTTTCTCCGTAACAATCATAATAATAGTGAACATCTGAACATTCATTTCCATCTCGCTGCCCCATTTTCCTGCTCCTATGTAAGTGTGGGAGCCTTTATGAAGCGATTACTTAGCTTTGTACACAATTAAACATATTGACCCCACACATTTTCACTGATCTTTTATGAGCCTGTGCTGAATCAAACACATCATTTCCCCATAAAATCACAACATTTTGTGTGTTTTTCTTCTTCTGAAGACCCTGTGGTTTGCATGTTAATTTGGGTATGCCCAAGGAGAAGGGGAGACGGATCAATGGGCTTAAATTATTAAAATTATAAGCATCTGTTAATGATTCAGTCAGGTGTTGTAAAACTTACAGTACATCAATTTGCTTACTATATTAATTTTAGTCATGCACCTTGACAAGAGAAGGAAAGGTGTGACACACATCTCTCTTCTCCTTTACTCACAGTGAATGGAAGTGATTCAGAAATACATAGCCTCCCCCCACACCATCCCGCTTTTTTAAGATTTATACTGAGTGGTGAGCAACTTAGAATGCAGGTGAATGGCAGGTCTGCATTACAAATGCCTGAGGTAACTATAAAAATATAAATGGTATAAGGTTATTGATTTTTTTCCTTGAGGCCACAAATTAGAAATGGCATGCTGAAGGGGGGGGCGGAATCACTGGTCTATTCACCAAATTTTAATTAAAACATAAATAAATCATTGTAGTCTCAGCACTTGCATATAAACAATGGGAAAAGATGGCATGCTTACAACAACGTGTCAGTGTTTTGTGACTAACGAGTCAGTGCAAAAATACAACATAAATGGGAACCAGACTCCCAAACTAAATAATATCATATGCAAAACATTTCAGCCTATTACAGCAGAAGCCACTGAAACCACACATTGGGGTTTGGAAGAAGTTGGGAAGAGAGAGGATGATTTTGCAAAGTACAGCAGTACTTTAAAAAAAGTTAAACGCTCTTCTGACAAAAAAATTGTGTGTGTGTTGTATATCTTCCATGGAGTAATGGGCCGCTATGTCCTTATAGCAAACAATAACCATATGCTGTGTTGGGTACAAAGTGTTTGTTGCTTCATCAGTGCTTAAGAAGCTTGGAAAAGGAAGGGTTTTTGTTGTCATAAGCACTCTGTAAAGGCTTTTAATCAAAGCTCAAGGGAATAAAATATTTAATATGGAAAAACAACAATAACAACAACAAGGAGGTTGCATTACAGTATCCTCAAAGGGCTCCCTTGCACTTTGGGAGCAGGAAAGGCTGCCCTGTGACTTCCACTGGGATCTAAGAAGATGCGGAAAGAGCAGTAATATACATTCCCACTTAAGAAAGGGAGATGTTGAAGAAGATAAAGGTAGCAGCATAGAGCTGGAGAAGGAGCAGAAAAGAGATGTACCAAGCTGATCTGAGGGCTGGAACCAGATTGGTGAAGGCTGCTTGAAGGCATCTTGAACATTACCATGACTGAGATGGAGCTATGGAGAGATCCAAGAAAATCAAAAGCTGTGAAGGGTTCCAGAAGAATCAAGAGGTTCACACTTGCCCTGTCCATCTCTCAGTGTAGATCGTTTGAGTGACCAAAGCAGTTTTAGTCTCAAAGTGGATCAGAAGCCAGACTGGTAAGAATCCAGATAACATGTTGCTAAAACACTACCATACAGTCCAACACTTTGCTCAGAAAGTAAGATTAGATAGAGATATAGATTAGATAGATAGATAGATAGATAGATAGATAGATAGATAGATGATAGATAGATAGATAGATAGATGATAGATAGATATAGATAGATAGATGATAGATAGATAAAAAACAAGCTATGCTATCTATCTATCCATCTCACTACTATCACAGTAAAGCTATCCATAGCCATCAGCTCTGACCTTGTCTTCTTGACCCATCAATGTGCTTTCTAATTCTCTGGACAGGATATTTTGCAAAGTTAAGGGGAAACAGTGCAATAGAGTGCCAGCTGGCAGAGATCATTTACTGAGCCATTTTTGTACTCCTCCTAACTTCTTTAGTGCAGAAAAAGGGCCTGTGCTTACTCAAAGGCTACACACTAAGGTGAGACTGGCAGTTTTATGCTTTGTTTCTTTCATGCAAGGTTGTCTCAGCTGTTAAGTTATATCAAATGTATGGGAGGAAGGTCACAGGCCTGAGTGCCAAAGATTCATCAGCAGGCCCCACTAAGCCCCATATCCTGGTTCAAATTCTTTTTAAAAATTCAAAAAGCCTTCTGTTTCCCAGTTGGAACGCTCCTCTAGAAGTGCCTCTAAAATTAAGCTTTAAAATAGAAATTTAAAATCCGGTAGAGTATCCCATCCAATTTGGGCATGACCATGACTGCCTCTTTATGTTCTTCACAGCTGGTTTATTATTATTGTGATAGGGGTTGGCTTCCACATATAAATTCATAATGTAAGATCAATGCTGCTGGTCCCCTGGACGGTTGAGTCCAGTCAAAAGCGACTATGGGGTTGGGGCTCTCATCTCGCTTTCAGGCTGAGGGAGCCGGCTTTTGTCCACAGACAGTTTTCCGGGTCATGTGGCCAGCATGACTAAACCACTACTGGCGCACGGAGGACCATGACAAGTGCCAGAGCACATGGGAGTGCCGTTTACCTTCCCGTCGGAGCGGTACCTATTTATCTACTTGCACTGGTGGGCTTTCGAACTGCTAGGTGGGCAGGAGCTGGGACAGAGCAACGGGAGCTCACTCCGTCACGGGGATTCGAAACGCTGTCCTTCCGATTGTCAAGCCCAAGAGGCTCAGTGGTTTAGACCACAGCACCACCCGCGTACTTCTGTGAATATATTCTACAACTTCATTCATACAAATGCCTTAGGTACATTCAAAGCATTTGGGCAATCAGAAATTTAACTTGTCTTGCTAATATTATGTAGGACTGGTATGAGTTGCAGAAAGGACATCCAGTAATTATGCTTATTTTTTTTCTTTTAAGATTTTGATTAATTAAAGATACATCGAGCGTTCTTACAGTCCTTTTAACCTGGCAAATTATGGACTGTCCAGCCATTCAGCAGAATAAAACAAATAGGCCAGTGGAGGGTCCTATTGCTATCACAGCATAATCATGTGTATAAATATGGAGAGAACTGTGCTTATATGGCAACATTGCATTGGAATGACATGTGGTTGATGGCAATGTAGGTTACATTGTATCGACAGAGGACATATTGATTAACTCAATCTATCTAAGTGGCAAGTACATCATCAGCGATTTGTCATTAATGTGGTATTTACAGTTATCCCTAGGGATTTACTTTATGAGAAATAGCATGTGGCAACAAAAGTAGAAATAAATTATGACCACAAAACATCTTCCTCTTCTGACTATAACACATATGCTAATTATTGTGGTCACATATAGATATATAGATATAGACCGAACAAAAGTGGCAATAGGTTTGGAACACAGACATGCTCCTAAGTTGCTCCCAGCATTGAACTATTATAATGTAATATGTGGAAGTGTTACTGTCTGTCTCATATTATGGCATGTTTAAAGCAGACTACTTCTGGACCCATGGGGCAATGCTCAAATTATGATGGAAATCCACAAGCACAAACCAACCTCTCCAATTTTAAAAAGTATTTTAAAAACAGAGCTTTGGGGGCTGTCATGAAAAGGTGAGGAGACCAGCCCTGCTCCCTTTAGCTCAAGCATGGGAGTAGCTTTGTTTTCCAGGCCTTCTTCACACACATTTCAAGATAATTTTAGACATGAGAATTACCTGGAGAACCTCCGCTGAAGGTTTGGAAAACTAAACTAAAAAAGATGCATTCTTTTAAAATTAACTTAAATATTCCATCTCTGAGGAAGACGAGAAATTAAAAAAACCCACATATATAATGTTGAAAATTATCTACAATGCAAAGAGCACATTTGTATATCTCCACTAATAAGGAATTAGTGCAAAGACACTTTAGAAAACTGCTCAGCTTTGGGCTCCCATAAGTTGCCAGCAAGGCAAAGTGCCACTGTTGGGAAGGAAAGCACAAAGACTGCTTTGCGACATGCCTGTGGACACTTTTGCTTGGTCTTTTATGTGCTCCTGCTTGGCAGCAGCCCCATGTAAAACCAAATAAGGAGGAACTACTTTCAGGCTTGCTAACAATTCTTCCAAAGGGGAGGACTTTTCCCCCTGCACTCTTCTGTCCCTTAGGAAGTTTTCAATAAATAAAGCATCCTCTGGCATTTGAAGAGTTAATTTGCTGCCATCTAGCGGCCCTCTAGTAATTTTGCAAGCTGTCCTTCGAAGTGCCCTGGAGACAGAGAAGGATCTGTAAAAGGTGTGATATGCTTTGGCATCACCTGTGCTGATACTATGGGCAGGAGGAGGAGGAGCACGCTGTCCCTGCAAAATTATTTGCCCAAGGATTCATGATCACTTTGTTGCTTGTTGGAAGCAGGTTTCTCAAGCACCTTTCAAGGAAAACCCGGCCTTGTTTCGTTTGGAGGGAAAGAAAAAACACCCCACAATTTGGTTATAGTTTCCCTGTGCAAAGATAAATAAAACAGACTGTATGGGATGGCATGCAAGGTCAGTCCAGCCTTGCAAGATAGTAAAGTGATCTGCTTCAGAAGGCACCATGTTGACGAAGGAAAGAATTGATTCTGAATGGTGCAGAAAGTATTTTTTCTTAGCATGATCCTCTTAGTCTCAGGGTCGTAGGTTAGAGACCCATGTGGGGCAAAAAGACCCCTGCATTGCAGGGGGTTGGACTAGATGGCCCTAAGGGTCCCTTCCAACTCTATGATTCTATGAAAGGTGTTAGCACTAGCAAGAGGGCTGGGGGACATTTGGTTTCTGTTCTGAAGAGCGAAATGTATTGGACTTTGCGGCAGAGGCAACACTCAAGTATATTTCATATTCTTAGGAAAACTAATTGAAGTATACATCCAACTGATGCACACCTGTGTTAACTATCCTGCATAGACACCATACGTTTAAAGCACATTATTTTCCTTCAACGAATCCTGGGAACTGCGGTTTACCCATTACAGAGCTACAGTGTCCATTACTCTTAACAAACTACAGTTCCCAGTGTGGTGGGACTACAGGAGCCAGTGTGGTGTAGTGGTTAAGAGCGGTAGTCTCCTAATCTGGAGAACCGGGTTCGCATCTCCGCTCCTCCACATGCAGCTGCTGGGTGACCTTGGGCCAGTCACACTTCTGTGAAGTCTCTCAGCCCCACTCACCTCACTGAGTGTTTGTTGTGGGGGAGGAAGGGAAAGGAGAATGTTAGCCGCTTTGAGACTCCTGAAGAGGAGTGAAAGGCGGGATATCAAATCCAAACTCTTCTTCTTCTTCTTCTTCCCATGGTTTTTCAGGGGGAATTATGGGTTTGGGTGAAAATTAAAATTATTTGTCTTTTTTAAAAAAATTAAACTGACTGCATTGTGTTGTTTTACAGTTGGATTTCCTTTTAAAGTCTCCATTTTCTCAGTGCCAGTTGTCAAAACTTGTTTATCCAGCTTCATGTAATGACTTTCAATATGACCACTCGGTAATCATAAATCTCTGCAACTAGCTTGTTCATTTACCTGAATTTTTGTTACCAAAACAGCCTCACATGGCACTTACAAGTTGTATTGCATCTGTGCCTTGTTTTTTGTTTTGTTTTTTTAGATATCTGGTTTCATGCAAATATTGCAGCTTTCTTTCCCTGCAGTGCAGGGGAAAGCTATCTGTGGGGAGTGAATTGTGTACTGCGGCAAAAGGCCTCTCTTTTCTATATATATATAATTTGAATTGATTTTCAGT
This sequence comes from Podarcis tiliguerta, assembly GCF_965153285.1. NCBI lineage: Eukaryota > Metazoa > Chordata > Lepidosauria > Squamata > Lacertidae > Podarcis > Podarcis tiliguerta. Next base: position 59,109,913 of record NC_139539.1, read on the forward strand.
TAATAACTTTTAACCTCCTGAACCAAAGAGTCTGTTGCATGGTACATGCATCAAAGCCTGGATGATAGGCTGGAAACTGCTTTCCTACGTGTCTTCACATCCAGCTGCACAATCCTGGTACCTGCTGAAGATCCAAGTGAAGATTTGAGATGCTAATAGCTGCTTCTTTTTCTCCAAATGGACTAGTTAAAATCCTACAACATTTAAACAATGTAGGCAAATAATGTAGCTGTTCAAAACAAATCCCTAGTTTGAGCAAGCCAGTAAGCCACAGGAAGAGAGAAAAGCCATCCTGTATTCTAATTTCAGTTTGATTCTCTGAGTGCTATTGCTTAGGAAGACAAAAATAGCCCAGTGAGAACTGAGCATGCTCTGTGGGCATGGAATCCTGACCAGCTATTAGGAGAGGGTGTGGAGAAATTGGGGGGGGGGGAGAGAGAAAGGAATGGAGTGGAGTGGCTGGAACAACGAACAGAAGTACTTCACGTTATATATATTCCACCAACTCATTCAAATTATCAAGGTGGGGTGCAATATTTACAACACAAAACTCTTGCTCATATACGTATTAATAATATCTGTTACTTTTAAGGTGCTACTAGACTTTTTTTCTTTGCTGAAAAAGACTAACATAGCAGCTACCTGCTGGTGGTAATCACATCTTTGAAAGATTGCACCCAAACAACACCATCCATGAACAAGAGGGAGTTATCAACAGACTTGGGGTAACTGAGATTGCAGAAGTACAAAAAAAACTTTAGGAAAACACTTCTAAGACAGAGCTGGGAAATTTTTCCGTCCTGGCAGGCCAGATCTTTATTTCTCCCGCCACCCCTGCTTGTGGGCCAACGTTGACAGGTCGGCAGGGCTATTGATCTGTCCACCACCTAACATCCTGATACTGTCTGCAGTTGACTGATAGGTAGGCAATCCCACCCATCAGAGTTGTCCTTTGGAGTTGGGGTTATGGGTCTGTTTCACCAGTGCATTCCCTACTGGGAACATTTTAGCAAAGGAGATCCTAGCAGATGAGTGGAAGGTTCAATCTTGCTGGCTACGAGGGTCTGCTTCACCCAAGCATTCTCCACAGGGAATGAGCTAGTGAATCGGTACCCAATGAAATTGAGCCCCACCTCCTTTCCCATCAACTGGGTGATGCCAGCTGATGGACAAATGGGCATGGTTTGGGGTAAATGGCTTCACAGGCCAGCTAGAAAAAGAATCTCCATAACAAAGAAAGGACAATCAAGGTAATATTCTGTCCTACTGCTTTGACTGATTTACAATCAAGAATCACAATTGATCTTGAGCATCAATTGGGGAATATTGCACTAGGCAATTTAAATGACTGCCTGGGACAGTACATTGAAGGGAGAAGGTGGCATATTTTGAGCAGTGGCAATGTTAGATAGTAGTAATGGTCCATCACTAGCATTCCTGTGTTGTGTTTTTGCTTATGTTTCTCTCAAGGACTGCAGGATGTAAGAGGAGGCAAGCAAATGCAGTGCAATAGATTTTAATAAGTGAGGACTTTTAAGAATTGGATTGCAGTTTTATGAAAAATGTGCTCAACAAACATCATCCTAACCAGAAATGCTTGTGTCAAATAGGACTATGTGACCATGAAATTACATGAAGCAGTAGCTGTAGGTAGCAGATTTCAGAAGGGCAGCATTTTCTTATCTCCAAAGTCTAATTGGGAGCAGTGACCATGGTGCTATTAAATTAAACGTACATGTAAATGGCCATTTGCCAAGAAAATCCAACATGGTCACATTTGATTTCAAAAGAAGAAATTTCCCCCGAATGAGGGGATTGGTAAAAAGGAAGTTGAAAGGCAAAGTCAAGAGGGTCAAATCATTCCAAAATGCCTGGGAGTTGTTTAAAAACACAATAGTGGAAGCTCATCTGGAGTGGATACCGAAGATGAGGAAAGGTACCATGAGGGCCTAGAGCATGCCAAAGTGGTTGATGAACAGAGTCAAAAGAAAGTTTCCTTTTTAAAAAATGCAAGTCTTGTTCAAACAAGAGAACACAAGGAGCATAAGGAGATTGCAGAGAAGCTGGACAAATTATTTGGATTTGTGGACATCCAATGAAACTGAATATTGGAATATTCAGGACACATTGAAGAAAATACTAAGCAGTTCATAATTAAACCATGGAACTTGCTCCTACAGGAGCCAGTGATAGCCACCAACTTAGACGGCTTTACAAAAGGATTTGACAATTTCATGCCGAATAAGGCTACTAACCATGATGGCCGTGCTCTGCTTCCATGGTTGGAGGTGGTAATAGCTCTGAATACTGGATTCTGGAAACCTCAGGAAGCCCTGGCTGTAGGCTTCCCACGGGCATCTGGTTGGCCGGAACAGGATGCTAGGTTAGATGGCACCACTGGCCCAATCCAGAAGGCTGCTCTTATATTCTATTGGTACATGCTGTTAAAACAAAAATGCACAGGGAGAGGGTTGGAATCAATTTACTAGTTTGCTGCAGGTGCAAAAATGTCTAAAGATGATTATATACACTTATGCCTTACGGCTGGTATTTTTCACCATCCCTGCCTTATCATCTTCGGTGTGTGAGAGCTTGTAGTGCAGGTGAGTAAAAGGCGGGCTTTTGTAAATAGTTATTTCAGGACCGAATCCTGACCTAGCAAGCTGTGCCTCAAATGAAGCTTTACTTGATGGCTTTGGTTGCTGCCCCATCTGTAGAAGAACTGCAGCAATTTGGGTGAGCCGTTTGTGTTTGGTAACATTTAGGATAAACAACACCCAAGTCCAGTTTACTCTTTTGTGTCTTACATAACGGCCCCTGGTATCTGCTCTGGGCAGGGTAGCCATATAAGGGATAAAGTTCTGCATGTCTATAAAGCAGTGGAGCTGTGTGTGTGTTTAGACTTACAGTACAGTCATTATTTTAACAGCACTTATTGTGACTTAAGGTCAACATTCGTCTTCCAGATTTTTCTTTATTGAAGGAACGAAGCTTTATGCCATAACCCCATGTCTCTTCTAATTGAATGAGTGCTTCCTTTGTCCTTGAAGCAACAAAGAAATATGTGCATCTAGTCTCTGCAACATAGAGAGCATCTACTTTCAGATTTGGCATGTCTCAACTTTAAAACCAGCTTCTTCTTTTTTTAAAGGTGTATTGGCACACCCCTGCTTAAGTTGCAATGCACAGTACTGAAGGACATTGTTGTGGCTTTCTAGAACAAAGAATTGGCAACTACCACAGCTCAAACACTCACATGCCTATGTGTTTTAGGCATTAATGAGGTCTGTTGGAAGGTTAGGGTCCTTAAGCTTTTCCTTAGCTCTGCTACACATACCTGCAAATTTCTGATGCTACACATACCTGAAAATTTCAAATAACTTGAGTTGGTTAACTGGAATGAAAAGACTCTGAATAGTGTAGTTCCTAAATAACCATGCTTGTTGCTGTTGCCATGTGCTTTCCTTCCTGCATAGAATGAGAGAAGATTGTTCCAGTGTGTGGCACAGAGAAAATGCAGCAAAGGATAATGTAGAGGTGCCCAAATGTGCTGGAAGTAGCTTTTGATACATCACCATGACATGTACGGATGCAGGGTGGCCACTTCTGCATTGTGATAGAAATGGGGATGCGGATTTGCAAAAGCTAATTTGTGTATATAGGTGCAAATTTAGAAATAATTAATACACTGCACTGCCTGAGCAGTGAGTACCTCAGAAAAATCCAAGTACTGATACAGAGAATATTGTTCCCTAGTTTTGCTAATCTAACACACTGAAGAAGAAGAGTTTGGATTTAATATCCCGCTTTATCACTACCTGAAGAAGTCTCAAAGCGGCTAACTTTCTCCTTTCCCTTCCTCCCCCACAACAAACACTCTGTGAGGTGAGTGGGGCTGAGAGACTTCAGAAAAGTGTGAGTAGCCCAAGTAGCTGCATGTGGAGGAGCGGAGACGCGAACCTGGTTCACCAGATTATGAGGCCACCACTCTTAACCACTATACCACATAGTGCTATGTTGTTCTACTGTATGTAACATACTTCCTAACATTTTTCATTTCTCTTCAGTCTCTTTGCTATCGTGCCCTGCAAATTATTTCACAGCACATCATTCCATTAGCACAAGCCCTTGCTTCGCTCCTTAACCTGGACTACCACTTGCATAATGCATGGCAACCTGGTAACCTGCTGTCTAGATTCAGCCTACCTGAACCTAGTTTTTATGTCACTGTCACTTCTAAACTACTAGTTGCATTGTATTTCTGCAAGTATGGTTAACTGTCACTCTGAACTCCTGCACTACCAGTTTTAACTTTAATTTAGACTGGAATCCCTTTGAATTTAGACAGCAATCCCAATACCTTAACTAGGAATAGTCTCTTCAAACTATGACTCAGAAGAAGTAGAGGCTTTCTGGGTAGTTTTTTAGTAGCTTGTGTTTAGCTGTTGTGGTGGAGGAAAAGCATTTGATGTGCAAAAACTGGCACAGGAGAGTGACACCCAATTATTGCTAGTATCAGTTAGTTGTATCTCATGCTAAATTCCTTAACCTTTAAACAGGAGGTGTTCATACCCTAGATAGACTATGGTATGTTAGATATCAGAGTACAAGTCAGCTTGACAAAATCCAGGTACACTTTGTTAATAGCCATGTATTATACCTTGAAGAGACATAAGTGCAGGAAAGACGAAAAAAGCTCTGTGCTTGTCAATATTGAGAGCTGGAGGATTAAAACATGGTTCTCTAGCTTTAAATCAGAAGATTAATTGTTTAATGCTATATGTTATATGTTTTGGAAGTCTACATTCTCATTGTGTTCAGTGGGCATATTTTCCTATCACCAATAATTGTTCCACTGCATTGTTCCACTGCATTTCAGAAGTAACCACACTCCAGTAGCTGCACTTTATTTAAAGAGATTTCTTTATCATTTAACTTTATTACAGCAGGCACAGCCTGGACGCTGTTCGAGTGACAAGGACTATTTCCTTAATTACTGTGCATTGATAATAGCATTTACTCTGGCAGCTCCAGTGCTATTCAATCAAGCGAGATTCAATACAAAAAAAGCTGATTTGCCAAAAGGAAGATTAGCATAAGTGCCTGCAGTCACATTCTATTTTTAAAGGTAAAGTTACTTCTTGTCAGAACTTTATTAAAAGCCATAACATGATTACTATCATCTACCTGCTATTGTTAAAAAATAAATAAATCTTAAAAATCTGCAAAGTTCAATATTCAAGCTAAGGACATTTAACATGCTCCCTCCTCCCATCCTAAAGTATTTGATCACATCTGATTTACAAAAGCAACGGCAGGGTTTATTTCTCATCCTACTCTGACGTAGATACTCAAATTTATTGTACCAAGTTTTCCTCCCCCTAATTTTGTATTGCTGCACTTAGTCATCGCTTGATTAAGTGATGACTAAGGAGATTGCTTTTTAAAATGGAACATTTCTCTTTTTTTTTGCAGTGGATCTAGCATAAACTGGAAATGCCGACTTCAGCATTACGCACATCTCTTAGCAGAAGGTTAAACAGGACATTTAAATATTATGGCAAGCTATGATGAGATCAAAGCTCAGAAAACAAATGGTAACCGGATAACAGCACTTGGTATGCTCAATTATCAAACGTAGAAGATTGAGGACCACATTATGACCTGTACACGTAAATGAGTCCAGCAGGTCAAACCACTAAAGGAAAGGCATATATATTCCATAGCTTCCTCTTAACAAAATGGCAGGCAAACAGTTTTAAATCCTTCTAAAACGGCTGAAAGTGTTGGAGAGCCATCTTTTTACAAAGACTCTTGTTGCAGACTATATCTATCTATCTAGCTATCTAGCCAGGGGTTGTTCTGGGCTTGTTCCTTCACAGCTGGCTATTGTTGTGAGAATAAGAGAACAGACACTGCTTCCATAAGTAAAACTATGAAGTCAGTAACTGAGCTCGCTCTTTCAGCAACTCGTTTAACAAGTGCTGATGTAGGGCTTAGAGACACAGTGCATTCCCCTCTTATTTTAGCTCTTATGAAGTGGACCTGACTTTAAACAACAGTTAAGACTTTCCAGGTGGCAACAAAGCTGACAAAAGTGAAATTGCCAACGGTAGTTGTGCTGAAATATTAAGAGACTTTTTATACCTCTCTTCATACTGGGAAAAGCAAAAATGCTTTATGGTTGGAAGAAGTGACAGAAAGAAGACAAGGGAAATGACAGCAATGACCATTGTTTATATTCCTCACGAACAGCAAGATGAAAATGCTACAAACATTTAGCTCTGAATTGGGGAGAGGGACAGTGATGTAAGTGTTCCTAGGGAACAATATTCTTATTCTGTTGAAGGAGGTGAGCCAAGACACTTAAGCTCCAGAGAACCTTTAACACAGGAAGCTATTTATCATAACAAGCTTGGTTGAGGCTGCTCCCCATACTGAACCAATTAGAGTAGCTTATTTCGTCATACTTCATAACTTGCAATGATAGGTTTCCAAGCCTGGCACAGTGCAGTAATTGAATTTTGATCAAACACACATGGCCCATAACCCACTATGTGAAACTTTCAGAGCAGTTCGCAGCTTTTAAATATCCAGTCAACTTGTTGCCAAAAGTACAGGATGTACTTGATGCAAGGGAGGGAGAGAATGAATGAGCTGGAACTTGGTACATCTGTAAAACAACATTTTTTTGTTTGACTTCTCCTCTTGCTTTTAAAGAGCAGTCAGGAAAGGGATGCTGAATCTGAGGTCATTTCTTCCTGCCTTTACTTTTATGTTCGCACATACGCTTTTCAGAGTTTTTATGCAATTTGTATTAAGTCCATTGTGCAGTAATTCATGATGCATTCTTCATAATTTATGTCCATTGTTTATTCTTATTTAACAAAATAATTTAAAAGCAAAGTCACTGTCCTATTCTTGTCAGGGCTATGGTTATTGTCAAAACCATGGCCTGTGTATGATGAAGCTGTCTTCTGCTTTTTGGCATGGGCAGAGACAACGAGACAACTGATGACACAGATGCTTCCATCAAATCATGTCCTTTGAAGGCAGACTCCTTCCATTAGTTATTGTTCAGCTGAACTCTGGAAGAAATCAAAGTATTAAATGATTAATTCCTGTCAGTGGGAAAGCATGAGTGGTTCCATAGCTTCCATGAATGAAAGATAGTTTGTGAAGCTGCCTCTTGTCCCACAGGAACCCAGAGCACAATAGTAGCCTCTTGAGTCCCCTTTGCAACAGCACAGTCAAACACACATCCCCCTCAAAGCCTGAACAACAGCTGCCCCCCATTTACAGCAAGAATGGAGCTTGGATTTTCTTCACTTTTGTTCTCCTTTCTGCTCCCTTTCATAGGACTAAAATTCTATAAGGCTGGTTATAGGATAGACATGAGCTGCATCTTCTCTTCCAACCACACCTTTTATCTATGTTCATTCCCAGCGCTTGTCATCGGGATACTACTGTAGGACACAGCTGCTGCTGGAGCCCCATGGGTGGCAGCTAGGTTAGCTGACTTCTCAGCTTCTTCCTCTTTGCTCTACGTCAGTCTATAGCTTAAAGCAGGGATAGCCACTGTGGTGTCTCCAGATATTGCTGGACTCTAGTGAGCATGACCAATGGCCAGGGATGACATGAGCTGTAGTCCGGTAACATCTGGAGGTACATGCTGACAAACTCTGACTTAAAGTATAGCTAAGCACATTAAACTATTGCATACCCTAGAGATAAACACCAGTAGCAGCAAAATGCATATGTGAGCTAGTAGACAGCTGTAAATCACCTACTTCTTGTCACCTGGTTGTGAACCAGCAAGGAAATAAACACATTTCAATGGCAAACTTTTATACACTGGAAAACAATGCAAATGAATGGTATCCTTGGTACGATTTGTAATTGAAGGATACAAATACATTCTGATCGCTTGAAGTTGCAAACTTGTATGCCTGCAAACTTACAATACAGAAGTTTAATATGGCAGTTATTTAATATGACCCTGAGAAATATCTGTCAGCTGTTTTCAACTGTATTGGGAAACCACATGGCACCAACTGAGCCAAAGAACTCACTGGCTTAGCACAAATGAGCAAATGTGTGGGTTCCTGGTGAAAACAATCACTGTGCTGCTCCCCAGTCACTTTGTTCCTGCCATAAACTGCGGTCTGGCTTAGGGTACCATCTGAACCTGGACTCATGATTTAGCTCTCCCTGACAAACCATGAGCTGTAAAAACCATAGGACAAACCTTAGTTTCAGTTTGTGATTTGTCTAGAGACAGCTAAGTCATGAGCTTGAGTTTGAATGCTAAGCCCAAACCACAGCTTAGCACAGCAGCAAAACAAGTAGGGAGGAGCAAAGTGGCCATGATCTCTTCCCTGGGAGCTGGCACATTTTTATTAAGCCATGCTTTGCTGTAACATGATATGTGAACCAGACCACCGGGTGGTACATGAGTCCCATGTGTATTTTCAAGCCGCCTCCCTATTTCATATAAAATGTGCCTTTTCTCAGTGCATAAGACAGACCTGTCAGGAACATAGGATGTCACTCTAAAAAACTAGAATTTTTATGGCTAGTTTGCTTCAGTTGTCTCATGCGCCTGTTTGGGGGTAAAGGTACGATGAGGATATGAAGGTTAGCGGTACCAGCATGCTCAGTTAAAGGATCTCAGGAGACTGGGCTGGCAAGGATACCTGCTTGAGATCTTTAACTGACAAACTTTCCTTGAGAGCTGCTGCCAGAGTAGACAATATTTGTGAAGATGAACCAATGCCAGTTCATCTATTTGCCAGTTTCACGCATATAAACAGCTCCATTTGTGATTGCAGAAAATATATATAGGGTTTGAAGGTCTAGAGGCAGCCAGGTCATGAGCCCTTTCAGTTGCCACACATATACATGTGTTGGAGTGAGAGCCAGGGTATTGGCATATTAATTATGAAACTAAATCAAATTCAGAGCACAGTCGTTTTCCATGCTATTTCTTAATTTTATTTTTGCTAGTGGGAAAACTTAAAAATGAACGTGATCCCAATTTGATTGCTGTGTTACTGAACAATTCAGTTGTAGATTTAAAGTACATGTTGCAAACTTCTTCAAAATGGGATTTATATAGTAATTATACTAATGGAAGACAATCTTTGAAATTGTCAAATAGTCTAGAAACTTGATGCATCAACACAGCAGCAGACAATACTATATAGGCTTTCCTTGTAGGCTAAACACAGACAGGATCAGTGCTGAGCTTATATCTTGACCTTTGCAATGCACTTGTTTCAATAGGCATAAGGTATTTGGTTATGGGGTTTGGCTCCATCTACAGGAAAGAGGAGGCAAAATGTGGGGTAACTAAACATTGCTTTTGCCAAAAACTGCATCTTGCTGTCTTTTCAAGCGAGATCCACCAATACTGGCTTGGTTCACTGTGGAGAAGGTAATGAACAGCCTCCTCTGCCACTGTTAAGAAGGGAATCACATCGTTTCTACCTTCTGCAAACCACAACACAAATGAGAGTTTGGAGTCTTTGCACTGCTGTGTGTTCTTCTTATCACAGATGAGGGGAAGTTGCATCTGATGAGCGAATGCAGTTTTGAACACTAAAAAGAGATACTCTTGCATTAGTTACAAAATTCCCTAGAATTTGTAGGGGGTTGGTTACAAAAAGATCATGGAACTGTGCGGTTATTCTGGTTTTCTGTTACATGACAGGAAACAAGCATTCGACTCCTCTGTGCCATGCATACTTCATTTTACAAGAGTAATAGTTATTAATCAATTAATGAATTTTTAACATACCCAAATCAAGGCACTTACTGGCATGTTTAAGGGTATATTTGTGGTTTTCTGAATGTCTCATTAGAAATACTCAGTCTGGTAAGTCTTGCTCCATAATAATCTATGATGTAACTAGAGCCATCAGAAGGTCCTACGATCTAAAAGAGAATGTATTACAATATATATATATATATATATATATATATATATATATATATATATTTAAAATCATTTTGAACAAAAATAAAACAAAATACAATTTTGAACAGTATATATGAAAAAGAATCTATTAAAACCATTACCCTAGCCCAGCAAGACATAAAACCTCTAATTAGAGCTAAAACTACTTATTAGAGCTTATTATTCCAAAACAAATATGACTGGAATGCTCTTTTAAATGTTTGTCGGCTGACTCATTTATATACTCTCCCTGCCCAGAACCCAAGAATGTTTACAGGCAGTCACCCATCTAGGCACTAACCAGACTGAGACCTGCTTAGTTTCAGTCAGGTGGTGGGCGCATGAATCTTTAGGTGCAGCTGGGACTTAGAAGCAAACAAAAGCCACAAGATTCCTACAGGAGAATATGCAGTAGCATGTATAAATTGTTGTAACACTGCTGACATTTTCTGAAGTTTCAACAGTAGGGTGGAAATAACACTACCTTTACATGTGAATACTGACACAAATATTTCCACAAACATCTGTGTTTAGGAAATTCAGAAACACTGTTTTGTGTTTAAAAGAACCAGCTCTTAAAGTGTCAAGCGCAATCAAATGTTTTTACTAAGCAACAGTTTCAGCAACCATTTAAGGCCATTTAGGAAGTAAATACATAGTGCCAAAATAATCTAGAAACATTCCCTTTGGTAAACATCCTTCTCATCCTCAACTTTCTTTAATTAAATATAAAAGCTGACCCAACAAAAATCTGATCTTTGCATTAAAATGTTTAATTGGCAGGTGTTTACAATTCATCCCAGAATCCTCACAAATTCATTCATACCTATGATGGCAACATGCAGTTTCAAGCACACTGTTGTAATGGATTAAGTTCAGTATTATATAAAATAGGCTCATAATTACAGTTCCCCCTCCCATGCTGTGAAATTATGTTCTAGCAGTTTTAATGTCACATCAGTTTTACCTAAGTACTAACATAGTTGAACAGAGAAGCTGAGAGGAGCCTGAATGGGTAGATTTAAATCAGGGAGTTTAATGTCTGTACTTCTATAGTGTATAAAACTTCCAAAAACATGTATTTATTCCTTTGTAATGGCAAACTGAGAAAAGTGTCAATACATGAAATTATTCTGCCAAAACTCCTCTTGAATCCATGAGTATTATATTTCTGGCGTACAATCATTTTAAACGTTATTTTTAATCATTAGCTGGCCAGGTACAAAACTCATCTATTCTAAGCCCCACTGCTAAAAAACAACAACCCACAAACCCTTCCTGTATTTTCAGCCAGAGAACTGTTATCGCTGGCAGTTAACGTCCAAAAATTAATAACATACCTTCCAAGTGTCAAAATCAGAGTGGAAATGTCTATAACTATGCTTCATAGCAACTTAATTTTTTGGCCCTGAAGTTTAAGTTCTATCTGCCACCCCAGGATTCCTTACAGCTATACCTACCCTACTAGTATTACACCTCTATGTTTTATGATATTGTGGTTCAAGAAGAGGTGTGGAATTTGAGGGTAGAGCAAATCCCTTCAAATGAATGGAAGTTGTTTATTTTAGCTGTAAGCTACCTTGAGTCCCTGTCAGGAAAAAAAGCAAAGTATCTATATTAAAATAATAATATTATAATACGTTGTTTGTCTTTAAAATTTTAACAACATGGGTGGACCTGGTTGGTTTTTGAACTTATTTTCTGGGTTTTTGTGGGGGCTGTACAGGAGCAGATCATATGAACGAAAGTTTGGTTCCAGTAAGCCATGATTGTTATTATGCCTAGGTCAAATATTTTAATGAGAAATCATAATTGGATACAGGGATAATTCTTCCTACAATTCTAACTTTGAGATAAACACAGTGATGGGCCCTATATGTTCCTCTGAAGATGTGTGTCTGGATGGTTGACAGCTCTCTGATAGCAGCACCAACGGGACTGCAGATGAGCAAATTATGGTTCTCCCAATTCTAATTAAAAACAAGGAAACAGAGAGGATTTATCACTGTGATCCGTTCAAACCTGTGCTGGAACAATACAGATTTTTTTGTTTAATTGGGACTGGAATAAAATATTACTTTCATCTATTTCTGTTTTGGGGTAGCTTTTGATTGTACAAGTTTCCTGTTCAGAGTTTAAGAGTTACCTATTTCTCTGTTAATTAAACCAGGAAGCAACTGTTCAAGGAAAAGTGCCCCAGTTACAAACCATGGCATGAAAGGGGAGTGTAAGATATGAACTGGGTACTCAAGTTTGTGGCGAGTGATGTCTTCACCCGTTTTCCACTAATTGCCCGGGTGTGCCTTTGTACTATATGCTTGTTACATTACAAGATTATTTTTATGTTAACGAATATTTTCTTCCCTGTTTAGAGATAGAAGCCTTTGTTTGGGGCAATTAGTTTGAGAAAGGAGAGTACAATCTTAGCTAGGAACCAGGTGGTTTCAAGGATCTTCTTCCAGGCTTGGGCAGAATTTATAACATAGTTCTGATAAGGAAGGCTGAAAGACTCAGAGCTGAAAGTAAAGGAAGAGGCACAGATTTTAAATATTGGGTTAAGGCCTAAAATAATTAAAGAGTAATTTTAATGAGCAACGTATTCGGATTGTGTCAGGAGATTTGAAATGAGAGGGGCCCTATATTAGTGAAACTCATACAGAAGTGGACTTTACCAAGGAGGGAGCTTCTCTCTCTCTCTCCCTCTCTCTCTCTCTCCTGATATTTTCTTACATTTAACTTAATTGGCACCCCCCTCCTCAACAGCACATTCCCTGAAGGCATGCTAGCTTGGTGGAGCTGGGAGATGGAGAGTAGGTTGTCTGTTTGCTAAGACGAGGAAACGTGCTTCCAGGAGTAGCTTCATAGTTTTTCTAGGATTTTTCCTTTTACATTCTATTTTTTATTTCCCCTAAACCTTATGAATTATTTTAGCTAAATATTTCCAACAGAAACCAGTAGCAATTCTTGTAGATATAAACCTTTGCTTAATATTTTCCAAATTTAAAGTCATTTATTTACTCATTATTCCGTAAAGCCCTTAATTCTATCTCAATATTTGGAAAACACATATCTATGTATCATACATTTAATCTACTTGCTTTAAAATCTTAAGTAACTTTTTGTATATTGTTTCAGAATAGCTTTATAATAAAGTGAAACTTTCCTACTGTTTTTGAGTTAGCTAGACTGCAGGGAGGGTGTTAGGGTAACTGCTTTCTTATATTTCATTTTTCATTTATAATTTCTTGTTTTATCTCACATAGTTAATACAAACACTTCCTATTTCTTCTCTTCAGCATTTGTAATAGCCCCATTATTACATCTATTGTAGTATGGTCACTTTTATGTAACTTTCTGTTTATTCATCTCATGCTTTCACCATTTTAAATGGATATTTACAATTTCTCACAATGTGCCAGTTATTTAGTCTTAATACATTTTAAAATTTACTTTCTTTTTGTGTGGTTCTGGCTCTTCAGTCACATAGAAATATGCTCGGTGGAGCATATTAATACAGATTGATTGAATATAGAACCTGTTACTCATACTTGCTATTACATGTCGACCAAGAGAGCATGATGTCAAGAAATAGTGAACATCAGTCAGATAGGTAAAGGTTAAGTCAACATTTTTAGCTGGCTGTTCAAGCTGAAATACATGGAGGCTAAATCAGCTCATATGATTTGGCAGTGCTTGGTTTAGATCACATAGCAAAACATGCATTTTGAGACTAGCAGATACTGTGGCTTTATCTTTGTGGTTCTCAACTATATACAGACAACTCCCCATTTATGCAGGGGTTGCATTCCAAGGCACTGTGCGTGTTGGCGGGAAGCAAGAAAGTCCACCCTACCCCCTTCCAGTGCTGAAAATGGTGTGCGGACCAGCAGTCGTGCATGGCTTGAATGTGTGTAAATGGGGAGTTGCCTGTATGTAACATAGGTTATAAGTAAAAATTAGGTGGCATGGGTCTATAAGCTGACTAATACTACAACAATGGAAAGCAAAGTCCTCCCAATTATGGAAGATTTGCCTCAGAACATAACAATCTGAATATGTAGTCTTTAATAAATAAAAGAAATCTGAAATCTAGGAACCTCTCTCTCACACTTTTCTGGACTGCCAAGCCTCATATATTTTATTAGTGTTTTCCCCTCCTCTGCACCCGCCTCCCACATGATTTCACTTTTCCCAGCAGTGACTAAGGTATGGAAAAATTGTGTTCCAGGGGCCTCTTTCAGAAATGATACAAATATTTCATTGTTATATAACTCCTACTATTCAAAAATAAATTAAATGTTAATAAACTAGAGCTGCTGGAATAAAAAAAAATGTAAAACATATTCTTTCAAAAACAGAACAGCCCTATAGCAAACTGCTTTTGAAACTGAGGAAAGTTTTAAAAGCAGTTATTGACATGGCATGGGAATCAGCTGTTCAAATGGGGGGAAAGGAGAATTCTGCTGGGCTAGCACAAGTCCCTTGCGGAAATCTAAGTAGCTTTTTGGATCCTAGCCAATGTCTTTTATTCTGATGTTGCAAGCTTACCTGCATTGAAATCAGAATGAAGTCTATTAAACTACCGATTCCACAAAATCCTACTGTGCAGAACTTTAATAAACCTGTGAATTAAGTGACAATCATACATTGAAGAGCATAAAAAGGTTTAGAGTGTTAGTTTTTAGACAACGATATATTTTCCTTCATAAAACATCTTTCAATTCCTTAGAAGCCCTTGAGTGTTATCCTGGAGAAGAATATGTGTAGCCAAGAAGTCATTTTTCAGTGCTTACTTTACACATACAACCCCCCCCCCCCAATAGAATTTTTGTAGGGAGAGATGTGGCTTTGACTGGTACACCACAATTAGTAAAATATGGTGGGTAACTTGGAATGGCCACAAACAAACACAGGGTGATCTCCAACTAAGTAAAGAGTTAGACCCATTGAAATCAATAGACTTAAGTGACTTAAATTAATTGATGTTAATTGGTCTACTCCAAGTATGACAGTAGATATCACCCCCAGGCTGTAAATTTAGACAGCTACATGTAAATGACTTCAGTACAGAAAGTATAAGGGGGAAAGAAAACCCTCTAAACTAGCCGCTCTGAGCCCGGCCTTGGCTGGGGAGGGCGGGGTATAAATAAAAATTATTATTATTATTATTATTATTATTATTATTATTATTATTAAACTGATTGGTAGGGACTTGCTCCCTGATATTATGGAAGATGGCCGTTGAGAATTATATATTTATCTAATGCTAGGAGTCCGTTTGATGCTATGGCCAGGTCCCTGTCCAAACAGCTTCCAATCCAAGACAAAAGTGATAAAAAAAGAACAGTGTTAATATAGTAGCAATGTTGTAGCAATTTAGGAAAGATTTGGAACAAACTACATTTGCTTACATGGGGGAGCAGAATGTTTGTAAGCATTGTAATAATACACTGGAGTCCCAGAACTGTATATTTGTCTAACATGAAGAAGAATGACAGACTTAATGGGTTGTTATTCCATTGGGAAAAACCAAAATGACACTCTATAATCTGAATGGGTTTCACTCCAAATGGGTACATGAGGATTGCTACACTTATAAAAATATGGGCAAATAAATAATTAAAACATCTTTAGCCAAGCATATAAAAGCACAGGCACCACTCCTGCCAACAGTGTCTCAAAACAGCAAGGCCAGCTACTACCAAAATATTTACTGGCAACAGGGAAAAAATGCAAAAATAACAGAAAAGCAACATGTGCCAATTCTTTAAAAGATACTTGTCTTCTACCTCTATAGCATTTTCTGCTGAGGCAACAGTCAGGGAATTCTTCCTGTAGAGCTGCTTGCATTTTAGGGACCTGACAGGCGCCTTATATGCCCAAGTACTGATGTCTGGCAGTACATTTCATGCCAAGACAGAAAAGCTTTTCTAATGTGGAGCCATTTTGTGAAGACAAAAACCATGATAAAATGGCTCTAAGAGGGTTTTTTTATGATTCCACACAACTTAATATCTCTGAAATGTCTACTAACCTATTTTCTAAGCCTATGATATTCACATGTGAATGAATTCTCTTTTTAAAAAAAGTTTCTTGGACTGGTAGATATTTTCCTGGATCCTTCTCAGTTTTGTTGTGTATGTTTGATAGGGTGCTGCCAAACATTTTGATTGCTGGTATCAATTGGGACAACATTGATTTATCCTGACTTCATCTCAAGCCATGAAGAATCCTAGAAGGAACAACCACAAACACCCACACGCTTGCTCCATCAACTCCTTTTAACTCCTTGAACTTAGTGAAGCATATGAGTGGGTGTTGTCAATCACATTGGCTGTTTTTGTTGTCTTTTACCCTGATTCTATTCAAAAGTCCTATTTATTTGGATAAATGAGTATACAACCATAGCCTCAACACACTAAACTCAGTGGCATTTACTCCTCAGCAAGCATGCATAGTATCAGGCAGCTTGTTATACTAAAACCATGATTATTTTTTTACCACGTTATGAATGTTTTCAGACAAAGCCTAAGCCAAATGACTTCTACCAGATCACATTGAGGATCAAATACCACCTCATATTTCTTAGTAACTACAGTATTAAGACTGTGGAATACTCTAATTTTACAGGGTATACAGCCAAGAAGGGTATCGAAATGACAAAAGTAGTTTAAATTTGGGAGCAGGGAAGAAAGGAGAGAAGAAAGAGGATATTTAAAGCTATGTGATTAGTGTAGATCCCTATGAGGATTATAGGCAAGATTGAGGGGCATATCATGTGAGTAAGTTTTCAGTGTGGTCAAGGGCAGGACAGACTAAGGGGCTAATGCCTGACTGAGAATTCTCTTAAGAAAGGCTGCTGAGGGCAAGAGGAAAAAGCCGAAGCATTTATTAAGTTCTCTTTTTGCTCTTTGATACACAGATGCCTAGGAAGCAGGCATGACTTGTAAACATGGAATTCAATGGAGAAGCTTCACAATATGATCTGAAATGGCAGGCTTGTGAAAAATATTTACTTTTAAAATACGGTGGTTGATTTGACTAGCCTACCAACTGAGTTTTAATGCTTATTCATCATATACATGGGATAAATTTAGGTCACAAATTGTACTTATCATTACTTCACATTCTAGCTGTGATCAAAAATACACATACATCATAATCTTCAGTGTAATCATCTTTGTTTACAGTATGAATGGCACCTGCTCTTAATACTGCCTTGATGCATAGTGAGCCATAGCGGTGGCCTAATACTAAGAAGATAAATCACTCACCTAATGCAGGATACCCTAGATAAAACCTATCTGCTCCCAGCCATCCAAGAAATAAAGACAGAGCCACCGCTACTTTGTAGGAGTAACCATTTCTAGAAACAGGAGAGAAATGTGGATGAAAACAATTTGTTAAATCAAACCACCTTGCCCCAGTGAGCAATCTGGCCGCTGAATTCTGAACCAGCTGAAGTTTCCGAGCTGTCCTCAGAGGCAGCCCCCCCCCCAATATAAAATGTTGCAGTAATCTAACCTATATGTTATCAGAGCATAAACAACAGAAGTTAGGCTACCTCTACCAAGATAAGGGTGCATTTGGGCCAGCAGCCAAAGCTGATGGAAGGCACTCCACGCCACTGAGGTCACCTGAGCCTCAAGGAACAGCAATGGAAGCTGTTCTACCTGCTCCTTCAGAGAGAGAGTAACCCCATCAAGAGCAGGCAACCTCTCATACATCCAGTCTAAGGAGTCACCCATTTAGTAGTGTCTAGGTCTCTGGATTGAGCTCGTTTCTTGGCTCTCATCCAGTCCATTAACAAGGCAAGACCTTAGTCCAGCAAGGCAAGACCTTAGTCCACTGCCACACCTGCAAATGTAAATGAGAAGTAGAGCTGTGGGTTCTTAGCATATTGCTCACAACATACTCCAAACCTCTGGACGACCCCACTCAGTAGTTTCATGTATACGTTAAAACAGCATGGGGGATAAAATCAAACCCTAAGGACCGCAAAATGAAGCATCCACAGAGCCAAACAACGCTCCCCAAGCATCACCCTCTGAGAACAACCATCCAAGTAGGACTGGAACCACCACAAAGCAGCCCCACCCACCCACAACGTAGATAGCCACTCCAGAAGGATACCATGGTTGATGGTATTGAAAGTTGCTGAGAAGCAAAGGAGAATTAACAAGGACATATTTTCCCTGTCTCTCCCCTGACAGAGGTAATCATACAAGGCGACCCAAGCAGTTTCTGTGCCAAAACTGGGCCTGAACCTCTTAGATGTGAAGCAGTTTTACTACAATTTCTTAAAACTGACGTGTTACTCCTCTACACTCTCCTGTCATAGAGCTGAGAAGGAAGAGGGCTAAATCACACTTCAGACTAAGGAGGTGGCTGAAGTATATGAACAATTTTATAATTAATTTAGCCAAGCTTTACAACAAGTGGTGGCATTATATATTGAACAAAAATATTCACTTACACGTTTCGACACTCTATAGGCTTGTAAAATCCAATTTCCTTTCCAGTAAATTGGGTTTCATTCCCAAATAAATTCTTGCAAGTAATATTTGGTGCTGGAAGACAGGCGACTGCGGGCAAAAGGGGAAAAAAAGCATTCTGCACTAAACTCCAGGGAAAGGCCTCAAATACAGAACAAGTGAAATAAATATATGCATGTTTTTATCAAGACAGCTAATACTACACATAGAAGAATGCAACTGTACTACAGATTTAATATAAAATATTTTCTCGAAAAAGTGGAAATATACAAGTTAAGTTTTCTGAATTAACATTATAATGACGAGGATGATAAAATAGTTGAACAAATATCTTTGCACCTATGACACTTAGCTATGCTAAACAAAATATATATGACAAGACCGTGAAGTACAAATTAACATAGACTATCAAGGTGCATAGAAGGTTGTGGACCAAAGATGTTCACATACCACTGTAAATAAATACACCAATTATGCATTCAATTATAAATTGTGCCATACACAGTTTTACTGATCACCACTATACATTATCAATATTGGGTGCAGGAACTAGTGTTTATCATGAACAGCATTTAGTCAAATAATATGCACCAGTAGCTAGACTAAAAGCATTCTACTGCCATACTCCTTACCATATGCAGTGTGATTTGTACAGTTCAAAGGTTCTTGTGTTTCATTGTCTATTTTAGGATCTTCACAAATATATGTTTGAATAATTAAGGAAAACAAATATAAACTGAACTCCCATGTTAAGTGTTCAACAATAACAACACACTAAATTACGATAAATTGTTTTTATCTGCCTAAGATTTTACAGGCGGAAGTGGCCTGTTTTCCTTCTTATTACTAATATTTTGGGTATATAAACATATAAACTTTGTATTTGAAAAACAAAGTGCTTAACTAGGCTTTACAAGAGACACACTGTTTCCTGGTATTTATCTATCTCTTCCTAATAATGTGAGACAAACAAAATGGAAGAGATCAGACAATCATAAAATGGTTTAAATAAGCCAAAATCTGAGGAAGATTTTTGCTTGTACCCAGACAGCCCTTTGTATGAACTATAATTAAACCTATTCAGTATAGTTTCCCATTTTATCCAATCTAGGAAATGACAGCAGTTTCATAACAAATTAATATGCTATTAAACTATGGTTTAAAAATGTTATTTAAAACATAGTTTTAATATCCTGGCTTTCTTGCTCTGCTAAAACAATTAAATGTTGTACTTTTATCCACAACAAAATATGACCCAGGGCCTCAGACAGGCAGCCCATTTATTTAGAACAGGTGTGGGGAACCTGTGGATCTCTAGATGTTTGTAGACTACAACTTCCATTATCCCTGACCACTGGCGGTGCTGGCTGAGGCTAACAGGAGTTGGAGTCCAACAACATCTGAAGAGCCAAACTCTCCATTCTTGAACTAGACTTTTTTCTGCTTAATTTTATTAGCATTCCTTTAGTCCAACACATCACAGATTCAAATAAAGTGATTGTACTACATGTTACCCCCAAACCATCTCAAAGACATATTAGCACAGCGACAGACAAAAGAGGAGTCACTACTCTTAGCTCTTCCCCTACTTAGGGGTCCTTTACCTTTTACTTAGGTTAAATATTTTTTCTACACCTGTTCACTGCCTGATGTCAGATAGCCTTGCTTGATGAGGTCACTTCATGAGGTTTAAACATATGTTTCCCCCCATATCTTGCCACTTTGCAGCTGCCACTTTTTTGTGTATGGCAGAGCTACTGTGCCCCTTAAGACTACAAAAGATTCAACAGGTGTAGCTTCTGCCCAGCATGCAGCTGAAGTGGTGCGAAGGCCTCACCGGGGGTTTGAAATCGCAGGAGCTCTGCCGGGAAAAGGGGCAGCCCCACGGCCCTCCCCAACCCACTGCAAGGCCCATCACCATGGCAACCAGGCGCTGCTGGGTGCCCTCCGCACAGCTTCAGGATATTGGCCGACTCTCAGGTCTTCGCACTTCAGAGAAGGGTCGCCGCCCGCCGCGCCCTGCGCCGCGAGACAAGCCAAGCAAAAGGTTCCCAAGGACCAGAGCGCGATCACGCCGCCTTTTTTCCTCTTGTTCCCTGACAGCGGCATCTCCTGCCAGGCGGCCATGTTGGAAAACGAGCCCCCTGGTCAGCTGACGTTTTCGCCCAATCTAGTAGCGTCAACGCTTCTCCCGAAGGGCCAGCGGGCCTCGAAATGGGGCGGGAGAAGCGACGCTGTTCTTTCAGGGAAGCCTTCATTTTCCCATATCAAAGATGGCTCCCGTTCCTTATAATTTCCAATGCGGTTGAAGGCAGAAAGCGCCCGCTTTCCTTCCCGGTAAACGGACAGGCGGCGAAATGGGAAGCCGGGTGCCTTTTGCAAAGATGGATGCTTTCCTAACAAAGCTGCGAGAGGAAGCTCGGTTGCCCTTACTTAAGATGGATCCTTTTGAAGCGCGGAAACTTGACTAAAGTGTTCAGCCCCGTCCCAATCTCAAAACGAAAGCGCGTGCGGTGGTCAGAGGTTGATAGGATCATAAAGGTGAATGTAGAGTATGAACAAAGGATAAAGCCAAGCTCACAAATTAATGCCTGTGTCATGTTATTTATTCAACTTATATCCCACCCTTCCCCCCGAACAGGGTTTCCCAAACTTGGGTCTCAAGCTGTTTTTTTGGACTACAACTCCCATCATCCCTGGGCGCTGGTCCTGCTAGCTAGGGATGATGGGAGTTGTAGTCCAAAAACAGCTGGCGACCCAGTTTAGGAAACCCTGCTCCCGAAGAAGCCCAGGAGGCATAGAATCCCTTCCGATCTCGTTGATAGGTTCCTCTCGCTTCCATCCACAGTCGCAACCTCTAAAGGCTGCATAAAATAAAATAAAAAGCTAAGGGGGTTCTGGGGTCTTTCACCGAAATTAAGCAGTTTCACATGCACACGCAAAACGGATATTTGTATATCATAATAAGAAAAAGCTTCACCTGCTGAAAATTTCTATTAGGTATTTTTTAGGTCCAAAGGGGTGAAGAAGTTCACTGGCAACAGAGATTGGTAAGCATGCATTTAAATGTTTTAAACTAATTTTATAGAATAGAGAAGAGTATTGTGTGGTAACTAAGGTTGCAGTCCTAACCATGTCTATTCAGAAGTAAGCCCTACTGAATTCAATAGGGCTTTCTCAAAGGTAAGTAAATTTAGGATTGCAAACCCACTTCCCTGCTTCTGGTTTCACTGCCACTGGAGGCTCAGGTGCTACGGACCCTTTTAGACCGAGATGACTTGCCACCGTACTCCATGCTCTACCAGATTGGATTGTGTCCATGTGCTCTACCTGAGGTTGCCCTGGTGAAGGGCAGATAATAAATAACAGCAAAATAATACTTTGCTAAGAAGATTCTTATAACTAACGTGAACTATCCTGGAGTTAAGAATGCATCTCTGAGACACTTGGCTGCCTGCAACTTCATTATTTCCTGTCCGTTTAGGAAAAGTTTAAAAACTACTTATCCCGAGTTCTAATAATAAGTAAAAGCTAAATATGACTTGTGTTTGTTTGTTTTTCAACTTAAAAAACCCATAAACTGACTCATAATTTCTTCATGCTTGGGGCTGAGCATATTGCTGGTTCATAAACAGCTACTGCTATACCAGCTGGATTCTCTTTCGCCGCTGCCGCGTATTCACACGTGTCGGGAATTAATGGCGCGCTGGCGCCTCTCGCTTATCTCCCCTTCATCTTGCTTCTCTTTCACGCCCCCCTCAACCCCTGGATTATTTCCTTCTATGTCGGTCCCCACTTCTTTATGTGCCATGCCCAGTGCCTTCACCGCGGCCCTTGGGCTTGTTAGTTCACACCACGCGGAAATCAAGCGGGGCGAAACCTCGCCGCCTGCTGCCTGCCGCTCTCTCTGCCTTCCTTCCCCTCCTGATCCGGACTCTCCCGGCGTTGGTTTCCTTGCCTAAGGCACGGCTCCCCCTTGCTGCCAGCTTCCTGTGTTGCAGGTGAGGCGCGGCTCGAATCCAGGCTCCCGCTTCCGCCCAGGTAAGAGCGAGTGGAAGATCCGAAAGAGGCAGCCGTGGCAGATCTCTCCTCCACCCGCAGAGACCAGGTAAGAGGGGGTCCAGGAACAGGCGACCCTCTCCTCGCCCCCTGTCATTTGCGGGAAAGAGAAGCAGCGCGCAGCCGCTGGAAAAGCAACCGGCGGGGCATTTACAGGACGCCCTCCACTTACTTCCTGGATGTTTCTAAGTTTCGTCGAAAACACTTGTCGCACTTGGGGCTGGGCTGCTTTGCAGAGCCCTGAGCTGGGATTTAAATCTCTGTGGAGTTTGTTCCCAGTTCGTGCTTTTCCTTCTAATTATCCAAGGCTAAAAAGATTTAATAACAACAGTAATAAAAAATTGAAATTCTAATTTTAACTGCAAGCTTCCACACCTACTGGGCTTCCTTGTTTTGGCTGCGGCGAGGGGTTTTGATTATTGCCTGGTGGTGGCCGCTTTGGGAGTTGTCCTGTTTAAAGTTTTAACATAAACAGTTGAAAACCTAAGACAGGGTGGAGGAGAAGCGGTGAAAAGCTATTTTCAGCCTGGTTGTAACTCTCAGCCATGGCGCAACAGGTCCCACACCTTGGCCCCTGACTAGCTGCTGCACCTTGCTTGAGTAGTTCCTGCCTCTCCATGTCTTTACACAGCCTCTCTGGTGGGGCTTGTGAGGCCACCCACAGGTTGAGAGTGGACCCACCTGTACTGAGGTCTAGCAGCCACCTCTGCTGGTGGAATTTGAGCTTTGAGCTTTGTGCCTCTCTGAGGACAAGGGGCCCATCTTCCCTGTGCTGCACCACTGTCTACAGTGGGCAGTGGCAGCAGCACCAATGTTGTCTTTCTCCCTCTTGGGCTCAGAGAGTTGCCTGCGGATGGCAGTTGTGTCTCACGCTCCTGACAAAGGGAACAAGTGGAGCTGCAAGGAGCCTCCCGCCTTCTCTTTCTTGTTGACCCTTTCTGTGTTGCACCTTCCTCTAGTTGCCCCTTTCTCTGTGGCTGGTGACACAGGCAGGATTAGGTCCAGCAGGGCTGCCCAGGGTGAGCGCTGCTTCATGGCAGAAGCCGCATCTCCTGTCATTTGTGAACTGCTTTTGGGCAGCTTCGTGAAAGAGACTGGGCCAAGTGGGTCTGTCCAGAGAGAGAGTGAGAGAACCTGTTATTGCCTCTGCCTGCTCTTGGCAGTAAGCAGCTAGGATTCGATGTAGCAGGCATGGCTCTGCCAAGACATTTGCCGCCTAAGGCAGAACAGCAAAGTGTGCCCTCCCGCAATCCATGCACATAATAGCCACAGCCAGTTAAGTTTATTTTGCCACTCAAGGCAGAACAATCCCAAAACCCCCTGTCACCTTCCCTGGCAGTAAAATGCAATAGTTATAAATTAAATAATCATATGAAGCCTTTTTGTGACACCCCAAACCAGCTGCCTCATTCTGCCACCAATGATAGGGCTGGCACTGCTGTAGCACCACTTGGAAGAGTGCCAAAGCAGGGAGGCCAACAGTAATCCAATGTGAATTTAAACTTTTATAATGGGAGAATATGGCAGGGGTGTAAATTTTTGAATTTGCTGGGTCCCTTTTATGTTTATGTGTATCAGGAAGCTAAATAGCCGCATGGATAATTCTTCTCAGCATTGTTTGGGTTATGCTAAATAATAATACATATTGGATGATACGTATTGTTTAGTGGCTGGGGAATTTTTTTTTTTTAAATGCTTTAGGCTGCAGTCCTGACCCCTCTTGTCTGGAAGTAAGCCCCACTGAATTCAATAGGACTTGCGTATTAATGGATATGGTTAAGATTGTGCTGTTGGTGAAGAAACTGTATTTATCACAATAGTAATCCCGCCCATGAACTCCAAACATTTTGATTGAATGTGGGATTTTAAGAAGCAGCTTTTGAGAATGGTTACAGGTATTATGTGTGTGTGTGACATCTTTGCTCCACAAAGAAACATGTTGACCTCAACTTAACTTGTACTTTTATTTTAAAATGCAGATTATTTTGACTACTGCAGCACAGATAAGCCAACATGCCAGAAAATCCTGTTGCAGGTAGGCGTCTCTGGAAAAGAATCTCTTGGTCAAATAATCAAATATTTCAAAGCAGGCGTTTAATACGTGATGTTTTATGGAATCCCACAGATAAGCAGCAGGTGCTGCGGATTCTGGAGCGTCTGCTATTGAAGCTACACGAGAGAGGAGACACTTCACAGATCGATAATCTGGCTTTCCTGTACAATACGCTCAAGAATCCCTTGTTTAATCATATGCTGACTCTTCAGCAGTCAATCAAGCAACTGAAAGAACAAGTAAGTTAAAGACTGTGAAGTTTAGCAATGTTGGTGGTTATGTTTGAGGGATGAATTAATGAAATATTCATCGCTGACCATGTTGTTTTACACTATATATCTGCTTGGGGTGAATGCTGATCTTTTGTCACTTCTATGGTAAATTTATCATCATCGTAATCTATCATGGATTTACTAAATCACTCACTAATTGCCTTCAGACAATTATGTTCTATGTCTGGGTTTTCTGCCTCAAGCAGAGGGTTGGGTCCTGCCCTGGGCTCCTTTTGCAGGAAGGGTGGGATAGAAATTCAGTAACTAAAATAGATAATAAATAGATGACCACAAGGCTCGCCCCCGACTCTGTGATTTGTTACTAATGTTATGCAAAGGTTTAACATCAGAGGTCAAACTTCTGGCTATCGTGCCTTGAACCTAACATTTGAAGTTTTCCTAGAGGTTTTCCTACATTTGGCCACTCCTGAGATTAATAAGAAGCGCTCAATGCATTGACTCACAAATCGACTGGCAGGAGAAACAATTCTTTGTGCAAACGAATGTCTTCCCTTGCTATCCACAGCTCGCTTACATGCCTCCAAATCGTTCAGTGGATTTTGATTTTACCAGGAGAGGTTTGCTGGTGTTTGACGCTGATCAAAATTCTCTTGCTAATGGAAACCTTTATATGACTTGCAACCAAAACAATCAGATGACTCCTCTAGTTCCAAAGCCTGGAGTTGATGAGTTTAATTTGGCAATCCAGAGGATGGCAAAGGTATGGCACAGCACCATTGGCAAACTAAATATATATTGCTCATCCCATTAATTCCAAATGTTTCTGGTTTGTAAGTTTTACATTTGTACGGCAAAGCATGCAAGTGTATTTTTTGGGGGGATGCATTATTATTGTACAATGGTAAGTAATAGGAAGCTTATGTTCTAAGTATTTTTTTAGAAGATTCTTGCCAAACCTTGAATTTGTGGCATTTTCTTTGATTCTTGCATGCATTCAGTGTTCTTTTTGTAAAAACTCAGGAAGTGTGTAGTAATCATTATCAGCAGCATCATCATCATCAGTGGTTTTTTTTCTCTAAAAAAATGTTTAGGGGTAGTCTCATTTTGACTCAAGAAAATCACCATTTTATAGTTCAGATCAGGAAAAATAAATACAGTAAACTGACAAAATTACAGAGATTGACAAAATGTTTAGCGGTGTGCGTACTCCTACGTACCCCCAGAATAAAAGCACTGATGATAATAATATTGATACCCACCGATCTGGCTGGGTTTCCCCAGCTGTTCTGGGCAGCTTACAGTGTATCTAAAAACATAATAAAAGCATTAAAAAACTCCTGATACAGGGCTGCCTTCAGATGTCTTCTAAAAGTTGTGTAATTCTTTATCTCCTTGACATCTGAAGGGTGGGCGTTCCACAGGGAGGGCGCCACTACCAAGAAGGCCCTCTTCCTGGTTCCCTGCAACTTTGCTTCTTGCAGTGAGAGAACCAGCAGAAGACCATCGGAGGAGGATCTCAATGTCTGGGCTAAGCAATAAGAGTGGGGACTAGTTTAGTGGTCAATTTCACTATTCTATGTAATGTTATTTTGTAATGACATCAAGTTGAAGCCATACATGAAATTTGGTTCTCAATAGGCTTTGCTTGTTCAGTAGTTTTTTTCGGGGGATGTATTTTACATGTATTTTAAGATAAATGAATAGAATATTGTAAGTTAATTGCTTCTATTTTTCATTTATTAGGGCAGGCAAATAGAAAATATTGCAATAGAGAAGCCATTTAATGGAGGCCTTGGATTTAGTGTGGTTGCTCTTAAAAACCAAAGTCTTGGAGAACCCGGTATCTTTGTCAAGGAAGTTCAGCCAGGAAGCATAGCAGCCAGGTGAGATTCTTGTTTCATATTGTCAAAGCTCATAAAAATAACACGAATTGAATAAAGGGTATGACATTCTTTATGCTGTTCTTTAAAACCATTGTTCTTAATTACTATTGGCATTGCCAGGACCCTAGAGTTGCAAGACAGCAAAGAGTTGTCTTACCAGATCTCCTTGTTGTAAGGCAGGACATCTTGCCCACCAGCCTGCCACAGATTAGTGTATGTGAACTGGACACCACAGTGCACTAGAAGCAGAGTACAGGGGCATTATAGTCAGCTGCCTGCCAAGGGTGGCTCTGTATAATGAAAGCAGATAAGACAATACTGATAATAATGTTGAGCATTCATTTTAGACTTGAGCAGCCAAGGAGCCCCATCATGATCCCTGTGATTCAGAAGGTGGGCGCTGAGATATAGTGGTCACTTTAATGAATTTATGGACAAGTGAGATACAAACTAGTGACAACTCATGCTTTTCTCACTATACTGCACCAGCCAACCGCAATACAATTAAAGAAGACAGTTCTGTATGCCACTGCATATCTATGGGAGGTGTTTGTGTCCTTGAAAACCTGTTATGAAGATGCTGCCATGCTCCTTTCAAGCATTTTGTTTGCTTTATCCAAGGGATCAAAGATTAAAGGAGAATGACCAAATACTGGCCATTAATCACACCCTGTTGGATCAGAACATTTCCCATCAACAGGCCATTATATTGCTCCAGCAGGCCACAGGTTCCTTACATTTGATTGTGGCCAGGGAGCCAACCCAGAGAAGCAGCCGGACCTCAACCTCCTTAAGTGATGTTAATTCACTTGAAATGGTAAGTTACAGCTTTGTCAAAATTGAGTTTTGAATTACTGTACAAGCGTCTTAAAACACATTGTACAGTGTTTACAATGCTCGACAAATTGCACTGGGGCTAATTCCGTATGATTAGTGTCTTTGTCTTCCACACAGATAAAATGTAGATCAAACTAAATATGCAATTAAAAAACATATTCCTAGATGTATGTGTCAACTTGCAACTCTCTTGGAACAACCTTGAAACTTCAAATGGAGTTGTAAAAATAATAAAATTGCTTTGTAGGAAGTAACTAGCTGGTAACCCATTGAGTTCAAATGCTGTCTCCTGTGTTGTTCTATAAACTTTTTGTGTGCTGTGCATTCTTATTTTTTACTGTTTATTAAATTTCTAAACCACCCTTCATCCAAAGATCATAGGACAGCTTACAATATAAAAACATAACCATACACGCTATTGCAACCCAAAAGTATCATGCTAAACAGACTTTCATCTTCTGCCTCTTCCAGATCAATTGGGGCCATGTTGAGGAAGTAGAGCTTGTTAACGATGGCTCAGGATTGGGTTTCGGAATTGTAGGAGGAAAGTCAAGTGGCGTAGTAGTGAGGACTGTTGTTCCTGGAGGTCTGGCAGATAAGGTAACTGGTTTGTACTTGTGTCCTTCTTTAAAACAAAACATCCAGTAGTTATCAGTTGGAATTTCAAAGCAAGCTAAGGTGTTGTATTTTAAAGAGTGGCAGGTGCTGGTGGTGGGTGATTGATGCAACCGGTTGGAGACCCCTTGCCTAGCTTAACCTGCACTTCCTTTCACTAGACACTGGAGAAAGATGGCAGAGTTATACTCATCTCTTTCCATTTCTACCTCACTCCTGCTGTTAGCAAAGTGAGTGGCAAGCACAATCCTAGCCGTGCTGCTCATTCCATTGTGGGGAGAGGACAGTAATTGGGCAGAAGTGCTGACTCCAGTCCGTGGCCTTTATTTCCACATGCCTATAATGATCAAAGGGACGCGGGTGGTGCTGTGGGTAAAACCTCAGCGCCTAGGGCTTGCCGATCACATGGTCGGCAGTTCGAATCCCCGCAGCGGGGTGAGCTCCCGTCTTTTGGTCCCAGCTCCTGCCCACCTAGCAGTTCGAAAGCACCCCTAAGTGCAAGTAGATAAATAGGTACCGCTTTATAGCGGGAAGGTAAACGGTGTTTCCGTGCGCTGTGCTGGTGCTGGCTCGCCAGAGCAGCTTTGTCACGCTGGCCACGTGACCCAGAAGTGTCTGCGGACAGCGCTGGCTCCCGGCCTCTTAAGCGAGATGAGCACGCAACCCCAGAGTCGGTCACGACTGGCCCGTACGGGCAGGGGTACCTTTACCTTTACTTATAATGATCAAAGAAGACTGATATTATTCAAGACTCAAGAGTCAGTATCTATAAAAGCAAGACTAAAGCTTCGGCAAGGATAACTAATTTTAAATGTTGACAATGTCTGTGTTCCAAGTCAGATGAATGGTTTTTCAAGTATGCCACAGTAAGAAGGGGAATTTAGAAAACATGTGCACCATTTGGATCTAAAGATCAGTAATATGTTAACCATTAGACTTGAAGTATTGGAGAGCAGCAACACAAAGCTGTATTCATGCATTATGCCAAACTCAGTTAATCACTACATGTACTAACAGCAGTGAGTTTGCTCCCATCCTCCCTATTTGTCTCCATAACTACTACTATTATTAATTAAATTTCTATACCACCCTTCAAAGATCACAGAGTGGTTTACAATATAACTATCCCTCACCCTCTATTCACAGAGGTTTCCTAGCCAATCAGATTTTGATTCTATCAACCTAATTTGCTGTATTTGCATGCAGCACACAACACAATATTTTACTGAGAAACTGGAAGTTGGTTGGGATATTGCTGTGAATGTGTTGCGCCGAGGCTTACCAGTTGTTCAAAACTAAGTTTTGGTGTTGTTTGTGAATGCAGCAAGAAAGTCTATAAACGAATCATATTTCTTTTGGTGCCTATGGAACTAATACAACTCTCCAGACTTTGCAAAGCTGGAGCGTTCATGCTTGAGATTCCCAGAATAATAAGCATGAGTTCAAATAGGAATACTATTTAATTATGACATTTTCAAGTAATTTTAGTGGCTTACATAGTTTCCTGCATCTCCCATTTTTATCTTCACAACAACCCTGTGAGGTAGATCAGGCAAAAAATAGGATACAGGTCTCCCTGGCTCTAGTCCAGGGCAGTTGTTAGTGCTTCCGCCTATAGCTTGATCATGTCAGGAAGATACCTACATGATCATAGAGTTGTGAATCTTCATGCAACAACCCAAGTTGCTTTATAGGCTGTGGGTTTTGGAGTCAGCTGACTGTGCGCACTTGATACAAATTGAGACCCTGAGTCTATTTTTTTAGAAATTATGAACCTCTTGTGCTTCCATGTCCCTCAGCTGGCACTAAAGGATGCTACACCTTTTGGGATTGGCGTTTCAATGCAACTTTGACTAAAACTTGCTGCCTCTAACCTTGTGGATACAAAGAGGGCTCTGTTTCATTTTATTAATATTAATGTACGGAAAAGAGACAGATTATAGGATGTGTTCCAATTCATAATATAAATGAAAGTTGGGAGACTTGAAGAGTTGAAATTTTAAAAGTTGGCTGTTCTGCCCCCTCTACAAAACTGTCTGTTATAATGAATGCTTTTCTCTTGTGCCTTTGGAACACCTGTTTTGCTGTAAGGAACAAAATGTTTTGGCATCCAAAAGCATATGTCATACTGTCTTAATTTGCAGCAGTCTTGAGTGACTAAGAATAGGGGTACAGTACAAAAAGGAGAGTAATTACGTTAAATTTGGAAAGAAGAGGAGGAAGAGATAATGGCCACATCCACCCGTAACGCTAAGCCAAACCCTGGCATAGGGTGAACATGTTGACTCCCAAGGAGAGGATTGCACTTTCTTTGCTAATTCGTGGACTTTTTACCTCAGCCAGCCAGCCAAGCCAAAGTTTGGCTTAGTGTGTCATCTGAACCAGTGTTTGTGGTTGAGGTCTTTCCTCCTTACCCATGATTTGTAGCCAAGGTTTGTCCTATGGTTGCGGAGGAGAGACCTGAGCAACAATCCCAGGTTCAGACAACATGCTAAGAAAAACTTTGGCTTAGCTGCTGTTCCATGCTGCGCTAAGAAGCCCCCAGAGAGGAACAAAGCAGGTGTGAGCTCCTTAGTGGAAGCCAGCACGGTCCCAGGATGCCATACTGTGTCTTGCCTTGACATGAAAAAAGGCCATTGACTGGAAGAGCAAGCACTGATATTGAGACATTGGTTGCTTGGGGAGTTTACTTTGGCAAATAGCTGCTCACACAGACAATCTGTTCCACATGGGCAGTGTAATAGCAGAGGAGCAGCTCATGGGAGATCACACCAGCTACTTCTTTGACAAAAAGAAATCTGATTCTTGCATGCATCCATCTTGCAGAAGTAACCACTCTATACTTGTCTGAGCCGCTCTTCTGGTGTTCTGGAGCTCATGTGTGGATGGTTGTTAGTCCATGTAAAGTCTAAAAAATGACATATCCACTAAATCTGAATTATGAACCTTTGCAGAAGCCAGGATGTTAACTTATGAGGGAAAAGCGTATCTGATTTTTTCTGTCAAATTCTCCATGCATGTCTGGCGGTTTATGGACTTGGGTTTGGTGCTTTGTCTTGAGACATTATCTGAATGTTTTACTCAGAAAAAAATGATGGTTTAAGACTCACTCCTATAATTTATTTACTTTTCCCGAGAGTGATCTTGCTTGTAAATATAGTTTAGTGGAAAGTATGTAGAATTCCTTAAAAATAAATGGTCTTGCAATGTGTGTGTGGCATTTAAGATACTTTTTTCTAGGAGCACTAAATCCAAACCCCTCCATTTGCTTTTCTGTTTAATAGACCAGTTTCTATAGGAAGTTGCAAAACTACAAATATTTTTCTGTAGTAGTTTCTTAATTCCTGCCCCCTTGCCCTTATGAAATAACCAAAGAAGTGGCTGATGGTGCAGTAGGTTTTAAAGAAATTTTATATTTAATATTTGACTTTTTCTTTTCAAAGTAGCATTTGGTGCTGCATTGTTTCATTTGATAGTTTTTTGCACGGTCTGGAGGCATTGGGGGGGATACGCAGTTATAGTTTGGCAGTGCCTAATTATACTTTAGTTGCAAATCTTAAAACTATGCAAAAGTAAAGCCTTGTTTGCTACTCAAAGGATGGCAGACTCAGAACTGGTGATCACATTTTGGAAATTGGTGGGACAAACGTGCAAGGAATGAGTAGCGAACAAGTGGCTCAAGTGTTGCGAAACTGCGGGAACCGTGTCAAGATGGTTGTTGCAAGAGACCCCACATGTGAAGTAACGGTGACACCGCCGACCCCTGTAGCCCAGCCTGTTGGTATGCTGTCTCCTTTTCACGACAGGCGATTTGGAACGGTGAGTATCTTCATGCTTTGCAGTTCTTCCACGAGTTGCATTCTGTAGCAAATACACGACTGAAAACTCCGTATAGATCGCAAGTTTTCAAGGCTATAATTGCCCCTCTCAAGGTGCATCTCAGCAAATGTTCCAAAAACAGTCACCTCCACCTCCACCATCACTCACCTTCACTGTAGAAATTCACAGACTCTCTTGCTATCACAGAGCAGAAGATTATTTACTACTTCCCTATAGCTGAGCTCCCTTCATTTTCTAGAGCTGTTCCTTCTGCCTCAGCTGGACATGATTTGTTTGAAGTGGATGCCCTTGTTAGGGAAGCCTTCCCCTGAGAGGCTCACCTAGCCCTGATAACGGCTGTTTTATATTTGTTGTTATTCTCTCAGGTTTAATGTCCTTTAAAGTATTGTTAGATTCCCTTTTATTTAATAGCCTCATCTTTTTGTTGTTGTTAATCTTAAAAACCTATTTGTGATGGCAGAAGTAGCTGTTCTACCTGAATAGCTCATTATACTTGTGGCCTATGTATATATATATACATAGGGGGGGGAAATCTGACCCTTCTTACATATTTGGTTTATAGCCTATCTAAAGGTTTGGGAAAGTTAACAAAATGTTAAAAATCAGACTACTTAATTAAATTCATCTAACCCCTTGGTTCCCAATGTGGGGCACACGCCCCACAGGGGGGCAATTTGATTCTTAAGGGGGGCAATTCGAGAATGAGTTATTAACAGTGAATGGCCTTTTAGGCTTCCTGCATGTGAATAGGAGTTCACTTTTGAAGAATGGAAATTATATGTCACAGAAAGGGGTATCAGGATTTTAGAGATGCTTAGGTGGGCATGGCCAAAAAAAAAGGTTGGGAACCACTGACCTAACCCCTATTGACAGTCCCCCAACAGAGCTGCTTAGCCTCACCTACCAAGAACAATGCAAAAGATGGTATTCAGACTTTAGGAGTAGATCCAAACTTAGTCATAATGCTTAAGAGAGTAGACCCATTAAAAGAAATGGGGCCTAAGTTACTCATGACTGATGTAGGACTGGTGTCCCATTGATTTCAGTGGGTCTAATCTAAGCACGATAAAGTCTGGATCCAGCCCTTTATTTAGAAATTTATCCAAAAGGACGTTTGGCACTTGACACAGCCCTCTGGGGTAATGTAATGATGTACTGGAGTCCTTGTAGCCTACACTAATACATTTGCTGCTAAAAATGCATCTTACAAATATGGTTTTAACAAATCTTTAATTTTTGTCACATTAAAGTGTTTTGTTTAAACAAAAGCCCTTCTCAGTTTTGAGTAATTAAAATAAACTAATGCTACTCAAAGTATGCAGGAGGTCTTGAAATGTAAGCAAAGCTGTGCTCGTATTCCATCTGTTGCTACTGTGCTTTTTAGGCGTGGAATATTTTCAGAGATTTCTCTCCTGCCCTGTGGTGTGGTTTTTTCACTGCTGCTGCTTCTGTTCCTTCTCAACTACTACAGTGAGATATTTGGGGACATGGCTCTTAGAAACATGGGTTTGTATTGTGGGCCCTGCTGCCCCACAGTTAGACAGAATGAGATAGCAGGCCACTGCTTTGGGGAGTCATGAAAGGGACAGCAAATTGCTATTTAATTGTCCGTTCATTATTATGACAATTTTTACTGTCAGGGATGGGGAAAGCTGCATGTGGGGTTTTCTGCCTCAGGTGCCAAAATAGATTGGCTGGTTGGCCTTGGGTACTATGAACATGCCTCCTGGCTAGGGAAGAAGCATTTGCTGCTCCATACTGGTATATTGGGGATGGCCCTGGCTGAGGTGACTTCAGTTTTTGTACTCTGATTCCAAATGCATTTTAAGTCTAATGATGCCTCTGGAGAATAATGAAACATTATTCAGAGAGAAGGTGTAATCTCGGCCCCAGTGTCATTCTTCTGACTTAATCACCTTAACCTCAAGGAACTCCTTGCTGGACCCAAATAAGTTGCTTGCTAGAGATGGAGTTTGTTGAGACTCACTGCAGCCTCTTCATGCAATATGATTGCTTTCCGGCGTGGACTGAGAAGTTCAAGGGAGCCAGGGTGAGGCAGCTGGTTTGGGATGTCATGTCAGGCAGCAAATTTGTACGCCATCCAGTTTATTGCATTTTTACTGCCAGGGGAGAAGGAAGAGGCATCAATAACTTCTTGACTTTGTGCCCATGCTGCTGTAGCCTTGAGATAGTCTTCTGGATCAACATGTTGGAGGTTTCCTAGTACCAGGACCTTACATAGTTAGAAGATATCTAACTACGTTAATTGAATTGCACTATCACTTTGTTCTAAGCTGTTAGTGGCAGTGTGGCCTTGTGGTTGATTATTTTCTTCCATCTTTGCCCTCACTTCATCTTGGACATATCACATTCTTGCTTATCCATTAAATTAAATCATATTGTCCCATATATGTATGTAACCACTCTTTTACAGCTATTTTCACCTTTTGTATCCTACTTTGGACAAACTCATGTGCCTTTCTAAGGTGGCAAAATGCCTTACTGCGTTCGCCACCTCAATTTCATGTTGGGGATTTGCATATTTGAAATTACTCCTGTGTGAAAAGCAAATGTCAGAATTTATCATGGCTCCTTAAAAACCTGGAAGAGTATTGGATCCTTTGACTATTGCATAGGCCTGAGCTAAGTCCCACTCCTTTGACAATCTGCTGCAGCCACTGGTAGGAGCAACAGGAACACTTTAGAAGAATTCATTTCAGTACTGAAGCTATGAAAATAGCAAACCTCTTGTGGACTGAGATTGCAAAAGCATATTGCCCTTGGATTCTGGGACCGAAGAAGCATCCAGTTGGGAGATGAGTTATGGGAATTCATGGCAGAAGCTGGAGAAGTGCTTAATACAGATGTTTATAATCTGAAACTTCAAGCTTCAAAACATGCTTTTATTTCCTAGGAAAATGAAATTCATGAAGTTCAGTTGACTAAGAAGGATGGACAGAGTCTTGGTATAACAATTGTTGGCTATTCAGGAGTTTCTGATACAGGTGAGTTATATGACATTTTCTCTTTTGCTACAGAAACCCCACAAAATGGTCTCTTTGCTGGAATCTGTAAAATTTCAACGCATTCTAATTGCAGAATTAAGAAGTAACAGTGTTCTTTTTCTTTTCTTTAAGCAGAATCTTCAGGGATTTTTGTCAAAAACATAATACCTGACAGTGCTGCGGAGCACAGCGGTCAAATAAAAGTCCATGACAGAATTATTGCTGTAAGTTTAAGTTTTATTTTTGCAGGCTGTAGAATCATACTTTGCAAAACAGTACTGGTGTAAGATCTGAGAACGTTAGGCATAAAATAATCTGTTCCAGAGTATTTGCTGGCTGAGAATCCCCTTCACATGCCGTCCATCAAATGCGAGTGACTTTTCCCTTATGTAAAGCTTCCCTGCCAGCAAAGTACATTCAAGACCTATGTAGTCTGTGCTGTCCACATGACTGCATCAGTCACATGCAGCTCCCTCCCTCCACTCCCTGGTGGCTGCAGCTGCATATAAATGGCATGACCACTGACCGCAAGTTCACCTCTGCAGAAAATGCAATGTGTGTGATAGTACAGGATAATGGCTTGGGTCCTCACGTTCCTTCTGTGAAAGGAACAGAACTCATATTTATAGAAAGGTACCTTTTTTTGCCTCCCCTTTTCCAGTGCCGTTTCCTGAAAGTCTCATCTGGGGGTTGAAGGACTCTGGGAAATGCTATAGAGTATGATGTAGAGGATTGCAGATATATGGGAAGCTGACAGATGTCAAACTCTCCCTTGCCTGTGTACTTTTATTTTAAAAAAATCAGAACTCTTAGTTGCAAGGATCCCATATAATCTGAGAATGTGTTCACTCACGCACACAGTCTTGCAACTGACCAATTGTTGTGTTGTGTTGTGTTACGTTGTGAACCGCCCTGTGATGAAGGGTGGTAAATAAATTTAATAAATAAGCAAATAATTTGCTTTTTCGTGTCTGGGTTGATAGGGAGTCCTGTTGAGCTTAAGTAATGTTATTTAATATGAGCAATCAGGCTCATCTTCAGATTTTAGAAATGCCCTGTAATTAGCCTTAAAACTGGTGTTATCATTCAAGCAACTTGCTTTCTTACATGGAGTTCCATTTAGAAACCAATTGTACGTGTCATACATGTCTATGTACTAGGTCGATGGGACCAACATTCAGAATTATACCAACCAAGAGGTGGTGGAGGCATTGCGAAATACAGGCCCGATTGTACACTTGGCTTTGCTTCGAAAGAAACCGTTGTTTCCTGCTTTCTCTTCAGAAAAAGGCTTAGGCAGAGGTAAAGCTCCTCTTTAACTATACCTAATGTTCTTCTAAGCCAATGCAAATCCCTTGGCATTTATTTCACTGAACACCTTGGCATTTTTGTACTGGTGGTACAGTCTTATTTATTTACATGACTGGTCATTCCTGCAGAACCAGTTCATCCTGGTCATGTTCTTCCACTCTTCTGAGTACATGCTTAAAGGTTTTATGTGGGACTTCGCTTGAGGGTAGCCATGGTTACTACAGATTGCAGCAGTAACTCAGATCATATTATGCCAGTTTATACACACACACAACTTTATTTTTTCATATAGAACAAACAAACAAAAAGAAACCTCAATAACAATCCATTAAATATTGAGGTGTTAGACTTGTGCTTGGAGGTGGTGATAGGCTGGATGTGGGCCAATAACCTGAAACTGAATCCTGAAAAGAAAGGGGTGTTCTGTGTCCCAAGTTCTTGTGTCCAGGAGGTGTGGAGGCAGCCTGCCTTCAAAGGAGCCAAGTTTGCAGCTTGGGAGATGCTCATGGATTCAACTCTGTTACTGGGGACTCAGGTGCCCTCAGGGGCTAGGAGTATTTAAAGCCCTAAACAACTCGGGGCCCTACAAACCTGAAAGTCTCATTCTCTACAGAGCCCCCCAGGTGCTAAGATTGGCTGTGTGGTGGGGCCCTCTTAGTATTTGCTCTGACCTCAGAAGCTCAGGTGGTGATGGTTAAGGAGAAGGCGTTCTGTGTGGCGGAACTTGTTCCCCACAAAGGTTAATCTGGTAGCTTTATTGTATAATTTATGGCAAATGCTGAAGACACAACTCTTTACCTTGTCTTTTGACACTGGAAGTTTTTTGGCTTTTAGGAGCTACCGTCTTTTGTGATTGTAAGTTATTTTAAACTGTTTTAATATTGTGTTTTAACATTGTAACTTGCTCTGGTACCTTGGAGTGAAGTGTAGGTAATAAACAACAAAATCAACATACTCCAGTTCTGAGAACATCATTGGTAATCTGTTAGTTTTGGGGCCTTTCAGAAATTAACACATAAACAACAGAGCTCTCAAAATGTTATAATGTTATAATGTGGTCCAACTAACTATGTTACTGTGCTAAATATAAGGTACTAATTACTGGAACCATTTATCTTCCTACAACAATATTTATTTTTTCTTTTCAATCATAAACATTCTAATAATTTCTAATAAATTCTGAAATAAATTTCTAATAAATTCTGGAATAAATTCTACTCTTTTAAGAACTTCTTGGGGTGAACAAGCCCATTTCTTTGCTATTTTGGTAGGTATAGTAGAGAGAGCTTGCTATCTAAAAGGTTATATAAGCACACTTCTTGCATACGATCCTTGGATTGCGCAATTGACTGGAAACTTTTGGAACAGTTGCAGTGCAGCCAAATATGCCAACCTTATCCTTGGCTGGTGCCGTGGAGACTGAGACTACCATAGATAGTGATAACGAGGAACTTCTAAAGCAAAAAGACAACTCTGAAAATGAGAGGAAGCAAAAACGACATGCAGTTGGTAAGTGATATATCTTTGGAGGAGACTTTTGCTACACTAACGTTCTATTTGCCAACCATATCATATATGGTCTTTAAATAGTAGTAGGACAAATGAGTGTCAATAGAGGGGGATATTGAGCAATTAATTTTAGTAGCAGCCTAATTTGGCCTAATAACAGCAGGATATTTTTTGTTGTTGTTGCACATTAAAAACTGGGTCTATTGTTTTTGAAGCTTTGTATCTGTACAGAAGACGCATTATGCTGCAGTTAGAGAATTGCTGGAATCCTTGTTTTCTGCTGCAGCTGACAAGTTGTGATGACTTTGTCAGTTTTCACCATATTGGGGCATTCACAGGCTAATTGGAATGATTTTAAAAGAAAATAAGTGGTCTGTGGCATGCGATTCTACATCTGTAGGCTTGTCATTTCGTAAAATTTTATTTTATTACAGAAAGGTAAAAACCATTTAGGATACAGGAATGTAAAAGTGTTTTCACACTGGTAAATATATTCACTTACCTTTCGTGCTTGAGAGCTAAAAGCAGTCATTTCATTTCAAACATGGTTGATACTAAAACACTGTCTATAAAAGTTCACCCTGGAGCAGAATTTAATGGCCAAATTAAATTCCAAAAATAGGTACTTATATTGGAAATGCTGACAGGCACTTAATTATAATAGCACTAAAGTAAAACGCCCCTAATTTAATGTCCTGTCTAAACTCTAGAAACGCCTTTCAAACTTAATGTAAAAAGTGTGTTTTATAAAATGTGTTTTTTCTCTAGGTCTGATTGTGCTAAGCTTTAATTCAAATTCCTGAATAGATTTAAACAGTGGTGTGCCCTAACAGCTACAATGATGTTGGTACAGTCAGTGAAATATAATTTTATATGATGTTTGCATGAAACCCTTTCTTGAGTTTTAGCCAAGTACCTGAGCATCAGTATGATGCATTGGTTAGAATGATAGAATGATAGAATTGTAGATTGGGAGGGACCCTGAGGATCATCTAGTCCAACCCCCTGCAATGCAGGATTCCTGTCCACAGCTGTCCCTGGATGGGCTCAAACCACCAACCTTCTGGTTAACAGTCAGATGCACTGACCCATTGTGCCACAGACTGCACTTTGCCTCTGATCCTGTAGGTCTAAAATCCCTTTGAAGCCATCCAATTGGTGGCAATTACTACACCCTGTGGCATCAAATTTCAAAGTTTAGGTATGTGCTGTGTGAAGAAATACTTCAATTTGTCTGTCCTGAATCTTCCACCATTCAGCTTTTCTGAATGACCCCAAGATCTGGTCCAGAAAAGTTATCCAACCCCGTAGTGGACTGCACCATTATTTCAGAGCATCTGGTTGGGGAGTCTTGACAGGTGTTCCAATGGTTTAACTCTTGTCTGGCCATATTCAGAACGTGGTTGAAAGAGACGCTAGTTCAACTCCATGTGCATTGACTTACAATGTCATAACGCTTGATGTTACAGACAATGCTTTATTAAGATCTACATGAAGCCACATAAGTGTAGATAGGAGTGCAATTTAAGGATGCTTACCTAGAGAGACTTTGCAACCGTATGTCTTCAGTTATATGTTTCCATATTTCAGAGCGTTGTGTACACAAAGCTTCAATGGCAGCTAGCTTACAATTCATTTAATAAAACTGCACACATGTTCTTCCAAAAGTTTACATAGGGCTGTGTAGGAAAGATAACACTGCCTTCAAAGGAACTTGCTTTCATAAAAATGAATCCCATGCAAGATTCTTGATACAGAATCTTGATATAGTTCAGTAAAAGAAATAATCTTAAGTTTCACTGTGGCCTTGCAGAGATCTTTTGTTTATTTATCTTGGACATTCAGGGTCATGCAAAAGGCACAATGGAGTCTTAGAAGCTCAGTGCATCTGAATAAATTCTTACCAGGTAGCAAAGGTAAAACTAGCCTGTGTCATTTGGGAGTCCTCCAAAATGACCCTTTGCTCAAATGTTTGAAGGATTATCAATGGAGATGAAATGCATGCAATCCAATCCCTATGTGTGTTTTTGCCTGGAAGTGAGTTCTGTGGGATTTACTTTCAAATACATGACTTCTACCTTGATATCTTAGGATGTCATTAAACACTATACACTGACATGCTGTGGTGGTTCTCTGTTTCTAATGAAAGCAAAACCCATTCTCTTAAGTTAAAGACTCAAGACAAGACTGGCTGATTTTCGGTTCAAACAGATCCTTCCTGCAGTAGTTCTATTTAATGTGACATTGTATGTTTTAAAAACATAAATAACAAAATAATGCATGTGGTTTTAGATGGAAAAGCATTAAAGTAAGTGCAGTATGCATTAGGATTTCAGGAACATGGAGTGCTGCTCATATGTAATGTCCTGTTACTTGTCCCAAATGGTAACAAAATAAGCCATAAAATAAAATAGCTTGCGGTAAACTTATCCTCCTGTTGGTGCCACTGTTACTTGAACTTTTCTGTCTGCCTGTGGGAGTTTTTGACTTCTGCAAGTTAAATATTACTTAGGGAAGGAACTTTTTATAAGTATGCTGAGCTTCTGGCTGGGGTCAAATGCAGGGCAGCCAGCCATTTTTATGTTGTCTAGCCATGTCAAATTGTCTTACATGGCTGTAATACCGCTCTGGTTGCATAAGTAAGAAAGCTGAAAAGATATAAATGTCAAGATAGCCAAGTTCCCATGGAAGGCTGGTTCAGAACTGAAGCTGAAGTTCACATGGCTCACTGGCCTGATTAAGCCAAGCAAGGCTTTTATAATAAGAACTCTAGGCCTGCCTAGTCCATCACCCTGTTCTCACTGTGGTCAGTCAGATTCCTATGACCAGCTTACCAGCAGGACCTGCATAGAGCCCTGACCTCCCCTTTTAGGATTCTCTGCAACTGGTATTCAGAGGTACTTCCTCTTACAGTGGAGGTAGAACACATCAGTTGCTAGCCTCTTCCATGAATTTGTCCCGTCCTTTTTCTAAAGCCATCCAAGTTGCTGGTCATCACTCTTGTGGTAGCAAGTTCTATACTTTTAACTATGTGCTGTGTGAAGAGGTTTTATTTTGCGTGTTTCCCAGCATTGGATGGCACAGCTTCTAGCTTTATGTGAGAGGGAGAAAAATGTTTATCTGCCTATTTTCTCTATACCATTCATAACCTTATGCACCTTCATCATGTTCCCCTTATGTACCTTCCCCCTCCCGAAAGTCCCCTTTCCTCCAAATCTAGTTGCTCCAACCTCTTGATAATTCTTGTTGCTCTTTTCTGCATGTTTCCCATCAATGCAATATCCTTTTTGAGGTGAGGCAACCAGAACCGTATGTTGCTATGTCTGCCAAATGTATAAAGTTCATGAGTGCATTCTGTTGATGTAGTCCTTGATGAGGAGTTGCTGCAAGTGAATGATGGCCCAGTCAGCTTTTATAAATGTCAACTGGTCCTTCTAAGTTAATTGAACTGAACTTTGCAGCCAAGATTGATCAATTGATGCAGCGAAACAATGCAGCGCCCATGTCTCATTGACACAACAATTGCTGTCCTTACTTCTGAAACAAAACAAACGGCATTGGATGATGCTTTGTTCTCCTGCAATGTTCTGCTCTACAGGGCAGAATTCTACAGTTTTCCTGTATGCAGGGTTAGCAGCGGCCAGCTTCCTGGCTTACCAAAACTGCATGTCGCAGTTGCTTACACAGATTGGGGAGGGCCAAGACTGCAGGGAGCTTGGCAGGAGCAGGAATGGCAGTGGAGCCAATCCAGTGCCCCTGCTGCTGTTTTTGCAGCTGCAAAGCTCCCTGCTGCCTTCTCCCTCCCCCCCCTCGGCATCAGTGCACAGCGTTGGGAAGCTAGGAGTGCACTGCCCCCTCCCCACTACTGTCCCAGGCTAACACTCTTCTTGTACATGGATGTAGGTATAGATATGTTGGTGCTTTATTAATGTGCAATGGGGGGGGGTGCATTTCTCAAGATCTGGTCTTAAATTTTAATTGTTGCATCTAGGGAAAGCTCCAGAATTGCCAGAAAACAAATTAAAATCCAAGTGGGAAAAACTGCTGGGACCAGACTTTGAAGTTACGGTATGCTGTTCATATGCTTTTGTTTCTGTGATATATATTTAGTGTAAGTATAGTATTCTTTACAAATTAATGAGAGTGATTATCTTCTAGCTGCAAGTTAAAAAAAGCAACCCCCTAAACACTCAAGGTAGTAAACAAAACACAACATTTAGAATGTTGAGTAAAATGTTATTACCAAAGACATGAATGATGTGAAATATACCGTTAAGAAGATGCAACAGCAGCAATCAAAGTTCAAAGAGCGATACCGGAAGATGTTCACTAGTAAAGGGAAGGCTTTGTTTCAGTGATGTAGTCAAGGGGGGCTATAGGAGAATGCACCTCTGGGAATATTTTTCACAGCAGGAGTGATGGCATTGTCTGCCAAAGTGCCAGGGAGTTCAATGGTGCCAGATGATCTTCCTTTAGAAGGGTATTGCTGTCTTGGCACCACAATTTAAAAGGTCCACGTCCTTTCTGTCTCCACCCTTCCATAATTCCCCCAATTGTGGCTGTCAGGCAGATTCGTACGTGTGGAGGCAATTCTTAAAATATTGCAGTCCAAGGCTATGTAGGGTTTTAAATGTCAAAAGCACTTGGAATTGAACTGAGATGCAAATTGATTGCCAGTGCAGGCAATAAAGAGTTGGAGTTGTCTTAACCCCATCTGATCAATTCAAACTGTTTCTTAGTGCTGCTAGCTATCCACTAGATATTTCTCCTTTTATTTCAATGATCTAAATAATGCTCTATAGTTGATTGGACTTTTTGAAAGCAATTAAGGTGACTGCATGATATTCAGGTTTTGTTATATACATACATATATATATATATATATATATATATATATATATATATATATATGAAACTAGTCAATTATTTTCCTAACCCCGCGACTGAAGTCAGACAGTAGTTTTACAGGGAGTTGTAAGTAGTTGTTTCAAACTATACAAAAATTTATTTTACTTGATGAGGAAGTGGCATCATTAATTTAATTATCAGTATTATATCTG
Source organism: Podarcis tiliguerta (assembly GCF_965153285.1). Lineage (NCBI taxonomy): Eukaryota > Metazoa > Chordata > Lepidosauria > Squamata > Lacertidae > Podarcis > Podarcis tiliguerta. Next base: position 59,152,771 of record NC_139539.1, read on the forward strand.
CCTTACAAATATTCCGGGCACTTTACAGATTATTAAAACAATGCACAATGTTAAAGTGCTGTTAATATCTAAATTTCTGACGTAAAATAGTCTTGTCTGAAAATCAGCAGTGTGATGGGTTGAAGAGCTGCTTGTGCGTAAACTGCAAGTCCCTCAGAGTTTGAACAAGTTCTCAAACCTCTGCCTGTGACGGAGCCCCTCCAGCATGGCTGCGTCAATCGCTAGCAGAATCCGAAAGTGGTTGCTTTCGGAAACGTTTCCAACATAAAAGCTCCTTAACGGAAACACGTCTTCTGGACTCTCGGCGTGACAGTTTCCGGCGAGGAACGGATGTCCCTATAGGAGGTCCTGAGACCTCCCCACTGTTTTCGCTGGAAGCGTCTCTGAGCCATTCCTCCGACTCTCCTTCCCTTGACGTTCCTGTTCGCCCCCTACTGGTTCCCTCTTCAGCTGTCACGTCTCTCTCTACCTCAGAGAGCCTTTGCACCTCCTGTCCTGCCGATGGCAGTTCCCTGACATCCACCTCCCCTCCAGGGCCCCCTTCACCCCCTCCCGTCTCCTCCCCTACGGGTTGGGAGGAGGTAAAACCCCGGAAAGAACCTTCCTCATCGTCCGAAGTTTCGAACACCTTTCTCCACTTGTTGTTGTTCCTAGTCTCTTGGTACTCCTCGTCATCTGAGTCCGTTCCTTCTTCCAACTCCGACTCTGCGAATCCTTCCAGTTCCTCTTCCTCGTCTGTGGTGCCGAAATACTCCCTCCTAAACCTTGCTACCGGCTGTGGTTTCCTCAGGAATCTTTGGTGGAACGTTTCTGTTAAAACCTCGTCATTGACCTCCTCTGCAGTCACCCAGGTGTTTTCTGACTCCGGCTCCCCTTCCCACGCCACCAAATACTCCACCTGATTGCCCTTCCACCTGGAATCGAGGATTTCCGCTACATGGTTACTGCTTTCCCTCTCTTCCAAGACTGGTCCCCTGGTGTACTCCCCTTCACCTCCCCCCTTGTACGGTGACAGTAACGACCTGTGGAACACTGGGTGCAATTTCATGTGGCTGGGTAACCGGAGTTTGAAAGCCACTGGGTTGACCTGCTGAATGACCTCAAAGGGTCCCAATCTCTTGGGTCTTAATTTTTTACAACCCCCTTTGAACGGCAACCCTTGGGTAGACAGCCACACCTGATCCCCCACCCTTATTGTTTCACCTTCCCTTCTGTTCTTGTCTGCCTGCTTCTTATATTGTGCCTTGGCCCTTTCTAAGTTGAGCTGAAGCTGACGATGGATCGCTTCCATCTCTTCTACAAAATGTTCGGCCGCTGGGACGCTCCATCTCTCGCCTCCCTCCCCTGGGAATGCCCTGGGGTGACACCCGTAATTAGCCAAAAAGGGGCTCATCCCTGTTGACACATTCTCCGCATTGTTGTAGGCAAATTCTGCCAGCGCCAGCTTTTCGACCCAATCATTCTCTCTGTCATTGACATAACACCTCAGATATTGTTGGAGGATGCCATTTGCTCTTTCCGCCTGCCCGTTAGTTTCAGGGTGCCGGGCAGTCAAAAAATTGACTTCCACGTGCAGCAAGCTCATGAGCTTCCTCCAGAACCTGGAAGTAAATTGTTTGCCGCGGTCTGAGATCACCCTCAAGGGGGCGCCGTGCAGCCGGAAGATGTGTTCTACAAACAACTTCGCCGTTTCTTCCGCTGTGACTGCATGTGAACATGCTACAAAGTGGCACATCTTAGTTAACAGGTCCACTACTACCATGATGGCCGTTTTCCCCTTGGATTTGGGCAGATCCGTCATAAAATCTATTGATACCGCCTCCCAAGGCCGTTCTGGCGTGGGTAATGGTTCTAATAACCCTGCCGGCGCCCTTCTTTCTCCCTTGGCCCTCTGACATTGGTCACACCCTCTTACATACTCCTTTACATCTTCCCTCACCTTGGGCCACCAAAATTCCCTGGTGACCATCCACATGGTCTTGTGTTGTCCAAAATGTCCCGCCGTGGGACTATCGTGCAACTGCTTGAGTACCCTCCCTCTCAATTCACCTTCTGGTATATACAGTGCCCCTTTGTAATACAATGCCCCGTTTCTTTCCTCAAAACCCTCCGGGCTCTCACCCTCTCCCCTGAGACCTCTGAGCTTATTTTGGGCATATTCGTCATTTTCCGTTTCCTCTACCAGTTCTCGTCTCCCCACCAGCGCCGCCCCACACACCCAGCGGTCCTCAGGAATGACATGTCTTTCTTCGATTGCCCCCTCCCCCTCCAAATACTCTGGTTTGCGTGAGAGAGCGTCCGCCCTGACGTTCTCTGGGCCTGGTACATAACAAATCTCAAAGTGGAATTTGGAAAATTCCTGTGCCCATCTCACTTGTCGTTGGTTGAGTACTCGAGCTGTTCTCCAATACTCCAAATTCTTGTGGTCGGTGCACACTTGCACCTTGTGTTGTGCCCCAATCAATAAATGTCTCCACCTCCGGAACGCTTCGTGAATGGCGAGTAGTTCCCTGTCATACACCGTGTAGTTCCGCTCGGACTTATTCAGCTTCCTCGAGAAGAAGGCACACGGTCTCCACTCCGACGTATTCCTTCCCGGCTGAAGAAGTACCGCCCCTACCGCTCGGTCTGACGCGTCTGTTTCCACTCTCATGGGCTTCTGTAGGTCCACATGCAGAAGTTGTTCTTCCGAGGCGAAAGCCCTTTTCAGTTCTTCAAAAGCTCGCTCCGCCTCCGCCGTCCAAACAAATTTCTTCTTGCTACTGAGGCAGTCGGTGATGGGCGCCGTCAAGTGTGCAAAGTTCTTGATGAACTTCCGATAAAAGTTCCCAAACCCCAGGAATCTTTGCACATCCTTCTTGGTCTTCGGTGTCTTCCATTCCAGCACCGCCTGGACCTTGCCTGGATCCATGGCCAATCCTTTGTCTGACAAGCGGTACCCCAGGAATTCCACCTCCTTGGCATGAAACTGGCACTTCTCCAGTTTCACCCACAGCTGATTGGCTTGCAGCCGGCCCAACACTTCTCTCACGTCCCTCACATGCTGCTCTTCATCTTCCGAATACACCAAAACGTCATCTAAAAAGGCCACACAATTCTTGTAGAGCAGAGGTCCCAAGACGTGGTTGATAAAACTTTGAAAACATGCGGAGCCGGCTTGGAGACCGAAGGGCATTACGAGGTATTCAAATGCTCCCAAAGGGGTGAACATGGTGGTCTTCCATTCATCCCCCTTCCTTATGCGTATCAGATTGTACGCCCCCCGCAGGTCCAGTTTTGTAAAAATCTTCCCCTTCCTCACCCTGGTCAGAATGTCATCAATTCGGGGCATAGGAAAAGCCAGGGGTTCCGACACGGCATTTAGGGCCCTGAAGTCCACTACAAGTCTCGGCTTATCTGTGTTTTTTTTGTCCACAAAAAACACTGGGCTGCCCCCCACCGCTCGGGACTCTCTGATGAAACCTCGCTTCAGGTTTTTGTCAATGAACTCCCTCAGCTCCTGCATCTCCCTGTCTGACATGGCGTACAGCTTGCCCACTGGGAGTTGAGCTCCAGGGAGTAGGTTGATTTGACAGTCAAAGGGTCTATGCGGCGGCAGTTTGTCCGCTTCCCTTTCGCTAAATACGTTGCTCAGATCTGCATATTGCGGAGGCACCTCCCCTTTATTCATTACCTCCATCCCAGCTAGGGTGAGCCTGGCTCCCCCTGGATCCTTCCCCTGCTTGCAGTGTTCTAGGCAATGCGCTGACCCAAAGGAGACCACCCTCTGATGCCAGCCCACTAGAGGATCGTGTAGTGCCAGCCAGCTCATCCCCAAAATGATGGGAGCTCCTCCCAAGGTGGCCACATTAAACGCTATCCTCTCGGTGTGCCTTGCCACCCTCATTATCATAGGGACTGTCTGTTGGTTCACTTCTCCTCCCAACAGCTCTCTGCCGTCAATCGTGGTCACCTGCAGGGGTTTACTTAAGGGTAGGGTTTGTATCTGGTGCTCAGCTGCGAACTCCTTACTCATGAAATTACAGGAGCTGCCTGAATCCAGAAGGGCCTTGATCTGTAGGGGGTGTCCGTTTGGCAGCTCTAGCAACACCTCTATCACTAGAGCAGGTCTGGGAGGTTCTGGTGAGGGCACTTTCACTGCTTTTGGGCCTGGCTGCTGTGCCCCGACGGTGGCAGCCAGGCGTTGGCTTTTACTTGCTCCTTGCTTTCCTCCTCCTCTCCCCCAACAGCTCCTGCCATGCCTTGCCATTCCTTTCTTCGTGGACAGACTCTGGCAAAGTGTCCTGGCTGTTGGCAGAGATAACATTTCTTGGGTCTCTTTCCCTCCTTCTTCCGCCCTTCACCGAGGTTTGAAACTGCGCGCGCCCGCGCTGTTCCAACTTCCATCGGCTCTGCCGGCGGGAAAGGCTGCTCTGGAATGTCTGGAATGCGGAGCTCCCTCCAACGTTCTCCTTTTCCCTCCCTCTTCTCCAAAGCCCTCGCTTCCTGGCGCGCTCCTATGGCCAGCGCGGATTTAGTCAGCTGGTCCATAGACTCCGCTCTGGGGGCCCGGGAAAGTTCATCTTTTAAGGACGAAGAGAGCCCTTCTTCGAAAAGCATCTGGATGGGCTCCGCCGATAATTCCCACCCCAATCTATGAATCAACATAGTGAACTCAGTCCAGTACTCACGGACAGACCGGTTCCCCTGTTCGCAAGCCATTAACTGCCTTCGCACCCCTCCCTGCTCAATGTCGCTGGAAAACATCAGGTCCATGGCACGAAAAAACTTCATCGTGTCCTTTAGGATCTCATTATTTGCTGCCATCAAGGGTCTAACCCAGTCCTTCGCCCCTGATTCGAGATGGCTAATTACAAAAGCCACTCGCGATTCCTCATCAGCGAAGTCATCAAATTGCAGATTGAGAGCGTATTGCATCTCTGTCCTAAAGGCATGATAGTTTCTGGGGTCCCCCCCAAATTTCTGCACCAATCCTGGCATCTTTCTGGTGAGCGGGGTGGTTTTCTCCTTCCCCCTTTCTGCATCCTGAGCCCTCCTCTCCTCCAGCCTCGCCGTTTGCAAGGCAAGCTGGATCTCCAACGTCCTGTACCTTTCCTCCAGGCTTGGACCTCCTCCAGCTGCTCCTGCTCCTCCGGTTCCGGCTGGTTCGCTCATGATGCCTCTCCCTGGCACAAGCTAGCTTTCGGTGACTTTCGGATTGCTGTGATGGGATGAAGAGCTGCTTGTGCGTAAACTGCAAGTCCCTCAGAGTTTGAACAAGTTCTCAAACCTCTGCCTGTGACGGAGCCCCTCCAGCATGGTTGCGTCAATGGCTAGCAGAATCCGAAAGTGGTTGCTTTCGGAAACGTTTCCAACATAAAAGCTCCTTAACGGAAACACGTCTTCTGGACTCTCGGCGTGACAGTTTCCGGCGAGGAACGGGTGTCCCTATAGGAGGTCCTGAGACCTCCCCACTGTTTTCGCTGGAAGCGTCTCTGAGCCATTCCTCCGACTCTCCTTCCCTTGACGTTCCTGTTCGCCCCCTACTGGTTCCCTCTTCAGCTGTCACGTCTCTCTCTACCTCAGAGAGCCTTTGCACCTCCTGTCCTGCCGATGGCAGTTCCCTGACAAGCAGCAAGAGGTCCCAGCAGACATCTCTCTTCAGAGGCTGTTTCCGATTTTGGTGACACAGCTGAAAAGGCCCTGTCCCACCTGTGTTTCTGATCAGCTAGGGTCTGATCAGCAAAGTGTACAGTGCAACACAACATGATACCTCTCATTTAATCTCAGTGCATTTAGGCTCTAATGCAGTTTAATCTCTATGCAAGCAAGCTCTAATGTAAAATTGTGTGTGAATTCAGTTTCAACCACCGCTGGCAATGCATTGACATTCCAGAATTACTGCTGGTATGATTGTTTCAAGGTGGTTTAAAAGAAATAGTTATTATAACCTTATTTTACATGGGGTCCCTGGTCGTCCCTCATCCAAGGAGCTGACTAGATCCACACCTGTTTTGTGTTAGCAGTGCTGCACCTTCAGATGTGCCCAAACCATTAAAAAGACCTGTAGGGTCATATTCTTATGTTTATAGGAGCAGCACAACTGTATCCATACACCACTGTCCTAGTAATGTACATGTAGAATGATCAGCACTCTCTCTCCTCTCCACAAAGGGGCATTGCTATGATTTATCTATTTTACATCTGTTGTACACTTACTTTGAAATAAATATAATGCTTTAATGAGTACCCATGGAATCTCTCCTTTTTAATCTTTAGGTTTCAACCGTGGACATGCCAATCACAGATGATGCTGAGCTACAGAAATATTCAAAGGTACTGAGTCGTCCCTTTTTCTATTTCTGTAACACACAAGGAGTGTAAATAGATATAGGTATGAACCACCCACTTAGAACTTAAGATATTTGAAAGTTTGGGCAAATTCCAGGTTTGTGTCTCTCTTTATGGGCTGGACGTGAATTTGTCCCAAGAAGCTATTCTGTCCTTCTTTTGTCAAATGATAGTCTGTGCAGAATTAAATATATTGGTTAGATGTCAAGTGCTGTATTTAGCAGCTTTGCTCTTTGAAATGCTTTGTGCCGATGTCTTGGCTTATTGATTGCTAGGACAGGAGTTGTTGAATAATGCGAGCCAGAAACATTTTTTTGGGAATCAAACCTTCACCTTGACTACCAACTGGGAGCAACACAGGCTGTAGTGTAGACTTTACTGTAAGAAGCTACACGAAGTTAGTATGCAATCTGCAAAAGGACAGACCAATGCCAACTCGCTTTGCTGGATTTCATTTGACCAACTACATCTCATCAGCCTAAATAAACATATAACTTTCTTGATCATCTGAGATTTTCAGGTGATGGGCATTGGCTTCTGCTTTTGGTTTTCTGCCACTTTACCCTCTTGTCCAAACCTGGAGCTGTGGGAAACATTTATTATGGTTATTTGAAACAAACCTCCTTCAGAAACCAGAGTTGGATCGTTTGAATCTCACAATATTAACCACATTTTGTCTACTCCTTCTGGCTGCATGGGAGGAGGAGAGGGGAAAGTCGAGCATGCAAGCCCAGGTGGAGGCTCACATTTCACTGAACCATAGTTTAATGTGATGTCTGAATGCAACCATTAGACATTAAGCAATAAAACTGCTGAAGCTATAGATAACACTGCTGAGGTGTAGTCTATGACCCTTGTTTTGAGATATTTAAGTTCTCCAAATCTATCAATTGACTTCTGTCATCTAGCATGCTCCCAAGAGGCCCTGTCCCTAGAGGTCCAAGTCGCTGGAAAAGCTGATAAAATACCATACATTTTGGTTTTTTAACAGCTGCTACTTACTCACACACTGCTTTGTTTTCAACAGCTCCTACCTATTCACACAATGAGACTGGGGGTGGAACTGGATACATTTGAAGGACATCATTATATATCTTCAATAGCTCCTGATGGTCCGATTGCCAAACTTGGTTTATTGCAGTTGGAGGATGAACTTCTAGAGGTAAAGTTTGTAGACAATATGTTGTATGTAGCCGTGATATTTAGTCACATTCCAGTGTTTTCCTAGTGTTCATGTGGGTGAGACTCATCAGAGTACATAGCTACGAAGAGTATTAACATAAATTAAAGCTATGAGGGGAGGGCAGGAAAGTGTGTGCTTAACTCTGGAAGTCTTAGGCTTTGGGTTTTCTGTAGGAGATGTAAGCAGTTCCTCCTTTAAATCATCTAATTCGCTATGTCACAAACTCATGCCCATCAATGCAGTTTGTTTTTCCTTTTGCGACATTCATTATAGGAAATGCTGAGTGCCAAAGGTTTAAAGGACATTGGGGGTGGGGGGAGAGAAATATATTGACAATCAACCAAAACTGTAGTATGGAAGTAATAAAGCCTTGCTATGATTTAATTGTTAGTGAATTATTGTTATATAAGTCTGGATTCTGTCTATACATTACTTATCCAAATCCACAACTATGTCCAGAGCTTGTGAAACATTTCTTTCATCCCACTCCTCCAGTTTTGAATTTTTTTAAGAAAAATAAACTGGTCTCTTGGTTAAAATATACCCCCTGTTAGCCTAGAGCACATGTTAAAAATTAACCAGGTTATGCACTCCATTAAATAAAAGCTGTAATGGGCAGAAAAAAGTAACAAACTCACAAAGAAAAAAGTGCTGCCAAACCACTGATACAGCAATCGAGAGACAGGCCGTTGGAATTAATACGATATGCAAGAGAATGCCCATTGACTGAAAAGGAGTCAGTCCATAACTACCATTCCTCCTCTTTGCTGTCCTTCTCAAGACCATCGTTTTGTTTGGAAATTGGCCACTTAGTAATAAGGAAGGAAGAAAATGTGTAGAATGAATATGATTCAGAATTATGACATACAGAGAAGGGGCATTGCAATCCTATTTAGATGTGTTTCATCCTGTGAGGAAGGTGTATATGAGTCTTAATTTTGAAAAGAGGACTGGCTATAAATGTGATAATATATATATAAATGTTTCAGACTGCTTTAAGAGATTTGCTTTGAACTGGTGTGCTGGAGCTGGAGGTGAGGCTCAGTCAGGGGTGTGAAACCTTTTTCAACCCAAGGATTTCATTCCTTTGGGTGGGTGGAGGAACACATGGCAGTGGTGGATGGGGCAACAATGTGATGCTTAGCCCATAGGCTACCTTCTACCCACACAGAAGTCAGAGGTACTTACACCATCCTCTCCAACCTCACGAGTGGGAAGAATTGTCATATGTGATTCAAGGACATGTTGCCAGCCAGACAAAAAAGGCTCAAGTAAGGCACAGAGCGACATGGGTGGCGCTGTGGGTAAAACCTCAGCGCCTAGGACTTGCCGATCGCATGGTCGGCGGTTTGAATCCCCGCGGCGGGGTGCGCTCCTGTCATTCGGTCCCATCTGCCAACCTAGCAGTTCGAAAGCACCCCCGGGTGCAAGTAGATAAATAGGGACCGCTTACCAGCGGGAAGGTAAACGGCGTTCCGTGTGCTGCGCTGGCTCGCCAGTTGCAGCTTGTCACGCTGGCCACGTGACCCGGAAGTGTCTGCGGACAGCGCTGGCTCCCGGCCTATAGAGTGAGATGAGCGCACAACCCTAGAGTCTGTCAAGACTGGCCCGTATGGGCAGGGGTACCTTTACCTTTAAGGCACAGAGCAGAACTGATGTGGGTTGGGGGGGGGGTCTGGGAAGAAGGGGTGTGGCCTGGGCAGGAGGTGGTGTTAGAGTCCCCAGGGTCAGATTGAGAGACTGGGGGAGAGGAGGTACATTTGGCCACTGGGCCTGAGATCTCCCACCCCTGAGATAAAAGCAACTGATTACTTACTCCTTTCATGAGTGCAAACACACACACACACACAGAGAGAGAGTGAGAGAGAGAGAAAGAGAGAGAGAATAAGAAGAATACACAGCCTGGAAGAACCAAAAGGGCAAAGATACAACTCAAAAGGGATAATAAGTATTAATTCATACACATATTCCCTTTACAAATATTTATTTTAAAAAATAAAAGTATGATTTAGGGTGGAACCTAAAGTCCATGTACGTTCTCATTTCTTGTCATAGGTAAATGGTGTTCAGCTCTATGGAAAATCCCGCCGTGAGGCAGTTTCTTTCCTTAAGGAAGTGCCTCCTCCATTTACCCTGGTTAGTTGCCGGCGCCTGTTTGATGATGGGACAGAATCCTTTGTGGACGAGCCCACAGCCATTATTGCTTGCTCTCCAGAACCAAAGGTAAAGCAATAACATTTTTAAACATAAAAAGAAAAGGGGAAGGGGGTGCTAACAGATGCACCTTGACTTTCGGAAGATAATGGATTGGATGCAGATGTGGCTCCATTGTATTCAGCGGGATTTAAATTAGTCATGAATGTACGTTCTAGTAACTCTCCTTGCCCAAGTGGTAACAGCTGAGGTAGTTGCAGTTGAACAATGTAGTGGTCTAAAATTGTAACGACTTCTTATTGGACCTCTAGGCTCAACTAGGAACTAGGTACTTTTCAGAATACAGTCGTACCTTGGTTTTCGAATGCCTTGATACTCAAAACGTTTTGGCTCCCAAACGCCACAAACCCAGAAGTGAGTGTTCTGGTTTGCAAATGTTTTTTGGAAGCTGAACATCCGACATGGCTTCCGCTGCTTCTGATTGAGTGCAAGAAGCTCCTGCAGCCAATTGGAAGCCACACTTTGGTTTTTGAACCATTTTGGAAGTCAAACGGACTCCCGGAACAGATTAAGTTTGACAACCAAGGTACGACTGTATAGAAGTGTTCGCAAGACAGGACAGGGATTGCCAAATCAATAGTAGGAATGGAAGAAAGATGATGTGGGAGAGAAAGGAAATGGAGGTATTGTTGAAGCACTATAAATTCATCAAGGAGAATATTAGGTCTACCAAAACAGTCTAGACTTGAGATAGTGGTTGAAGTGTTCTAGATTTCCACTCTAAATCCATTCTATCCTGGTTTTAAAACTCTTGTGACTTCCCTTTCCCGCAAAAGCCCTGTTAATTGTAGTGTTTTATAAGCAAAGGGGAAATCAAACACTGGTGTCAGGATCCAAAGTGTAAATGACAGGTGATTTTTTAAAGTTCCATTTAGGTGACAGTGGCAGTCCCACCCAAAAAATGAGGAGACCCTTTAGAAGAGCATTTCAGGAAGCCCAGGAGCTACTACTAGAAAAGAGAGCAAGCACAGAAGCATTTTGCCAGTTTCAGACAGGCTTTGCTGGATCACAGCCTGCAGTTCCAAACATTCCACCAGGGGAGTCATATATCTTCTGTGCATAGTGCAGAAAACGATGGTCACAGCCTTTTTTCTTTTTTGCCTTTTCTCGGTGAACAATGAATCTGATCAGAATCTGAAATTCAGGCTTCACTGCCTTGAATTTTATGAAGCTGAGTGTGTGCTTTTGAACCAAAGCTACAACAGTACTTTAACAAATGCATCTTCCCTGAGAGATATTTCATGTTTGTGACTTTACTACTTTCACTGTAATTGGAAACTCCTAGTGGCTTTATCTAGGCAGGTAGCTGGAAACATCATTGTACTAATGATACAAGGTATGTAAATCAATGGGCCGACATGCTGACGGTGTACATCCCATTCATCATTCTTCAGTTTAATAAGGGAGCAAAAGCTTTGAATTATACCTAGTCTCAGCTTCCCCATTAGCTGATTACTTCCATCTTGTGAACAAAGGACCTGATGCAAACTGGAAGAATACAGTTTGAGTTTAAATTTTTTTCCAGAAGTACAGACCTTGTCTTTCAGTGTTCTGTAATAAAGTAAACTTTTGCTTCTGGCTCCATGGCTCCATAATGATGTATCTTCTTGGTGTACCAGTGTCCTGCTTTGGATAGCTTAGTGATTAAGTTAAATGTTCCATTTAACTGGCAGTTCAGTGCCAATATACATCTACGAGTTTATCAGTGGCCACTCAGATATTTTAAAACAATGGTTTTATACTGATATCAGGGCATTGTATAAATTCATTTGTCTCTGAGTAATACCACAGAATATGCTTTCTGAATCTATTTACCTTGTTCTTATTATACGAACATCCCTGAAATGCTGTGATGAAGGGCAGTGTATAAATTTAATTAATAATAATAATAATTGTGTTACGTCTAAGTCAGGGATTGTAGTTTGTTTCGCTTCTAATAAATCACAGATAATAAGCTAAGAACGAAACCTTGGCTACAGATCACAGTTTATCTGGAGCAAAGCCAAAAGCGATCCCTGGCTCAAATGTAGCACTAAGCTAGGGATTGTGGTTTGTTTCTATGCAGTATGAGTGGGGAGGAGCAAAACAGGCACAATTAATTCATGCATGAGTACTGTTATGCTTTTTGGCTTGGTGAGGTCTTCCTTTTTTGACCCTGTACAGTGGTACCTCGGGTTAAGTACTTAATTCGTTCCGGAGGTCCGTATTTAACCTGAAACTGTTCTTAACCTGAAGCACCACTTTAGCTAATGGGGCCTCCTGCTGCTGCTGTGCCGCCAGAGCACGATTTCTGTTCTCATCCTGAAGCAAAGTTCGTAACCTGAAGCACTATTTCTGGGTTAGCGGAGTATGTAACCTGAAGCGTATGTAACCCGAGGTACCACTGTACATGTTACGTCTACCTTCACGTATACAGACTTTTGGTAATGGGACCTCTTTCAGATTTTCAGTGTATGGAGTCATAGCCTTTCAGAGTCTCCAACTAGAAGTGCCCTTGTTTTTCCACTGAAAGCCTTGTGGGATCATGTGACTGAATATTTTATGGCCTTGTTCCTTTGTGCTTTTGCCCTTACTATTTAAAACGACGAATTTTGGATCGTTCAAAGCACTTTACGGATAGTAATCCTTGCAACAATCCTATAGAGGAAGATGGCATGCAAGATACAGTGGCCACCTACAGGGTTCCTGGCAAAGTTAAGTGTTGACCCAGGAGCCTCCAAGATCACAGGCCATACTCTTAGCTTCGTTTGCATACCAGGTTTATTTTATTTTTTGCTTTCCTCTCTGTGCCCTTTTACTTTTATGCATCTAATGCGACCATTGAAGGTTAGCGACCTTAGCTTAAGTGAACTGAGCCAATATCTAGTTTCACAGAATGATTGTAAATTCTAGTCCAGGCACCCTCTTCAGCTTCCATATGATGGATAAATTTATCAACAGGGGGAAAAAAGCTTTATATCTTATTTCTCAGGTGAAACCAGGGGAGGAAGAAGAAGAGGAAGAGGTGGAGCTAGAACTTTGGTCTTCCGAAGTCAATGTCATTGAACTTGTAAAAGACACTAAGATGGGCTTAGGATTCAGCATTTTGGACTACCAGGTATGCTGTGCATTCGTGATGATTAATTGCCTTTGATCCTTATTGCATTTACGGTTGTTCCTTAGTATTCCCTGTACGTTTTGTTGACACGATCTTTGCATATTAGCAAAGAGCTGAGTTGGTTCTTTTGCAGTTTTTGTTTTTGGTCTCAAAAACTTTCTGTGTAGATACATGAGCTGTTTTTAAATAGCTAATACAAACTACTGTCCATTGTTATGGATTGGTGTTCTTGTTGTTTAGTTGTTTAGTCGTGTCCGACTCTTTGTGACGCCATGGACCAGAGCACGCCAGGCACTCCTGTCTTCCACTGCCTCCCGCAGTTTGGTCAAACTCATGCTGGTAGCTTCGAGAACACTGTCCAACCATCTCATCCTCTGTCATCCCCTTCTCCTTGTGCCCTCAATCTTTCCCAACATCAGGGTCTTTTCCAGGGAGTCTTCTCTTCTCATGAGGTGGCCAAAGTATTAGAGCCTCAGCTTCACGATTTGTCCTTCCAGTGAGCACTCAGGGCTGATTTCCTTCAGAATGGATATGTTTGATCTTCTTACAGTCCATGGGACTCCCAAGAGTCTCCTCCAGCACCAGAATTCAAAAGCATCAATTCTTCTGCGATCAGCCTTCTTTATGATCCAGCTCTCACTTCCATACATCACTACTGGGAAAACCATAGCTTTTACTATGCGGACCTTTGCCGGCAAGGTGATGTCTCTGGTGTAGTGAAATAATAATAGGAAGAATCAGAAGAAGTAGAAGCAGCAGCAGAAGAAGAAGAAGAAGCAATGATTTAATAAACAACAATAATAATCTCTAAGAAGCATGCTTTGGCTTCTATCTCTAGTTCAGAAGTGTGCAGTATGTGCTTCCTGGTCTGCCTCTTGCCTACTGCCTAATCTTACATGGTCCACAACATTCTCTCCCACTGATCAGCTGAGCTGAGCACTGGGGGAAAATGGGTGATGCTCCAAATGAACATCAACTTTTCTCTGCAGTCCTGCTTCCTTTTCTCTCTCCCCCCCCCCCCTCAGTTGTTCCCTTCCGCTGTTAATGAGCCTGACTGGATTACTTCGTACAATTTATAGCTGAATCTGAAAAATTGCTTTATTCACAATTAAAAGACTGGGATGTCTTTATCTAAGTAGGTTTTTTCAGTATTGTTTAGGGACATCAGGCCTCAGAAAGAACCCCTTACTTGAAACTTTGGAGAGCTGTTGCAAATCATGATATATATCACTGGGCTAGACAGGCTAATGGCTTGACTCAGTGCAAAGTAACTTTGTATGGTCATTGCAAAGCAGGGTATTACATTAGCTTCAAAAATTGCTATTATTGCTGCTGTATGAATACCATTACATAGTTCAATAGCAAACTCAAAAGTTTTGAACTGGATTATTTATTTCCCGTTCTGAGGAATATTATGTTAATTTTTTTATGGAAAGAATAACAAGCCAAAGGAAAGCTTTGTGTTGTTTAGGAGAAAATCCTGAGGACAATAATAGAATTTCAGAACTGGAAATGGCGACATCAAGTTTGAACATCATAGCGAAACAGACTCCCTTTTAGAAATCTGTAACAAAGAATGTTCTGGTAATTACAGAAAGCTTGTGCACAATCTCCATAAAAGCTCAATTTTGTCAGCGTAAAATGAAAGTTGTTGCATTTTGAAAATAGTTGAAACTAAAATTTGTCTGAGCAAAGTTTACCAGGAATAGAAAATAGTGTATGCTGCTGATGTCATCAATATGATATTTTTAAAGGCTCCAACTAAGGAATGTAGTTAACTGTTTGCCATAACACACTGTGTATATGAGTGCTGTCTAAATGCTTTTGTTTAATAAGACAAATATGTCAAAGGATATAGAAATCTATAATACTTTTACAAAATAAGACACAAACTGGGGACAGATTCAAGACAAATACTTGAGACGTGCTTGTGAAAAGTTTTTTCCCCCCTTGACATATTTTATGTTTAGGAGGGTGCCCCAAATGTTTACAGTATAGCTACCTGGTATCCTTTGCAGAGGGCAATAATATGCAGACTTGCTTTTATATTTTTGTACGATCAGAATTAATGGAGGCTTTAATAACAGTTTTTATTTACTTACCGATGCAAATACATTGGCAAGGAATAGGATGCAGCTAAATTTGAATTATTTGAAATGGGCTGTAAGCCATTTAATTTTAGATCTTCCATCATTTTAAGATATTGGTTTATAAAGTGCAGTGTGTCCTTGCTGAGCTACTAAGCTTTTTATGGTGCATATCTATTAATGAGGTATATTCAGTCACAGTAACTCTTTTGATAGGCCATGGGGGAGGGGGGCAAATTAATATACGCAACTAGAATTGACCCTTCTATAATAGACTGGAGTGACCCGTGGAAAACTAAATTATTGCCTTAGCCCAGGAATAGCTAACCTATGGCCCTGTAGTTGTTGTTGGACTATAACTCCCATCATCACTCACCACTAGCTATGGTTGCTGGGACTGGTAGGAGCTGAGAGTCCAACATTTTGAAGGATCACATGTTTTCCATCTATGACCTAGCCCATGCTTACCTGACCTCTGTAGTATTTTGCACTTGCTTCTCCACTTCCATCAAACACAATGTTCTGGACTACAAAACAGGGGCTGATGGGAGTTGTAGTCCAAAGCTTTGAGAGGGCATCTAATAGGCAAAGGCTCTCTAAGCACTAACCTACCCTATGATACCACCTTGGGTGTATATACTGGATAATGCACATAATAGCTTCTCTCAAAAATTACAGGCACTGCTTTTCTCTCTCCTCCTCAGCCATATTCTTACAAATGCTTTTTAATGTATTTTTTATTAACCTCTTCTCTTTCTTCCTCCCCCCGGTCTGTAACCAAGGTTGCTTCCACACAAGGGCCCTTTGGCGCTGCTGAGGCACTGCCGTTTTTGCAATCAGCTGGAAATCTTGGTAGCAGTAGACCATAGATGCTTCTTGGAAATTGGAATGATTGGAGGGTAGGGATTTCCCTGAGTCAGGGCTCTGAAAAAATGTTTCTTTTCCAGCTTCCAGGGACTATTGGAGGAGATGCTATATGAATGCAGTCACAGTGATTCTCATGACTGCATAGCTTGGGCGGTGGTAGAACATGGCTAATGGCTAATCAGTGAAAACAAAATGAAACTACTGGGGGGAAATTATTCAATGTTAGACACTATTCTTGGTGTATCCTTGCAGCCATATCCTTGCTGTAGATGTTTATGTTACCTCCAGATTAGATGTTGTAATTGCTCTATGTGGAGCCACATTTGAAATTCAGCAGCATAGCTTTTGACTGGTATTAACTGCTATAAGCATGTTTAATGTTACAAGCTACTCAGCTAATTACTAGTCTCAATTCAAGATGGTGGTTAGCTACTTAAAGTTCTGAGCATTCAGGTTTGGGATAATTCAGGGAGCAGCTCTATTATGAATAGCCCATGTTTTCAAGAGGGTACTCAAGAGTACACAGTACTGGCACCTCTTTTTTGTTGTTGTTGTTAAAAAGTGTGACACTTCCTGTAACAACTTCATGGTTGGTACCGGCACCTATTTTTCTATTAAAAAAGCAATCTTTGACCACCCAATGATATCCAATGATAGATGTATTTGCCTTCAGATACCAGATTGATATCCGCTAGGAGCAGGGCTGCCCACACAATTTCAACTTGTTTTCCATGCAAGCTAGCTCTATTGCAACATTTAGATATTGAGTTGATGTTGCTGATTGGTCAGGAATTTGAAGGGCTATGAAGTATTATATTCTGCTTCTGTTTTCAGCAGCGCTTGTATTTTTGGTGGTTTTAGTATTGCTATGGTTGTTTAATAGAAAAAACATGGCAAAACATAAAATGTTTAATTTATTTATGTTACACTGTAGCCGTTGGCCCTTTGGGCACTCCTTGTAAGCTGTAACTTGGCTGGCTCCTTCTGACTTTTCCGCACAACTGCAGACATGCACTCAGCCAAAGACTGTTTTGTCTGTACGCTGTGGTGTTTGTGTGAACTGGGCCATCGTATCAGACAAAGTTAGACAGAAGGAAGGGTGGCTACAGAGAAACTGCCCAAATGGAAAGGGTGGACCATATGTTTTGCCTCTAAAGCTTACTGGAAAAAATATCTGCTCTTTCCAGCAGCATTTGCAATATATCATTATATATTAAAGTGAGTAAATGGCATCCGTTGTGACATTTGTATGGCCGATAACTTAATTTAAAAGTTTTATACTGTGTGAGATAATTAATGAGCTCTAATATCTCTTTGCTGTAATTACATAATAAATCACACACAGTAAAACTCACTTTTGCAAAGCAGGACAGAGGTTTATTACTGGGAGAACAAAGGCCATATCTGAGGCTTTCTGTATTTCTGGAATTCTTAGCCGTTCCTCACTCGTCTGCCTTTTCCAGTATTCTGCTCTTAACTGTGAGCAATACCAGATGAGCTTTTGGAAGGCGAAGGGAATCCCAAAATGGGTGGTTTGGGAATAATTTGCCTGTAGGCTTTAGTTTTATAGGGATGTCAGAAAGAATCTGCAGTTGTTTTTTCCCCATTTTGCATAAACATTTGAAACGTTCTTACAGTTTAGGGTGTAATTTTAGTTGCTGGACAGTTGGCTGTCCAGCATGTTATGTGCACAACCTCCAAAGCTTCACACAGGGGAAAACGAGGACTTGCCTGCAATGTGCCTATTCCTGTGGCAAGGATTATTTTACTGAAGGCTCTTTGCTCTCCGGCATTATTCATTTGCTTAGCAAATTTATTGGGGTGGGGATAAAGTCAAGAGCACGATAGTGGTTCGTTTGGAAAAAGAAATAATGGTAAATATAGGATACTATCAATTCAAAATACAGTGGTACCTCTGGTTACGTACTTAATTTGTTCCGGAGGTCTGTTCTGAACCTGAAACCGTTCTTAACCTGAGGTACCACTTTAGCTAATGGGGCCTGCCGCCGAGCGATTTCTGTTCTCATCCTGAGGTAAAGTTCTTAACCCGAGGTACTACTTCCGAGTTAGCGGTGTCTGTAACCCAAAGTGTTTGTAACCCGAGGTACCACTGTCTACCTTGGCATCAGCAGTGTGTGAAGTGTCAGGCTATGTACTGCATGGTACTTTAGGGTTTCATGCATGTGCCATTACTGACATGTTCACCCAGCTGGGGATGCAACCGGCTACCCACTCAAAGGGTTTCACGTCTAGAGATAAGAATGCTACCATTTCATACTGTGTTTTAAAAAGAAAAAAGAAACAAAACATTCTCCCTTAAGAGAGAATGATGTGCCATGGGCAGGGATTAAAAAACATGTTCCTGATAACTAAGGGGTGGGATATGTGTATGTGCTCTCCTTTGTATTGGATCATTTTTTTCAGAGAACTCCCTTTCTATATCAGTACTCTGGGTCCTTCATGACCTCTAGGAGGAAAGAAGGTTGCTTTGGCATAATTCTGGATTCATCGCTGTCATGGAGGCATGGGTGATCTCCATGCCATGGAGACCTGCTTAGGCTGGTGACCCAACTCTGCCTCTGTGTGGGTGAAAATACCTTGCCAAAGACTGACAGGGCTCTGATGAATGGGTGGCAAAGACAGGGGTGGTGGTGGAGGCTGACCCAGGAAAAGGGGCCAATGGTTTATGAGGTTTAGTGCCACCTGTGTGGCAGGAGCCAGGGTGGGAGGAAAAGGAAATGCCCAAGCAGTGTGAGGGAGGGAAGGGGGTGCAGGACATGTCAGAAGCAGTGGTATACGGTCAGTGAACTAGGAGGACCAGACTAGTCTCCAAAATGTTCCCTTGGCACATCCTTCCAAAAGCCTGGGAAGCTTCTTCCCTGCTTAGGGAGGGAGGTGCAATGGTTTTGGAAAAATGACCTTGCAGGCTAAATTTGAGCCCATGCTGTGCCTAATTAGGCCTGTAGCCCTATGCCTGGATTGTAGTATTTTCAATGGGAACAGTTTTAACATTTTAGAGCTTGTGATTTGCTTTTAGCTGATGGTTTCTTCACTGTTTATTTATGTTGACTGATGTATTTTAAAAGTTTTATGTTGTTTCTTTGGCATGTTTTTGTCTATATAACATAAATTGCTTTGGAGGCATTATTTGTGTTAGGTGACCTATAAATTTTAATTTAATCTACTGAACCAATAGGCCAGTTGATAACTCAGGATTTTTGTGGTGTTGCAAGATGCAGCACAAACCTACATCATCTGGTTCCCCCATGCCTGGTAATTAAATGTGGGATGGTGTTAAATCTAATATTCTGGCCAAATTCTAGGTTGAGTAATATTCTCTGGCTCCCTTATTTTTTCTCTCCACCATTCTGTTTGGATGAGTAGCTCACCTCCTAACTAACTTTTATGTAGTGTTGCTGGCGAATTCATAGATGACTTCATTTTACTTGATCTGTAGACTTAAAGTTATTTTTCATATGAAGTTCATAAAGGGCTTTGGACAGAAGGTGCTGTAGAAATTGATGCTATTTGCCAACAGTATGCAAGTGTTTTGCTTATTAGTAATCTTGGTAAAAATCAGTTATTTACCATACATTCCACAAAATGGAGTCTGTGAAAGAAAACAAGTCTCTAATGAACAGACCTCAAAAATTAGAAGTTTGGAAATCAGATATGATCCAGACTGGAGTTTCAATCTCTGGTCAAGAATAAGATTATAGAACTGGAAAGATAAATGAGCTTTTTTATAAATATACTTTGACCGCACAAATGTGATATGTAGTGCTCTTACTGTGTGTATGGTTTGGCAAGTTTTCACTTAGTTTCCAGCCTAAAATTCTAATGATTTTCCCTAGTCTACAATTTTAACAGCTTCACATTTGTTTTTATTCAATTTCTGTCCGATCAGATATGTTAAAGGCACTATCCTTAATGTATGGAAAACTAAGCTCTGTGGAAAATGCATTTAGCTGTAGGATTAATGGTAAAGCCAGGTATATCATCAAATCATTCAACATAATACAACACCAATCAATAATACTTGAAACATTGCTGAGCTTGTTTCTATCACTAAACTAAAGATGGTGGGGATTGAACCTGGAACTTTTCTGCAAGCAAAATTATTAATAGGCTGATTTATGTTTCTTAATGCTCTTTGGTAAGATCCTCTATTGCTTGCTCTGCCCAAGTTCCAGCTTTAAATCTTTTTGTTAACCACACAGTTCTCTAACAACTTTGCCCTTATGTAATTGGGACGTGGGTGGCACTGTGGTTTAAACTACTGCGCCGCTTGGGCTTGCCAGTTGGAAGGTCGGTGGTTCGAATCCCCATGATGGGGTGAGCTCCCGTTGCTCAGAACCAGCTCCTGCCAACCTAGCAGTTCGAAAGCACGCAGTGCAAGTAGATAAATAGGTACCGCTCCTGCGGGAAGGTAAACTGTGTTTCCTTGCACTGCCTTGGCTTTGCCAGATGCAGCTTAGTCATGCTGGCCACATGACCTGGAAAAACTGTCAGCGAAAGCAGACAAATGCCAGCTCCCTCGGCCTGTAAAGCGAGATGAGCACCACAACCCCAGAGTCGTTCACGACTGGACTTAACTGTCACGGGTACCTTTACCTTTACCTAATTAAAGAAGGCTGATCGCCGAAGAATTGATGCTTTTGAATTATGGTGCTGGAGGAGACTCTTGAGAGTCCCATGGACTGCAAGAAGATCAAACCTATCCATTCTTAAGGAAATCAGCCCTGAGTTCTCACTGGAAGGACAGATCGTGAAGCTGAGGCTCCAATACTCTGGCCACCTCATGAGAAGAGAAGACTCCCTGGAAAAGACCCTGATGTTGGGAAAGATTGAGGGCACAAGGAGAAGGGGAAGACAGAGGACGAGATGGTTGGATAGTGTTCTCGAAGCTACCAGCATGAGTTTGACCAAACTGCGGGAGGCAGTGGAAGACAGGAGTGCCTGGTGTGCTCTGGTCCATGGGGTCACGAAGAGTCGGACACGACTAAATGATTAAACAACAACAACAATTATTAGCATAAGGAGCCATTAAAGCATGGAAGCCAGTCTCGTTCACACCATACATTTAAAACCACAATTTTAACAGTCATGGCTTCCCCCAAAGAATCCTGGGAATTCTAATTAGTTAAGGGTCCTGGCTTCACAATCCCCAGCACCCTTAACAAGGTACAATTCCCAGGTTTCTCCAGGACTTTAAAAGTTGTGTAATAGAGCTTTAAAAGTATGGTGTTAACCTTGATCCTTTTTCAGCGGTTGATTTGTTGCTTCCATCTTTTTTTTTTATCTGCTCACTGTTTGTGGGGCAAATTCAAAGTCATTCTGTCCTGTCTATTTGCACTTGTTGCTACTAGATGCATATCAAGGATGCAATGTTCTTGGGATCTGAGGCTGGTTCCCCCAGTTTGGTAACTTGGGCAGTATCTTCTCCTTCCTAGGCTTCCTCAACTGTATAATATCGAAAAGGATATAAAACTCAGAGCCAAGGTTTGACTACTAACTAACGGATCAGTAGCTGAAACAAGCGTTCTTCTTTCCCTTGTTAACGCTCCAGGTTTTATAGTGTCTGCTGCTGGCTTTAGGTTTGCAATGTCAAAAATCTCATCCACTGGTTTTAGATTTGTATAAAATTCTACAAGGACAGCTGGCCTGAGATTTTTCAGGTCTGCGGGGGGGGCAGAAAAAAAATGCCCAGGAAAGGATATGGAATATCACTAAAGGAAGTTTGGGCCTGAAGGGAGCACACAGCTTGGATGGAGGAAAGGCACAGGTGGTTTTAGAAAAGCCTGTTTGAAAGGTTGGCTGGAAGATATTCAGGAATTGATTCTAGACGGAAGAAATGGATTGAGTGGAAAGCGATTTTATTCTTGAGGTATGAAAATAGCCCTGATGTAGCTTGAGTAAACTGGCTTTTGATCAGGGTGGCCGATGAATGTTGGATCAAATCCACTTCATGAATCTCATGTTCCAACTTGGTTTAGTCAGGCCTATCCTGGCAAATACCCCAGGTACTTTTTCATCTACCTTTCAGAAACAATCCAGCAAATATGTGAGGGCTGTTTTAATCATTACATGCCCTCTGTAGAGAGGGCAGCAACATCCAGGTGCCCATTGGGCAGAGGGCATGTCACCAAATGGTAGGCAGAACCAGGGAATAGGTAAAGCTGGAACAAAATGGTTCCACAAACCCATTCCACGTTTGGCAGAGTGGTAGGATTTGGAGAGAAGTATCTTCCCGAGGAAACTATGTACTGTATAGGCTGCGGTCATATACAGGCATCTCTTCACTTGTGCATGATTCTGTATATAATTAAATAGTTTAATTCATACCTGTAAATGGAATGAGAAAGCTGGAGAGAGGCTGAAGAGATAGCCTGAAGAGGACTTCAGTGAGGGCAGAGAAGAGACTGGAGGCACAGCAGGGCTTTTTCTTTAGGCCCCTCAGC
This sequence comes from Podarcis tiliguerta, assembly GCF_965153285.1. Lineage (NCBI taxonomy): Eukaryota > Metazoa > Chordata > Lepidosauria > Squamata > Lacertidae > Podarcis > Podarcis tiliguerta. The sequence continues at coordinate 59,175,010 of NC_139539.1, forward strand.
CTCCCCACCTGTGCAGCAGCAGCAGCAGTTTTAATTCCAGTTGTGGATATTTTTAGTACAGTATTATTATTATTTTGGAGAGTAGTATTTTGGAGAGGGAGTGGCAGAGGGCATTTAAAGGGTGTTAAGAGGGTGTTCCCCACTTATGCGCATCATGCACCGGAACGTAACACCCACATAAGTGGGGAGTTGCTTATACATGCTTACATAAGAGTAAGCCCCAATGAACTCAATTGAACCTACTTCTGAATAGTCCTGCAGAGAATTGCTCTGTATAGCCCATCAATACCTCACTTTCTCAGGTTGAAAAGAAAACCAGGTTCCCACTTCTATACAACAATTAAAGTTGCAGAAGCCACCTGCCTAGTTTTGCATCTGACCACCCTCTGTCTCATATGTTTGCTCATTTCATGCTTTCACTTGTCCCCCTCCCTTTCTAAGACTGTAGACTTTATGCATCTTTACATGGAAATAAGCCCCAGTGAGCTTGGTGGGATTTCTCCCCCAACAGATAGATATATAAGACAGGGTTGAGGAACCATTTTGGCTCCTTACCAGCATCTGACGTGCACACCAAATCTGACATGTGGTAAGGCTCCCCACCTGTCAATCATGTGACATCATTGTAATGAAACATAACTGACAGGCGGTTTTGCTCTGATCTTAAAAGGGAAGTAGGAGGTGGCTTGCAAATCTCATGTCAATCTTAAAGACTGATAGATATCACTTTGATTTGCTGGTGTTCCATGCAGCTACTGCTTGCTATATATCAACACACACACGTAAGTAAGCTCTGCAGAATAAGATACGGCAATAATCCAACATTATAATGAACTTGCCACTACTTAATACTTTGCTTGTGTTGTGCTTGGGACTATTGGTAACATGAACAATTTTAAACCACACATTTTTTGGTGAAAACCAAATACATTGGTCCTCTGAATGAACGAATTTGGGGATTTCATTCGGCAAATGTACATGGTTGACAATCTCTCCCATAGCAAACCAGTCCAAATGATTACCAGATTAAAATAGCATTTGAACACCTGCCACAGGAACACCAATAATTCTATTGTTGCTGCTTTGACACCAGTTAAATATGATTTCCGAAAGCATCTGTAGTTGGGCCAAGTGGGATTGCCAATCTTGGCAAGGATTAGGCTCCTGTTCCTAAGGAGTTACTTTAAAGTACAGTATGTCTCCTTGGATATCCTTTTTTACTTTAGTATATATACTTCTTTCAGTTAGAAGGTCTTTGGTTTGAGAGAGGGTGGATGAAGAAAATTTGAAAAGGTTATTTCAACCCCACAAATCGAAACTGGATTTTAGGCCACCAAGTGAAAAAGGAAAGAAAGAAAAAATGTTAGGACTAGGCAATGATTTTTGCCAATTCTCCCTGCAGTTATTTTTCTTCTTCTTTGTGTAGTTTCTTTCTCTGGATCTTTACTGACATTTTCTACAACAGAAGTCTTGATTAATGCCAGATGTATAGCAAGCATATGAAATTCATTGCTGTACTCGCCACTGCAGATCAATAAATACCCATGTTTTATTTTCCAAATGCTGCCTTCCACTACTCCTAAAACACCCTTCAGTTTAACAACTTGAATACATTTATGCAATTTAGGGTTGTATCACTGTCATGGTGGTAAATCAGCACTTTTATATTCTTATCTAGAGGGGTTGGCTTCTGTTCACCTTGTGGGTTTTGGGGTCTGCCTTTCTATCTCTCTCTCTCTCATTCCAAACTTTTGGAGAAGAGTAGGTTTGGTTGTAATTCACTGTAATTTGTATTTCAGATGTGTTGCCTTCAATGTGAGGGCTTCTTGTTTGCTTGTTTGTTTTCGTGATAGGCAGCAGGATAGACGTTTTTGTAGATCTGTGACAGATTGAAACTGTTCCTACAAAGTCATTTTCCATAAAACAATCTTTCAGTAAGAGTGGTCAAGAGATGTACTATTTCAGGATAGACCTTGCCCTTGTAACTTGCTTTTGGAGAAGCAACAGCAAAAACTAAGTTGGCCAATGAGGGAATTAAGAATCCAGCCTACTGGCTGGATCCAGTTTTCCTGCCCCAGATATATATGATATATTCAGATATATCCTCCTCCAAGGCCTCTATATGGTTACTTCTCAGAGTCATTATACCTTGAGTCTACCTCATGCTCGTCAGCTGTCCTGCTTTGAGCCATTCTGGCTTCTGATTATCTCCTGGGATGTTTTGTTTTGGCTTCCGCAAGGGCGCAGGCCTAAAATACAGGGGGCTGTGAGCATGGCCCTGAAAGATGTGTGTCCCTATTTCCCTGTGTTGAGTGTTGGAGGGTATGCTACCTTGAGAGGGGCTATGCACTGACGATCATTGCACATATCTCATGGAACACCATTGGAGGATCAGTGTGCTATTTTTTAATTGTATTTTATTTGGTCTGCCTTCATGCAGTTAGCTCTGCATGTAAGCAGGAGCCGCTAGAATTCACCGTACACAGCAGCTACCTCAGAAGCCTTTATGAAAACTAGTCCTTTGGGTAATTTTGAGGAGTTGTATTCAGTGTAGCACTAAGCAAACTGTTTTGTCACTGCAAGTATTTCTCCTTGCACATTCTTCCCCCCCTCCCTACAACATATTCCCTAAATCTGTTCTGGGGTTTCCCCCAAGCCTCTGGAGCAGATTTGGGAACTGCATGGGGTTCATGCAGGGGGAGGAAATTCCATTGCACTAGTGCTAATCCTTGCGCAAGAGCAACAATTTAATTGAATATCACCCAGAGACTTAAGGTGGCTTTGTTTGTACAGTGGTACCTCGGGTTAAGAACTTAATTCGTTCTGGAGGTCCATTCTTAACCTGAAACTGTTCTTAACCTGAGGTACCACTTTAGCTAATGAGGCCTCTTGCTGCTGCTGCACTGCTGCCGCGCAATTTCTGTTCTCATCCTGAAGCAAAGTTGTTAACCCTAGGTACTATTTCTGGGTTAGTGGAGTCTGTTACCTGAAGCGTCTGTAACCTGAGGTACCACTGTAATCCATTTGTTCCCTGCCTTTTGTCTAAGGAACTCAGGGCAACATAAAAGGTTCTCTCTTGCAACAGCCATGTGGAGTAGGTAGGACTGAGATAATGACTCTTCCAATGTTAGAGGTGCATTTAGTGGAGACCTGGGAGAGGAGCTTTTCAATCCAGATACCCATATAATGGGACTCCTTTTCCAGAAAGATTCAGTCAGCAATTTCTCTCATGATTTTGAGATGGTCTGTTAAGACTTCTTTATTTTGCCCGACTCTGGCTCCCTGTTGTGCTGATTGTGATTTTCTTGTGTTGACCTTGTTTTAATGACTCTGTGTCATGCTCTCAGATTTTTATTGTTAGATTTCGGTACTTTGCAATATGACCTAGAGGCTACAGAGCTTTGACTACCTATATATCTCCCTTCCGCACAGCTTTGTGATGAGGACTGCAGATCCTCAGCCATGGAATTGATCTTCAAAACAACTTTTGGAGTGACCACTGTGAGTTTCCAGCAATTCAGGATGTGGTCACTCACAATATTATGATTTGCAGGTGCTTTTGCAAGACTACTTCACATGTAAAAACTAAAATTGCCTCATGGTGCTCCAGCCCTGTGTCAGTGCAGAATTGGTAACATTATAGAGTTTAAAGGTTTCTATGAAGAAAGGGTAGGAGCTTTGTGAATAAAATGGAAAATACACAACAGAGTTTGAAGAAATAACTTCATAGTTTAATTCTCTAAATGATGTTTTGCAAAATGTAATGCATTTTGTGAGCTGTGGTGTGTGTTTCTCTTGGCTCTGCAGTGCAAAATGTGTGGCTTACACAAACTGACCCTAGCAAATGTGTTCTGGTGGTAACTTAAAATGGTACAGACAAATGACAAATGTATTTGTTTTGGTGCCTGTTAGCTGTTCTGTTCAGTGTTAGTTCTGATATATTTATATTTGGGTATTTTTGTGGCAGCAGATATTTTGTGACTTCATTATGCCAACTTTCCTCAGAAAGCTGATTTGTCTGAACCCGGAGCCAAAGGAGTGCCAAAGCTAATATAGTTGGAAAGCAAATGGCGAGAACTGACTTATCTGTGGCATTTTCTTACATGTGCTTCTTAAAATGGCATGTGGTACTTGTTTTTAGTGAACAAGAACTTGTTCTCAGTGAAGCTGTAGTTACGGAATACAGTGGTACCTCGGGTTAAGAACTTAATTCGTTCCGGAGGTCTGTTCTTAACCTGAAACTGTTCTTAACCTGAGGTACCACTTTAGCTAATGAGGCTTCCCGCTGTGGCAGCGCAATTTCTGTTCTCATCCTGAAGCAAAGTTCTTAACCTGAGGTACTATTTCTGGGTTAGCAGAGTCTGTAACCTGAAGCGATGGGAACCTGAAGCATCGGGAACCTGAGGTACCACTGTAATTAGGTGCTGCCAACTGTTCCGGGTCCTGGGCTTACTGGGGCAATTCAACATAGTAAAGATCAGTGCTATTTTTTTCTGGGAAAAGAGGTGCCGGAACTCACTACAAACACCTCCCTTGTTCTCTTATAATGACAATGGCTCCCACCTGAAAGGTACGGGAACTCCATTTTGTCAAGTTCTGACTGAAAAAAAGTACTGGTTAAAGAGAGATACTGACAATTCCCAATAAAAAATGGAGGGCAGAATTGCTGGAGTTTGATCCCCGCACTTGGGGTGACTGGGAATAGAGTCACGATCAGATAAAGTTCACCTTCTCCTCCATTGCCCTTCAAGGATCTTGAGTCTTCCCCAGAGATGTTTAGCTATTGAAGCTGCAGTCATTGCTACTCTTTCCACTTTCATGTCAGCTGGGCTTCCTAGTTGGGATAACATTAAAGCAATCTTCATTCTCAGAGTTTCCGGCTCCACCCTTGGACCCAGTTGGTGGTGGCCACAATGCTCCAATTGCACCATACCCTAGCAGAGCCCTCTAGGTTCCCTTTCCTATTCCTTCTGTTGCCTTCTCTCTTTACTACACCTTTCTACCTTTCCTCCTCGCTCCACTGCTCATCTTGATACCCTTTCATGCTTAACATTTTGTGGCAATCACACAAGGCCCCCGGACGTTTGATGGTCTATTGACCCTGTGCCACCACTGCGATTGCTTTCTTCGCTGCCACCACCCCGTTTCTCACGGGGACACACGGAGTCCAGACGGTTGTTAACAATAACAACTAATCAAGTTTATTTTAAATGCAGGAACAAGCTTATGGTTTCAGTTAGTTTTTCTTGACAGTTTCTTAAATCTTAGTTCCTAACAACTTCAAACTGATTATTCCCAACTATCTCTCTGACTCCACCTGACAATTACTCTCACTCTCTCACAATACAACTCGACCAACCCACAGATCTATCCTCCTTCTTCCCTCTCCAACTCCCAAACCTCAACTGACTTTCACACAACACCCACTCTCACTCTAACTCCTCCTATCAGTTTCCACTGGCCAATCACATCACACTCATTTTAACCCTTTCCTTATGACCCACCTAGAAGGCAAACGCCACACTCCTTCACTGGCCTGTGCCTGAGCCCACCAAGGTCCCATCCATCTTGTTTCGATTTCTCCTGCAGTGCCTTGAGCTGTCACTCGGGCCCCTTCACTTGTTGTTTCCTAACCTTGTGGTCCACAGTCCTTTCATAATAATGAAAAATCTTAATCTGATGGCTAAACAAGTAAATCTTCCCCCTGCACACATACACCCTCTTTGGCTAAGAGCATCAGATGCATTTAGTAATGGATCTTGTTGCTGGTCTGTAAGTGCCCTCTGTTGGCCAATGCTGAAATATCTACTTTAGATTTAATAAATCCATCTTATTGTTATGGCTCCTGGGCACCTGATATTGATATTGGTCCTACACAAAACCTGCCACCAGAAAGAAAATGAAATCTGGTACATAATAAGCACTGGTAACTACAGAACATGCCACTGTGTTCTAAGACCTTTTTTTTTTGCTTTTGAAACTATTTGGGAATAATAAGTGAGATACAGGCTTGAAGGACCAAAGTAATAACTTTTTGGAAGCATCTAGATCAGGGTGGCTCAACGTTTCATACCAAGTGGGCCACAAGAATAAAATAAAAAAAAGGTAAAGGACCCTTGGACAGTTAAGTCCAGTCAAAGGTGATTGTGGCACTCATCTTGCTTTCAGGCAGAGGGAGCCGGCGTTTCTCCACAGACTGCTTTCCAGGTCATGTGACCAGCATGACTAAACTACTTCTGGTTCAACAGAACACCGTGATGGAAGCCAAATTGCACGGAAATGCCGTTTACCTTCCCGTCGCAGCACTACCTATTTATCTACTTGCACTTTGGGCATGCTTTCAAACTGCTAGGTTGGCAGAAGCTGGGACAGAGCGACAGGAGCTTACTCCATTGCAGGGATTTGAACCGCCGACCTTATGATCGGCAAGCCCAAGAGGCTCAGTGGTTTAGACCACAGCACCACCTGCATCAGCATGGAACCTATGGACTGCACATTGCTTTGTTGCATGGTGGTGATGGGGGGAAGCTGGGCCAAAATTTAAAGCCCTCTCCCGGCCCTTGTGTTACCTTCCCAAAGCTGGCTAAGTGAGGTGCTGGCAGGGTCCTAGAGGCCTCCCACTTTCCTTCCCAAAGCTGGAAAACAGCTAAATAGGCTTTGGAAAGGAGGCAGGAGGACTCTAAGACCATGTCACTTACCTGGCTTTAGGAAGGGTGAAGGGTTCTGTGTGTGTCAAATGTTGTTGAGGGCGGTCAAAAAAAGGCATTGAGGGCCGCATGTTAGACAAGCCTGATTTAGATTGTGCTCTGAATGCAAATTTTTCATTTTCAATAATGGAGTGTTCTTGTTTTGTGTGTATATTTATGTATTTACTACATTAACACCCTGTGGGTAGAGGGCGGTATATAAATTTAATAATTAATAAATAAATAAAGAATTAACACCCAACAATTCTGAATTTTGCAAATAGGTCACAGGGTGGGTTACTAAAAATTAAAACATCAAATACAAACAAGTTTGGGGTAAAAACTGCAGGCAGCCCTTTAATTGCTATTCTGAACCAGGATGTAAGTTGCTTGCTGCTCTCCAAAAGTTCTGGCTTACAGCTTGCATCAAATGATGGGGCTAAACGGAGTTGTTGTCCAGAAGATCCAGAGGGCACCAGGTTGGGGTATCCTGTTGTGGGCCAACAAAGCTAAGTCAGGGGGAAAGAATTGCTTTCTTCTACAGCTGAAGATGCACTGAACTGCTGTTTTAAAAGTGTCTGCTCTTGGAGCCAGCAGAATGAAAAGTACACAAAGTTAATTCTGGTTGTATTTGGTGCTCTTCCTTGTGTACATAAATAGCTTATCTGGATTAAAGCAAATTCTAATGGCCCTTAAATGCAGCAAATCACTTTTTGATGGATAGTGGCAGTGCTTTCTTCGGGGTGGGGGGGACGCAGGGGTACACATACCCCTAAACATTTTGTGAATCTAAGTTTGGCCTCATTGAGGGGCAGTATTTCCATAGGAGTAGAAAAATGAGAGTACCCCTAAACATTTTTAATAGGAAAAAAAACACTGGATTCAGAGTCATTGGTCCTGATGGAGAAGGAAAATAAAGTTGTCTAAATGACATAGCCACCACCACAATAGTGCAGCAAGGGACTGATCGGGTATTGTGCGTTGCTAGTTTTCTGAGATCTAGTGCTCTGTCTTGAAGTTCCTCAAATTGGTGGCATTTTAGGAAACTCAAGCAAGCCTCCCAAAACATGGTACTACTTTAAATATGTCTGTTTCATTGGTCCTTTACAAAAGGATACTGCTTATAATCTATTTTCCTCAAATGAAGAACTGTGGTCTTTGAACAAAAATGTGGCTTTTGAATCTTTTATTGCTTGACTTATAAAATAAACTAGATTTGTAGGTTTTTCTCCTTCAGCAACTCTATTGCCATCCAAACCTTTTGGGGGGACAGACCAGTTTCTCTGTGCAGCAATATGCCGTTTCTAGCTGATTGATCTTTCCCATTATGTAGCTTCTCTTCTCTTCCTATACAAGAGCTCCCTCTGCTTGAGAATGGTAGCGTAGTTATAGCAAATGCATTCTTCATTTTATCCCCTGAATATTTGTATGCTTCGATTCTGCTCTTAATTAGATTTATTATTATTTTATTTTTGGAGAGGGTATATAATTGCTGACTCACCTCAGAACGAATAGAATTTGGCTTCCACATCCCTTTACTGTCTCTTTATCCTGAAATAATAACTATAAAGGGGGCAATTTTGTTGCAATTAGGTTCTTGGAAAACCATGCTAAAGTCAAGGTGCTGTTGCTTATTATACCTTGGTCTTTCCACTGAATAAAAGAATCACTCCCTGTTTATTCCTGTCACATTGGTGAATGTCTGTGTCTACTGTTGGGTGTCTTGATTTGGTTCCCCACAATATTATCTGTTTGTCATGTGTCCTTTCTAGTGGAGATGACAATGTACAGTATTGTAGAATATCTGAGTAGCTTTGCCTGCCATGTTTTTCTTTAGTCATATCCACATTTCCTTGTTGAAATGTATGCACACTTTGCACACTTTCTCCCCTCCCTTCGTGACATTCTTATCATTTGGCAAACCTTGTCATTTTGCTGCTTTTCCTTCTAGGCCCAAATAGTAATGGAAGCCTTCTGTAGATGTACATATATATATATATATATGTTGCTTGTCTGGAAGCATTCCTTCTATCTATATTTAAAAATGACCGTTTCTTTTGCTTATTTTTCAGGACCCCTTAGATCCAACCAAGGCAGCATTTGTGGTCAGTTCACTGGTGCCAAATGGAGTGGCTGAGCGTGGTGGCGAACTCTTCCCTGGTGACCGTCTGGTCTTTGTAAATGACATGTGTTTGCACAATACTACTCTGGCAGAAGCTGTAGAGGTGTTGAAATCTGTGCCACCAGGAAAAGTTCACCTTGGGATCTGTAAACCTTTGATGGTAAGGGTTGGTCGTCTTATGTTATGTAACCTCCCAAATTCAGCAAAACTAGTTTGAGTGGAGTTTCCTATGCATCCCAAGAAGCAGACCAGGCCTGACCCACTAAGTTCTTTGAGCATGGCATATCTTATGAAGCGGTGTGCTGAAGGGCAAAGAAACATTTTTCTTTGATATTCTTGGAGTGAGAGTTTGAGTCTTGTTTTATACCAAAGACTTGTTTGGATTTCTGTCTCCCATTTATTTTAGAAATCACCCTGTTAGCTATAATGCAGTTTGAAAATTCAGTAAAATATACAACTTAGATCCATTGATTTCAGCGGATCTAATCTGGGTTTGACTTAGTTCAATACCTTGCAGCGTAAGTGATTTTAAAGCACAGCAGCAGCCAGCCAAGATAAAATCGCAGACAGTAGTGAAATCAAAGTCGTGTACAAACAGGAATGTCTTAACCAGTCTCCTTAATTAAAGGAGGATGCCACTGTTGAGAACTTTATGTTTAGGATAGCCACATGATTTTGGATTAATAGGATTCAAAATTCTGACTTTCTCCAGGCAAGATTTTTTTTTAAATGGCCTTTCCTGTCATCATGCAGTCTTGCCCACTTTTACTGAGCTATTTGTTCTGAATCTTTTACATAGCACAAGTACTTCTGGTGTAGGGTGTCTCATATAGTCTTTTTCTCCTGTGACCCAGGCAATTTGGGTTAATCTGTTCAAGAATAGAGAGAATGCATTGCTGCACAGATTACTGGCATAATGTTCACTCTCTGATGATCAAATAAACCATGATATGAATGAGCATCCTGCACCTACATGCAGCCACTTTGCTCCTCCATTTGCACCAGCACAAAATGGAGCTAGAAAGTCATAGTTTGCCAAAGTTTCACATTACATTCAAGCTAAGAAACTGTGAGTAATGGCTTCCAAACCAGCCAGGATATGGAGCCAGCTTTAAGCCATGGCTTGTTCCAATCACACTTTACCAGCTCGGATATAATGGAAAGATATGTGATACAATGGAAGGATAAAGTGCACATTGGTACAAAAAGTATTAACTTGACCTACATACATATAGTTCTGGACTGTGAACTGGTGGTAAATGACCAGGGAAGCTCAGAAGGTTGGCCCAGTGTGCTATAGCTGTGAAAAGGGCAAAATCAGTGTTAGGGATCCTTAGGAAATAAAATTGTCAGTATAGTACTCTGCTATTATACAAATCTATTGTCTGACTGTACTTGGCACTGTGTACAGTTCTGATTGCTGCACCTCCAAAAGGATATTGCAGAGCTTGAAAAGGTTCAGAACACAGAGCTTAGACCAGTTCCCTATGAGGACAGGTTGCATTATTTGAGGCTTTTTAGTTTAGAAGAAAGGGTGATAAGCACCTAAGAACTTAAGAAATTGCCTTATATTGAGACAGCTGATTGGTCCCTCTAGTTCAGTGCTGACTCTCAGCAGCCCACCAGAACTCATCCCAACTCTGCCTGGGGAATGAATCTAGGACATTCTGCGTCCAAAGCAGATGCTCTACCACTAAGCTGCAGCCCTTTCTGAACACCTTGGCTACCATTTTCTACAGTTTCCCCCCAAGACTAGTACTGGGCAGTGTTATAAATGCCAGAAAATAGATAGTGTAAGGCTGTCAAATTAATACGGCTCTGAATACCAGTTGTACATCACAATATAAATAAGGTGACTGCCTCTGCTCTCGTGTCCTGCTTGTGGACTTCCCATAGGCATCTAGTTGGCCACTGTGAGAAGAGGATGCTAGACCAGATGGGCCTTTGGGGGCTCTTATCATTTAAATGTGGCCAGTGTCAGTACAGTCGTACCTCAGGTTGAATGTGCTTCGGGATGAGCGCATTCAAGTTGCGCTCCGCGGCAACGGAGTGCGTTACTTCCGGGTTTTGCCGCTCGCGCATGTGCAGACGCTCAAAATGATGCCACACACATGCGCAGAAGTGGCAAAAAGCAACGTGTGCGTGCACAGACGTGCTGTCGCTGGTTACGTTTGCTTCTAGATGCGAATGGGCCCCCGAAACAGATCCCGTTCGCATCTAGAGGTACCATTGTACATGCATATTGTTTATTGGTTACTTACTGGCTTTATTGTTTTGAGTACATCTTCTATGTTCTTCATCCATATGGCTGTTTATAAAGGCTCTGATATGATTGGTTCTGGATTTGATGGTTTTTAACAAGCTGCACCTTATTATATAAGCTAGATATAGGAAACTAGTAATATGTATGTGTGTATAAGAATACAGAAAAATATAGTGGAATGTGAGGAAAACAGCAAAAACAAACAAACCAATAAGCCAAGCATATGGGCAAGATAAAAATGGTACCCAAACCCTTATGTTGCACTAATTTTATTTCTTCTACTTTGGTTTATTGCTTTCAGTAAGTTACTACATAAATAAAGTTAGGAAAAACAGCAGGGCAGTTTCTAAGCTCATCATCATCTATGATTTTCACTGGCCTAAGCAAAACATATTTACTTAGCTTTAACTTTTTAATCAAGTGTTTTAAAAGTTTGTAATGCAGTCAAGTGATCCTGGAATAACTGATGTTGTAGACTGCCTAAGCTAAATACTGATGGGCCTTGTCAGTCCCCTAGATAGGAGACCACCGAGAGCCCAAGTATAAACAGGACATTTAACATTTTACAATAAAATTTGTACTCTGTACTTTTCGTATGACTTGTGTCTCTTGAGTTTACTTTCTGCATTCCTTCTGGCTTACTTTTCAGCTGTGCCCCTCTGCAAGCTAGTTTCTTGCCATTCTCTTTCTCAAAAAGTTTGGCCATTTATATTTTCCTGATTAGTGTCTTATTTTTTTAAAGGGAGGAAATAATCAGCAGGGGACCTCTTCTACTGTCGATCCCAAGGGTATTGCCAAAAGTTTTGTATTTCAAGAACCAATCAATGATGTGAACTCATCAAAATGCCTTGAAGTTCCAAAGGTATTTATTGACTGTTTCTTTTGTTAAATTTAAAGTAGTGGTGCATAGAGATTTTTTTATTATTATTTTTTAAATGGTGGGGAGCACGAAATGTTTCCTGCTTCTATCGGGAACTGAACCTTTTCTCTAGATCAACTGTGTTGTTGTTGTTGTTTAGTCATTTAGTCGTGTCCAACTCTTCGTGACCCCATGGACCAGAGCACGCCAGGCACTCCTGTCTTCCACTGCCTCCCGCAGTTTGGTCAAACTCATGTTTGTAGCTTCGAGAACACTGTCCAACCATCTCGTCCTCTGCCGTCCCCTTCTCCTTGTGCCTTCTTTCTTTCCCAACATCAGGGTCTTTTCCAGGGAGACTTCTCTTCTCATGAGGTGGCCAAAGTATTGGAACCTCAGTTTCAGGATCTGTCCTTCCAGTGAGCACTCAGGGCTGATTTCCTTAAGAATGGGTAGGTTTGATCTTCTTGCAGTCCATGGGACTCTGAAGAGTCTCCTCCAGCACCATAATTCAAAAGCATCAATTCTTCGGCGATCAGCCTTCTTTATGGTCCAACTCTCACTTCCATACATCACTACTGGGAAAACCATAGCTTTACTGTACACATCCCTAAATAATCTACTCCGATCAATTCCACTATTCCAGAGCAAGCAATTTTTGGGATGTGAAATTTATGTATTCCAGGTGTATGTTCAGAATGAAAAAAAGGCTTGGCCATCCAGTGTTCTTCATAATGTTCTTGTGAATGTTGTTGTAGGTATAACACTAGGCCTTGAGGGTAAATTTATTGTGAGGTAAATTGAATTGCCTTGTGCTTCTTTTCCATATACAGTAGTCTCTTTCTGTCCCTGCAGCATGGTATATTAATTGGAACCCCACCTCCTTTTGAACTGGCCCCCAACTTCATTTTATAGACTAAAACAGAAAATTTTATAGCCCCCAACTTCATTTTATAGACTAAAACAGAAAATAGATGAAAAGCTGGCTCAAGGCCTTCCTGAAGTAACAGCATGAGAAGACTGGTAGGAGCATCTGGGAAATGAGGGATATCCCCATCCCCGCTCCATTCTACTCCTCAAGTTGCTCTCAACATTCTGTTGATAGAGTATGTGCATATGAGAAGAATAGTAGAACACAAATGAGCACATTTTTTGGCTACATATAGGTTAATAATTTGCAGTGAGCCTCTCAGGCAAAACAGGCTTCCTTCTTGCTCCAGTGCCCCATAGCCTTATGTGTTGCAGCATCTTCTGACTTACTTGCTATTAATACTATGGCCCTGGTCCTGCATCATAACCAAATATTTGCGCTCATTACTTTCTCCTCTGTTCACGTGCTTCTGTTTCCCTTCCTCATTTTTATATCAGCTGTAGTTTGCTGTGACATCCAGAGTGGAATACTTCCATTCCAGCCATAGTTTTCAGCCTCTGAACAGAAATGGAAACGTTTAATTTAATCTGGCATTAAACGCAAGGAACCTAGGGGGACCTACTTCCAAGTAAACATGCATGGAGTTGTGCTGCAGTCCCATCAAATTCCACATGTCCCTGGAATTCGCCAAAGCTTGCTTTCATTACAAATTCAGCCAATAGAAGAACTTCTGTACTTTTATTTTTAATACAAAATAATGCTTTATGTATGTGTTTTATTGTACAGCTTCATTTTTCTAATATTGTGAAATTGTTTTATAGATTCCCCCCCCCCCCAAGATAGGCAATAGTTGTAAAATCTAAACTGTTCCCAGGATGCAACTAGGATAAACAGTAATTCTCCACCTTCCTTCTTTTAAAAGGGCTACTGCAAATCTCTACTTTCATTTTTGTATTATTATTATTATTATTATTATTTAATGCAGGACTTCAGAGCTGAATCTTTCTCTAGAGAGGAACTTGTGGATGAACCGATCCTGCATTTGGGGAGGCAGTTTCAGCTTGCACAGAATGAGACGGATGCTGATAAGGAGTCATGGGAAATGCATGAGTTTTTGAAGCCTTCAGAGGCTCATCTTGGTGAAGAACGGGAGATGCTGGTGGATGATGAGTATGATGTGGATCAGGATTATTTTGGCTATATGCCGCCAGGTGTAAAAGATCCGGCTCCATCTAGTGAGATCCACATTGAGACTGGAAGGCATTGGGCAAAGGAACTAGAACCTCCTACCATGGAAGAACTAAGTTCTGACATGGGCCTTGGTGCTGCCAAAGAGGTACTTCTTATTTTTTTTTGCATATGCAGTAGCAAGAGAAGTAGGAACAAGTTTTAATGTGAAGTATGAGGATGGGATGCCCCCTGTTCATTACAGATATTGCTGGGGAGTTTTGCATTTGCGGGCAAACTTGGATATCTAAATCGGGAATGGGGAGCTCAAGTCCCTTCCAGGTGCTCCTGGACTTCATCTTCCATCATAGCTGCCCATATTAGCTGGGGCAGATGGGAAATGGAGTCCATCTGCATCTGGAGGGAAACAGGTTTAACTAACACAGATTGAAGTGGTTGATTATTTAGACAATTAGGAATTTTCGCAATAAAGAGGCTTACATGATATTCTGCAAGCGTAATGCTACAAAGTGTAAACAATGTCAGCTGCAATAACTGTGGTTTTGGGCAGCAGGGTTCAATTAATGGTCACATCTTATGTTCATAAGAACATGTTATTGAATTAATTTTAAAAGTTAAGTTTCCAGTAAACTCAGCGTCTCTCTGCAACATAGTGCAATGTCAGCAAATTTCCAAATTTGAATTGCCTGGGGTTTTTTCTCCCTCTTTCACTGAAGGCTAAAGAAAATGGAATTAACAGTTCAGGGTTCCCTGGAACATCAGAGTACAGCCAACCAAATACTATCGTGGATGGCCATGGAATGAGTAAGTTATCATGAAATAAATAAATATCAGCTGGATTTATCTTTCTGCCTTTATTGCATTTAATTAATGCAAGATATGTCAGCCTAAATATAAGATGACTTTGGTCAGTTATTCTAAGCTCACTGTACCTTTTTGCTCTCAACGTCCGCATCAATGAACAATAACTGATCTCTTAATTGTGCCAGGTGCCAAGATGCAAAATGACACGAAACCTCCTCTTTCTGTTGATGATGATCTCGAGAGAAATAACCTGAAGACTGAAAATTGTGACCATTCCAGTACCCTGGATTCTGCCTCTCTTCGACTAGGGCTGCCAAGGTATGGAAGAGATTCTCTCTCAACTTAAAAAATGTTTGCTTATTGTCATGGAAGGTGTAGAAGACACATCACTAACAAAGCTGTGCAAAAAAAACTTTGTTGTCTGTCTTAAAGAATACAAGAGCAGAACAGTAATGGGAAACTCCTGACTCCATTCAGATACAAGCAAGTTCCGGGTCACCACTGTAGGCCTATTCAGACATTGTTCCTGAGCACATGATCCATGGACAGGGATGGGCATTCTATCCATATCTCCATCGCATAAAGCCCCACACACTTAGTCTGTGGCTATCCCTGTGTTGAGTGGCAAAGGTCTGCAGAAAGCTTTACTCTTATTCACTTGAACATGAGTAGAACCCTCCACACAATTGTGTGTAAAGGTAAAGGTACCCCTGCCCGTTCGGGCCAGTCTTGCCAGACTCTAGGGTTGTGCGCTCATCTCACTCTGTAGGCCGGGAGCCAGCGTTGTCCGCAGACACTTCCGGGTCACGTGGCCAGCGTGACAAGCTGCATCTGGCGAGCCAGCGCAGCACACGGAACACCGTTTACCTTCCCGCTGGTAAGCGGTCCCTATTTATCTACTTGCACCCGGAGGTGCTTTCGAACTGCTAGGTTGGCAGGCGCTGGGACCGAACGACGGGAGCGCACCCTGCCGCGGGGATTCGAACCGCCGACCATGTGATCGGCAAGTCCTAGGTGCCGAGGTTTTACCCACAGCGCCACCCGCGTCCCTACATAATTGTGTGAGGTGTGTGTATATTCAAATATACTTCGAATATTCACGTGTTCAGGCAAATACTTGAACATCTCTTGTATACAGTGACACTATGCACACCCTTATTTTGCCTGAACTGAAATAAGTAACGAGGCAGAACTATTTTCTTCAATGGTTTTAGCTTTATTAAAGAGGACCTGAATTTCTCGCCGTGTTGTGCAAAGCCAGAGTGTGCTCACTTTCAAGAGCATGGAAAAATGTAACTATTAACTGATAAAAGATGTATCTGTTTTGTCCGCCAAATATCTGTTGTAAGCGAAGATAAGGTGGTAAAGGTGTGTGAAGTATAAAGAATGAATGTTAGAAAGCAGAAAAGTGTGGGAAGTTAAAATTTATTTTTATTTTACTTATTTAGTGAATTGCCTGAGAGAGAAGAAGGAGAAGGAGAAGAAACTCCAGTTTTCAGTCACTGGGGAACACCGCAAACGTATGTTGATAAATGTTTCAACATTTCTCCTGACTTAGAAATTATTTGAGGCCTTTTGGCGTGGAGTATATGCTTGCCTTAACTTTTCATTTTTTGCCAGTGACTGTTTGCTTGACCGTTTATTTAATCCATTCATGAATAGCACTGAGGTAGTTGTGATTCCAGCTTTGCTAAATACTACAGATACAATTAATGCTTAGCAGATGTCCTGCTGAAAAAGCTTTATTATATCAATCCTGTTGTTTTTAGAAACTTGCCAGTTTTCCATTGTAGTTAAATTATCAACGAATGTTGGTTCACCTGTGTATTCCTACATGAAGGTTTTGCTATCTAGGCATACCACTTGCATTCAAAGCTCCTGGTAGTCACAAACCTCTAAATGAGGGCAAGTTCACACATTATGGGTTTTTTTGTGTGTGTGTCCCTAAGGTGTATGCCCTTAAAACACATGTATTGTGTATCCAGATATGTAGAATACTGAGATGTGTTTTGATTTGGCTCTTAGCTTATCATTGCTTTTAATTATTTTTGAAGTTTTTAAATAGTTTTTTTACTGATAATCTCATTGTTTTATACTTGAGGTTTTTCTTATAGTTAAGCAGTATATATATTTTATTAAATAAGTAAATATTGTAAAAGGTAAAAAAAGTAAAGGACGGTTAAGTCCAGTCAAAGGCGACTATGGGGTTGCGGTGCTGATCTCACTTTCTGGCCAAGGGAGCCAGCGTTTGTCCACAGACATATTTCTGGGTAATGTGAACAATATGACTAAACAGCTTCTGGCACAACAAAACACCGTGACGGAAGCCAGAGCCCATGGAAATGCGGTTTACCTTCCCGCCACAGCAGTACCTACTTATCTACTTGCACTGGTGTGCTACCAAATTGCTAGGTTGGCAGAAGCTGAGACAGAGCAACAGGAGCTCACCCCGTCATGGGGAATCAAACCAGCGACCTTCTCATTGGCAAGCCCAAGAGGCTCAGTGGTTTAGACTGCAGCACCATCCACGTCCCTATAAATATTGTAGAGGTCCATTCATCATGGACATGCAATTAGCTATAACTCTCTATTGAGCTTACACTCTCAGTGGTGAACTGTATTTTGTGAAGTGGCTCTATAGCAATGCTTGCCCAGGGCTGGATCTAGACACATCAAAGAAGCGTTTCAGTTAAACACGTTGTCAACTTTGTATGAGAAATCAGGTTGGAAAAAACGGCACTCCACAGTGCCATCTGGTGTCACAGTGTTATTATAATGCTTATACAATTCACACGGGATGCAGGTGGCGCTGTGGTCTAAATCACAGAGCCTAGGGCTTGCTGATCAGAAGGTCGGCGGTTCGAATCCTTGCGACGGGGTGAGCTCCCGTTGCTTGGTCCCTGCTCCTGCCAACCTAGCAGTTCAAAAGCACGTCAAAGTGCAAGTAGATAAATAGGTACCACTCCAGCGGGAAGGTAAACGGTGTTTCCATGCGCTGCTCTTTTTCACCAGAAGCGGCTTAGTCATGCTGACCACATGACACGGAAGCTGTACGCCGGCTCCCTCGGCCAATAAAGTGAGATGAGTGCTGCAACCCCAGAGTCGTCCACGACTGGACCTAATGGTCAGGGGTCCCATCTCTTTTCCAGTGTAGCTGAGTCCCAGCACTATTTAATGTAGCTTTACATCCAGCTGCTGCAAGAAGAGAAGAGATGTGTGTGCATGCATGCTGGGCTTTTTGTGTCATGCACTTATTGGGATACTTGTGAGTCTATCTACTAAATCCCCAAAATTTGAGGGAATCTATAAAACCCAGGAAGTGCTGTTGAAAGAGGACTGGAGATAAAAACAATGACAAAATGCACATGGTTCTGAAAGATGTGCACCTCTGCATCAGAACTGTTTTATTTAACTGAGTGGCAAAAACAGATTATTATTTTTATGCCTAGTTTGCCTTTCATTCTGTGTGGATTTGCTAGTGTTTCGCAAAGCAACATGTGCCTGCCAACTTACCCGAGTTTATTTCACCTGGATGTTGAATGACGAGTTCTAGGAAAGGAAGTAGGGAACAGACTTTAAAGGTACCCAGTGGCATAGTTAAAATGATAAACTAGTTGATGATGGCAACTGGACAGCAGTTTTTCTTTCTGGGCTTCCCAGCATATGGCCTGCATGCTGAATGCACCTGGCAAAGAGCTGAAGTGCAGGGTTGTGTGTGCATGTATGAACTCCCTAGTGGTTTAGCTGGAGTTCTCAAGCACATCAGTTACAACTTCCATTGGAAACACAAGACCTGCAGTCTGTGCTTGGATGCAAGTCTTTCTATTGGCAGTATGGACCAGTGGAATAACTTTAATCTAACTGGCTTTTGTCAGTACATCAGATTCTGTTCTGGCAATATATATTTTTTACTTTAAATGTAACCCTACTAGGTGTGGGTGTGTTGTATGTTTTGTGTGTGTGTGTGTGTGTGTGTGTGTGGTGATGAGGGTTCTCCAAAGTATGGATATAATAAAAGTGTAAAGTCTAGATTTGTTAGGCATTGTTGACTATTGTAAGACAAGCAAAGCCAGTACAAAAAGAATGGGTTTTATTTGGACTGCAATAGAAGTGGACTGCATATATATATATATATATATATATATATATATATATATATATCCAGAAGGTTACAGAACAGTTTCTAAACTAATATATGGGATAAAAGCCAATTGGAGCTGGGGAGTAAGATGCTAAATAAGAACATAAATATAGTGGGTATATCAGTAACCTGGTAGAATGAGAGAATCAGTGGGACAGAGTTATCCCTGAATGCAAACTCTATGGAAAGGAGAGAGAAGGGCATATTGGGTATGTTGTTACTATATATAGCAAAGAGTGGAAATAATGCAATACACAGAAGACTTAAGGGGAAGTAGGTTGCTGTACTAGGTGAATATTTTGATCTGATCAAGCAGGGTTCTTCTTGTGTCACTTTCTTATGATAAAATGCAGGAGCATTTCCTTTAAATTAGTTTCCAGCAAGCAAATTCAGTTGTTGCTGTCATCTGGCTTTTCTGTTGTTCGTAGGACAGGGGTTGTACCATCATCTCTTATAACATCAGGCTGAGGCCTTCTGGAATCGCTGAGTGGGTTGAGTTCCCTGCTTTTGCGTGTTTCATCAGAAGGAGATACTGAGACGGCTTTTCAGCAATTTCCACCAGGCTATAACATAACATACAAATCACTTCTCGTTTTAAAAGGCTCATGTTACACCTTACAAAGAACAATATGTTTAGATTAGCATCAGGACTGCAGAGTGAAACAAAAATCACGTAACTGAAACCTCTCATGTTCAAAGGATTGTCTTACTCTCTACAGTGTTGAAATTTTTCGAGAACCCCATGTGCCACTTGGCATCAGTATTGTTGGCGGACATACAGTTATAAAACGCTTAAAGAATGGAGAAGAGCTTAAAGGTATATTTATCAAGCAAGTCTTGGAAGACAGCCCAGCAGGCCGAACAAAAGCTCTCAAAACTGGGGATAAAATACTTGAGGTATGTTCAGACAAACATCTGTATCTTTAAAAAGTTGCGTCTGTACACACCTGTCTTAGCTGTATGTGTTCAAGCATTAAATGCATATTTTGAACAGAAAATCAAATCAGCCTTAACTGTAAGTAGACATAGTAAACATTCATTTGTGAGTTCAAGATGTATGAATTCAAGATGTGTGAGCTGAGTGCTCTGTATTTGCACACATTGTTAATATTTGAAGGGTGGGTTTGCACAGATTCCACATGGAGATGTGTGTGCTCCTTAAGCCTATGGGAGAGAATGCAGAAGTCCCACTGGAGGTGTTAATACTATGCATAAATACAGGAAGTGCAATTTAATTCAGGATTCCTGTGTTCATGCTTTCTGTATATGTGTGTATCACTAATGACTGAAACTACTCAGACTCACCAAGTCCAAATTCTGACACGAAGGCAGATTCTCAAATATGCATTACTTCCTTCCTCAAAATGAATCCATGTGAAACATGCCACTTTGTCAACGAGAAGAAATCAACCATAAGGAAAGAATGTCTTAGCAACATAACCACAGTTGAGGAAGAGAGCCATGTGTTGCCAGGTTCCTGTCCAGCTACTGTTTCTATGCATTTTCTTATGCCTGCATGTCTTAAGACAATTATTTGTAAATGTGAATGCATCACTTGTCATGGACTGAATACCGTGCTGATTTGATTAAGGACAATTTTGATTCACTCATTTAGTTAAATATATTTGCTATAGTAAACCTCTTGGTGACCTTTTTTCTGGCGCTATTTTTTACTGGCTGAGAGCTTCTGTTGCATCTTGTACTGTGAACAGTGCAGAAGAGCATCTAAACAGGCTTCTTGCTCTGCAGGTGTCCGGAACAGACCTGCAGAATGCAACTCATGAAGAAGCTGTGGAAGCCATAAAAAATGCAGGCAACCCCATAGTGTTTGTTGTTCAGAGTTTGTCTACTCTTCCAAGGGTAAGTTACTTTGCATGCTGTTGAAGGTGTGTGCGTTTTTAAAACAAAATACCTACATTCTCTTTTTTGTTTGTTTGTTTCCTTCTCATCTTGTCCTAGAACCGAAGGGTTCAAGGCAGATGGCAACCTTCAAATACAAATTCAGCCAAACAAATACAGCATCAGAATGTAAAATCACCCCATACCTAGCCCAAGACTTGAGTGAGTCTCTAGCAAAGAGATGTGGAACCTCTGGGTTTCCTCAAACTAGGAGACAACTTCCATCATTCCTAATGGACATGGCGACTGTGGGCTGCTGGGAGCTGAAGCCCAACATATGAAGGATGACAGATTCCCTATCCTGGCTCTAGTGGAACATAGTTTTCTTTGTGTGTTTAGTACACAGTTTGTATAGTCAAGAGTGCTCACATTTGCTCTTCAAGAAATCCAGCTTCCGATTAACCAACTGTATTCTGAACTATCACTCATTTTTCTGTACCTCCAGAATAATGATTTTGATCCCAGGTCACCCTTCCATGAACGGGAGGGTTCCTTCCATCCAGCCTCTTTGCAGGAGAGCTTTGATTTTCTTGTAAAACTGAGCTCTGTTCTAGTACTGAAAACAAACTACTGGACTGAATGTATGCTCCGGCGAACCCTTTCCTTAGTTCTGTATTGCCTCCATCTCTTGCCTTGGTTTTGCATTTGGCTCTGCTTGGTGGATTTCAGGGTTTGCAGGAACAAAGTATATCCCTTGAGCCTAAAGTCTTTCCAATATGTACTAAACAGAAAATTTGTTTTCAGAGTACCAATCTTGTATAGCCGACAAGGAGTTTCCCCAAGCCTGCTGATATCTTCCTCTTTTGTGTGGATCATGCAATTTTGTAGAGTAAAACTTTAGGGGTGGGGATTTAAAGGCACAAGATAGCTGCCAAATGAGGACTGAGCATGCTGAGTTGGGGTGGAATGGGAAGCCAGATGGGGAGGGAGTGATTTGTAATATCCTACAAGACAAGATGGCTGTCTAGAATCCTGAGCAGGAGCTTCTCGCTTTGTTATAGGCCCCCAATTGTATGGAATGAATGTATAAACAATGTATTTTTTTAAATGTATTCTGCAGATAGTTTCCATTGTGAACCCCAAGAAAAATAAGGACCACAAAGTTCAAGACCCAGAGGGAGACTGTGGAAAGGTATTGCAGATGCTATCTCTCACTTAGAAAATAAACTTCATGTAGCAATACATAATACAGAAGGTAGTTTTTTTTCCATTTTAAGACACAGGGAGAAATTCCTTTAAACACAAGGATAATATCTGGAGATTTTGTGTGCCTGTGTGTAGATTTGCTTGTATATTTGGAAAGGCAAATAAAAATATGTATTTTATACTTGCAATTGAACTTTACTGCTATTCATAATGTCATGCATAAAAATGAGATAACATTAAAAGCAATAACTCAGTAGCGGCTTAATTAAAAAAGAAATGTGGATTAATGTTCATATTTGAGTGAGTCACAAAAAAACCAGTTTTGCTGAAGAGGGGGAGGTGTCTATATTCGAGCCATTTGCAACTCAATCCTATGCATGCAAGTCCCACTACGATCAGTAGGTGTTACTCCCAGGTAAGTGTAGGGTTCCAATCGTAAAGAAATTTTTGCCTTTTCAGTTAAATGTTCAGAGTGAACCAAGAAAATGCATAGGCTGATTTGTAGGTTTGGGGCCTTTATGCTCATAATTTAACCAATGTAAATAAGTCTGTAAATTTGACTCCAACTAGTTTTTAACTCTAGAGGGTTTGTGTGCCTGTTTCCCATTTGGGGAAAAACAGGGGTGGCTGGATCAGGTCCCAACATTTTATGCACTCCAGCTGCCATCACAGGGAACTATACCAGTCCTCAGAGTACGTTTTGGGATTCATAACCTGCTCCGTCTGCCTTGGAGTGGACAACACAAGCTAATATCTAACCAAACAGAATAAAAACGGATTCAGATTAAAATAGTGTTGAAATTTCCCTGCCCCTTGCTCTTGCTGGTAAGAAAAAACCCCAAAAGGCATGTTTTAAAATTATTTTGAAAGCTGAGAATCCACGGGGATGGGGCAGCCTGCGGAGGCCATCAGTAATACCTCCCCCCCCCCCCCGATAATCCACAAATCTGATGTGTAGATTATCCCCATGTGCAAACCCTAAACATATATTGGAAATCATAAGGGAGGCTGGGGAATGCCTTGAAGTTAGGGGGATGAATTGGCAGGGTGATAGATAAAACCAAAGGTTAGGACCGGGCCATGGTAAAGGTACCTCATGAAAACCTTTTTCTGGCAGTTGAGTAGATGCTACTATCTGGGCTATATATATATATATATATATATAGAATAAGATTTGTGTGTGCTTTTAAATTTACTACTACTTTTTATTTTGTGTTTGTCAATGGATTTTAGTGTGTTGTGTTATAAGGTGTCATGGGGTGTGTGTTTTTTTTTTAAAAATTGCTGCTTAGTTTGAGTACTCATGTAATTGAATGTAACTGAATAAATTCAAAAGAATAGAAATAAATCTCATTTTCCTAACTGAGTTAAGGATGTTGCTTGGTTAGAAAAAGAAATAGTTGCCCAGTAGCTATTACAAAAGAAGATTTTCCCATCCTACCCAAGGAACTTGTTTTTTCATATTAATTAAGAAGGAAGTCTTAGTGTGCATGCAGAAGGAAGGCAGACCAAAGACGGGGTCTTTCTGCATCTTCCAACTCTATTTCTGGGTTAGTGCTGAAGAGGTGCAAGACTGGAGTCAGAAGGTTCTCTCTCCTCTAGCAGTGGAAATAATGGTCAGGTAAAGACCTTCCCTTGTGTTTTCCCTTGCTGTCTCTGCTAGAACATGGCAGGAGCAGAGGTGAAGTGCCTCACGAAAATGAGACAAATTGGTTATGCAGAAATAGCAAGTCTGATTTGCATAATTAATATATCTCATTTGCATAATATGGAGATTATGCTGCTGTGATTTGGACCTTGAATAAAGCTACCCCCAATAAGTAGTTAGAGTATTTGTGGCTGATTTTCATTCTCTGTAGCAGCTCATCTGAAAAAAAGAAGAAGAAAAAAGTCCCATCCATTTGCAGTGTATCACCCTTTTAACCTTCTAGATTCCCAATCGCTGCATTTTTACAGTTCAAGAGCCGAGTTCACTAATCCTCCTGAAAGCTGTGAAAGATATCTCTTTCTTTGCTACTATAGCTCTGTAAAATGAAATGCATGTACACCTTTTCATGTAGGCGATCAAGATATAAAATAAAACATAACAATTTAAGACATACTCTGCTTGCCTACCAATAATGGATTTTTTTCCCTTTGGAGATTTCTGTATCAGAGCTGCATCAGAAAATCAGAATATTGAACTATTGTCTGTTGAGCCTATGGGCCATGTTTAGTTTCAGCCCAGATTATCATTGCTAATTACTTGAGTCACTAGTGATTTTCATCCTCTTTGTATTTTTAGAACATGAAAATCATTTTTTGGTAATAACATATTTGCTGTATTTGACAGCTCATTCACAAATGCAAAGGTTTAAGTGCATGGGAGCTGGTAGAATCCATACACTCAAAGCTTGCTTAGTGGTTATGCTCTGCTTTGTTTTTGGCAGGGGAGGAAGTTAGTGGAAGATGGAGAAGCCACACCCCAGTAGATGGTCTAGTGGTGGCAACTGGTCTCTGTCTCTCTTTCTGTCCCTCTCTTTTAAACTGTGCATGCAGTTCTAGTGTATATAACGTTTGTAGCCAGGATGTGTTTATATAAATAACTGTAATATCCAATTTAGGATAACATTCAGTACCTCTGATCAAGTAGGCTCTAGGCCATGAAAACTTAATACCGTAATCAATTTGTTAGTCTTTAAGGTGCCACAAATTATTTTTTCTGTTTAGTGCAACAGACTAATGCAGTTATCCATTTGGAAAGTCCCTAAAATGGTAACTCAGGATTCTTTGATTTTAGCTTATCAAGCTAACAATCTTAACAAAGTAGTAGATAAACTATTCCTGTGTTTACAGTGAGCTAGTAAAAATGAAAAGGCAATCAAACTATTGCTGGGATTATTCCAATAGAACTGGCGTACATAATGAATGAACATTAATTTATGAATGAAGATTTTGAAATTACTAGTAGCCAGAATCCTATTTACACAACCCACTCCAGCAGAGAGAGTTAAATGTGTCACATTCCGAGGCACCAGCAGTAGTATTTTTCTAGTCTAGGCTGCAATGAAATCAGCCATGCTTGTTCAAGGTGATGATTTCATCCTTTGCCTCTGGGCTTTGGCTCATTGTAAATACAGAAAGTGATCCAAGACATTTCATTCGACAAGCTATTAACAGCCAGAGATAAGTACAGATTAATTCGTATGTTTACCTCGTATTGTAGACAGCAGAAAGCTACGTGAGCCTAGGCTATGGAGGTAGATTTAATGCCACAGGTGAAAAGACATATATCCTGGTTCTTCATCTTCTGAAGACAGAACCATTTAAAAAGTAGATTATACAGAGAGAGAGAGAGAGAGAGAGAGAGAGAGGGAGGGATAGAACTAGATATCCAATTGCTAACAAAGTAGTTCCATTAGTGCAAGGACTTCTGGCTGTGCAATGGAACTCCTCTCTTTTCTCTCCCTGCCTCCCCCATCTGTTCTGTCTCCACCCCCCAGCTTCCAGAACAGATTTGGGGGAGGGTACAGTAGTTGTGTGGGCAGAGAGAGTGGAATTTGCATTGCCTAAATGGAAATACTTACAACCACAGAACTATTTAGTTGGATACTGCACTATACATTCTTTTTTTTCTCAGGGCAGTTCTAGTTTGTAGTTTCACTTAGAAATGGAATCCAAAATGCTTAAATTCAAGTGTGAGGGATAGCAAGAGGCATGTTTTGGCGTGATCAACAGTACCTGTAGTCTTCTGTGGCTTGTTAAGTGTTTTATTGTAACTGTTGACTGCTAACCATTGTTATAGTGATGTTCTATATCTTCTTCCTCACTGCTTTTTTTTTTAAAAAATGGTACCTTATATGTAAAGAAAAAATAAATAAGGTTTTGTTTTTTTACAGTTTCTTTCCTTTCTTTCTTTTACTCATTTTCCAAGTGGGCCTCAATCTGTGAAGCATTCTTCCAAACTGGTGTTCTTTATTGGGAATGTAGTTGATGCAGGTCATTGTTTCATCTAGTTCAGTATTTTCTACACTGAGTGGCAGTTTCAGTCTAGGGTTTCAGACAGGTGGTGGTGTTAATTGTTTCTATGCAGAGCATGGGCTGTGCTACTAATTTACAACCATTCCCTGTAGGTAAGAGAATAGTATAATTGGCACTTACCCATGTATATTAATAGGCTAGTACATTGAAGCTCCCCAGCCTTCACATAAGATTTGAAATGTGACCACAGGTAAATAGATAGCGTTAGTGGTGATGCTAGACATCAATTCAGGGGCCCTGATTTCTATTGAGGAGGCTCTGAACTAGGCCCTGTGCCACCTCTCATGCCCCATTTCAATTGTGGCATCACCTGCAGCACCCCTGACTCTCTGTGCCCAAGGGGGACCGAACTGGTTTTGCTCCCCTAAATCCACCTGTGCTCCAGGAGTCTTTGATTTCAGACACAACACACACATTCATCACTTGATGTTACCATCCCTGATACCTCTGTAGGGAAATTTCAGGGTCTGAGTGGCTACACTGAGAAGATCTTTTCTGCCTGATCACTAAAGAAAGTCCATGTATCATTGCTCAGTTTCTATCTACATTGTGTACATCAAATCCATGTCCTTATAGCAATGCCAACTTCCCCTTTCAACATTTGGGTATTCCCAAGCTGCCAGTTAAGAAAGCAATTTTATTGTGAAGATGCTTCTCAAGCATTTTTTTTTCCCAAATAAAGTTTTAAATTATCTTCCATGAGCCTTGCGGGTAGAAGTTGTACTGTTAAATTATGCAGTATTCCTGGCTGTTCATAACAGGAGCAAAATGTGGTTGTTCTGCTAATGGTTTCTTTTTTTTATTATTGTAAACAGTAAGCATTCCTCTCCATCACTTAAGTTCTAATAGGGCACACAGGCACATAGGATTTGATTAAAGGCTAATGACATACATGAGTTTTGGAGATGGCATATGATTAGAGATCTCACTGACAAAATCCCAGTGTGCTGAGTCTTGTGCGCTAAAATAGAAGTCAAGTATATGTATAATAATACATGTTACAATAGGCTCCTAGTCACAGTCCTGAAGGATCAGCTTTGCACTAAAGCTTATATAAACCCAGGAGAATCTGTTAGTTAGGTTTTTATCAAGATTTTCCATTGGTACACCCAACTCAACTAACAAATTATAACTGCACAAAATAAGTATTTATTAGAATAGCAGCCCATTGACCCAACCATCACTCTGGGCTGGAGCTCCTTCGGTTTTCAAATGGAATTTATCCTGTAGAGCCAAACAGGAGTTACAGCTTGGTAAGGAGAAATTTCAAGGTAGAAAAAAATTGAACCTGCCATTGTAACTCATTATAACTTGAGACTCCCAAATGAATTTTAGTTTTAAGTACATGAGATACCATTTATCCTTAAAATTCTGTTGGGCTTCGGTAGCAGATAGCCTTGCACTCTACCCAAGCAGTCTTATTTTCTTCTAACACCTGAACTTCTTTATATTGCTCATGTAATTGAATGGTTTTCATTTTAGAGAGAGTGCAGTTTTGCTTGTAATTTTGTTGCTATGAAGCCTTTTTTAACATTACTTTGGTTTTTGTTTAGTACCTGCTTTTATTTTTAGCTGAATGAAAATTGTTTTATATATACACACACACAAGAAAAAAACCACAAGCTGATTTAGAATCATATGTATATTCGTATAAATGTCGATGGTTCATACAAGATTGTGACATCCTTCAAGATGTTGCTTTTCTTACAGGCGTTGGCAGGGGGTGGGGGTGGGGATCTTTAAAAAAAAAAAAAGGCTTGTGGACCTTTGGTAATCATTCTCTCCTGTAGAAAAAGGATTTTCCAGCCATTTGCGTTGCTCTCATGACATCTGGTACTTACCATTTGTTTACTAAAGTGCACCAAGCTATTAGCATTGTGATTGCATGAGATGCAATTGAGCATAATTCAGTAAAACTGTGCAGCTAAAAGAATGATTCAGTTACTTGGAGCCAAGGAAACAGATGCTTGGATGCGTTTGCTGCAGTACTCCTGAGCTCCTTTCTTTGGGACTGATATGCACCACTATATGCATCATTATCGAAAGTGCCTTTATTTATGTGAGGTAATGGAATTTTATTGAAAGTTTTGTAATGTATAACGTATCTGAAATGGAGCTGAGCTCCAAGTAAAATATTGTAAGCTATAATGCCTGTAGAGCATTATCAAAACAGCACATCAAAAAACAGATTTGTTTTTAAAAGGATTAAGGTTCTTGTCAAAAAAGGGGGGGAATGTTTTTAGTTGATGTTGTCAGCTAAGTAAGGTAAACCTTGCAGCTATCATGGTTTTGGTATGTATGTTGATAATGAAGTCCTTTAGCGGGGTGGGGTAGTGGTGTTCATTCAGAACCCGCTATGAAATCCATGTTCTGCATTTTCTGCTCTTTGGTTCGGATTTAGAAACATTGTGTGTGGGGTGTGTGTTGTTTTTAAAGCAGTCAAAAATTTCACTGAACCTGAAGCTTCTGAAACTTCAAAATCCAAGCTGTTCTTCCATAAGTGATTTCTTGAGCTGAAGAAGGAAGCAACTCTGAAGGTTTTCTGCATAATGTGCTGAGCTTCCCTTCTCTTTTAGAAGAAAAGTGAAACTCCACCACCCATGAAATTGCCACCTCCTTACAAAGAAAAGTCCCGCTCTGAAGAGATGGAGGAAGAGGATGAGGAGGAAGAAGATGACACTTGCACAGATGGTGAGTTGTCTTACTTAGTTTTACTAGATCGACTGAATTTCTGAATAGGGTTGCTCTGTATTGAATGGTGCCTTCTAAAATAGCATTGTTGTGTGGTAAGCACATTGTAGAACTGCAGTTAAATGTTGCCAAAGGGAGTGGCCATAGCTCTGTGGTGGAACATCTACTTTGCATGCAGAAAGTCTCAGGTTCAATCCCTGGTAAGGTTGGGAGAGGCTCCTTTCTAAAACCTTGGAGAGCTGCTGCCAGTCAGTGTAGACAGTGCTGAGCTAGATTGACAAATGGTCTGACTTAGTATAAGGCGGCTTCCTGTGTTCCTATGAAACTCATAATTTGAATGTGGAAAAAATATGTATTTTTTACTAAGCTCATGAAAATGGAATTGGTCCTCTGAGGTAATGGTATCCGTAAATATCAAACGTAGGCTTTAGTTTCTCTTATTTATGTAGCCAGTGCTGAGGATTGTTTCAATGAATGTCAGATCTCGCAGATTTTAGCTTGCTCTGGTACCAAGGAAAAAACAGGGAGTGCTTCGTACTTGTTGTTTATTTGTTTCGTGTGGGAAAGCAAGCAAGCAAGCAACAGTGGACATAGTGTGGGTCTCTTGCTATAACAAATGTCTGTTTTAATTGTTTTGCATTTGCGGGGTGGGAAGAGAATTGTAGGATTGGAAGGAGTGATGGTGGGTGGCTTAGGTATGTGTTGTAGCAAACTCTGTATTGCCCATTTCCCTGCATTCACTCAAAAGCTCCAGCAGCTGCTGTGTGGGGCAGGGCGGGTTGATCTGAGCCATCTGCAGTTTCAGAGTTGTTGTCAGCATCCATCTACCTCAGGAGACAATGGAGGAGCGCACCTTTGGGGTTAAAGTCAAGCCGTTGCAGAGTTACAGTGCCTGCTGTGGAGTATTTGCAGAAAATGTGTGTGGCTCTGCTCCCAACAAGCCCCTTGCCTAGCTTAAGTTCAAAACATATTGAATTCAGGAAAAAATGCTCCTGCTGTTGTTTTTTGCTTGCTTTTTTATGAGTTTGTCAGTAAATTTCTAAAATGAAAAGCTTGGGCTCAAACTTTGCCTATTGGGACATCATATTGACTGATTCCGCATCCTGACCCAAATCTGGAAAATACAGGTGGCGACTATTTTGCAGGGGATTCTGTTCCTAGCTCCCGTGCGTGTCGGAGGAGCACGTATAATCCTGCCATGTTCTACATCACATTCTGCCTTCTTCTGGGTCCAAAACGACCCACACGTCCACGGTTGTGCATCACTTGGATGCACAGAAAATGTTTGCTACCTGTAATAATAACACCGGGCAACAATTTTTTACTTTTTGAATGTTGCCTAGATTTCTACAACTGATTTAGGGTATTTTTGCACTGCTGAATCAGGAAATGGCATCCGTTTCTCTCCATCAGGTCAGGTTTACTGTAAACTGAATGGTGGGCATTGATAAAGGTAAGTACACGTAAATTGCATGTTGCTTCACCATTTTTCCAACTTCAGGGCTTGAACTTCCGTTTCTTGGAACTCCTGGAATGCTCAGCAGCAGGGAGGTCTCCCTTCAGAGTCCAAGAGTAGTCAGCCATCATGACTGCGTCCCAGCGACCCTGATACCTGGTCTCCATCTCTTTCATGTCCTGATGGAATCTCTCCCCCTGCTCGTCACTCATTGAACCCAGGTTCTCAGGAAACCGGTCCATATGTGAAAATAGGTAGTGCATCTTGACGCTCGTGTTGCAGCCCACGTTTCTAAAAGCAGTCAGCATGTTGTTGACAAGTTCTGTCAACAACAGAGCTCAAAAACTTGACCTGATTGAGCAAAACCAATGTGATTTTGGGATTCAGTGCATCAGATTCGTCCTAAATCAACTGAAAAAACGCAGACAAAAAATTTGTTGTTGACCAGTGTAATCAAAGATCACATTGCTAAAAATATAAAGAAACTTGTAACAAATTCATTACATATATTGCCAACGAGCCCACTTGGGGAGGCAGTTGAACTGTTGACTGACAAGGATGTCAGAAGTATGCTAAAGGAGGAAAAGGAGTTTGACGTTGACTGACTTGTTTGCTTCAGTCTTCACAGCAGAAGATGCATGGTAGATCCCTTTCTAACTTTCTGAGGAAGCAAGCGATGATCACCAACTCCAGTGACTTCAAAAGAGGATTAGGCAAATTCCTGGCAGACAAGGCTATCAATGGTTACTAGCCATGAAGGCTTTGTTCTGCCTCCAGTGTTGGAGTATTCCTTTGAATACCTGTCACTGAGTATCACAAGTGGAGAATGCTGTTGCACACAGGTCCTGTTCGCAGATTTCCTGTGAGAACAGGATACTGGTCTAGATGGGCTTTTCTTATTGGACTGCAGTTCCCATCATCTCTGACCTTTGGTCATGCTGCTGGTTTTGACTGGAGTTGGAGGAGGTTCACATGGTCCTTCTTTTAGAGCAGGCATGGCCAAACTTTGCCCTCCAGATGTTTTGGAACTACAACTCCCATCATCCCTAGCTAACAGGACCAGTGGTCAGGGAATTGTAGTCCCAAAACATCTGGAGGACCAGGTTTGGCCATGCCTGCTTTAGCGGGTCAAGGAGTACCATGTGACTTCAGCTTGTTAGGAGGCTTCTTTTCTGGTCAAGCTAGTTTCCATTTTGCTAGTGGTGCACAGGTTGAATCCCTGTGCTAGGCTCTGAACCCACAGCAGATTCAAATCTTGACACAGTTTTGGATGAATTCCTATCTGCATGTTCTTTAAAGCACCTCAGGTGGCCTAATAATAAGCCCATTCTTGGACATGTTTTGTTTTGCAGAAGAAATCTATAAAACCATGTTCTTCTGTACATGACACAATACAATTGTATGTATATTTTGCTATATGTTTATATGAATTTAACCAATTTGACCATGTATTAGTTCACAGACACTTGACTTGCATTGACTGTGTGGTAATGTTATTCAAGAGTGTATCTCCAATTCTTCCTTTCTTTGGACAAGTAGGACTCAAAAGGGGAAGGGGGAAATAATTTGATCGATGGAAAAAATAGCAGTATATAGAGCTATCCTAAAGTGAACAGGAGTCGGTAGTCAAACACTACCTCTCCAATAGATGTCACTGCAGTCACCAGCAAACATTGCTGAACCTGATGTGGACAAGGCAAAATAACTTTAGAAACCTTTCTGAAAAATACAGACTTTCAATATTTAATTTTTGTTCAGTTATTGGATTTTCTTAACACGTTTCTACAACATGTTTCATTCTCTCAATAGTGACACAAAAGCAGGGTTGTAAGCAAGGAGCTTGGGTTTTAATTTTGATGCTGTGCATTTATCTTCATGTGATGGATTTTTGTAAGTAATTTTTTGTTGGCATTGTTCCTATTCTTTCTTTCAATGACCTTTCTCATCATACCTTCCATAAAGGGCGGTGGAATACAAGAATATATTCCTGTCCAATCATGTAAGATTTCATCAAGCATGCACTGCCACGTTCTCTGTAGTGTTACATGACTAAAGTACCAGTGCACAGATTTTTACAGCTGCTGAGGCAGTGTTGGAACCCTTAAAATGCCATCCCCTAAAACTATTTGGAGAGTTGTAACCAATAACAACATTTTGGCTCTTTCCCTGTTAATACACTGAGCAGATGGTATGTCAATGAATGTACACATGCCCATGTATTTTGGGATGGGGGGGCAGGGAATCCTAGAAAACGTTCTTCAGATTCTCCCCCTGCATTTAGAGCAAATAATATATAGGAAATCTCAGTGTTGAATGACTGTTACGCAGGCTTGTGATTAAATTTAATTGCTATGAAAAAGCAGTATTTTTAAAATGATTTAAATGTTTCACTTTTCCTGCATTTTACTGACAAGGAATTAAATGCCTTATAATCCGCAGGGCAATGATAAGAATTTGGACTGGATCAATGTCAAGAGAGCAGATAGTTTTGTTTCTGGGTTGCAGACATGATCCTCTGCTGCATCTCCCATTTAATGCAAAAACCGAAAGGTAATACTTATGAAACTCTGCTAGGCTGACAGGCGTTCATTGATGATTGGAACCAGAAACATGCCTTTCTAAATGCATGTGACTGGATGTCATAAACCATTTTGCTGTAATTAAGAGCGGGTCATTTAGAATCACATCAGCTGTGTAGCTAGCTGAGGAGGAAAGGGGCAGCATTGTGTATAAATTGACTTGTGTTTCGGGACAGGGATGCCATTCGAATATTAGTGATTTCCAGCAGTGCAACAACACAGCAGCAGCAGCAGCACTAGCAGCAGTAGAGCGTCAGTGGGTCAGATGTGGGAAGCCAGGGATTTTCTTTCCCCTGCTGCATAGTTGTGCCGGCAGTTTTGCTGACAGGCGTAACTATTTGGCTTGTGGGCAAGCCTGAAATTAAGTATAATTGATCACATCTCACAATACAAAGAGGACTGACAGCTTGCCCTTAAGGCGAGGGAAATCTCTCTGTCAGGCCCAAGGTCGTCAGAAGAAAGACGAGCTCCGAGTCTCTTTCTGTCTATGTGTGTGATGAGGATTTGAGCTGCTCTCAGCATCTGAATGTTTGTCAGGAATGCAGATACCTTGAAGTGCATAGCGATACAGCAATGGTACAAGGGGGTTTCCCAGGTACGTAGCAAAGTATCTATCTATATTGTACTTATTTTCAGCAGCTTGTTTTCTGTATTTAATAATGAGTGGGAATTAGTAAATGAGAATAACAGCATTTTATCTTTTCTTTTCTGAGTTACTTGCATGTAGCAAGGATTGATGGCTAGATGAATTCTGGTGTTGTTGTTGTTTTTAAAAAATGCATTTGGCTAAGTTTTAAGTTTGAAACCATTGATGAAATCCATTTGAGTCAAAATTGAGAGCATCATAAATCTTTCACAGTTGCTTATAATGATCAAACTTACTTATTTGTAACCTAACTGCATTTTTAAAATGTGAGTGCAGATGGTGGTCCTTATGTATTTTGCCTTTGTTTAGAATACAATTTTAAAAGCTGCTGTTGAAATAACCAGCATTCAGCATTTTCATTGTGTAAGGGCAACAGCATGCAAGTAAACAAACAAACAAACAGGCTATTTCCAAAAAGTGTAGCTATACTATAACATTATTTCTTACTTGTTGGGAGGTGTGATATACTCTCCCTAGCCACATATATAGTGAGTAGGTTTCAAACATTTTGTATGAACTCCCGTGTGTGTGTGTGTGTGTGTGTGTGTGTGTGTAAAATACACACATACACAAAAGTCTGGGGTCTAAATATGTTACTCTATAAAAGACATGACAGTAATAGTTTGGTATTTTTGGCACCTCTCTTTTTGCTTCAGCCATTCCTTTGCCAAACGCTGCATATGTGGAACTTGAAGCTCTTTATTCTGTATACAAAGAGGTAGCTTTGGGTAGCTACAAAGGAGGAATCTCTTAGGGAAGAAGCACTCTATCACCGAGGAACACTTAGCATCACTGCAGTGACTTGCAATTAGAGAGATGACATAACAGGTGGTGAGGAGAGGGGGGGTTGTGTGGGCATTTGCCTGATCAGGGATAAATTATAATATCCCACTAATGCATTCCAGAGGCTGCTTTGAAACGTAAGCTGAATGCATGGCCCCAAACAGCATCTTTTTAGCAGTACCTGTTACAAATAACACTATGGCACTGCAGAGGGAGTAAGAAACATCTGATCTAGCCAACCGGCACAGCTATGAAAATTATATTACAAAAATTTTGCTGCATGTCTGTTTTTGAATCTGGAACTTTTGGAAATGCGAACAGTATACAATCTGTTCAAGGCAGGGAAACTTAATACCTGCCAGCACCTTATTGTGTTCTGCAAAACCCGTTGCAGAATATTGTCTGTAATTGCAGAAATTTGCACATTATCTCTCTGTTCATGCTTTTATATTTCCTCTGAAGCTGCTGCTGCTGCTGTTGTTCAGAGGCAGGTTTATAGATGGAGTTAGTGAAGACCCCTATACTAGACACCACAAGCTGGGGATAACAATGGCCTCATCTTTTATGGGATACAGCTTCATAAAGGCAGATAGCATGGCATATGCTCAGCGTCCCATTTCTGACAGCCCCACAGAACGCTTGGCTCAGCCCAGGTTGCTGAGTCGTGTTGGGAAATCGCCACAGCTGTGAAAAACTCACGTGATTCCATCAAGGGGGTCCCTCACCCATGCCCAACACAACTGGGACATAACACTGTTGCCAATGGTGTGATGGGGTGATCCATATCCACAACCTTAAGGAGGCATCACCTGCAAATTCCATACATTTAAGGATCACACCTGTTGACAAATAAAATATTTTTTATTGTTAACAAATAAAGATGACCAAAAAAACCCCCAGCACAACCCCTGTGGTGAAGCAAAAACCCTGTGACCAGGGTTGCTAACACTGGGTCCAGAGAAATTCTGGACTACTTTACTCAGTACATGTTACACCATGTAGTAGGGATGGGTGCCTGGGGAAACAACAGCTGCCCCATTTCCTCTTTACCAGATCGACTGGAGGAGTGAAGTTCCCTCCATGGTCTACTTGGGCAGAGGAGGCTGGTCCCTTAGGGCAAATAGGTCAATGTCCCACCAACCTCAGCCTTCTCTCAGCCAGCCTCCACCTGCCTCTCTTCTTCCTTAAGCTAAGTCCAGAAGGTGGCACTGCCTTTCAGCATCCTTCTCTTGCTCACTCTCAGTGTTGCCCCTTGTAGAACTCAGCAGGGAGCAGGAGGCAGAAGATGGGGACAAAACTAAGAATGAGTTGGCTCCGCCTGCCGTTAGCTTTGGCTCCACCTGCTATTTGGGCTCTCTGTCTTCTGTCCCACCAGTCCCAATGTGTATCAGCCACCCCTGCAACCTGGGTGCCTCTGTCTCTTCCAGCTCTCTTCCGATTGGCTAGGAGAGAAGCATAGAGGCCAGCTGATAGGAAAGGCTGCACAGGCAGTCAAGGCTCCAGCTGTGAGCACAAAGAATGCACCCGGGAACCCAGTATTGAGTAGATGGGTGGCTGTTGCATTGCTTACTCTCTTTTTTTCTCGGCCACCGATCAGAGATGTAGTAGTCCAAGAACATCTGATAAACCACCAGTTCCCCAAACCTGCTTTAAGCAGTGCTAATAATTCCTATAGCATTGCAGTGGGAGAGAACCATGTCTGTATGGCAGGTGCCTGTAATGTTGGTTGAGCATGGTGGCGTGCAGCTGGGAGCATCCGCAGAAAAGAAAGTTCCTCTTGGTCCCCAGGATCCCTGCAATAAGAATCTGATCATGGAGACTTCAAAGCCTCTGGTGGTTCTGCAGCCATGCATATGGTCACTGGAACTCCTGCAATTATTACAGTAATCTGTTTGCGGACTGTAAGTATGAGAGGTGTAAGCACATTTCCCAGAATAAGCTCTGTGCAGTCAATTTTCAATAGATAGTGTACACACACCTCAAAATTCATTTCAAGGGAAAAATAGTACAAGTACTGTGATGTTTGGGTAGTTCAAACATTTCACTTTACTTAGGAGTTTATTGTTCTGACCCAGGCAAACCATTAGTGATTGTTCTATGCCCGAAATACAGGTTACTGTCTGCAGTCAAACTGATGGAAATGGTTTCATATTCAGGGCTAGACGTCCTTACAGGGCTGCCCTATGCATGTCTATTCAGAACCAAATCCACTCAGTTCAATGTGTATGGCATTACGTTGGGGGAGGAAAGAAAGTAGCATTAAGCAGAATGAAATAGAATCCAAAAAGCATTACAGTAGGACCAATCAATCATGTGTGCTAAGTATTTTCTTGGGTTTGTTCCTCTAGAGATGTTCATATGCTCCTCCCTTCAGTGGAGGCTGATCCACTGGGGCCAGCGGAGAACTGCTCCACCATCCTCAGCCACCCCCCCACCTGCCAGCCTCTCTGCTTACAACTAGTCCGGGCCTTATCTGCCTCTAGCTATGGTTGCATCTACTGTTGGTCTCCCTGCCTTCTGCCTTACCAGTCCCCATGGTCACCCACTAATCCCCTTTCTAAGAACTTATTTTTAAAGCTAAGTAGCAGGTCTACTTTTCTGAGGCAATTACTCTTTTAGCTTTTCCTCCTTTTGTGAACTTTTTGGCACTGTATTTTTATTTTTTAGTTAGGGGAACAGGGAGTTCTTCAGAACATTAGACACAATGCACTTCTTGTTCGATTTGTTGATCACAACTGCAGATGAAACAAAAATTATAATCTGCCCAAAGCTAAAACTTTCTTAAGATTCCTCCTTAATAAGCCATTAAGACGTGTTCCACCTATTCAGCTGTGCAATAAGAGATGACAAATAAAATGTGTGTTTCACGTTTTCTCGGAAGTGAAAAGGTTTGGAAGTGAATGTACCTGACCCTTATAGTGTTTATTACTGGGCTTGTGGGCTTAGTTTAATCAAATAATGGATTCTACTACAACAGTGCTGGCATTTAGTTTTAATTTTTAGACCTGATGCAATGAATAAGGTGGTGTAGTTTTTGATTGTGTATGTTTTATTTTATGTTTGACCACTTTCCCCTACACAAATCTGCTCTAGTGCTGTTGTTTAGAACACACAGAATATACTGTTATGCTGTCCAACATCTTCTTATGTTTGGTTCTGGAAAGATGACATATGTTGAGGGGAGAGTTATGCTAATATTAGAGGGAGATCTTTCAAGTGTGCCTCAAAACATTGCTTCCCTCCCCCCCCCCCAGTGATGTACCACAATGATTTCAACTCTTCCATTTATAATTAGCGACTGAAATGGCTTTTATCTGACAGCAGAAAAACTTTTATGCCAAAACTGATCATTGCTCCCATCGTATTATGTTCACATAATTTAATAAGCTATGTTATTTCTGCCTGCATGTTGTCACTTGAGTCAAGACAGCGATCAGAAGTAGAATTTTCAATATGCAAATAAGTTAATAATGAATTCTAATTCTCAGCTGCATGGCTTTTGGTGGTATAAATAAAAGAAAACATTTTAAAACATTTCAAGTCAAAATTGTTCTGATATGCATTAGACTAAAAGATGTGGCCCTACCAGAGCCGAAGGGATGCGACAAACATGAAATCCGTATTAATAAAAAATATTGCTTCCCGAGCTTTAATTGGTTTAGATCAAAGCTTCCTTAAAATAGCTAGATGAGGATTTGTACAATAGATGGTCCCTTTGCCCCTGTAGAGGAAGGACAGGGAGTCCATGGATCTTTAGAACACAACATCACCCAGAATTGCATGAAAACAAGAATTAGGTTGAAATCTCACAAGAAGTCAGATAGG
Organism: Podarcis tiliguerta; assembly: GCF_965153285.1. NCBI lineage: Eukaryota > Metazoa > Chordata > Lepidosauria > Squamata > Lacertidae > Podarcis > Podarcis tiliguerta. The sequence goes on from NC_139539.1 coordinate 59,212,986, forward strand.
CTGGATACATGGCCTGATTAAGGTTGGCTCCTACCTTGAGAAGTGGCAATTGGATAATAGGGAGGCAGGTATTTCCCTTATATTTATTGTGGGTGCTGGTTCATTAGAGCCAGTGGGGTACTGGTCCACCAACTTATTCTGCCCTAACCTGCCTGATTTATGTCCACTCTAGGCGGGCAGCACTGACTGTCAACTTCCTTAATCTCACTTGTTACCATTGTAGAACTCTGCAGGAGGGGAAACTAGATTTTCTTAGCTCTACCTGTTATTGGCTCTAGCTCTGTTCATCATTGACTCTGGCTCCACCTACCGTTGGCCTCCCTGGCTTCCCCTTACTAAGTCCCATTGGGAACTTGCCTCCACTGCTGGTTGCCCTTCATGAGGGCTGAGGAGAAACTTTCCATGCTGCCTAGAATTTGGCATGTTTTCCGCTTTTTATGCCATTCATCTTAATTTTATTAGCACAGATTGCCTTTTGGACTGATACAGCTGAACATTTTACTAATTAAACAAAACCTGTTAAGCAAAACTCCCAGCAGCATTTTGTGTGGATTTGTGTGCCTTAAAGCCGTACCTTGGATTTGCTTTGGGAAAACTTTTTCTGCTTGTTCATCTGTCCCCTTTCTTCACATTTTTAAAATTCCTCCTCCTTGAAGGAATCCAAAATTTCAGTGGTGAAGCATGAAATGATACACTGTGGCCTGGGCTATTAAAAGAGAGGGTTCTTTTTAACCTTAAACAGCAGCAGCATGAAGTATTGGTGCTTTTGCTTTAGCATTCATTTGGGAAAGCACAAAATGAAAATGTGCTGCTGAGCTGTTAATAGCTTTCCTTTCAATATTATTGAGGGATTTGTATCTTGTTTGGTGCTTCAGATGTTGGCAGGTATGTGTAGGCTACCCTGAGCAAATGAAAAGCAAAATTGCATTAAACACATGGCATGTTCTGCCATTAAAATTGGTTCCACAGGTTTTTTTTGCGCTTTTAGTCAAAAGCCATTCATCAAGTATTTTGAGCATCTTTTCTGAAAACAATTAAAAGTAATGATGGAGCTGCACAGGGGATCAGTTCCTGGATGTAACCTATACAATAACAAAGGTCATGTTGCAAATTTGTACAGCTCAGTTTTTTGGAAAGTGTCCTGTTTATGTTTTTCAACGTGATGAGTTACCTGCATTACAGCAGAATTAAAGAGTGATTTCAGTGCAGAAAGACAATCTGATACTAGATTGTGAAAGTGCTGCTGGATCAGTGCAAAGTCCTACCTAATCTTGCAACTTGATTTTTTTTAAAATAAAAACCAGCCAGATGCTTCTGAGAAACCCACAAGCAGGGCATGAAAACACTCCTTGTGGTTCATCCCACATCACAAGCACATAGATGCATGCTGCCTCATAACCTGTTGTTTACTATTTTGGCCAATAGCTTTTCTAATAGCTATATTTATTTACTTCAGTGTATAAACCTGCCCTTAATGAAACAGATCATTTTATAAATAGTAGTGCAGTGTACGCTACTAATGCAGCTGGTGAAGCACACATCCAACAAATGACCGTATCTGCTCTCCTCAAAACATCTGGCTAAAAGTCTCCCCCACAGAGAAGGGCCTTTCTTTGATTTCTTTGTGGGGCACCACTAGGTTCAAAGAACATCTAGTTTAGGACATGCATTATACCCTGAGCTTCATTTACTCCTGTGCAGACTCCATGTTGAAGAGAAACAAGTGGCAAATTGCTTGCTTCTCTTCAGCCTAGTTTCCAACTATGGTTGGTGAGGGTTTATGCCTCTGTGTTGTTGTCTGCTACCAACATGCACGTCAGGGCATGTTCCAGTTGGACTGTCCCTTCTACACGAGAGAGATGTGGTGTTTAAAGTGTTGGGCTACCACCAGGGGGACCATGATACTTAGTCAGATAGCACTCCCATCTAGGGTCTGCCAGGCCTGGTTATTACAGGCCATTAGGAAGCCTCTAAAGATGCATTTGTATTTCTTGAGTTCCATTTCATTAGACTGCTAGACTCTTAGTTGCATTTTTGGGCTAGATTATATATATGTGTGTGTGTGTATGTGTGTGTGTGTGTGTACTTGTTTTAATTAATTTTGTAGGTTTTGTGTGTGTCTTGCATTCTTTGCTATAAACTTCCCTTAAAGGTAGCCTGAAGTGGTTTGAAATACTAATACAGTGGTAGCTTGGTTTAAGAAGAGCTTAGTTTATGAACAACTTTGATTAAGAACACTGCAAACCTGGAAGCAGGTGTTTAGGTTTGTGAACTTTGCCTTGGAAGCAGAACATGTTTCGCTTCCTGTTGAGTGTGTTCCATTTGTAAATTGAGTCCCCCCACTGCTATGGGAAAGCATGCCTTGGTTTAAGAACGGACTTCCGGAACGGATTAAGTTCGTAAACCAAGGTACCACTGTAAATGCATCACCATTGTTGCCAAACATGCTTGCTGATTCTCTGTGGAGAAAGAGAAAAATTATGACAAAATCTATACTTTCCGTTATTGTGTAGTATTGCCATGGCTTTGGACCATGGCTTTGTATCCTGCCTTGGACGGTCTCAGACTATTTGTATAGAGAGGATACTGACTGCTTGGTGCTCTCTGGGCAAAACAAAGAGTTCTGTAGCATGAGGAGCACTGCATTTCACTGGTTTTCATTTGCTTAAGTTCTCAATTCTCAGCAAATGGGACTTTGCGGAACATGTAGTCTTATGCAGTAGTAAGGGATGTGTCTAGTTATTTGTGATGAAGTTTCATTCATTAAAAAGTAGTTCTGGTAACAATAATATTGTGGTACCTTGGCATTGAGGACACCTTGACCTACATAGGGCTTATTGAGTGATTATGCCAGAACGCACTGAGATTTCTCAAGGATGACAGACATGGGTCATTAGAAGGTATACTGCTTGGCAGATGGGTATGTCTGCCCTACTGTTGTTTTTTTTACATGGTCAGAAATGTTTGCTCCTGGTGAAGTGTTCATAGATATTTCCCCAGGGGCAATTGCTATGACACAAAGCAATGACCAAACCCTTTCTGATTTCACAGAAATATAGACATAACATTGGTAAAATTGGGCCCTTTTTGGTTGATCAAAAATCTAAACTGCATAGGATAAAATAGTCTGTAATGTCAATTAGTAATTTAAAGATAATACAAACTGTTGACTTACAGAGAACCCTTCGTTTTATTTTCATCCTATCTCTTGGCATCTCCTTAGTCCCCCAAGACAGCTCACGACATCAATTTAATTCAGTATGCAATTGTTTTGGATGGTCCTTGTGCTCTGAATATGTAATCTTATGTGTTGAAGATTTCTATGCAATTCAGAATCTCGTTTTCTCTTTAAAACTACTCATTGGTGAATTAAATAGCTTAATGCCTCTGTCTCTACAAAGTGATGATGAATTGTAGGAATCATATATGGGCTCTCACCATTTAATTTGGGAGGATTTTGCATTTCTATCTCTTAAGAATGTATTTGAACTTTGGGGGCAACTGTGTATGTGTGCCTTTTTGTTCAAAATACTCCTCCTCTCTGCTCAATTCTGCCCTTGGAACTGCTTATCCAGCTGCTTGTGTCATTAATGCAGGATTTTATCAGGAAGGGGAGGATGTCTTCATCATTCTCATATTTAATCAGTGCTGTCAGGAGGGTGATCAACAATCAGCCTGCTCTGTTTCTTTCCTAATCTACCTAAAGCATCTGTCCCTTTATTAGCAGTGAAGAAGTGGATAAGAAACATGTCGGCAGCTCTTTTCCCAATGTGTACAGTGTGGTGTAGTGGTTAAGAGCGGTAGACTCGTAATCTGGTGAACTGGGTTTGATTCCGCACTCCTCCACATGCAGCTGCTGGGTGACCTTGGGCTAGTCACACTTCTCTGAAGTCTCTCAGCCCCACCCACCTCACAGGGTGTCGTGGGGGAAGAAGGGAAAGGAGATTGTTAGCTGCTTTGAGACTCCTTAGGGTAGTGATAAAGCAGGATATCAAATCCAAACTCTTCTTCTTCTTCTTCCCAATTCCCTTATTAAGTATGTAGCACTGCAGGATTTTTTGATGGTGTGGAAGCACTCTAAACTCAGCAGTTGTTACTCTGCATGAATAACTAAATGCCCAGAGGAGATGGGATCAAAGGGTAGGCACAACTCCTTTTTCATGCAGGAAATCTAGACAGACCATCCCCAAGAATTGGTTGTCTAGTCTTCAGAAAGGTAATAGTTAGATTGTTGAACTGCTCCTATAGTCAAGAAGGTTCCCGTACCACCCAGATGTTGTGGTTAACTGAGTGGGTAAATGCCTAAATAACTTAAGCTCATTAGATCTAATCCTGCCCTCTAGGACAGTAGAGAATATGGGTTGTACCCATGGTTATTTCTACTTGGACTAGACCATTGAAGTTATTAGGCAGGACTAACTTAGGTCTATTCATTTCAGTGAGTCTGCTCCTGAATGGAACTTAGTTGGCTACAACTGGGAGATTTGAAGAATGCTGTCATGATTGTGATCCATCAGTTGTGTTGATGCTCATAAGCAGCCAGATGAACAGCTAAATATGTATGCCCTCCTTAGGAAAGGAAATGTGGAGGAAGCGGGTAGTCGTGATGATGAGCATGCTGCTTCTTGTATTTTCTGTCACCTTCCAAGGCACAAATGGTGACTGCCTTCAAGCCTGCCTGGCTTAGGTCTTTCAAAACTTGCAATGGCATCCAGAGGATGCATTATTCCTGGGTTCTGAATTTTGTCCTCAGATGTCATAGAAGTCTGGTGCCAGGCAGCTGACCTGTTTGCAAGAGCAGCAAAGGCCCACTGGCATTTGACCAGGTGGCATCAAAGAGGCAAGAAAGTCAGGACTGTTACGAAGGAGATGACATGGTGTTCACAACCCCATTAAACGGACAGGCCTTTCGTGAAATACAAAGCCACCACTTTGGTTTGTGTCCCTGATGAGAACAGTGAAGAAACTATAATGTCTTAATTTTAGGGTCGTGGATTTGAGCCCATGTTGGGCAAAAGATTCCTGCATTGCAGGGGGTTGGGCTAGCATCATGGGTAGGCAACTAAGGCCTGGGGGCCGGATCTGGCCCAATTGTCTTCTAAATCCGGCTTGCGGACGGTCCTGGAATCAGCATGTTTTTACATGAGTAGAATGTGTCCTTTTATTTAAAATGCGTCTCTGGGTTATTTGTGGGGCATAGGAATTCGTTCATTTCCCCCCAAAAAAATATAGTCCAGCCCCCACAAGGTCTGAGGGACAGTGTACCAGACCCCCTGCTGCAAAGGTTTGCTGACCCCAGGTCACTAGCTGTGATCCTTGTGGTCCCTTCCAATTATGCAATTGTATGATTCTGTGACCTTTCCCACCTCCCCGCCCTGCAGCTTCTAGCTTTCATGCTAAGGGAAATACATTGGGTCACAGTGCCCTGTTACACTGCATTCCTGCAAAGCTCAGAGAAGTGAGAATCAAACTCTTGTCAGCTTCTTGTCCATCTCAAGAACGTTTCATCAAGATACTAGCACTGGCAGAGGACCGGGGGGGGGAGGTGCACCCCCCGGCACCATTGGGGAGGGGGGTACCATCACGGCCGCCGCCCCGGACATACGCCGCACACCCTCCCACCGTGTCAGGCGCCATGCCCCTGCCAGGCGCTGCGCCCCCAGGATGCACACCATGCCCATCTGTTCTCCGCCCCCGGTGCCAGAGCATGCAGCTTCACCACTGGCTACTAGGCAAAAGTATCCTGGATATATGTTGTTTTTTAGTAGCTTCCAAGCATTTGCTGATTTTATATTTGGGAACAACTCATGAGCCTTTGTGGGAGGACAAGTGGCTCCATTATATTTTCTGTTCTAACTTCTTGTATGCTACATGTATGTTCAAGTCACAGGGGTCCATCTGTCCTTTTTTAATTGAGGTGCAGAAATCTCGTGGTGTGCATTCAGTGAGTGGGAGAAGGGCAACATAAATTGCCTTTTCTTGGGTTAGTTACTTATTTTGATAGTTGTCAAGATTTTTTAATTCAAATTTTGTTTTATCTTAAGATAAGGTTCTGGGAGATATTAGGAAAGATGAACAGTTCTGTTTCTCATTGGAAGGAAATTCTAAACCCCAATTTGTTAAATTGCATCTTTTTAATATGCTCCATTTAGGGACTTGTAAGCTATAATCAGAGAATTAGATGCACTAGCTTCACAGCCCTGTGCTCATTTCAAAGAAGTGAAACTAAGAAAGGTATGAATCATTTGATACGCAAGATTGGTCCTGTAATTGTGCATGCAAGCCACACGTTGAAGGTGGATAAATACTGAATGAAGAACGTGAAATAGCAGTGCTGTGATTCCATGCCCCCTTGTCTCTATGCAAGGAGGGCTAGTTATTGAGGCAGACATGTTAGCCCACTTATGCTCATTAACATAGGGCAGAACATTTCATAAATTAATACATCTTACCTTACCTTACCTCCAGCTCATTGATATTAGAGAATTTTATCGTGGTCACGTAGGATTCATTCATTTCCCTCAAATGCAAATTAGAGTGATCTAATGAGATGATACGAAATTTGGGGAGGGGCAGAGCGGTATCACATGGATAACTAGAGCTCCAGCTACTATGACAAGATGCCATTATCTTCTTTCAGTCTTTAATAACAGTCAAGAATGCCATATTGCATAGCAAATGTCTAGTGTAATCCAAAAGCAAAAAGGGAGACATTCTTGGTGATTGTTCCCTTTTCAGGAGCTTGGATAGAGTAAGGAAAAGTAGGAAAGTCTTGGAGCTGCCTGGCTTTTAGGCGTATTCATGATTTAAAATTATGCCTTCCACATTCCTGATCCCAGCTGAGCACAACTGTAAAAAAGAGAATATAATACAGTCTAAAGAATTTAAGCCCATGAAGGCTTTCAGTGTGGGCAGGTACCCAAGATTCTAAGCTTTCATTCATTCATTCATTCATTCATTTTTAAAAAGGTACGTCTCTAGCCCTCCTGGATAGAAAGTTATTGTGCAAAACATGCAGGTACCTTCTAGGCAATTGTGCGAAACAAAAGTGATGTGGCCGCCTTGTATATTATTCCTGGTACTGAAGAATGCTCCCTGTTGCTATTAGGCAGCAAAAGCATCACTGTGTGTATGATCTCCATAATTGGGACTAGCAGGACATAGCTGACTTCCCATGGTAAGCATAAGGTTGTCATGGGTGGTTGTCTTATGCCCCACTCCCTGTGGTAGCCATTTTGTGTTACGTCCCCCGCCCGCAAGGCAGCCATTTTGTGGCTGGCATCCCCAGCTCTGCATCAGAGTTCAAAATGGGACCACTAGTCCACTAGACCTTGGGCTAATGTCTTGCTATTCTAACTAATCATAATAAGACACAACTGTTTGTTTGGTTTTTTAAAAAATGTTGCACTTGTCCAACTGCTCCAAAAGCCTTATCTTGAAAGCAGTTCAACAAATACCAGAGAACTTAACTTTATCTTTTGTTTGAGAGATCATGTGACTTGGATGGCAACATCGCAGTCATCCTTTACATGTATTTTTGGAAGTAAGTCCCAGTCAACTCAAAAGCTTTTCATCAGGCTACAAAAGTCTTGCTCCGTTATCGCTAAACATTTAACATTTAAGTTATTTTGTCAGAATCAAGATTTATTTAACTATTGTAAGGCTATAAAAGTTATGTTTGGCATTCACTTGTTTTCTGCTTCTGAGCTATTAAGGCACATCCAGAAATCTATATTTTTATTACGTGTTTCAGGGTTAAACAAGGCAACATGAAGCACAGACTGTAGATTAACCCCGCAAATAGACGCAGAAAATGTTAAGAGCAGCACAGTAACCTCTTTTGTTTTTCTTCCATGTTTGCTCTTCAGAAACATAATTACCTGCCAATAAAAATGTGAATCAATGCATGAAGGGAGGAGAACACCTTTTGCTCGTATTTATCTTTTGAGAATGTTTGCTATTCCCAAATGTGATGCTTTAGAAAGTGATGCTTCAGTGTCTGACAAAATACTTCTTTTGCATGATTTGTCAGTTGACGTTCATGTAAGCTATACCATTGACTAGATATTAAATGGCTCTAATAGCTCTAAGCAAAACAAAACAAATCACTCAGTATCCTTTCTGCAATGTAATAAAAACAGAATTGCAATTGCCTTGTGTAAAGTATCTGGTAATGAAAACAGATAATGGAATTTTTTGCAAAAACAGATACTAATTGGCTTTCCATTGCTTAAGCAGAATTCTTAAAAATAAAAATTAAAAAATTATACCTCCGAAAGAGGAAAAGGAAGCAAAAATGAGAATGATGGGATTTGAAAATTGTCTAAAAGTTGTTTAGGCAGTAAATATTTGTACAGAATGATTGCCTGATAATGCGATCCATATTAAGATCTAAAACCAGCAAGCTACCCTAGGGTTAGACAAGGCCAGCGGGAAAATCCAGACAATCTTTGTATGTTGATTGTATAACTAACATCATGCATGGCGTAGCCAGGATTTTTGTTGGGGGCGGAGCATAACCTCAGTTAGTTATGTATATTTATTGATGGGGGGGCAGCTGCCCCTCCCTGGCTACGCTCATGACATCATGACAGTCCCAGGATTTGCTTGCACTCTGACCTGTAATTTAGAGGATGGAGTTGTTCTGCAAGAGGTATCTAAGCACTGGTAAGAGGAGGAGCTTGTTGCAGTCCAGACCTCCCATTACTCTAAATTAGTAGCATTTAGCTCCAGCTGGAAGAAATATTACTTTTAAAAGGGAAGCAGCTTGTCAGCATGCATAATGCAATCTTCATACTAGGTCTGCATATATCAAGGTTTAAAGAGCATTCTAAGTTTATAGTTTCCTCCCTCATTCTGCTAATCCACTCTTGCTCTGTGTAACATCTAGCCTGATAAAGAGTTTTTCAACTCAAAAGTCCACTCACTATTTTGCATCATTTTTGTTGGTCCTACTAAAGTTATTGTCCAGTTATTGGAGGACCAGTTATATTCTTTCCTTATGGACCAATGTAGCTTTGTTTTTGTAATTAGTATAGTCCGTCACACAAGTGCTTACTCAATTTTTTCTTTGGGGGGAGGAAGAAAGAAATCTTATTTGTGTGCAGATTTCTACACATTGCATACTACTACAATATACACAAGTTGATATGTGCTGGCTGAGTGAGTGAAGAAATGGCCAGAAAGTGGTTTCAGTTTTCCTTCTGATTGCTCGAGTCCTATCTCAGTGAGCAGAGTGTCTACCTGCAGCTTTCCCTTGGTTTACACTTCCTCATTCCGTATGCATTGCCTTTCTTGCCCCTGCAGATTAGAATGCCAATACCTGCATTCTACACCACTACTTTCCTATGCCATTGTGTGACTATCAGGCTCTGTCCTCTGTGCTTGCTGCCTCTCAGACTATGAAATAGAGCGGGATGGCTAAAAGAAACTCAAGGATTGAATAGGAGAAGAGTACAGGGAGGAGCGGGCAGGGGACTATCTTTTTTCTCATTTATTTATGCCATCCAACTTTTTTTTCTGATACTGGGCAAATAGAAAAATTAAGCTAGCCGTGCCCTGCTTCTTTCAAGTGTGTAAATGTATTAGCAGCATCCGTCTATTTTTTCTTTAATTTTTCCGAGGCTTATTTTAGACGGAACATTAGGCTTGTGTTAAAAACATTTGTACATATTTTGCCTGTTCAATAGAGTATTGAATTCAGACTCCACACCAGAGTTCGTAAACAACTAGTTTATTAACATCATTATATACAAGTCCATAGCTGAGCTCTTAATACAGGCTTTCAGTGGTGTTTGTTGAATTCAGGCACATAGAATTAAATGTGCGTTGCTCACTGACGTACAACCAAATAACCCCCCCCAAACGCATACTATTAGTTATTAAATTACATGTCACAGAAGGTCCTCTAATATAACTTTGCATGTAACACATTTTAATCAAGGCAGTTAGATCAATTGTGTCGTGCTGTGTGGAGAGTTATTAGCTAGAGAAATAGCAAGTGATACACATAAATGCATTTTGAATCCATCTTCAAGTTCCATTTTTTTTTTAAAAAAGGAAGAAAAACCCTCCCCCTCAGTCTTGGCTTTCGCTCCAAGATGTTTCAATGGAAGCAGTAATTCCATTGAGGTAAGATGCAGCTGAGGACTTTCCAAAGTTCAGGAGAAAATATATGTTATTTTTAGCACTGTGTTCACAGCAGCCCTGATCCAGCAATGTAGCCCATTATCTCTAAACTGTATGAATCTTCCAATTCCTTAAGATCTATTTTGAGAACCATTTCCAAGTGCTTTCCCAAAAGAGTCAGATGATGATCAAAGATGCTGGTATATTGATAGTGGCACCTCAGTTGTGGAAAGCTCCAACCCCCTGCCCCTGGTGTATTTGATTTTTTTAACTTTTAGGTGCTGTGTAAAAATGCTAAGTTTCCCAAGCTTTTTATTAGAGAATTCCATTGCTGTATCAACTGTTAATATACCCACAGTTTACTGTTCCTGCTTTTATGCTTCTTTTCTTTTCTTTTTAATTGCTGCTGCTGTTAATTATTGTGTTGTTGGGAGCCTTGTCAACATTTTGTAAGTGGAAAGGTGGGATATTATTTAAATAAAACAATATCTGATCGGCACGTAGTATTTCAGGGGAAGAGTCACTAGCCTTGCCATGCTGCTGTTTTCAGCCTTGTTGTTTGGGGAGATGTGGCTGGATAGATCCTTCTGCATGGAAGTTGTATGCCAGGAATTTTAAACATTTCAAAAACAAAAACCCCCAAAGTTTTCCAAAACAGCAGAACAGATTTGGGGAGAAGAGGTTGAAAAAAGCAAGAACGAGCAGTTGAATAGGAAACAAACAAGAGGCATCAAACAGATAGATGTGGTATGTTTGCCACGATGCTTCAGAGTTAAGTTAGCACATCAATAAATCACATGGGTACCAATGACATTTACGCGCTCACACACACCAGACAAACAAACAGCCAAATCGCAGAGGTGTGTAGGGAAGTGGTAAGACATTGCTAGCAATACAAAAAGTTCACCCCAGTGCATTTTCATGGTCTAGTCACTAGACTATTGTGCACAATTGTATTCTTCATACGGATTACGAGAGCAATAGATAAACTAGGTAGAGAAATACCTGAATCCTGTAGTGTCATTTGAGTTCTGAACAAGCACAATAAAGCCATTGGGTTTTAGGGAAACGTCTTGTTTCCGCTGAACAAATGAGCAACAACTGCACAGCCTATGGCAAGGCTCTTTATAAGCAATTGAAAACCTGAGCACTTTTGCACATATAGAAGGGTAGGGGACAAGAAGAAACAAGTGGCAGGCATTCATCTGATCCTTGTGTCTCGGTCCACATTCAGCCTGAGAGATCTTCCACACTCTTTGTAGTACAGATGAGTTCAGTCATTTGGTTTCCTCTTTCCTATTTCTTTCCAGGGGCCCATCATCTGGTATCGTTCACTGTGACAGTGTACTATTTATCTTAATTTCCTTCCATTCAGTAGACTAAACAGTGAGGAGCAAGAAATACCTTTCTCATTGAGGGGTGAGCTGTCCCATGCTTCCAGGGGTTTCACGCCTGCATATGTCCATTTGGTCATTAAAATAAGCTTACTCTTTCTAAGTTTTGTATCCTCCATGATTGACCTAATCATCCATTTAAGAAAAATGTAGCAAACTCTCAAAATTGATAGCCAGCTTCGTAGCTGTTTTCCCAGCTGATACAGCTGAGTACAGGTTGCAAACCTAAATAGAGGTGGAAGCTACACACATATAAAAACCGTTCTGAAAATACTTGAATGTATTTTTTTTAGAAAAAATACATTGAATTTTCCATAAGGCTCACCATCACCTTCTAGTGTCATATTGTATATTGAACTTAAGACGTTTTATTTGCAGCTGTGTAGCTGAGTCCTAAGTCCCGTTTCAAATCTTGCCACTGTCACTGGATGAAATTAGGCATGCCACTAGATGTTCAATATTATTCTTCCCCCAACACACACTTACAAGCAGCATGGGGGTAACTGCAATGGCCTACAGAATACAGCAATTGCAATAATTATATTTATAAAATCCTTTATCCCAACTTTTGGTTCTTAAAAGTAGCCTTGAGGGGACCGATTAAATAAACAAACAAAACAAACCACAACATATAATCTTAAAAGTCATTAAAACATAATCAACCAGTGTGTGTGTGTAAGAGAAAGAAGCATCTGAATATCTAAACTACTGCATAAAAGCATTTGTTTATGTATGCATTTATTTACATAGTTGGCTTGGATTTGCTGCAGGCCTGCCAAAGCAGAAGAGCCACAGTGTATCCTGACCCAAACACACACCCTCACACCTTCTTCCAATGTAAACACACACACACACACACACACACACACACGAAAATAGAAATACTAGCTGCTCCACACCATGCTATTTCATAGTAAGCAAGTTGTTCTTGTTTTTTAAGGACGAATTTTTCTTTCTCTAGACACGAATGGATGCAAAATAGATGGTGTGATAATTTCAGGTTGTAAATGCTGAATTAGTTTTCAACTATTGAAACATTGTCCTGTGGTTTGATAGCAATGTCTGTCCTTTAATTTGATAGTTACTCCTCTGTCAAGCTGTTCTTTGGTCTGCTGTTGCTATAGAAACATTTACTGTTCGCAGTTAACATTGTACAGTACTGCTAACCTAGTCTCCCAGTGGAACAGTTGTACCTCTGACAGTGATGCAGGCTTAATGTACAGTTCTATATTCATGATCTCATTTCTTTCCTTTGAATGGATTAATTGCTTTCACCTTGTGCTGTTATTGGATGCCACTTTCAAACAATAGTTCAGTCTGGGCTTTTTTTTTTTTAAAGAAACTAGGACTTAAAATGTTGTGGAACAAAGCACTCCTGTGGTATAAAATACGAGGCATATTGGGGTCGGCATGGGCTGATGCAGTACATAAAGGGACAGTATGCAGAATTCATCCATAATATGCTACCTTTTTAGTATTGCGTGACTAAATTGCAAAACTAGAAGCTCAGGAAACGAATGGAACAAACCAATGAGTTGCACTGAAAATACTTTCTTAAGTATGTGTTTGTCTCTCTTCTTTAATAGAAAAAATCAGGCAAAGATATGCAGATCTGCCCGGGGAATTGCACATTATTGAACTTGAAAAGGACAAGAATGGACTTGGACTCAGCCTGGCGGGCAATAAGGACAGGTCTCGCATGAGCATCTTTGTCGTGGGCATCAGTACAGATGGCCCTGCAGGGAGAGATGGAAGATTGCACACTGGAGATGAACTTTTAGAGGTAAGAGTAATCAATGGAACCCACTGTTGAATTCAAACTAATGATGCAACAGAACTACCATCCCAGCTTCAAAGAAGTGATTCAGATCCTATGACTCACCCCAGTTTTTTTAAGATTGGTCTCTCAAGAGACTGAATCCTATGAAACATTTTCACATGGGTGGAGCCACTTATAATAATTCTTCCAGAAAAGAATCTTTTATTTGGAGCGGCTATTGTACATACAACTTGACTTCAACTGGTCCAGTGATTTGAAAGCTTAGTAAGCAAGCTAAAGTGTGGTATACAGTGGTGCCCCGCAAGACGAATGCCTTGCAAGACGGAAAACCCGCTAGAAGAAAGGGTTTTCCGTTTTGGAGGTGCTTCGCAAAACGAATTTGCTATGGGCTTGCTTCGCAAGACGAAAATGTCTTGCGATTCCTGGGTTTTTTTTCCCCTCCCCCCCCCCTTTTTCCCAAGCCCCTAAGCCGCTTAACAGCTGTTCGTTAAGCCGCTTAACAGCTGATGCTAAGCCGCTTAACAGCTGATCTAAGCCGCTTATCAGCTGATCTAAGCCGCTAATAGCCTTTTAGCAGCTAATCCGCTAATCCCTTAAGCCTTTAATAGCCACTAATAGCCTTTTAGCAGCTAATCTGCTAATCCCTTAAGCCTTTAATAGCCGCTAAACCGCTAATAGCGCTAATCCGCTAATGGGCTTGCTTCGCAAGACGAAAAAACCGCAAGACGAAGAGACTCGCGGAACGGATTCTTTTCGTCTTGCGAGGCACCACAGAGTTTAGATGGGGGCTACTGTTGGTCAAAGAGGAAGGGATTGCCATAAGATTTCATTGATTGTACATCCAGTGGCCAGAGAGAGATGCGCCCATTCTATGCAGTCCCCTAGTTACATAGGATTCCAAAGGAAAAGTCAAATTAATTGCAAGAGTTTAAAAGAGCTGTTGGCTGTGAGTGTGAGCTGACAAATTCATGGCTAAGAGCATAGGAATGTGCCTTATACCAAGTGAGATTATTTGTTCACCTACATCTGTATTGTCTACCCCAGGGGTGGTAAGCCACCAGCCCGTGGGCCAGATTAGACCCACCAGGCCAGGCAGTTCGGCTCATATGGCTGTTTTTGGATAGCCACACCTACTTGTCACTCATGTGACATCATATGACACCAAGTAAACCCTGTTTGGGGTGGTCACATCTACCAGGGAAGAATTGTTTGATGTTTTCTTGTGTTTTTATGTGTGTTGGGGGCCACCCAGAGTGGCTGGGGTGGCCCAGCCAGATGGGTGGGGTATAAATAAAATGTTGTTGTTGTTGTTATTTGGGAGGGTGCAAGTGTTTGCTGGCAGTGGGGCTTGCACTTGACACTGTTTAAATTCAGGGCCAAATGCAAATCTTGCTTTTGGGTGGAGCCAATTCATGCCAAAGGCAGTGGGGACATGCAGTCAGCATGGAATGCAGAGAGCCAGTGTGGTGTAGTGGTTAAGAGTGGTAGTCTCGTAATCTGGTGAGTCGGGTTCGTGTCTCCGCTCCTCCACACGCAGCTGCTGGGTGACCTCGGCTAGTCACACTTCTCTGAAGTCTCTCAGCCCCACTCACCTCACAGAGTGTTTGTTGTGGAGGAGGAAGGGAAAGGAGAATGTTAGCAGCTTTGAGACTCCTTCGGGTAGTGATAAAGCGGGGTATCAAATCCAAACTCTTCTTAAACAGCACTGAATGAAATTTCCACCTCTAATAAACAATTTGGAGCTTATGACCTGAAGTGAAGTCCTGACATCCTTTGCGATGCGACCTGCATTTGCTGCTGTTTCAATTCACTAAAGGCAAGTCCCCATGTTTTTGTCCAGTGGGCTTGAATCCACCTAATATCATACAACAGGTGCCCTCAGAGGATTTGACCCGCTGGACAAAGGTTCCCCAACCTTCTGACTCTGACTTTTACTAGCTCTCCTGGGCCTCCAGCAGGTTTTCCCCAACCTTGTTGCTTGAGCCTCTTAACAGGAAATGCCAAAGATTTCACTTAGGACCTTCTGCATGCAAAGCCTGCCTGCTTCCACTGAGCTAGGTCTCTCCCACCTTAGCCACAAACTCACTAGGTGGACTTAGAGAAACCATTCTTCTCTCATCTTCAGTCCCCATCTGCCCAGAAGCCTAATGCTAACCTACCTTACTGGGCCATTGTAATCATTACTGGGGTAATATATGTGAGGTAGTGTGAATACTTGCATGTACCCCATGAATAGGAAGTAAATAGTAGTTATAGGTGAAGAAGAAGATGATACAAGAACGTTATATCTCACAGTAATAATTTGTATTTTAATGCAGTATTTCCTACTTGGTGACTTCACAGCTTTGGCAAAATAAAAAAGGATGCCTGAGGAAATGCGAAAACAATCTAAACATTTGTCAGTGCCTAGGGATCCTCTAATTACATGCTTCTGACATAATGTGTAGATTTGTTTTGATGTAAAATATTGTTGCCTTTCTCTCTGCTGGAATGAAAAACTATTAAAAGTCTGTTTCACTCATGAAAATGTGACAGGCAAATTTGGCATCTCCTTCAATTCCTGTGATGTTTCATATTTCAACAGGATGAGATTCTTTCACTATAAGGTTTAAACTCTGGACAGATATAACATTGTCTTCATACCCAGAACAGAGGAGATGACTGACCATTACTCACATGAACTTTTAAAATTAACTAAATAGAGTCAAATCTTAAAATTGCTTATCCCCCAATATGAATTTTTTGCTAGTGGGGAGCAAAAAAAATGATCAGTTAGGTAAGGAGAAGACAGTTTGTAGCAGGGATTAATATGAGGCTCAGTTTGGGACCTATTTTACTGTGCAGTTAAAGCTGAGGGCTACAAAATAATAATAGAGAAGTGGAGGCTTAAATGTCTTCTCCTGACCATATTCCCCTGAAACTGAGGGTGAAGAGCTTCCATGTGAGAATCATTGTCTGTGGTAGGTACAAATTCTACTCAGCTTATAAATGAATAAGTGTTTCATCTAGATCAGCAGTGAGCAACCTGTTGGACTCCATTTGCCCCAGGCAGCATGGTTAATTGTTAGGGATGATGGGAGTTGCAGATTCTCTGTCCCTGATCTAGTCAAAGGGTTGCATACTGTAAAGAAGATTCATTTATTATTATTAATTAGTATTCTTGGTTTAATTGAGGAACCCAAAGCCCAGGTCCATGTAGCTTAGATCTGTTTTCACACAATGAACCAGAAGCTGGTGGCAGCACTGAATGAAGCCTACTAGAAAAGAATAAGAATTTACACTGGCATCAAATATCTCACACCACCTTAGGCTTTTTAAACCAATCAGTCATAAGAGAATAGGAATTCTGATTGATGAACCCAAAGGCGCATCTATTCAGATACTCATCAGGATGCTCATCAGCAGGAGACTTCTAGTTTTGAATTCCATCTGAACAATTCGGGAGCTTTGCCCTGCAATGCAGAGGGAAACCTAGTTGTTTGTTCGGTTTTTAGAACCTGAACCATTTTAGAATGATATCTCCTCTGCTGGAAGTGAGTAATAACAGAAAGATCTATCATATTGACCAAACACCTCATTCAGATTGATTGCTGAACTTGGGGTGCTGCTGGCCCTACATTATTGGAAATCCAGCATTTGTAATCCACTTTCAACACCAAACTTCCTGACATTTCAGCTGCTATTGTGCATTTCTGTATCAGCTGGATTTTAATAGATAAGTTATCACCATGGTATAGGAACATGCTGAGTACAAATCATTTTGAGAAGGACTTCTTTTGACAAAGAGGATGAATATGTTCTGTTTATAAGGAAGTAACTAGACAGGGTAATAAAAAAATGGAAAAATTATTTTGACCAACCTTCCATTATTTTTTAAAAAAGCATACTGCTTTTAAATCCATTTAATTATATTTGGCTTATCTGTTGAGCTTGAATAATATTAATTTTTGCTGGCAGAACTGCTTGTGGTCTTTCAGCTGGAATGGTCACACTAATGAAATGTGATCAACTTAAAACATAGGTGTGCTGCATACTCTTGGAAAATAAAGACAAAGAAAACAATGGGGGGGGAATCTGTGGCCCTCTAGATGTTGTCCGGACCCCCAATTCCACAGCCAGCACGGCCAATTATCCAGGAAGGGAAGGGACCATAACTCAGTGGTAGAGCATCTCCTTTGCATTCAGAAGGCCCCAGGTGTAATCAGGTAAGGGTATCTGGTACTCTACCTGATACACTGGAGAGCCACTAGCAGGTAGGCAGTGTTGAGACAGGATGGACCAATGGTCCAGTTCAGCTTAAGGCAGCTTCCTATGTTCCTCTCAGAAGTCAATAAGTTTTCTTGAGTTCTCAGCCTAAATGGAGTGGGGGCTTTTTAAAAAAGGAAGAAGAAGAAAAACATCATTTTCCTCTGGAGACAATTCTCCGGCCCAAACCCCTTCCACATCCTGACACGTAGCTGTAATTTCCTCTACCTTAAATTTCACTCGTTAGTTTCCATTACCTTCTGTACCTCGTCCACCTTCTGCGAAATATTTATGATGTCACCCTCCCACCACAAAGAAATTGCTGCCTGTTAAGGCTTTCCTTGTGTTAAATGTTATTTTAGGCTTTGTTAATAATTTAGCCACTCTAGTTCCCTAGCTGGTAGTTCCATTTATTTATCTTACTCTCCCTTGAGCTTTGCTCTTCCTCCGTGACCTCCCTCCCGTTTATCTGTGTTTCTCGTAATGAGCCTAGAGCAGCAGATTTTGTCATTACAGTAAGTCATGGTTCTTTCCTATCCCTACATTGAAGCCTGTAAGGAAAACTATGCAATTGGAGGTTTTTATTAGTTTGTGGGAAGGGGAGAGAAGCCGCAGGTTGGGTTTGTGTTTATGATTTATAAAGTTACAGTTAAAAATCAGTAGATTTGCTTATTATTACTATGCTTATATCCCATCTATCCTCCAAGGAGCTATAGTCATATACAGTTTTCTTCTGTGTTATCTTCACAAAAGCCCAGAGAGGTAGGAAAGGCTGAGAGACAGTGACTGGCCCAAGAATAACTTGGTAAACTTCATGGCTGAGTGGGGATTTGAACCGAGGTCTTTCAGGTCCCAGCCCGGCAGTCTAACCAATAACCCACACTGGTTGCATTCTACAAGCATAGATCTATACTTATGGTTGTTACTGGAAATGTCCGCACCCTGAAATCCAACACTGAGGCACTCAACAGCTGTGTCGAGTTGCCAACTTATGACTGTCCAGTAGTGTCAGCTCAGAGCAGCTGTTAGAGCTTGAGTAGACTGAGCACTGGTATGATCTAGCAGGTAGGTGTTACCTTGCTGTTCATGGGATATTCATGGCATGGCATGGTAGATGGTATCTAACATAATTTGCAAAATGGACTGTAATACACAGCTGGGAGCTTAGCAATTTGTGATGATGCATTCCAGCTGTTAACAATTGGAGAAAAACAGTTAAGTTGCTTAAATGCACAAGTTTTGTAAGGGAAAGCTCAATCTTGCTTCATTTGCAGGGCTGCCTTCTTCACATGGAGACAGACTTCTGTGACAATAGGCAGATGGAGGTTAGCACTGCCTGTTTTCGCCCTTCATGCATTTTTGCACAATATCTTACTAAAATGCAGTTGTGCTTTAAAAAGACTCCTGTAGAATACTGATCTGTGCTTCTGAAAGGGAAAAAGAGTAATGTAAAGTAAAAGTCTGATATGATTTGACACTGTAATAGGTTCACAGGAAATGGGATTTCTACTGCCTCAATTCTACAGTGTGTGCAGTTTTTATCTCTCTTTCATTCTGTAGCTTTGTTTGAAGTGGTAGACAGTGCAAACTATGTTAATGCAACTGAACTTAACTCCCAAGGTTGTTGTGGCGTAATTATTCCAATTGATAACCATCCTTGCCCACATGGGTAGCTAATGCCAGACTAAAAATGCAGAATGAGAATATAAAATACATAATAAAATGAAAATAAGTCTCCTCCCATAAACACGTTTAACATTTAGAATGTTTTCAGTCAAAGGCCTGGTTGAAGAGAAATTTTTTTGCCTGGCACCTAAAGATATATAATTAAGGCACCAGGTGAGCCTCCCTGGGGAGAGCATTCCACAAATGAGGAGCTACTGCAGAAAAGGCCCATGTTGCTACCCTTAGACCTCTCATGGAGGAGGCATGATCGCAGGATCCAGGTCAGTTCATATGGGTAGGGTTGGTCCTTGAGGTATTTTGGTTCTGAAGCGTTTAAGGCTTTATAGGTCAAAACCATCACTTCGTTGGGTTCAGAAACTAATTGTCAGCCAGTGCTTCTTTCATCTGCTTTGGTGATCACTCGTAGTGGAGTAAGATTGTCTTCCGTGAACACAGTCTTAAAAGTGTGTCCATAGGTGATTGTGAAGGCCAATTCTGGATCCACACGTCCTTCCACAGTGGGGACATAGGTTTCTGGGTGGGAGTTGATCATGGTGAGGGTTTGCCTCACCATGCCTTCCTCTTAGATCATTTCTCCCTTTTGCCCTGAGTTTGAGCATCTTCAACGTTCATGACACCTTTGGTATAGGCTGTTCTCCAGTTGGAGCGCTCACAGGCCAGTGTTTCCCAATTGTCAGTGTTTATACTACATTTTTAAAGATATGCCTTGAGAGAGTCTTTAAACCTCTTTTGTTGACCACCAGCATTACGCTTTCCATTTTTTAGCTCAGAATAGAGTAGTTTCTTTGGAAGACAATAATCAGACATCCGAACAACATGACGAGTCCAACGAAGTTGATGTAGAAGAATCATTGCTTTGACACTTTGCTTCTTCCAGTACACTGGTATTAGTTCACCTGTCTTCCCAAGTGATGTGTAAATTTTATTGGAGACACCATTGATGGAATCTTTTGAGGAGTTGGAGATGGTGTTTATAAGTGATCATGTTTCAAAAGTGAACAGTAAGGTTGGTAGTGCCAGTGCAGTCAGGCTAGGAGCAGTATAATATGTTCAAACCATCTTGCCCCAGTGTGCAGCTTGGCCACCAAATTCTGCGTCAGCTGAAGTTTCTGAACCATCTTCAGAGCCAGCCCTACATATAACAAGTTGCAGTAATCTAACCTAGAGGTTACTGGAGCATAGACAAGAGTACTTAGGCTGTTCTTGTCCTGATAGGGGCACAGCTGGGCCACCTGAGCCTCATGCTGACAGCAAAGGAGGGAGTATAACCCCATTAAGAGCAGGCAACCTCCCATGCATCTGGTCTAGGGAACTGTCCACTAACAGTGTCTCAGTCTCTGGATTGAGCTTCAGTAGGACCAGAACCATTGTAAAATGATGCCACCCACCCATAACTCAGACAGCCGCTCCAGAAGGATTTCATGGTCAGTGGTATCAAAAGCTGCTGAGAGATTGAGGAGAATAAGAGACACATTTCTCCTGGCCATCTCCCAACAGAGGTCAAAGCAATTTCTATGCCAAAACTGGGCCTGAACCCTGTAGGAAATGGACCTAGAAAATCAGCTTCCTCCAAGAGCAATCAAGGGTAATCAAACAACAAAAACAATCCCTCCTTCACTTTCTCCTTTCTTGCTATTGAAGATAAGCTTCATAAAAGAAGGTTAGGATGTTTCCTTCAGAGTTATTGATGGTGTAATAAAATTAGAAAACAATACTTAACCTTTTGTTACTGTTTAATTTGTAACTGTCTCAAATGTTCTTCATAAAACAGATAAATAACCAGATATTGTATGGAAGAAGTCACCAGAATGCTTCTGCAATCATTAAGACGGCACCATCAAAGGTCAAGCTGGTATTTATACGGTAAGAATGGCATAGTCATTAACTCTTGTGCTCATCATTAGTGGCCTGAACTTGGGGGAGCCGCAAAATGAGAAAGATTCAGTATTCAAATGAAATTGAGGGCTGCTGAAGTGTGCTCCATTTGTCACACAGTTCCCTTTCTTTCATTTTTCCCCATGATGTAACCTCTCATTCTGGTGGTGCCCTCATCTGAGTCTACTGAAAACTGATATGTCAATGCCTTGAAATTAAATCACTTTCACATTTTAGCAAGTCATGGAAGACCAGTGTGATAGATTAGAACAGAGCGTAAGGTGGTTTGGTAGAAGGCAATCCAAGTAAAACAGAGCAAGGTGCTCTTATTCAGTTTTACGGACAATATTAAACTAACTGGATATTGTGTCACTTCCTTGAACAATTCAGGATCCAAGTAGGAAGGGAAAACAACTAAATGAGAGCAGACTCTCGCCTTTTTCATATGTATTTCATGACTGCAAAAGCAGGAAATTCTTCCCATATAAGCCAAGCCTGATTCAGAGGTGGTGAAGCTGTGGCTCTCCATATATCACTGGACTCCAACTTGAATCGTTCCTCACCTTTGACCACACTGGCTTGGGTTAATGGGAGTAGGAGCATGGCTATATCTGGACAGCTACAACTCCCTTATCCACTGGTCTAGGCCATATGTCTGGCTTGCTGTGGAGAAGTAGAGAGATCCTGGAACTGGAAACGACATGAAAATACCCTGACACCATGGGGGGAGGCGGAATTATCTAAACCTAAATCAGTACACAGTTGCTCCAGTTTGGAACAGAAATGGGGAACCTGCAGCCTTTTACCTAATTTCATGTGATTGGGGGGAGCCCAGGGGACAGAAGGTGGGTGGGAGAGGAGAAATGAGGTTGGGGGAGATGAAGAAGGTGGAAGGAAAATGGTAAAGCCCTCTGTGGTTAGTTCAGGCCTCTGGCAAGAACCAAAGTCCCTCCCTCAGCAGCCCATTGGACTAGAAAGAAGGGGGAGGGAGAAGTCAGTTGGAGACAGAAAAGGGGGAGGGGGACTCTGCCTACTGCAGCCATGTGGCCCCTGACTTTAGCCCTAAAGGGAATGCAGCATTCAAGAGAAAAAAGGCTCCCCACCCCCAGTCTGGAGACTCCTTGGATGAAATCCACGAGGCCAATTTGTGTGCATGTCATTTATATGCCTTTGTTGCCATATTTTGATTATTACATATATCCATTCAGTTAAAAGCAAGGCAATCACTGTACTCTAGCCAGCAGGTATACTGTGTTCAAAAGAAGGTTTCCATTTCCATGGCCTCAGCTGGATGGGGAATTGTGTGCATAAACAGGTCCTGTGCAGGCGGATAACCTTTCAAATCAGATAGTTGGGGTTGTACACATGGAGACCTTTCTGAAAGACCCCGCCAATCAGCTGTTCAAGGAGAGGCTCAGGGGGCTCATTTTTTAATGGATCCCTCCTGTTTCTCTTTCCTTGCCAAGAATCCGGCTGGTGGCATCTTAACCTTTTGAAAGAGCTCCTTACAGGTGGATCTGCTACTCTCATTTATGCAAGCTCAGTTGGGTTGGTGCATTAATGTCTATGCTGCTGGGTGGTCCCAGAAGTGATAAGAGAGCACAGGAGGCAATTGCCTAGCAACTGAATGACCAGGTTTGGTTTTTTTAATTTGTGTATATTACACAAGCAGAAAGGAGGAAAGACAAGGTAGCATTGGCATGATATGAGAGAAAGCAGGTGCTAGAAGAGAAAGGCCTGCTGACCTTAGGAGTACATCTCTCTTTAGCTCTTGTCCTTGCCATTCCAGTCCCTGGGCAGTTCTTTAAAGCAAGGAAAGTAATTCAAGCTGGCAACAAACAGGAAAGCCATCATTTCCTCATGGGCGGCCTGTCCTGTTTCCCCACCTGAGGCAAAATGGGAGATGCCCCTCCTGCCCCTCTGCCATGCCCGACTTCCACTGCTACCGTGTCCCAGCTCTCACTGTATTTGGTGGCAGCCAGGGTGCTCCTCATAGTGTTGCCACTCACTCAGCTTCTCCACCAGGGGTGGGGAGGATGAGCAGCAACGCTGCATGCCAGAAGTTCTCTTGGACTTCCACCGCTTGAGGCAGGTGCTTCACCCCATGCCATGGGTTCTAGGGGTGAGGGATCTGAGGCCTGGTAGCCAAATGTGGCTCTCTAGGCCTCTATCTGGCCCTCTCCTCCACACAGGCCTCCTCCCCAAGCCACGCAAGGAATGTGTCCTTGCTTGTCTGGATGGAGAGGCACATGTTTATAAACCTCTGACTTTTCAGTGGCTGTATAATCACTTGCCCTGTCTGCTTTTTTGTCAGCCATCAATAGCATGTGGCCCTCAGAAAGTTGCTCCCAAGGGGATGTGGCTTTTTGGCTGAAAAGGGTTTCTCCATCCCTGCTCTACAGGATTGGAATCCGGCTTAGTTACTAAACCCATATTTTGCTTTTACTGCTACAATAAGCTTTGCTGACTGTGTGTTCAGTTCAGCTTTTAGCGTACTGCTTAATTAGATTTTAGACCTGTGGCTGGGACTATTGTTTTATTCGATCTTTTAAGAAGGTAGAGTGCCCAGCAGATTTTTAAGTGAAGAAAAAAGTATTTGTGACACGTTGGTTTGGATGTAATGATGCCCTGGTGCAAGTGAAAGATGCTTGTGTTTGTGTGGAAATGGAGAAGGAGAGAGAAGACCAGGAGGTCTCCATTTTCTATCAATTTTTGAAAGTGCCAAACCCTGTGTTGAATCAAACACCATTCTGAAGGGTCTCACTGACCCTCAGGAGAGGTTTTCCAGGAAGATGAGGGAATGCAATTAGACAGGAAAGTCCATTCTGCTATGTGAGAACACCACTAGCAATTCTTAGGATCCATGTTATTATTATTTGGCCTTTACTGATAGTGTGACTGGGGAACAAATGGCAAACTGGTTGGTTGGTTCACTGCAAGGAAGACCATTTGAGGACTTTTGTCATCACTTTGGCTGGTAGCAAAACAGCTCACATTGCAGATGGGATGCCTCATCTGTGGAATGCAAATAGGTCGGCTGCCACAGGGTAAAGGTAGGCAGCGGACAAGCCTGATAGACGTGGAAAGCATTTTTTGAAGCATAGTTTTGTATATGATCTGGTATGACATTTTGAAAGAGTCTGGGGAAAGAAATTAGACTATACATGAGAGGCATGGGAATATGGTGAATGGAGAAGGAACTGAGAGGTGAAATATTGTAGGATGTATAGAGGACTTAAGTTCGCTAGGAACACCAGCCAACCAAACAAACAATTAAGCATGTCCTTTAATCTCTCCCAGACCTTACCTTTGGCTGATCTATATCACCGCAGGCATGAACTTACTAAAAGGCTTCACTTTACTCTGCCCTTATCACATCTGTAAGGCAGGGATCTTAATATTGGCTTAGCTTACAGTGTTGATGTAAACACCATTGGGACAATTTTGTGAGGAGGCTATTGCTGTATGTAAAAAAACAACACCTTTTTTAAAGCAAGCTTTGATGTCCTGTGGCAACCAACTACAGAATTAACATGGAAATGTGTTTCCCAGTTTTAGGATTTGAAGACTATCACTTGTTCAGATTCTCTCTTCTTAGTTGGATATTATGGAATGGTTTCCCCCTCAAGGCAAACAGATTTAGTTTGGCTGTGGCATGTGCCAGTCACTGTTAAAATCTGTTGCCTATGCAGTTAACATTATGGTTTTCTATTACGTGTTCAGCCATTTATCAGATTTTGCAGTACAGTATTCTGAAAGCCATCATGCACCAGCTATTTCTGTAGATGCATGTCAATTTTTAATGTGTATTTTATACGTTTCACGCTGGTTTGTAGCCAGAGCGGTAGCCTCATCCCCATCTCAGAATTGTGTTCATCTATACTGGTGATCAAGAGTGAAAATGAAACCACCTCCATCCTTGGTTTCTTGTGTAGTATAGGTCAGGGGGAAATTGACATCCGGGGGAGGAGGGTTCCTTTTCTTTTCGGCATTTTTGTAAAAAAAAAAAAAAGCTGAACAATTTTGGAGGTTTCCTAAAAAACACAACAACTTTTGGGGTTTCCTGGTTTTTACTTTTTGAAATATGGCAACCCTATGAATTCTGAAGTTTGATTCTGGTACCCACTATTTGTTACTGACCCTGCTTTCTAAGAAATATAAGCAGTGACTAAATCTATGCTCCATATACTTTGTAAGTGAAAATCAACCTTAGAGTCTGGATCTTAAAGTCTTGGTAAGTTTGACCATATGTGACTATGGTTGAAGAGCAGACCTAGTAAAATGAAAAATTAGTTGTTATCCTTGGCAGTGCAAGGCAACCAGGGGAGAGATTAATGATCTTGCTTTCAGCCTCTTACTTTTCTCAGTTACTGAAATTAAATGTCGTGTACAGCAACTCACTCTTCATTACTTAATTGCATTTGAAAATGTGTCTGGGAAAAGCTGCTCAGACAGTAGAAAAATCATATATGAAACTGGATCCAACTGGGGTTGGCGATTGCCCTGCTCTGCAAAAAGATTGGATTGGTTTATTTAAATAAATATAAAATGAGGCCAATGATAAAGAATGGTTAGTTTTGCATAGGAATTGCGGTTCTCTCTTCCCCCCTTCCAGTTATTTAGACAAGAGTATAACAGATACTTGAATTTTTTCTGGGGGTATGTGTACCCCCAGAAAAAGCACCATATAATATTAACATAATATATCATAAGATCAACATAAGATCATAAGATCAACATAAACATTAAATTTAAAAATAAACTGGGTTAAGAACAGAACAGAAAATATCTTAAAACCAGGAAGAGTGGAATCAAACCTTTATATATCAGAAGGTATGAGGGGGGGGAGTTTTGTCCTACTTGCCTTAAAAGTAAACCAGTACATAAATTGTTATGAATTAGATCTCTTAAGAACTGCTCTCACTACTGATGGTGTAACTCAGGAAGTTTTAGGAAAGGAAGGAGGCAGCAGCAGCAGCAGCAGTGGCTAGGGTCATGGCAGTGGGAATTTCAGTTTTCTCCCTGACTCAGGAAGGGCATTCCAGCAGCTTTGGGGTTTTAGCTGCTCTGGAAAGAGAGAGTGAATCGCCACGTTGGAGCCACATGTATTCTCAGCTTGATTAAATCAGCACTATAAAAATTGATAATAGTCACTTGAGTTCAGGTTGCCTCTACCATTATAAATTTCATGTGCGAAAAGTACTTTTTGTGAATGATAGGTCTGAAGGAGGCATAAGGACCATTGTGTGTGGTCATTTGTTCCATTCTGTATACCTGTGTGTATTAAAATGGTGTGTACATAGTTGGCCCCAAGTTTTTTTTGTGTTTTTTGTTTTGTTTTGTAAACCAGAAAACTCTGATCTTAAAAGAAACTCTTTTCCTAATGTCTTCGGTACCTTAAGCTTATTAAAGCATGGGATTGCCGCTCTTCCTTGTTTTGCTTGTTTAGCTAGATGAAGTATCTATCTATTTAACAGCTGTTAAAATGTAACTTTGAAAAATGTGGCATGAATTGATAAATTCCAAGACAATACGTGGAAATCTTAGGATTTAAATAATAACAAACCAAATATTGTAGATAGTTAACAATGTATTCCTTATACAGATACGTATGGTCTAAAATACTGAGCCACAGGGTATAATAATAGCTGGCACTTGTGATGATAAAGTAGGCAAATGAGATACAGTTAAATTTGAGAATATAGGCAGTTGGATGCAGAGATCTGTAAAGCAGAGCTCCAGCAATAGATGGAAGTGGTTAGGGTAGAAGTGATTTTCGCAAGATGTCCCTTTTCCCTGCAGTCTGCTGTGGCCTTGAAAAATCTGCTCTGGAGAATTGACATACTCTCTGCAACAGTGCAGGATGTGACCTGGGGACTGAGAGGAGGAAGAGGAATTAGTAAAAAGTGTCTCCACCATCCCTTCTGTCGGCAGAAGCCTCTACCAGAAAGTTCCTAGTCACTTCTGCAAACAGAAGGGACATTGCCATTAACTGAAGGATTCCTTCCATTTGTGAGGATCTCCACTGGATCCAGTTCGAATTTTAGTTTCTCCTATTTTCTGCTCTGTGGCAGGCCATCTGCTTTGTTTGCAGAAGACTTCTGGGTCCTATCACTGCCATTTTCAGGTAGGGCTGAAATTTACCGTCTGAAATCCTTGAGAGCTGCTGTCAATCAATGTAGATAATACTGAGGTAAATAGAACAATGATCTGACTTTGTATAAGGCAGCTTCCTGTGTTCCTGTACTTCTGAAATAAACCCTATGTAATCCATTGTATTATGATCCTTTAGCTGACATGCATATACACACACTTTCCCCAGCATATTTCTTTAAATGAATTAAAACCTGGGACTTTTTGATGGGGGCTTTTCACACTTCCACCTGGAGATAAATTATATCATTTGGTGTCTGTGATCATCATTTTACACATGGGAGTCACAAACTGATTATGAACTTGAGAAACGTGCATGTGGAAATTCACCTTTTTTTTTACTATAGTACTACTGGGAATTGAAAGGCTGTGGCAGATGGTTGCGTTTGTGCTGAGTTTTTTTTGTCATGCAGTGTAATTCCAACATTGTGTTTAGGACCCCTCACTGGCCTGCTTTAACGCGAAAGTGAGATTGCCATTACTTTCCATTGTAAAAATAAATATATTCTGTTTTACAGCTGCTGAGATGGTAGTACAAAAGTCCATTTATTTATTTTCTGTGGTGCCGTTTAAAACACGCCATTACTTTTGAAGCAACCTCCTTTGAAGCAGGACTAAAGTTGTGTTGAATATGTACGGTCACAGCAGGAATAGATTATGTGCAGCAACCTCTTTTCACCTAGTTTTCTTTCTTTCTTTTTCTCTTACCTCAGAGAGAGTTGCTTTATATGAATAAAAATTACCATCTCTAAAATTGCCTCTGGTGCAGATTTGATGGTGATGAGGAAAGGCAGGTGGCAGAGGTGTGCTTAAAAATTGCTCAGAACAATGTCAAGGATCCAAAGGGCACTTGAGGGTGGAGTTACTATGCATCATGCCCTACACAGGACTTCTTTTGGAAATGGCAACCCTGCATTGCATTGTCACATCGTGCGTTTCTCTGTACTCTGTATCATTATTTTCAGGACTGGGGAAACAACTTGTGTAAGCCTTCCTAAACATTACTGTGCAAAGGTGCTGCTCTGATATCTGGTTTCCCCCTGAGGCACAAGCTTTTCCAACAACTCCCCAGCCTTTAAACTGCAGGTCTTCACACTCCTTCCCTAAGATTAGGAGAGGCTGGGGAAAGGGAATAGCTTTGCTGTATGTGCAGAACTCGCCACAAAGCCTTCTTGCTGCCTAAATCAAAAGAGAGGACTTTTATAGAATGTCTGAAGTTGTTTCACTGCTTACAGATCTCCTCATTAGAGGCTGCATCAAGTGCTGCGGAGGCTTTATGCTGATTTCCTTGTTACTTGTGCTGATTAGCTGTTTTATATATTTTTTTCAAAAAAAAAAAAATTAAACCCAACAACTGGCAGAACCTAAATTGGCACCAGACAGAAATTACCAGGGGTTATGGAGCTTTTAGATATGCTGATTAATTCTCATCAGCAGGAGCTACATCATAATTGGTTTGTATGCTTGGGAAAACAAAAGGAGCTAGAAAATTGCTGTTTAACATGCTGCACTGTTTTAAAGGGAGGTTCTTGGAAATGTGAAGTACAGCTGAGTATCATTTATCTGTAAGAATATTCTGTGCACTTCTGTATGCATTGTTCAAATATTGTCATTTCTGGCTGCCCAGCCCATCAAGTTTTGTGCTAAACAAGAATATGAGAGGTTGAAAGTAGAATATTGATGGCCTTAATCAGAAACTGTTTCTATCAACTATATTAGTACATCACTACAATGCTTCCCCCCCCCCCAAAAAAAAATGTTTAGGGATACTCTCATTTTCCTACTCATATTGAAATACTGCCCCTCATGAGATTCACAAAATGTTTTGGGGTATGTGTACCTCTGCGTCCCGTCCCCCCCGAAAAAAGGCACTGCATCACTAGTTATTTGAAGAAAATGCATCAGTCCTTGTTAGGCCACTTGCGGGGGCTTAACATGGCAATCCAGTGTGGTATAGTGGTTAAAGTGTCAGACTAGGACGTGAGAAACCAGGGTTCAAATCCCTCACTCAGTCAGGCAACCTTGGGCCCATCACAGTCTCTCAGCCTAACTGAGCTTGCCGGCTTGTTGTGAGGATGAAATGGAGAGCGGAGAACTATGTACCCCACCTTGAGTTCCTTCGAGGAAAGATGAGATATAAATGTAGCACCAGCCGTAGTAATCCTTTTAATTTACAAAGTTTTATACTTCATTTAAAATATTTTTATATGTTCTTCATTACAAATACAAATCCAGAGGGGCTTACAAATTAAAACAAATCCAGATGCATCATACTAGTACCATAAACAATGTGGATAGTTACAACCAGTCAAATAAAAAAATATATCAGTGCTGGTACTTTAGGCCGCCAAAAACTTGGCCGAATACCCATGTCTTCAGCAAGAATCGAAAGGTTAAAGAGTAGGCCTCATCCATATCTCAGAGGGCAAGCAGTTCCAAACTAGGTGCCACCACTGAGGAGGCTTTCTTCCCATGTTGCCATATAGCTCAGCTAAGAAGGGTTCCCCAGATCTTAACAAGCAGGCAGGTACACACAGGATAAGGAATTCTCCCAGGTGTCTATTCCCCAGATTGTATCGGGTTTTGTAAGTCAATAGGAGTACCTTGAAGTGGTAACATAGAGAGAGTCTGTATATTACTTTCAGAATTGGTATTGCGTATTTGTGACAGGACACCCCAGATAAAAGTGTAGCCACCCAAAGTGAAGCTTTCTTCAAGAACAGCCCCACACAAAGCGCCTCTAGTCTTGAGGTCTCTTGTTTCACTGTGAGCTTCTGAATGCCAGTTGGTGGGAATCACAAGCTGGGTGCCTGCTGTTGACCTCAGCTCCTGCTTTTTGACTTCCCATAGGCATCTGGTTGGGCATGATGAGCCATGGGTCTGGTCCAGCAGGCTCTTCTTGTGTTCTTATGTACTTTGGCAAGGCCAAATGTGGTAAAAGTCACTTCTTGCTGCAAAGGTCACTTGGGCCTCCAGTGATAATGGCTCTGATGGCACTCCCAGGTCACATGCCAGTTCTTTCAGCGAGAGTGCAACCTGTCCAGAACAGAAAACCTCCCCAATTTCCAGACCTATACCTTATCAGGATTTATATTCAACTTATTGGCCCCCCTTTGACCCACCTCTGTATCTAATCACCAGTCCAAGACCTGCACAGCCTCGACTGGCTCAGTTGTACAGAGAAAGATAGTTGGGTATCATCAGCATACTGATCACACCTCTCTCCAAACCCTCCAATGTGCACTTCCAGCAGCTGCAAATAGATGTTGATATAAAAAATTACCGTACAAAAAATTGATGGGAGCATAGCGTTCTATGTAAACGTTACAGGAGAGAGCAGTATTGAAAGCACGGTTGGAAATAGCCATTGGCAGGAAACATAAGCAGGAAATTGATGTGCCTCTAGGTAGGCCTCTTAAAACAGTATGCTGGCCAGCCCCACTAGGCAATAGCCCTAATCATACTATAAGTGGTGCTGGGCTATTTGCATGCAATTTAAAATATGGAAGCTTTCCAAATTACAGTGCATTTCCAATGTGGTTCTTAGTGCTAAACTTCTTGCCCCCTTGTTTTAAGAAAAATAAAGAGACAGATGCATTATTTGGTCAGTATCTAAATGCCTTACATTTTTACAGGGCTGTGTATTTTATTGTGCTGAAGGTGCATTTTTCTTGCTCTTGCTAAACGGATCTGGATCTGGTCAGTGCATAGTTGGGAGCCCACCCTGAAATTCTATGTATGCCACCTTAAAGGAGGATTATAAACGCAAGAGATAACTAAAATAACCAATAAGAGAAAATGAAGATGTTTTTGCAGTCTGTCTAATGTATTGATTCCCTCTCTTCTCTCCTTTGCTCGCTTTTCAGCAATGATGATGCATTTAACCAGATGGCTGTTGCTCCTTTCCCATTACCCTCCAGCTCCCAGTCTTCCATTGAGGTAAGATACTTTCTGATTAGTGTTTCCTAAATGAAAGCAATTAATCATAATTAGCAGATTAATATAAACCATGGCATTCATCTAATTAAACTCTACAAAAAACAGTCAGCAGAAGGCCAACAGAGCATGAATTTCCCTTCATAATGCAATAGCTGGCATGGTTCACTGTTGTGCACGTCTGTCTGCATTTTTTCAGTGATGCAAAATCAGCTCTATTTAAGTTTGAAACATTAAACACAGAGATGAACTATGCTGAAAACCTGATACCTGAAGCACTTTTCTCTCCCAAAACCAAGGACGGAGCACTCCAGTTCACATAGGGGCACCCTCAGTGTTTTTTGGAGTGACATCCTCGGGTCTTGTTGATGTATATGTGTGTGTTAAAGAGCATAATGAGAATAAAGGGGCTCGCTGTGTAGGTCAGCACAACCTCTTTATATGAAGCTCTGAGACAAATAGGCAGCAAATTCAAATGATACAGTATAGGTGTTGTGGACTCCAAGCATCTACCTTGTCCTCTCACAGCTGCATTCTGTAGAAGCTCCTCATAAACAATTGTCTTGTCAATCAATGCCACCTGGGCATTGAGTCTAGGAACACATACCTTCTGAGACCAACACTCCAGAAAGGGCCAAAGCCTCCATAACACTGCCTTCAGAAACTGTTCCAGCTAGGCAGCCCAACAAGATACTATGGCTGATGATATCAAAAGCTACAGAAAGGTTCAGGAGAACTCACAGGGTTTCACTCCCCCTGTGCATTCCCCTATGTAAGTTATCCATCAAGTTGACAGCCATATCTTTCCTAACTCAGTTGGAAGGCAGGCTAAAACAGATCCAAATAATAATGAGTTTCGTTCAAGACTGTCTGGAGTTAAAAGGATGCTACTCTCTGCAATGCCTTTCTCAAAAATTGTAAATTAGTCACCAGGCAAACACTTGAATCCAAACTCTCCAGCTCCAAATTAGGGTCTAATTATCACTTTTAATGGATCATGCCATCTATTAAAACAGGAACCTTCTATCACGTTGTTAGAGTCAACATGACATTGGAGATGGAGAAATATCAACAGTGGTATTCCCTTGCATGCTAGAGCATCAGGTAGAACTTTTCATCTTGTGCAGAATTGAGTGTGAATTTTCAAGGACAATGGAAAGAGTTTCACTTGTACTTATTCCTATCCGAACGTAACAACTATTTCCAACAATAGAACATTCTTCTTCTGGGTTTAATGAATATTAACAATTCATGGATTCATGGAGTGGATTCAGAGGTAGACCTTGCATATGTCCATAGAAAATGCAGCTATTGCATGTGCCTACAAGTCCTCTAGGGACACGGGTGGCGCTGTGGGTTAAACCACTGAGCCTTGGCTTTGCCAATTAGAAGGTTGGCGGTTCGAATCCCTGCAATGGGGTGAGCTCCCGTTGCTTGCTTCCTGCTCCTGCCAACCTAGTAGTTCGAAAGCACGTCAAAGTGCAAGTAGATAAATAGGTACCACTCTGGCGGGAAGGTAAAACGGCGTTTCCGTGCGCTGCTCTGGTTCGCCAGAAGCAGCTTAGTCATGCTGGCCACATGACCCAGAAGCTGTACACCGGCTCCCTCGGCCAATAAAGCGAGATGAGCGCCGCAACCCCAGAGTCGTCTGCAACTGGACCTAACGGTCAGGGGTTCCTTTACCTTTTACCTTTACAAGCCCTCTGTCTCAAAATAGTGCCATCCACAGCACAATCCAGACAATCAGAAAGCCAAAAAATCCTATGTACATAGCAAATAATTCAAGAAAATGTGCCAGGCTACAAACTGCAGGTCACATTTCGACCTCTTCACACAACTACACCTGGTCTTATGCCAACTTCACATTTGAACCTCATTGAGTTGCCTTTGGGAAAACCACCATTTTGGAGAATGGCCAGTTTCTTCCAGCATCCACTGAAAACAAAACAGTATCTGACTCACAGAGAAAGTAGGTTTCTACAGTCAGGAAACCCTGGGATTGCTGCCAAACGTATTTGGAAGCCAGGCCAAAAAGATGGTGTATCTATATTGGTGAAATATCATAATATGGAATTCCAGAAGTTTGATAATGAGCATCTATTATGTTGCCTTTTGTTTTGACTTGCAAGCCCAATGATTATGCATGGCTACTTTATAAATAAGAGAAAAGATTTTCCTCCTTCACATTGGTCCATGCCCTCTTTAAATACCCTTGTTCTCATTTTTATTATAGAGAGTTGATTTTCTATCATAACCCAGGAGTAGTGTGTCAATTTCTGGATAATTACTGTTTCCCTGATTGTATTTTATTTTTTTGCTGAATTGATGTTACCTGGTATTGAGTCAAGTATTTCCTTCTACTGTATTATCCAGTTCTTCTGCTTTAGTTTCTTTGTGATTTCTCACTCTATACCATTTTTTTCCAACTTTGTGTGTCTTTTATACCCAAACAACATTATTCTGGTAATGACTTGGTGAAATATGTAACATTATGCAGTTGCATAGTTTAATCATGTTGCAGTACACCATCGGTTTTTTAAATGTCACTAAAGATATGGGGTGTGCTGGTGTCCTGTGTCCTGTGTGTGTGCACAGTGAAGCAGAGCAGACTTCACAGGGATAACTCTAGAAAGTCTGGCTTTGAAGGCTATGGATACTTTCCAGTTAATTTGAATGGAAGATTTCATCTTCTGAAAACCTGTTATTTCTCATTTCTGTTATTTATAAGCTGCCTTTCAACCAAAATTGGTTCCCAAGGTAGTTTACAGAATTTTAAAAACTTACATATATTTAAAACCAACAATAAAACTTCAGGCAGAAAACTAAACCATAACAGCCAGTTAACCATTGCTGTTTTATTAAGAGTTTGAGAGTGCACAGAGTGTGGCTCATTTGATGCATGTTCAGGATCTGGGATTTATTAAACTTCCCGGGAATCTCAGCTTTCTTTCTTTCTTCCTTTCTTCCTTTCTTTTGAGACACATTTCTAACTGTTGTGCTGGTGGACCAAAATCTGAAAATGTACGTGTGTTCTCTGCAAAAGAGTGAAAAACCCAAATACTCAGTGTTTTGTACCTTATTCTCTTCCTACTGCTGCTTTTTGGTTCCTAACCTCTATACAGCATGCTTTTTGTGGGAAATATGCCATCTAAGCCAAGGCTGGAATTGCAGTGAAGTGACAGAAAACAAGAGCGATCTGAATGGTCATATGTGGATATTTGTGTTTCCAGAGCCTTGTGGACCATAGCCCAGATGACCAGTTGGACACTGTTCATGAAAGCAAGGCTGATTTGTTGAGTCTCCCTCCAAAGAAATATATTCTGTAGTTTTATTGCTAAAATTTTAAGTGAAATTCACATTCCTAAATTGAAAAACAAAACTTTTTCACCAGGACCACAGTACCACCGAATCTGCAAGTGGTGAAGAAGATACCAGTTGGGAATTTCTTACAAAAAGCTCAACGGATGATGTGTACACTAAACTAGTAAGCATGCGCTTCAAGAAATATGCAAATTTCTTTACAGAGTCAAGGTTCCAGTAGGGGGGGGGGGGACTTGAAAAGGAAAGAGAAGCAGGAAATGACATTGGTGCAGTTTTGCACACTGTACAGACCAGCCCCAAACAACAGAGAAACTATAATTGAATTTTGGTGCCCTATATGTGTGTTAGACTTGAACCTTGGATTCTCATGTTGGGACGGGGCAAACAATCAAAACCATAATACTTTTGGTGAGTGTAAATTAGACAGAGAGGGTAAAATGATGTCAAGCTAGCACAGAACCATGCATGGAATTGAGAACCATAGCTGTTTAGAGATCTTGCTAAGTCCCTCTTTATTTCCACTCACCCGGATTTGTATTTTCAAATGTATAGCTATAACTGTTAGAGCTAAAAACTCTCTAGTTTTTGAGAGCTAGTTTGAGAGCTAAAAATTCTCAAGATGATAAATTCTGTCTCAATTCTGAATTCAAATAATGAATTCTGCTCTTCTGAAACTCACATCATCTCAACCCCCACCACACACCCCTCTGCTAATGAGATCTAGTATAAAGTACCTTATAATGGTTTGATAGTGCCATTTATTCCCTGTGGAGAATGTTAGAGAAGAGAGAGAGGCCTGTTGACTGGCCCTTCTGCATGTCCAATGCGGTAATCTTGAGAGGCTTTCCTTCAAGTGCTTCTGCCAGCTGAGGTGAAGTGGTTGGTTACCAGAGTGAGAACCTCCTCAGTGGTGGCACCCTACTTGTGGCATTCCCTGCCTGCTCAGAGAGGCCTGACTGATGTCAGTATTGCTATCCTTTCAATGCCAGGCACTTGTGCACTCTCAGGCTTTTAAATGTACAGTGGTACCTCGGATTATATACGCTTCAGGTTACACACGCTTCAGGTCACACACTCCGCTAACCCAGAAATAGTGCTTCAGGTTAAGAACTTTGCTTCAGGATAAGAACAGAAATTGGGCTCCAGTGGCGCGGCGGCAGCAGGAGGCCCCATTAGCTAAAGTGGTGCTTCAGGTTAAGAACAGTTTCAGGTTAAGAACGGACCTCCGGAACGAATTAAGTACTTAACCCAAGGTACCACTGTATTTGTCTTTTTAAGGTATTGTTGTTTATATTTTATTTATTCGGTTTATTATCTCATTTTTGTGAACTGCTCCAGAAAATTTGCTAAAGAGTAAAATACAAATATTTTGAATAAATGAATTCATCCACCTGGCAGTCAGGAAGAGTAGCACACATCTGTTCTCTGGTAGTACTCAAAGTACATTTTTACATGGATGCTTGAATGCCTCAGCTGTTCAGTATGCCAATATATTTCAACTGCTCTCTATGTCAAAGCAACTTAAGGCAACCCAATCGTGCTAGGCATACAGTTATGGGTATTTTGTATTTATGACTTAAAAGAATAGTATAAAATTCTTGAGATTTCAGAAAGCCTTTTTATGTCGGTGTTCTTTCATGTATTTATTACAGCTATTTATATCCCATATTTGAGGCTGCAAATCCTTTGACTGCTGCTTATAAGTAACACCAATGTGTATTTTGAGAAGGCAAGGGGTGAGGAATGAGCAGTATCACCATAGAGCAAATTATAAGGAGGATTCCTAGTAGGGCAGCTGGTGGTAGACAGCCTCATAAAAGGAGGAAACAGTCTAGCCTTCAACAGGAAGCCTCCCTTGCTTTTCTGGAATCCTTCCCACAGGGCAGTTGACAGTAGATGGCTCTGTGGGGGAAGGTGCAATCCAGCGGGAACTGCAACATGCGTTTAATGCTGTTTTTGTCCCTCCCCACAGGCCAGTTTGTGCCTGTTGCCCACTTAGCTGGAGCAGCTTGTGGAGACTTCTTCACCTCTCTGTCAAGCTCTCTTCCCGTTTGACAGATTTTGATCCAAAGGGTTTAAGGCCACCCTCGAGCAGGACATTGGTTGCTTGCACTGTGGAACACAATGTATGAGAAACTGATTGACGTGTCAGTCTCTAAATACCTTGATGAGACTAAAAGGAGAATAGGTTATAGAGAGTAGAGAGCAAGCCATTTCTGCACACCCCTGCTTTTAATTTGTCACAAGCCCTTTTTGAGACTAGTAATAGGTCACTGTTGCAAGTCTTCAGCTACCTTCTACATACTAATGTTTTCTGCAAATGAAAGTAGTTAAAGTACAGCAAAATGCTTTGTATTTATTTACTCAACATATCAAATATCCTAATATTCAATCTATAAAAGTATTCTTATAGAGCAGCTTACAATAAACAATAATTAGACACAAAACAATTAAAATGATGGCGGCACAGCTGACCATAGACTGGTAAAACTGGAGTTAAACCGATGCCTGGGAGACTTCTGTGTTTTAAAAGCTTTACCTGGCACGAGAAAAGGATGTCAAGCTGCTCACCACTCTGGAAAAAAATCAAAATCCAGGG
Organism: Podarcis tiliguerta; assembly: GCF_965153285.1. NCBI lineage: Eukaryota > Metazoa > Chordata > Lepidosauria > Squamata > Lacertidae > Podarcis > Podarcis tiliguerta. The sequence continues at coordinate 59,250,103 of NC_139539.1, forward strand.
TGAGACCTCCCTCTGGTCTACATTTGTTTTACCTCTGACAGCAAAAAGGGACTCCAGAAATGAGAGTTAGACTATTAGCTACAGTACAAATGCCTAGAAATTTACTATGTAGGCTGGTTTTTCTGTTTTCTTCCTTTGTGCACAGCCTATTTTGCAATACTATTCGAATGTTGCCTTCTGAGTGGCTATATTCAGACATAACAATAAATTTTAAAAAATCAGTTCCCAATCTTGAACATTTTAGGCTTAATATGTTAGCCTTTCATCCATAATCATAATGGGAAAATATGATGAATTCAAGGATCACAAAGGTGGGCTTCAGGAAGCAGTAATTTATGTGAAGCTGGACTTTTCCATTGTTGGCTTGGGAAAGTAAAAGTTCCCTCCATGCTGGTGCAGCTTGGACTTTGCATAGGTGGGTAGTAGGAGCTCTATGCTCATAGGGGCTTGAAGAATACAATAGAATGCTTGAGGAATTTGACTCTACAAAAAAATGATCTGATTTGCACCTCTCAGATGTGCAGATCAGAACTTAAGTATTTTTTATGTCGCTCTTCCCTGAATTTTATGAAACAGTTTTCAGCTGAAATGCACACACACACAATAACATTTTTTTGATGCATTTATCACAAAGTGTTTTGAATGCATACATACTTAATTACAAACTTTGTTCAGTTGTTGCTTTAATTGCAGAAAAATGTGGAATTGGGATGGAATGGATTTGGGGCTGAACACAGACAAGCAGAAACAGATCAGAAATATAATGATCCATCTATCCCTAGCAGCTATTATTGTAGGCTTGGGGAACCTTATGGCCTTCCAGATGTTAGACTCTGACTCCTATCAGCCAAGTCACCATAGCCAATTATCAGGGTTGATGGAAGTTGCCAAAGGTTTCTCCACCCTGGTCTGCTGCTAGTCTGAGGCATCTGTTCTTGGGTCCTTTAAATTGCAAGTGATCACCTTCAAAAGGACCCTGAACTTGTACATGCAGAGACAAATGCAACTGCGGCTTTAATTCACAGTGTATATGATACTAGTAGAAATGCTGTGTTAGGTATTAAAAGTGACCCAATAAAATGTTTTGTTACATTTTGAAGGGTATGCCTTTGGTGCATTGCACAAGAGGCAGATGGAAGGTTCTCCCTTCCCAATAAGCAAGTGATTTTAAACCTTCCGTGTTGACTTAACAGGGAAATAGCATGAGTGATAGCGCCAGTGTGGTTTTTAGATGTGTGTTCTTACTTTGCTTCACTGTACATACAGGGTAATCAAATGTTCTGTTCAGCAGGAGGCTTTTTCAACTTGATCACTATTAAAGCTGACAGGTGGGTGTCCTTGAGTCTGCCCTACTGTCAAGCATCAGCTGAAGTTGATGGCTTCAAAGGAGAGATTCATACTAATATTTCCCGATATTTCTGTGACAAATAAAATACTGATGAGCACACAAATCCAGTGGGGTGTTTTTGTTTTTCAGCAGCATAATCTGTCTCTTTAAAATATAATCATGTGTAATACAGTATTGGAGGGCGCAGCTGGCAGTGTGTGGGAAACAAATGTTTGGAGGATGTTTCCCTTGTGGCATCTTTGCAGTATTTCAGCTCAACCATTCCTCATAATAGTAAACATCAATTTTTACCTTATCTGCTTTGTCCCACTGTTATGATGTTTTGTAAAAGCAGGTGAAAAACTGATGCTTTCGTTGGCAGGACTTTTGTTTGTATAAGCATACTGTATTCAAAGTCTGGAAGTTATGTTATGGTGTCTCACATTGTGCTTCGAAAATGGGTGCAATTTGCTTATTTTGTGTAATAAGAAAAGCTTACTATACACAAGCTAGTACAAAATTACTATCCCTTGAAAGTTGGAAGTCTACCTCAGCCTCTTTTAACGTCTGGTATTTCACCAGACATTTTTTACAAGCTTATTTTCTGAACCATAAGGGATAAATGGGTGTTTCTGTTATTCTTCTGCAAAAGGCAATATCTTAGAATGCCAAAGACGAGATTCACATATTAAAGGTGTAACTGCAGAAGCACAGAATATGTCACAAACATGTTTATCACATTTAATAAGACAAATTAGTTATATTTAAGTTTGAAGAAATAAAGGTAGCATTTTTTGCAGTTCATCTTCTTTAAGTTGTGCATTCTTGTCCTTATCGAGGCATCTGCATTATAAGCATTTTGAGGTAGTTTTCCTACAGACACAGTAGCTATCTAGTTAGGGTACTTGGCTGTGTTCCCAAAGAAGTAAACTGGATCTTGATTGGTCTCACACTAAATGGCCTTTTCTCAGTTTGGCCTGCTGTCTAAGAAAATGATGACAAGGTAGGCCTTCAGGGGGACTTAAATGTAGTAAGAGAGGTCTAATCTTAAATGAGCCACATGAAGAAGTAAGCAATATATTCCTAATTCTGTATGATACTAAGCTTCACCTGAAGAGCGTTTAACACGGACCTGTAATCTATGTGGTCTACAAGTGCACTGAACTGTGAATTGAGTATTTCAGTTTGGGGCGATTTATTTCAGGGAATGAGGGCTGCGATAAAACAGGTTACACTTGAAAGTGTGTATCTTTGCACAGGTCTTTGCTTTCAGATAAACCTTTAATTGGGGGTTGTTTTTGATAGGATGTCGGTGCCAAGCTTGACAAGCAGGTGATAGAGAACCAGCAAATAACAGCAGAGCAACCTACAGAAAATGTATGTATTATACTCCAAATGGTTTCTTATTCATTTATTTTATTATTATTAACAATTTATTATTGTCATTATGTATATGTGAGTCTGGTTTAACATGTTTCTGAAGGTGATTTACGAACTTAAAAGTAAAAATGACAGAGAGAGAAAACAATGGAGAAGGTTTTTAAAAATTGCAAACAAACACCTAAGGCAAATATATTTTCATCCACTTAGCTACAAGCCTCCATCTTATTAGGAATAAGACTGTTATCCCTCATTCAACCAACCTCTGCATCTAGACCTCAATCCAGGGCCTTCTCAGTCCTTCCTCATTCAAGTGTCAACAGAGAAATAGTGTTTGTTAACATCCATGTACTGATAACACCTTACACCAATTTTCCTATTGACAGCTCTCAATGACTTCATCTAGTTCTTAAATAGCACTGGAGACAATGCAGTGCTCCATGGCACCACATAGGTCAAAAGCCAGTGGGGGTGGTGAAATAGGCATCCAGTGCTGTTTTCTGGAGATAAGGTTGCAACTGTTGCAGAACCATGGCCCCAATCTCTCATAGATGGTCCAGGAAGATGCCATCCAAAGCTGGTATGAGGTTGAGAAGGAGCTGCAGCGTGGTGCCCCTTTCCCCTCTCTTTCCCTCATCCATCCATGTAACGAAGGCTGATTCAATCCCAAATCTGGATTTGAAACCAGATTAAAATGTCCCCAAATAATGACTGCAACCCTCTTGAGTAGGACCTTGCCCCCAAAGGCCATATTTGCAGCTGGACAGTAGTTGTTTGCTATTTAGTTCAGGGTGGGTTTTCCTTTCAGGAGTGTCCTTAATGCTACCTTCAGGGAGGCAGGTGCACCCCCCCCCCATGCAAGACATTTATCACACCCTGGGCCCACCCATTCATGCCCCTTCATGCCCCTTCCATCTAGCTTTAATGAGCCATATAAGGCAAGGGTGAAGAGGGCACATCCTTGGGAGCTTACTCCCAAGCACCTGGCCAGTGTCATCAGGCTGCAAAACCCAAAGCTGATCCCACAAAGCACAGCTGACTCAGAGCTGCATCAGTTACTGCATCTAGCTCACTACAGAGGTGAACAACGTCTTTCTCAAAGTGCCCAGCAAGCAAATCACAGAGGGTTTCTGAGGTGTCCTGGGCTCCATCACCAATATACATAAGTGTCAAGACTTAGAACCGTCCTGACAAGCTCCATTGCAAATGGCTGAAAGACACGGCAATAGAAGCAATGAAGTGGTCCCTCTTTGTTGCTTTTACTACCACACCGTAGGTACAGTTGTGGGCTCTTGTAGCAGGCCTCTTTTAGCTCAGAAAAAGTACGCTTTTATTTAGTTTATAATAGCAAGCTTTTAAATGACCTTGTAAAACAGCCAGAAATAATAATGGAAAACATGGGATTCTTGTAAAACACTTTCAAGATTTTACCAAAGCTCTTAAACCTTATGGTAAATAATGTTTCAGTAGTATGTTCTCTGACCAAAATTTTTGAAATTGCAGCATCGGAGGTAAGTAGATTATTACTTCTAAAGTTGTTAAATGTTATTTTATGCTCCCCACTTTTGATCTATATAAAAGATCTCTGTACTGTAGTTTCAACTTTTTGTTTGGGTTTTAGGAGGCTTAACAGTTCAATGTATTTGATTTATCTCCCCCCCCCCTTTTCCCTTCCAGTTTCGTAACCAATTAAAGCAATCAAAGTCTTCAACAGTAATCCCTATCAGTTTACACAAGATATCTTTGGCTCCGGCACCTTCTTATTCTCCAGAGACAGAGTTCACCAGCAGAAGTATGAACTTCTCACTTCTTTCTGAAGAATACCTTTCATTCAATACAAAGCTTTTTAGCATGATTTTGAGCATTTTTTAGCTTTTTAGCATGCAATGTTTTATTTTAATTTAAAAGTCTAGATTAACAGCTACAGTGCCGTTTACTTTTACATGCTTTAACATATTTTTTCTTAGAACATTTCATGTAACAAACATATTTTATCTACCACCTCACTCTGCTGCATGGAAAGACCAGGCGTTGTTGTCCATGTGTATGCTACCCTTAGGCTTCCTCCTTCACTCATAAGAATGATGCATGAGCAGTATAACTGCTGAGATAAGGGCTCAGAAACCTCAGCCATGCTAACTCTGCAATCACCAAAATTCCATAATGTATAAATAAATAACAGAGGTTGCCACAGCTGAGCATTGTGAACTTCTGTCACACTGCTTGTATGAATAAACCAGTATTATGAGTGAAGAAACTTGTCAACACCAGTGAAAAGCAAGCTCTTGACTGCCCTTCGGGTGGCAGAAGATCCAGAAGAGGATCTGATGTGTGAGTGTGAGCGAGCATGTGTGTGCAGCTAGATATAACGAGTGCCCTAGCTTATCAGAATGGTGTGTCACCTTCCCTAAACGTTAACTTGCATGTGAATTGTGAAACTGCATCCAAAGCAGCATACCTCAAATCACAAGAATTTAATGCAGGTGCACACCAAATTTTGACACTGAGTTTATTCCTGTGCAGCTTCTTTCTTTGTTTGGCAATTGTGCTTTTGTTCACCGGTACATTTTATCATTTGTTGAAGGTGGCTTTCCGCTTCCTCTGGTGGACCCAGCGACATGCCCAATAGTTCCTGGACAAGAAATGACTATAGAAATCTCCAAGGGGCGATCAGGCCTTGGTCTCAGTATTGTAGGAGGAAAGGATACACCACTTGTAAGTTGTTTGGTGGTTTTGGAATACTATTTCAAGTTTTCATGAATCTCAAAGCTGCTCCATTTTTGGTACAATGAAGGAAAGAAATGTGGAAATTCCATAATACATGTTTGACATGTATGCTTGGATGTTCCTTTAATCTCTCCAAAGGACACCACTGGTGGATACTAATATAGCCACAAATTTAATGAAAGCATGTCATGGCCAATATGTATGAGTAGATGTGTGATCACCTTCTTATATTCTAAGCATTCTCTGTTGTGCATGTCTTTAAAACACAAGAAGCTGCTTATTGCTTATATACTTAGCTTATTTCCCACCTATTAAAAATGAATTCAATGTGATTTACAATAATAAAAAATGGTAATTTATGTAGCTACAGTAAGCCATTAATGATCTATGCATTATGAGTTAGTTATGAGATCACTCCAACTTAGCTTTTCCTTGTTCACAAATCTTTGACTTGCTGTTACACCTGAACTAATTCGATTTTGGTTGGTTTTACTCCAAACAAGCATTTTAGTTGGTAAGTCAATAATAGACCAATAGTAAATGGTTTGTTTGAAGCAAAGCAAAACAGAATTCTAATACAAATATAGAATTAGCAGAAATTTCAGTGTGAAAAGTTATAGAAAATGAAGAATACACTCCATTTGATTTGGGCCTTTCAGCCTGGCTACCTAGCACATAATATGGCTAGGAAAGCAACAGCTATAATTGAAATGTATATGAGAGAAAGCAGCAGTCAATATACCAAATCACATAACCTCATTTCCTTGCCATCCTCTTCGTAAGAGCATTAGAAGATTGCTGGTGGAGCAGACGAAAGACCCAGAGGCTAGGGTCCTGTTTCCTACACTGGCCAGCCACATGCTTATGAAAAGCCCACCCAAAAAAGAGATGAAGGCAATAACTCTTTCCTGCTGCGATTCACTAGCAAGGGGTGTTCAGAGTCATGCTGCCTCTGATCTTGGTGATAGTATATAGCCATCATGAGTATTAGCCTTTGACAGCCTTATCCTCTATGAATTTGTCTAATCCCCTCTTAAAGCTATCTAAGTTGTGCATAGATTCCCTTAATGCAGCATAGCTTAACCTTAACTATGCACCTTGCTTGATCTGCTGTTGCATATTTGATGCTTCCTTTTTCTGATGAATGTCGAGTACCAGACATGTGCACTTAAGAGAAAATCTAAGTATATGGTTAAAAGGGCAGGAGACTAAATATAATAGCTTTTTGCACCAAAGATAAGCTTTTGAAAGTGTGAACTTCAATATCAGTGTGAAAATTGCATAATATCACTGGAGGTGTAAAAACATATGTAGGTTCTTATTAGAAATATGTGAAAACTGTTCCCATGGATTAACAGATTTCTTCAGTGAAAAATACCTCTTTGAAATTTTGACTTTTATTGTCAAAATGCAGATGATATTACTTGGGTATTGTTGGGCTTTTTACAAAATAATCATGTTTTGTACAGGAGAAATGAAATTTCTACCAGCTTCCTGTCTGCTGCCTCCTTGCTCTCCACAGGCATGTCTCAGAAGACTGGAAAAATATGGTTCATATTTTTTGCCCATTGTTATGTCATGAAGCTAAAGTTTAGCAATTTTCATCCTTTTGAGACCAGGGGCCCACCTTCAGTCCAAACAAACATTTGGGCACCAACTTATTAATTTTTTTAAACATTATTCATTTCTATGTATGATAGGAATGCTGTGGCTACGAGTAATTTTAGGTCAAGCTGCAGCCTGGTATTTGGTCCTGATTCACCTGTTGAAGACTAAAGTATAGTTTGTACAACAGTGAATCCATACAGCTATCATTAGGCGGTAGGACTGGATCTTACGACCTTCATATAACAAGGGAGTCTGAAAAGCTGATTATAAGAGAAATCCTTCTCCTGCTTTGTGGCCATTCCAGCTGCATTTTTCACTATTCTTGTGAAATTTTCACTATTCTTGTGAAAATTATACAGTTATGGGAGCATGCTTAATAAAATTTAAACTGCTTTTTTATTTCGGTAAATGCATTAGCAATTTGACCACACACCTTCTTCCTGTATGCAGCCTCAAGCATTTTTTTCATTCAGCAGTAATTTGTACTGCAAATGAATCCAGTGTTCTGTAAATACATGATCACTCATGCCATAGAAACAAACCAGAAGTTTGACATGAGACCTTCACTTTTTGCTACAGCAGAGTGGTTGTAAATACTGTTAGTGGGACTAACAGCAAAGGAGGAAGCTTCAAAAAAAACCCAACTCCATCCATATCTTTATCACAATACTTGCTTTCAGGCAAGGATATTAATATTTTCTTCCTCCATGTCTTTCTCACTGCATGTCACCTTGCCCTGAGTGATGTAGTGCTATTTCACTTTAAATGTTTTTTAAAACTGAGTGCATTCTGTGACCTCCTGCTGACTGCTCTTCCTGAGATGAATAACTTTATACAGAAAGCAAATTCCATGTTACTGAATAAATGAAACCTGTTCATTTTCATTAGAATTAGCTGCTGAAAGCCACTCTGGAGCATTATTTTGTGTAGATTTTACTGTTCCTATCACATGCTTATGTGCTTAAGACAGTAAAAACGTGCTAAAACATAGTTATTTATAAATCGCTATTTCATTGAAAAGATCAAAGCAGGTAACAAAATACATAAACCCATACAGTAAAAACCATGTAAAGAGGTTAAAACAGACATCAATTAACTATTGTGAAAAGATTTATTCTTAATTGCCTGCGTAGGAGTAGAAGTGGCTGGGGCAACCCAGTCAGATGGGCAGCAAATAGTAGTAGTAGTACTAGGTAGTAGTAGTAGTAGTAGTAGTAGGCCTTTAAAAGTTGAAACAGAAACTACCCGCTGAATCTTTCTTGGTAAAGCTTTCCACCGGTAGAGCCAATTTCCACTGGGAGAGCCATTATATCCTAGTTATAAAGGCTTTGTGTCTTCTTGTTGTCAAATGAGCCTTTCCAACTCGGGGAGTGACCAACAGTGCTCCTGCAGATTATCTCCACAATCAAACTAGGATATAATGGTTCAGGTGATGTAAATTATGTAAATCAATGCAAGGACCATGAACCTGTCTCAGTAGTAGATGAGCAGCCTGTGCAACTTCCAAACCAGACCCATGGGCAGCCCCACATAGAACGCATTACAGTAATCCAGTCTTGAGGTTATCACTGCATGGACCAAAGTGGGCAGGGTATCTCTGTCCAGGAATGGCTTTAGCTGGTGAGCGAGGCAAATCTGGTAAAAGTCGCTCCTAGTCACAGAGGACATTTGGACCTCTAATAACAACGATGTAACTAGGAGTACCCCCAAGCTGCACACCTGCTCCTTCAGAGGGAGTTTAGCCCCATCCAGAACAGGTACCTTGTATAGTTCCCAAATGTGGGAACCACCCAAAGAGCCTCCTTCTTCAAACATAGTTTATCAGCCCTCATCCAGTCCACTGTATTCAGACGCCAATCCAGAGCATTCACAATCTCCTGATTCCAATGTTATGGAGAAGTAGAGCTTTGTGACATGAGCATCCTGGTTGTCAAGAATCTTTTTTCTACCTGTAGTACCAAGGATGGGGCACAGACAGCACTCTCAATTTATGACATTATAGGCACTCCCTAGTCTTAGAAGCAGTGCTCTTGTTGATGCAAGCTAGAACGATGTTGACCTTGTCATGACACAGCATGCTTTTGATTGATGCTCAATTCTTTGCTCATTATAACCCCTAAACCAACGTCAGAAATGTGACTGCCTAGACATTTATTCCTATTTTACACTTGTCCCTGCATTTCTTCCCATATGCTTTCTTCCTGCCAAATTTAACCTTCTGTTGCTATCTGCACAGCTCTCCAGTTTTTAAATACAGTTTTTGAATTCTTAGCTTATCCTCCAGAGTATGTGCATCCTTCTCAATTTTGTATGGCTGGTTGTTAAAACTGATAGCTTGGGAATATTCCGTGGGAGTATGTGGCATTCCATTTCAAAACAAATGGCATTGCTGGTGAAATGATAAAAAATGTGCTGTTTGAAGTGTTCCCCCCCTCCTTTGGGGGGGTGTCTACTCCTGACAATAAGTGTATATCACTGAAACATTCCCTAAAGCAACATCTGCTGCTGCCTATATTTTCCAGCCTTGGTAATAAAGTTAATATATTTTTCAAATTCATTTATTGTGGTGGATTTAACTTGCAACCACGCTGTACAAGGCTGAACACCCCTGTGAAGGCCTTAAAACAGCCATTACTCATAACACCATGGTTTTAAATTATATAAGTTTATATTAAATTATAAAAGTTAAGCATGCAAGACTAAAAATGCAAGCTGACTTGAAGTTCAGATTTCACTCATGCCTAGCTGTGTATAATATGGTAGAAGTATTACACAGAATAATTAGCCAAATTATGGCTAATGTTAGCCAAAATCTGGATTCTTGCACTGAAAAGAAGAAGCAACCCCTTTTTACCTTAGTGGCTGTGGCAGATATAATGCTGTAATAAAAATACACAAGCATGTTAAAAATACATAGAGTAAAAATGTCTAGTCATTGGTGCTGCCAAAATGCTCAGAAATAAATAAATTAATAATAATAATAATAATAATAATAATAATAATAATAATAATAATAAATTTATTGTTTATACCCCGCCCATCTGACTGAGTTTCTCCAGCCACTCTGGGAGGCTAAATACCGCCCAAAACATATTTGTCTGATGCAGAAATGCTGATAAAGTTGGTGTCAGGCGGGCCTCTCTGGGGAGAGCATTCCATAGACAAGGAACTACTTTAGGGGAGAAATATTATTTCATTGTCACCCACTGGATCTCCTTTGCACAAAGAGCCTCAGATGACAAACCTAAGGTCTGAAATAATGTCAAAACCAGCACTGCAAATTAGACCCAGAAACAAATTGGCAACCAGTGCTGCTAATCACAGTACATCTTGAGGCTATAGAACTGCATGTTCCATGCAAAGTGAATTCCATCCTCTTTCATCAATATTAACCCTGATTAAAACTTACTGACCAGGTTTCCCCCTAGCAAATACATGAAAGCATGATATGAAGCTGGTTAAAGTTGCCCACTACGTGATTATAGTTGTTCTGGGGAAATGTGTGCCTCTGGGAGTGATCTTGTAACACGCTCGGTATTTTGCAACAATGGTTAAGAGATAATCAGCGTAATATATGTGGCTGGCGCAACCCAGTCAGATAGGTGGGGTACATGAAAATGATGATGATAAGAAAGGTCACAGTATTTTCATGTCAGTTCTGCATTCTGGACTGTAGTCTCGGAACTTACTTTTAATGTATAAGCATTGATACTGAGATTATGTCTTCCGTTAGGATGCTATTGTGATACATGAAGTATATGAAGAAGGAGCAGCGGCTAGAGATGGCCGACTTTGGGCTGGTGATCAAATCCTTGAGGTAAGATTCATTATTTAACTCTGCAAATATTTCTGTGTTCCATACAAAACCAATATTTTAAGAGGGAAAACCATGCATTGTGAAAGAAACATGGCTGAAATAATCAATTTATTCCTCTAAATAATAATAGACAATGTGCTTTTTATCTACTTCTGCATCTACTTAAAATGTTGAGATCGATACGCATCTATTGATCAGATTTCTTTTAACATTTTGCATTTAAAAATACATATGTATATTTATCACATTGCAAATATATAAAATACAGGCTATTGAATACAAATTATGAACATATTGTAAACATAAATTTCATTGCCAAACAACTTTTTGCTTTTCACCAGATATGCAACAGCATTCTCATGTTTGATTTAAAAATTTAGACAGTAGGCATTAGTGTCATGAGATGATAAATGTTATATCACGTGTCACCATATGTCACAAAATTATTTCTATTTACCATCTTTCTTTTTGATGAGCTGTCAGTTTAACCACTGATAACAAATCCCAAACTTTATTTACCCAGCTCATTTTGATTTAAGTATTTAAAATTATTTCTGAACCCACCCTTAAAATCTTGTATCTATTAACTGAAATTAACAGAAGCTGTTTTTATCTTCTGTAACGTATCTTCCTATCAACTGAGGATGTGTGTGTTTTCACAAGCCCCTTTATGAACATTACTGATTTTTCATGTGTCTTGTATTAAGATGTCAGGTAAGAATGGGTTAAGAAAAAAGTTGGCATTTGATTGTAGCTTAGAAAGGAAGTCCATTCATGATGGTTGCAAAGTGGATAGAAGTACCTCACTGTCAAGTCAACAGAAATTCCTAGTCCACCTATTAGGGCTTCCATGTAAGGAGGTTAGGAAAACATTGAGGGCTGCTTGGGAATTACTCTTAACAGCTCTTTCACCGAATGTTTCTTGTTTTGGCTGCTATTCTTAAATAACAGCTGTGTACCACAGTAATGTGTCATTAATAGCAGAATGGACATATCAACCAATAGATTGTTACTGGACCATACAGGAAACATGTTTGCAGACCCAGGTGCAAAAAGTGCGTGCATGTGGCAAGGGTAGAAATAAGACACAGGACATCAGTATTGGATTGAAACTGGCCACAACTTTTATTGATTCCAGCTGTAAGTAGGCTTTGACGAAGGCAATGGGTATCAACCAACCCTCCTACTGGTTGATTTTTAAAAAAAACCTGGATCGAGAGTCACCCTGTGCCATACATCAAATTAGGGTGAACCCATTAGGGCCGTCACCTGGAAGGGTGCTATGGTCCATCAGTGGCCATGTGGACTCCTGGGCAGAAGCACGTTTTCCCAGTTCGCTTTAGTGGGGTATACAATAAGCTAATGATCCAACCTAATGACTTATCTGCCCAACGTTGTGATGATTGCTCTGAGGGAGGCAAAAACCCACAGCCTGGCCAATTGGTCTGCAGGAACAAAATTATTCCCTGGTCCCAAATTCAGCGATTGATTATTCCATAGCAAGGTTCCCCCCCCCCCAACCTGCTTGCTCAACTTTGGGTGGTCTAATCAGAAACAAGGCAGGTGGATGCAAAATCCTGCAATGATCTGAGCAGGGAGGCCTATAACTTACAGTGGTACCTTGACTGTCGAACGTAATCCATTCCGGAGGACCGTTCGACTTCCAAAACGTTCGACAACTGCGGTGCAAAGGGCGGTTGGCAAAGTCAATGGAGAAAAAAAGAAAAACACACAGCAGAAGCTGTTTGACTTCCAATGTGTGTTCGAAAATGGAAGCAATTACTTCTGTTTCAGCGTTTTCAGCAATTACTTTCAGCATTCGAAAACTGAAACATTTGGCTTCCAAGATGCTTGAAAACAGAGGTACTACTGTATAATGAATAGGCAAACCTGAGTGAAGCCAGAACTGCTGCCGCAAGCACACCCCTCAGCTCACTATGATTGGCCCATTTAAATGGGTGCACCTAGCGATGTGGCCCTGCGGAGAGGCTCTGGTGTCCCCCAATGGCCACATTGTGCAGAATTTGGCCCCAAGACTGGGCCGTGTCAGACCACAAACCGCCGCACCTCTGGAGTCTCAGGTATGTGGCCATTGCATGCCCTGGTGCTTGGTACAGTCTGTGGCCATTAGAACTCATCTAAGAATTTAGTGTACAGCACTACATTCATTTAAGTTTTATTGATTTGCCTTGTCAAAGCCAGGCATAGGAGCATGGATGTCTGTATGCACATGAATACGCACACATCCATGATGTACTTACACACGCATGCCTCACCCCATACTTTCTGGTTACAGTACTTTTAGGTAGCATGTCTTTTTATTTTTCTCTGAATTCACAAGATGCGTGTGCATGTGCATATTTCTTTTCACAGTGCGTGTTTGCACTGAGATTTTGCAGGTTGTCAGGTGTATGTCTAATTGCTGCAGTCCGCACATACTAAAGTCTGGCCCTCCATCTCTCTATACTGCAGAGAGAAAGATCAGCGCAGGCTGAGCAAGCTTTGTAGCTCATTTTATGATGAAGGCTAAAGTTATTTTTGTACAGAAGAGGTTCAACGATAAAATCAGTTATTGGGTATCTGTTGCATATTCTCCACTGTTTCCAAGAGAAATCATATAATCAGTGGCATTGTGGTCCTGGGATAAAACAGGGAATGAGACACCTGGATAATAACTGGCAACATTTCAAGGTGAAATCAAGTGCTATTCATCTAAAGGAAGCCAACATCCATGTGCCTTATAAAAATAAGGTTCTTAATTTTGCCTGGTGGGCAAGAGGGTGGTGACCGATAGGCCAAAATCTGTTTGGAAAGATTTATTTTAAATGCATCAGCAGAAAACCAGTGAATGCATTTTGGTTTATAAAAAGTATAAGCATAATAGTATCAAGGGAACATTATACATGAGTGAATTATCGAGAAAGGAAAATACTATTGCATATTATATGAAGTTTACAATATGCAAGATTAAAGTTATCTACAATTTAACCATTGCTGAGGGCTGCAGTGCCCCCCAAAAAAACTCTGCTAGTTTACTGCACAATCCCATCTATCCTTTGAGTTTAAGAGAAAAACATAGGTACCAGTCCAGAGTGAAATTCCGCGAATCAGGCTCCTGTGGGCTTTGATTCGTGTTACTAGAGATCACTTTGGTGTCCAGGGTAAATCAAACAGAAAATTAGTCCAGGTAAAAACTAAAGAAAATGTTTAAAAATAAAATAGTGATCCTGACTCTGTTCATTAAACTGAAATGTTTTAACTGTAGCATTAGTTTTAAGAGCAATTTAAAGTTGCAGTGGTGGTCTGGTGTGCCATCTATTGGAATCTAGAAAAATTATTCTCTTATGATTCAAATTATCGAATTGCCTAAATCTTAACAGAAAAAGAACACTGGTTACAAATTAATGGCTAAACAGCTACTGGTATATGAGTTCTAACATGTTTACAAAAATGAAGAGCCTTAGCCCTCCAAATATTAAGATATTAAGTCTACATCCCTCTGCTTTGGTGGCTAGTGTAAAGAATAATGGGAAATTTGCATTTTCAAGGTGGTCTCAGAATGGTATGTGGACTTTCTAAGGCATCAGCTAGGGTTAAATAGACCAGTCTATTTCTGTCCAGTTTCAGTTTTGCTGACACAGAATCATAGGTCCATTCTGTCCAATTGTGTGGATTTTTAAAAAGAACACACAGAAAGTCTGCATTTAAATTGTATCCATTTTATATGCACTTTCTATGTAAAATACACTTTTTCCAATACATTCTCCCCATGAAATATCCATTTTTGTGGACATTCTTTGCACACTGAAACCACATCACAAAATCTAGAGAAGTGCACAGTCTAACTGGAAGTTGTATTCTGATCAATGACCAAGTTTGGGAATGTCTGAATGGGCCGGTCCACTGCGAAAAGTGGACCAATCAAAACCATCTTCCATCCCTACGACCATTTTTTTAAGCAAGTAAATCATTGTTGCTTAAATTTATTACCCACCCTGGGTCCTTAGGATGAAGGGTGGGTGATTGATGATGATAATTACTCTATATTTCAAAAGTAGTCTACTGAATAGACTTCAGACATGCTGAATTTGTACTATAAAATGCTTAAAAAGTATCCCATAAAACTTGTAAGGGGATGCATGAATGATAGTTCTTCCTAATGTATGCTTTAAAATTCTTACTTCATCAGAAACTAAAAATGGATACTATGTATAAAGGTAACTGATCACATTACAGAGTACTGTTATAAATTGGGGGAGGGGCCGAGGATCCCCTAAACCCCTGGCTGCTAGATTCTTCCCATAATTCCTGGATTTATTAAAAGTTGGAATTAATCAAGGTTTTATTAAACTGTGCCAAACTCCACTGGATTCATCTTATGCTAATGAGTCAGGTCAGCCTGGGATAGCCAGCTAAGTGTGGGTCATAGGAGGAACAAAGATATTAATGGCCGAGCTATTGACCCATCCAGAAAGCTGTTAGGAGGGTGAAGACTATGCCAGCCCAGGAGGGGTGGAGCCCCTCCTCCAGCCGTGTGTTAGTGGGAAGAGACGATTGGGGTTTAAAGGGTGTAGGATTTCAGTTTGGATGATGTAAGCAAACAGGGGAAATGTGAGTTTTGCAAGCTGGGCGGAGGTCAGAGCTCAAGGCGGTTTTATACTGCAGAGAGAGTCAGACACAATGTTTGGTATCTGAGAGTGCAGCATATGAGAGTGCGGGATATGAATGCTCTGCACTCTCCATCTAGGCACAGGTTGTGTATATGTGTAAATAACCACAGATTCTGCTGTGCCTCGTTGTCCAAAAGGAAACACATACCCTGGTGCCAGCGTGCCTGGTATTCCTGGAATCTTGCAGCGTTTGGAGATCAGGGTGGCATGTGACAATAGTATGCAAGAGGATATCTGGCGTCTTCTAACCTTGCTTTTCTATAATTGCAACCTAAAATGAAATAATACAATGAATTGTATTAATCAGTGAACAAGAATGACTAGCATAGAGTGGAGGTTCTGGGATTTTGCAGTGGGACTCTCTCAGACCTCCTGGCTACATGATTTTGAGCATGAAATGCTGCTAAAGTGTTTCTTCCTTTATTCATATGACTTCTTTAACGATAGAAATTGTGATTTGTTCTGAAGTATTACTTTGCTAGACTAATTAAAATCCAATAAGCAAAGAATATAATACACTGCTGTTTTATTCTAGGTTAATGGCATAGACTTGAGGAATGCCAGCCATGAAGATGCTATAACAGCCTTGAGACAGACGCCTCAGAAAGTACAACTGGTTGTGTATAGAGATGAAGCTCATTATAAAGATGAAGAGAATTTGGAAATTTTCCATGTAGACTTACAAAGGAAAATGGGCAGAGGCTTAGGGCTAAGCATTGTTGGGAAACGGTAAGGGTTACACTTAATCATAGCTCTGTGTGCAGAACATTACAGAGCCTTGTCTTCTCTTAAACTGAAGATCCCTCCACAGAATAATAAGCTGCAAAGATTATGTGCTCTTTCAGAACAGGTGCAATATTTGTAATGGTTGTTACACCTTTAGCTTTTCTACAAGTAGAAGGGTGAAACATGCAATTAGATGCATTATACCTGAATCTGATTTTCCTTTTACATTTAGGAGGACAAACCTAGTACCTGAGAGCTACTGTAGTGTAATGACAGCTGCCAGTGAGAATGTTCCAAAATGTCACCTCAGCTTCTGACTCACTAGGCAACCTTAGGCAAGCTGTTAAGTCTCTCAGCAAGTCTCTCAACATTATTACTTCCATATCTATCTAAAATATGGAAGTAATAATGTTGACCGCCGTATATCGATTTCTGAGAGTACACTGATAGCAAGAATGATTTAGCCACATAAGAAAACCAGTGTTTTCATTTTAATACCAGTGTGTGGTCTGATGAACAAGCATTAAGAGGAATAGCTTAGTCGGTAGACAACATGAGACTCTTAATCTCAGAGCTGTGGGTCCGAGCCCCACATTGAGCAAGAGTGGGTTGGCCTAGGTGATGCTTATGGTCCCTTCCAACTCTATAATTCTTCTGTGATTCAAGTAGCTGCTCCTTAAAACTCAAGACAGCTTTTGTATTGTGTTGCTTGTCCTGGATAAAGGTAAAGGGACCCCTGACCATTAGGTCCAGTCGTGACCGACTCTGGGGTTGCAGCACTCATCTCATTTTATTGGCCGAGGGAGCTGGCGTACAGCTTCCGGGTCATGTGGCCAGGATGACTAAGCCACTTCTGGCGAACCAGAGCAGCGCACGGAAATGCCGTTTACCTTCCCGCCGGAGCGGTACCTATTTATCTACTTGCACTTTGACATGCTTTCGAACTGCTAGGTTGGCAGGAGCTTGTCCTGGATAGCATATATTCCTAGGAACTGTATGTACCTTTTAACACTTATTTATTTGCTTGTTACAATTATATCTCACTGGTTAATAATAATAAAATCCACAACTGAAAATTACCAGTATACATAGCACATTAAGCCGTAGTACAACCATAAAAATCGAATAAGAGCAAATAAAAAGTCTAGAAGGGGGGGGGATATCATTAGATATCTTGACTAAAATGCAGAGCAACAGAGAACATACAATGTGCAAACTGTTTTTAGAAAATATTTTTAGTGGTGCAGCAATGCCTGTGCTTCTTTTCAACTGTTAGAAATGGAAGTGGAGTCTTTATCTCTGACGTCGTAAAAGGAGGAGCCGCTGACCTTGATGGGAGGCTAATTCAAGGGGATCAGATCCTGTCTGTCAATGGGGAGGATGTAAGGCATGCTTCACAAGAGGTGGTTGCTACAATTCTTAAGGTAAGGGCATAGTGTATTCTTGAGCACTAAATCATGCAAGGTTTCTGGAAACCGATTTTTTTTTATGTTACCATG
Source organism: Podarcis tiliguerta (assembly GCF_965153285.1). Taxonomy (NCBI): domain Eukaryota; kingdom Metazoa; phylum Chordata; class Lepidosauria; order Squamata; family Lacertidae; genus Podarcis; species Podarcis tiliguerta. Next base: position 59,267,857 of record NC_139539.1, read on the forward strand.
TGGTTGTGGTATGATTGTTTGCATGGGGGTGGGGGTAATATATCTAGGGGGGAAATTAAAAAGCCACCAGGGTGTAAATGCTGTACGTTTCTTTGCATATCCAAAGTGTGCCCAAGGGCTTGTACAACTAGAGATTGGACGACTGAAAGCTGGATCTTGGCTGTCATCACGGAAGACATCTCAAAACAGTCAGGTTAGTGGCAGATGGTTCATTAATAAGAAATGGGAAGCTGATGATATAAAACTCAGGATGTGAAGATTTGACCTTGTAATTCTGGAAATTGGTCTTACAACCCAGCTATAGTCGTAACCCAGAGAGTCAAGCTTGTTGTTTCAATATTTTGGGTGACCCAGATGTCTGTGTATTAACAATTGGACAATACATCCACCTTAAGAGACAGAAAATGGCTTGGCATTCCATTTCATAATACACGGGCAATTTTAATGTGCACTTGTACTTTTTTTAAATGAAATCAATAATTGCACCGACAGGCTGAGAACAATAGATTTTGTTTTCACTTTTATCTTGCCCTTCGGTCCACTTGGAGCCACCAATGTGCCTAGCAAGCTTTTCAGCAATAAAATATGTGGGAAACAGTTGAAAAAAGTCATGTATCAACATTATGCAAATAACATGTGCCAATACTAAGAAAAGGCTGTATTGTATTCTGACTTAAGAGAGCTGGCCAGCAATCGCTAGGATTTTCACAGGAAAGCATGGAGATTGTTAACTAAGTCATTTATCACCAGTTCCTGTTTCCGCTTGCTGTCATTTTCCAGCCTGTGTGCCCTTCTGTCGCAGACACCCAGGTGCCAAGCTCTAATTTTGCTTCACCTGAACTGTTGCACTACAGCCTTCCCAGTCAACATGTGTATTATTCCTTTGCCTTATTCCCTGCTAGTTTGAAGAGAACTCTAGAGAGCTGACAGCTACTGCTAATGAATTCTCCATGCACCCTGAGGAGCACTAATCCAGATTCTGCAGAAATTTCATTAGCACTCTGTGGCCTAAAAATCTGTTTAGCTAGAGGAGGTTTTCGATTTTTTCACACACAAGATTGCACAGCTAAAACTTGGCAGCTGGGCACCAGATTTGGTTAGCAAATGAAATATTTCGGTGAAATACTCTTGCTGTATTAGAACACATAGGAGTTCTAACCTCTCAAAGCTTTCCTGGAGTTAAGAAGCCAAGCAGAATTGTGCTGTCTGTCTACCATCCAGTCTCTTTGAACCTTTTTTAAACACAGATGTTGGGCATCCATATGTAAAAGAAAAACAAGTGCTTCCATGTGATCATGTGACTTATCTGTTGAACATTAGTGTCAGCAGCTGTCTGTGAGAGTTCTTAGTAGCACAGTCTGTCAGTGCTTCTGGAAGTGCTCATCCAATGTCGTAGTGAGGGGAGCAGGTTGCAGGTGTTATTTATTCATTCTTTAGTGAGGTCATGGATGGATACTGGACAAGAAAAGCTCTGATAACTTCCATTTTGGATTTCTGTAATACATTGTGTGAGGGATGGCCTTTCAGAGGACTGGAAGCTTCTGCAGCTACAAAATGCAACTTGGTGCCTTCCTTCATCCTTACCGGTTTTGCCTTTCTATTTCAGACAAGCCAGCACAGTGTTCATAGCCACTTTCACCCTACATTTGCTCCAGTTATCTCCACTTTACAGAATTTTGTCAGCACTAAGAGGTCGTCTGCTGATTCCTCTCACAGAAACTCAGGTATGGGACAGAACCTGCAAACCAATACAACCCTGCGAATTATGCTGAATGTTCACTGCCATCTTATTCTGTTCATTTATAAAACCTAGTTAGGTACCGTATTTTTCGCTCTATAGGACGCACCGGACCATAGGAGGGAGAGAACAGGGGGGGGGGAATTCTCCCCCTCTCTGCTCAGCGTCCCTTCAGCGAAGCGACAGGAGAAACGGAGCCCCTTCCATTTCTCCTCCAGCTTCACTGAAGGGGCGCTGCGCAAAGAGGGAAAACTGTGCAGCGCCTCTCCAGCGAAGCGTAGCCTGGAGAGCAAGAGGGATCGGTGTGCACTGACCCCTCTCACTTTCCAGGCTTCAGGCGGCTATCCGCAAGCCTTCGGAGTGCAGCGGGAACTCCTGCTGCGCTCCGAAACTTGTGGATAGCTGCCTGAAGCCAACGGAGTGGAGGCTTTGCGCAGTCATCCCCAAGCTAGAACAGGGAGACGGAGCGCTGCGCAGCACTCCGCCTCGCTGTTCTGGCTTCGGGGACGGCCTTTGAAGCCTCCGCAGGGCAGCAGGGTGCGGAGGCTTTGCGCAGCTAACCCCAAGCTGTTCTGGCTTTGGGCTTAGCTGCGCAGCCTGCATTCACTCTATAGGACGCACACATATTTCCCCTTAATTTTTGGAGGGGAAAAAGTGCGTCCTATAGAGCGAAAAATACGGTATTTACTTCTGTATGTAGCAACGAAGCAATTATTAGCAATAACTCCTAAATACGAAATAGTTCTGTGAAATATGGAGCAGATGATTAGGAGTTTCTAATGTGCTAATTACAGTTTCTCATATTGTATTTGAAGTGGCCAAGGTCCTGTTTTTCCTTTTTTGAGTCCACTTTGTGCAACATCTAAAGTTGGCTGTTACCTACTAAGGTTCAGGGCCCAATAAACTACTTAATTTGTAATGGGCAACTCATATCCAACTCATTTCTAAATACTGAAGGAAAAGCCCAATCAGACTTTAATTTTTCAGCTATATGGTCCCCCCCCCCCCCAATATATCTGCAATTAATTCTAGTTATAAACATTTTAGTGTATGTAGTTAAGCATTGAAAGGTATTTATTTGGGGTGTTCACTGACCAAATTATAAGGCAGCAGACTTTATGCACTTTGCAAGAGCTACTACGTTTGCACATTTCACCCATTGTCAAGAAAACCTATAGCTAATTTTTAATCTCCCAATAGTGATCAGGGCAGAGAGCAAATCCAAACAGACCCCAAACTACAAAACACTTCAGATCAGGGCTTGCTGTTTTCCAAAGCACTGAATTAGGTTCCAAACCAAGGCTTGCAGTTGCACACCCCTAGTATTTATGTCATTTGCAACAAACCTAATACAGTGGTGCCCCGCAAGACGAATGCCTCGCAAGACGGAAAACCCGCTAGACGAAAGTGTTTTCCGTTTTGGAGGTGCTTCGCAGGACGAATTTGCTATGGGCTTGCTTCGCAAGACAAAAATGTCTTGCGATTCCTGGGGGTTTTTTTCCACTCCCCAACCCCTTTTTCTAAGGCACTAAGCTGCTAATAGCCTTTTAGCAGCTAATCCGCTAATCCCTTAAGTCTTTAATAGCCGCTAAACCGCTAATAGCGCTAATCCGCTAATCTGCTAATGTGCTTGCTTCGCAAGATGAAAAAACCGCTAGACGAAGAGACTCACGGAATGGATTCTTTTCGTCTTGTGAGGCACCACTGTAAAGCCAAAGTTAGGCAAAGGACACCCATATTGTATCACCATCTCTGGGCAAAGATATGCAACAGTCACCTTGTGTCTATTGGGGGTATACACTTGAACACACTTCAGTGGATAATGGGTTCCCCACTTCCATGCTCAGTGAATGGCAGGTGCTAAGTCCTTTTCCAGTTGCATAATGTATTTCTTGCTCTGGCATAAACAAGCTTTTCATCAGTGATAATTTTGAAACAGCAACCAGGGACTATAATCTCCTGATGGCATTATCTCTTAATTACAGAAACTAATTGTTCATTTCTTTATTAGTTGGGACAGATATGAGCCCGAGGACTGTGGAAATAACAAGAGTGAGTAGCTTTTCTTACTTCTCAAAGCATTTAGTTCTTATTTTAAGTGAAAGGTGCTATATAAGGTTCTTCCCATGTGTAAAAGTTAGCCGCGTTTGTTTCTTTAAAAAAAACAAACCCAAAACATTTCTACATTTGTTTCTTAAAAAAAATAAATGTTCAGTTTTTATTTGCAGATTTTTTGTTGTTGTTAATGAGAGGTGATGAACTCACTTTGGGCTGATGGGGACATGGGACCAAAACAGAGTTTGGCCATTTTGCTCACCCATCCTTAGTAAAATTATATTAATACCTACTAGTGATGTAGTAGTCAGATTGTATAGTTTTATTTGTTGTGGCCTTTGTACGTGATGTATGTGCCATCATCTTGCCGCAGTTTATGTGCATGAGTTGCTACCAAATTAAGGGTTCTGTAGATCAATAGGAGTCTCATATAAAAGAACCAGTGGCTGCCTTTAGGTTGTGTTTTACTTCTCCAATTGAACAGGCTTTCCATACACACATAAGGATTAGCTCCTGTACTTAGTTGTTGCTAAATCAATATTGAACGATGCACAGGAAATTGCTAGAAATTTCGCATCACTGTCATGCTTGGTTTTATTTATTACTAAGGCCCATGTGTTAAATGTCTTGAATGATGTCAACACAAATAGTTACGTTGCTAACCTCTCTGTTAAGGGTCCAAATGATGCTCTTGGTATCAGTATAGCTGGGGGCAAAGGAAGCCCATTGGGAGACATTCCAATCTTCATCGCCATGATTCAAGCCAGTGGGGTAGCAGCACGTACACACAAACTAAAAGTAAGTGAAAAAGATAAAATTATCCATATATATTATCTTTATTTTCTTGTTGCTGATTTTATCCCCCCCCCCTAAGAAAACTGCAAGGGTTATATATTGTTGGATATACTCGGACAGGCATTTCCATTCTATTTCCAACTGTGAAATGTGCTTCTTTCTTACTTCTGATTAGCAAAACCACCTGTGTCAACTACTGTGAGTGATTGCATAACAGTAATAATAGAAAATTGCCTTTTAAATGGACTCTGGTTTCTGGAACTAAGGGTGTGAGTCATGTCATGCAATCTGCCATTTCAACAAAGCAAGGGAGCTGCAAGAACACAAATTGTCTCTATGAATTTACTTAAAACCCATATGGATTGTCTTGTGCTAGATCCGCTTGTCCTGGTTTGTGCTTCACATTAAACCATAGTTCAAAGCAAACTGTGATGTCATGTGAACAAGCAGTTTGCTGATGCACACTCCTCAGAAGTTCCCATAGTGTTGCACCCCTGATCCTGCACTGCAGGCACAGCAAAGCCAAAGCCTGGCTTGTCCTGTCACATGGACCAGGGCTCATGTTTCCTCCAAACAAAACATAAGTATTGTTCTTGGCTTACTGCTTGTGATTTGGCAGTTTGTTTCACTCACATTAAATTATAGTTAGTTTTAATATGATCTGCAAACTGGGCCATTGTGTGTCTTCTATGTACCTTCATCTCTGCCTAACTCTAAGAAATATGATTGCTATTTAACCAAGTATTTGGTGATTGAACAGCCACTTCAGACACTTAAAATGTGCTCAACACTATGTTATTTGACTTTCCTGATGAAAGGTGTGTAGAGAACTTAAATTGTGACCCGGGACATCCATGGGTACAGCCATAGGTTCAGAGCAATTATTTCTGTCATTACCACCATGTATTTTTCAGCTTCTGCAATCATAGGAACTCTTTCCATGTGCCGGCAGCTGTTTTGGCAAACAGCCCAAGCCATGGCAAACAGCCCAAGTCCCCAGGGACCCCACAGAATACACTGGGTGGCAAAGATCCTGAATGTCTTACTTGGCCCTAAATGTTTAGGGTATTCAGTAAAAATATGCATAGAAATAACCTCTTTTTTTAAAAAAAAGAAAAAGAAATGTCTCCCGTGGAAAGCCGAAGCATGTTTTGATTGCCTGAAATGGCTCCGAGGTTTAGTGCCTACTATTTGGTTAATAGTACCATTTTATTTTTGAAGGCAGAATATCTTTGTAGCTTTTGTATCAATATACTTAACCGTAGTGATGTAAAGATGCAAGTATAAGTACCACAAAGATTATGGTCGCCTAAAAACAGCAAGATATAAGTGCCTTCTTTCCTGAACTGTTTATGCACTCTTGCTAAAAGAAAAAGAGCTTGCAGAGAGGCATTTCAACTGTTTACTATACAGCTCTGGAATTCTTCCCACTCAGAAAACAACAACTTATCCTGGGAATATGGGGGGCCATATTGTGTGCACCACTGGTACACATATGTACCCTACAGCAATTTCCATGATAGCAGTAGTACTCTACTCCGTACCACATGTCAGGGATGAAGTTGTGTATAGGAAGAAGATTGTGTGGGGACACAAGCTGCCTTTTCACTGTGTGAACTGGCCTCAAGACTGCATCTGCTGTAAAACTGTTTGGGCCGACCTGCTTCTTTAGGTGAATGTTAGGACTCTGTGTGGAGGTGATGAGGCCAGTGATAACTGTCGTGCCATTTATGTCACACTTTATTTAAGTGAGACAAATGGAAAATTAAAAAGGCTGTTGCAGAAAATTAATACTAAACCCAATATCTTCAATAGTAAGTATTGGTTCCTATGTACCCCATTGGCATCTGTGGTCACAGATATTATCTACCAGAGACCATGTGATTTCTCTCATGTCGCTGCATATTGAAAGAATGTGCTTTTGTGCACCGCATGCATGTGCTTGGACTGCTGTAGGCTTTTGCTACTTAGGATGTGTTTTGGTGTAATTCTCTGCTTCCAAAATTTATCAGTGAAGTAGGAGCTCTTTCTTTGTGTTCTACTACTTCCAGGAGGAGTGTTTTATCCTCCCTATGAAAAGTACTCAATGATCAGTGAAAATATAGCAGATCTCTATTGTCTTTCTATAACCGGGAAACATGAGTATGCAGAGCCAGAACTTGCAAGAAACGTTGAGCTTTCTTCCAATTTTCCTTAATGCCAGCAATTTCTCTGTAGCTATTGTACTTTTTTTCTTCCCCCTTTTAGGTTGGCGATCGGATTGTCAGTATTAATGGGCAGCCTTTGGATGGGCTGTCTCACGCTGATGCAGTTAATCTACTGAAGAATGCTTTCGGGAGCATTATCCTGCAGGTATGATGATAAATTGAACATGCGGCTGCACCAGGATAGATAAATGGTGTTTTTAAAGAAAAGGCTGAGCATCAGTGGCGCAAGGCACCACAGCACGGCAAGGCTCTTGCTGATTTGAATTATGCAAGATGAAAGCAAGAAATTATTTCATTCAAGAGTGCTTTATTCTTGTCCATACACACTGCGAACATGATCTTATAAAACTGAGGGGGAGAGGGAACGACTTCTTGCGGTACATGAAAAATCATCTAGGCTTTCAGTTTCTGTCACTTTTGAAACAAAAACAAATTCCCTCCTCTTGCTACATAGGTTTGATGGAGCTGCCCATCATGTTAACCTTATTTGTTCTTCAAAGCAGAAGGGGGCACGAGAAATAGCATTGCTTCTTTTGAACCGCTATATATGGCTGGTTATCAACCAAGTGGCAGTACTTGGATAGTACAATTGATCTATCATCTTAATTTGGCAGGAGGAAGGGGAAAGGTGTGTTATCTAGTAAGATGCACTCCCTTCGTGTTTGTATGGAAAAGCATTTATTTTCTTAGCAGAGCTAATGAACATGCTTACAGCACATCTAAAAAAAAAAATAGGCATGCTCTTAATAAAACCAAACTTATTTCACAGGGTTGGCTTGATAAAGGGGTGGGGTCATACACATTGCCCTAAGGAGGGAAATAATGGGGCAGGGAGTTAAACGCTTTTAAATACCACACTCCCACTCCTGGATTTAAGCAATCCACACAAGCGCTCATTCTCAGCAGTAACCCATATGGGGGTGGAACCATAAATGTTATGAATGCATAGCAAAACAGAAGAAAAGCAAATTTCTAATGCACTGGTGCCACTCCACAAGAAAGAGGAATGCAAAACCACAAATTCCAGGAGGAATATAAATGGGGATTTAAAAACATCCCTCATCTGCCCCTGTTCTAGCTCTTGTCTTATCCATAAATGCCTTTGCTAGTACAATAAATGGTAAACTGACAAAATTAAAGCTGCTATCTGAGGTTATGTTAGACTCACTCCATATAGTGAATGCTGCCATGATGGTAGCCAAAATGGGGCCCACTGGAGAAGGAGATCTATTGGGATTCTCAGGGAAACACAAATGTTTGCAGAACTTTACAAAATCTTTTTTAAAAAAAAAAAATGTAAGGGGCAAAACTCCATTTAAGAAGAGTCCAAAAAGGGCTTGACCAGTAGCCATGGAATGTAGAATGGTAGTTGGAAAAGAAAAATGGAAGTGACTTTAGGGGAACGTATCTGCTTTATGTAGATTTTGTTGAAATTAGTCTGATAAGGTAATAAGTTCTAATAACAGTAACAGGTTCTAAGCAAGATTTTAAAATACTGAAACTTGGCAAATTAACAAAAATAATTTTGTTAGATAGAGCCAATCTAATGCAACTGAGGTTGCCATTATCACCACATGAACAAGCCCAGAATAAAAATCCCAACTTTATGAGCAGATGCCATAGTTGTTAATAAACAGTGAAGTGACATTTGTTTGCATCTTTGAAAGTTAATAGAAAATAGCACTGACATGAGCTGGGCATATGACCATACTACTGCTGTCAACCAGAAGTATTGTGATTATACCTACACTGTCCCCAAAATGAGAACAGTGTTATTTTAGAATGGCAGGAAACCAGATTCTATGGGGATACAAGATTAAATATACTTGCTCATGACATGTCTGTTGCTCATTACATGTCTGTTATATCAACACTTCCAGAAAAGCAGATTGTTCAGTTATTCATCTTTTAAAGGCTACCTCTCCCCCCTGCAGTATGGTTCTTATTTAATAATAATTGACCTACAAAAATAATACAATGCACATATTTTAATTGTTTGTTAGAATTTTATTTATTCACTTTCAATTTTTGCATTAAATATGCATTAAAATTAAAATTTCTACAAAAAAAGACATTTAAGAGTCATTGTGCAACTTGCCTTGTTTTCATTCCTGTATCCAAACAGATCAGCAAAAAAAAAAAAATATGGATGTGATGAATAGGAAATGGTTATATTTCATTTTAAATAACGGTACTTCTCATTTGCCCATTGATAAATTCACACCACAGAAGTGAACTCATCCTATCAATTTGATAATCATGAGTGACACATCATTAAGTAATTCTATTATCTGCTAAACCACCTCATAGTCACTGGCTATGAAAGGTCAGATAATTATATCCACTGGTGTGGAAAGCTTTATAGTCGATATGTCCTGGGGTAGGATGGCAAAGGAGTTGGTTAATGCTGTTTGCAAATGGGAGATTAGGATCCTGGGGGAATATTTCATCCCTCCTGGCTGTTTGGATGCTGCTAGTTAATTTAATCAGCTGTCTGCAGGTGTAGTAATGAGATAAGGGGAAGCTTTTTGCAAGGTTGTTGAACTTTGATATGCTCTTACTGCCAGCCACAGATGGGTGAATATAGATATGTCCTCCTGCCAGGTTTTGCTGTTGTTTTTAACCACAAAGCACAAGCATTTTAGCTGTTTTCCCATCCTACTGGAAAATTATAGTATTATTCTGCCTTATGAGTAAGACAGAACAAGCCTATAAAATATTATCTGCTGTTTAATCAATACGCTGTGATTCTGAAATCTGGACCATTTATTTTAAGAACACTGAGGGTTAGGGTATCAAAACTGGAACATGCCACTAGATTTCTTCTCTTATGTGAACCAACTTCACTCAGTCTTTTATTAGCTGACTCAGTAATATTAATTGGGTGAAAAGACATGCTGGCTTCTTTTAGAGATGGGCATGTTTCACCATTCTTGCACTGGTTCATCTTATAAATGAACCGACCTATTACTCCCCAGTTGGTAAGTAGCTCAATTTATGGCTAAACCAATCCAAGTTTTCAGGGAAGCAGCCTTCAGCAAAACAACACAGATGCAAAAGAATAAAATTTGGAGGGGAGGCAAAGAAAACCTCCACAGAGGGCTTTTGGCCAAGACAATCTCCTGTAGGAGTGGTCATTTGACACCCAGCTCCCTGTAGCTGGATAATTTTCTAATGCTGTTCCTCTTCTTCGAGGTAAGCATTATTGAGCCCCTTCTTGATTTGCTAATCTTTGTGTCCAAAAATAGCATGTGCAAAAAGCTTAATGCATTCTTGCAATGAATACAGGTAAGGCAAAAGGGGTAGGAGTTTAATATGTTCATCTTCTTGCCTTCCAAGTCTAGATGAAAATAATCATCATACATGTGTGCATTTATACAGGCTGCAGTCCTATAGATGCTTAACTGGAAGTAAATCTCATTTAACTTGGGGGATTTACTTCTGGGCAAACATACCTTCTTTTCTTTTGAAAAGCTGAATAGGGCTAAATCTAGACACAATAAAAAGTGTTTCTGGAAAACATGTTGTAAACTTCATAATGGGAAATCATGTTGGCTAAAGGTGGGACTCCACAGCGCCATCTGGTGTCACAGTGTTATAACACATATAAAACACTTTTTCTTTACTAATGTAGCTGAGTCCCAGGTTATATAAATGGCTTTCATTAGCCTTCTCTCTAGGCACAAATGATGTCTTTATCCACTTAGCTTTAACAATGCTACAGTCTTGAGTGCTTCCACAATTCACTCATCAGTTAAAGTTCCCTTTTAATTAGGAAAAGTGGCTTTCTAAGAATACAAAATTTGCTGCTTGATAATATGCTAGCTAAGATGTATGTTTAGATTTGTCACTTTCACTTTGTCTTGCAGGTTGTAGCTGACACCAACATCAGTGCCATCGCCAGCCAGCTAGAGAGCATGACTGCTAGCACTAATTTTAGCCCACCTACAGAAAACCATCCTGAAGACCCAGAGTAAGTTGTGCTGATACTTAAATTTTCTAAAGGAAGCAAAACACTGCCCTGAAGAAGTTGAGAATGCTCAGTTTAACGGCATTGATATTTGGACTTGCAATCAGTTTTAACAAATTACTTTGGACTTTGAGCATGCATTATAATTTATCCCTTGCTTTCTATAGCTAAAAGGATTTTAAGTTGCCATAACAATTTGAGCTTCCATAACTCCAAAATTTTGAATTCCATGCTGTTGTCAAAAATTGCCATTAGTTAGGTGCAGCAGATGGTACGGCTGCTAGTGAAACCAGCTGAATGGTTTAGCTGGGGTTATTTCGTTATGGTATGTTGAGAATCAAAGTATTTGAAGTGGTGTTGTCTAAATCTTGGTTCTTCCCCATGTTGTCTGAAACAATGGAGATGCATATAAATGGATTGTAGAGGGGGATGGATTGTAGCTTAATACACATTGTGAGATTTTCCAAATTCGGTGGGATGAAAGATTTATGCTGCAATCTATACCATCTTACTTGGACGTAATCGAACTTAGTGGGGCTTACATTTGAATACACATGTGCAGTATCAGTCTTCATGCATAAATCTAATAGATTGTCACACCAAGGGCAGATGATTCTTTTCTCTGTAGTCAAGATCCACAAATGCACTGGAGTTTTCCATGTAAAATGCCACCCTGTCCATTTGATTGAAATACTTAGGGAGTCTTTTTCCTTAATGTACCGTATTTTTCGCCCTATAAGACGCACTTTTCCCACTCCAAAAATGAAGGGGAAATGTGTGTGCGTCTTATGGGGCGAATGCAGGCTCCTTGGCTTCAGCGATAGCAACGCGAAGCCTCCAAAGCCTGTGCTCTGGAGGCTTTGCGTTGCTTCCGCTGAAGCCAGGAGAGTCTGCTCTTTGAGGCTGGCGGTGAGGGAAAGCAGCGCCTCCTCCATCGCCAGCCCCAGAGGATGGGGGGCAGCGGGAAGGCGCATGACGCCTTCCCGCTACTCTCAGACCCGGGTTGGAGGCTGGCGGTGGGGAAAGCAGCGCTTCCCCCATCGCCAGACCCAGAGGATGGGGGGCAGCGGGAAGGCACGCGACGCCTTCCCGCTACTCTCAGACCCGGGTTGGAGGCTGGCGGTGGGGAAAGCAGCGCTTCCCCCATCGCCAGCCCCAGAGGATGGGGGGCAGCGGGAAGGCACGCGACGCCTTCCCCCTACTCTCAGACCCGGGTTGGAGGCTGGCGGTGGGGAAAGCAGCGCTTCCCCCATCGCCAGCCCCAGAGGAGGGGGGCAGCGGGAAAGCATGCGACGCCATCCCGCTACTCTCCAGCCCTCCTGTGGGCTTTTGCGGGAGATGGGGGAATTCCCCCACCTCCCACAAAAGCAGGCAAAAGCTGCGCGCTCTTTAAAGGGGCTCCGCGGCTTCTGCTGGCTTTTCTAGGAGGTGGGGGAATTCCCCCACCCCGTAAAAAGCCCGCAGGAGCCGTGCACCCTTTGAAGAGCGCACCCCTCTTGGGGGCTTTTCCCCAGGAGGGAGAAGGGACTGACCGGCCGTTTCAGTCCCTTTTCCCTCCTGGTTGAAAAGCCCATAGGAGTCGCGCACGGCTCCTGTGGGCTTTTGCGGGAGGTGGGGGAATTCCGCCACCTCCAGCAAAAGCAGGGAGACGGCCTTGGTGTAGCGCACAGGCTGCGTGCAGCCTATCCGCTGCTCCCAGAGCTGCGGGGGGGGGGGGTGTCATATTTTTTTCCTTGATTTCCCCCCCTGAAAACTAGGTGCGTCCTATAGGGCGAAAAATACGGTACCTCTTGCCTTATGCATCTTACTTTTGCTGCTTCCTTGTGACATCTTTCAGTCTGAATAATGTCAGGGTTGTATTTATCCAGTGATTAGGAATAAGCATTGCACAATGAAGAATTTTTCTTTCATGTGATCTCACATTTTCTAGACCTTGTGAAAGGAGGGGAGGGGAGGAGTAGATCAGCAAGAGAAAGAGAAAATCATTGGGGTTTCCAGTGGCATTGCGGGGGGGGGGGGGTTGGATCTCAGTCTCCTACCTTGCTTCTTGCCCTTCTTCATGACTAAAAGAAGCCCAATAAATTAGGCATATAAGCAACTCTGCAATTTCCTACATGGTATGGGTTGTACCATTCTCCTTTTCTTAGTATAGACTTTGGATAGGGTAGCTGCTCTTTTTAGAACTTGGGTAGGGAGCATCCTGCCTATATGTCAGCAGACCCAATGATACATCCCATCTCTATTATTTTAGGAACAAGGGTTAGATATGCTTTTGTTGTTCAAGAGCACCTGTTGAAATGCTTGGCTGTCCTCAGTCTCTTCCCTTGATAGATTATGTAAACATTTTTGTTTTCAGCTGCTAGTCTTGAATATAATTGCTAATAACACAAAAATATGCAAATGTGAATCTTCCAGAAGATTGAGGGTTTTATTATTATTATTCTGATTGACTTGTGACAACCAATCCTCCTGAGTTTCCTCCAGTGATGTGTTGTCATGTTGATTCTGCTCCTATCTGGCTATGTTTTCGCTTGAGCTGAGTTATGACAACTACAATTCCAGATGATCTGCCCTTAGAGAAATTAATTGAAGAACAGCTTTGCCCACTCTTCCTGAAAAACGTCTAGATGCATGCTCCATAAAGTTTCTCTTTGGCTTTACTTTTAGTCTTTTCTCCCCTTTGATTCATGATAACACCAGTCACCAAAACTCAAGTTCAGATTACTCTTTGCATCTGTTTCATTGAATGGTGCTGGGTTATTTCTTATCAAATGACTCCCCAGTCTTCTTGTAAACATTCCAATTCAGCAATTGGTGTTTTATCTATTTCCTTAAAGGGGGGGGGGGCTCATTTCTGCTGTTGGCTCCATTGCAAGTCAGATGCACATCTCAAAACTTCAAGATTTGCGGTTTGCTGAGCTCCTCTCCAAAGGGGGCTGCCCTGGTATTATTCTCTTCCACATTGGTCATGGTTAAACAAATATTGGGACTGTCTTCTCTCATCTGTAGCTGCCATCATTAGTAGCTTCACTTCTTAGATAGTGAGCTTCATTTTAAAATACATATACTGCAGAATCACAGGGCCACAAACATCTTTCATACAACTACCGTATTTTTTGCTCCATAGGACACACTTTTTCCCCTCCAAAAATGAAGGGGAAATGTGTGTGCGTCCTATGGAGCGAATGCAGGCTTTCGCTGAAGCCTGGAGAGTGAGAGGGGTTGGTGCGCACCGACGCCTCTCGCTCTCCAGACTTCAGGAGAACCCCAGCGCCAGCCCCACTAGGTCGGGGGACAGCAGGGAGGCGGAACGCCGCCATCCCGCTGTCTCCCGATGTGGCTGACGGTGGGGAGACGCGTGCTTCTCCCCGCTGCCAGCCCCTTAAGCTCCGGGGACAGCAGGGAGGCGCAGCACGTCTTCCCGCTGTCCCCGGACCTGGTCTGCATGCGGGCGGCAGGGAGAAGCGCGCTTCTCCCCGCTGCCTGCCCCGCAAGCTCCGGGGACGGCAGGGAGGCGCAGCGCGTCTTCCCGCTGTCTCCAGACCTGGTCTGAAGGCAGGCGGTGGGGAGAAGCGCTCTTCTCCCCGCTGCCTGCCCCGCAAGCTCCGGGGACGGCGTGGAGGCGCAGCGCGTCTTCCCACTGTCCCCGGACCTGGTCTGAAGGCAGGCGGTGGGGAGAAGCGCTCTTCTCCCCGCTGCCTGCCCCGCAAGCTCCGGGGACAGCGGGGAGGCGCAGCGCGTCTTCCCGCTGTCCCTGGACCTGGTCTGAAGGCAGGCGGTGGGGAGAAGAGCGCTTCTCCCCGCTGCCTGCCTCGCAAGCTCCGGGGACAGCGGGGAGGCGCAGCGCGTCTTCCCGCTGTCCCCGGACCTGGTCTGAAGGCAGGCGGTGGGGAGAAGAGCGCTTCTCCCCGCTGCCTGCCCCGCAAGCTCCGGGGACGGCGGGGAGGCGCAGCGCGTCTTCCCGCTGTCCCCAGACCTGGTCTGAAGGCAGGCGGTGGGGAGAAGCGCTCTTCTCCCCGCTGCCTGCCCCGCAAGCTCCGGGGACGGCGGGGAGGCACAGCGCGTCTTCCCGCTGTCCCCGGACCTGGTCTGAAGGCCCCACAAGCGCCTGGGGGGGGGAATAATTTTTTTTTTCATTTCCCCCCCAAAAAAACTTGGTGCGTCCTATGGGCCGGTGCGCCCTATAGAGCGAAAAATAATCCAGCCTGGATCTTCTGAGTAGCAATTTACCTCAAAACCATTCAACAATCTATAGGTTAGTCCTTGCCTGCTGTAAGCAGAGCACAGGTTTCTGCTAGATATAATTGTTTTGAAAAGTACATACATCAAGCAAAGCAAATCACTTATGCACTCCTGCTACCTTAGTGTTGCCAACTTTTTGTGAGCTTTCTTCATGCCATGGTTCTCCTCTGTGAACAGCTAAAAACATCAGTAGTTAAACATTTTCTAGTTTTCACTGATGAGAAAAAGTTCAACTGGCCAATGCCTACCTCTTATGCTGCTGACAAAAGCATATAGAGTCAGAGGTGGAGGAAACCCTAACAGCTCTATTATAGGTCAACACAGGGCCATCATTGGGCACTTCCTGAGGGAAATTCAGCAAGATGGTTGGGGTATAAATTTACTGTTATTATTATTATTAATTCTCCAGCAAGGAACCCAGTGTCAACCTCCTCAGCCTCTATGATGTCATTGTCTGTTTATTTGCCCCCTCTCAGTATGTAAGCTGTGCGAAGACTGAGGAGATAGACCAGTATCCTTCACATGCCTTCGTTAGAGTGCAACTTTGGGAAGTTGAAAGGATTAGGCCCAGAGGGAAAGTGTAGTGCAAAAGATTGGACAGTATGGCCATTAGTGAGAAGGAGGGGTCTCACTGAGGACATATTTACAAAGGTCCTTCAAAAACCTAGAGCCAGCACTAGTCTCACATAGCTAATTCGTGAGAAAGCCCAGTAGCTCAGTGGTAGAGCGTATCCTTTGTGTACCCAAGATCTGAATTCCAGACCTTGGCCTTTCCAATATCAGTGCTTGGAAAGGCTCTTCTGCCTGATACCCTGTAGAGCTACTGCCAACTAGATCAATATGCACCATTGATCTGACAGTGTGCAGCCACTTCAATTAGGTTACCTTTCCACTTATTAAATAAGCTGTGTTTTAAGTGGCATTTGCTGTGTTTTCCAGATCACCTCAGCCTAAGATTATTGTGTTGGAGAAAGGCTCAGATGGATTGGGATTTAGTATTGTAGGGGGCTATGGAAGTCCCCATGGAGACCTCCCTATTTATGTCAAGACCATTTTTGCAAAGGTAATTGACAAGAAAAGATGAACCTATGCATGTATCTTCGCTGCTTCAAAATACATTTGTAACAACTATTTTCATTTTACTTTGATCAAAGCTATCCTTTGATTGGGGAAAGTGGGGGGGGGCGGTCTGTGAGTTTCCATATCTTGGAAAATTGGAACTACACCCCCAGCAGGCTGTTGCTAAAAAATTTTAAAAGTTGTCTATTGACTAGGTGAATGAATGTCATCAGCTGTGTACACACCATACATTTGAAGCACATACCCTCCTCCAAGAGTCCTGAGAACTGTAGTTTAGCTCTCACAGAGCTACAGTCCACTCCCCACCCTTAACAATGTACAGTTCTTAGCGGGAAAGGTTCTTGAAATGTAAGGTGTGTTTACAGACATCCTTTAAAGTTCAGCTTCTGTCACATCAGAAAGGTGTTGGGCTCTCAAGCTCTCATTTTTGGAATGAAGACAAGTCATTTTCCTAAGTTAGATGCTGAAGGCCCCTTTAAAAGCACCAGTCTGAGGTCCAATTCGCAATTAATGTGTGATAACATGTCAAGTTTTTTTAAATAGCAGCTGTGGGGAGGAGCTGATCAGAATTGAGATCTCAGCGCATGGGAAAGGGAGGTTTAACTCTGTTACCAGTGCAAATCCCTTCCCGAGCTACTGTTACCAGGAGAGAAGTTTACACAGCTGCTATTTTGATTTTTCAAAGCCATGCATTTTAATTGCAGCCGTGCATTTATCGTCACTCCTAGTTCACCATGATACCTCTGGCAACAGGTGTATCCTTTGTTCCTCTCCCACTTAAAGATTCAAATAAGTGTTCACGTACCTGTTTCTGGGTGTTTTACTCTTTGTTGATCTGGTGTGTCATATTCTTTGTTCATTGCATTATTTTCCGTATTTGCATGTTTCTTACTCCCAACTGAACAGTTTTGGGCATTATATGACAAGGTTGCATCAAATTTTATGCACAGCCCGTTGTGCATATCTTGTTTCAATCTTTGCTTAGATGTGCAGAATCTGAAATGTGAAACAGACATTAAAAAAAAAGATGTCTCTGTCAAGAAATTATAAACGGACAGGCATGTGGAATATTGGAGAGCTGAGAGCATATAAAAATGCCCACAATCAGTTTTTTTAAGAAAGAAAAAAGTTAAAAGGGGAGTATTAGAAAATGGGACACTGTTTGCAATCTGGTGGTTAGCACAGCTTCAGGTACTTAGTTTAGACATTAATTAAAAAAAAAAATTAGGAGTCCTGCCATGGCCACCTGGAATGCTATGCTTGAGGGGGGCTCCTGTTGTGACCTAGCAACTCAGCAATTCACCCAGCAACTGACACAAATAGTATACATCAGTTATCTCATCTTGCAAAGCTGGCAACACTGACCTACTTGGCAGCATTGTGTTAGTTTAAAAAAAAAGTGGGACAATTTTACATCATCAATTCACATTTTCAACAAGCTGTGTGTCTGTGATTTGAAGCCATGTGTGCAAATCTTTATCCTATGATGCATGACTTATTCCTTCCAGAGTTCTTATGTGGGCTATCAGTACACATCTTTTGAAAAGTGGTGTTTCTGCTAACAGCAGCCTGCTGAGTAATAATGCAGCAAAGGAAGTTGTCCTCGCCCTTCCCTAAAAGCAGATGGCTAGCCACTGTGTGGCTGATAGCAATCTCTGGAAAGCTAAGTCAGCAGCACAAGATGCGGGGTGTGAATCTCAAAAGGACAACTTTATGGATACTTGGTACTCGTTTATGCAATATGCAAGAACTAGCCCACACAGTGAGAGGCTCCCAGAAGTGCATCAGGCCTTATGGAAAGATCTCATTTCCAAACATTGCATGGCCCAGTTGGCAGGCAACCAGGTCTAGATCAATTAATGTGTGCCTCTATACCATTGATGGCATATGGGACACACACACCTACATGCGCACTTGATTTCCTCTTCAATCTCTTTATTACAGTCAGTAATCAGTATTCAGTTGATTTGATCTTGTTCTGTTTGGTTTTATCAAAAAAGAACAAAATTGGCAGGGAGTACCATTGACACGCCTAATCTTGGAGGTGTGGGCAGTCTGGTCTAGAGCAGAATCTTCTCTCCACCCCTTTTCCTCATCATCTGTGAAGTGTTTGAAGCGTTAATGGCCACAAATGCTCCAAGAAGCATTAATAATGTTAATGGAATGTCACCGTTGAGGGTGGTTTGTGTATGTCTCTTTTTCTTCTTCTTTAATTAAGCCCCTTCAAATTGCTTGGCCTCTGATGTGCCATTTCTGATTTTTTTCAGGGAGCAGCTGCAGATGACAGCAGACTGAAGCGTGGCGATCAGATTTTAGCAGTTAATGGAGAGACTCTGGAAGGCGTGACTCATGAGCAAGCTGTAGCAATTCTGAAGCGCCAAAAAGGGACTGTAACACTAACAGTGTTGTCATGAGATTTTGCTGCAAATTCAATCTGGGCTGGATGCAATTTATTTCTGAGCATTGCTAGAGCTGCTATAAAACAATCCTGTGTGGGATGAAAACCCAACTCTGTCTAAATTTAGCACACCATTAATCATGTTGCCTGTGCTGTTTACATCCATTGTAGATGTTCGTTTTGCCTAGTCATTCAAACTAATTGTGAAATCCTTAAGCCCACCCACCCCCATTCATCCCTGGTTTCCTTTGAATGTGCTTCCTGGCTCCTGCTTTGCCCGGAACTGTCATCAACCAATAGGAAGTAAAGTCACTGAAACAAAAATTAGCTTATACACAAGAAAGAAATTAGCTTATTGTTGGATCCCATCTCATGCACAGCGATAACTACAGAGTGGCTTTTCATCTCATTCATGGTTTACTTACGTTCATTCTTTTTTTTCAGCCATTCCAGAAAACATTAAAAATGTAATTCAATTACTGCTGTTCTAAATGATGAAATATCAGATTCTCCCATGGGAAATTAATTGTAAACTGTGTTCTAATCATGAAATGTCAACCCTCCCTCTCTAATCTCTCTGGATAGATATTTGTAAGGTAGTGGCAATCATGACAAGTCAATTTCAGCCTCTCCTTAGTTTGTGTGTGCCATTGTTTTAAAGGCTAGCTCCCAAAAATTCTTGAGATGAATTGGCATGAGCCTTTTGAAGGGGCTGTCTGAAAGGAGCTGGTTCAGTGATAGGGATGGTTTGTACAGTATAAAGCTTAATTGCACAGAGGCAGAAGGAAGCACCTTAACTTGAAATAGGGCTACGCATTATTTATAATGACAATATAGCAAAAGAAACCTGGTGGCTCAAGTTAAATTTATGTAGTACAATGTCATTGTCATCAGTAAATAAAGTGACAATTTTCTATCTAAAGCTTGCAATTTCTGTAGAATGTATGTAAACTGTATGATACAATTAGAATGCAATAACATTCATGTTGATTGTATATGTGCTAAATTGGTTAAAGGTGACACAGTAATCAAAGAAAAGGTGATTTTGTCTCGTTAAGATTATTGTCTATGTTTTATGTTCTATGTTTGGATCTAGCTAATCACAAAGTGCTTTAAGCTACTGGAATACTTTCATGGGTGTTCCTTGACTAGTGCCTGGAAGAAGATTTTAAAGGATTTCTACACATCAGTGTGCAGATTAATGCTAGTAATATTTCTAAGAAATGCTAAGAAAATGTCCCAGGAAGAAAACTGTAAAGGCTGGAGGCATTCTGTTTGATAACATATGCTGAAGTTCACACTGCACACCCATAATTAAACTTGAAAAAGCATTTTAGACTTGTTTAAGGATTGTGACCAAAATCTGTTGATCGTTCTAGTTTAGTTTTGACCAAAAATGTGTAATTTGACAGTTCCTAACCATTCTTTTGAATCTGACCCCAGCTTTTGCCCTTTTATGCATATGTTTCTGATATAAAGAATGATGAGCTTCTATAACTGAGATATTTTGCACTCCCTGTGGCTCAAGGCAGAGATCACATGATTGCTGCTTGTAATTTGCACTCTTCTGTGTGCCACATATAGTACTGCCAAAAACTGCATTGCAACCTGCAACCGAGCTGGTAGGGAAGCAAGTGCTATATGTAAAAGATAAAAAGGCACAATCTGCTAGGAAGTTCTCCTTGCTTTGAACCCCGTTGAGATGAATGGGAACTGTCTGAACATGGTGTGGGTAGGGCTTAAGGCAGGAAAACCTCCCAATGGATTGTGCCCCAATTCTTTTAATGAAGCCTGCATTATGCTTTTTTTTTAGTATATGGGCTTTTGGTTTGTTTAATAATGCTGATTTCTGTGATACGGGCAGGAGGTAACAAAACATATAGTTCATTTATGTATGGCAGTGAAATAAAATGTTTTACGACTTCCAAAGATTTGAAATAAAATTCACTTGCAAAAAGTTGGAAGAATACTGGAGCAGAGTCAATATTACACCAATGCACAGAAGCCTAACTTTATCTTAGAAGAGAAAAGATACATCCCAGATGACATTTTTCCTGGAACAAACGCTTAAAAATGAGTATCATTTGGGAGCATGGTCTAATGACTGTTGATTCTTAGCAATTTTGTCCCTTGCTAAGTTGTTATTTTTTTTACTTGTTACCCGCACTTCACACTAAGGTCCCAGGGTGGGTTATAGCATTAAAACACAAGATTAAAAACAATATTGTATCAAGTTGTTATAGCAGGCCTGTGAGGGCGTCAGAGCAATGCTCTCTTGGCCAGGCCTTAAACCACTTGCAATCTAGCCATCAACTTTCCCATTTCATCGCTTGCAGGTCTCTGCCGTACCAAGGTGATCTACATGCTCCACAGTGAAACCAAGGCCAGTCGGGAGCATTTGTCATGTGTTCAGCACAACTCGCCATCCCACATTGAGACAAGAGCCTCAACAGAAGTGCCAGCCACATTAGCTGGGAAATCCCCCAGGGCATTCAGGAAACCATCCATCTTTGAGGGTAGACCATCTCAGACCACTGCAGAGTAGGGTAGCTATATTCAGCCCACATCTCACCATGGCATTGTCCATCCTCAACACAGCAAGAATACAGTGGTACCTCGGTTTAAGAACAGCCCTGTTTATGACCTACTCGTTATAAGAACTCCGCAAAACCAAAATAGTGTTCTGGTTAGCGAACTTTACCTCGGTCTATGAACAGAAGCCGAACGGTGGAAGGGCACCGGTGGCAGGAGGCCTCATTAGGGAACGCGCACCTCGGTTTAAGAACAGACTTCCCGAACAGATTAAGTTCGTAAACCGAGATACCACTGTGTTATCAATCTTTCTAGGGCATACCTAGTCACATATGTTGGACCCTTGGAAATAACACTGAAAACAGAAGAAAGCTAAAACTGCTTTGTAGGCAAATGTTATCTTGCAGCCAATGGCAATAGGAACAGTTTAATGCAGAACAGATTAAGCATGTAATCTGTTGAAATAAGCCCTCTGGCCAATTTCAAAATCAGCAATATGACTCCTCATTAGGTAATAAGCATTCCCCTACCGCCTCAAGGAACTTCTGCCTGCCGAAATATCTCAGAAACCAGGTGTATAATGTTAAAAGCATCCAGTCTTGATAGTTTTTCTGAGCAGCAGGATCTACCAGTGCCCATTTTAAAATTCGTTTTTCAAATGCGAAAAGCGCTATTCATGTGACCAAGTGGGGCTGCCCTTTAGAGTGACACTGGCATGCTCTTTCAACAGTCACACCTATATAGCATATGCTCCAGCTATCCACATCCTTATGTTGGCTTTTGGAGCCACTTTTGCAGGAAAACAAAATATTTGTATGAGCTGGTAAAATTGCTACTCGCTCAGTGCCCTTGGCCTTCTGCTGACTGAACGGGGGGGGGGGGGCTAAGAGTGTGCCTGTTTTTCCTATAGCTTTACAAACCCTACACCTACAAGCAGTTTGATAGAAGGAACGGAACAATACAAACCAATAAAAGATAAGGAGGATGGCAAGAATTTCATTGCCAATAAGCAATTATTTCCACTATGTGGCTTCAGAAGCAGAAGCTTGCGTTGCAAGCCCCAAGTTTATATCAAAGGGAGACTCGGTGCCATTTGATGGGCATATCATAGGCTCTCCAAGCTGAGTTCCTGCTTCAAAAACACACCCTTAGAGATATTTTCCACATTGACCTACCTCTCTTTAAGATCACAAAGTGGGACGACTTCTCTATTATCTTCAACTTCTTATTGTTAAAGCAATCTTATTCTATGAAATTGAGTTGGAAGAGCATGCTCAGCTGAGACAATTTTATCTGTCTTTATAGCTCTGTGCTTTCGCATTCCTGCCAGATAAGCAGGAAATCTACCCATAACTCTCTAGTTATGAGCCATTAATGTTCTCTGCGGGTCTATCCTCACTATCTTGGAAAGCAGGTAAAAAGTGAATATATTATTATTGCAGCGCAAAATGGTCTTGGAAAGATATATTTCTTTACTGGCAAATCAAATATAATCACCGCTGCCAGGAACCCTGCCAATAAGCCCATTGCTTTACAATTAAAGTGTTGGAAGTTTGCAAGTTCCATGTGGACAGATTAGGGTGGCCATATTCCCATATTGCCAGTCCCCCAAGGCAACCGCACAAAAGACAAGCTCTTCGACCAGTCAATCCTTTAGGACCAAGGTGGCAAGTGAAGAAAAAAGGGCTCTCACCAATGCCATCTCAGCCGCGGATGCAGTGATGAAAATAAATCGGGGGCCACCTCAAACCACCCCCCTACCCCTGGTGCATTTGCCAGAGCAGCACACAGGAGCGAGACTCCACAAGGGCTGCCTAACCAAGCTATAGCTTAGGGCCCCACTCTCTTGGCATTCCCCCAAAAAATTAAAGGAAAAAACTGGATGTACATTTCCAAAATATAAGATAAAAAACAAATAAAAACCTACATATAGCAACAGTGTTTTGTGTTGTGTAGGCTCCTATGATGTAAGTAATGTGCCCCGCCTGCTAGCCCGCTCCCTAAAATATCACTGGTTTGCTCATTTCTATATATAGGTTGTCTACATTCTGCATGGACTGGTTGTGTTGCAACATGTGCAAATGGCTTTAGATACCAATTAGGTCCATAAATTACCATATAGCATATACTGAACACAAAAAACAGCGATAATTTATTGTTGCCAAAAGGACAACTGGACATATGAAGGGCCCCATTACCTTCAGCAGCTTAGAGCCTCAGCAAACCTAAATCTAGCCCTGGCTGCCTCACATTGCCGCGGTGGTGGTTGGCTACAAGGAGCTCTTTTACTGAGGTGGTGGAGGGAGCTGAAAAAAGCTCAGAGGGTGAAAACACAAGTGTCCCACAGTGCCAATGGGGCGAAGCAAGGGAAAATGCCTGGTGCCCTTCCTCAGAGAAGAAGGAGCAACCCCTGGCCAAGAGGGCGGTAGCCTGGCGCTGTGTGGAGGTGTTTGGCACTAAAACCCAATGCACCGAGTGAGAGGAGTGGGGTCGGCAGGAGAAGGAGCCCTGGCTTTGCTTTGCCTCAGAGACAAGAAGCGGCACTTGCCCTCCCAAGTGGAGAGGGATGGGAGGCAACAGCTGCCCCCACAAGGTGTGCCTCAGCGCTCCTTGCTCCCCTGCCACCTCTTTCATGCACTCCCCCTTGTTGAGCTTTTCTGGTAACATCTCCCCCAAAAATTAAAGTTTTGGGGGATTTTTAAAGCATTTTTTATTTTAAAATGGCCCTACTTGCCATATGTCTGGGTTTTCCAGACATTCTGTCAATTTAGCAAAAATCCACCCATTTTTCAGCTCGATTCCCGGATGTGTCTGGTAAACTCTGGACATATGGCAGCCATAGGGTGGATGCATTTAATATTAAACAATCTTTATTACGGTCCAGAGACCCAACAAAACATTACAAATCAATACAGAGTTCATACAGCCTACCTCCAGGTTAATCAAGCACTTTGTTTGGAATATAGGGTTCGTTTGTTCTTGCAACCACCGATAAAAACTTTGCGACTGCCAACGTTCTAGCTTTTGTCCGGTCTTCCAGTAAGAACCTGACATAGTGAGCCTCTGATTTTCCCGGGAAAGGCACCAGCAAGGGTAGTATCAGTTCAGCCCTGGCCTGCTCATACTTCGCACAATGTAACAAAATATGATCTATGGAATCGATGTCTTGAGCACATGAGCAAAGTCTGTCCTGGTAGGGAACTCCTCTCAACCTACCATCCAGCACGGCAGAGGGGAAGACATTCAGTCTGGCTTTGGTGAAAAGCCTTCGATAGTTAGGTACTGTCAGGTTTTTGATGTAAGATGTTAACTCAAAGACATACCCATATTGAACTCCTGCTGCCAGCGGACTACAGACTGCGTGTGACCGAGATCACAAGTCACTGTGTGCATTGTCCCATAATCTTTGCTTTAAAACCTTTTGGGCGCCTTCATAACCCAGGTAATACAGTTGGGGGGGGAGACAGACCAATAGAGGTGGCTTTTTTAGCCATGGTTTTCTGCCATTTGCTGACAAATTCCTCATTGGTCAAATGTTGGTACAGACCCTTCCCTAGATTAAACACTGAAATCCTGAGCCAATGTTTTAGGGCAGCCCACCACGCTCTAGCAGAAATTAGGCATTCACCAGCTTCCAACAGAAGTACGGAGTTGGGGACGCAGTTAGGTACCTGCAGCAGAGATCGTATAAATTTTGCCTGAAAGCCATCAAGCTTTGGCAGGTCCCCATTATGCCAGACATTTGCTGCATACAGGAGTTGGGAAACGGGCTTTGCGTTGAAAACCCTTAAGGCTGCTGGAACATATTTGCCGCCCTTTGTGAAGAAGAATCTATGTATGGCTAGCTTTGTAATCTCCGCCTTTTGAAGGGAGGTTTGCCAATGGTGCTTCCAAGATCCTGTATGATGGAATGTGAGCCCTAGGTAACTGAAGTATTTTACCTGTTCAAGGTTATGGCCATCCAGCACCCATTTAGACTGGGAGAATCTTCTTTCGAAGACTAAAATTTTAGATTTTTCATAATTAATGGATAAACCATTTCCAGAACAGTAATCAGAAAATTTCCTCAACAGATAATTCAAGCCCGGTCTGGAACGCGAGATGATGGCCGCGTCATCAGCATACAACAACAAAGGGGTCCTTCTCATTCCTATTTTTGGAATGTGTCCATCTGGGTCCATTAAGTTCTCTTCTAGGTCATTTAAGAATAGACAAAACAATGTGGGGGCCAAAATACAACCCTGTCTCACCCCCCTAGTCATCTCGATGCTGTTCGATAGCTGTCCCTGTCAACCGCATCGGACCTGCAGTTTGGTTCCATTGTACAAGGCTTTTATAAGAAAGAGAAGTCGTTTGTCCTGCAAAATCAGACTCAACTTGGACCATAGCTGGGATCTGGGGATGGAGTCAAATGCTGATTTCAGATCCATAAAGGCCACGAAGAGTTTACCTTGTAGAGGTCTGGTATAATTCTCAGCTAGGAAGGACAGCATTAGACAGTGGTCTGCTGTTGAATGGTTCTCACGAAAAGCTGCCTGGGCTTCAGATAGTATATTACTGTATTTTTTGCCCTGTAGGACGCACTTTTTCCACTCCAAACATGAAGGGGAAATGTGTGTGTGTCCTATGGGGCGAATGCAGGCTTTCGCTGAAGCCTGGAGAGCGAGAGGGGTCGGTGCTATCCGCAAGTCTTGCAAGCCCGGCGGGAGGTCCTGCGGGCTCGCAAGGCTTGTGGGCAGCAGCCTGCAGCCCAAAAGCTTGGGGGACAGCGGGGAGGCGCAGCGCCGCCACCCCACTATTCCTCGACCTGGTCTGGAGGCTGGCGGGGAGGCGGAGCACCCTTCTGGAGATGAGGCTAGTCGTTTATTTTTCCTAGGCATTTTCCAGAGATAGAGCCGCTGTAAATCAGAGCAGCTTCTGCTGTAAATCAGGAAGCTCGGCGTCTACCCACGATAGGGCGTCTAATCTCCACTCCTGATGAGCCGGAGCTAATTAGGGCCTTCTCCGGAGCTTTCCAGACTTTGTGTAACTCAGGCCCTTGACCTAAGCTTTGTAAATTAATAGCTGCCAACTAACAAAGATAAAGTACTGAGGCTGATAAAAGCTAATAAAAACTGATAAAAAAGCTAATAAAAACTGATAAAAATAATAAAAACAGCATCAACTGATGCGGAGCTCAAGTCGACGCTACTACTAACGATGACGCCATCTTGGATCATTTGTATATTATTTTAGGATTTGTATTTTATTTTAGGATTATATTCAAGAGCAGCAAGTCTTGCCCGAAGTCACTAGGTTTCCCACGAATATCTAGGTAATCCCTCAAAAGCTAATTGAAGGAAAGAATTGTTTCAGTATTATACAAAAAGTGGCATAATCAGTGAACTGGTATAGGTCTTGTATGTTTGGTGCCCTCTAGTGCCAGGTATCCATTATGAAAATTTGTGTATTGAATTTATTCAGTATAGAGCAGAGGCTCTTAGAAAACAATGAGGTGAACTTCAGTCCCCTTACCTCTATGTACCTCAGGCCTGGTCAGTGTGGTGTGGCTTCCTTAATATCAGCCATGACCCAACAGACACTTTGTGACTAGCAGCTGATGTGCTTTTATTGACTAATATGGTATCAGGTTTGGGCAGTAACTAGAAGCATCCCACCTTTGCAGCTGTCATTACCCCTGCATAACAGTTTGCTGCTGCTTTGGCCTTCAATTCAGTTTTTGTAAAGATCAGCATATGACCATTTTAAATAAATGAATAATATTACATTAATTCAATAAGCAAGAGTGGCTCATACGCAGGCTGGATACATCCCACAAACGTTGTTGTTGTTGTTGTTAGGATGTGGGTGGTACTGTGGTCTAAACCACTGAACCTCTTGGGCTTGCCAATCAGAAGGTCAGCAGTTCGAATCCGTGCAATACGGCAAGCTCCCATTGCTCTGTCTCAGCTCCTGCCAACCTAGCAGTTCAAAAGCACGCCAGTGCAAGTAGATAAGTATGTACTACTGTGGCAGGAAGGTAAACAGCATTTCAATGCGCTCTGTTTTCTGTCACGGTACTCTGTGCACCAGTAGTGGTTTAGTCATGCTGGCCACATGACCCAGAAAGCTGTAAGTGGACCAACACCGACTCCCTTGGACTGAAAAGCAAGATGAGCACCGCAACCCCATTGTCGCCTTTGACTGGATTTAACCGTCCAGGGGTCCTTTACATTATTTATTATTATCAATCATCATCATCATCTTGCACTTTCAGCTATCTCAGATGTTATTCACAGTGTGATATAAAAAATTGCCCATAATTTCCCTCAGCTTTTGGAAATGAATCTGTTTAAAAGCAAAATATATGTGTCACTTTCAAGTTCCCGCTGACCGCCATATTGCCTCTTGAAGAGATCTATTGCAAAACACGCTTGTGCCTCAGACACTGCCCAGGCCTCAAACCTTGTAGTGTTCTATAACGGTGAAGGCCTTATTGTTAGGCAGTGCTGGATTTTATTACAAAGCCATCTGTGAGGGTTTGAACTTGGTGCAGGCTAAGAAAAGCTATCGGGTTTTGCCCGTAATGGGAATCCATTAAAAACTCTTACCAAAAATGGGGGCAGGGGAGTGCTTACTCTGATCTGCTTCTAAACATGCCCAGCAAAAGGAAGCATGTTTTGAGTTATTTAGGACAAGAACCGTAAAGCATGCTTTTGTGCGCACCAGAGAGGAGGCAGGGATGCCTTAACCCAATGCACATTACCTGTTTGGCATTTCTACGCCCAAAACACACCTTCCTGCCAAACTCTGCTTCCTTAGGCTGCCTTCTGCACTTATGCTGTCATCAGTGCTATTATTCTAGAAAAATAGCCTCGGTCCAATGTACCTGAAGGAGCGTCTCCACCTCCATCTGCCCGGACACTAAGGTCCAGCGCCGAGGGCCTTCTGGCGGTTCCCTCGCTGCGAGAAGCCAAGTTACAGGGAACCAGGCAGAGGGCCTTCTCGATAGTGGCACCCGCCCTGTGGAACGCCCTCCCACCAGATGTCAAAGAGAAAAATAACTACCAAACTTTTAGAAGACATCTAAAGGCAGCCCTGTTTAGCGAAGCTTTTAATGTTTAATAGGTTATTGTATTTTAGTGTTTGTTGGAAGCCGCCCAGAGTGGCTGGGGAAACCCAGCCAGATGGGCGGGGTATAAATAATATATTATTATCATTATTATGAGCGCCTCCCTTGTTCACTTACAATGGCAATGGTGCCCACCTGAGGGGTGCCGCCAGAACTGAGTTCCAGAGAGTTCCGGCTGGAAAAAAGCCGTGGCTGTGATCCACACATGCACAATGGCTGTCTCAAATTTACACACCTCAGCTTAACTGCACAGTAAATGTGGCTTACGTTTTCCTTTCTGATTGAAGCTTCTTTGAGGGGAAACGCATCAAGCAGTCGTGAAACTACAGGGCAGCTCTGAAACACCGAGTAATGTCATGGGTACATGGCTGTGAAAGCCAGCAGTGGGAGCATGCTTGACCCAAAGTAAATGGCAAAGTGTACATAGACAGAGACTAACAGCAAATCAAGGGCATTCTTGGTAATGGTGCCCTTGTGAAACGCTCTACCAAGGAGAACAATCAATTCCTCTTGCCCTTTAGGAAATGTGTTTGCAGTTGGCTGCTGAGCCGGAGTGGTGTTTTTTACTGAGTGTCAGTTGGCCTCTGTATGGGTTGTATGGATAGCAATTGCTAGGTTAGTGCCTGGGAAAAGTGGTTCTTGATTATTTTATACTGAATTACTTTTACTGAAAATTGCTTGAACAGTGCCACAGGAACCTACTGGCATATTTTATTTTAACAAGTATATTCTGCTTTTTGCCATGAAGGTCTCAAAGCGGCTTACACAACTATATGTATTTACCAAATAAATAAAATTACTGGTAACTAACTGGACTGAGAAATCTGGGAGGCGCTATGAATAAATACTAAATCAGACTGGTACTGCCTGACAGTCAAAAGGTATGCACTTGGGTGCGTAAACTTTATCCATAATTGAACATAATTTCAACATAATTGTGGATAGCAGGTTTTTGTCAGTTGGAATAATAAAATGTTGCTTTCCCAGGCCATTTAACCAAATGTGTGAACAGAAAGGAATTCAACAAATGTCGGATTCCAGAAAAGTGCCAGCTAAAATTTAGTGAGAATGCTCTTTCAAAACAATCCTCCTGTAAGACGGAGGAACTGCATTTTCTGTTGTCAAACATTGATTGGTGTTTTGTTCGTTCTTGTTCTCTTCATTGAATTCCATGCTTAGCAAATGGCTGAGGAAAGTTGATGTGTGTGGGGGCTTTTATGTGAGACACTGAAGTGAAACATGAACCAAAAGTTCTAGTTTGGACCTTTAAATTTTAAACCCCAAATATAGTTTGGAACCAGGCTACCAGGAGAACCACCCAATACAAACCTGCCTGGGGACATAAGAACACAAGGGCCTGCTGTGGCTCACCTAGTCCAGCATCCATTCCTCACAGTGGCCATCCAAATGGTTGTTCGAAACCCGCAAGCAGGACCTAAAAACTTTTCCCTCCTGTGGTTTCCAGAAACTGGTATTCAGAAACATATTGCCACCAGCCATGGAAACACAGCATTAAGATCTGTTTCAGAGACAGCCCAGGCACAGGGCCTTTTAGTAGTGGCCTCAGATATGGAACTTCCTCTCCACTGAAGGGTACGCAGTCCCACTTTTAGCTAGTTTTTAAAACTAACTTATTTTGGATTGCTTTAAATTGTATTTCCTACACGTCCAGATGGTTAAGGTGACTGAGCCTTTCTATGCTGCTGTTTTGTTTTTTTGAACTAACTTTTTATTTTTTAAAAAATGATGCAGCTGCCTTTATTAGGAAAACAGGAAGCTGACATACGTAGTCAGCTCATTTCCTCACCTAGCCAAGTATTGTCTACCCTGGTTGAAGATGCCTGCATCCCAGTATTGTTCCCCTTTATCACATACACAGCACAGCAGGACAATGACCTCCCCCCCCCCAAAAAAAAAACAGCATACAAATCAATATGGCTAACCAGACCCGACAACCTACCTCCCCCCCGCCGCCGCCACTTACAAACAAGTCACACTGCAATCAACTGAACTCTACCAACCAAACTCAGGACCCCCTAATCTCTTGCAATAGCAACAAAAATAAATAAATATATGAACAAAGGACCTGCCTGTGTGAAGCTGACACAAACCCCTACACTAACACTAGGCAACACAGCAACAACAAACAATACCCCCACAACTGCAAGATATCTATGACCAAAGTGTCTCTCACTAAATGTAAATGAACTGTGAAAAAGACTCTTTGAATGGAAAGTGGACACAATAGATGTACCTTTCCCTGTTTATCTGTTTTGTAGCACACACAAAAAATCCTTAATAAAAAAATAATTAAAAAAAGAAACAGAATTGTAGAGCTGGAAGGTACCACAAGGCTCATCTAGTCTAACCTTCTGCAGTGCAGGAGTTCTCCAGGGTTTCAAACAGAAAGCTTTCCTGACCTACCTAGAGATACTAGGGATTAAACCTAGGATCACTTTGCATGAAAATTTTACTGTTCTCTTATAATGTATGGAATTTTTTTTTGTTTGGCAATATATTTTGTGATCATATAAGTAACGTTGTAAGGGCTATGCCTAAAGAGGCTGCATATAACTGTATAGATAGAAATCCATATCCTGTTAAGACTGCAATCCCAAAATAATTTTGTGGGAGAAAGTCTCATTGAATTGAATGGGACTTCTTTTTAGTAGACCAGCATAGGCTTGCACTGCATCTCATTCTTCGGAAATTTCAGTAGGTGGAGCAATTGACAACATTTTACACAACACTCACCATTTAGTACAGACAAGCCACACAAAACAATTGCATACGAAAAGCATCCACTGCCTGGTGAATTAAATGGATAAACTGAAATAATAGTTTTTCTTCTTCTTGGACTAGTGTTTGCTAGTCAAATTGTATGAAGACTGCACATGCTTACCAAAATAAAACAATGCCACCCTGGGGTTTTCTTCACCCTCTAATTTGATGAAGGATTTTGGTGGACTTGAAAGCTTGCACACTCCTTTTGTGTGCAATTTGATAGGCCTAATGCAGATTTTGGACTTTTTATTATTGGCCAACACAGCTGCCTTTGCTTTTTACCAAAGCAAGTTTAATAAAAATAAGCATTCACCCCCTTTTGCCTGGCTCATTCTGTTGACAAAGACCAAAACACCAAGTTTTAGCTTATTTAAAATCTGTGTAATAATGCTTTAGTTTAGTAACCAAAGTGCACATCTACATGACACTATTTGTGGAGATTGGAGGTTCTTTTTCAGGATTATGAACTATGAAGATTAAGAACCCCTGGCCTACCTGGCAGCAAGTCCAACGTCCAAAGGTCCGGAAACACAGTCCAGGGTCAATCCAAGTAGCCAAGTCTGAAGCACAGCAGTCAGGATACAGCCCAGAGTTAAACCCAAAGCACAGTCCCAAGCCAATGTCTATCAACAGGGACAGTAGAGCAAACACAGCACCTCAGCTCTGCTTCCCCCTTTGTATGCTGATTGCAGCATCTGTGTTTGATGAGGCTTGTGACCTTCACCTGTTCTAAGTCTACTCTAGCTGAGGAATCACATAGCGAGCCCCACCTGGCCAGCTAGGCTGCCCCAGCCTCCTAGAGAGGCTCTTCTGCTGCTCCCTACGCTTCAGAGCCTGCCTTGTTTGTGGAGACAGGGGTCCCTCTGACTCTGTTGATGGGTCTTGCTGCTCTTGTTCCTGTGCATTGACCTCTGTCCCCTCACCACCGTCTGTCACCCTGTGAGTACTTCCTTTCCAAGCCATCCTGGAATAGCTCAGTTGGTAGAGCATAAGACTCTTAATCTCAGGCTTGTGGGTTCAAGTCCCATGTAGGGCAAAAGATTCCTGCATTGCAGGGGGTTGGACTAGATGATCCTCATGCTCCCTTCCAACTCTACAATTCTATTATTTTCCCATCCTCTGCTTGCCCCGGTGTGTCCCAGTCCTGGCTACACCCCTCCCCCCCCAAAAAAAAACAGCTACAGGGGATGGGATTTTGTTGTGAAAATTCTGGGTGGGTATTCACAACAGCATGATTCAGAAACAGCTAAGTGAATAGGTCCAAATGGTTTCAATGGATCTCAGTCTCATCTGACTTTTCTCATTTGTCCTCATAGAGTATATCAGCCAACCTTTCTCTACATTATATACGTAATGCTTGGGAACAATCAACTCATAACTCCTCAATGGAGTTGAGGCTACTTCTGCAGTAGTTATTGTTTTGCTCCGAATCAGTTTATTAATTAAAAGGGGGGACCCTTTGGAAATGTGTTTTAGCTGCATGATGTGTTGTCAAAGGGCATGTTCAGTTTTCACTTTCGAGGACTTCCCCTTCCCTCTTGCACAGTGGACAGCTTTATTCTTCTTCAACAATTTAGATGATGTCAGCTGCAGACTTAGATTTTTAAAAAACAAAATCCTGCTGACTAAATATATTTCTGCGCGGTAAGCCAATAAACATTTATCTCTGCAGATGGGAGAAACCAAGAGATATTAAATGATAACATTTTGTTCGTGATTCTGTGATAGGACCTGGAGAGATTTATAATTATTACCTCTCCGTCTCACTATTATCTTATTTAAGACCCCAGTGTGTGGTGTGGTTGCCAGGCAGCATCCACCATCCTGAGATATTTTCATCATTGCTATTGACCTCTTTAGATCTTGAAAAACATTGATAACCTCCTTTTTCCTGGATGGCCTCATGATCTTGGCATATACCCTGACTTTGGTATGCACCTTATATTGTATACATTCAGGTGCTGATTAGAGGCAGTCGTTGCTCCACTTTTTATTATAAGATGAGGCTTGCTTCCACATGCATGAAAATTATTTGATGTGTAAGTTCAGGAAGAGGACTCGTTGCACAGTGCCAGAGCAAAGTACTTGGTTTCCTGCCAAGGTTCAATCCTTGGTGGCGATGGCAGAATCTGTCAATTTCAGTTCTCTCAATTTCTCAATCTTAAATTCAGTTTTCCACATTTCTGCTTCAGTTTCCAAAGCGTTTTGATAAAATAAAAAAAATCCTCAGCATTTTAGTGCTAATTTCTCCTGATAAACACATTTTTGTATGCAGTTGTGACTAATGTGCACATTTTTGCAAGCATCGTCTCCAAATACATTGCATTTTTGTATGTTATTATCACTAATGTAAAAAAACAAAAAACACACATGCATCCCTAGTACAATATTCCTGTAAACACTGTTTGGCTGGGAAACTGCATCAGAAAATTTGGATAAGTACAAATTTCAAAGGTTGGCTGTGCAAGTTTGACAAAATTGGCTTTAAATGTAAACTGAATGGAATTGCTCCCCCTTTGCTAGTATGTAGCTGAGCCACAGGATGGACCTTGG
The DNA here is from genome assembly GCF_965153285.1 of Podarcis tiliguerta. NCBI lineage: Eukaryota > Metazoa > Chordata > Lepidosauria > Squamata > Lacertidae > Podarcis > Podarcis tiliguerta. Next base: position 59,301,322 of record NC_139539.1, read on the forward strand.
CGACCTGCTTAAAGGAAGTGGAGGCCAGGGGTGGGCAATCATTTTTTTCTCTTCTGTCAAGAGCCACACATTCTTGGTGGTAATCTATCAGAGACTGCCAGCTAGTGGTGGGTGGAGCCAGACCTTAAAGTGGGTGTGCCCCCCCTCTCTACCCAGCAAAATGCCAAGGGAGGGTCAGATCACTCTTGCTGGGGGTCTGAACTGATTCTTTGTAGAGGATTTTTGAAATTAGCCTGAGTCATATGAAATTAGGCTGAGGGCCACAACATGCCCACCTCTAGTGTAGGCCTTACTGTGATGGATGAACCGATGGTCTGGCTCAAGATAAGGGAGCTTTGTATGTCCATGTGATGTCACATCACCTGGTCACTAAGCGCTTGATGACTTATCAAGTCATCATGTATGAACTGACTCCAGTTGAAGACACTGTGTTTGTGGTGATGTGATGCACAGGACCTGCTTGCGTTAGTATAGCTTTAGGAGGTTCACACACAGACACATGCCATCTGCCACTTGATATGGAAAGTGGAAAGAAGCTCACTTTATAATCTAGAATATCTGTGTGTTTTCTGTCTGTTTGTGGATGCCAAGACTCTCATTTATGTGATACGGCCCTACAAAAGAGCTGGTTAAATTGTGAACTGAAGTAGAAAAAAACACACCAGATGCTGTATCGTCCTGTTCTATCAATGAACCTTGGCGCACAAAGCCACTGGCAAGGATTGGGGCTTGAGCACTGCAGTTGCTTAGGTGGTGCTAGAAAGTTGTTTCTCCTCCCCTGTCATTTTTGCTGTTATTTCCTGAGTGGAAAGAATGCTGTTGTTATGCTTTAAAATACACTGGGAAGAGAAGGGGCCAGTTTCTGTTGTTTATTTTTAAGTCAGAGGCCCTGCCATTCTTGCCTTTTCCGTGGAGTCTAAGACTCAGGGAGACCGCACAGTAAGCCGTGGATTGGACGTTTGCATTCTTGGCATATCTTTGAGTTTATATCATGACAGCTTGCTGGAGGAGAGCTCTTCCATTTCAGTCTGCCCCCAACCACCCTGCCTGCTTTTAAGGAGGGCGTCTGCTGCTTCCACCCCCTAACCCCTTTCAGAAAAGCAGATAGGAGGACCTTCTGGACAATGTGGCTGAAATGTGTTCTGTTGATCTCAGGGCTGTTTCACATGAGACATTTTGTACTCAGTTCTAGGATATCCAAGAATGCATACATGTTGTGTCAGCTATGAAGTGTGCATGTATAAATGAAAGGTTTTCTTTTCAAAATATTGGCAAGTGATAAGCTGCTTGTGGTGATTTCGAAGTGAAGTAGAGCAGCCCATAGCTATGACCTTGGCTGCATATCCCCCATCCTGCAAGAATTCTGGGAAATGTAGTTTCCCCCCCTCACTGAGTTACAGTTCCCATCACCCTTGACAAACTACTTTCCCCATTACAGTGGAACCTTGGGTTACATACACTTCAGGTTACATACGCTTCAGGTTACAGACTCCGCTAACCCAGAAGAAGTACCTCAGGTTAAGAAATTTACCTCAGGATGAGAACAGAAATCGTGCAGCGGCAGCGGGAGGCCCCATTAGCTAAAGTGGTACCTCAGGTTAAGAACAGTTTCAGCTTAAGAACAGACCTCTAGAACGAATTAAGTTCTTAACCCGGGGTACCACTGTATTCTTTTGTGGGAAGGGCAGTAAATATGCTTTAAATTTATGGTGTACACATCCTTATCAAAATGGATACGTATAACTTTCCTTCCTAAATGGAAAAGAAATATGCAAGACAGTACACTATATCTCTGTGTAGGGTGTGTGTGTGTGTGTGTGTTTGTGTGTGTGTACAAACAACACATACGCCATACAATTTTAAAGTCTAAGAAAAAACCATTTTAATTACCAGACCATTGCAGATCATGAAAGGTACATTTTATTATCTTCTTTCTGTGCTTTTTCCAATAAACACTCCCATCCACAAAAGGAGGTATTGACACACTTTGGGTGAAGGAGCAGGGCTTTTTTTCAGCCGGAACTCAGTTCCGGTATCTCTCAGGTGGGTGCCATTGCCATTGTAAGAGAACAAGGGAGCCATTCTTGGTGAGTTCCAGCACCTCTTTTTTCTAGAAAAATAGCAGTGTGCAGGAGTACAAAGAGTATTTAGAAAAGCACCTCGAGGGAGGCATACACCCCCTCTCATGAAAGCAGACCAAGGAGCCCAGTTGCCACAAAATGCTGATTGGCTGTTGGAGGTAGAGGGCTGTGTGTGTGTGTGTGTGTGTGCTGGGGGGAGAGATGCAAAATCACAATGGGGAGGGGGGATGGAACAGAGTACTTGGGAAGAGGGCAAGTTCCAGTTAACAAGCCGTAACCGGAAGACTTCACAGTGCAACATTTTTGTTGCAAGTACTACTTGTTTTGCAACCAGTGCAGCGCCACAGATCTGCACACAAACAGAACTGAATGTTCCTATTACAGTACTTACTATACAGATGTGCATCTGGGTGGATATAATATATATCCATTGCTTTGAATGGAAGGCGCTGTTTAAAAGTGCCTACCTACCAACCATCTACATTCTTGTGCAACTAGTCACCTATTTGTCTCCGTACATGGTTTTGTTATTGGATCAAGGTATTTGCTATCTGTCACAGTTAGGATTCTGTAACATTTAGATTTCATAGAATGGTAGAATTCTGAGGGTCATCTGGTCCACTCTCAACTAAGAGCATCCATGACAGAGGGCCACCCAACCTCTGCTTGAAAACCTCCAAGGCAGGAGAGTCCACCACCTTCCAAGGACTCTCTCCCACTATCAAACAGCTCTGTCAGAAAGTTCTTCCTGATGTCTAGTTGAAGCCTCCTTTCTTGTAACTTGAATCCATCGGTTCGAATCCTACTCTCCGGAACAGGAGAAGACAAGCTTGGTCCATCTTTCATGTGACAGCCCTTTAGATATTTGTAGCATGTAACAGATGTATAAATTAATGTGTAATTGTGACAGTGTGACTATTATTAATCCACAGTACGTAATGTTGTTGCTGAGCCATTTGAACTGGTGAAGGCTATGTGGTGAGCAAGTCATCCTAAAGATACATTTAAAACTGATAAATTACTTCTGCTCCTCACTGCACAGAGTAGTTAATCTGCAGGGCTGATGGGCCTATAAATAAAATTCAATGAGCTCCTTCCCATTCAGTGTCTAAATTGTTGTTGCTATACAGCACAGTATTAAACTATATTTCTTTAGCAATCAACAGCCTTCTTTCTGAACCTGCCAAACTTGAGAGTTTACACTGTCTTAAGACAATAACTGGGATTTTAGACAGTTCTTTTCAGTTCTTTTCAAACATTAAATCAAACTAAGTAAATGATGTGTAGAAAAATACTTTAGGTTAGCACTTCTCTAGACAACAAAAGGCTGAAGTGCAAATAAAAACTGCAAATGTAAGATCAATATAAAGAATTCTAGCATCTCCAATTGACATCCACAGAGTTCCCTTGTTCTCTTGGAATGGCAATGGCGCCCACCTAAAAGGTGCCAGAACTGAGTTCCTGTGAGTTGCCCCTGAAAAAGCCCTGGTTACAATATTAGGTTGTGCTACAATATTAGGCTTACATAATGCAAAATTGAAGGAGGTCATTCAGATGTTGTTAATCATCATATTATAGACTGTATAATTTTATATGAATGCAAATGCTATAATTCTATTTGCTGCCCACAGGCATTTCAGAGTATAATAAATAACCAGGATGGCAAGAAGTATATTTTAAATACTTTTACTAATTGCTTCCTGAAAATATCTGAAAACAAGCAAATGTTACATTTTTCACAAGGGCGCAACACGGAATTCACTTGTAGATTCAGGTTTTAGAACACTAAAGTAAGATTTGAAAGCTTGCATTAGATGTCCCTTAGCTTGTGAAATGCAAACATTAAGATATGATTTTAGAATTCTAACACTCAAACAAGTACAGGCGCATTCACAGAGGGGCCAGTAATGTATAACTTTCTATTGCAACATGAAGCTTGTTGTTTTTTACATTAAACATGTGTATAACCACAGGGTCTCGGTGAGAGACTAGGTTTTAATGCTTTTGTTTTCGGGAATCAGTCCTGTAGGTTTTTAAAAAATAGAATTGTGCCTGGTGGGTACATTTTAGGTTCATAGGCCTTTGCAGAATTAATATTTATTTAGAGATGGCAACCACACTATATTTAACTATTATATATAGGGATGCAATCAGATGGATTCTTTATATTTGAATTTGAATTTATTTTTTCCCCTTTTAGTGACTCCAGAGAAATTGCATCAGGAGTTCGCTATCAGCGGGTTTTGACAGAGGAATTTGGCTACTATTCACAAGTAAGGCATTTGTGGTTGGTGTACTGTAAACAGATTACCGTATAATCATCTGCAAGCAAGGAATTTATTTATCTGAATAAAGTGGACGAGTGTATTTTGAATTGTCCTTCACTTTTACTAACTGCGAATTTGGCTTTCCTTTTTTTTACCATTCCAGGGAAAATGGAAGACATTGCTAGAACTTGAACTTCCATTCATTGAATGGAGCAAGGCTTTCCTGCTTCCCCCTTCTATCTACAGTGACCTTGGCTCCCTGAAAATCTGCTCTTGAGGGCTGGCAGGTGCATCTGGAACAGCATGGTAGGTTGCATAGGAGGGATTCAAAGCAGAAGGTGCAGGGAGATTACAAAAAACCTGGGGACCCATCCTTGCATGAACAAAAGCAACTTACACTCATACATCTACATCAGTAGAATCAAGCCATTGGCAGCATTCATCCATCATAACCAGAACAAATAGATGTTGTTTTTCTATTTTCATGTTTCCAGTAAATAAGGGTGAACCAAAATGGACCAATGAACTGAGTTTCTACCAGGATTTAACAGTCAGATATGCTGTGCAAATTCAGACTCCTGATCAACCTGGAAGCAGATTGATGTTTCACTTTTGTGAAGTGAAGCCACCATTGGTCCATCCAGCTGACTGGTGGCATCTGTCCAGGGTTTCTAGCAGGAGTGTCTCCTGGCCTTAGCTGGAGAGGGGAGGGATTGAATCTGGCACCTTCTGCTTTCAAAGCATGTGAGCTACCATTGAGCCGTGGCCTTTCCAAACATGGCATTTTCAGCACCGTTTTGTTTTTACATAGCATGCATTTTCATTTATCTGACGGCATTATATAGTTTTATGAATTGTAGGTTTTAACCAACAAAGTTCTGCTCAGAATGGATCCGTTAATCATGCCCACTAATTTCAGTGGGTCTACTCAGAGTACAACTGAAGCTGGATAAAACCCTATGCCTTTAATCAGACTCCGAGTAGAACCATTCACAAATTTGCCATTTGTGAATTTGAGAGGATCTTTGATTCTCTCTCTCTCATTTATTCATTATGAAATGGAATATCACTTTAGCTGCCTCTCTATCTCATTTATTTTGCTTGACTGTGTTGGATCCTCATACGGTGTTTGTAGGCTATATCCAGCTTTGTGGGTCCCATATTTTGTGTGTGCCTCCGACAAGAAGCCCAGGCCTTGCTATTGATAATGGAATGTGAGGTGGAATGACCTCCTGTTGCTTTAATGATTACAACAGACTTGTGTGTCTGTGTGTGTTTTTCCTGGAGGACAGTAATGAAAGGAATGCTCAATTTGAGCCCTTAAAAAAAGGGCAAGGCATGAAGTCCTGTTTTCTTGAGGGTATTTGGGAGTTGTGCAAGTGATGTCTTATGTGAAGAGTCAAATATTTTTGCCCCTGAGCAACAGAATCAACTGCAACTATTAGCTCCATACTTGGTGCTGAAACAAGTATTTTTTGTGGGATCACTTCCGACTGAAGGTGTGGAGGAAAGTGAAGAAAGAAGAGGTAAATAAGGGGCAGGGTGGTGCAGATGGAAAAGTCCATTCAGTTGTCAAGAGCATTTTAATTTTCTTTCAAGTTCTTTGTAGAGATTGTGTGACTAATGGAAGCCCGTTTTATTTTTAATGAGGGCTGTTTAATAAGAGTCTTAATTTTTTTAAAGCATCTCTTCACTCTGCTTTGGTCACCATTATTTTACCTCAGAATGCACCGCATATAAGTTTATTTCGACAGATCAGCTGGATTCTCAAATTGATTTTGTGCTTGTTTCAGCCCTACAGAGCTGGACCATTAATTGATTACCTCTCAAAGCCAGTGACTGCTTTTATCAAACCTGGCATTACTTAACCATTTTATAAAGTTTCCCATCAATGCAATCAGGACAGACTTACACAGATTTTAAAAAGAGGCTCTGTCAACTTGTTATATGACTAATTTTAATAGTAACGTACAACAAAGTTCACACAAGTCTCATTCTATTTTTCCTGGAAGGTTACTATAAATGATAGTGTCAGTTCATTTAAAGCATTGAAAGCCGGACGCAAAACAGTTTTTAAAAACCCCAAATTACTTTCAAGTTTTATTGCAGATGGGAGCTCCTTTGTCATGTGTGTGTGTGATCCACACTCAAACTGCTCAAATGTGATGTGCCTCACTTTGCAGCATCCCCTGTCCATCCCATTGGTGCTAAAAATAAATTTCTATTTTGTTACAGAAGCTGTGCCTTAACAGGTGCATGCATGCAGAATCGAACAAGTGTAGCTTTGTTGCATTTATGACTACCATGCCATGAGAGTTTATGTCATGACAGAGAAAAATAGAGAACCTATTGTGAAAGTATTCATTTTTAAAGGATCGGATAGAATTGCTAGGTACAGGTCAAATTCCAACATATGTAATACTGGTTGAGTTTGCAAGTAATGTCCTGCAATGAGAGTGAATGGTGGTAAGCCTTGGGGTTGCAAGTTTTCCCATCTCCCCTTTCACATGGCAGAGGAGCCGCCACTTACAGTTTTATCCTAACCATTGTTCGTTGTGATGTTCAAACCTGGGAAACTATGATTTGTCAAATTTCAGATCTGTTAATAAGGCAACCTATACAGGTTATGGATTTGTCGAAAATATAGTTTGAAAACAAGCCACTCTCTGAAAGTATAGCTTGATTCCGAATTGCTTTCACTAAACATAGTATTAAAAGCCTTTGCAGTTCTCTGGGTCTGAATGTCACAGGGAACAATGTTTACTTTAAAATAAGAAGTAGCTCCTCTTCTGGTATGTGAGAGATGAGGGACAAGCACACAAAGCCGAGGTTGTGATTGCTAAAACACATGCACATAATGGGAAACCACAATTTCCCATTATAGCTGGACCCAGCCACTGAGTACCATAAATGGCTTTGTTATAGGGCCAAATTACTCATGACGCAAGAGATCAATGATCAGGACCACTGCATTTTGTTTAATCATTCAAAACAGCTAATTTGATCAGGGAAATAGTGCTGAGGGAAGCTCCTCGGTGCTGCCTTTTTCTCTTCAGAGAAGCCCTAATGCTTCCTGCACTTGCTATGACCACAACATGAGATTTTCTTTAGCTTTGCCCTAAAGAAATGTGTGCATGCACTGAGAGCTCTGTGACTTTCTTCTTTGCAGAAAAGAACCCTATGCTTCATACCACAGTTAACGTAACACACCTGATTTTCAAACGTAGTTCATCATGCAGCAAAGAAGACTGCTATTTTACAGTTCCATTTATTTGCTTAAAATGATAGGTCATTGAAAACATTGCTCATAGCAGAGACAGCCCAAATAGTTAAGCAAGAGTGATCTGACATGCACGCACCCCAGTTTAACTAGTTTTCAGCATAACATTTGCAGGATAAATTTGAGGCAGAGAAGCTAAGCAGATGCATATTACAGCAAGTTAATGAGGATGAACTTTAAATTATCACTTTGACAAAGCTGCTGTTCAAAAGAGGCTGCTCCACTGGAAATGAGGAACTGGTTGCACCGTTTCTGGATTATGGAAGGTATTTTTGTTATTCATTGTGGCTGAGCAATGGGAATTTGAGCGAGATCTTCCTATGTGTGCATTGTAGTGAGTTCTGGAAGGCTGCCAGAGCCCACAGAAGAACTCTGCCTACCCTGTGGGCGGAAGGTTACTCAATAAATGAAACAATATGGCAGATAAATTAGTACAACAGATTTCAATCTACCAAGTTTGGGATTTCCAGCATTTTAGCCTGATGAAACAGATGAGAACAGATGTTTGCCCAAAAGGCACCTTCCATATGAAGCCATAATCAGAAATAGCTCTACAGAACCTAATTATGAAAATATCTTAAACAATAATAATTCTCATGAGGAAGTTTATGATCAAGTCATTTTGTTCTACATACTTAGCTTGGTAAAAAAATGAAAAAGCACACTGTATCTTAATTGTGCTGAAACTTCCAGTGAGAAATATACTTCAAAGCTTTCTCTTGGCTGGTTAATTCAAATTCAATTAAAAAAAACGTAAGAAAGCCATATATATGATAATTCCAAAGGGATAAAAAACAAGATGGTTGTGCTTTGTGAATATACAGGAAGTAATGTGTGTGTGTGTTTGGATCCAATACATTCAACTATTTCTGTAAATAATTAGCTATGACTTCTTGCATCAGAGCCATAGAAACCAAACACAACCAATATATATATTGTACATAATCTAGCCAATCCATATTTGTAGCTGTATGCTGAGTAAATGTTGACTGCCGGTACTTATAGAAATCAATAGTAATAAATAGCACAGTACAACTTACAAGTTAACTGAGACATGCTTTAAGATAGCTGGTTACAAACAACACTCATTATCTAAAGTTACTCCAAAAAAGTATTGCTTTACTGCTGTGCTTGTAGACAAACTGGAAACATCATGTGCTTTAAGAGATATATGCTGGACTTTCATTTGAAAAGCAATATCTGTTTTCACAGCCCGACCCAAAGATGTGGTACCAATGCCAAATCAATGACTATCAACTATACTTTAACTGTGTGTCTTAGTTTCCTTTCTTCTCAGTAACGTCTAGTTTTACCCTATATGTGATGCTGTCGTGCTGTGTATTCTTCTTCTTTGTCTCAGAACATCTGCTATCCACAGCAGTGGGCGACAAGGAGAAACAGATAGGGCGGTGATGCAAGGTCAAATATTGCATAAAATGAGACTCCTGGAAAAGCAAGGCGTAATGGCAACAGCACGGTTGGATCCAAAGTTCTGTCGATGAAGTTCTGCTACTGCAGTGGGGATCTCTCGAGTCTCAACTCTCAAGTTCTGCTGCGGTTGGATCCAAGCCCCTTTGACAAACACATCCAAACTAATGTCTCTTGTAATGACTGCTGAGGTACTAAGAATTGGTACTAATTTGTGCCTTGTACTGGGATCAGGCCCAAACCATAGCCGTAGCCCAACAGCAACCATCAGTGCTACTGCACTCTTGATTTGTCCCTGATGTGATGCTCTGGTGCAGCAGGGAGAAAGGCTGGTACTTTCCTACAGAGCAGTCAATGGGCTGTGCAGCAACAACAGGCTTAGAACAAAAATAAGTGAATCAGAGGAAGATTTACTGGGCAGGAAGGAAGACTTCCTAGTGTTACCTTATTCACAAGGTACAGAGAATATATCTGAAGTTAATACAAGCTGACACAGCATCAGGCTATCAATAAATTTAAAGTATCTCAGAATTGCTCCATATTACTTGTACCTTCACTGAACCTGGGCAGCTTTGGTGTGGTGGTGATGTCATACCTGAAAGCACATTATCCTTTAGGCCCTTGGTCTTCGAAAATGTAGAACTATGCCCAGGGCCAACCTACTTGCTTCCCTGTAATTATTCAAGCTTTGAGAAACAAAAAAAGATAAGCTCAAAGCTGAAGAAGAGACAAGACAACTTGACTTGTGGAAGTAATTACTATTAAGAAAAGGCAATGAAATAATCTAACCATTATTTGTGCCACTGGTCAGAGGTTAAGGCTATAAAAGCAGGTTTAAGGGAGTGACTCATTCATTAGAAATGTATGCAAATAGCTGACATAGTTCTGCCTTTCCGTAAGTAGAGAAATCAGCAGTTATCAGCTATGATCATGGGCATATAAATTGGTTACAGAGCTGGGTAAAATAATGAGTCTTTTGTTATCGGTTTCCCATTCCATCACTTTATGTATTCAGAGGCCGACTGTACTGTATGTGGCTCTGAAGGAACTCTGCAATTTCCGTGTGGGCAGATTTCAAAGCTATGGACAAAGCAGAATTACCAGCCTACATGAAGGAAAGAAAAAAATGAGATTATTATTATGCCAGCACTCTACGTTTAGACTTAACGTATTTTTCTGTGTATTAGACAAAGTTTTTTGACTCAAATCATGTCAAAAAACTGGAGTTGTCTTATACATGGATAGTGGCATGGGGGGGGGTAAGCTGCGGGCTGCCAGTCATCTGGTTGGTGGGCGTGCAACTCCCCCCCCCCCATGCATCAGTGGGAAGTGCATGTTTCCCGCAATGGCATGGAGGGGAAGCTGTCAGCCATCTCCCCTCGTTTTCTTTAAATTTAGTCCCCCAAAATAGGGGGCGTCTTATACATGGGGGTGTTTTATACACAGAAAAATACGGTAAGTCTAAAGCTGTACATACTGTTAAATAAAGAAGAAAAGAAACCACCTCCCACATTTATAACAACAGAGCACCTTCTCCAAAGGAGCAAGCACATTATTTTTTCTAAGCTATGCCTACACACTGCCCAGGCTTACGCCCAGAGAGGTCACTTTGGTGCTGCTAATGCAGCAAAAACAATGTGGAAAGCAGCAATTAAGATTTATTGCTCTCTGCAGCCACAGCAGGCGCTGTGATTCTCCAGTGGTTTGACTTCACCTCTAGAGGTGCACTCCATTGTCTCCTGAGACAGATGGATGCCAACAATGGCAGACTTTGACATAAAGACTCCCAGCCCATTGGGTGAGATTTCGTAGCTATTATGAATCAGCATCTTTCAATGGCAGCCTTCCGGATTAGGTATTTGAAGTATTGAAAACAATCACATTTCACTTTATTGACCCCACTTTTTGGCAGACAGAACACAAGGCAAGTCTCATTTTGCAGAAAACAAACAAAAACCAAATACGAAAACTCCCGGGTCTTCTAACAGTACACAGCTGAGTGAATTGCTCATTAACAGAGCAGGTCCTTTATAATAGCATATTAGCACTAAATTTCATATGGAATCAACACGATGTTGATGGTCTCCAGTTGCATCAGTGTACATGCAGTTAAAAGCTTATTGGAAGTCACAGCCCTGCCTCAAGAGTTGTTTGGCTTGGAAATTCTGCTTAAATACCAGGCTGTTTCACTGTGAGGCAAAGCTTGATGGGACACATCTGGATCCAATTAATTATAGCATTTTCTCTAGTTTCTGCCAGCATAAGTAAACCTTTCTTCCTGTGATGTAAACTAAACAATGGAAAGAGATAAACTGCTGCAGATTTTGTCTACCTGGGGTACTTTTCATATGATTTGAATTCATGCCACATCAGATCAACTCAGGATAAATTACCTAGGGATCAGCTTGGTATGTTTTGACTGACACTTCCCTAAGAATCTATTAGTCGGGTGAAGAACCGATGGCCAACTGGGCATGCTTGCTCAGGTCGATGGAAACTGCAGTCAACATCTACAGGGACATAGATTCTCCACCCCTGATCTAAACATTAAAAAGCCTAAATTCCCAGTTGGATTTTATTAACATGGCAGGGCAGCCACCCCCAAAATACAGAAGGAAGGGAAAGCCAGACTGGTTCACATTGACCTAGACTTTGATTCAAATTCTTGCTAAGCCATAGAATTTCAGAGACAATGGATGTGCCTGTAAGCCCTGTTGAAATACAGGAATAGAGAGCCTATCTGTTGCTGTTAGTATTTATCAAAAACTTCCTCAAATGACCAAAGTGTTCTTTTTTAAGCCTACACTAATTTAAAGACGTGGCTGTTAAGTAGTATTAACAACAGGAGAACTGTGGCCATGTTGCGGAAGTAGAAGGGAGACCAGTACACACAAAATAAATCTTAAACAGGCCACTTCTTTTGTTGAAAGGGCATACAAACCAAATGGGTCAGGGAGTTCAACCAAACCAACTTGCTGTATAACTGCAAGTTGGCCTGTGTAAATCATCCATAGGGCAAGCTGAAAACTAACACAAATTGACTCTTCTCAAAACTGAGAAGAGTCAATGTTCAGTATTTATTGAATAGTGGGTAAAAGGAGAATAATTTGAAACTTCCCGCTTGAGTCTTGAAGGATCCAAAGACTAGAGCCATTTTAGCCCATCTCACACCCCTTAGGTTGAAAATAATATGTTTATGCCATATCACTACTCGCCTTAATTAAGAACGATCTAAAATTGCTCTATCCAGTTTGGATAAAATTTGCTGTATCCTCAGCTCTGTGCCCAAGAGTTGTGTCAAACAGAGTACAGTGGTACCTCGGGTTAAGAACTTAATTCATTCTGGAGGTCTGTTTTTAACCTGAAACTGTTCTTAACCTAAGGTACCACTTTAGCTAATGGGGCCTCCCGCTGCCGCCGCATGATTTCTGTTCTCATCCTGAAGCAAAGTTCTTAACCCAAGGTACTATTTCTGGGTTAGCGGAGTCTGTAACCAGAAGCATCTGTAACCCGAGGTACCACGTATCTTGGCTAAAAATAGGCCAATCATTGACAGAGGTATTTTCTTTCACAGCCCCGCAAGGAAGCAGCAGCTAGCCACAACTCATGAGGTTAGGTTTTAAGAGTGAGTGGCAAAAACTGGAGTGCCATTGGCAAGGGTAGGAGGAAAGGTAGGCACAAGCTTATAAATGCCAAGAGATCCAGTCCCAATAGCAACTTAATTGGTTGACCTATAGACAAGTGCACAGCTTGGCCAATAATAATAAATGGTATCATTCAAAACTAGATCCTCCCTCAGTAAACCTCTGCCTGTGTGTGAGGCAGCAGCCTGTTAACCTTTGCTCAGTTTATAAGGAAAATGAGACAGGAATCTCATTTGCCTTTTAAGGAGCAGTAAATTTCAGCTTGAAATTTGTTTTCCCAGACAAGAGCATGCGTCCCTGTACATCAGTCTTGTTGTATTATGAGTTTTGTAGTCAACAGTCACTACATACATTGTTCTCAAGCACTTTTTGCACACTGTTGTACTGCACCATGGGATCCGTATTCTTATAGAAACACATCCAGTTGGCCTGTGCATGCACGCTACAGCTAAAAAAAAACCATAATGCTGTGTCACAGTGAGCAAAAGCTAGGTTAGGAACCACACTGTTTAACAAGGACCCTTGTACAGATCTGACAGTCAAGTCAAGAGCAGCTCTGTCAGAAGAAAGCTGAATTTCTATAAGGTTGCTAGCAATTTCAGAAAAAAACCTCATTATTGGTTCCCAAATTTTATGTTAAAACTTGTTTGAGATACCGTATTTTTCGCGCCATAGGACACACCGGACAATAGGACGCACCTTGTTTTAGAGGGGGGAGAACAAGGAAAAAAAAATTCTCCCCCTCTCTGCCCAGCGCCCCTTCAGCGAAGCAGCAGGAGGTGCTGTGCAGAGAGGGGGAGAATTTTCCCCCTCTTGTTTTCCCGCTCTAAAACAAGGTGCCGTTTAAGGTGCGTTCAGGGGGCTACCTTGGTGCGCACCGACCCCTCTCGCTCTCCAGGCTTCAGGTTCCTTTCGACCTGCTCTTTGGGGCTGGCGGGGGGAAGCCCACCACCAGCACCAAAGAGCAGGTCAGGGAGCAGCGGAAAGGTGCAGCAGAGAGGCTCCTGCCATAGCTGCGCGTCACCTCTCCAGCCGGGAGAGGGTCGCAGGGCTAAGGCGTCTTCGCTCCATAGGACACACACACATTTCCCCTTCATTTTTGAAGGGGGAAAAGTGCGTCCTATAGAGCGAAAAATACGGTAGTATTTAACAGCATGCTTAGTTTTAACATGGTTTGAAATTGCGGGTCCTTATAATTTGGCAAGCATTTATTTCTCTCACCTTGTCAATCAATGCAGCATCACAACTTGGATGGGTCAAGAGAAGCTTCACAATTTCGATGTTACCATACTGAGAAGCAACCATCAGTGGTGACAAACCAGCATCATCCTGAAGGTTTACATCAGCGCCACATGACAACAAGGCTTTCACCATATCTTCTCTATCATGGCTCACTCCCAGAATTAAGGCAGTCTGGCCTCCCTAGAAAAGAATCAGAAGAAAGAGAGAGAGAGAAAATTAGTTTTTGTATACTATTTCTTATTCTCTCAGTGAAGAAAATCACCAACATTTGTAGCCCGTTCTTTAAGGAGGAAAATGGTCCAAGATGGCGAAGGATATAAGGAAGACATGAAAACATGGTGCACTCCGATTCTTTAGTGAATGTTGTACTCCCATCTCTTCATTCTCTCAAAGCTATTTTTTGTGTGTTGCCCAATCTCTGACGAAGCTTCGGAGTTGTGGCTGCCATTTTGTTGAATTATGGGAAGGAAAAAGATTAGGAAAAAAGCTCATAATCTCCCTGCTGATAAATATATGTAGCCACTCTAAGATAGCAATGTAAGATAAGCCGGTGAAATTTTGTTGGTCTGTAGATATGAGCAAAATAATTTAGCCAAGTCTGATACAGGAGACCCTGTTTACAGCACCAGCCCTCTGAAGCAGATGTTGAAGGTAAGCAGAGGTCTGGAAAAGAGGATTAGATGAATTCATGGAGGACAGGGATACCAATGGCTACTGAGATCTTATGATGAAGGACTGTGTGTAAATCAAATACATGCATACTAGCCATGATGACTACGCTCGCCTCCACAACTGGAGGCAGCGATGCTTCTGATCAGATGCTGGAAACCACAGGAGGGGAACATGCTGCTGTGCTTGAATCCTGCTTCCTGGTTTCCCACAGACAAATGTTCAACCACCGTGAGATGAGGCTGCTGGACTGCATCAGCCACTGGTCTGATCCAGCAGGCTCTTCTTATGTTCTTATGTACTATTACAAATATTGTGGAATCTTGATCATGTAAGCAAAGACTGACATTTCAGCACGATAGCATTAAAGTAACGTTTTATGAGTCCAGATACCCATGATCACTTTTTTATATAAAAAAAGCCTTGGGGTGTCTATAACTCAAAACAAAATGTAGTGACACATTTCAGCATACCTGACTTGCCCGTATATTAACATTGCCTTCTTTCAAGAGCTTCGTGACCACGTCCATTTCTTCATCGGTTTCTGCTGATGCAAGTGGTGTGATCATTACTGCTGTATACCCAGCTTTGTTTTGATGGTCCACATCACAGACACCTAAACAAGAGGCAACATTTTTCATCTATCTATCTACCAGGAGTCAAAGAAGCGCAAGACACGTGAAGCAATATTCTTATTTAATTTACTTGTATCTCAGAGATCAGTCTTCACCAATGCGTAATCCTCCAGATTACAATTAGCTCCACATTGAATCAGCTAGGGCTGATGAGAGCTGTCCTCCAAAACATTTGGAGGACACTGGGCTGGCAAAAGGTTGCCATAGACAGTGCCTTACAGTGCAATCCTATATGTGTCTACTTAGAAGTATGCCCCATTGTTTTCACTGGTATTTACTCCCATGTAAATGCGTACAGGATCGCAGCCTTAAACACGTAAATATTTATCACGAGTCTGTTTTTTTAAAAGACAATCAGCAACAGATTGTACAGATAACTGTGAAGACCAAGTCTTTGATTCATGTTCCTTAGGCTTTAACACACTGAATTTTAAATTCGGAGGGATGTATTTTCCAGAGCTAAGCAAGCTTCCTGTTAGAGCAAAGACTCTGGAAACAAAACATGGAGAAGTTATGGCGACAGAAGGGAACACACTCCTTGCATTTTCTAGAGCTTCTCAGAATATAGTCAGGACCATGCATGCCTTCTGTAAGCACGACCCTGTTTGCACAATTTGTTATGCTGGAATAATGATCATTCCACTCACTTCAGCTTTTAACTTGTTTGGACAGTTTAAGGGAAAAGACCCAAAAGCTCAAATGAGATAAACGGAAAAATCAGGGGCTGCTCAATTCAGCTCATTATCACACCAGAACAAGGTCCATTCTACATTCACTGACAACACTGGTGGGGGGGGGGGGCGAGGTCATTGGGCCCCTCATGAAGCAATTTCACCAATACTTTACTGATACTGCATCAGAAAAGATCCCTACGCCAGTCTCGGAAGGTGCAAATTGGTCCTAACAACACTTTCCTCTCATCCCTAGAGAAATTTGGTGGCCTGTATATGACCCAAGACAGTTTATAAGGGGATAGGTATGAAATACCTTGGTTATGGAGAATGATATTTTATTCAATATGCCTTGTACTAAATATGTACACTATGTGTTGGAGTTGCTAGAAAGGCATATGGGAACAGGAGCTGGCTATCTTACTTGGGAGAAAAAGGGAAATACACATTGATTAGCCCTATCCACAGATTGCTCATGTGCAGGGCATTAGCATGATTACTTGGAGTTGTGCCCTTCACGCTGCCATTGATGTTGCTTCCTCTTCCTCAAATAGCCATGTGCGTCACCCACACTTGTCTGAAGAGAAACCACAGTGTTCCAGCCCTTGCTCCTGTGTGGGGCCTCTTATCAGGACACCAGAACAAGCAGGTGTCCTCTGTTCATGCAGAGGCCCTACACACATGTAGGACAATGCACAGTTGCTTCTGGAAGAATTCCTCAGAGCAGGGCTAAAAGCATTCCCCGCCCCTGGTTCCATGGGTGATGCCCAGCATGAATAAGGCTATTGTGTCTGGCTTATTGTGAGAGTTTGCCTCATACACCTTGGCATCAGACCTTGGCTGTCTTAACTTCAAAGGAAGATGTAGGTGTGCAAAAGGAAATAGGTGACTAAAGGATGGGAAAGAAACTGGAAGAAAGAAGTTCAGTGGTAGAGCACATACTTCGCATGTATAAAGTCCCAGGTTCAGCGTCTTCTCCAAACAAAAGATCTGAAGCAGTAGGGTTGGCAAAGACCTCTGTTTGGAGAGTTGCGCCCAGGCAGAGCAGACAGTACCAAGGTTTTTCTTAAGGTTTGCATCATTGCTAGAACTCCAGGGCATGCTATTATTTTCCTTCTTTCATAGACTTGAAATGAGTTAGTATTTAAAACTCAGTGTGTAGCTTTGAATTTAATTGCCCGGGGGCATCTACCAAGAGAACAAAACAACCTTGTTTCAATATTCTGGGGTGGCTTGGAAGTCTTAGTGCAACAATTGATTTATAGACACATATGATAATATGCCATTCTTCTAACATTTTACAGGTTGTCATGCCAACCAGGAAATCAAAGAGCTTCTTTCTTCTTGCTGGAAAATACATGCATGTTTACTGGATAAAAATCTTGTAGGACATTTTACTCTTTCACATCTGACCTGACAGGCCAACCGTTTAGAATGCAGTTTTTATTGCTGAACTCTAGCTTCCCATTTCAGTTTATAAGTAGCAATCCTCGATTATGAAGTACAGTCATGCCTACTGTGACTGTTACAGCATAGAATATTTCACAGTTTCCCCCCGAATTTGGGGTGAGGGGATGTGTAGAAGAGCCTGTGTTGAAGGGCCTAACTCTGGTATGCTCTCACGCCTTAGAGGTCTGTAATTTTCTACCACAATTTTTGGGTTTCAGGTGTCAACTGAAAACACTTTTGTAACTCTTTTGCAATCTGATGAATAGAAGATTACTTCCTTAGCAGCAATGCATGTATCTGTGTTTGAATTACTTGATATAGTAGGTGTTGTTGTTTTTAGTTTGTACACGTTTTTAGCTATGTTTGGATGCATTTTGCATAGATTTTTTTTAATGTGCATCACCCCGAGTTCTTTTTCAGGAAGGTTGCATCCATAAGTATCCTAAATAAATAAACAGAAGTCAGCCATATCTATATTTAAGGGCTGGTTGACCCTTTATATAGTAAATATACCTACCGCATACATAATTTAGATCTAACTGCGTAAATGGAGGGACGCGGGTGGCGCTGTGGGTTAAACCACAGAGCATAGGACTTGCCGATCAGAAGGTCGGCGGTTCGAATCCTCATGATGGGGTGAGCTCCCGTTGCTCGGTCCCTGCTCCTGCCAACCTAGCAGTTTGAAAGCACGCCAGTGCAAGTAGATAAATAGGTACTGCTTAGGCAGGAAGGTAAATGGCCTTTCCGTGCGCTGCTCTGGTTCGCCATAAGCGGCTTAGTCATGCTGGCCACATGACCCGGAAGCTGTACACCGGCTTCCTCAGCCAATAAAGCGAGATGAGCGCCGCAACCCCAGAGCCGGCCGTGACTGGACCTAATGGTCCAAGGGGTCCCTTTACCTTTACGTAAATGGAAATACAGCGCATATCAGCATAGTGTGACCTGTGTGCCTGCTCAGTGTGCTATCTAGGGGCTAACTGTTGACGGGCAATTTCAAGGCCCCTGTTATCCCTTCCTCTAACGCTCTTTATCTTTCAACCCAATTTGGGTTGAACAGGCCTTCAAACAGAGGACTCCTTCAAGAATGCTTCCACGCTTGTGCCGGCCATTAAGAAGTTATCCTTCTGTAATCACCAAATTCTGATTTTACATTTTTACATGGTTTTATATATGATTGTTGTCAATCATTGTGATATTTTTTAAGGAATAATGGTATATAAATATTTTGATACACCAAAGGAAAATAAGCAGAGAGCAGTAAATCAGGACACAATGCCAGCTCCCCCTTTGCTGCAGATTGTGGACAAGATCAAAGCATAATGCAGGAAAGCCAGAGAGAAGATTACCGCAATTAAAGGAAAAGAAAACAAGTACCCAGTTGGGCCCTAAGAACTCAGATTGAAAAAGCAGTTTCAGGGAGAGTGTTGAAAGCAGAACAAATGGACATAATTTTCAGCTCCGAAAAAGCAATTAAGGGATTCTTACCTGTCTCTAAAAGAAGCTTCACAATCCGAAAGTTGGAATGAGAAACACTGTAATGAAGTGCTGTGTTGCCGTTCCCATCAGCCAAGTTCACAATTATATTCTCTAACTGTGGATGAATTGCCTCAACCTCTTGGAGGTAAGCTGCCACAATTTCAGGGCTGGAGGATTTCCTGCTTGAGATTCGGAACCACTCCTGGCAGATGGTGCTTAAAACGTGCCTCTAAAAAAGAGACCGACAGCTGATTTAGTCCAACAATGAGGGTATTCCAAACCCTTTAACAACGTTTTTGTGCTTGAAACTCACAGCCAAACTATTAGTGCCTCCCATTCACCTCTGGGGACCAAGAAAGTCCTCAGATTTCAGTCCATATAGTAACTTACTGCTCTATGTACAAACTTCCTCCATGGAACAGCACTGTGAGATGCCAAGATGAGATGATAGCTCTTGCCAGAGCAGCTCTGCTAGAACTGATGGGACAGTTCAACAACATCTGTATGGCTGCACGCTCCCCAGCCTTCTTGAATCTTAATTCTGTTATAGTTTAATGTGCTGTTCCTCTGCTTGGGCAGGCTACAAAAAGCAATCTATAACTGAGACATAATAAATAAATCTACGCATATTTAAACTTGCCTTGTAATGAAATCCTGCTATGGTAGCAGACCAGCACAACATCTTTTCAGTAACTGGACTGATTTGAGTTTTGAGAGATGCAGTGTTGTGGCCAAGTGTAGACCCATTGAAATTCATGATCTGAAGTAGTCATATCCATTAATATAAATGGGCTTACTCTGAGAATAGCTAATGTTGAATACAACCGTTAGTAACACTGGATACAATCTAGCAAAGAGTATAAATACACAATGCTGTACACTCCGAATGAATGGGAGCCAACCATGTGGTACAGAGAGGACTAAAATCTAGAAGCCCACAGGTTCAGTCTCCTCAGATGCCCACAGATGTAACCTTCCCCCCCCCCCCCAAGTTCTATCCTGACATCTGCTTTGTGATGATAAATGCAATGGGTTTAAGATGTGAAAAGGTTTTATTATGGTTGATTGCTGCAAATGAATAAACTATATAAAACAAACTTTATTTGGGGAAATGTGTCTTTTACTTCCCTACACCATTTATCAAAACTAGCATTTCATTAATTTAGATTTTGAAAATAGGGAATTCGAAGTTAACCATAACACATCAGTGAAAAGCTGGCGCTAGTATGCCAGGGACAGCTCAGTCAGTAGAGCATGAGACTTTTAATCTCAGGCTTGTGGGTTCAAGTCCCATGTAGGGCAAAAGATTCCTGCATTGCAGGGGAATGGACCAGATGACCCTCATGGTCCCTTCCAACTTTACAATTCTATTATTCTCTGAGTCAACCATTAACCAAAAATAATAACTGAGAAGGTTCTTAAATTAAGCTGAAACAGAGAGGTGCTCAAAATACAACTTGAAAAATATTAGTACCAGTAATTTGTCCTTCGTGGTTCTTATTTCTGGCAGGTGTTTGCTCAAGATATGGCATCCTTTCAGAAAATCTGTAGAGGGTTTAAATCTGAAAACGAAAAACATCTTTGTGGATTCACTGTAAAAAAAAAATGTGCAGAAAACACAGCTTCTTCTCTTTTTAAAGAATAAGATCAGGAAAAATAAATGAATACTAATGGGGGGGGGAGGCACTTACAGCAAAACTGCTCCTCTGCCCCCTACTACTATTCAATAACTCTTTTTTTTATATGCAACTATATAATTGAAAGGTTCAATGCAGGACATAAAGCACAGGGGGTGTTGTGAGAATAAAATGAGGAGGGGGAGAGTTCCTTGAAGGAAAGGTGGGATATAAATGTAATAAATACAGGTTACTTGAGAAACTACCCTGTTTGTTAAACAGTGGTACCTCGGGTTACATACGCTTCAGGTTACATACGCTTCAGGTTACAGACTCCGCTAACCCAGAAATAGTGCTTCAGGTTAAGAACTTTCCTTCAGGATGAGAACAGAAATTGTGCTCCGGTGGCGCGGCAGCAGCAGGAGGCCCCATTAGCTAAAGTGGTGCTTCAGGTTAAGAACTGTTTCAGGTTAAGTACAGACCTCCAGAACGAATTAAGTACTTAACCCGAGATACCACTGTATACCCAAAAGGCTACTGTGTTTTGCATTAGTGTTTCACTTTCAAGTCTCCAAACTTCCAGAAACACTCAGAGCAGGGCCTCCCGTATGCCTGCCCATTGGTTCAACTGTGTCCCTGTTGACATACATCAGGGATCCATTATTTGTACTTTCTGGAAACAATTGATGGCATTTTTGTTTCAACAAGCTCTTGCAGCTCTCTTAGGTGTACACCTTGTGTTGCTTTTAAACCTACCCTTTGTAGTGGTTGTTTCAGTTTTAAAATTTATTTTTAGCTGGGCTTTTTTGTTTGTTATGGTGTAAATCACTTTGAAAAACAAGCAGAAAATGATTCATAAATGAATAATCATAATAATACCTCGTCTTCAGTGTTAATTCAAATGCCTTATAGCTCATAACAACTTGGATTTTATTAATGTTTCTCTCAAGTACATTATTACACCTGCTGAACGCAGAATGGAACAGAAACTACTACTGATTGTCTGCAGGAATTGTACATGTTCACATAACGTTCCAGCAGCTTCGCTGAAACACCAGCTGCATCAAGCACCTCTTACCCCTAAACTGTGCCAGCTGGTTATTACAAAAGCAACTGTTTAGGAATTGGGGCCTGAGTTTGATTTTCCCTCTTCCCTCCCTGTTCGTGTCTGTGTGTGTGTTTGTGTGTGTGTGTGTGTTTTATTTAGATTTTAAAGCTTGCAGGCAGGGGTTGTTAATTGATTCCATGTAAGCCACTCTGGGAGCTTTTAAAGCTAAAAAATGGAGTACAAATGCTCTAAATAAAAAACAAGAACCATTACCTGTCTGCCTTGTGCTGCGTGCTTGGTCGTGTGGTTCCCTCTTGCTCTTCTGGGTCTTCTTTCCTTGCGTAATGGGCAGTTCCAGAAGCTTTTTGTTCACTTTCATTGCCATCTTCACCCCATCTATGCTCATCATTGCCACACTTTCTCTCAGTCTCACTATCTGAATTCCCTTCTGAGGAGCTTTCTTCACAACTGGAATCTTCACTGGATGTGGTTTCGTAACTGGGTGAGGACAGCAGGCATTATTCAGCGTTCCTTCTGTCCGAGAACCAGAGAGCTATAAGCAAAATTGGTGGGCCCTAGGCCCAAAACCCTCTTAAATTTGAAATCCCAGGCTGTGCAAGCCATGGATATTTTTTTTTTATTCACTGGGACATAAGTAATCTCAGAAGCATGCAAGTTTTTGCTAATTCGAAAGGAACTGGCCTCTTGTAGGAGTGGTGGTTTCAATAACAGTATTATTGCTTGCTTTCTAACTACCATGACGTGGCTCATTCATAATACTTTTATGGCTCTGTGCCATAAATGTGAGATTGAGGTGAGGTGACATTGCATAATTTCCAGAATGGGGATTATAGGCACTGATGCCAAGGGAAGAACCTGGCAAACAATTCTACATGACAACTATGCACATGTCATTGACATCTTTCTCACTGCAAGACTAATATTTAGAACCAATACCAAAGCAATATTGGTGTCTTAACAACTCTTAGCTTTCTGATTTATGTCCCCAACTATGACACACATGTTTAATGCTTCCATTACAATTAGAAGCATATATCTGAATTCTACTTTACATTGTTTTAGAAAGCATTGTCCCTAATTCAGGGAATGATCCACAAACTTGAGCTCTACTGAGAGCTCCCCAACCTTTTCACCCTCTGCTAAGCTCCAACACATTTGAAGTCCTGCTTCCACATCGCCCAGCAGCTGTGAAATAACAGTTAAAGCAGCCACAACAGCTCCTGGACATAACTGGAAGCAGATAGCCACTGGATATATTTAGTGTTGTTCACATTTTTATGCAAAAACATGTCATTTTCACCTCTATAAACAAAACAGTACACAAATCAAAATGCAGCTATCCACCAAGTTGTTGTTCTTTGAATTTTGCTATTCAGTTCTCCAACTACATGTGTACAAAAATGCATATATTTGGGGAAGCACATGGAAATACTTATATTACTGAAAATAGCACACCAAAAATGCATTATATTAGGGGAAATTGTATACCAAAATGTGTATATTGGGAGAAATACACAATAAAATGCTGATTTACTATTTTTTTTAATTGCACACTAATGCAGAAATGTGGAGTACTGTCCCTTAAGGCTGGACAAATGAGAAACTGAAAGAAATCAAAATTAAAGATTCATTCATCTCTATCTGTACCTGGCTGGTGAGACTGTTATAAGTGGCCAAAGGTTGTGTTGGAGATTGTTGCATGGCTATTATGTCAAAAAACAAGCCACTGGGTTTGCTAAGGTTCAGTTAGGTATTCTGTTAGTACTATAGATTGGGGGCCATCCCCTTAATGATGAATTACATTGCTTTCTCATTTTATTCAAATACATTTTATCTTATCTGGAACTTAAAACATTTTACTAGCATTTGTGCATTTTCAAAGTAAAATTATAAAGTAACCACCTCTATATCAAAGCACTTAGAAGCCAATGGTGACTGTTTGCTAAATCACTTCTAAGGGTTGTCCCTTTAAAACTACTACTTTATCAGATGCTTAGGGAAGAAAATGTGTTAGCCCTCACTCTCAAGATTTTGACCTGAGATGGGGAGGATAGACTATGAAATATGCAGGGCCCAGAAACCAAACAAGTATTGTGATGCTTGTAGTGAAGTTTGGGCAGGTACAGATGTCCATGTGCATGTGGACTGATGGCAACATGTAGACATGCTAATAATCTGTTTTAATGATTTGTGATATATTTTGCATTTTATGAATGTCGTATCATTGATATTGAGCTGTTCACTTTTTTTAAAAAAAGATGGTAGTATAGAAGCTTTTGCAAATAAATTAATGTATTTAAACACATGGCCACAAACGACCTTTGGTTCCAATATTCCACCTTTCAAGGAAGTTGCAAGCGATTGCAACATTAATCTACAGCTACAAATGTCCGGCTTCCTACATGGTTTCTGCAGTGTCTCTGTGAGTTTACAAGCAACTACTACACAGCAAACAGCCAGTCCACTTGGATTTGGAACTTGGTGAGGAGAGATGCGCTAGGCAGATGGCAGAGGATCTGGTTTACAGGGGAAGGTGGGCAAAGTTGATGAAACTTTCTTAAAACCAACTTGCCTTCTGCACTGGAAGCCAAGAGCTGTAGAGTTGCCTATGTATCTGGAAGCTTAAATTAGCACAGTGCCTTTACACCACAGCCAACCATGGCAGTAGTTATTTAAGATTGTGTGGTAAACAACATTCTAGTAATGGGAAGCTGCAGTCTTCTGAATAAAAGGTTCGCTGGCATTTTTTCCCCCTTAAGTCTATTTGTCAAAGAGAGTGAAAAAATATCTGAGTTCAGATTGTTTTGTTCTTTCTACAGAAATCGAGAGAACTCCCAATTGCAAGCTAGTTCCAATGATTTCCTGGCTTTTGGTGTCACTGCTTACCGTATGTCTGTTTCCTAGCCTACTCACTCAGTGCTAAGGTTACCATTCCTTTTGTGAAGTTTGCGGTGATTTTCAGCTTTCATTTATATTAGCGTAGTACTTTTCAATACTTCGGCAAACGACCTACGTCATGGGTAGGCAAACTAAGGCCTGGGGGCTGGATGCGGCCCAATTGCCTTCTCAATCCGGCCTGTGGACGGTCTGAGAATCAGAAATGTTTTAAGAGTAGAATGTGTCCTTTTATTTAAAATGCATCTCTGGGTTATTGGTGTGGCCTGCCTGGTATTTTTACATGAGTAGAATGTGTCCTTTTATTTAAAATGCATCTCTGGGTTATCTGTGGGGCATAGGAATTCGTTCATATATTTTTTTTTCAAAATATAGTCCGGGCCCCCACATGGTCTGAGGGACGGTGGACTGGCCCCCTGCTGAAAAAGTTTGCTCACCCCTGATACGTCCCAATGCTTCCTCCAGCCTTTTGCAGCAATCTTGCCAACATCAGAATGGAGGAGGAATGAAGTGAGTCTGTGTTTAATACATCAATCTTTTCTTTTGGCATACATTAAAAAGTAGCATTATAAATGACAAGGCAGTTTTGCTTCTTCCATTGATGCTTACCCACCATTTACCCCAACAAACTGAAGGTTCTTTTTGGTGCCGTTACCTCCTGCATGGAAACCAGTGTCCTTCTTTTTCATTATAGATTTAAGGCTTGTGCTTGGAGAAATTTCTAATACAAATATTGAAAACACAGAACATCAGAAATGTTGTAACAGAGTTGTCTTGCTTAACTATATCACATACCTTTAACAAACTGAACATGGTAAATAAGTCCCCCTATCTATTGAAAGACGGATCCCAACACCTCTCAACTCCTACACCAGTGGCTACACACACACACACACACACACACACAGCTTGATTGTAAAAACAAAAACTCAAAAGCCGTTCACAACGTGGCTGTTTTTAAGAGGCCTATCTTGTCTGGTAGTTCTTCTGTTTGATAGCTTCATAGACTTACCTACCCTACCCTGGGGAAGGACACCAGTGGTTGGTATGATGCAGCAACCAGAGAAGGCTCCCCCAATCTTGGGTCCCTAGATGTTGTTGGATGCCAGTTTCCATCAGTATGGTCAATAGTCAGGCATTATGGGAGTTGCAGGCACAGATCCCTCAACCCCGCTTTAAGGCCCAACACTGAGCAATGTCACATGCATAACTGCAACAACATTTATTTATTCATCATTACAAAGACCCATCCCCTTCCCAAGCTACAGGCATTTTGTTGGTGCTTCTATTTTGTTGAGTGTGCAGATGCAATTGACGGTCAGTGGAGTTAAGGGAATGTGATAGAATAATGTGAAGGATGGAGCAAAAGAATAGGGGTATGTCGGTTCTCCTTCGCTGTGCAAGAGGGCAACAGGAATTTGTAGAAGTGGATAGGACTTTTTCTCAACCACCTTGGGGTCCTTGTTGGTGTTTGCGGAGGACATTCCCATTAGGTTTCCGACATTGCCTGGGCCCATTTTATATGTCCGTGATGTTCAACTCATTATGAAATGTAGTGTTCAGAGGAAAACAAGACAAAGGGAAGATGAAGACAGTGTGGAGAACAGCAGATGGCTCAGTTGCCTCAAGAGACTTAAAATGGAGGCCAACGATGACCCTGCTGTGTTGATACTGCTGCTGTTTAAATATAAAGCTTATATATGTCAATCACCAACTATCATTGATTTGACTCAAGATGAGGCATTGGTATCAGTGTTTGCCCAGATACTGTTGTCATCAGTTTGTGGCTGCGGTATATGGAATGGCAACCCTGAGACACTTTGCAATATCAGTGTATAGTTAGCATACCTTCCGACTCCACCCTCTAGCTAGACTTCCAGTCTGAGGTAGCTGAACTGGTCCAGCTTAAATGTCATCAACTTGGGTAAGCTTGGGATTCAGTGAACATAGGACTCTACATTGCTTCCATGGCATAAAAAGAGAGGATTGAGGGCGGATTTAATGTTTTCCAACTGAATGGAAACAAGTGCTGTGCATTTTGAAGAAGGCGCAACTGTAATGGGTCGTTTCAAAATATTGATAGCTTGGATTAGTCTGTTAGGTTGATTTGGCCCTAGAAACTGAATGGATCCCAAAACATTCTGGTGGGCATACTTTGTGCTACTCTTCTGATCACACGATAGAATCATAGAGCTGGAAGAGATATCAAGGGTTATCTGGTCCCACTCCCTGCAATGCAGGAAACTCAACACATGGGTTTCCCATCCAATATGAAACCATACCGGACCCTTCTTAGCTTTGAAAAGAATGTAAGCAGTTTTATAAATTGTGAAATGGCTCAAAACAGTTGTGTCCAAGAGTTCCCTATAACTAATGTGGGAACAGACATCTTTACAGAATGAGGAACTGAGGTTGTTGAAAGAGGACAGCTGACATTAATGGCACTTACCTTATGACAGAGCTGACCAGTTGCAGCTGTGCCACAGCAATGGCAACTTTTTCCTCCACCACAGCAGATATCATATAAATGGCTGATAAATTCTACAAAGAGGTTCATCCATGGTTTTTCCCACCCTCAGTAAGTAGTGTGAGTGGCAGAGAAATAAAAAAAGGGAACTATGTTGATACAGCAATGTGAATCTTTGCTGTTCTGGGTTTGGGCTGAAAAAAATGGTTGACTCTATTCATAGAAGCCCTATGCACTTTCTTATGAGCAGCATGGAACTAGATTGTAGGAGTGCTTTTCACAAACCTATTCCAGCCATCCCTGTTCATCAGTTGAGAGGATGTCATCCATGCCTGTCCATACCCATTTTCTCTATCACTATGAAATTGGTTGTATTAATATGATGCCATGCATTTAAGTGATGTTGGATGATATTTTTAAGACACAATGAATTTGGTTTCTAAACTTTCATATTTCCTTAACTGCCACATTAAGTTCTGTTTACATTAAAATAGTGCTTTTCAACAACATGGAAATGTCACAAGAATATTTCTTTTAGTTTCCCTTGTTTGTTTTGGTAAAATGGACATTTTTATTATTATTTTGAAGCAGCAAACATGTTTATTTCATTCAAAATATCTCAGGTGATATTCCTGACTAGCTGCAAGGTAAGTGGAAAGGAAAGACTGGCTTTGCCAATGTTATTTACCCAACTGTTGATACTGTGTGTTGGAATTCTCCTTGTCTGTCGGCGTTTGTGTTGAGTAGGCAGAGAGCAGCAAGTTCAAGGAATTAACAAGCTGGTTCTGGATGGAGCTGAGCTTTGAGGCGGGCTGCTTAATGGCACTGGCGAGTTCTGGGTACCCGTGTTCTAGGCATGTCCACTGCTCTTGCAACAGATCCTGGATTTTTTTAACGTATTGGCCTACGATGGGATCTGCAGGCGAATTCTTTGGTTCTGGTTGGGTTTCCTCCTCATTCAGCTCCTGCTTAAAATCTTCTTCAAAAAGGCCTTCATTTCGTCCCGCCTTTGAGCCAACCACCTCAACACCTGAGCAGCTTTCTTCACCAGCAGCAGAGAACTTTGTGTCATAGTTGCACACCCCCTTCTGGTAGTTGTCATTATCAATGTGTTCATCAATCTTCAGTTCATTGTAACTTAGCTCGAGAGGGGAACTATCATTTTCCTGTTTCATTTCTTTCTGTCTCTGGAAAGATGGACGGTCTTTTTCTCCAACATCAACACTTGTCATCTCATGGTGGACATGGAACAGCTTCCTATGCCCTTCCTTTATCTGCAGATTCTTATTATCAATTTCACAGGCATCGCACCCTATTGATTCCATAGGCACAGTGATGCTTACATTAACCCCTTTGTCAGATGCCTCCTTAGCTGCCCGTTCGGTATTCACAGCAGCATCATGGTACTGGAGGGCAATTTTGTCCTGCTTGCACGGTGTAATTTCTTTGGTACTCTCCCCACAGAGTTTCTCTTCCAGCTGAGCTTTGGAACTTGCCAACATTTCAATGCTTCTCTCCTTGGCCTTGATTTCCTTATCCTGCTGCTTCAAAACTACTCGAATCTGCTCAAGTTCTTCTGTCTTGTTGTTCAGCTGTTCCTCCAGAATAGCAATATGCTGCTTTAAGGCCGTTATCTTGCTAGGTTCTTCAGAGAGCAAAGGCTTGAGGTTTACGTTTCCTTTCATCTCTCCAGTGCCAGGACTTGTAACTTCATGCCCCTCCTGTAGTCCTGCTGTAACTGTCTCAGTTATGTTGAGTTCTATGTCTTCCTGGGTCTGGCTCTCAGGGTTGTATTCCAAGGCTCTGAAAGTGGTCAATTCACTTTGGGTGGATGGCCGACAAACATCTGGCTCCGTTGCATCGCATTCCTCTTCTCCGCTCTCAGCAACTGCAAGCAGTTCCTGAGATACTAAATGCTGGCTTTGCCATGAAGCACTGGGCTGTATTCTCTCCTTTGTAAGTTCTGGTTGCCCCTGCTCTAGTACAAGCTTAGCTTCTTCCTGTTGCCTCGTAAGCTTCTCAGTATCCTGGACGGCCTGACTAATTTGCTCCTTTACATTTTTCAGATTTTCAGGAGATCCCTTGGACCAATCCGAATCCAGTGTTCCCTTTACGGGACTAAAATCAAATTCCAAGCCTTTCCCATCAGAAGACGGAAGGAATGCCAAAGGTGGAAAAGCTTCTGGCTGCTTTTCTACTTCTGAATCCTGGCCTGGTGGCAGTGTGGCAGGCATACTGGATGCCCTCAAAAGCTGAGGCCTCCCTCTACAGTTGCCAGTCTCCTCTTCAAGGTGCGCAGCATCTTGCTTGACAGTCTCTATTAAAAGGGCCTTTTTTCTGTAGCTTGGCTCACTTGAACGGGTGGCTAAGGGCAATGAGTCAGTCGATGTGACAACAGGGCTGCTTTCCTCTGCCCCTAAGGAGGCCTTCCTCTGTGAAAGGAAGCTCTTGTTTGGGGCTGAGGAGTAGGCCCTTGATCCGTTTTCTGGAAGGCTGAAATTGCGAGGCAGCGTGCTGAATTTTGGGTGCTTTGCCTTCCTGTGAATAGGAATCCTCTTGATAGTATTTCCTTTCTCAATGTCATCTACGTACTTCAGGAAGTCAAGATCTAAGTGGAAGCCATAGGGTGTTTCAAGAGAGTAGGGGCTTTGGGGTGGATCTTTATCCTCTGGTTTGGACGCCCATTCATCTGCTGACATAAAATTAAAAAATTAAAACAGTGTGATAATCTACAAACAACTATAATATCAAGAAAGTCTGATGTCTGAAACCACTTATAATTCCTACCTCACGCCCCTGACAGCAGTCTTTAGCCACCTAATTCTCATGGTGGAAAAAGACAATCTGCTAAGGTCACTCTAACCCAACTAACTAGAAACTACGAGGGCATGATGCGCCCTGCAGTGACGCAGCCATGTGCTTGAAAAAAGGAATCAGCATGGTCTCATTAGAAGACTGTAGCTCAATGGCACAGCACCAGGTTGGACTGGGAAAAGTCCCTGCACGACACTCTGGCAGGCCTCTGCCATTCAGAGTAGACCAAACAGAGTAGCTAGATGGAATAATGGTCTGACTCAGTATAATGCAGCTTCCTGTGTTCCTCCTTTTCTGGCTGGCCATCTGGTCATAACACAGAGTCCTACAGACTCAGCCACTTTCTGACCTAGTGCCCAAGGAGCTCCACTCACAAGCATCCAGTTCTGCATGACATAATGTACATACCAAGGGAAGGCCAGGAAAGGAGGGAAGAGGGCTTCTTTTAGCCCTGTGCCCATCTCTTCCAGAGCACATCATGGTGACTATATGGAAATGCATAGTGCCTGTTTCCCATCCGCTGTGTTTCATCAGCATAGCCCTCTATCATTAGGATGAGGAGTTGTGAATAAAGGATATGAAAGAAGCAGATGAATGCCAGATAAGGAGGGCCCAATATTCTATGGTGGGGTCCCTATGGACTTCCCCAAACCCTCTCCCAGCTGTCTCTAAGGCTGCAACAGCATAGAGCCACTGCAGTATTGCTGAAAATCAGCCTATATCAGCATGCATACTCCCCCCCCCCTTTTTTTTATTGAAATGCTGGCTGTAACTCCAGGCACAACTGCAAGGCAGTTTCACTAAATCACTGCGCAGTTAGCCTCTATCCAAAAGGCAAAAAGAGGGGGGGAAACATGGCTGGCAATTTGTCATCTGAGACATCTCTGTACAGTCAGCTTAGATATATAGTCCCGAAGAGGCATGGGCAAATGTATAATCTTGTTTTCAAGGGCTGAATCATGTAATTGTAGCACCGAAAGTCATCAAGAATTTGCTAAATAATCACTCTACTTGGTAATTATGTAAATGACAGCTTTTGCAATCCACACAACATATTTGCTTTAAAGTCTGCATGATCCTAATGTATAATAAACCTTTACCATTACACTCAGCATCACTAATATATTCAGCACTAGCTTTCAAACCATGTCAAATGCTTTAAGACATGCATACAAGGTTGATCTGGAAAAAGAGCAAACTGAACAGATTGGTTCCTGGGAGTCAGCCTTGATCTCCCTTAAATATAAAAAAAATGTCTCTGTGTGCACACAAGTTCTCAGGCTAAGAGCTTGGTGCTTTTGCACAAAACCAGACAGAAGGGAATCAGGAAAAGCAGCTATCTTTTTGAGTGGAGCTTGAAGCGTAACTCCTGCTCAACAGACCTCATGGCTCACTTTACTTTTCATGCTTAGGTATATGTATAAGACCCATGAGCAAAAAGTGAGGAGTGGCCCGAATACATGTTGTCTCAGGCAACCGTATACTGATTCAGGGGCAAACAAGATGTGACATTATTGACATTGTTTGGCCTTCCATGGTAGTCAGCAACGAGTCAGGACTGTGGTGTGTAAGGAAGGCTTTTTATCCTTTGACCCCACCACTGCCTGGGTCTGAATTCGGACTCCCTAAATTGATGTTCACAGTTAGAGGAAAGTTGACCCTTGGCACCAAATGATTTGAATAACATGCCATGTATTTTGGCCTTAAGAGTACAGGACCATGTAGGCCAGTTCTGCCTGCTCTGAAGTGCAACAGCTCTCCGATATCTGTGGTAGAGGTCTTTTTCAGCCCTGCTACCTCAGTCTTCATAAGCAGAAATGTCTGGGATTGCAGTTGGGAACTTACGCTTGCAAAACATGCACTCTCCCACTGAGCAAAGGCCTCTCTCCAATGAAAGAAGTTATCCCTCGGCCCCATAGTACTGAAATACTCCTCCTGCTTCTTCTTATTTTTAAGGGGTGGTGCTGTGGTCTAAACCACTGAGCCTCTTGGGTTTGCCGATCAGAAGGTCAGTAGTTTGAATCCGCATGATGGGGTGAGCTCCCGTTGCTCTGTCCCAGCTTCTGCCAGCCTAGCAGTTCAAAAGCATACCAGTGCAAGTAGATAAATAGGTACTGCTACTGCAGGAAGGTAAACGGCATTTCTGTGCGCTCTGGCACTTGTCATGGTCCTCCGTGTGCCAGTAGCGATTTAGTCATGCTGGCCACATGACCTGGAAAACTGTCTGTGGACAAACACCGACTCCCTTGGGCTGAAAAGCGAGATGAGCACTGCACCCCATAGTTGCCTTTGACCGGACTTAACCATCCAGGAGTCCTTTACCTTTAGGGGGAAAGGCCATCAGCTTCTCTCTGCAGGCATAAGGTCCAGAAGCAGACCCCTCCTGCAAGAACCCCGTTTTCCCTTTGCACTTACAGATTTTGAACAGAGATTGGGTGAGTATTCAAAACTGGGGCCTGAACATTTTTAAAAGTCTAATTCAAAAAGCATGAGTTCTTTAATCGTTTAGCAATTAACAGAAAAATGAACAGTATAAAGTTTCTGCCTTTCAATTAAGGTTAAATTCTCTATCCATACCATCTGTATTCTCCATAATGATGACTGCTGTCCAGACCACAGATGTCAAGCCATTAGTGAAACATCATCTGAAGACATGTAGTCCACCTTAAAAAAAGGGGGGGGTGGAAACTATTAAACAATACAATTATAGTTATTTCAAGACCTAAGCATCACACTTCCTTTCGATTACTTCTTTATGTACAAACTGCTCACTTCACCAGAATAATCTATTTTTAAACACCGAGCTATTAAGACAGTTTCCGTCTGCATGGAGTGACATTATTATCCTTTGAGTCCTTATCCAGTAAGCACTTCCAGGCATCTTTTAAATCAATGTTTTCTCTTCTAACTGTAAGAGTTCCTGCTCTGAAGACACAGGCGTATCACTATCAGATCATTTTTCACTGCTAAGCAACAACACACAAGACCAAAGGAAATTCAGAAAGAAATTGGGAAAGTAAAGGGAGGGGAAGATGTAGGAGAGGAAGAAACGCTGAGGAGATGCATGTTGAGTAGAAGTTGAGGTGATAAGTAATCACTCATCTTATTACTGTTGGAAGCATTGATTACTCTGGGACATGGCCTATAATTAATGTGCTGTGTACTACAGCTTTCCTAGTTTAAAAAGCAAGTTGGGGGGGCTGGAAGAGAAACTAATTATAGACATGACAAGATATTGCCAGGGTCCTTCCCTAGGGTTCTGCCTCAAGTAGCTGATTATATAGACACCTCTAAAGGGCAGCAAACTGACAGATATTTCCAATTCCTAATATGAAAGCTGATGTAGGTAGTTTTGGAGAATAACTAGCCCCTTTATTGTACGTGTTAATAGATAGGTCTGGATACAAAAAAACAGTTCACACATCACAGGAAATCATAATTCAGCCTTTGCTAACTTGATGCCTGCCCAATGTTTTGGATTACAATTCCCATCAGTTGTGCTGGCTGGCGCTGATGGGAACTGTAGTCCAGAAGATCTGAAGGTTGGAGAAGGCTGCCAGGTTTGGGGGAAATAAGCAAGCAAACAACAACAACATATGAATCAGTCCTTAGACATGACAATTACTGCTTACATTATTATTTTTCTGCCAACAAAGCATACATACCCATGCCAATACAACACACTATGGCTACCTGGCTTTTGCCGTAAAACAAGCCCCCATGCTTGTCAACGATTATTCAAAAGATTTAGAAAAGCTTCTGTGGTGTTGTCTCTGCTTTGTAGCCATGTTTTCAGCAGTACTGCTAGGTTCCATAAATCATATACATCAGTAGAAATAACTTTCTGTGCAGGATTATCTGAACAGTGTGTCAGTAAAACAGTACCAGGAAACCTTCAGTTTAAACTCTAGACAATCATTGTGTAAGCACAAGTGACATCTTTAATTTTAGTGGACATATCCATTTGAAAATATGTTCTATAAAATAAGTATATATACAGAAAATGATATAACAAAGATGTAGAATATGTGTATCAATTAGATGTGGAAATTGTCAACATCAACATCATTAGAAGCCTTCACTTCTCATTCACAAGGACATGGTTTATGGAGACAGCTGTAGTTTGCTTTGTATTTGCGTCAACTGAAGAACAACAGGTAAACTGAATCTAAAGATCCAAAACATTCAACACCATGTCAAACTACAGTGGAATCCTGTGCATGTTTACTCAGAAGTAAGCACCGTATTATTCATTGTTGCTGACTCTCACCTATGCACGTGTAGGATTAAGTTCCACTGAGCTGGCAGCAATGGTTTGCCACTTCCGAACTGACAATGCACAGAGTCACTAAGATCAATGCCTGTGGCATTCACTGCAAGGAAGGACCCTTTGATCATTTAGAAGCATTTAAAAACAGTATTTTGAAACCAAGATCATTTCTCCCCAGTGGGATGACAAGTTAATGCATTCTCATTAAGAGCTATTGCAACAGCTTTCTGATACTGCCTATCATTTGCAACTGCATTGCAGCAATTTAACTCGGCATTTCATTATTGGAGTTCAAACTGGCAGTTAACAGAAGTATTTGGCCAGGTTACCTTCATATCCTCCCAGCTGCCAAATCAAAAGGAAGAAAAGAAACCCAGACAAGCCTTCTCTTTCTAGGAAGCGCTCCAAACACTCCTGAAAAGTCCAGAGTTAGACTGGCAAAACATGTAGTCACTCCAGCTGCTAAAGAGTTGGTCAGCTGACTAATGACCTTGCTTGAAAAGCAAATACAACCTTTACTGTGATAACACAGAAGGATGCAAATAGAAGTCGTGTTCAGGCATGGTAAAAACATGGCATTTGCAAGAATCTTCATATACTTTCCAAAGAAGGACTGTCTTATTTTTGAAGCTCCAAGAGAAACAAAACATCTGATTAACTCCCAAGAGGAAATGCCTGAACCAAGTTGTGAAAGAATTGTCTTTTTCGGGGGGGGGGGGAGGATTATTTAAAAGGCTGCCAATAATTAACAGTGGCAGAAACATAAAAATTATTTTGGGTAAGACAAGCAAAACCTGGTTCTACCTCATATCACAAACCTTCCCAAACAGAAACATGATTATACAGTGGTACCTCAGGTTAAGTACTTAACTCGTTCCGGAGGTCCGTTCTTAACCTGAAAATGTTCTTAACCCGAAGCACCACTTTAGCTAATGGGGCCTCCCGCTGCTGCCATGCCGCCGGAGCACGATTTCTGTTCTCATCCTGAAGCAAAGTTCTTAACCCGAGGTACTATTTCTGGGTTAGTGGTGTCTGTAACCTGAAGCGTATGTAACCTGAAGCGTATGTAACCCGAGGTACCACTGTATTGTGCATTAATATTCCCTCAGAATTCAGACACTGTGGATTTCACTAAGTTTTATATTCTAGTAAAAAGTTATGGATTGCAGCTTTAATTAAATGTTCAACTTACTGTCTGATTTACTTGTAGTCTGCAAGTACTGCTAAATGGGCAAGTTTTATTTTCTGAATTAAGAACAATGATAGATGCCACATTGACCTGCCTTGTAGCCGTAGGTCTTATGTAGGTAGGAAGGTTTGTTTTAACAGCTGCATGGCAGGCATTCAACAGGAGCTTATCCCAGCATGGAACTGTTTCACCTGCTGGGCTTCTGCCTAATACGCTGCTGTCAAAAGGTACAGGACAGCAGGCAGGAAAAAATGCCAAGTAATGGCATAGGAAAGGAAAAGCAGCCCTGCTGGAAAAGGCTATAGCTCAGTGGAAGAAGGGCAATACAGTGGTATCTTGGTTATCAAAATGATCCATTCCAGGCATCTGTTTGACTTCTGGAACTGTTTGAAAACCAAGGCGTGGCTTCCGATTGGCTGCAGGAGCTTCCTGCACTCAATCGGAAGCCGCGTTGGATGTTTGGCTTCCAAAAAAGGTTCGCAAACTGGAACACTCACTTCTGGGTTTGCGGTGTTTGGGAGCCAAAATGTCTGAGTACCAAGCCACGACTGAATTGTTGCAAGATAGGTTGTGCACTCAGAAGGCCCCAGGTCCTATCCCCAGCATCTCCTGGTAAGGCAGGGAATGTCCCTTACTTGAAGCCCTGGAAAGCTGCTGCCAGTCGTAGACAGTACTGTACTGAGCTAGATGGGCCAATGGACTCACTACGTATAAGGCGGTTTCCTATGTTCCTACGGATCAAGCCAAAGGTCTATCTAGCCCAGCTTTCTGTTCTCACAGCAGTGAAGCAGATGGCTATGAGCTCTTTCTTGCTTGTGATCCCCAGAAACTAGTATTTAGAGGTAGTATATAGCCATTGTGGCTAGTAGCCATTGAGGCCTTGGGAAAGCAATACAGTGTGTTCGCCACTGCTGGGACTGGGACCCTTCTCCTCTCACAGATGTTATTAGAAGACACTACCTCGTGTGTGAGAAAGAAAACGCAACTTGTGACGCAAACGATCATCACTGCCTCCTCCACCTGGTCCTCCTGTACAGCTCCTCTCTTTGAAGGAACTAAATGCACCTTTCAAAAAAGCAAAAGAAACAAACAAACTGGGAGGGAAAGGGGTTCCAGTACAGTTTTCAGTCATGGCTGGTTGCTTTTAACCTTTTCAAAGGCACAGATAAATTGGTTTTCATTTTCGTTTCTATTTGTTTCTCTCCCCCGCCCCCCAATCTTCAGTTTGGTTCTCCCCGTTTCCACCTTAGTTTGCAATCTTCTTTTAAATACTGTATGAAAATTCATGTGCATTTTCCTATGCATTTCACCTAGCATTACTCTGCAATTTTGCCTAAAATATACATTTTGTTTCCAATCAGCTTCCCCCCAATTTTGGGACATTATTTTCACTAAAATAAGCATTTTTGTGCGCACTTTTCATTAACATATGCCTTTTGGGGGGGATGCATGCTGGGTTGGACAACTGCACTGCAAAAAATCAGAGAAGTAGAAATTTTGAAGGATAGGTGTGTTTCACTGTGTACAGTAAGCCCACCACTTACGTGGGAGTTACGTTCTGGGGATCATGCCTAAAGCCAAAACACACTGGGTTCCATGGTGGGTGGGATTGCCAAAGACTCCACCCCCTTTTATTTTTTACTTTTTGCCAAGAGCATAAAGCTGAATGTGCACACGTTAAATGTGCATAAGTTGTGGGCTTACTGTATTTTATTTGGGAATTACAAACTGGGTAGATTACCTGAACAAATTTCCCTGCTATCCCTACTTGCCAATGCTACAGACAAGACAGCTGTCTGGACTAGATGAGGACAAGTGGTCTTAACCTTTGTACAACACAGAGGTTGGCTTTCAGCCCCAAATATCAAACCATGCATCTTAAGTGAGAGCTTTCTGCTCCAACAAAAAACCAACCCATGGGGCAAATTGGAGATAAGACAGGTACACTTGCTCCAGAACCTGAGTACAAGGCAATGGGAGTGAGGGTGGGGCACTGATCCACAATTATCTGTTTGTTCAGAAAACCATTTGACAGGAAGCAAACTTGTGATGGCAAAAGACAACTTGCCCCAGAACCTGAGCACAAGGCAGAAAGGAAGACGCAAAAACATCCCTTCAAAGCAACAGAAACCCATTTCACAGGAGGTAAAGTGAAGCTAAAATAACTTGTCCCAGAACCCAAGTCCAATGGCAGAGATGGTCTCTGATCTCCAAAACACAAATACAATCACAGTATCTCTCTATCTCTCTAATGATCACCCCCAAACTCTGTTTCTTACATACCCAACTGCCAAACTCCCTGACGCCAAACAAACAAAATCAAGTTTGTTCGTGCTACTAAATAAAAGTAACAACCACATTTGCATTTTAAAGTCACACTGACTACACTTTTGGGGGTTGTTTTTTTTTTAATAGTGTGAATGGAAAGCAAAGTTAAACAGCTTTGATTGTCTTATGCTGCAACATCATGGGCGATTCTGAGTGTTAATGGATGCCACAGCAAAGATGGTTGTTTGCGTAGAAGTGAATTGGGAGCCCAAGAGTTTATTCAATGCACTGACCACCATACATTGCTAGTTTCAGTTTTCAACAGCCCCAGCCAGCATGGCCAAGTGCAGGGCTGGGGGAAGCTGCAGTCTATAACAGGCACCATTCCTAGTAGAGATGCTAAATAATAACAGCAGTGTCCCATTCTGAAGAGGTTATTTTGGCTGAGGCTTCATATCTTCCTTGTTATACCATCAGTCTACAGAGAACCAGTGAAGACATTGAATCTGTGCAGAAGGACCAGAAAAATCAGCAATGCATCTGTTGTCATTACTGAGCATTCAGCACGATTGATTTTATACCTCAGCTGCAGTTCAGTGAGTAGCATCTGTAAGAGCAGGCAGAAGTGGGAGGAAAGCCCTTTCCACAGTGATCCTGTGGTTTAAGGAGACCCACTTAAAACCCTGCTGACTAGCCGCCACCTCTTGACTAGTTGTAAGCAAGGAGGCAGGCAGGCAGGTGGGGTGGAGAGTTGGCTGAGGTTGGTGGGGCAGTGTCCCCATTAACTCTGCCAGTGATGGCAGCTGTTGCTTACAGCAGTGAGAGGTAGTAGGGAGAAAGAGGTACTGTGCCATACTGCTGCCCCTGAGCAAGAGTGGGCTCTGCCAAACCACAAAACAGGCTAGATAAACAAAATCAAGGAAAACATGAACATGCCTTATCTGAGACCCAAGTGGGACGAAAGACCTGACTATTGGCAACAGAGCTTTGTGTGAGGAAACTGAACAAACAACGTCAAAGTGTCACCACACCGCTTCCAAGCTGCAAAGCACACT
Organism: Podarcis tiliguerta; assembly: GCF_965153285.1. Taxonomy (NCBI): domain Eukaryota; kingdom Metazoa; phylum Chordata; class Lepidosauria; order Squamata; family Lacertidae; genus Podarcis; species Podarcis tiliguerta. The sequence continues at coordinate 59,339,807 of NC_139539.1, forward strand.
CAAGTCAGTTGCCAGTTTTTGAGGCTTATTGTTGGGGTCGGTGGGGGAGATCTCATTAGAAGGGAAAAGATTTCATAATAGCTAATAAAACTCGCCAAGGTCTAGATAATGCTTCAATTGTGACCTGAGAGAATATTGCAACAGGAGGTGTGCCAGAGTTCTGTCAAAAGGCTTTCGAGGTGAAACTGAACCCACAATGTTCCGATTTGGTTATCCAGTCATGTCCTACTTATTTTTAAAGTACACCTCTTTTGGATCACGAAAAGGTCGTGGGGGCAAAAAGAGGAGGATTAAGCACCTCCTCCTTAGGTCCCGCTGCTCTGATTAAAATTTGAGCCCTCAAAGTTGCTTTGTAGTAGTACAAACGAAAGCAACAAGGGGAATGGCTCTCTCAAGGCATATTGTCATTTTGGATTGAAATTCTAGATGTATTGAAATGTACTGTTGGTTTAATGTAGTCCATCTGGCTACAGGAGCTGAGGTTCAGGGATCCTACAAGAGGAATGTTATAGCTGGACAGGCTCTAGAAAGAAATCTTAGGCGCCTGGAAACACAGCTACCTCAGCCCTTACCCACTTTAATCTGACCTCTTGCCTAGTCTATTCATGATTCCTTGATCATCTTTCCCTACTGTGAGTTCTGCAAGGAGATACGCACACAGCACCGAGTGTGAGTGCACATTTGCAGACTGATCATTGTCTATTTTGCGGGATGAATTACTTAAGTAAAAAAAACCCAAACCCACACAAACAAATAGAAAGCCAGCTGCCAAAACACTTGACGTTTAAAACTAAACTCGGCAATCCTAATCTGACCTAAATGGCCGACTGAGCTTTAGGCTGGGTCAGGTACACCTATCCCATGCAGGATTAAGATGCTGAATCAACAAATTCCTTTCTTGAGCAGGATTGCGGCATCTCAACAGGAGCTAATTAAGAACTCCTTCCTTGTGGGCATCAACTAGTGAGCTGGCAGTGGAAGGACCCCATGGTCTCCTTTATGCTAACCATGCCTTCTGTCATGAAATAGCATTTACACCCTCATCCTCCTTTGCCAGCTATCCATGTGTGATCTAGCATCTCCTGTTTAAAGGCTCTCCAAAGAGCTCGTCTGGGTAGGTGGTCCAGATGAACACAGAGCAGTGAAGCAGAATCGTCAGCAAAAGCCACCTATCAAATGTAAATGCAGACTCTGGGGGAATATATGCGGTACATACTTTTGAAATCTGTTTGGATATACAGATGCGTACATAATGAGTTTTCAATCTGTCAAGTGAAGAACAGGGAGAAGAATTAGTTATGCAGGAAAAGACTCAAATGATACAGGATGCATGGAAAATGCACACACTAAGACTAAAGATGGGATTTCATGCAAAGAAGCAAAGTGCTGAGAGCTAGTTTAGGCTTTACAGAAATCTAAAATTGCTGGCTCTAGCCATGCACATTGACTTCAGTGACTACAATTAAAAGCTTGAACTACATGACATTGTGTTACTTCTGCCTGCCTGCACATTTATTGACCTTTGGGGGAAAATTAATGATTCCCTCCCTTACTCTCATCATGCTATATTTTGCTCAACTAAACTACTTATTATACAGTAAAGGGTTGACTATTAGAATATACCATTATATGATTTACATATGGGCCTGGATAGAAAACTGAATGCTTTTTGGTTCCAGGACCTTAAAGGAGTAGGTTCAACTGACTGCACTGGCCAACAATAACTAGTTTACTTGATAAACCTCTACAGATGCTGCATATTCATAGCTATAGAAAATTCACAGAATACCAGACTATTTGCTGTAATGTGTACATGCACCTAGAATTTCGAGGGGGAGGAATTACAGCACAGCATTCAGATAGTAATTTCCCATGCCCTGTGGAAATAACAAGTACTTTTTCCCAGGGAAGCTGCTGTACACTACATGGGGAGACAGCTGTGTGAGATGCTTTCGTGTTTCCATTGGCTGAATGATGGAGGCTGAAATTCTGCATTGGCATTTGATTAATCACCCTTTTATGTGCTATCCAATAATATGTGCAGAAACATAACAAAATAAAAGATTTAGACATTCAAAAACATTTAAATGAAAATATTTTCTCTCTGTATAATAAAAATGTAAGCATGTCATCATGAAGTCTCCACTGGATGATCTGTAGTACCGCATCACAATCCTGGGTTTGCATGAAGTCTGGGAACAAAAGTCTGGGAAATTAAAGCCACTCACACTCACCCATCAGGCTTGAGAACCTAGGCCAAAGTTGTCAGTTAGCCCAACCATCCTCTCTCATTTGAGCAGTTGTTGTTCAAACGAAGACCTGCAGTGAAGCATCATTTCCTCCCAAGCATGTGGGAGAGAGCTGGGCCACTCTGCACCACCTGCCATTTTAGAATCCTACATTTCAAGTCCTGCCCACCCCCTTCCATACAACAGTATTTTACTAGTCAAATACTGTTCTGGTGCCAGGCAGGGAAAGGTTCTCCAAAGCCTTTAGATACAGAACTGGAGGCTGGGGCTTTTTATTTATATACTGCTTCATTGCCAAGGTGGTTTGTAAGCAGCTTACAAGTATAAGACCAATGACAAAACACACATAACAGTCTCTCACCTCTGCCTTGCAAAACTGCTTGCCTGACTGACAGCTGTTGCAATCCTTTCAAAGAGGAAGGCCATCAGCACTGGAGTGAGGGGATATCTCATCTTCTTAACAGTTGGAAGCCTTTACACACTTACACACACACACGCCAATCCTATGCCTGCCAGGATCTGACTGTAAAAAGGCATACATCTACCAGCTGTAATGATAAACTCAAACCTCTCAGGTGTTTTGACAGAACTTTGCACATACTTTGCTTTTAAAATCAGATCTCTGTTTCAGTCAAGTGGAACCGTGACATTGCTGGGAGGATCACTAATAATATAAGAGCTGTTTTCTAAAGGCAGTATCAGGTATTCAGGAATATGAAGCAAATCCTTTGGTGCAGAACAACCTCCTCTGGAGCATTTGGATTCAACTTCACAGTGCTGGTCCTTTTTCTTAAACTTGTTATCCATGTAGGAAAGTTTTAATTAAATCCTGAGAGGTGAAGAAGTGTACAAACAATGCAGAGGTCAGTCAGCCCGCAACTGAAATTTGCAAAGAGATCATATTTTTCTTTTTCTCTCTAAATGACTTCTGATTTTGAATGCTGTGATAGCTACTATCTTGTCTCCCATCAAAAGAAAGTATTTGCTAAGAGATATGAGCTGTTGCTTGACATTTTCTCCACAGGAGTTCATCTGTCTCTCTAGAATTGAAAATTTGCAATCAGCGTAATGGAAGCTTTATTTGTCCCTTTAAGCTAGGGATAGGGAACTTTTCCAGCTGCTGGTCTGCATTCCCTGATGGGCAATCTTTTGAGGGGCATATCCTAGTGGTAGGTGTGGCCAAAAGCAGGGAAGGCAGCGCTTGTGGCATTATTACAGGTAAGATATATTCAAGCCTTGGGGGGAAAAACAACAACCCCACAATTAAGGGAATGTGTCGGGAGCAGTGAGGGATATGGCCTGGGGCAGAGGGACGGCCTGGGCAGAGTCAGGAGGGCTGGATTTGGCCCCCAGGCCTAAAGTTCCCCACCTCTACAATAAGCTAACATGAGGGATGGATTTGGTTTTTAAAAACTTATTTATAGATTTACTGAGCAATCTTATGTATACTTATCCAAAATTAAAACTCACCTGTTCAATGGGACATTGGGGGGGGGGGTTGGGAGGGGGTAATTTATTTATCTATTAGATGTATATACCGCACTTCATCATAAGATCTCAGGGCGGTTAACATAATAATTTTGATTAGTTTCATAAATATGAAAACACATAGGGTGTTATTCAGCTAGGGTTTACTCGCAGCAGACCCACTGAAATTAAATGAGCATGTCTAAGTCAGGGGCATTAATTTTAATAGGTCTACTCTGTATAAAAGTTAATTTGAATACCACTCATATGATATTGCAAAACAAACACAGCGTTTCAGAGACTTTAGGCACATTAGTTAAAGCTTCTGCCCACCATAATTTCACCAGTGTTTCAACTTGAGAGTAATACTTGAGAGTATTTTTTATACAGAGCATACACCACAAATTATTCCTTTCTTTTGCCACGTAAGGTTAAATACACCACCTCTAATGTTCCAGTTAAACTCTAGACTAACAAAACTCTTGGAGGCATAGAAGGGTTCCTGAATTTGAGACTCCCCCAGGAGACTCCATGCACTTCGTGCTTTATTAACCCATGAAATAAATTTCCTTGGGCAAAGATGCCGTTTAGTTTCTGCCATTATAAGGAGATTAGACAACATTAAATAAATCAGATAATCTGTGAGCAATTATTCCATGCAAAGTTCTATGTTAGAAGGCTCACTCTTCATGACTAATACTGTTCTGAAGTTCCTTGGACTCAGCGCAACAGCTGAGCTGGACCCTAGAGCAAAGGTGACATGAGAAACCTCCCTCCTATGGCCTCTACTGATATACTAGAGAAGTAAAGGTTTAGAAAGAAACCTCCTTACAGTTATTAGACTGCTCCTGCAAGATGCTTTCACATGGCTATGAGAAGGCAAATCCTTTGCCGCGTGTACTGTTTTGAGTACTGAACTGTTTGGAAATTAGTCATGAAACATCTGTCACAGCCACGTGCAAGATGGGACACTGATAGGGAGAAGCACTCGGAAGCAAACAATGGAAGAGATTTCCAAGGAATGGAACTGGTGTTGCTGTGATCGGCTACTGCCTGTGTGCTTACTTCCATACTCCTATTCAACTCACACATTTGCAGCATGTGCAACCTGCACCATGAGATTCCTCAGTTGCGACTAGCGACTACACTATTAAACATGACAAGCCGGTGATTTAAAAAAACCAGCCCCTGGTGGTAAGCTATATTTATCACAGGGCACTCCTTAAATTTCTAAATCATTGTTGTTGCTGTTTGTCTATGGACCTTATGAGACTTGGATAAACAAAGCTGGCTGCTGTGTAATTAACTCAGAATACCTTAATGCGAACTCAATTACTTTCAAAATAATTGGCAAAACCTCCACTGAGTCCATAGGCAGTTAAATAGCCATTTAACAAGATGGCAGTAATGACTATACACAGCCATCCATTTTTGACATAAAATGCCACTTTCTCCTTATATGTAGTGCTGCTTTGATTGAATGTCTTCTGAGCAGATTCTCAGGCATATAATGCTCCTCTCCAAAATTCTGAGGGGGAAGTGTGGCTAAATGTTTTGTAGAAACAAACAAACAAACAAACAAAGCCCTGACCTATCTCCCATTAAGATATAGTTTGCAGAATCATTTCTATATTTCATTATGTTGCATCCTTTAACAGGTTCTGGCAAAGAGAAAAGGCAAGGCATTTTCTAAAGAGTAAATTATTAACCCACTGAAGTCAACGACAAAGCTCCCATTGACTTCTCTGGGATAAGAACTTGGACGTCAGACAAAGGCAACCTTGCCTCTCCCAAACTAGCTTATCCTTTAGTCATATGTAGCCTTGAGTGCAGGTCAACACTTCCCAACACACCAAATGCTGGGAGAATTATGTTTTCACAAAGCTAAACAAAAATGCTGTTTTGTTCACACTGTGAATTGATGGCACAGTAGAAGTTCTGTTATGCAGACAACTGGAGAACCATGTCTATAATAAATATGCAACGTTGAGTGGTTTCCAGTGAGCTTGTTTTGTGTGGTTGATACTTAAGATTCTGCTGTGCATCATGCACATTGTTCTATGTCCTACATATGACAATCCAGCAAAGTTAAGACCAACAGGTAGAACAGCCTTCTGTGACCTTGGGCTCTCCACCCCCTAATGTTTCTAGCTACAGCTTCCATAATCCTGGCTGTTGACTTGGGCTGAGGGGGACTGGAGCCTCAAATATCTGGCGGGCACCAAGTTGGGGAACACTTGTCTGGAATGACCCTCTGTCTGTGAGACAGTTTTCTGCCCCCATCAACCTCAGGTACAGTATGTGAAAACCTTTTCAGAAGTGGGCTCCTGCTTTCTATGAAAATTAGTGGTTTGGTGGGTATGACTTCTCTTCATAATTTCCATATTGTGATCATGGAACAAGACAAAAGCAGAAAGGCATGTTCATCATGTGGAATAGTGGAGTTTGAGGGGGTGGGGAAACAGGCCTGCAAACCTTAACCGTGTTTGTTTGTTTTTTAAGGAGTCACTTGTGACCCAAAAAAGTCTCCACAGACAGTTCAGCCTGGACCTGCAAAGTTATTAAAAACTGAAATGAGTGTTTGATTTAACATGGGCATTTTTAATAACCTCTGCGAAGAGGTTTTGAGAATCTAACACCTGTTTCTGCTATCAGCATTTAAATGCTAAGGCGCCTCCATTTGAGCCGGTGCTATCACACAGGTTTTAGACTAATTTGTGACCAGAATTAAGTGCCTCGTCTTTAGCTCGCCCTACATGTTTCATGATGATTAATGGCCCAATAGGTTTGGGATGGGAGCCACATATATCCTGCTCTGCCAAGTGGATACTGCCACTTAAGGAGGCTGCGCTTTGCTTATTCTTTATCGGTATTCAACTCACCAGCCGACATTTCCTTGTCTTGTAACCAAAATGGTGTCAAACAGACATCACCAAAAGATAAAGGTTAAAAGACAAAACCCAGCCCGCACCAAATATCAGCAAAGGTCACTTCCTAATGACCGTCCTCATTGAACATTCGTTCTGATGTGTTTACAGTAATGTTATATGACACATGACAGAGCCTGTGTGGTGTAGTGGTTAAAGTGTCGGACAAGGACCTGGGAGACCAGGGTTCAAAACCCCCCTCAGCCATGAAGCTCACTGGATGACCTTGGGCCAGTCCTTGCCTCTCAGCTGACCTACTTCACAGGGTTGTTGTGGGGAGTTAATTGAAGAGGGGGAGAACCAGGTATGCCACCTTGAGCTCCTAGAATTGTATCAGGGGGAACATTGTACCAGGGAGAATATGAAAACAAGGCAGTGAAGAAGAAGAAAATATTCATTCTGAGAAATTTCTTAATTTCCCAGAATTATGTTGGCCCTACACAATGCTTTGAAGTAAATTGTTTATTCCCTCATTTGGCAGATAACCGCACCTAAATATTTTGGCTGAACAGGCTCTCATAGGCCCGAGAGTGTGGGAGGTAAACCTTTCGCAGGAATCTGAATTTCTCAACTCTGAACTCTACAGAATGTAGTGACCCAATTCGGACTTCGTGTGCTTCAGTTCTGCTCCCCTCCGTTTGTTCACACCCACCCGGGCTCACTTGTACAAACAAGTCTCTATGCAATCTAACCAAACTACTTCTCTCACAAACAAGAGAAAGGAGGGGGAATGGTACAGTCATTCCACTTCTAAACGCTGCAATATAGCAATGAAAGGCAGCGAGACGAATACTCTCTATTCATAAGCATGAATTTAGATTTCGGACTACAGATTATTTGCCAACTATATTTTTATGAAGCCGTTTTGAGTCCCGTGGAGACTTCTTTGACTTCAGAGAAGGAATGGGAAGAGCAGAACCTGATTCTGAGGAGGGACCCAGTGGTCTGCGAGGTGCTGACCCAGATCGTGGAGAGGCACTTGTTCGGAGAAAGCACACCCCCAAGCGTTGAGGGAGAGCCGCCTAACTAGGCCTCAGCTCCACTTGCGGCCAGTGAAGCGCTTCCCACCCTCAGGGGAGCACCTGAGCCTAGAGCGGATAGTGAGCGGTCAACTGTTCCCATCTTCAAGGATGCATCACGGGTTGCACCAGCGCAAGTAGACCCAGCCTCCTGACAGGAGTGCCCGATTGCTGGCCCGATCCCATGCCTCAGTATGTAAAACACATAAATGGCTGTGCCTACCCCACTCTCCAAAAGCAGAGCTCAGGAGGCATGCCAAGAGATGGGATGGTGTCTTCGTAATTTATGCCGATCTTTGTAACTTAGAACTCTGATTGAAGCGGATGATTTGCACACCTTGTAATCAGTTTTAGAAACTGATCTATGAAAGCTAGGAGCTAAATGGCACCCTAAACCTGGGTTATGGGCGCAAGAACAGAATGTCTAGGCACACTTTTTTTATATAACAAGAATACAAAGTTGAAAATGAACTGCAGCTAAAATATTATGTTCACTTTTCACATGGTCTAGTCCTTCCCCTGCCCACCCCCTTAATATTCTTAGGAGGGTCTCTTCTCCAGTCTTCAGAGAGTAGCTGGAAGCAGGGAGGCAGAAAAAGGTCCTCCTTTCCTTCCACTCTGCAGTTTTATTCTGAAATCTTAAGTGCAGTACTGTGCCCAGAGCTCAGAAACTGCTCGCGTTAATGAAATTCCCTGTCGCAAAATGCTCCTAGAACAATGGGAGTTTCAAAACACTGCTGGTAACCTGACCTATGTTTGGACTGTGCAGCGCGGCCATCTTTGGAATAACACCCTTAGTAGTAACCAAGCCAAGAGTCCCAAGTCCTGCGTTGACTAGTGGGAGCCTGGACAGTTTGGAACAACAGCACTAAATCAAGGGTGGGGAACCTCATGCCCAGAGGCCAATGTGGCCCACCAGACCTATCGCTGTAGCCCTCAGGAATCTTCCCAGGCCGTGTCTCCTGTCAGGCCTCATACAGTCTCCACAGGCCAGGTGCTTACCAGCCCTGCAATACACCCTCTTTGAGTGCTTTTGCCTGGCTGGGATGCGTCCCTGAACTGCGCATATGCCTATTGCTTGGGAAATATGTGTATACGGGTGTGAGTATAGAAATACCTGAATTTCGCATAGCTGGAATGCAGCCTATGGCAGAAAGATAAGAGTCACATCCAGTGTTCCATCTACTTATCTCGAAACAGGCCCTCAAGCTGGACAGAGCGGCTTGCAGGACCATATTCAGCCCTCAGGCCTGAGTTTAGCCGCCCTTGCTTTAAAAGGTAAAAAATCTGGAAACTCAAGGAAGCTTTTCCTTCTCCTGCAGCAATAGCTAGCTATTTAAGAACATCTTTTTTTGTTTTCCTTCCGTATTTCATTCTTTAAAAGGAAGTGTGTGCTTCCCTTGCCCCACCAGTGCAGGAGCGCACATCTCGTTTCAACAATAAATAAATTAGTAAAAGAGGAATCAGGCTTCCGCGAAACAGCTGTAATACTAAGAGGAAACTTGCCATCCCTCTGCACATCTGCAGAATACATTAGGCTGGGAAAAGAAACCCCTTGGTTTTGGACAAAGGAGTTAAAAAGAGAACCGGAAAGGAATTGTGAATCCCTTGGCACCTGTCTGTTCTTTGTATGAAGTATCAGGTATGTAAGTCGCTCTCTGCCCCTGGAACAGGTAACCTATACGTTAACATAAATAAATGCCAGGATGCTATCAGGAGGGATGAACTGAGGAGGCGTGTCTGACCATCAATAGTTGTAAGAGTTTGCTATCCACAAACGAGTCCAATCACACAATACCTGTGCTTTCAATTCAAATAAAACAGCAATTACATCAAGGGAAGGGGATTGTGAGGTTGTTTCTGACATGTCTATGATTCTATGTCAAAAATTAGGACATGTGATGTAGCCCCGACTCTAGAAATTATTTAAATCAGATACTCTTCTGGAGCCTTCCCAACACAAAATCACTGGTATCATAAATACAACAGAACCTGCACCTCTCCCCACAACCAGACACTTTAAAGACACAGAAATTAAATGGGTGGGGTGACTTGCTGAGGAGAAAGCACTCTGTGCTTGCTCAGGAGCACTCTTTCTATCTTTCTCCTTTCATGCATCTGAGGTCTGAGTCCCTACTCTGTTTAAACCGATCGGGAGGAGAACCCGAATCGCACCAGCAGACAAACGAGCTGAGCAAGGTAAAAAAGAAAGGCACCGACAACGGGAGATCTGCTGAACTCAGCAAGTGACAAGGAGGACCCATCAGTGGCGCTGAGCGGCGCTTCTCTTAAAGCGCCGGGCTTTCCCTGTCCTTGGTTTTCAACACGGCAGGGACAGATTACATGTCTTCCCTTTGAGCATGATCCTGTAGGGGGCAGCCGCTCCATGCCAGCAAGCGAGCACTTTGGGAAGCAGCAAACTGCCCAAGGAAAAAGAGTCCTTATCATCACCATTCATCATGATGATGATGATGATAATTATAATAATAATAATAATAATATAATAGAACCTCAGTTCGCATTTCTCCGGATAAACCGACTCGAAGCTGCCTTCTCGCGCTGCGCAGCTTCAGTCCCGCCACCATCGACTCTCCCCCAAATTTCTTCGCCGCACCCACACCCCCTTTGAGCCTCTTGCTCTCTCTCCCCCATCCTTATTTCTGGCCAGCCTGTTCTAAGATCCGAAGATCCCGATCTCTTGGCGATCGAGCCCCGGGAGCAAAATGTTTTTTTAAAGTCCCATTGGTCCTTTGCAATGGGGAGGCGGCAACAGCAGCAGCAGCGGCAGCCCAGACCTTGAGCTCTGCCGGCGCGGAAGCGAAGGCGCACAAAGAAGGAGGCAAGTTTCCTTTACCTGGGCCCCGTGGCTGGGACCGCAGCTGGCCGGAGTGAGCCCCCCGGCCGCGCCGAGGAGGTGTCCGCCCGGGGCTCCTTTGCCCTCCTGCGCCGGCCGGGGTTGGGGCGGCTGCTGCTCCTGCAGCTCCCCTCCCTGGGCCGGCTGCACAGCGCTCTCTGGAGTCCGGCGAGGTGCTGGAGAAGCAAGCGGGGCTTCTTTGCAGAGTTTATGAGCCTCCTTGCTCGCTGCAGGGGAAAATCTGCCCACAATGCTCCGGCGTTGCAAAAGAGAGAGAGAGAGACGCTGCCCCCTCCCCTGCGCTGCTTCGGCTGGCGCGCAGAGAGCCACCTCTCGTGATCACGTTAAAAGGAAGCATTCGAGTGTCCTATATGTGTGCACGCATCTCCTTCGTGGCCGTTGGGCTTACGTATGCTTATTTCGAAGTGAGCCCCGCGAAAAGCCGTGAGAGCAAAGGTAGTTAGGGCAGAGTTATTGGGGCGGGGCGGGCTTCGCAGATCGTTCCCTCTGACCTTTCCTTTTCTTTCTAGCATTTCTAGCCCGCCCTTCTTCACCCCAAGGACTTCAGGGTCGCCTCTTCATTCCTCGCATTTTTAACCCCGTTCCAACAACACCCTTGTGATGTAGGGCAGGCTGAGAGACGGTGACCGAGCCAAGGTCATCCAGTGGTTTTTGCGCCTAAGGGGGTTTGAACCGCATTGCTGCCCTTTCTTCCTGCTCGTTTTCAAAGTGCATTCTGGAGATAATTTCTATCTAGAGGCTGTAATTTGCATGCAAAGGTTCGGAATACTTCAAACGGTGACCGTGACTGCAGACCTTAATTGCAGCAAACAGAGCTCTATTGTGATCCAGAAGTCAATTGTTTGGAATACAGTACTGGGGCTTTTGAGCATGAACAGTGCCCATATCTAGGTCCACCTCCTTTGGGATTTTCACACACCTTTTCATATAGTATGTGAACTGGCTTCTTGCCAGCAACAGTGGAAATTAAACCAGTTAATATCTTTTATGGGGCAAACATCTTTTGGCATCTAAGTATGCAAGTTTTGAAGTTACAGAAGACTTCAGCAAACAAAAATTTTCTCATGTTGTATATATATTCCATCTGAAACAATATGCTCACGGATAAGCGCTTCTTAGAACAATAGTGCCTTAACCGTGTCACTACCAGCTTCAAAGCTCATAATCCGGCCAGAGCAGGGAAACTTGATATCTGTGTATGTAAATATTTGGAGAGGATAAAATATGTCTGAGAAAATTTCAAACCTCACCTTTATACATGGATATGTTTTCAATAGGCAGGAGTCCCTGCTCAGCCATGAAGCTCATTGGGTGACTACGTCCAGTATCCTTTTTGCAGCCAAAAGTACTTCACAGGGTTGTTGTGAGGGTCTCTCTCTCTCTCTCTCTCTCTGGCATTCTGCAGGAATAATGGGATATGTACAGAACACAATGTACTTTTTTCAAGATTTGGTTTTTTAAAAATACAGAGTTAGGTTGCAGTCCTGTACACAGTATACTTTGAAGTGTGCCCTATTGAATGTAGTAGGATTGGCTTCTGAGTACACAGGACGGTACTCTAAGTACATTGTTGTCAAGCTGCGGGTTTGCACATGCTAAAAGCGCATTCAAAGCACATTATTTCCCTCAAATAATTTTGGGCACTGTTGTTTGTTAAGGGTTTCTGCTAATTGTAACCCTGGCTGCATTCAGTCCACACTTACTCCATTATACTGAAATTATCCTTACCTGATAATTTCCAGGTTTAATGTAATCTTTCCAGGATCTACTAAATGCCACTTCTGGGAATCTAGTGGAAGTTTGACACTTTTTTCTGTGTTATTTGTTTCATCCCTTTGCAGCCTTGTTGGAAAATCCATGAAGTTTTGCAGTGCAATATCACATGATGAAAGTTGGGGAAGTATCCTAACGTTGCATTCTTTCCTGCCATTTAAAACTTAGCCTGACATGGTAAATCACTCAGAAAACCACAGTTCCGTAACTCATCAGGTACTGCAGTGTAAAAGGAACATGAGAAATCAAGACAGAAGCTCTAGCGTTATAACCAATCTGAATGCAGCATTCCAGCAACCCTTAACAAACTACAATGTCCAGAATTCTTTGAGGGAGGAAATGGGTTTTGAATGTGCTTTAAAGGTGTAGTTTGCACACAGCCATTCACTGATGAATGTTGCAGAATAAAACTACAATGGATGCTGACCCTACACTAGGAATATGCTTCTACTGTGGTTATGACCAATTAAGTATATGACTATTCTTATTTTATATATATGAAAATGTATAAACTGCTTGTTCATAAAAAATATCCCAGAATATAGTAGGACGCCCAAAGAATCCTGTGAAACAACAAGCTTTGTTAATACATGGTAGGTAAAGTAGCACCATCCATTTAAATGAAACTTTCATAGAATTGCATGACCTATGTAGGTCACAACGCTGTCCTTTCATAAGTATTGTGCCACGTACCAGAAAAGTGGTTGGTGCAAAAGCTTAATGCCATGGTGTATTAGCCCAGCACATCTTTGGGCCCCAATACATGCATGCTATGACTAGGAACCTTAGATCCAGCACATGCAGCTGCCATTGTGGTGGGTAATGGGCCATCTGAACTCCCTTTCAATGTGTAGAACTGGAATTCCAGAAGTCATCGCAAGACAGTCTTCACAAGACTTCTCATATATTTGCCCAGCTATGTCCTTTCTCCATGAGCAGAGGGGAGAAGAGAGCTACCACAGATCTCTTCAGTTACCAGTACCAAACTGTGAGGGGGGTCCTATAAAATGGCGCACACATTTTTCAAGCATCTTTGGATGCCCTCTAGTCTATCTACCTTTTCAAGTAGCCTCTAGGCTTTAACAGACTGGAACATGGGCCCAAGCTATCATTGCCAAACATATGACAAGAGTGGGAAACAGCTTGAGATAGTTGCCTCTTGCCATTTCTAAACCAGTGATTATTTCAGCTGCTTCTGCTTTTGGGTTGTCTTGTGATACGTTCAAACACACAGAAAGCACTTTAAAAAAAAAAAATCTGTCTTATTACTAGGCAATAGTACACACTTAAATAAATTAGAATATGAAAACAAGCACTGTTTGCACCCAACACAACACACGGTTCACACACTTACACTGAGAATCTGACAAGACATGGCCTTGCTTGGGCTTGTGTTGTTCCAGCAATGCAAATGAGACTGTTAGGTATGCACTCTGTTTTGCTCTTTGGCCTTCTGTCTGCTCCTGGACAGGAGACACTTGGCAGTCGTATAGCAGTGCTCTCATTAATGCAAGATCAGGTTCCCAGACACACCAAGTCCCACTCATCAATCTTTCTCCTTATACTGAAACCAGCAATGCAATGCTACTCCGGTGCTAAGAGCAAGATGCCCTAGAAGGGGGAAATACATCCTTCCCAACTTGTTTCTCAGCAATAAACTATTTATGGCTAGAAATACGTTTTCTTTTCTCTTCTGGAAATGTGCTCCTGAGTCAATCCACCCAATATAGTTTCACAAGATATACAGCATTGGTTGGCCCAGTTATGCAACAAAGGTACTATTTCCTAGACTTAGGTGTTGCTGGTGTTCTTGCAAATTGAACATGTGAGGTTAGATTGCTATGCAAGCAGCAGGAATCAAAGAGCACAGATATTGGCCAGCGACAAACGGTATAACTTAAAATCTCTGATTAGTAAAGCTTAATAAAACAGAAACCAAAGATAGTAGAACCTGAGGCTCTTGAACCTACAACCCTCAGATTGTCATGAACTGGCAGGACGATGGTGAGGAGGAGGAAGAATATCCTGGCAAGGGGTGAGGCTGGGACTGGGACAAACCAGAGCAAGCAGGGGATAGGGAAGGAAGGACTGTACTCACAAGGTGATGTAGGATGGCAGGGGGATGGCTGTCAATGCACAGGAACCGGAGCAGCAGGACCCATCATGAACACAGTGGGCTCTGAGGCGTTGGGAGCAGCAGGAGTGGCACTGTAGGAGGCTGAGGTAGGCAATAGCCCACAGCCCAGCTCCCTAGCTGGCCAGGTGGGGCTCGCTAACTCTGGGAGGAAGTGTGTGATAGGCTCAGAACAGGTGAGGGTCACCTGCCTCATCAAGCCCAGATGCTGCGATGCTGCAATCAGCATGCGAAGAGGGAAGCAGAGCTGAGGTGCTGTGTCTGCTCAGCTGCCCATGTTGAGGCACTTTGGCTTGGATGCTCCTGGATTTCTCTGGGGTTCTGCTTTGGGTTTGACTCTGAACTGTATGCTGATTGTGGAACTTCACACTTGGCTACTTGGACCTGGACTGTGTTTCCTGGACTGTGGACTTGGCTTATGTGGCTGCATGACCCCCGGATTTTGGACTTTGGGTGCAACATTTTGACTTGCTGCCAGGTAGGCCAGGGGTTCAAGACACAGATTAAGAGGCTGATGCTTTACCGACTGAGCTATCATTACGTTTTTTTAAAAATGCCAGAAAGTGAGAGTTTAGGATTGAGAATAAAGAAGCCATTTGCACTAGTTTGCAGAGGACAGGGTTGTTACTGGAGGATTGTCTGACCCAAGTCTGGTTTAAATATAATTCACCAGAAGAAAGAGCAGGGTAATTGAAGTTGTCCATCAACACTTGGACAACAAACAGGCAGGCAGTCTATATATCTCTCTAGTGGTATATGCTAATTGTATTCAAATCTCTGTCATTTTCCCCCCTTAGACATAAATGACCACCCTAGTATTATATTCAGAGAGAGAAGGAATATAGTCAGTTTGGGAGTAAATCATACAGGGGTTTACTTACAACAGAGAATAACTTGGGATATTCATGTGGTGGTGTTGTTTTAAAAAAATACAATTAAAAAGCTGCTTCCTTCGTTTTTCAAGCTGTGAGCAATACACTTGCAATGACCAATGGGCATTTTTAAATTTTTTAAATATACAGCCAATTCCAGATGCTTCAGAGGTAGTATGCAATATAATTTGTGTGGTTTATCTCCAGCTTTTGGCTATCTGAGATTTATATTTATTCAAGGATAAGATCAGAGGATTTGAGCCACCACCTCTGCTGCTTGGTGAATGTGCAAAAAAGGAAAAATATTATAATCTGAAATGTTAATGGAGAAAACAAAAGGTGAACATTGCTTGAGAAGATATAGCGGATGTTTCATACATCTCAAGCTGGCTGGATTTAACAATGATTTTCACTTCTAGTCTGGAGAAATAACAGCAACAGAGGTGTAAATTTGAACTGAAGCACTGACAAATATTTGACATCAATAACATTTTCTGACTATACCTACAGTTACTCAGGTTTAGCTACTGTAAGGCTGTGTCTGCAATGCTGGCTTAACATGCAGCTAGCCCTTTATTTCACAATTTGGTTGGGGGTAGAGAATGCATCCATACTCCCAACATTAGATTGTGAAGCTCTGTACACAAAGTTAGCTGCAATCCACATCTGTCCTGGAAAATACTGTGTTCTGATGAATTCCCCCCCAAACCAGCTTTGATCTGATTTGAAAACTTCAATGCCCATTCTCCACCCACTGGTGTGGGCAGTATTAAGTAGAGGGTGGACATAGCAGACGACACAGAGATTTCTCCAAGTAGTTCTTTATAAGTAAACTGGGACTGAACTGAACAGCAAACAGCTCAGCCACCCTGCTTTTATAGGCAGCCGGCTGTCAACATTGTACCAACAGCAGCCCAGGGTTTCCCGCCTAAATTAACTTACCTGGACCTGAGAGAAAACTATATACACAATACCCCCCCCCGGTGGCTAGGGTGAGAACTTCAATACATAACAGGCAAACATCAGGCGATTTAGAAATACAACCATACTGATTTCACTGTGTTTTTAGCCAGTAATGTGTGCACAGTCAGTATTTAAAAATAAACTACAGGGTAGATACAGGATAGCTATGGGTTGTGATTAAGATTGATTTTTAATTTTTAAAAAAATATTATTTATTTATTAAACTTCTATACCATCCCTCATACAAAGATCACAAGAACACAAAAATGCACACCATAGTAACCAACAAAAACAAGATTCCCTCTCTCCCCCCTCCCAATTTAAAAGGCCCTAGATTGTTTAATTAGCCAAAGGCCTGAGAGAAGAAGAATGTTTTTGCCTGGCGCATAAAATTAGGGTTGCCATATGTCCTCTTTTTCATGGGTATGTAAAATGAGAGTCACCATAGCGATCCAGAGTTAAAAGTAGAAGTCAGCAAAGGTGTCCCTCTTTTTTTACTCTTCAAAATATGGCAACCCTACCTAAATATACGTAACAAAGCTGCCAGGTGAGCCTCCCATGGGAGAGCGTTCTACAAGTGGGGAGCCACCACAGAAAAGGCCTGTTCTTGTGTTTCCACCCTCCGGACATCTTGTGGAAGAGGCACAAAAAGAAGGGCTTCAGATGATGGCCACAGTTTCTGAGTCAGTTCATATGAGGAGTGTTTAGCAAAGCCTAATTGTCCTTATTTTTCAACTTTTACATACGTCCTCAAGGGCAGATTCTCAGGCATCCTTTTCCAATATAGAATAAAGATGGGAAGAATAACGCGAGTGATTATTTTCCTTCTGAAACATCCACTGATAACTTGTCATGTTGAGCAGATGGGACAGAGAGCGGGAAGGGTGGCGGCAGTACAGTACCCCTTCTCACGAGGCCATCCTTACCTTATATTTTATGATAGTTCTGAGAGGAGTATTAATCCATGAGTCAGATAAAGCAGTATTTAATCCAACAATGCTAGCAGGCAATGCAATGTGAATTGAAGGTTAAGGCTGAGTCCCACGCCTGCACTTAGGCAGTATTTCACCTTAATGAGATTACCTTCCAAGACCCCTGGGGCCTAAAGAAATTAGTAGCATTTAGTGATCTTCTTCAGCGATAGCTCTGTCTTTTGAAAATTAAAATTGATTCTTATTGTCTTGACATGTGAAGATCCAGAATGTGCCCTTTGACCTTGTATGTCTAGGGGAGCTGCCAGCAGATGTGGAAGCAAAAGCTCTTATATCACCATGAGCAGATTGTGTGTCTCAGGGCCCCAAACACAGAGGAGTGTGATAGAAAATGGGTGCGCTCTACCAAGTTCTAGGGGAGCGCAGCTTGGGCTGCAAGCCCATTACTGTGAAGAGGAAAATTGAGGCTCAATGGTCAACCTTGCTTGAGAATATGTATGCAAATCTCCCCCACCCCCCGTATTTCCAGCATCTTAGCTGGTGGAGAGGGGAGCAGGAAGTTTAAAAAAGAAAAGAAAGGAAGTGGGATGAGGCTGGATGTTTTGAATGCTGGAGGAAAAAGGGAAGGAAGTGGGTTGGTTAAGATAGATTGTGCATAAAAAGAAGTAGGGTCCATCTGTAAAAATGTGGGATGGCTTGCTGTTGTGCTTCAAGCATTGCCTGCGGGTGGCGCTGTGGGTTAAACCACAGAGCCTAGGACTAGGCCAGGGGTCTGCAACCTTTAAGACAAAAAGAGCCACTTGGACCAGTTTCCGAAGAAAAAAAACTGGGAGCCGCAAAACTCGTCATTATAAAAATAACTTTTTTGTCACTTTTTATTATTATTTCTTTGTTTGACCCCTCAGAATTACTCCTCCTCATAGAAATAAACATTAAATTAACAAGTTACCTTTTTTTTTGGTGTGTGTGTTCTTCACTACTCCCCTTCAAAATAGTGACCAGCGTACATGCCCCCTTTCAATGCAATGACCAGCGTACATGCCCCTTACAATGTAGGGGGCGGGTGGGAAGGTGACTTCGGGACGGTGCGTGACTAACGCACGCACCGCCCCCATGCGACGTCACAGCCAGTACAGCGCCAGCCACAGTGGGGAGTGTCGGGGCGCACAATGCGTCTCCTCCCCTCGCTAGTATCCGCCCCGGAGCCGTGGCAAAGGTGTAAAAGAGCCACATGCAGCTCCGGAGCCGCGGGTTGCCAACCCCTGGACTAGGCGATCAGAAGGTCGGCGGTTCCCTTTACCTTTACCTTTTATATGGGGTGTCTAGCTCTTGTGAGATTGTCTGGAGCCAATTTACTTGTACGATATGCAACCAATGCAGACATGGCCAGCTACGAATATAATATCAGGCAGTCAGAAATGCAAAGAGCACAAGTAATGGGAACTAAAATAGACTAATCAATCCTTCCGTTTTTCAAATAGACAGGGATTGGAAGGGTGCCTTTGTCTGTTTAACTGCTGTTTTTGTTTCACACAATCATCTTCCTCTATGATGCATTGAAATGAAGAATGTACTTTTCCCATCACAAATGCAGTTAGGAGCAAAGCTGATATATTTTTGCTTTAAAAGTTGTGTTTGAGGGCCATTCAAATCAAAGTCGGGTAGGTTCAAAAAAGAAAGAAAGCCAAAATAATATACTGTACACTGAAATGGGAGCTTCTGACTATCATATTTAGAGCTAATACTTTTTCTTACTCCACATCATATTGGCAGGTAACTCTGAAGGATTTTCAGTTTGACTTGCTTATTTGAATATCTGGTAATATTTAATTTGTAGGATAATGCTTTCTTGGCACATCCGTGTTTTCTCTCTGACTCTGGAAGACTGGTCTGTAAGTGGATTTAGGAGGAACTAGTGCCCCAGTCTTGTTAGAGAGATACTTCCAACAATCCAGTCTTGTGTGAAAACATTCACAAGCCAACTCTCAAAAGACCAGAAATTGTCTAACTTTATTTATTCTAGGTAAGCCTTGCAATCAATAATTTTATTTTTCCTTCCGCTTGTGGACTTGGATAGCTTTTAAAGCACTGGGAAGTTCTTCATGTAAACTTACTGCCAAGCCAATTTACCTGGAGTTGCCAAGCTTTAAAAACCATGCGAGCTGTTGTGTGTATACACCAAATGTGTATACATCACACATTATATGTGCATACACTATATTTTTAAAGCATGTTACCCTGAAAAAGAATGCCAAGAACTGTTGTTTACCCCTCACAGAGTCATCAGCACCCTTAAACTACGGTTCCCAAGATTCTTGAGGTGTTTGCTTTAAATGTGTGTAATGTATGCAGCTGTCAGCCATGTAAACAACATACAAATAGTGCTATGCACTTAGAAGAACACAGTGTAACTCTGGAATGTGAGGGTTCTTTCCTATACAGTTGTACCTTGGATCCCGAACGCCTTCCAATTCAAACATTTTGGCTCCTGAACGTCACAAACCCGGAAGTGAGTGTTCCAGTTTGCAAACGTTCTTTGGAACCCGAACGTCCGACGCGGCTTCCGATTGGCTGCAGGACTTCTGAGGTACAACTGTATTTGCAACCCTCAGCCTCCAAACCGTTGCATATACCGGTACTTCAGTGGGATTAATTCAGAGCAAGTGTTTCAATGCTGTGTTTTAAAATCCTTCTTTTAGGAAAAATGAGTTTATATTTCTCCCAAAGTCATTTTCAATTGCCTTTGTTTTAGTTCCATTTTCCGGCTCGCAATTTATTTTCATCTGGTGCTCAGCGTGCAAAGGTTTAAGATTAAGGCTGTGCATATTTCCGTCTAAAAACAGAATGAAAAATTAAGCAATATTTTGCAGGCCGACGCAGCTATTGATAGATGTCTCAGAGAAATTGGAAACCAGCATGCTGTACCTCAGCCAGACAGAGTGATATTTATATTTGTTATAAAAAGCTATTTCATGAGGAGCACTGAGCACATGGCTGTACCGTTCAGAATTGGCTTAAGAATCCGATGTGCATTTATAAGGATGCATTTATAAGGATGTCCCACTAATTTCAGTAGAACTTTCACCAGTTAAAATGCATTTAAGATGACACATTGTGAGCTGCAACCTTAAATGTACTTGTTAGGGAATAAAGCATGGCCAATAATCGGGGATAATGGGAGTTATAGCCCAACAACATCTGGCCACAGCTTTCCCATTCCTGCCCTAGTCTAAGAGTCATGGCTAGCTACCAATACTTTGGTCAATGCTTTCCTACCTTTGTGCTTTTTTACATTATATATAGTTAATAAATACAAAACCAACAGCTTATAAAATATGTGGAGAATAACAGTAGCAAATACAAAAAGATGTGTGACAAAAATAGCAGAAGGAAAAACTAGTGTTACTGTCTTGCTTCCTTCCAGGGGCAGAATTGGGATTCATTTTTCTTTTGACAAGAGACCACTGCAGACAAATGGTGCCTTTGTAGTATTCTTTCCAATTATAAATATACAAGCAGAACACAGTGGAGGCAGACAGGTGCTCCTTTAGCGGGCAACACAGCTGCTAATTCTGCATGATTCCCAGAAAGCAGCAGCTGCTGCTGCCCTCTCCAAGGCTGCAACACCTCTGTTTAGCTAACTCCAGCTGCCTCTTCTCAAAATTCAAACTGCAAAATGCTTTATTTTACCTAGCACAGTCCTTGCACTGCGCTGTCTCCAATTCCAACCCAATTGGGGAATTTCCCATTCAGGGAACCATCCACTGGTACTGAGAACTGTTAAGGTTCTTAAGTCTCTGACAACCACCATGTGACAGTTCAGACAACCCATCGTGGCAAAACTCACCTAACGTCATTGCACCTTCCAAACGAGGTTGGCTGCCATTACTGAAATGGATCACACTTGCAAGTTTCCTGAGGAAAAGAAAATTAGACAAGTTAACAAGAATCAAGAGCACACAGGATAATACATAGTTGACCAATTAGAAATGTGTTTCTTTTCCTTCAGGTCAGATTCCCTTTAGTGAATGAAAGACAGCATGTACCACTTACACAAAGCCGTTGCCCCAAACTCGGGTACATGCTAGCACAAGATCGATTTTTCTTCAGATAGCAAGCTTCTGTTCTGTCACTCACCAACATAAATTAGAATTTGTCCGACAATGGGCTCTCCTCATTATGTCATCAAATTTCTAAAACAGAGTTTCACTAACAAGTAAGGTTCCGGATGTCCGTTCAAAACCTGAAACTGTTCTTAACCTGAGGTACCACTTTAGCTAATGGGGCCTCCCGCTGCGTCACCACACAATTTCTGTTCTCATCCTGAAGCAAAGTTCTTAACCCGAGGTACTATTTCTGGGTTAGCAGAGTCTGTAACCTGAAGCATCTGTAACCCGAGGTACCACTGTACAGGCATTCAGCAATCAACTTGTTTTTCTTCCTCTCTGCTGATCTTGACTATACAAATGCTTGGCATTTAAAACCTGCAGGACATTTATTCCTAAGTACTGTAATGTAGCCTCAAGCCCAACCCTTCTGCTGTAGGGAGGTTATAAAAAATAATAAGCCTTTAAAAAAAACCACCACTGCAAAAATACATTTCCCCCTATTGGTCACAAAAAGTTTTATCTGTCTGTGAATTCTGCTTAGGCCTCCTTTCAAAATGCCAGTGTAGTTCCAGGTGTGTTTTTTTAGATGTCACTTTCCCAACAGCATCTTTTGTCAGTGTTGACAGGTACGTTTATTTTTGTTCTAATAGAGGAATTCTCACCAGTCTCAAATATGAGGACTCAGAAAGATGATGATGATAACAATAATAATTTATTATTTATACCCTGCCCATCTGGCTGGGTTTCCTCAGCCACTCTGGGCGGCTTCCAACAAAATATTAAAATACAGTAATCCAGTAATGAAATACAGTTATGATAGCGTACTCTATTCAAATTATTAAAAATGTGTTTATGATCAGCCAACACTATTTACTTGATGATTTGTGCTTCTGTTTGTGGAACAAATTTGTGTTAGTAGAGACTCCTGCTTAGGGTTGCCATATTCCCAAAAGTGAAATAGGGGGAATACTCCTGCTATATTGTTGTTTATTGTTGTTTCCCATTAAGATGATTATTTGCTGGGGGTCTTTCTATCCTAGGCCCAGAAATGGGAGAGAGAGAAATGTTCCTTATTACTGGCAATAAAGAGTCAAGGTGCATCAGGATTTCTTCATGTTGTGAACTCTCAGCTGTCGTGTATAGGGAATCCCAGAAGCATCTTCATCACTCAGAAAGCAGAACCCTGACTGGCAGTGGGCCAGGATCCAAAACTAATTCCTTAAGCCAGGTTGCCTTTTCACTTGTTTCTTTTGAAACAGCAGCCCCTAATACCACATGACAAACTACATTTAAAATTGAAGGGTCTCGCTGAAGCAGTTTGTGCTACTACATGGGGATAAGATTGAATCTCGGAACCAAACCATTGAATGCAGTTGCATTGTCTGAAACATGGTGGTGCTCTATTTTTTTGTTATCTTTTCTGTTTAGTTCAAGCTATTCGATTGGGTTAGCTTGCTTGTATTATTTTATGCTATGTTTAGTTTAAATTGTTAAATTACGTTAGTGTTGTATTGTTTTTATACAAATCCAGGTTGGGTTTTTTGTATTTATTGATACTATGTTTACGTACTTCTGTTTCTAATACATACTTGGAATCAATTTTATTGTTTATATGTTGTGAGCTGCTTTTGGCACACTTTTGTAGAAAAGTGGAATATAAATAAACAGATGATGATGATAAGTTGTTTAAGGGAAGAGGTGTCCACTTGCTTAGAATAACGAGCTAGCCCTTTAGATCCTGGTCACGGCTGCATACCCTCCAACATTTCTCCAATGAAAATAGGGACGTCCCATGCCACAATGATAATTTTGCTATTTATACCAGCACATCTTACTGACTTGCCCCAGCCACTCTGGACAGCTTCCAGCATATATAAAAACATAATAAAACACTTAAAAAACTTCCCTATACAGGATTGCCTTCAGATGGCTCAGGGCTCAGAAAACTCCATACCCTCCAACATTTATCCAATGAAAATTGGATCAAATTCTGGGATCAAATCAGAAACTGGGATGGCTTCTCTAAATCAGGGATGTCCCTGGAAAACAGGGACACTTGGAGGGTCTGCGGCTGTTAGAGCAATCCTATACATGACTATTCAGAAGCTGAGTTTAACGGGACTTAGTATGAGGCAGATCATTGGTCCATCTAGCTCAATATTGTAAACACAGACCACCAGCAGCTCTTCAGAGTTTCAGAAGGGGGGACCTTCCAGTCCTCCCTAGAGATGTCAGGTATTGAATTTTTGCATGCTGGGCATGTGCTCTACCATTGACCTATGCCCTTTATTCCCAGGTTTGTAGTCTTAAGCGGCATGTCATTGGGTGGGTGGGGGAAAAGAAATTCAGTTTGCTTCTAAAGGTGAACCTACATGATCTGCACTTTCTGAAACAATATGCAAACTGAAATACAGTTATCCCTCAAAATTTGCATCACTCTGAATCTTGCAATACTGTGCAGTCCTCCAGCAAAGTAATGCGTACAAAAAATGAATATAGCAGAGTAAGGACTGAAACAAAATCCATGCATTATTGAGAGGAACATACAAAAATGCATTAAAAAACTAGGGGAAACTATACTAAAATGTGCTAATAATAAAAAATAATATATTTATATTTAATATATTTATATATTTATATGCTGCCCATCTGCCCCAGCCACTCTGGGCAGCTTTCAACAGATTATTTTTTTAAAAACCCCAACCATTAAAAACTTCCCTATATGGGGCTTCTAAGAGTCAGGTGTTTATTTTCTTGACATCTGGCAGGAGAAATTCAACACTAAAATGCTAATGCTAGTGGATTTTCATGAGGACTTTTTATCAAAACACTTTTCAAACTGATGTAGAAATGTGGAGAACTAAACTTTGCAAAGCAGGAAAAATGAAAAACTTAGAGAAACCAAACCTACATAACTATTTGCCCATTCATGGCTATCATGCACTTGATTCGTCTGAGAGATTACTGAGAAAATGTGTGTATCTTTTTTTGATGTAAGACTGAAGTGTGCCTCTAATTTACTTTAATGCGAGGACTATGCTGCAGTTAGGGATGCGGGTGGCATTGTGGGTTAAACCACAGAGCCTAGGACTTGCCGATCAGAAGGTCGCCGGTTCGATTCCCTGCCATGGGGTGAGCTCCCGTTGCTCGGTCCCTGCTCCTGCCAACCTAGCCGTTCAAAACCACGTCAAAGTGCAAGTAGATAAATAGGTACTGCTCTGGAGGGGAAGGTAAACGGCGTTTCTGTGCGCTGCTCTGGTTCGCCAGAAGCGGCTTAGTCATGCTGGCCACATGACCTGAAAGCTATACGCCGGCTCCCTCAGCCAATAAAGCGAGATGAGCGCTGCAACCCCAGAGTCGGCCATGACTGGACCTAATGGTCAGGGATCCCTTTACCTTTTTATGCTGCAGTTATCCAGTTTGAAAAATGCTGTTCTGTAGTATTAGTACAGTATTGCAAATTAGGCAAGTGCCCTTACTATTTTGTTTTACCACCATGCATACTATTTAACAGCTGGTTCTTTTCTTATAAATTGTAGACCATTACATGAAACAAAACTTCCTGCATTAGCAGAACTCTAGGAGCAAAACAATCTGAAGGCATTTGATCAGAAATTAGGCTACTCTGCCAAAGACAAATGGATTTTGTCACTCTGGCACTTCAGGAAAATCAGAGCATTTTGCAGTCTTTCCAGCTGTGCGGTCTCTACCTAGTATTGAGGCCTCAGAAGGGAGGTTAATAAAGGAACATATGGTATGTGTACAATTTGCACAGTGTCCACAAAACTCGCACCATAATTTTGACAATGCAGGAAGCCTATTAGATTTATAGGTTTAATGTTGAAATACCCTGGGGCCGAAGTAGGATTTTAAATAGGCTGGGGTTTCCATGGTTTATGGGAAGCACAGAAACAACTGAAGGTTGCAGGAGACTCTCTTGCAGGGGTAATGCTTTGTAATGGAGACGCCTTTCAGCTCCTTAAAGATTCTGCCTCCCGGAAAGCTGTGCTTTTCAAGTGCTGTGTGTGGTTATTTTTGGCAAAGTATATGGGGAGCTTTTGGTTTTCCAAGTGCAGTTATTTTTGCAGACTGCAGTTGTAAAGTTTATAGAATTAGAGCTGGTTTAATCTTATCCATCCAAACATTTTTCACTGCACATAAGCAGGTTTGCTCCCTCCGCCACCTGCTTTCTGATGCTGTGCATCAATTTCTGCTTGTGCAATGGGACTCCCCACGCATGCATCACACCCTCCTTGGAGTGTTAGGGGAACTCCTAGAACAGATTGAGGGGATACACAAGCAAAAATCCTTGCGCTGTTAGAATGAGTGACTTAGTACTACACGGGATTCCACCTTATGTGTATATTTTATCAGGATTAATTTCATATCTGAAAATGCTGATATTTTCTTATATTTTAACTGAAACCTCTGTCCTGCAGCTTCTAGTGTGCTAGGCTTAGGAAAGCCAAATTAACTTTTTTACACAGGACAAGCCCTCTATTTGAAAGACTGTCAGGGGATAGTTTTCTATTTGAAAGGTTCTCTAGCCCAAATGTGGTTTAAAGATAATTATAAGAAGGGAAGCCTTAGTGGTTAGCACCTGGACAGCCAACAGAGCAGGTCTCCTTGTCAGTCATGGGGAGATGGACTCCGTTTCCAATTCTGAAATTATTTCTACATTTGCATCTCTCAATAAGTAAACTGGTATATGCAAATTGTATTCGAAACTACAGTGGTACCTCAGGTTACATACACTTCAGGTTACATATGCTTCAGGTTACAGACTCCGCTAACCCAGAAATAGTGCTTCAGGTTAAGAACTTTGCTTCAGGATGAGAACAGAAATCGGGCTCCGGCAGCACCAGGAGGCCCCATTAGCTAAAGTGGTGCTTCAGGTTAAGAACAGTTTCAGGTTAAGAACAGTTTCAGGTTAAGTACGGACCTCCGGAACGAATTAAGTACTTAACCTGAGGTACCACTGTACATCTTTTGGGGTGATGTGTAGGTGGCCACATATAAGTACTCTGTCTCCATTGATTCTGAAATAAAATATATGCATGCAACCTGAATGAACACATGTGAAACTAACATAGACCAGAAATAGATATGTCTACCTCTATTGCACACAATTGTATATATTACCATTGGTACTACCTTCTTACTTAAGTATATCACCTTGAAGCAAGTGTTAGGGTTTATTTTGAATCTTTTTTCCTAACTAAACTGCAAATACAAGGTCAAGAAACCCCTGATATACCTTTACATTTTTTAAGTATTTACCTTTTCTACAAACCGCACCCAAGGTAAGCATTTTAGTTCTTAGCTTCTATATTTAAAAAATGAAATTGACATTCAGGATCAGTCTTACATTGTGTAGCATGATGGTATGTGAATCTGATGTATCTGTTTCATATTGAATATGAAATATTTACAAAGCTACATCCTCATCTTATGGGGGATTTCATTTTCGTTATATAAATCCTGTCAGTGAAAAGGAGTTGCAAAAAACAGAAGCCCTTATAAGAAACAATGTCTGTGTAATATGAAAGCCATCTTAAGAGTAAAGTGGGGGGAGGCATAACTCAGGGCTTCTGAAGATATGTGTGTGTGTGTGTGTGTGTGTGTGTGTGTGGTCCATCTTAAATGGAACAAGCCTGTGTTCCCCAGATGTTCACTTTGTCTTGCCTTTGACAGGTTTACAATACTGTATTTAGTTCTTTTTTCTATTGTAAAATAAAGGTGCCATTTCATCACTCCGTTGTGCTGTGTAGAACTCTTTAAAAGCACAGAATGTCAGAGAAGTCACTGAAGCCCTTCAGCAAGCCATGTTCTGAAAGGAATAACTTATCTCTTCCAGAACTCCAGAGGGCCAATTCACTATTTACACAGTGTTTTTCCCAGTGAACATTCTAGGGTTATCTAATGCACAGCCTGTGACTATCCAGTCCAAAAAGGGTTTTTTTTGTGACTCCTCAATTTGTCATTTAAAAAATACTGCAACAACAACAACGATGATGATGATGATGCAGCTGCTTCAGTGGGTTATATGCTGTGATGCCAAGAACACTCCAAAAAAAGTTTGTGTTTTTGTTAATGTGCTGAATGCTCCTATATGTCCCATGCTGTGATGTCAAAAGTTTTTTGTGTGGCCCCTGCAATGATTCTGATACTATAACTTTTTAATGACTACCCCTTCCATAGCTGTCAAGTTACAGATTTGAAAATAAGGGATCAGCAGCCTTGAAAATAAGGGATCAGCAGCCAAAATAAGGGACCTGCAGCCTCACCTGTTCCAAGCACTCCAGTCTTCCTGTAGTCTGGTCAAACTCATGCTGGTAGCTTCAAGAACACTGTCCGACCAACTTTGTAACCAGAGGTTCAACTGAATAGAATCTGAATCACATGCACCACAAGGCCTATGCAGCCTCAACTTAAGATGGCTCCCCAGCCTGGCTTTGCACTGCAAAGTTTGCAGCAGCACGTGCAACAAAATGGCGTCCAGCATTCAAAAACGCCCTCAGCTTGCATTAACCAGACACACACACACAGCCTCCCCCCCTCGCCACGAGATCGCCAGTCACCCACCACTTTAGTCAACCAGCTCCTTTCTTTCCCCCCATAAGTCAATCGAAGGAGCCTCCAAAACAAATTCAAGAGCCCCCCCCCCACGAATCTCCTTTCCTTTTCCCCCACCATGTGCCCCCGCTCCAGACAGACCTTTTCACCGGCAAGGGTGAGTGGGCCGTCGATGACGTATCCATCCGATTCCGATCCGAGCACTCAGCACAGGTATATTCAACTTCTGAGCCCCTCTGAGCCAAAGGCAGAAAGCCCAGCCAGCAGCCAAATGAAGCCTCAAGGAAAACCACCATCCCCTCTCCGCTGGGAAGCGCTGAGCAAAGGCGAGTCCCCAGGCAATGCAGCCGATTTGATCAGCACAAGGCATGCAAGCTCCACCCCCCCCGTCGTTCTTAGACTTCTTATTGGGTGAGCAACACAGCCAAGCAACACAGTTGGAGCCTCCCTCCTCCCTGGCCGGCAGGGAGGGAGGGAGAGGAGCTGCTTCCTTTGAAATTTAAGGGACATCATTTAAGGGACATCCATCAATAAGGGACAGCAGCGGGACATGGCGCTGGAATAAGGGACTGTCCCTTCAAATAAGGGACACTTGACAGCTATGACCCCTTCTTCTTCCTCCTTCTTTGGTGATCACTTGTAGCCAAGTAAGATTGTCCTCCAAGAACATGGTCTTAACAGTGAGTCCATAAGTGACTCTGGAGGCCAATTCTAGATCCACATGCCCTTCCACAGTGGGTACATAGGTTTCCAGGCAGAAGTTGAGGGTTTGCGAAATGTGCCTTCTTCTTAGCTCATTTCTCCTTTTTGCCCTGAGTTCATGCTTCTTTGAAGTCCATGACACCTTTGGTAAAGGCCTTTCTCCAATTGGAGCACTTGCAGGCCAGTGTTTCCCAGTTATCAGTGCTTATGTTACATTTTTTAAGATGTGCCTTGATAGCGTCTTTAAACCTCTTTTGTTGTCCACCAGTATTTCGCTTTCCATTCTTGAGTTGGGAATAGAGTAGTTGCTTTGGAAAACAATTATCAGGCAGCCACACAACATGACCAGTTCAACAAAGTTGTTGTTGAAGAATCATTGCTTCAACAATGGTGATATTTGCTTCTTTCAGTACACTGGCATTAGTTCGGCTGTCTTTCCAAGTGATGTGTTAATTTTTCGGAGACACCGTTGATGGAATCTTTCGAGGAGTTGGAGATGGCGTTTATAAGTAGTTCATGTTCACAAGCGTACAGTAAAGTTGGTAGCACATTAGCTTTGTATGACTACCCCAATCCCCTCATGAGTGCATCATTTAAAAACAATGAATTCCTATGTTCCAACCATACAAGTATTTATATGCCACTCCCAATCTATTCCAAATGGTAGCAAAATTCCAGAGGGTTCCAGGTGCTCATCCAGGGTTGTGATCGATTCTGTCAGTGTATGTTAGGTATGAATGAGAAAAAAGAAAGTAAGTCCTAAGACCCCCTTTCAACTTTCACTGTTCTACAATGTTTAGTTCCAGTAAAAAATAATAATAATAGTAAGCTGAGGAACATAGTGTGAGGATTCTGGCTGCTGTTTTAAATACAGTACACACACAATATGAGCACCATCTAGTGGAGACAGTGAATATCTGTTCAAACACATTCCCATATCCAGTTTCTCCCTTTTTGTGTTTGAT
The DNA here is from genome assembly GCF_965153285.1 of Podarcis tiliguerta. Classification (NCBI taxonomy): domain Eukaryota; kingdom Metazoa; phylum Chordata; class Lepidosauria; order Squamata; family Lacertidae; genus Podarcis; species Podarcis tiliguerta. Next base: position 59,369,370 of record NC_139539.1, read on the forward strand.
ATACTGTACCATTCTTCCTATTCAAGGAACCCACCACAAAGGATATACTGTATTTTTTGCTCTATAAGACTCACTTTTTCCCTCCTAAAAAGTAAGGGGAAATGTGTGTGCGTCTTATGGAGCAAATGCAGGCTGCGCAGCTGTCCCAGAAGCCAGAACAGCAAGAGGGATTGGTGCTTTCACTGCGCAGCGATCCCTCTTGCTGTTCTGGCTTCTGAGATTCAGAATATTTTTTTCTTGTTTTCCTCCTCCAAAAACCAGGTGCGTCTTGTGGTCTGGTGCGTCTTATAGAGCGAAAGATACGGTACTATTTTCTTAATGCATGATATTGGAGTCTACACTTGTCAGAAATGACTGGGGCATAAAAGACCCCCCCCAACCAATAGGGGCCCATTAGATTCATGTTTTGCTTAAAATGGAACAAAACACACCATGTGTTCTAACACTGAGCGGCTTTCCTCATCCTGGTGCCCTCCAATTTGCTGAGGTTGATGCGACTTGTAGTCCCAGACATCTGGAGGGCACCAGGTTGGGGGAGGCTGCCCTAGACCAAAGCAACTTCATCAATGCACCAAAGCAAAGGGATTCTCAGTTGGTGCTGCAGTGCTCCAGTTATCAGATTCACCTGCCGTCCCTTGATTTGGCAAAATAGAAGCCCAAGTCAACATTTTGAAAATAGTATAAGGGAGTGTTATCATATAACTTTCTATTTACCTTTTGAAAAGGCTTTTCTATTCAATTCTGATATCAGTCCCCACCCGAACCTATATTGACCAAACTATTCTGTTAATCTTTGCACTATTATATCAACTGTTTGCCCCAGCAACTTTCCTCACTAAAGTTTCTATGCCTTAACAGTCTACATGGCACAGAAATGGCCAACTGGACATTCCCCACAACAAGGCTGTGAAAGGGAAATATTGGGACTTACTATACATTCATTTTCTTTAGGAGATGAAGGGTATCCTTGGATATATGGGATCCAATGCCATCTACCTGAGAGTTCTCAAACAACTCAAATGTGAAGTTGCTGATCTTCTAAAAGGTGAGAAGTTTGTGGGTCTTCGATTCTAAATACTTATAAAACATCCTGCCAATCCAACTGCAAATACAGGTCAGGACCCTGTTATCTCCCTATGGCTGGGGCCTGAATGTGGAGACCTGTGAGGGAATGGCTAGTCACGAACAAAATCCGATTAATACTGCGGATTAATTGCTGAGACCAAAAGAGGAATTTGCAACAATCCTGCAAAGTAGTACAGTGTTGAAGTCCCTACGACTCCCTGGTGGTAGAAAGGCAGCGCTGGGTGATGGGCTTGCAAAGCTGATCATAGCAGAAGCCCCGGTGGAAGGAGTAGCTGTCTGCACTGGAGACAAGCTGTGTCTAATCTTGCTTTCCTCTTTGAGAGGGCATATTCCAGCCCATGGGGATTTTCCAGTCTTACTGCCACCAATGTCACGGCCTCCTCCACAAGTCTCCGTTAAGGAAAAAGTGGTTTGATCTCTTTTTTTAATTGTTGCAAAGGTGTAATTTTAGCCTTAGGCCAGGTATTTGGCAATGCTGACTGGGGCTGATAGGCGTTGCAACATTTGTAGGACAGAAGATTTGCCAAGTTGGTGACTCCCAGCTCCCAGTAGCAAATTACTGTAGTCAATTGCATTGCAGATGCTCTTGTGTCAACCTGATGCAGATACTTCTCGTCTTCACTTCCGAGAAGCCCAAAACGAGAATTAAAAGTCAAAAAGGAAATCGCCAGCGCGTGTGAGTCTACACTTTTTTAATAGATCTACGACTCCACCTAGTTTCCCCTTTCGCGCCTTTTTTCCTCCCCTACGTTCCTTCAGGCCTCTGCGTCCCAGCAACCGTTACACTGTCACTTTTAAAAGAGCACTCTGCTTTTCTTCTGGCCTTGCGGGTAAAGTGATTGGCTAGCCAAAGCAGGCCGCGATTGGTCAAGCGACGGAGCAGGGTGGGGCCGATTCGTATTTCCTTTTCTTCAATCCGTCTCCTGTTGGCGGCGGGCTTTAAGCTTTCCAGCCAGGCCTCTACCGTTGCACGCGCGCGTTTCCGCGAGGACCCTTCCGAGCTGTCCAAGCCATCCGCCTGAGCCCAAAAGAACGAGGGAGGCAGGGAGACAGCGATTTTGCTTGCACCAGAAGCGGGGGCGAGCCCAAAACCAGCTAGGGAGGCAGTTTGCCGAAGTTTTCACCACCTCAGCGGGCGGTGACCGCGGCTATTACCAAACCGGCATCCGTTCAGGGCAACCCCCGAGTCGCCCGGCGCGAGAAACGCGGTGGGGGAACGAGGGGTCCTGGCTGTGTGCAAAACGCGCCAAGTTTCCCGTCGTGGGCGGGTGGGTGTGTGACTGAGCTTGGAGGGACCCCAGATCCCCTCAGTCTATAGAGCAGCTGGGGAAGGGGCTATTCCGGGGCAGCGCCCTCCCGCGCCTCGCCCGCGGGGACCTGGCCAGGACGAGAGGATGTAGCGGCGGCGGGTGAGGAGATTCGGCGGCCGCGCCACCATGAGCGAGCGAGCGAGCGGGCGGGCGGGGGCGCGCGTTTCTTTCCAGGCGACGGGTGGCCACCTCTGCCTGCCTTTACCGCCGCCTCGTTCCCCGGGGGGGTTTTCCGAGGGAACGACTGCGGGCCGCCGCTGGTTCTCTGGCGCTTCGAGCCGCAGCCCTGCCTGCCTGAGGGCAGCTTCGGGGAATATTTCGCTCTCCCTCCTTTTCACCCTTGAGGCGGAAATTAGTTGTGAAGTGGAAGGCGCGCTACGGAACTCTCCGCTGCGGTTTTTTTTTTTAATTTGGTCTGTCACGGGCGGAGCCAGGCTTCGTGTGGAAAGGGGGGGGATGCGGAACCTCAGTTAAGTATTTTTATTGATTTGGGGGGGGGTAGTTGCCCTTCCCCCTTTTCCCTTGGCTCCGCCCGTGGCGTCTGTGCAGGGGGAGCGTGTCTGCCTGCTTCCCTCCTATGGAAGGTTTTTTCGGCTTTCGGTTTTTATCCTTTTCGCATCAAGTGCCGGGCCGAGAGTATTTTAGGGGGGTCGTTTCTCGAGCTGCCCTCAAATCTTAGGGCGGAGGGGGAGATGCCGCGGGGTTGTGTACCGGAAAAGTAACGACATCCCGACGTTCTTAAGTCTTAACCTGGGGCGATTTGGGGCTTCAGTCTCCAGTAAATAGGATTTCCGCCCTGGCCGGTAGCGTCAGATTCCTGCACTGTTTCGCTTCTCCTTAACAACAACAACAAAAAAGTTCAGAAGCCGCCGGCTTTTAATGTCTAGGTCAAAGGGAACTTTTTATTAAGCGGTCGCAGTTTTGAGTTGCATCGCGCGCTACTCAAAGCGCAGTTGTGCTTCCCGGCCCACTTCGGCGTGTGCTCCGGTTGCTCTTGTGAAGCTGTGTCGTCACAATACACGCTGCCGCTTACAAAACATACAAACGTTGTGTTTTATATGCTTTTGACAGGCATGACTACAGGTTGCAGTTTTGTCGTGTTCGTCCCTCGGCGTTCTCTGGTGAGGGGGGAAAATGCCAGGCGTGCTGCCCAGTGACAGTAGCGGGCTTTCAAGAGGCACCCCCACGAAAAGAAGCAGACTTTCGCTGAAGTTCTTTCAGAAAAGGGAAACCAAAAGAGCTCTGGATTTTGCAGAATCGGCAGAAAATGAGCAAAAGACTTCAGAATATGAATGTTCTGAAATGTATGTAAGCATTTATTTTTCAGTAACTCATCACAATGTGCAGAGAACTTTTAAAGGCATTTTGGTGGATCTTAATTTCTATATTTGTGTTACAGTTTATGCTTAAAGTTCTGTATCTTACTGTATCAGTTATGCAAAATCTTACTGGCTGTGCTTAATTACTGTAACCACATATTTGCATTGGCTTATGTATATCCCAGCCTTCAGTTGGCTTTTAATGTTTTCTAACAGAAGACTAATGGAGTAGGCTGTTAACATAATGGATTATGACTGAAATCAGTTTGATTACTGGTATTCTATCTTGGTGACAATTTGTTTTGTATATAGGTAGCGTTACATACATTCTATGCTAATTGAGGGTAGAACAGGCATAATACAACCCAAGTTGATAAGTTTTCAAAACTCCATTGAGCCCAGTGGAAGAGATTTAGAAATGTACTAGACCTTGAACTTTTTTCTGTCAAAGGACTTAGCAGAGTTGGATAGAGAGCACCCTACATAGCCTGCTTTGGGTGGAATAACAAAAAGTGAACTGTTTGTTAAAACATTAAATTTGGTAGAAAGGTTTTAAAGGATACAGGTCTAAGAATACGTAATGGGAAGTAAGAACTACTGTATTCTGTGTGATTAACTTCTACACACAAGATTGTGCTGCATACCTTTATTCTTGATTGCACGTTTCTTATACTTTGGCAGTTTGTTTCCATATGAGAAAATACTTTATTTTTTTAAAAATAGATTAAGGTGTCAAAATGGAAAACTAATTTCAATAGGCTGCACTGGGAATAAACTTTAAATCCTGGCCTAATTATGGCCATACAGTATATTGTTGGCCTAATACTCCTGTGAAAATGGGAGCTTGTGTGGAATAATAATACCTTAGCCATTGAAGAATTCCTGGCCAGAAAGAAATCTGTTATGTTGTCAAGGAAAACACAAGAGTTATCAATACCGTTTTTGTACTTATAATTATTGTACTTTAATTATCTTATTGTACAGTTAGAGACGGCTAATTCATTATTTTTGGAGTGTGATTTTTATGTGGTACCTCAATAGTGGTACTACATAGAGCTCACCCCGTCATGGGGATTCAAACCACCAACCTACTGATCAGCAAGCCCAAGAGGCTCAGTAGTATAGACCACAGTGCCACCTGCGTCCCTTGCTCTGTCCCAGCTCCTGCCAATTTAGCAGTTCGAAAGCACACCAGTGCGAGTAGATAAATAGGTACCTCTGCGGCAGGAAGGTAAACGGCGTTTCCGTGCGCTCTCATTTCCGTGTTCTGTTGTGCCAGAAGCGTTTTAGTCTTGCTGGCCACATGACCCAGAAAGTTGTCTGTGGACAAACGCTGGCTCCCTCGGCCTGAAAGCGAGACGAGCGCCGCAATCCTATAGTTGCCTTTAACTGGACTTAACTGTCATGCGGTCCTTTACCTTTTACCTTACTACATAGAGCAGGGATTAAGAAACAGTATTTTAGCAAAGAGTCAATTTCTAAATTTAGAAGACATTAGCACATGTGTATTTTGGAATAAAATATACTTTTTTGTATGACAGTGACCAGGTAGTTCCTGCAACACAGCCACTTTCACCGTCACCTATCTGTTGTGAGAAGAAAGACAACATGCTACCTTTCGTGGGCTTGAACAATCTTGGTAACACATGTTATCTTAATAGTATACTTCAGGTAAGTTCAAAACAGGTTAAAAATATAGTGTTGTCTAAAGTAATTTTGTGTGAATTAAGGGAATTAAAAGCTTACTTGGTATGTATTTACGTGTGCTGCATGAAGGAAGCAACAGAGGAAAGAGGCTGTAGAGAGCAAGATTTTTACCTTTTCTCTTATTGGAGACCCATTGCACAATATTAAAATTTATTTCATTCCATATATATTCCATCTTTCGTCATGGAACCCATGGCAGCATACTGGTGGTTCCCAGGAGGTCTCCCGTGCAGGCACTGACCAGGTTTCAGCACATACTCATAAGTTGGGCAATTTGATTTTTGTTATAATCACCCTTTTCCATCTTACGTCCTGATGGACATAAGTTGTGTAACAAATACATTGCACAAACATTGAAGATATGTGGCAGGCTCTAGGATATTGTTTTCTTAGTATGGTTTGCAAAATATTAAAATGAGGTGTATTTGAAGAGGCTGTACTATGAGTATAATCCATCAAAAGTCAAGCCATTGTCTTTTAACTTAACATTTTCAGTGGAAGTGCTTTAAAAATACTTGCTTTACCTAGCTCTGAGGGAAAACAAGGAAAACTAAACATGAAAACAACTGTAAAACCATAGTACTGATAAAACCTGCAGTAGCTTGACCCACTATGCCTCCTTTGTCCAAACGTCTGCTAGATCAAAACAGTTTCACCTGCCTATTGATAACCAGGCCTTGTCAGGAGATTGGAGTTCCAAAATGGAACCAGAATGATTGATAACACTTGGATACACAAGCTATGTAGCATAGCTTTATTTCTGTTTGAGTTTTGTTTTTGTTTTTTTGTAACGGATGTAAACTTAAAATAATAATAATAATATGAGAACTTTGAAGCCAGTCTGTGGCATTTAGAAATAAAACTGAAACAACATGAATGAAACAGTGGGGCAGGGGGAAAGTTCTTAAGAACCGATGTACTGTAAAACACTTTTTAAAAATAACAGTATACAGTGGTACCTCTAGATACGAACGGGATCTGTTCCGAAGCCCCGTTCGCATCCTGAAGTAAATGTAAGACATGAGTGCGCGGGTCGCATTTTGCCACTTCCGCGCATGCGTGTGACGTCATTTTGAGTGTCTGCACGAGCGGTGAAACCCAGAAGTAATGTGCTCCGTTACTTCCGGGTCGCCGCGGAGCACAACCTGAAAATATTAATCCCAAACAGATTTCAGAATCATCAGATATAGTTATGACCGCCTGTCTTTTATTATTAACACCTTATATGCGCAGCAATTTATTAAGGCCTGACACTCGTTCATCATAGAGACATATGTTTAAGATTTATCATGACAGTTTGGTCCTGTCTTATTTTGCAACAGATATATATTTAGACTTATTTATTCACTTCTGTTTATCTACAATTACATCTGTTGATGCCAACTTCTAAATTTGTATCCCATCCCTCCAAGGAACTCAAAGTGGCACATGCATTGGGTCATCTTACATTTATTATTTTGCTTTTTCTGCAAGATTGGGTAAAACTGCACAATCAAATTGTGGCTTAATAAGCTGGTTTATTAATGAGTGGCATAACCCTTCCATGCCCTTTTGTTCTACCCACTGAGTAAATGGCTAAGCAGTTCAATATTCTGTTTATAAAAATAGATTTCTGTTATACATGAGCCTGGAAACCTATGGTTAATGACTTGTGAGGATATTAAGCTATGGTTTGAAGTTAGCTTATTATCTTGGCTTAATTGCAAAAGTGCTATGTATACCCATAAGCCAGGATATGATTTTTGTGAATCAGGCCGTCTAGCAATTGGTCCAAGGTCAACCAGTGTCCTTCATGACTTAGCAGGGATTTGAAAGCTGGCCTCCCTGATCTAAGTGAAATACTCATTCTGCTACATCACACAAATATATAGCTAAATCTGTGTTTCACAAATTCTGTTTTCCTTCATTGTACTGCATGTCTTGTTCCTATTTTAGGTGCTTTATTTTTGCCCTGGCTTTAAGACTGGAGTGAAACAACTATTTAATATAATTACAAACAAGAAGGAAAGCTTAAAAGGTGACACTGATAAGGTGAGAACATACTGTCTGTTATTGGGCATATTGTACATAACAAAAGTTAGTATATCATGGGTTCAATATAAACAAATCATGGGTTCAATATAAACAAATCACTTTTGCTCCTTCCTTTGGAAGAAAGTTTATTGTGAAAGATGTCACTTCTGTAGCATGGTAATTTAGACTCGGCATGCTTTTAGAGGTGCTTGCCCCATTAGCACAAAGCAGTTTGCATTGAAACCGCTTGCTATAAGGCTGGAAGGTGGGTGGGAACTCAGTTTTAAGTGGTTTGGATGCAAACCACTTTTATGTAATGGAGCAAGCCCCTCTAAAAGAGCACTAAACCTCCATCAGCTTATTGATGCTAACAGGCAGCCCTGCTTGCAAAGGCATTTTAGGGAACTCACTTTAGGATCCTGATTGTTCCATAGTAGCTGTCTATACCTGGTGTCTTATGTGATGTCAGATGTGGGGCAGGGGAACATGGTTTGCAGGAAATGACCTTGTGGGTCAAAGTAGGACATCTACATGCTGGTCGTTCCTCACCCTTGTTTTAGGACTAGTCAAATGTATCCCAGGATAGACAGATGATGCCTTATATGGTATCTTTTTATATAGTATGACATAGAATTAGGACTGAAGCACAATGAAGATTCGTTTGTTAGTGTAGTTCTATAGTCACTTTCAGACAGTAAAAGGGTCATTTAATTGACTTCAGTCTTTGGCATTAAGTAAATAACAACCTACTACCAGTACAATGATGATAGCATACATTTGAAATTTTGTATCACAGAATCATAACAGCTTGAGCTGGTGTGCAAAATGAAATTAAACACATCTATATTATGAAAAAGGATTATAAAATTATGTAACTAGCTAAAAAGAAGGCAACAAAATTAACTTCCAAATGCAAACACTTATTTTCTCTGTCTTTACAGGGGGGAAGTAAAGAAGATTCTCTTGCAAGCTATGAATTGGTCTGCAGTTTACACTCCTTGATTGTTTCAGTTGAACAGCTTCAGGCCAGCTTTCTCTTAAATTCCGATAAATACACAGATGAACTTGCAACTCAGCCAAGAAGACTACTAAATACGCTTAGGTACAAAAGATGTGTTTCTAACTATTTCTGAAGCAAATTATATGGAATATTGTCATTTGCTACAGGAAGACAGCCTTTTAAGTTTATTGAATTATTCCTATTCGCAAATATGTTCTCCAGCATCTTCTTACTAGATGTGTTCATTTCTGGTCACTTGATAATGTGAGGTAGCTTAGCAACAATGCAGATTAGAGTTTGAACCTGTTCTGTGATCTCTCAAATCAGTCAAATTTAAATGACTGATAGGCAAAAATTATAAATTATCTGTAATATACTAGTTTTTACAAAAATATATCTCCATAATTCTAAATACATAATAGCTTGCAAAACTGAGCAACTTCATGAAGCTGTACATCTACCTTATTTTAATTTTGGATCCCCCAAACAGCGTAGTAACTTGAATTGTACTTAAAATGTGTTCCCAAGAAGGGCACCTGCCAAATTTGGCTATGCTCAGGAATCCCTGTCTAAACTGTGTCATTAAGCTATTTTTTGACAGTGTATATTAGGTAATGTGTTGTATTTTTTTTTTTAAGGGAACTGAACCCCATGTATGAGGGATACTTGCAACATGATGCCCAAGAAGTATTGCAGTGTATATTGGGACATATCCAAGAAACATGTCAGCTGTTGAAGGAACAACTGAAACCCAGATCACTAGACGAGTCCACAGCTGAACTAAAGAAAACTACTAATCAGGATATTGGCAGTACTGGTATTGTTGAGGAAGATGTTAGTTTGATCTCTGACCAAGCTATTGAGGACGGTGAAGATAAAACTAACGGAAATGCAAAAAGAAAAAATGATACAGAGGATGGCAATGAAAAGAAAAAATCCAAAGTATCCAAAGAGAAAAATGGAATAGAAGAGAATCAGAGACGGACCAGGTCAAAGAGAAAAGCCCTGGAGGAAAAACTAGAAAATCAATCTGAAGCAACCATTAAGCATTGCATTGAAAATGAAAATACAAAACCAACCCATAAAAAATCCAGACTTCGATTAAATTGGTTAAAATCTTCAAGCAAGCAACCTAGCATTCTGTCCAAATTTTGTAGTTTGGGAAAGCTGACAACAAACTTGGGGTTCAAAGAGCCTGTTAAAGAAATAGAAAACTCTGGATTCACAGATAGTTTCCGCAAGTGTGAAAATGGCAGCCAAGAAACGGAAGACTATTGTGATCCATCATCTATTGAAAGCACTGTCGAAAAAGAAATTGAAAAACGATGCCAGAGAGGTTAGCCTTATGAGTAACTTGTGTGTGTACCCAGTTTGCTGAGATCACCTGGCTACATTTTTGTGTTTTCATAGTGGTAGAAGAGATGGAACAAGTCACATGAATTGCCTCCTTGGCTTGGCTCTTTTTTCTTTTTCTTTTTTTACCACAGTCAAGCTATGAGGGCTGTACATGTTTTGTGGCTTATTAAGACTACAGTTGTATATCATATACTAGGAAATAAGCATTTAACTCAGTGGGCTATTTTAGGATAGCACTATAAACCTAGGAGCAAGACTACTAACCCAACCATGTTTCATGGCTGGGTTTTGTGTCTCACTTTCTCCTGATATTAACTATGCATGGTGGGACACAGGGTGGAAAGAGTTAGAGATATATGTTTAGTTCCAGCAGTGTAGCTTTCTTGTAGGGCAAAGCAAAGATGGCTGATACTTGCCCTAAGCAAGCAGAACAGTGGCATATTGCAGGGCTGGGTTAACTAGATGTGAGTTGGCAAATATAACAAGCCAAAATGTAATACAGCGAAGGTCAGTGTTTTAACATTTCTAATACTTCTGGATTTAACTTAATGAAAATTAAATCAATAGTTTTAGTCTTCTTTAAAACAAAAACTGAAAATACTGGGATTTCTTTGTAGGGGTAGATTGGTAAAGTTCTTTTTTAGATGTAAGAAGCTGCCTAGAATGGTTAAGCCTGTATGCTAAAGGATCTTTTATCTTGCCCTATGGAAAACTGTTTCCTGCATAATGAATGATTCTTCTTCTCATACTCCTTTTTGAGTAAACATGCTTAGGGGTGTGCTGGTTGCATCTAAAAGATAGGGCTGTAATGACATTAGCGGGTTCAATATCAAGAATATACCCCCAGTGTAGTGCCTAATAATTGAAGTTCTTAATAAGAACTACATTGCTCATATGGAGTGGGATCTAAAGAGATCCAAAGAGCTGTGGATGGAGCTTCCTGCCTTGGCATACAGTTTTTGAACTATACTTTGGAGCATTTCCTCTTGCTGTTTCAGCTGCTCAAAGATAAGGGATTTGGAGGAGTAGTATCAGATGCAATATGAGGAGCTGTAGTAAGATGATGAAATGCAGAGAACTCTGATAATATCTATTCAGGAAAAGAGTTTAACCTAATCTGTTATGTGCTTTCCCTTAGGTTCAGAGTTAGCTGTCTTCGATTTAGTGGAGAGACTCTTCCAGGGTCAGTTGGTGTTACGAACACGATGTTTAGAGTGTGAGAGTTTCACTGAGAGAAGAGAAGACTTTCAAGATATTAGTGTGCCAGTGCAGAAAGAAGAGTTCTCAAAAACGGAAGAGAATTCTGAAAGTAAGTATAAACCACAGTAAATTTTAAGTATGCCTGTCATTCACATGCCTGTGTTTGGTAGGTGTATGCATACTTTCCTTGCCAACTGTAGTTAAATTCTTGGTGTACATTTCTATATATAGTTTTATCATTTCTTTATAAGTTGTATCCTGACAACTCCCATCATCCCTAGCTAACAGGACCAGTGGTCAGGGATGATGGGAATTGTAGTCTCAAAACACCTGGAGGGCTGAGTTTGCCTATGCCTGCTATAAAATGTCCCCATTCTGGTTGCTTAGAAATGTGTGATCATACCAGTCTGTAACATGCTGAAATGAAGCATGGCAATCTACATAAGACAGATACTTCCTATAATACAAGTCTTAGTATTTGGAAGGGTGCATGGCTCTAGGATTCTGCAGGTTTCTAGGATGGTGTTAATCCCCTTCCCCACCTCAAAGAAACTGCTTTCTGTTTGGTTGTGCTGAAGTGGTTCTGGTTTAGTATGGAGATTAGGAATTGGCTTTGGAGAGTCATGAAATCACAGCAGAGCATAAGTTTGGGAACCCTGATGTGTAATTCGGTGTGTAATTCTCTAGGATTTTGGCACTTTTAAAAACATTTGCTCACATGTCCTGCACTCATTATCGTGGTCAACAACCTGATTTGTATTTAACTGTTTACAGTATTGGGCAAACTAAATATAAGCAACTTTCTTTTGTAGTTTCTCCAGATCCCAAAACAGAAGTGAAGACTCTGAAGTGGGCAATTTCCCAGTTTGCTTCAGTGGAGAGGATTGTGGGAGAAGATAAATATTTCTGTGAAAACTGTCGTCATTACACAGAAGCTGAACGCAGTCTTCTATTTGACAAGATGCCTGAAGTTATAACCATCCACTTGAAGTGCTTTGCAGCTAGAGGATTAGAGTGAGTATAGTGAATAAACCATACTGAACAACCTGACTACTGGAAGTAAAACTTCACAAATATAAAATAATAAAATGGAACCCACATCAAGTGAATTTCACTTCTGGAAAGAACAGCATGAACTATATTGTTAGGTATTCCAAAATATACTGTTGAGATTGTGCTTCCCATGGAATTTGCACAGTAGCTCAGTTCCGCTAAGCATGAAGGGAGAGAGCAGTGGGACATATCCTGCAGCTTCTTACATCCTTACAACAAAGATATACACTCTTGGTGATCTTGTGTGATCAGTGTTTCTGAATGCAGGGAGGGCAGATACATATAGGTGCACAAAGACTTCCAGAAATGGTGTGCCTAAAATTATTTGTTCTGGCTACTACTTTTGAAATAAAAAAAAAAATTTAGTCAGACCATATGGGGTGTTAAAAGTTTCCAGCTCATTCCAAATTGCATGCATGCAAATATCCCTCCTATGGCAAGATCTGCCAGCACAAGCAGCTCAGGAAGCAGTGGATCTCCCAATCCTAGTTTAGCCAAAGATATGATGGTGTAAGTTGCTTAACCTGCCTGAGCTGAAGCTGGTGTTAGTCCTCAAAACAGGGTGTAGTGGGGCAGGACTAGGGAAGGCTGGATTCTAAGCTCATTCAGCTCAGTCACATGACCTGGCAACCTGTTGTAGAACACTTATTTTTAAAAGGCTTGTTTTCCCTCAACCAGGTTTGGCAGTAGCAGCCCTGCTGCTTAATGGAGTTTGCATCTGGTGTAATTTTACAGTGGCTTAATTTACATCAGCGTTCTTCCAGAGGATTGCTCCCTTAGTGTGCATGTACCTTTAAGCAAAATCCTCCTTCTAAAATAAAAGTCACGTGCTTCATTGTCATTACTTAGGTCACAGTCAAGTACTTTCTTGTAACTCACGCTTTGTTGGGAAAGCAGCCAATATTAAATCCTACTCACCTGGTGATGAATATTTTCTTCAACAGGTAGATTGTGCTAAAGCAGACCTAAATACTACAAAGTGGACAGTAGTCAAGAGATATAAAAATAAATTAGGCAATAGTACAATAATAGTATTTTATGTGAGTGTGCCTAAACTAGCAAACACCCCATTAGCCAGGAGAGACTGCTGGGTAACTTCCTTGATTGCTTCTAGGCACGGTGAGAATCAATTGCCTTGGCTTATTTGCCATAATTTTTTCACCAGTTGCAAACTCTCAAAAGACTTAAATGATTAAGATCTATCCACTAATAAATGTGTGTTAGAATATGTATCCTATTCTTCCACTGTTTCTTGTAACTCATGGAAGGTCTTAACAAATATTTTAAAACAGGTATCTCTTCCACTGTAGTCCCACATTATATATATTTAGGTCATGTTCATAATGCATAAAATATATTGCCAAATAAACCCTGTTCTTAATTTTCCACTTTTGTATGGCTTTTCTTGCTATTTAAACACCAATCAGCATATAATTATAGACTATCTTTTGTAAGCTTTCAAACATTAGATAACCTCAGGCAAAAACGAGTGAATTGTAATAAAAACAAGGCAACCAACAGTTCCTGCTGTTATTTTACTGGAAGCTTAAGTGTAAATTAAAGGCATATCTGAAATTGAATTATCTATTGAGTGGATTCACTCAACTCTCCCCAATATGAATTTCACTGTTGCGAAATATGAAATTATTTTACAATTTGTAAGTGCAAAGACATGGGGGGAAATTAGCTGGTGTCTTGTTGTAGTGCTTATTCAGAAATACCTATGCAAATTGCTTACCTATTGGGCTGTCTTTTGAAATAACTAATTGTCAAAAAAAATAATTTACCTTTGTAATAGTTAAAAAAATGAAAGAAATTGCTGTTCAGTCACTTGATTTGTTACAGCAAGAAATTAAGTACAGTATCTTAATATGTTGGAGATCTAAAAGCTAAGCACTAGAGTACCTCATCTTGGCTCAACGTTTGCAATATTACTTGGTGATAATGCAAATTTAAGAGAATTCAAGTTTAAGAGTAACTGATATCCTAGAGCAACAGGAAAGCAAACTAGCTGAATTTTAAAACTTAAAAGTTTTATTTTTTAAAGGAGCTGTGCAAAGTGACAACATAATCTATTTATTACATTTCTCCCCAAGGTTTGATTGTTACGGTGGGCTGTCCAAGATAAATACTCCTTTACAAACACCTCTCAAGCTGTCTTTGGATGACTGGAGCATAAACCCAGGCAACGAAATATATGGACTGTTTGCTGTAGTGATGCACAGTGGTATTACAATCAGCAGTGGGCACTACACAGCCTCTGTTAAAATTACAAATTTGGATAGCTTGGAATTGGACAAGGATAACTTAACAAGTGATCCATTTTGTAAAATTCACCCAGAGCCACTGAATGAACAAGAAGCAAGAGCTGTCACTGAGGACTATGACGACGGTGAGGTCTCCTTTAGAGTCAGTGGAAGTGCTCAGCCTAACAAAGGACTGAACAAAAAGAATATAGAAGCTGTGGGGCTTCTTGGAGGACAAAAAAGCAAGCTGAACTGTGATTTGCCAAGCAACAAAGCAACCCATTCTGAGATGATGGCTAACATAGTCACTGAAACTAAAAATGCAGAGCATAGCCATGCTAAAGGAGTTGCGGAGTTTGAACGCTGTGAGCAAACTGATCCTGCTATTGGACTAGAAAATAAAGCAATGCATATAATGCAGAGCTTGAAAGAGTATGAGGGGAAATGGCTACTTTTTGATGATTCTGAAGTGAAAGTTACAGAGGAAAAAGACTTTCTCAACCTTCTGTCCCCCATTTCCTCATCTACATCTACTCCTTACCTGCTGTTTTATAAGAAAATTGTAGAGTGAGGTTGTATTTTAACTATGTAAATAAGTTTAGCATCTGATCAGCACTGAAGAGCACCTATGAAGCTACAGAAGGATTCACCAGACTAAGATTCTGTAAAAATGAGATGATTTTTTAAAAAGTGGGTAATTATCTTTATAGATTATATACAGATCATAGCAATACAAACCTGTATATATAGTCTGTTGAATAAAATGCTTTAAGAGCACAGTAGCATTTAAAGGTGGTTCTAATTTCGTCACACTACTCATATTCGCTCTCTTTAAAAATAAAGTTATTTGTACTCATATTCTAGAGTGTATAGTTGATATAAATAAATCTAATTGCTTTTGCAAACAAAAAATAATTGTTCTTTATTTCTAAAGCCATAGGACCTGAAAAAGTACCATATTTTTCGCTCTATAACACGCACGTAGTTTTTAGAGGAGGAAAACAAGAAAAAAAATATTCTAAATGAAACAGTGGATGTATGATTTTTGTGGTTCATGCTGTGGCCACAGACATGTGATCTGACAGTGAGTAGCCCAATGCAAAAATCCTGAGGATCCATGTGGATCCATGCTTTGTAACCACGTTTTTGCATCACTGCAGCCCCAGGCAACAGTGGGTGCGTGCTTTTTTTGGTGCAAGATGTAGCCATGGACATGCTATGTGATCTGATGGTGAATTTGGGGTGACCCAGTGCAAAAATCCTGAGGATCCATGTGGATCCGTGCTTTGTAACCACATTTTAAGTGGGGAGGGAAGGAAAAGCACTCAAGGGACGAGGAGAAGGATGCTGCTAATAATGCAGAAGAGGGGTTTAAGGGGAGAAGAAGCATGTGTGGGGTGGGTAGAGAAGGATGCTGCTAATAATGAAGAAGAGGGGTATAAGGGGAGAAGACTCCTCTCCTCTCCCACTTTGCTCCTTTAAAGCAAGCAGGCTCTGCTTTTCTCCCTCCTCCCCGCTCATCCCCGGCTTAGTGAGCTGAAAAACTTTGCTGCTATGTAGCGAGCTGAGTGGGGAGGAGAGAGGGACAGAGAGCCTGCTTGCTTTAAAGGAACCAACCAGACAGGAGCTGCTTACACTCGTGTAAGCAGCTCCTCTCCTCTCCCACTTTGCTCCTTTAAAGAAGCAGGCTCTCTGTCCCTCTCTCCTCACCACTCAGCAGCTCTTCTCCCGCTTTGCTGTTTCAAAGCGAGCCATGGAGGAGGGAAGGAAGGGGAACCATGGATCCTCTGCTCACAACTGCAGCAGATCCCCTGCCCCCGCCACCCGTAGGCATTCCCTCCGTAACACGCACAGACATTTCCCCTTACTTTCTAGGAGGAAAAAAGTGAGTGTTATGGTGCAAAAAATACTGTAATTGCTTCTTTTGTGCCCTTACCCTTCTCCATTGTTCCTCATATAGTCAAAATATGTAGTGGGATGCTCATCTCAGTTTCAAGGTAGGAATGCATACATGACTTGGTGTTTCAGTTTTATTTCTGAGTTCAGGTTAAGCTATTTTAGTATAAATATTTAAACTACTGAAATTTTTCTTTAAAAGATAAGCATAGCTAGGTACCAATACAGAGGATTCCAGTTTCTAAGGACCACTTCACATTTTAGGCATGCAGTACTTTTGAAGGCAACAAATGCCTTATGGGTTCCATAAGGGAGGTTTGATTGGTTGGTACTTTCTATTGAATGTACATGTGATGCTAAAACTAGGTTTGGTTTTGGGTAATCTGTGAACTGAATTTGCAATGTACTCCACTTACCTTAACACTATTCTAACAGTAGTGGCTTTACAGATTTCACCCCTTTCAAATATGATTTGTAATTGAACACAAGGTGGACTAAAGGTATTTTTGGCTAAAGGCAGTTACCACATTTTCCAGTATGCTGGTATAGTTTTCGAAGAGAATCATAAAATTTTGCACTCGGCATATCGACTGAGAGGTTAGTCACTGCTTTAGAGGTTTTTCTCAGTATTAAGTGGTTTACAAATGTTTGTCAATCAACTGAATTGAATTGGGGCTTACTCTCAAATAAGGGGTTAGGAGTGCAGCCTTGATGCTGAACTAGCAGTTTGCAAAAAACAAGCATCACTGAAGCGGTAGTAGTATTGTGTAATGAATACATCATGTGAACACCCAGTCTACTTTATACAAGTCCTTCCTTCCTGTGCAGCATCCTTTGCTGAAGCCAGCTTAGCCTTGCAACAGGAATGAAAGAGACGAGCTACTTATCACCTCATGTCTGCTTGAAAGCCAAAAGTCCCTGCTTCACTTTCAGTGACCCTAAACAGTATTTGAACCCGGAAATTAGCGCTTTAGAAACAGGTTGGCTTTTGTGGAGCCCCATATCCCCAAGGTCATCCCAGCATTTTGAGGCACAAGCCCAATCTAACTAGCCATGTGGCACAAAAGTTTAAAAATGAAAGCATCCTTTAAAAGCATTTTGTACTTACCTTTCTCTAGGATCTTTTTTCACACAAAGATGAATTTTAAAAGCTGGCACACCAAGAAATAAAGTGTAAACATTCAAATATTTAATGGTACCATTAAAATAAACACGGCATTAAAAATGGTTTAAATGCATTTGCAAATGCTCCTAATATAAAATAAATATATGAACTAAAACAAAAACAAATTTAACATTAAAGAATGCTATAAATAATGGTTGATGCATTTGGAGTACCTCTGAATATTAAAAAATGTCTTAAAAAACAGTTGTGTTTACAGTCAGTCTCACCAGTAGTTTGTATACTGTTGCCATGGGGTTAAAAAAGGTTTGAAGTCTATATAATAATTCAGAAGGGAAATTTGGCCACTTAACACTTCCATGTAAATTGGTAAAATGTGTGCAAGGTGTCCTGAACAAAGTCCAAAGTTTTATTTCCAAATAAAACTTATAAAAAATTCCCGGTGTTGATGACACTGCACTCGTTTGTTCAGTACCTTAAAATTCTTAAGTGTATTTTAAGGTGCTCAGATGTCCATTTTGCGAAGGCTCATTCTGCTGAAGGAATCTCTGGGGAGGAAAAAACAGTGAGATAAGCTACTTCCCAAGCTGAACGCCAGAGTCTGGTGGTGAGTAATATTCTGCTACACAAAGTGTTTGCGTGCACAGCTATAAAATTAACTAGTTGCCTATCTCAGGGGTGACTAGAAGCCTAAAGGCTCTGGTCTTCTGAAGTGTGAGAAACAGGGCTTGGGGCCACAGATATAGGGGTGTTAGTAAAGTAATTGTAAGGATTTTATATCACTACAGATAGGAATTTTCAATTTGCCTTCCCATGTACTTTTCCTATCCGGGAGACCTTTTAAAGAAACATTAACAAGCGATGTTAACATATATAAGAATTACCTGTGGCAAGCAGCAGGAAGAACCGTCTTGTATAACTGGGGAATTTTTCTATTGATCAGAGGCTGAAGTGCTTCCTTGAGACGGTGGTAATTTCTTTCAAGCTCTCGCTGATACTCTTTTTGGTCTGGACCAATCAGGCTCTTGTTCTTGCGCAGTGCATCTTCACACCTAGAAAACAAAAAAATTCAGACAATCGGAAAGTGACCATAGTCTACCCTCTTGGAGCCAGCCAGCAGCATTGCATCTGTCTCCTTTGCGTACACTCCTTGGGTCACAACACTAATTGCACTTATTTGGAAACATCCGAAACTTCCAACACAGCGTGACCGCAATGCCAAAATTGGCTTTCACACAATAAAACATCAGTCTTTCTGCTTCTTGGAGTAGATGTCTCCGACAAGTCATCCTAGAAATCTGATTTCTCTAAAGCTGTCTAACAGCATTTAAAAAGAAATGAAACTACTGCTTCTGTACCAAAGCAGCTGGCTATACATGATTCTCCAACATGTATATAAAAGGTAAATACAAAGCATGGATCAAGGCCAAGACGTGCTGGAAGAACATCAGTGCCACCTAATAATGCCAAATCTGTTGCACGCCTTAGTAGTGCTTTTTTGAGGAATGTAGGATAAAGTTTCAAGGAATTTTCTAAATTACGCAGAAATGAATTAAGAAGCAATATACAGTATCTTGGAAGTTGAACGCCTTGCAACTCGGAATGTTTTGGCTCCTGAACGCCGCAAACCCAGAAGTGAGCGTTCCAGTTTGCGAACATTCTTTCGGAACCTGAACGTCCGACGCGGCTTCCGATTGGCTGCAGGAGCTTCCTGCAGCCAATCGAAAGCCATGCCTTGGTTTCCAAATGTTTTGGAAGTCGAATGGACTTCTGGAACGGATTCTGTTCGACTTCTGATGTACAACTGTACATTGGGGATGCATGGTGAGAAGGGACTAAAGTAAGTAATCAGACCCACCAGAAGACAATTGATCAACATATCTATCATGATCTTTTTTAGGACAATTAAAATGGGAAAAAAGAGATGTTAATTGAAACACAATACCTTTTTGTGAAGTCTTTGAAACAAAGCCGTAGTTTATTATGGTGACGGAAGAGCTTAGGATCGTTGGGTATCTCTGATAAGAAAACCTGTGCAACCTCAAGTGGTCCCTTTAAATAATAATAATAATAATAATAATAATAATAATAATAATAATATTTTATTTATACCCCGCCCTCCCCAGCCAAGGCCAGGCTCAGAGCAGCTTACAAGCAATGATAAAAACAAGTTGAATGATTACAACTTAAAAACAAAATTAAAATACAACATTAAAATATTGAAACATTAAAATATTAAAATGTAGCCTCATTGCAGGAGGAGAAGGAAAGGAAAAAAGAAAGAGAGGGAGGGAGGGAATCAAATTGGCTCCAAGCCAAAGGCCAGGCGGAACAACTCTGTCTTACAGGCCCTGCGGAAAGAAATCAGATCCTGCAGGGCCCTGGTCTCATGAGGCAGAGCGTTTCACCAGGCCGGAGCCAGAGTTGAAAAGGCCCTGGCTCTGGTTGAAGCCAATCTAACTTCTTAGCCAATCTAAGAAGAGGCAGGTATTGAGATACGTCTGCAGGGCTGGCTACTGGAATCATTTCACATACATGGAAGACTCCACAGAATTTCTTTAGGCTGTCTCCCCACTAGGACCACACTCCACAACCTCCCTTCTCTTCCTATCTAAGTTGACATTCATGCAACTGTCAAGGAGAAGGCAGAGCTGCACAAGAATTGCTTTCAAATGTTGCCTATAACAGCTCTAAGGTTGCAAATAAACAGATCTCAAATTAGGACCCACCACACTCTCATGAAATATTTGTGGCTCCCTCCACACAATGCAGTTGAACTTAGCAAAGATTCAAATACTGATTCGGTCTGACACCTACCCCTACTTGTTGGTGGGGACTGACCTCTAGTTTTTAGGTATCACATATACATGTTTACCTAGGAATAAGTTCCATTGAACTCAATAGGGTTTTCTTCGGAGCAAACATGTATTATGTACTACTATTCAGTGAAATGTCTGCCTTTAAAAAAAAAAGTGAATCGTTTTTTAGAGATGTTCTATCCTGGGAAGGGGAGATTATTACATCACATGTTCCATTCAATCAAAAGTGTCCACCTCTTGCTTCTGCTGTTAACTCACAGAATCACTTTGCTTCAGAGAGTAAAATTCGGCAAATGTGCTTCTACACACTCAAATTACTTGCATTTGCACATACTCTGTTAGCCATTACTTCAATAATACTGTCCTCTTAGTTCTTCAATACAAAACAAGTTATATATATACACACACACTATTATTACTGTTTATATGCAATATATAGTCAGAACCCATTTTTGACAACGTTTTTTAAAATAAGCAAGTCTTGATGGTTGTGCTCATGGACCTTTGTGAGCAATACACTGACAGGGCCTACAAGTTCTGTATCCTTACCTGATTTACCGTTGTGCCTACTGAACCTTGAAGCACCATCTGGAGCATTTTGGGATCTGCTGGATCTTGATGTGTTGCAAAAGCCAACTCTTGGGTTTTCTTTTGCATATCCTCAATGGCGACTTCAATTGGTGTCAAAATGATCTAAGGAAACGAACACAGGAAAATTTAAGAAGAACATCAGGGGCTTCTCTTTTCACTGTGATTACAAGAAAAATTAATTTAGACTCATAAATAAAGAAAGGGAGAATCATAGAATTGTAGAGTTGGAAGGGACACCGAGGATCATCTAGTCCAGCCTCCTGCAATGCAGGAATATGCAGCTGTCCCATATGGGGATTGAACCTGCAACCTTGGTGTTATCAGCACCATAATGTAACCAACAGTGCTCTACAGGTGTGTTGATTTTTCTTTTTCCCAGTTGCTAGATGCAAAGTACTACTGAAAAAATTAGAGTAGTTTTCCAGCAATAGTAATCATCAGTATCAAAACCTGACACCTGAAATAAAAGCTCCTCCTCTCAGGCTTTTGCAGTAAAAGCAGCTCTGTAAATGCATCTAAAACACATGCCAATCAATAATCAGCAAGCTGAAACTTTACTGAGCGCATTATTTTTTTATGTTAATCATTCCCCCTCTATTTCTGGCATTTCTCCCTCTTAAATTTACAGTTACCATCACTGTTCAGGGCTCACCTCCTCCTTGTGAATGACATTAATCCGGGTTTTAATGTAAGGGAATGCATGTGATGTCGTGAGGATGGTCTTCCTCTTGAACTGCTCATGCAGCTCACCATGAGCTCTGCCATCCAACGTGAAGGGTGTACAGTACATGAATCGCCGCAAGTTGTAGTTTTTGTCAAAATAGGTTATCCGGTCCTTCATTTCGTATGTGTCAAAGTAAGGCTCCACATAAGTTATCTGTATATAGGCCTGGGGCAGAAAAACAGACTAGTAGGAATACACTGCAGAATAGTCACCAGCCAATTAGCAACCGCGCATGGCCCTCATTCACTCATGATGCTGCTCCTGCCGCAGAATTTTTATGTTTGTGAGTGAGCAGCGAGGGGCATTAACCAAGAGACAGAACGAGGCCCACACCAGTGGAAAGCACAAGCTTGCTGCCATTTTGTCCTCCGCACTCTGAACCAGAGCCAGTTGCAAAGATACAAAAGTAGGTGAAAGCAAACAACTCTTGCCTCAGTCTCCCTGGTGAAAATATAGTATGAAGTGATACAATACATCAATTATATTCTATACCAGAATTGTCTAAAAACTGTTACCTGATACCTATATCTAGATTGAGAGAGGCGTGTGGATAAGGTCAGGGAGATCCTGAGATAAATGGCCCTGGTGCAGCATCTTTTTAGCCACTCAATTTATTTTCTGGAACCATAGTATGTAGCCATGCACAAGCCAGGAACAAGGGCACTTCTCACACCAGATACAGGAAGGTCCAACTTGATACTTATTTTTAGCTTCTTACCTTGTTGGCATCTAATTTACATTTGTCGACAGGGTTAGAGTCCTTAATTACTTCGACAACATCTTCACCAAACCTTTCTCCGTAAAAACCCTGAAAATTATCAGCAAGATATTATAATGTACAATCTGGAGCAAAGTTTTAAAGGAAGGGTTTCACACAATGTTAGCAGAATCACATGAAAAATAGTTAGGACTGTGCCTGTGGTGTGGACTATGCCTGCATAACTTTGGGGAACAATTATTTTTTTTGGGGGGGGGGGAAATAATAACGTGGGGGGGGGAGTCTGCCTAAAAGTATTTTGTCAATGTGGAAACATCCCATCATTTTATCATACGCTGGACAGTATGTGAAGCAAAACAAGTTTAAAAGACCACACATTACACACCAAAGCACACACTAAGCCAAGATATGAGTGAGCTTTGTTCCCCGACTGCAGCTGTTTTGTTCTTTCATTCATGAGTGTAACGATTTAGTCTTAATTAACTGCAATTAATAAACTATATATATAACTCTCAGTTCAAGCTGGGAAACTATAGTCAATGACTCCTAAACATGCCAGGGTCCTAAGCCAATGTTAAACCAAGGCTTTCTATTTTGGCTTGTTTGGAAGCTCAAAAACATCAGTTCCCAGTTGTAAGGGGAAACTATAGCTAACTGAAACTTCCTGACTAGCAAAAAGTGAAGCAGCTGTCTGTGGGTGCATGAGGCTCATTCACATCTCAGCTTATTAAGCCAAGGTATGGTTGTCTGAATGCAACCCCATGGCTCAGAACTGGGCTAATCTTGGTACAAGAATAAACCTGAGCCTACATTTACCTTGTGGAGGTTTAAAAAGTAAAGTAAACAGGGCTCCTTTCTTTGATTGCTCTTTGTGAACGATTGGAAATTACTTGGCCTGAAAGGTCCTTTTCACCCATGCACTGAGCAACAATCCTATTCATGGCTGTCTTGCATATGTGAATGCTACAGCTTATGTGGACAGGACCACAGGTCAGGTGAATACAGGTTGTTGTTTTTTGTGTTTGTTTGTTTTTTTGCAGAGGGAGGGAATAAAGTAATTCCTGAACTTGACTCTTTTTATAATTACAAATACAATTATTTATTACTTATACCCCACCCATCTAACTGGGTTGCCCCAGCCACTTTGGCCAGCCCTCCAACACATTAAGACATCAAACATAAAAGGTTTCCTGATACAGGGCTGCCTTCATAGTGTAATTATTTACTTATTTGACATCTGACGGGAAGGCATTCCACAGGGAAGGGGCCACTACCAAGAAGGCCCTCTGCCTGGTTCCCTGTAACCTCAATTCTCACGATGAGGGAACCGCCAGAAGACCCTCGGAGCTAGACTTCAGGGTCTGGAGATGCTCCTTCAGGAATACAGGGCCGAGAGCTTTAAAGGTCAGCACCAACACTTTGAATTGCATTTGGAAACATACTGGGAGCTCCCTGAAAGCCCATGTAACGACAGGATTGTATTTTAAGACTTGCTGAGACCATCTCACCTCTAACCGATGAGAAATTTCAGCCAATTTTGTTATGGCCGGTTCCTTGTAAACGAACTCTTGTTCATCGAGGTCTCCAAATTTAGTCCCATAAAAACCAACACGGAAGTATGTACCAAACATCCGCTTACCATCCTAGGTGCAGAAAGACGAATAGCATTTCAATACAAAAGCCCCTTCACATCTTTCCATTGCTTTTAACACTCCCTTTGAACACAATGCCATGCAGGAACAAACAAACCAACAAGTAGGACTAAAGAGAACTGTAAACCAGTTACAGCAAAAAAAAAAAAAAAAAAGGAGGGGCACACTAAAATTTAAACCATACACTTACGAGATTTATGGGAAAGCTAGCCTCAATCATGCAATGGGATAAAAATCAGTAGCTCGGCATAAGAACGGGACCACTTTAGCTAGCCTAACAGGTTTAGAAAGCAATGCTGGCAATAGTCAAGAAAGCAACCTTACAGAAAGGAACACTGTCGTGGCTATTTGCTTTCTTGACACTGGTGGAGCAGCACAGATTTACCACTGGTTAGGTTGGTGTCACTCTGAGTTTGGACCAAGCCAAATTTCCAACACCTTGCGGGTCTGGATCACTCAAGAATCATTAGGGATTCTTGCTGGACTTCACAGTTTACTTGCATGCTTCCGTTCTCTGGGACTGTGGCCTAAAATATGGCATGGACTATGTCATCATTAGAGCAGAATGCTGAAATAATAAATGTGGGGAATAATTGGTGTTATCTAATTTGTTCTTTGCAGCTCATCATTTAAGAAAATGGGAATAAAATGGGTTTAAGGGGCGGAGATGGTGCCTTGGTTGGAATAACTTTCCCCTGCATTTGGTGTGTGGGCTGTGAGAGACTGTACAGTGGTATAGCATTATATTGTCACCACATCATGCCCTCTTGTGGTTTCTTCTATATGTGACGGCATCAGTGTGATTAGTGCTATGGAAACTAGACTGCCGTATGTTGTATTCTGTTCTCTAATAGAGATGAAAGCAGGATCAGGCGGCAACCACTAAACTTTCCTGTAGCCACAGTCCATGAGAACATATTGCGCATGCTGCCGTAAAATGTTAGTGCCACTGGGATCTCTTGTTTTTCCAGTGGTACAATTTGCAGAACAAAAACTGGAAAGGAGACCCGGTATCGCATCTCCATGCAATTGTATGGATCACTCTGACAATTCACAAATTTTCGAATGCCAATCCATCCTTTCTGCTAGGAAAGCCTCCCAGGTTCCTCTCCCACTTTTGTTTTGGGAGTCTTTGAGATGCAGAGTCGTGTGTCAACTCTCCACCTATTCACACCCCCTCTATAGTAGGGGAAGTGACTTCGCAGCAATTCAAAACAGACAAGTTGTTTTGAGCACATAATTTCTGGGGTGAACCATAGTGCTAAACTGCATTCTTCTGGCATATACAGATGCTCCTATATTACGATTCCAAGCAGCTGCTTCCATTTGGCTCAGTGGTAAACTGAGCCGTCTTAACACACCCAACACTTGTAGCAATAAAACTGGGAGGTGGTGCACACTTATGTGGAAGGCAAAAATGTAAACTGAAAGATAAGAGAGCAGCAAATTGTTTGAAATGGAAGCCACCAAATCTGCAGTTTCTTTCCACCAAGTCACAACTGAAAGAATTCACACTGCATGCACATAGTCACAAATATAAGCTGAGAAAAGTACTCCAAATGTTCACCTTTACTCTCATGGCACAGTTATGCTGCAGCACTCAGAATTATATAAAAAAAGGAGCAATGTGATGCACTAGCTGTTGAACTTTGCATCCCACCCTATCCTTGGTGTCTCTGGGCCAGTAACACGTTTCAAAAGATGCTTAACAGGAAAAAAGAAGAGGATTAAAATAGATAAACAAAGCCTCCCTCACTAGCTTTCAATTCTAGCTTGAACAGAAAGGATGGACAGCGATTTGGGATAATACTCTGGGGCCTGGGGGAAACGTCATCCAGGGAGACCATGCAAGAAGAAATTGTCCACCTATGTTAACGGTCAGGATGGGCACACAAAAGAGAAACGAAACCTCTAAGAACATACAAGGATAAAACTCTTTAGGGCCTCGTAAGTCATAATCTGCATCTCTAATTGTTACTGAAATATCAAAATGTTGGTGTAGGCCTGGGAGCAACAGCAGCCCATTCCTTTCAAGTGGTAGTAATCCTCAACTTCAACATTCCCAGGTGACGATGAATCCTCAGGTAGTGTGCATTATTACTACAGTCAAACTTGGAGAGCACAAAGACATTTCTTGTGGTTGTTAGTTTGTAACCTGAGAAAAAAGTGCACCTTCTCTAAATGGAGTTATCAAGCACAGTGGAAGCTTGGTTCCCGAATGGTTTAGTTGCCAAACAAATTGGCCTCCGAACGCCGCAAACCCGGAAGTGTTCCAGTTTGTGAATGTTTTTCGGAAGCCGAACATCCGACGTGGCTTCTGCTTGAGTGCAGGAAGCTCCTGCAGCCAATTGGAACCTGCACCTTGGTTTTCGAATGGTTTCAGGAGTCAAACAGGCTCCCGGAACAGATTAAGTTCAAGAACCAAGGTACCACCGTACTCTTTGGGTCCACCAGTCCAGCAAAAGTCTGCAGACTTTATGTATTGCATTTATATGCCACTTTCCCCCCCAAGGAGCTCCAGGCTAAAAGGCAGAGAATGGCCCAGAGTCACCCAGTGAGCTTCATGGCTAAGCGGGGATTTAAACCTGGTCTTCCAGGTCCTAGTCTGACACTCTAACCACTACACCTTACTGGCTTTAGGAAGCCAAAATGATTAATAGAAGATATTTCTGACCCTCCCAGATCATAGGGCCTACCAATCAACTCAGTCTTTTCTGGATTCAGCTTCAAACACCTTCTCCACATCCCTCCCTATATCCTGGACAGACACTGCCAAACCAGAATTTTAGGACCCAGGTTGATTAGAGAGAGAAATAAATAATGCCATCAGGACACTCCATTTTCACGATGTTGCCCCATACATCCAGCAGAATAGGATGACAGAGTAAAATGCTACTGGACCTTATAGAAAAGGTCCTGAGAAGATGAGAAGTCACCACCCCTTACCATTCTCTGACTGCCTAGCCTGGACTACTGAAGAGCAGTCCTGCGAACACCTGCCTACTTTTGCAATAACGCCAACCTCTCATGTGACATTGCTCTTCAATGACAGGTAATCTGCTGTGGCCATAAACAAAGATTCTGATAGTTAACTAGATTGGTCAATACCCAGGACAGAAACTGGAGCAGGCCCATGAACTGCCAAGGGAGGTGGAAACAGCTAACGGACTACTTACACGACCCTAAGGAAAAAGTAGAAGTTGCAGAATGGGCAGGGAGTCAGTGTTGGGAAGACTACAGATTAATTTCCCCCATCTTGGAATAGTAGCACAGACAACTTCAGTCTGTGTTAATCCCAACTGGCCTATATAAAAACAAGGTTGACTCAAGTAAGCTACCAGAGTTGACATCCCTCAGCATATCCTCTGTACCAGTGGACGGTATCAAGTGTTCCATGAAAATTGAGAAAGACCCTCAAATGCATTTCAGCCACTCGGATGTCATCTCTAAGTTAAACGCCTGGGTTGCATTTAAGCTTATATTCATAATTATATGTGTATCCTACAACTGTGGAACACTCTTCTCTCTCTCTGAACACTTGTACCTTATGGCTTTCATCCACATAAATCCATTTACTGTTATTCCCAATGACAATCCAAAGCATTAGAAGTCACTCAGGGCCACTGTGTACATGATGTTTCTCGGACAGTGATATTGCTTCCATTTGCGGGGGAAAGGCATGTACACTGACCGCCATTGGCAGAAAACACACATACTTGGCTTGGCACATGCAGTGGGAATCACAGCTGCTTCTGAACACACACAACATGTGGCAAAATAGACAACACGTGCATAATTCACTTATGAATTATGTGCATCATAAGAACCTTGTAGGAAAGTGTAAAGTATGCAATGTTCCATAAAAGCGACAATGAACTTGATAAAAAGGACTGAAGGACAACAGGTAATTTTATGGCTGACAGTGCTTGTCCACACATGAGCAGGCACCTTCTAAATCTCTGCAACTCTCTCTAGGCTTTTAGAGAACCCAACTTGCTCTCCTGGAGGCTCCCCCTCCACATACGCCACAAACTTTAGGGTTCTCCTTGATTTGTGTAGTAGGAAAGGTAAGCTGTTTGGCTTGGGCAGCATTGTCTGCTAATTGCTCTAACTTCCATTAATAATCTTGGCAACATCATGAGACACTTAAGGAAACTTACATAATGAATCAAAAGTACTATTATGACTGGAGTTTCAAATAAATAAGCATCATTCTAAGCTTTAACAATGGTCACCTAAGACAAATTAGGAGGTGGTGTTTATAACGAAGGTTCTTTCCATTTAGCTTCCATTAATTTGTGGGGAGGGGAATGGGGGGGGGGTGTTGATGAATCAATGCCTAGGAAGATTTTGGGGAAATGTCAACCCAGAGCATGCTGGAATGTGTGCAACACAAGAACCAAAGCACAAAGTTCCATAAACAACAGGCAAAAGATGGGGACATCAATAACATCATATGTCATCATGTTATTGTTCCAAGTGTGTTCTGAATACATGAAGGCTCTATAATTTTGCCCAAAGGTTTTCACAGAAATCAAAACCCTTGCTTTCAAGCAAACAAAACAAATTAAAACTCCATGGTCTTTGTTTCTGAGAGGTGCTAAAATGCAGTTATGAGAAAGGAAGTTATTATAAAGCATTTAAATCTATTATTTTGAGAAAAAATAATAGCTCCTTGGTAGGCAAAGAGAATGAAGGTGAACACTGTAGAGTCATTACAGAACTGGCAGAGCAGGTATAACAGCCGTCATGACTTATGAAGGGTTCATAATATGTTGTTATGCATGGTAAATATCTGTTGGGTACAAAGTTTTAAGAGGCTCCTTCTGCACATGAACCAAAACCTTTGCCAACTGGATTTACTTAGCCAAAAACAACAAAAATTGTTGCCAAATTTGGCCCTGCTGTTATCCACAGGGAAGTGCAAATATGCCCAAGGCCGTCTGATCAGAGTCAATAATGCCACATTTTTCATTGCAGTGAAATGGCTAACCTGGCATTTGAATTTGTAACATCAGAGTTGAAGAAGCCAAAAGGCCTACTTAAGTTCAACCCCCTTTCCATGAGGAAAAACCACTCCTCCACGAACATTTAACTTTAGGAGTTAGCTGGGAAGTTTTTTCCGTACAAACCTAATTGGGATTGATTTGTGTGGCGTTTCATAAACCCCTGAGCTGGCATAAGTCATTGGTAAAATGAAATTATTGGGGGATGCCATGGGAGTTTAAAAAAAAACAAAACACCAACAACTTAGTAGGAACTTACCACAACAGACAATAGTAAAAGTGGGGAGGAGGATCAGCAACCAGGGCAATAGAGGAGAAAACAGAAAGTATTTTGATTAGGGAAAATCCAAAACAAATAAGCAGCATTTGGCAGCAAATAAACAAAACAAAAAAAGTATTTTAAAAACTGGAACTGGGTAAATAACATGCAATGGGTATTAAAAGGCCACACAGAAGGAAAATGTCCAGCAAGAGGAAAGTTCAAGTGCAAAGCAGTGGACAAGAACATAAACCATGGGTGTGTTTTACCATGCAATAGAACATTACTGAATAATGTTAAAATTGTAACTGATGACAGGATATACTTCAGGGGTCGATTTAGCATCACACACATTGATCAGAAAAGATGCTCGCAGGCTGTTGTCCCATTAATGGAACAGCCACAAACTGCTTTTTGCTGTGGTTTTGTGCCAATTTTAACACCACCAGGGAAACCCTTCGGGGGGAGGTGAATCATGGTGCAGTTGACGGAAGCAACCAAACTGTATGGGTGCCACTTCAAGCAAGCGCTTGAGCTAAATGGAGAGTCTGTGTGACATGAACTTTGCCTTTCGGTTAAAGTGGGCATTGTAAAAGTCTGCACGTGCTTGGGCCAGCTCCCAGGTGGTACAAAAAAGCACACCAGCTCCAAAACTGATTTGGGGTCCCCAAGCCTCTCGTTGCAGATGGCGAGTCATGGAATTAGCACTCTTGATATTACATGCCTTGATGATGCTTTGACTTGTCTGTAATTGCTCTTCTGAACCAAAGCTCTAAACAAGAGAGCAGGACTCTTATCTGACAGAGCAACATAGTCAGAGAAAATCAGAAGCAGAAATCAGAACTTGTACAGCTTTTGGGGAGGTGGAATCCAAAAACTATTCACATATTTACTAACAACAACAAGAGAATGCAAAACACACATATTTCAGCTACGTACCAAATTCTTAAAATTCCTTACAAAATTGGTCTGCATTGGTGTATATAAAAGATATTTATTTGGAGACACTCCTATTGTTTTTAAATGAGGATGGAGGTTTGATTGGTACATTTTAGACACAACTGTAAGGAAATTAGAGGTACTCGAGTCCCACTGAAATCAGAAGGGCTTACATACTTAAGTGCCCTGTACCACCAATTATTTCAACCGGAATCTGATTTTGGATGAGTTCACACTGAGCTTTATGACATGGTTAACATAAGCCGGGGTTTCTAAACAAAAAGCACACCATGGCTTATTAGCATAATTTGCTTGTGGTTAATAAACCATGATTAAGCTGCTGGGCGGGGTTCAGGCGAGAAAATTAAACCATGATTTATTTAAACCATGTCTTAGTGTTATGTGCAAACCATGCCACTCTCTAGAATGTGCCTGTCCTGTGACAAAAAATGAAGGTGTCTGCGTTCAAACTTATCTATTTATAGTCTTGGATATTTGTTGCAGTATTTTCCATTATAACTATTTCCCGACAGATAGCCATCTTAGGCCGTTGCAGCAAAAAGAACCAAGAATCTTGAGATGTCTGAAAAATAAATGTGCAAGTCTTTAAGGGGCACGATCATCTAAAAGGCAGTTGGGCTGGAAATTTGCTCAGTATGATGGGCCATATTAGAACCATATCAGTAACTTCCAAACAGCTAATCAAATAACACAAAAGGGGTCTTTCTGCTTTTTGTCAAAGTCTGGGCACTAACCACAAATCTCAAAGGCAGAATTCTAAGCTTTCGGGAGGTAGTGCACAGTCCAGGAAGCAAGGGAACTGTACAACCTCTAAGCTTGCTTCATGAATCTTAGGAAATCTTTTCAGCAAAACAAAGGCTGAGGCAGAGTCTCTATTTCATATAATTCTCTGTAAACCCTCCCCCAGTCCATGGGATGATGAAACTGGCATTCTTATACAAGCCAGGGCAAGGTTGGTGGATTGTATCTCCCACAAGATCTTCAAGGATTATTTTCATGGTTTGGGTCCAGACATATATCAGAATCAGCTGTATTAGGTCACTGAACTGCTGCAGAGGAATTTGAATTTTGTACATCTCAGAATCAAAACAAAGGACTCTATCTTGGCACCAAGTTGAAGCCCATGACCTAATTCTTAAGAGATTTGAGAGCTGGGACTAAACTCAAGTTCATTTCACTCTTGCTCAGAGCTTAATGTAGCAGAAGAGTATTAATACTACAGTTATACGTTAGGATACGAGTGAACGTCTTTCTAACGGGAAACAGTTTTTTGCATTCAAGGTCTTTGAGCATTAGAACTTAAATCGACCCCTGTGTTGGGGGGTGAAAATATGGTAGGAAGAAATGGTATTCTGTGTCAATATTGATGAGAAATGGAATACAAAAATAACAAACTAGTGATGGTAAAAAGTGGCTCATTCACCAAAGAACCTCATTAGTGTCATAATACAAATGCATTCATGCACTACCTAAATTGTCTAAAATGACCACAACAGTTTTACTGATGTTTCTTTGGTTAATTAATTCAGGTCAATAGCAGACAGCAACAGAAATACCCACAGCTAGCACATGTGGGCAAAGCATGGGCAGGAGTCATCATCAGACCAATCTATTAGTGTTCTTTACTAACTAAAACATTACCTACCTCCCAGCCAGTACTCTGTGTAATAAAAAGTAAAACAAAAAAAACAAAAAACAAAAAGGTATGTCACAGGAACAAGACCAGCTCCTTTTCAAAGGCCAAAACACAACCATCAACAATAAGGTGCTATGCACTTGAAATGGCTTAGCTGCCACACATTTAAGTTAGCCTTTTGTTTCATAGCCCAGAATATTAAGTATGAAGAAACTCCATTATCGGGCGCTGGAAATCGAATGTAAATGCAAATCCTCTGGCAATCGGAAATTATTACATTGCATTCACCATTCCAGCCTGAAGTTCAGCTACTGAAACCCAGGTTAGTCCTGCTGGAGGAATTCAGTTTTTGAGCGCTGAACGGCATGCTGTGGAATACAATTGCAGTTCCCAAGTAATGAATGGCAGTACTCATTTTGTGTCATTGTTGTTTATATCCGTAAAGCAAAATGCAAACCATTCTTCATTTGTGCTTGAGCTCCAGTTAAAAATAATCATATGGCACAACCAGCTGTCCAAACAGTATCTCCCTGCTAAATTCAGGAAGTAAAAATGTAACCAAAATGGAAAATAATAGCCTCAATCTAGCAGAGCCTCCGGAGGCCCTGCACAGATGCAAATGCCCTCATTTATCAGTATATGGACAACAGCTGGCTGCAATTTTGTGCCCAGGCACCCACTGTTCAGCTTCAAATCCTGGTTTCAAATGCTTAAGGGGGCATGCTTAACATTAGCTTTCATGTTAATTAACCATGGTTAAATTCAGCTGCCGTTAGCCTGAACTGCCTGGGAATGTGCCTTAAGTTTTGCTTAGAGTCTAATCTGATCCCAGCTGCTGTGGTGCCAACTTGCCCTTGTTTTGGCCCCCACATACCATAGAAAATTTAGCTGTTGCATTCATCAACATGGAAGAAGCAGGACCGCATTGAGTTACATGCTCTCCTCTTGGTAGCCACGTGTGCTGCATGAATGTCTGCAGAGAGGGGTCCTTCGTCTCTATAACTATACATGCGAGAACTCCATCCCACCCCAACATTCGTGCTGTAGATGCCGACAACATGGCAGGGCACAGACTGGAGTGTGTGAGATGGGAGAGGGCTGCTTGCAGCAGCCTCACTTCTTCTTCCCTTGCTGATGAACACGGGAGCTTTAATGCCTCCACTGGGCTCTTCTCTTGGCCCATGGAGCCATCTGTCAGTGACACTTCCAGCCCACTTCTCCACACCCAAAAGTAGAGTCATTCATTACTACGCAGCCTCTACAATGCAGGTCACAGTTTTCACAAGCAGAGAGATGTTGCAGCACCAAAAAAGAGATACCTGCCAAAAAGGTAGCTCAAAATGCAAAAGAGTAAAATTAAATCCCTGGGCTGTCGAGCTAATGTATAGCTTTGGGCTGCAATATTATACCTGCTTACTTACAGCTAAGTCACTAATGGGAGTAAACAGGATTGCAGTATGAAAACACCTTAACTACACTTTCACATGTTGTGAAGTCAGTCTCTAGCCTGGAAAACACAAGCAAGGAATGAATTTGCAGTACACTACATTAGAGTAACCTGACTTAGGTGAATGGCTCTGGAAAAATTAGGACTTATCTGATTGCTCTCTTTGCCTAGTTTTGCTGACTTTTTACACTTTGCAATATTGTCCACAAGGTCTCCATATTTTGAATGCTTTGATGACCTGGAAAACAACTGCCATTGAGGTTTCAATGTAACTTGAAGGGAAAATGACACAAATACTTTTAAGGATCTCCACACTACAAGCAAGAGCCTAAGTCATTACCTGATGAACTATTTTGGTGAATGCTTCCTGGAGTTTACCGTGAATTGTGGCAAGCTTCTTGGCATCTCTGTTAGCTTCATGAATTGGAATGAGGATTTTGTAAACCTCGTTGACTGCTTCATACATGCCAGCCTACAAAACAGTGTCCATGTCAGGCGGTTTTATCGATCCATCAAAAAAACAGACATGCAACAGCCTGAGTACAATATGTTATTAAAATGCTTATATTACAATAATGAAATTAAAACACTTGCTTGGGATTATTTGGTTACTGAGATGGAATAAGTAATGCATGATATAAGTATCAGTCGTGTGTCAGACCTGTGCAAATGTACATTTTGCCTAAAGTTTGCAAGACTCCATGCATCAAAGGCCAATTTAAACTTGATGAATACTGATTTAAGACTCCCAGCTCATGTGCTGGTCCATGTGTGAAGGAAGCAGCTAACTGCTTATGTAGCAGCTGTGCTGGGATGCCAGCATGTTTGCTTCAGCCCATGGAATGAGAGCCTTTTTAAAGATTATATAAAACTGTGTTCCAATCCACAGACAGAAGCTTCCTAACACTACATGGTCAAGGCCAACCTTGATGACACAGAAATTTGAGGAACTGTAGTGCTGAACAAGGTTTCATAGCAACTTCTGAATGCACATTCCAGTTGGATCCTGATTTAGCACAGCATGTTGGAGAACCAGCTTAGCCATGATCCCAATGGCACAAAATACGTGGGCTGGTTCGCAAGCAACTTGAGTCAATGCTGCTGCCACTTAAACGACTGAATTCAGTGCAGCTGAGCAGCTGAAATGCAAATACTGAAGCTTCTATACTTTTCATTGTGCATTTGAGTTGCACCCAGTATTTACTTACATGCAGATCAGGGGTGGGGAACTATTTTCTGGCCTGCATTCCCACCTGGAAATTCCCCATTCCAGCTGTGAGTGTGGCCAGAGGCAAAAGTGGGCGAAACAACTGATGTGATTCTCACTTGTGTATGCTAGGCTGTATTCAAGCCAGAGGTTTCTATGTCCACATCCCTCCCTCTCTCTCCATTCAAACAAACAAGAGGCTTTATCGCAGCTCAAGAACACTTGAGAAGAATGCCGAGCAGGTGAGAGGTGGGGTCCAGGGGGAGGGGCCATGTTATGAGAAGGGGTGTGGCCTGGGGATAATCCAGAGGCCTGCATTTGGCCCTCAGGCCTGTGGTTCCCCACCCCAATGCAGGACACTGATTGTATATACTATGCAACCATAAGGGAGTACTGTACTAAATACATGTATTAAACTCTTCTACCATGGAGAAAGAGGCTGCAGCTTGCTCCAGCAATCCAACCAGACCTGCTTCAGTAAAATACTTTCCAGAGCATATTCCTTCTTCATCTGGCGATACGACATCATCAGAAACTGCAGATTCTTCCAAGACGTTTGAGGAGATGTTCTGAGGAAATATATAATGTTTACTTTCAGCAGTTCCAGTTCCAGAGACACTGGGGAAAAAAACTATTTAAAATTCATTCATCACCAGGTTCAGGCAATGCTCTGCTGCAAAGTCTGAAACCAAAGTAGCTTCCATTCTGCCGAAGTCCTACTCTAATGGAACATGTTGTTGTTTTTTAGTTGTTTAGTCATGTCCAACTCTTCGTGACCCCCATGGACCAGAGCATGCCAGGCACTCCTGTCTTCCACTGCCTCCCGCAGTTTGGTCAAATTCATATTTGTAGCTTCGAGAACATAGTAACATGCAATTAAACTTTAGTTTTTGCTCTACAGAATGTTAATTTGAAATACAGGTTTACCCACAAGATGTTCTTTTTGGGGGGGGGGGGGGGAAGCCACTGTACCAATGACCCATCCTCTTTGAGAAGAAACATGAAACCAAACTACTTTAGGAATTATTCAGCAAGTAAACAAGTATGGCAAATTCCTTTGTACATGGCTGGAATTAATAATAGAAAGAGCTTTTAGCTAATGTGTCTTCAATGTATTGTACCAGCAGCCAAAGTGGAGCAATGCAATTATATCACATGAATTTTTGGGAAATGTTCTTTTAATATAGACAATGCTATGTTTTCTGGGGGGCTTACATCATTGCTTTGTGGAAAGGCAAGAAGCCCAGCTTTGCGGTTTTGTAAACAAAGAGCATTACCTGAAATGTAACGCATCCTACGGGGAGATATTTCCGATCCTCAAGCATGCTCAAGTATTCAGCAACGAGTCCTGCAGAGTGGACCAAACACTGTGCAGATTCTGCATGATTGCTTCTCTCTGAGTGTTTCCCAGCCATGTTCTGTAGCCAGGTGAGTCGTAGGTCTGGGGAATTCTGGTATCCCTTGGCAATTCTAGTTTTCAAAAACCCAGGAGAGTCATATCAGTGTATGTTTACTTACTCACATTTTCTTAAGACGGCAAAATATCCAGTAAAACTGTACCTGTACATCAAGTCCACAAGCATCTCTGGGTCTTCTTGGTGCTCCTTCATCTTAACTGTATCAGACAGGATCATATGGAGGTTGAACACAAGATCTTGGACCTGAAATGGGAGGGAAAGTATCTGAAACAAATACTCTGTGCAAAACAAGGATTTGTTGGTTACTTCGAATTTGTCTGACAGGAATTCAATTGTGAAAATCGCTTGCCATTGTTTATTTTTAAAAAACGAATCCTGCCAGGGAGACATCGTGTTCCCCTCCAGTATTTCAAATTTTGCATTCATCGCCAGTCAATATTTGTTAATTCTATGTTCATTCATTCATTCATTCATCCAGCAAAGTTGGACTGAATTATTTGAGTGGATGAGCAGTTTCTTAGAAATGTCAAGTCAGACTTCATTTTTTGTTGTTGTTCATTTCACCATTTAATCTGTCTGGTTTTGAACCTTAACACAATTATCTATTGTTATTTTATTTTATGTGAGACATTTTTAGACCAACTTCCATCAGATTGGATTTCAGAGTGATGCAGAGCACAACACAAATACAAAAGAAACCCTCACCAGAAAAAACAAAAACAAACTAGGGCTATCCAATCTGATGCCCCACAGATGTTGCTGGACTTCAACTCCCATCAGCCCCAGTCAGCACATCCATTGGTCAAGGATTATGGGACCTGAAGCCCCCCCCCATCTGATTACATTTTCATGTATCACTCCATGTTCACATTCAGGTTTTGCATCATCAGGAATTCCAATATGGATCAACATCCTACTGAGTCTAAAAGCAAGTAAGCTGAAAATTGTGGGTCTTAAGGAAATAAAACAACCCATACTTATCTATGTCAAGTACTATTCCTCCTAACCTGATCAGGGAACGTTGTTTCCCTTAGTTCCAGGTCCTCTTCAGCATAGGTCAAAATGGTTTTCAGAGAACGTCTCAGAAACTCCTCATTAAAATTCTGAGATGTTCCTACTAAAGATGAGAGTGACATGGTCACCTGCATTTTCACTCTCGCAAAGTTCTGAAACAAACAAACAAAAAATTGTTACTGCGCCAATAACGTCAGGTGACAACACCAGCTTAATAGGCATTGCAGTCCCAAACCAAAAAGTACAGCAAACACGTTTGATTTTCCTGAAGGGGTCTGGCCAGAACTCCATCCATCCATCCATCCATCCATCCATCCATCCATATGATTAATTTATAGCTGAGTTGTTTAACTCCAGATTAAAGTGTTCTCCTTTAAAGACGACACAAGCCTTTTGGTCTGTGTGTGACTATTCCCATTTATAATATATGACCCTCAAAAAATCAGTGCTCCTCACTTGTCCTCTCTTGCACCAATCTGAATAGGCATTGCACCCCATGCTTACAGAAACACTATACCAGGGGTGGGTATCTTCAGGCCAGAGGCCTCAGTGAGGCCCTCCAGCCCTCTCTATTTGGTCCTCTGTAATCCCCCCCCCCCGGCCCTCACTGGCCCTGCATCACCCTCTTTGTATTTTGGCTTGGATGGAATGTGTCCTTGTGTCTGGATGGAGGACAGAAAGGGGTGTGCAATTGTGTGCAAAAGCTAGCCTACTGTACAAATCTAAAATTTAGATTTGTTGCTCCACCCACTTTTCCCTCTTGCCCTGCCCACCATTGGCATGCGGCCCTCAAAATGCTGTCCAGAATAAAATGTGGCCCTTTGGCTGCAAAAGGGCTTTGATGCCCCATGCTATACTTACATTCCCAATCTCAAAGTTCTGCCTCATGAGGAGGTACAGGGAGGCACTGGCATGCGAGCGTATGGTGCCGATGCTACTGCTACAGTGGCGCAGGAGTCGGAGGCATAAGTCAGCACACTGCTCCGTCTCCTCTTCAAAAAGCAGTTCTGGGAACTAGAAGGACAGCGCGAGAGACAAGCATTCAGCAGTCGTGGCTGCACCCTAAACACCAACACAATGTTGAATTAATTGCACCACAATCATCGTGGGCTCAACTTGACCCAGTTGCGCGCCCGCTGCCAGTAAAGGAGGCCATCATCAGCCGCAGTTTGCCGGAAACCACTGTGGAGGTCCAACACTTTCCAAATCAGAAAACAAGTTGAATACTGAAGTGAAATTGTAGCTCCATGCTGCCCTCCCATCCTCAGGACACTCACCTTTGACACCAAGGCCCTCTGCGTAGCAAAGCAATGCTGCAGGTAAAGAGCGCTCTGGTTGCAAGCCATGCTGTGTAAAAGAACCTTCAGCACTCCGCCAAGAATGCTTTCCTTGGACTCGGTCACGGAGACCGTCTGTAACCAAAGACAATGGAAAAAAGAGAAGAAGTCAGCTTTAGGGCTGTTGCAGACAGAGGTCACAGCAAAGGGAACATGTGCAATGGAGAGCGAATGGCCACTTCAGAATACACTTTCTATAGGGGGCATTGCTAGTCTTGCTCACTATCCCTTCTTCAGGCATTCAGAGCACCGGGAAGGTTGTAAAATGGCCTTTATCATCCTCA
Source organism: Podarcis tiliguerta (assembly GCF_965153285.1). Lineage (NCBI taxonomy): Eukaryota > Metazoa > Chordata > Lepidosauria > Squamata > Lacertidae > Podarcis > Podarcis tiliguerta. The sequence continues at coordinate 59,407,751 of NC_139539.1, forward strand.
CCTGGACTACTATCTCCAAAGTATCCAAAATGATCAGATTTGCTTCCGTTGCCAAGTTGCCATCGATAAGAGCCTCATGTTCTATCTCAGCCCGTGATCTAAAAAAGCATTAAAAATAAATTTTCTTTGGAGAAGCGAGGAAAAGAAACTTTTTGTTGCAGCTGGAAAAATAAGATTGCTTATCAGATAATCACCATGCTCTAACAGAACACTTTAGCAGCAGGAACCACCAAAAATAGGCTCAATACAAAAGCAGGGATGGGGAATCTCTGGCCCTCCAGATGTTATCAGACTCCAGCGCCTATCAGAGCCCAGGCAACATGGCCAATGGTCAAGGGCCTCTGCCTGTGATCTCAGAGATCCACCGCCAATCATAGCAGATATTACTGGGCTGGATGGACCAATGGCTTACATGATATAAGAACTTTAAGATGAAATAAAGCTAATAATGCTTGCAACAAAATGAGGAGCAGAGTAATAAAAGATAGAGAAAAAGAAAACCACATTAGCATGTTCGTGATAAGCTTGGGAGTACAGTGAGAGAAAAACAGCAGTGGGGGACCCATGGCACTCCCAATGTTGTTGGACTACAACTCCCATCATCCCTAACTGTTGACCACAGTGGCTGGATCCTATGGGAGTTGGGATCCACTGACATACAAAGGACCACAGGTTCCTCATCACTTGCTTAAGGAGATGTTACTTTAACAGCTGATAGTGTGTGTGTGTGTGTGTGTGTGTGTGTGTTTGTATTTTATAGGAATCTGATGAGAAGCTTGAAGATAAACTGAAACCACTGCACTGTTAAAAAAATTCAGTGGGACTGTTGCACTTGCTAAGTTTGTAGGAAATTATGGTCTTCCAAATCTTATTCAACCACTTCTATTCAGAAGGTTGCTTGGGTCCCTACTGTGCTAACAGGCAAAAGCCTACTTAAAACAGAAGAGACTTTCAACAGCATTTTGTGATGTGGAATGGGGCAGCTCTTCAAAGAAAAATAGCCCACTGGATGGACAAACTGAGACAAGGTCTCAGGAAGCCCTCTTCTCTTGAGAAACCAAGAGATTTTTCTTTCATGAAAAATATGTGCACTATCACTGATCTATGGCTCCTCCTGGACATGTCTGAGTTGGCACACCTGAAGTAGTTATTTGAATCCTAACTAACACGATTTGTATATATCCTCGCTTTCATAAAGTTATGGGGCCTTTCCCTGTTAATGGTGCCCACTGTTTCTTCATGAAAGCCAAAGGATTAAAATTACAAAGTGTGCTGCAGAAACACAGTTTGGTAAGGGAAACTAGGGCTACACTGAAGAAAATGAGTATCTTTTTATTCATCTTTACATCAGTGAAGACAGCATGGCACTTTATGATGTGAACACATGGTGGCGCTAAGAGAATAAATTTCTGGCGAACATTACTAGGTAGTAGGTACCAGTGGAAATGTCTATGTGATGTATGAAACGTCCTGCTGATGTCCTGCTGTGCTATAATGCACCATACATGCTTCCCAAAAGCCGGCAATGATCTGTCATAAAAGGTAGCAGTACATGCTACTGTATGCACCAATCTGCAGCAGGCAATATGCACTGCTAGCAACAGACTGAGCAACATCATTTTTACTGGCACATTGTTGGAAAAGTGGAATTTAGTCCTAATTATTCCACTTGACTTCCACTGAAGTATGTGTTGGAAGCTGGCCAGAGTGGCTGGGGCAACCCAGCCAAATGGGCAGGGAATGATAATAAACTAATAATAATACAGTGGTGCCCCGCAAGACGAATGCCTCGCAAGACGGAAAACCCGCTAGACGAAAGGGTTTTCCGTTTTTCGATGCGCTTCGCAGGACGAATTTCCCTATGGGCTTGCTTCGCAAGACGAAAATGTCTTGCGAGACTTGAGATTTTTTTTCGCTCCCCACCCCCTTTTTCTAAGCCGCTAAGCGCCTTTTAGCAGCTAATCCGCTAAGCCTTTAATAGCCGCTAAACCGCTAATAGCGCTAATCCGCTAAGCCGCTAATAGGGTTGCTTCGCAAGACGAAGAAACCGCTAGACGAAGAGACTCGCGGAACGAATTAATTTCGTCTTGCGAGGCACCACTGTAATTCAATTGGTCAATACTAGCTGTCTGCTAAAAATCCTACTAGGAGCATCAAGCTCCTCCTTCCCTCTAGGGGTGTGTGTGCGTGCGCAAGGGCAACTTCTATTGCAGTCCTTACATGAAGAGAAAGCTTTTGTAGAGCCTGGAGATGGCAGGGCTTGTACCTGGGACCTTACTACATGCAAAGCATATGCACTACCACTGAGTCACGCCTTTCCCACATTTATTTCTGAGTCGGACAGAGCCTTCAGCAGAAAAGGAGAAAGCTGTCCAGCAGATGATGCATCAGCAGGCTGGACTGAGATCTTGCTCAACAATGAACATCTCCAGGGCTAAATATGTTTTAAGGGCACCGTCCATACACTCACACTGTGCTAGGCAAAACTGAATTGTACAGAAGGCAGTGAATGCCCTGGTCTTGCAGGTGCTGCAAAGGCTTTGAAAAGGAGAGTGCTCTAGAATTCTTAAAAGGAGATCTACAGATCTCTAGTTTATTCCTGCCTCCAGTTTATACTCCATGTGACCTTTTTGCATTTAGGCTGGTGGAGCCTTTAACCAAACACCTCCAAAAATTTTACCAGGATCAAATAAAGACTACATCAAAAATATGTAATGTTAATTGGACTGTCAGGGAACTGCAATTTTCACACCAAAGTTCAGACGTGCCCAGCGCTATGGGGGGGGGAGGGGTACCCTGTAGCAGCACACACACACACACACACACCCTCACACTTCACAGCCAAGTCATGTTGCAAAAAACAAACAAGCCCACAGACCTTCTGCAAAGCACCTCAGTCAAACAAAACCTGCACTCAGAGCCTTATTAGAAGACAAAAAGCATGCCAAGCAAAGTTGCAACCGTAAGTCCTACACCTAACCAACACCCCACCCCAACCATTTCAAACCCCAGCAGCCACTCGTACAACAAAAGGAACCACTGAAGTCACAGGCAGGCATACAAAGCTGCTGCCAAGCGCCAAAAGCCAGAATTGCAATAGCAAAAGTACAGACGCACAACAGGGGAAAAAATTAAACACAGCAGTACACCAGTGCTACAGTACCTGGCTGGTTTGTGGCTTCTAAAAACACAGCACATGTGGGGAAAATAATCAAAGTGATGGATTAGGGTAGGAGAGGAGTCAGCTTGGAGAACTCCAGAATGGAGTGACCGATGGCACACATGCAATTACACCTAGTTACTCTTGGTTGCAACTTAAAGCATCCTATAGCCGTCTTATCAGTGCATTGGTCATCTTCCCTTACAGCACAATCCTATACAAGTCTAGTCAGGAGCAAGTCCCATTGAGTTTAATGACACTTACTACCAGGGAAGTGGGTGTAGGATTGCAACCTCCTGTTCTTTTAAATAAACAACACACGTGTGTGATAGCGCTATTCTTATGAGGTTAGTCCTATCTCAGTTCAGGTCCAGACCTGCTCATACTGTGAGGAGCAAGGCAGCCCCTATCTTGGCCAACTGGCCATTTCAACGTTAAAATGTTTGGGTACCAGGCAGAGGGCCTTCTCGGTAGTGGCACCAGCCCTGTGGAACGCCCTCCCACCAGATGTCAAAGAGAAAAATAACTAGCAAACTTTGAGAAGACATCTGAAGGCAGCCCTGTTTAGGGAAGCTTTTAATGTTTAATAGGTTATTGTATTTTAGTGTTCTGTTGGAAGCCGCCCAGAGCGGCTGGGGAAACCCAGCCAGATGGGCGGGGCATAAATAATAGATTATTATTATTATCTTATTATTATTATGGGTAAGGTAGCATTACTTGTCAAGTTTTTCCGTGTTCTGTCGCCAGTGAGTCATATCCTTTCTCCATCTCAGGTTCTCTTGACTTCCAAAGGCACTCCCGGAAGGACTTCTTTCTGCCAAGCAAAGGTTTAAAAAAATTGCTTTTAACTTTTTTATCTTTGACTGCTGTGTTTGACAAATTAAATGAGGTATCATGACTACAGCCTTCGCACACAATGAATGGTTAACCTCACATTAAATGATTATTGCACTTTAAAATTAATTATCATCAGTGTTGACTAATCCTTTCAATACAAAATGAACCAGCTTCCAAGCAAACGTGTGAGTAAATCAACACTATCTACCAAAACAGGAGAAGGAAACCTTTTTCAACTGGAGGGCCACATTCCTTCATAAACACCCTTCTAGGGGCCACACACCAGGGGTGGACCAGGGGCCTGAGAAAAAAGGGAGCCGGGCAACAGATGTAACATTTCCCTTTGTACGTTAGGCTACATTTCAGTCACATGCACACAAAATGTGGAGGAGAGACACTGGTTTTACACATACACACCTCCATCCAAATACAGTGGTACCTCAGGTTACATACGCTTCAGGTTACATACGCTTCAGGTTACAGACTCCGCTAACCCAGAAATATTACCTCAGGTTAAGAACTTTGCTTTAGGATGAGAACAGAAATCGTGCTCCGGCAGCGCGGCGGCAGCAGGAGACCCTATTAGCTAAAGTGGTGCTTCAGGTTTCAGGTTAAGAACGGACCTCCGGAACGAATTAAGTACTTAACCTGAGGTACCACTGTAGTAAAAGGAACCATCAAAATGCAAGGACACGCAAAGAAGTGCAGAGTACGGGCAGTGAGAGCCAGGGTCCTGAACGGGGCATCACCTGGAAGGAGCCTTGAGGGCCAAATGTACAGGTTTGAAGAGCTATATTTGGCCCTCGAGTCTGAGGTTCCCCACCTTTGTTCTATAATACCTCATTAACATTATCAGGATAGTTTACTATTCATAAATTCTAGACTAGCTCAGTATCAAGGAATGTCGCATCGCTGACTCCAGAGGGCTCCACTGCAGAGGGCCCAGTACAACCAATGTTTCCCCTGCTCTGTCAGAGTAAAGGACTGCTGGCATGGGGCAGCTTTCATGAAAAGCGGACTGAATCACTGCTCCTATACAGGACTCAGTTGGAGGCTGACTGCTGCTGAAGCAACACCCAAGCTCTGCCTCCTTCTGGCATTCAGCCTGAGCCTGCACAAGGCAGATTTGCTGTGCTTGGCCTGGCTTGTCACTGCGGAGGTCAATGCTTGCAGGAGGACTGCGGCTGCTCTCCCTGTCCATCACACAGAGCCGCCTTAGCACAGTGCATGAAGGGGGCCTCCCATTTCAGCCCCTTCTGTCAGAGGAAAGCGTCAACTTACCCAGCTGTCCCCTGCTTCGCCGTACCATTTCTTGCCTCGCCCCGATGCTGCCAAGTATAGCTTCTTCAAGTTTGGCTCTCATGTCTTTTGACTTCTTAAATGTCAGGCTGTTCATTCTTTCAAACACTTTCTTACCCTGAACAGGTCACAAGAAAGAGGACGGAACATGAAACAAGAGTCAGCCCTTTTTAAAAACAAAGCCCGTTATAATTTAATACACAAATAAAGCTAATTATTTAGGCAGCTTCCTATATCTCACACAGAATTTGCAGTATCCACAAATTCTACTTCTAATCTTTCTTTTGGGGGAAGCTAAGGCAGTTAAACTTTATACAAAGTGGTATATATTTCTAGCGTTCAGGACTTCTTTTTCAAGTCGGAACTTGCTGGAACTCAGTTCTGGCACTTCTCCAGTGGGACGTCACTGTCATTCTAAAAGAACGAGGGAAGCATTCATGGTAAGTTCTGGCACCTCGTTTTCCTAGAAAAATAGCACTGGTAGCATTGAATCATCCTAAGTTTGCTTTCTTGCCTATCCTTGGCTAACTAGAGAATTGTGAATCATAGAGAAATATGAATCCATCAGTTGTTCCTTCAACAAAGCAGAGAAAGACCCTTCCAAACAAACAAGGAGGAGATGGTACTAACTCAATGGCTCTCAAGAATGTTCAGTGGGTACAATCCCAAGCAAGGATTGTATGCTGAGCAAAGCAGGGCAAAGACTCCAGAAGCTCGAAAACAGGAATTTAGTTTCCCTTTCTGATGGGAATTTGGTTTGGTGAGACTTAAAGGGTGAGAAACACGAAGGAAACATTATTAGAAGATCCACTTTTAACTGAGTAATGGTTGTGTGGTTCTGAATTCAGCGGCAACCATTTTGTGTGAGGGTGCTGTTCCTGACCCCTGCGCATGTTGGCAGAGCATGAATAAGCCTACCTCGCCCTGCCCTATTTTTCGGCCACTTCTAGGCTGGCAGCCTAGGTGCATGATCGCGCATCAATCGGACACATATACACTGCTTTCTGCCTGTACTGCTTCACTTCTCTGGAAAACATGTGAGCGTAATTGTCTCGCAGCTACTATACCTTGTATTCGAAGCAAGAAACACAGAGGTAGAGCAAATCCAGTAAACGATTAAGCTGCAGCACAGAAAGGTCCGTGAACCATTTTTGTAGGACACTTTCATCAGCGTTCTTCAGGACCCACAAGAGGCAGATCAGAAGGTTCCGACTTGACTCGGCTGAAAATGTTGAATGCTGCCTATTTGTCTGAAAACACAGGAAGAACCAGTTAGAATCAGGACCACTTCTTCTGTTTGGAATATTACTCAACCAGCTACTCTTCTGTTCTTCTGGAAGGAGTCTGGTTGAATTTATTTTAATTATTAATTATTATTATTAGTAGTAGTATGCTTTATTCTGCTTTAAATATTCTATGGGACAGCAGAATTATATAAATAATAACATTATTGTAATTATTACACTGGTTTTAAGTACTGGCATAGCCATGAAGTGGATCACTGTGAATCACTTCAGTTCTATCATCTATCTTTCTATTTATCTATCTATCATCTGCTTTCTTGAGAAATATATTTAAAAATGGAATAGAAATCCATTTAAAATTAATTAATTAGTTAGTTTAGTTAGTTTGCTATGTTTTAACCATTGCTTCACACTGCTATCCTGAAGTGATTTGCAATAATGAAATATAAAACACACAATGTGTTTTTTAAAATATATATATATATATAAAATGCTAAGCCATCTAAAGGAGCACACTATATCCACACAGGATAGACATCAGTAGGCACCAAAATACTCAAACTGATTGAACGAACAGATCTAATGCAAGTCCTCTGAATTTTAACTAAAAATACATTCCCCCCCCCAATGTGTTTCACAATGGAGAAGCAAGGTTTTAAATCTTGATGTGCAGCCAAAGAGTTTATTATTACACCATTATCTCCCAGGAACAGAGATAATTTTGCAGCGCAATCTATCCGTCACCTCCTCCCACCCACCCTCTATGTTCCAAGAGAGAGTAGTGCCATCTGTTCTGTGATCAGGACTGCCACCCACTCTTGCTGCCTTGCAAACATGGGACATGCACATTTGTCTGTTCACAGGCGTTCTAGAGGAAAAACACTTCTCTGTACCGATGACGTTAGGAGAAAACTGCTGGGACGGGTGAGTTGAGGGACGGAGGTTCCTGCAATAGCCATGGCAACTGTCTGGCTAATCATGCTCCCACCCTCGCTCTCATAGTCCTCCACTGCTGTGCAGCTTGGCCGTCCGCGCTGGTTGTGGTTTTCTGTAGAGAAACAAGCCAGTCCCAATGAAGCACCACTGCAACAAGGTTATCCCACTCAGCTACCACCCTCCCAAATTTTCCCTTAAGTATTGTTTAACTTGGAGACTAAGCAGTAATAATGCCTTTCACACTGGACTGCAAGCGAGCAAGTAAAGCTATGTTCAAGGTACACTCATAAATTATCTGGATGAAAGTGTAGCATTGCCTCTTTCCCTGGGTTTAGAATACCAACCATGCAAACAGTTTGCCAATAGAAACATATGAACCTGCCTCATTCTATGCAGTCCAGCACTGTAGGTTTGTTGTCAGGAGTTGGTATCGTCAGGCAGCTGCCAAGGCTCACATTCTAGCTGGTGCCCCACTGTGACCCCTAGAGATCCCTAGTTCTCCTCTTCCTCGTTGCTGTTGCCTGTTCCCCTGGCCTCCTCAGGCATGCCAACAGTAACAAGAACAAGGAGAAGGAAAAGTGTAGTCCTGGGCTATGGTACAAACTGGGCCCAGAGATCTAAGGCAACTGGACAGGGAATGGACACAGTGGCAGAAAAGTGGACTTCTTGCTCAAGGACCTTTGAAAATCTGGGACCAACACTGACTCCATACAGACAATTTATAAGGTTAGATGTGCTTAGCTTAAACAGCAGAACTGTATCTTACACTCTCAGCCTGTTAAAATACTGATGTACAGACAAACCCAACACTTCAGTCAGTGAGCCCAATCAATTATCATCTTGTATGAGGCTCACTATCCACTAAATATCTTTTTCAGCAAGGCTTTGAGGGGATCTGATTAATTGGCCCAGATCTGACTGCATCTGCCATTAAAGCTCAATTGTTGTGGGTTTTATTTTTGTTGTGCTTTATTTATTGATATGATTGTATTCCAACTTGACATTACATTTTGATGAAAAGGGCTGTGTGTGTTAGAAACCTTTTAAATAAAACAAGAACGAACTCAACAGCGATAGCAACAGGTCAGTGGAGAAGACATTGGCACACATCCTATTCTGTGTAGCTTTGGGACTACATGCAAAATTTGATTGCTGATCCAAACTCCTGAAGATTTAAGCACTCATTTCCTGGATGTCACTTAGGAATCCCTTGGTTGGTTTGTTTGTTTTTAAGTTACTTGTTCAAGTGAAAGACAGCACTCAGGCAGAAGCACAACATGTCTGGCAGTTAATCTGCCATTTTTCTTAATGCAAAAGGGGGAAAAAAGCATACGAAATACCTGTGAAATCATACAGCTGGGGCACACTCTCCATGATCACACCAATCAGAGGCAGGTACAGTGTAGCCACCCGGGCCTTTACCTGTGGGTCAGAGTACCGTGGGTCGGAGTCATGGCTGGACAGCAAGTTGTGTACCATGTTGATGACTTTCTTATGCAATCCAAACAAACTGTTAAGATACGAGTAGGGTTGGAAGGATTAGTTAATAGTTTTAGAGCAGATAAGACTTGGTAAACACACACCTACACCAACACGCTCACCGATACCGCATTTGTCTGTGTGTGCAGTGTGTCTTACAGTTGCACACCTGTATCAAAAGATGCCAGCGTTTTGTCACCTGCGGTAAAGTGGTAAATGAATCACGGTCATGGAGATGGCAATTTCACGGCCCCTGGTTTAACCACTGAAACAGGATTTGTTGATATGCAAAACCTTTAACATTAGCCTAGTGGCCCTCAAATGTGTATTTAGCTCCCACCACCTTTGCAGCAGCTGAAGCTGTGAACCAGTTTTACAGGTGCTTCTCTCCTGTCTCCACACAGATCAATGGATCAAATGCTTTTCAGTCACCCGCATAGTGAAAGTAATGGGTCAATAAGCAGAAGGACAACCAATGGTGGTTCCCCCAAAGCCCAGTCAATGGGAGCAGGGGCTGCTTATCAATGCTCCTACTGTTCCTTTTTTTCTTTTTCTCCTGCCGGTTACACTTGGTTGCTATGGCTCCCTTAACACTTCCTGCCTCTTTGCTCCATTTGGTAAATTTCTTATCAGACTTCTGCATCTTTGCCTTAGTTGCTGCATCCTGAGTCCCTGGTGGCCACCACAACTTGTTTTTATCCGGAAGTGTGGCTTGCAACCTAAATATCCACGTGCTAGAGACTACACACATGCAAAGAGGTGCTTTTATTAAAAGGCACCACAACAGGCTGCCTGGGGAATCGGAAACCACGTTAAAAACACAGACCTCCTATTTGCCAGATGGGGTTATCTATAACATAAATGTAAGCCAATTACAGAGTTGCAAATCTGCTGGCAGATTTGAGGGCAGGGACCACACACCCCTGTGTAGCTGGGGTTAACGGTGTCCAGGTCTATGGCAATTAGTGTCAGGTCTATGGCAATCAAATCTTAATACTACCACATTTTGGCTGTGATCCAGAGCTCCATGCATCAATAGGGTTCTCATTGACTCTATGGGTTGTAACCTGCTAAAATTAATAAACCTAAATTAGCCATGCCCATCAGCTTCAGTGGGTCTATGCTCAGTAGAACTAGCACTGAATTCAATCTTGTGGTAGATGCAGTGGCGTAGCGTGGGGGGTGCGGGGGGGCCGGCCGCACCGGGCGCAACATCTGGGGGGGGAGGCACGCTCGCACTCGCAGCTCTCTGCCCCTACTAAAATCCACGGGTTAGGGGGTGCAAATTACTTGCCTTGCCCCGGGTGCTGACAACCCACACTACGCCACTGGGTAGATGAAACACCATGAAAGTGACTATGTTTATGGAGAAGCCCACGCTCTCACCCTGTATATACATGGCTGCCTCATAATACTGATATAAAAAGGTTGCTCTGGTAGGGAAGATCTTTGGATAGCAATCAAAGCAGAGGTGCTGAGCTTGAGAGTGGCTGGGACTTGAGGAAGAACCTGTTTCCTTTCTTTCCCCTCTAATATCACATTTGAACGCAGCCCTGCTTGTGAAACATTAGATCTCCTTTGAATTATTCCATCCTGCCCAGAATAATTGTAAAACTCACCCTTCTGCATCAGGATCCAAAATGACAGTCAGCTCAGTAAGCACCAGGCCTGACAAGTAGTGCTGCTGGCGGAAAGGCACGGACAGTTCAAACATATTTGCAATCTTCTGGTCCTGGACATTTGTCGAGAAACCAGAACTCTGTTATGGAAACAAACACCAACCTTTGTTAAGTTTTACTGTATGTACTTCAGACTGCAACGTGTCGACTGCATTGTCCTCCAGACAGGTTACATTTTACGAACAGACCATTTGGTAATCCTATAAATGTGGCTGGAGCAACCGGAAACAAGAGTATTGTATAACATACTTAAGACTTTTATTTACAGAACTCCGAAAGACTCCACACACACTCTGCTCTCACAAAGACTGCTCTCTATTTTTCTGTATTTCCAGTAAGTGAAGCCAGAAGTTTCCCAATTCATGAGTTACACCTCTGAATATAGAATCACATCCCTAGGATAAAGTTTTTTCCATACTCCTCCTCCTCCTAACACCTTAAATACAAAGTCAAGCAGCATGAAATATACAAGCAGTATACACAGTTACAAATAGCTTAAATTATCTTCAGTACATATAGTATACCTGTTGTGAGTTACATTTTACTGTTCCAATAATGTGTGGTATTAAAATGTGCAATATAGATTTGCTTTCTGTTCACCTTATTTAATTTGTATGCAACAGGTAAGCTTGGTCATGAATTGCACGGGGTTCACAGTCTTTCAAAAATTGGAATTATCTAAGCTCTACAGCATTTTGCATAGAGTATGCATGCTGCAACAACCACATGAGACAAATTACCTTTATTTTCATATATATATATATAGAGAGAGAGAGAGTTAAATATATAGATAGATAAAACTATATATATAGTTTTAACTATATATAATATATACAGTGGTGCCCCGCAAGACGAATGCCTTGCAAGACGGAAAACCCACTAGACGAAAGGGTTTTCCGTTTTTCAATGCGCTTCGCAGGACGAATTTCTCTATGGGCTTGCTTCACAAGACGAAAATGTCTTGCGATTCTTGCGATTTTTTTTCCACTCCCCACCCCCTTTTTCTAAAGCACTAAGCTGCTAATAGCATTTTAGCAGCTAATCCGCTAATCCCTTAAGCCTTTAAAGGTAAAGGTACCCCTGCCCGTACGGGCCAGTCTTGCCAGACTCTAGGGTTGTGTGCTCATCTCACTCTAGAGGCCGGGAGCCAGCGCTGCCTGCAGACACTTCCGGGTCAAGTGGCCAGCGTGACATCGCTGCTCTGGCGAGCCAGAGCCGCACACGGAAACGCCGTTTACCTTCCCGCTAGTAAGTGGTCCCTATTTATCTACTTGCACCTGAGAGTGCTTTCGAACTGCTAGGTTGGCAGGCGCTGGGACCGAACAGCGGGAGCGCACCCCGCCGCGGGGATTCGAACCGCCGACCTTACGATCGGCAAGCCCTAGGCGCTGAGGCTTTAACCCACAGCGCCACCCGCGTCCCTTAAGCCTTTAATAGCCGCTAAACCGCTAATAGCGCTAATCCGCTAATAGGGCTGCTTCGCAAGACGAAAAAACCGCTAGACGAAGAGACTCGCAGAACGGATTCTTTTCGTCTTGCGAGGCACCACTGTATATAGTTTTTAAGTGCAATAAGAGTAAATCTGTCTTCTTCTTCTTACCCAATAGTTGATCACAACTATGGAAAAAGGTGACTGGCTCTTAATTATCGTGGTAACCTGACCTTAGGATGCTTGGTGAGTGCTGTACCATCTAGTCCTCTGCCAGTCAACCTGGCTGGCTTTATCCAGTAAAGACAGAGATGCTATGTGCAAAAATGGTGTTTTCCTTTCCCCAGGAGACTCTCTGTTCTCCTGGTTGTCCAGCACCCATATAATTTAAAGCATTTTCCTCAGTGAGTCTGGATGCTGATTACACATATGAGCACCAAAGGACAACCTACATTCAAAGCAGAACAGTACTTGGAAAAGGTACTTCATTCTACAAGTGCTGCCACCACACACTGGGTTGTTCTTCCCACAAGGCAAGCAATTCTCTTTTCTAGCCACCCTGCTCACCTGAGATGTTGCGGAAGACACGGAAGGTGATGGGGAGGCCGGGGGTGTCAACAGGCTGCATGGTAAATTCAGAGTAACGTAGTGTTCATGGCTGCAGACGATGCGGAGGAAATCCAACCTCAAGGACACAAGGGTGCTTGGGTTGGGTAAGGAATAAAGCTTGGATGACACCTTGTAAAGACGGGGAAAGCACAGTTAAAGAGTTACAGGCCACTAGAAGCCACTTCCGCACGGAAATTACAGCTACAATTAATCCTGCATGCGGCTGCTAGACTGATGACTGGCAGCCACCGCCAGGACCACATAACATGTCCTAAAAGACCTACATTGGCTCCCAGTACATTTCCGAGCACAATTAAAAGTGTTGGTGCTGACCTTTAAAGTCTTACACGGTTTCAGCCCTGTATACCTGAAGGAGCATCTCCACCCGCATCGTTCAGCCCGGACACTGAGGTCCAGCTCCAAGGGCCTTTTGGTGGTTCCTTCACTGAGAGAAGTGAAGCTACAGGGAACCAGACAGAAGGCATTTTGGTAGTCACACCACCCACTCTGTAGAATGCCCTCCCATCAGATGGCAAACTGGCCGAGTGCCCTGGCCTCCCCTGAAAATGCCATGGAAACAGCTTCCAATTGACAACTGAAAGTGAAGCTTCTGTCACTCCACCAGTCATCTGCTCTTACGAATTCTGCTCCAGAGATGAACTTTCCTTCTCCTCCTACTCTCCTCCTTTCCCCTTCCCTGCTGCAGTTTCCAAAGATTCTCTGCTTTCACCTCATGCCAACCCATCCCTACCTCTTTTTATCCGGAGACTTTACCTGTTTGTAGTACACCTTAGTAAGGCTGAAGACAAATCCTCTGTCCATAACAGTGAGTAGATCGTTTAGGAAAAAGGCTAAGCTAGTGTTGAGCCTTTCAATCATTTCAGCATCCTACATTGGGGTGGGGCAGAAGGGAATGAAAGGAAAGGAACAGAGATAAACACTGAGGCTTCATGCTAAGGCTCTCATCCAAGAATCTGTCTTGCGTCATCTGGAAGTTATCGTTCAGAATCAGCGGTTAAAATTTTGACAAGAGCACGGCTGAACTTCTTCCATTACCTTCTGAAACCGGGAGACTATATCACTGGCAATTGTGCTGACCAGAGCAGCTATGTCATCCATGAAGCGCTCCGGAAAACGATTCTTCCTTGGAGCATCGAGTTTGTCAGCAAAATACAAATGATGCACCATACTTTTTACCTGGAGGGAACATATATTATAAGTTGCAGTCAGTTGCAAGGGGAGAGGGTGGGGAGGAAAAAATCAGCCTTGGATAGATAGCACTGTGATTTGATGCCTTTCTTTAACACAAACCAGTCACAGCAATAGCTACAGATCCATCCTGTTTGGTGAGGGGCAGAATTTTCACCTCTAAACATTTCCTGGTGTTTCAAGTGGGGCAAAATACATCCTGTCCTCTCATATTTCTTTTGTGTGTGTGTGTGCCTGCTCCCAGCCCAAGCTGCTGCTGCTTCTTCTGAGCTATGCTTTCCCTTTTTATTTCTTCTTAAAATTACACAGTAAGTAGGGCCATAGCTCAATGGTACAGCATCTGATTTGCATGCAGAAGGTCCCAGGTTCAATCCCCAGTATCCCCAGGTAGGGCTTGGTATGTACCCAGTCTGGAATCCTGGAGAACTGCTGCCAGTCAGTGTATGAAATACTGAGCTAGATAGACCAAAGGTCTGACTCAGTATAGGACAAGCTTCCTACACGGTGAAGTCAAAGCCCCACAGACCCAAATAGAAGACCTGTTCCCTGCTTTGCCACAATGCAAGAGTGAGCAATGAAACCGTTGCTGGATCCAAATTTTGTGGGGCTCTTGAATAAGAGGCTTTCAGTGGTATCTCCTTCCAGAGTGGTCTCGCTTCTCACCACCACCATCACTGCTCCCCATTCACTCCTCCTCTCACTCTGGGCCCAATCTGAACCACTGGCCAGAAGGAAGATGAAGGCTCATGCCCACTTGGGGGAAAACAAGTGAACATAAACAGATAGTAAATAACAGGGGCTGGGCAATAGGCCAGGAATGTAGTCCTTGGCAGCACCCAACCATGCTGACCATCGTCACCCACAGCACCTTGAACAAAATGGCTGCAGCACAGAAGGCCAAGTCATGGAGCATTCTCACAGCTGCCTTCGCAATGGGGATGCCCCCACAAACAGTTCTCTACACTCTTCTGAGCCCCTTCTCATCACTGAGGCGACTCTGCAAAACTGTTTTTGAGAAGCCATCTGCCACCCTCCCCTCCAAGGTCCTGTCTCATCTCTAATTCACACTACCTAGCGGAATTATTCAAGGGCATTCCAAGCGTTGCACTAGCACAAGCACCTGAGAAATCAGTGGAATTAAGGTGAAACAGAAGAGAGAGAAAACGAAGAAGATTTCCTTGTTCTCTTACCATAAGTTCGAAGAAGAACCACGCTTGCTGGAGAGCTGCCTCACGTACACTCCCACTGCAGACAACCCACTGTAAGGCCAGTTCTTCATGAAAAAGCTAGCCAGATTCAAATTCACATTCGGTATCAGTTGCATGATAATTTTCAAACACACAGTCCATTAAAAAAGACCACAACAGTAACAATGGACACACAGGGTTGGTGTGGACATAATACTAAAGCATTATTAGACTTAAAGGAACAAGACTAGCTTCCCTTAGCTCATATGAGCCCTCTCTCCTTCCCCAATGCAGAGATACAGAGGAATCTGGAAGCTTTTGATTCTGTTTTTTTATTATTATTATAATTAAGCAAAGCTTGTTGTGTCATTCAAACATGGATGAACTGTGGTTAAGTCTTAACTATGGTTGAGAGAAACAAATATGAAGTTGGCTTCTTTTCCCTAACCATAGTTAAGATTAACCAGTTTAAGGTTTGAATGACGTATTAAACTGTACTTAATCTAAAAAGTGGAGAAGTGGCGAGTCCAGGGGGAGGCCAAGCTCATTCTCATAAAGCTAAATCATGGTTAAGCATTTATGTCCGAACACAGTCACAGTGAAGGATGAGAGTAAGCAAAACAATGAGTGTGAAGGGAACAGCAATGGTAAATGTGTTTTGATGAAATACTTGGGGAACAACATCAGACCACAGTGTGTGTACTGTGTGTGAGAAATATTTCACATCACCTTGGTCCAGAATTTTATTATCAGTGGGTTTTTTAAAAAAAAAAATATCACTCTCTTTCCCTCAAAATGCTTGCTTTAGTTTTAAACACTTTGCCTAGCCTTTTCTTAACAGAATCAAGAAAAAGAGAACCTCTAAGGTACACAGGATGATACTTTATCAAAGCAAATTATAATTTGCTCTGTGATTCTGGCAAAGATTATAAACATAAGGCATTAGGCTAAATAAATCATCATGAGCTTCTCTCTTCTGGTTCGTGAATTGTTGCCTTCCCTATTGTTTTTCTTATCTTGGCACCACAAAGGGGCATAATTGACAGCTAATTATGTAGGGATGTTTTGTTGTTTTGTTTCATTTTTAAAAATCAGGCTTTCATAAGGAAGTAGTTCATTCCTAAGCCTGGGGGAGGTGAGAGGGACACTGCTAGAGTGAACATAATCATGCTATCACAGTTGCTTCTGACAACATGCTCCTCTCTCTCATTTTGATCTTACCAGAGGGGCATAAGACAGAACAGGAGAGGTCTTTAAGCAGAGGTTGGCTGACCATTTGACATGCATGATTTAGTTGAGATTCCTGCATTGCAGGGAGTTGGACTAGATGACCCTCAGGGTCCCCTTCCAATTCTACAATTCTGTTATTCTATGGAACCATGAGGCCCCTGCAACATTAGAACAACGATTCCCTCAGCTTTGGCACGTGGGTAGAGTGCTGCTGAAGCTAAATGTGAGATACAGTTCTGAAGCACAAACAGCCTCCTGGAATAAGATAGGAGGCAGAGGAGGGAAATAGTTCATCCCTGGAGGGTACTTGACAGGAAGGAGCTCCTGTTTGTTCCTCCCCTACCTTCCGTTGCGGTAGGTGGAAAAGACCTGCTTGGGGAGGTTCCTAGCAGGATAAAAGTTTAGCTATTTTCTCTTCCCCTCCCTTAGAAGAAGTAAAGAATGAATAGGAAGGATGATGGAAAAGATGGCAGGAGTTTTTTCTAGCTCTCATCTTTCACTCCAAAACCTGTGAAAAACCAAGACAGAAAATGGCCAGTGGGAGCCACTGCAGAGCCCACATTTCTTGCGCATCTGCTTAAATCTTTGTACTATTCTTGAGAGAATTGTTTAAAATTGGAGAGGGGAACTCTTTTGAAACCATAAGTGAATCTTCTGAAACGTTTTATGACAGCCTGAAGCCCTGGTTTTTAACTGAGCAACCTTGGCTCTAAGCTGACTCGGCACTCTCAAAATCAAGACACAAAGGCAGGGAACCCACTAAAGTGGGATGGCTTTAATGGTTTATAATGACTTAAAACTTCCCTGCCTTCCATACAATGTTTAAATTGTCTTCACTAAAATCTACCTTTTTAGTTGGCAACCGTCCTGTTAATGTTTGTAAGAAACTTGACGTCTCTGTGTGCGAAGACATACGATTACAACTTCGGTCTGTAGCCTACAGAGTGGGAAATGAATGAATGATGACAGCACATTAAAGTTGGTTGCAGGTGACATTTGCAGTTTGGGGGCTACGCACATCAACAAAGTAAACAGAAACGTCCAGGTATCAAATTCTTTTGTGCATCTCGTCAAATAAAGGCCCAGTCCGGACAATCATTTGAGGAATCATAAGACAAGATATATGAAGCTGGGAATGAGTGCAGGGGCCAAGCATCCTTCCCTTCCACCTCCATCCAATTTGGGCATGGAAACCATTGAATGAACACCCACACTGTGGAATTCTGGCTTAATGTTCCTTAACAAATCAGGAACTAAGTCAGGATGTGATCTAATCCCGGCTTATTTTCCTTGTTTGTTAACCGACATTAAGACAGAGTTCCTCAGTTATGATACAAAAACCAGGATCTTTACACCAAAGCTGTTGTGCAGCATGAGGAAAAGAGGGGAGAGAAGGGGAGCTTGACCCTGACTTCATAAGCCATGGCTTACAAAGTCTCAAATGCAATTTGTTTAGCAAAACATCTGCAGGGTTTAGGGCTCAGGCTTCTTTAAAATCAAGTGCAAAGTTTTTGCATAAAGATATGTATTGTTGCAAAGCATGAAACTGGTGTGTAGCAGCATTATAGTCTGTTGACCTGTATATTAAGAAAACAGTATACTTTAAGATATCAGCGCCATTCCTTCCAGCTTAAACAAATGCAGGGTTCTTACCTCCAAAGTATAATCCAATACCAATGGTTATTGCACTAAACGTGACTTTTTTGATTCTTAAATCTGGTTTTAATTTTGACGGCTTTTTGACTAGAACAATGTTCATTTCTATCAGATTTGTTTGGGTTTGGAAAAATGTTGTTTTGCTTTTGTAGATAAAGCTGAGAGGTAACTGACTTCAACCCATTCATTTGTTGGTACAAATAGCCAATAAATCAATAATCATGCAGTGTTAAGAAGCAAGCAGCTAAGGTTATAGTGTCAAGACCTATAAGGTTACAGTGTCAAGACTCCAAATATTCCATACTTTGCAACAAAGGTATCTCTTATGACACACCCCACAGTATCCAAATGTTATTAGCTGAGATTAAGATCTAACATATACAACAATGCAGTTTAATTGCAGTCACCTATTCACATGACAAAAGGAGGAGGGATGGATGAGGAAGAAAAATGCATTATGAAAATGGTAAAAAGGAAAAGTGGCATGTTACCAAAACAACAACAACAACAACAACTTATATTTGGGGGAGGGGATACTTTCTACATGTTTCCATTAGGAATATGTGTCACCTAACATTGAGAACTTTTGTAGAGGTAGATTATAAAGAAAGGGGGAAGGAAATTAAATTATACAGCATCATCATTTCACAAACCCAGAAACAACTGAAACACAAAGCGAGGACAAACAGTGGTGGCAAGTAGGTGGTTTTTCATGCAGTGTGGCGGTGGTGGGGGTGGGGAATGTGGACATGGAACTCTTCAAAATAGATAAAGGCAAGTCAAGGAGACCACAGTGTAAACTCGGGAGGATAAGATGTTCTATAAGGTAATATTAGCCAAGGCAAGAAGAAAGCTCTAATGTAGACACCACCTGTGTAGTCTCTGCACTTGGACTGGGGTTGGATCCCCATGGGGCAGCTTTTGGAGCACCAGTGTTTACCCAGGAATTGGAGCGGTCTAAGCCCTGGGCATATAACAGAAAGCAGCAGGGAAAGGAAAGAAATGTTACATGTTGCATGCCACACAGTACAGGAAAACGCAGAGAAAATCAATTGCTTCAAAGAAACCCAGAGTGTATTCCATACAATTAGTACTGTTAAAACTAACTACGTTTTAGTCCAACGGGTTATTTCTTTCATTTCCTCATCACACACACGCTCACATGCTAAAAAGATGGATGTCTTCAATAAAGGGCATCTTATCAAATTTCCCTATTTTTTTTATTGATTTTTAAAAATATATAAGAAAATCACTCTCATAAATATGTGTATGATGCTGTAACTATAGGCCCAGATCCAAATAAAGTCAGTCACACTGAAATTAGTGGAACTTATAAACGAGTTGCAGTTAAACTTGTCTTATAAATTTCAATGAGATTTAAGAGCAGCTAATTTTGCCTGAATTTGGGTCATTGATTACATCTTAAAGAAACCATTTTTGTGGGTTTTTAAACAAATACAAGAACCATTAAACATTTATCCAGCAGTACATCTAATGGTGTTTGTTCTAGCCATTGACTTTAGACATAAACTTACATATTCAATGTTCAAACATATTACTTTAACATAACCTCTCCACTGAGACTATTGAGCGGTTGGTGTAACAAGGATTTTATCTTATTACTTCAAAGAAAGTAGCCTCATCAGGCCTCTCTTCACCAGCTCAGACTAATGAAACCTGTCCACATACATTTCTGGGCACACAAAAATCGATATCTGCACACAGATGCACCCAAACTGCTGTTTCAAAAGTTTCCTAGTCTCCAGTAAATTGCTACAGCCATCCTGTTGGCATTTTATACTTGGGCCAAAGGTCCCTGAACCAAACATTGGCAGATAAATAATGAATAAACAATCCAGGTCTCAGAGTCAAAATTTATAAACCATGGAGCAATATGAAAGCACTCTTAGGAGTTTAGAAACTCGCAGTAAATAAAGTTCAACAAGCTGGGGCAAGAACAGTCCTGCAATCAAAATTTCTGTAAGATGCAGTTTGTGGTTGGTTGGTGTTCCACCTGCCTTTTAAAAATCCATTGGCCAGTCCGAGTGCCAATCATGTCCTTGTATTGTATTCCTCCTTCCGCTCCCCCACCTCACACTCCCTCACCCCCTGGGTGCAGGGCAGGAACTGGAATAATCCAATCCATAATTTGGACCCAATCTATATTTTTTTCTAAAGCAAAACAGGATTTCAGAAGCATAGCAAAAAGCCCCAAATCAGGTTTTGGTCGGGGAAAGAAATCATGACACTTCCAAAGCAAAATTGAGGGTTTCCACTGATTTTGATGTGCCCAGAGTTTTACAATATCTCTGCCAGGCTGTCGCATTACTCCTTCCAGCTTATTAAAAAGCAGAATATGTTTCTGTAAGAAAGCTTCTATCCATTTTTATTGCCAAATTACTCAAGGCCAGGCAGCTCACATAAAACTTATCATATCCAAGGTAAATTCCATGTGCACATCACTCCCTCAGGCATTTCACAAAAAGGTCAAGGTGGTTTAATTAGCAAGACCATCAAATGGATACTTAAATATTCTGAGCTCTCCCAGTCAAAGCCTTTAATGTTTAATAAGAACAACACGTGTCGCTTTTTGGGGTGAAATGGTTTTTTTTTTTAATCATTCAAAAATTATTAAATTCCTTGGTGCTTCCATTTCCATCTTGCCCTTTTATACAAACGGGGCGATGACTTAAAAAAATAAAGTGCCTTCGATTGATTTTTCATGTAACTGGGTGTAAAACGCTTTTAAAGTGGCTCATAAAATAATTTGGACCGAAAGGAAAAAGTAAAGGTCAGAACTTCACAATAAAAGAGTCTGCTCTTTCGTTGCCTTTGTCCTTGTGCAGGTAGAGCACCTTGAAAAGTAACCTGCTTACAACTGCAAACACCCTTTGAGCGCTGCCTTCCTGAACAAGCAAGGACATCGCGGCACATTTTAAAGTACAAGCTGCATCCAGTTTAGGGCGGATAACACTGCCTGGACCCCAGTGGAGTTTGAAAATGTAAGAGATTAACTACCTGAATAGGGTTTAGGAATTAAAAATATTGGACTATCACCCTCAGCTAAGTGCAATCCTACCTTACTCCCGATGATTGATCGGACTTCATCATCAGGCGAGGTTGGAGTGCCAGAGATATCTGGGTTGCTGTTGCTAAGGCTCCTGGAGCGATTCAAGTTTAGGCTTGCTGGTCTGACAGCAGAACGAGCCATGGTGGCGTAATGGACTGATCCTCCCAAGCCACCTGAACCTAAAACAATGAAGCACAGTATAACTCAACAAGGCGGCATGAGGCGGAATACTGTATACCAAACCAACACTAGTTGCACTTCAAGTACCAGTCACTTCCACAGTTTCCTCAATGGCGCTGTTGGCAGGTCCCTTGGGTTCAAGTCAACCTTTGTGTTGCCTTCACTTCCCATCGGTCTCTGAAAATGATTGCCTTTGAAGCTTTCAAAGGAGGCACTGGAAGCCCCAGCTGCTCTGGAATTCATGCAGTGCCTTCATCAAGATGCCTGCCTTGATTCAACAAACCACAAGGGGAGATCTTTTGACACCACCCATTCCAGCTGAAGCTGCTTGCATCCCATAGAAATATGTTCCTTTAGGTTGTGGGACCACTCAGCATGGGTGGACAGGAGATGGGGAACAACCATGTGGAGGTGGAAACTGGGAAGCATTAGGGACTCTGGTGCATCCAAGCGATGGTTGTGCGCACCGCTCTTTGTGTCAACTAACTCACATGTTCTCTTGCTAAAACTAGGCTCAGCCTCTGACAAACCCCAAGACGACTAACACCTGGAGAAGCATGCCCCGCAGTTCCAACCTTTACCCCCCAAAAAGAGAACCCACCTGAAGATGGCGAATTGGGAGAGGTGTTTGGCAAGCGAAAAACGTAATAAATATATGAGGTGAGGAGGTTGTTTCTGCCATGCTGGTCTTGGTTTCCTTCGAGGTTTTTGTGGAGTCTGTTTACAATAGAGGCCATGGCTTCAAAAGACGCTTGACCCAGATTTACTAAAAATAAATAAATCAAGTAGTTCAGCATTTATCAATATAGGTAAACTCACTATCACAACAGCTTTTTTTTTAAGCTAAGCCCACATTCATTTCTCATGAAAAACATTTCCAGAGTAGCTTAAGTATTATGAAATTTAACCCTTAGTGGGGAGAGCAAACACTTGATTTATTAGGTCTTTCTAGGATGCTGAATAGTTTATATAGCATAAATTATAAGTTCCAACAAGGAATTGGGTAAGAAATGGTTCAGGCAGCATGCCAACCAGAAAGAGTGGAATCCAAATTCGTGCACTGTGGTCACAAAAGGTTTTAGATGCAGCAGAGGTGTTTGCTAATGGAATAGAAAGAGAGATAATTTTTGTCATTTCTTCCTTCCCCCTACACTTCCCACCATTCCACCTTCCACCCTGTTCTGGAAGATCTCTCAACTGCCTGAAGCTGATTTTTTTTTAAGGTGCTAGGAGTGGCTAAAGGAAAGAAATCGCCTCTCCTCCTTGTCCATTAATGGACATCCCCACTGACCAAAGCACACCAACTGGAATTCACTAACTGTTGCAGTCAAAATGTTTAGCTCCCTTCCATTTCAAGCCTCTACCACAGCTATACATATGAAAAGGTATTGAGATGGATGGGGAAGTGTTATATGTATCATAATTGGCCAAATATAATACACTGTTGTCCATGGGATGACTTCGTAGTAATTTCAATTATCTGCACTACAGTACAAAGGAAAAGGCACTGAACGTCAAGCCAACTCTGGCATACTCTATTGAGAGTAACACAGAAACACACACATGGTGAACTTCAAACATCTCCTAATTCCATTCATCGAGACTTCCAGTCAATGATGGCCCCCAAATATTACAGGTGAACAATGAAAACATCCTTGAACAGGTCCACGAAGAACAAAAGGCGTACATGTCATTATGGCAGTTTAAAGTGTGAATGAATTAAAGCAGCAAGGAGGGTTCGCTCCAAGGTCTATCATGTTTTTTAAAAACCCAAGCATAAATAAAATACCTATTTGGCCAGCAATGATAGGAGGTCGTACAACCAAGAGGATCAGCTTGTCAAGCAAGAGATGGAGAAATCGCACCACAGGCTCCAGCTGAGAGGAATTCAATGCCGAAATACTGCTCTTCAGTTCGTTCTCCAAGTTGTTTTCCATTATTCTCATGTCGCCTATCCGCACAGGGAACATGTGTTCATCCAGGGCATGAACAAGGGCAAAGAACTTGTCAAGGTAAGGGTCCTGCATAGACAAAAGTCCCAACAAAATATACTAAGCCGTGTTACTTCAAAAGCCAATTATATCTTCTATCTAAACAAAAAATACATTTTTTTCTGTGTGAGAGAGAAAGAGATAGGAAAAATTATATCCATTCATATCTAGATGGAACTGAAGCCTTTCTCATGTAGGGACTGCTCTGAATACATACCTGTGTATGAATAGATGACACAGCAACTATTTCTACATTAAAAACTCCCTTATGGTTATCTACCCACTTCATTCCAGGCAGGGGCACCTGAGGGTGGGGAAGAAGCAAATAATAAAAGCATTCAGGAGTCTGATTACAAAGCAGAAATATCAATTACAGATAGGTCTAGCAAAAGCAGGCATTCCATTCAATATTAGACATGGAAGATATGAACATCTTTTAAAGCTTGCTGTCTAAGTAATGGATCAGAATATTTCAGATGCCTACTGCTTAAATTGTCATTAGCACAAGGAACTACTGACCTCTGGAGAGAGCACAGAGTACGCCTGAGGTGGTTTCTCTAGAGAAACAGGGAGAAGGAACTGACCGGTTTTCAAGCGTCCATTCTGAAGCATTGGTATCCACTGTTAACGGGGGGGGGGGGGGGAGAAGGCAAAATATCTCATTTGTACACAGGCTATGGCCAATTCATCCAACATAATAATAATAAAACTTATCTGAAGGTACAGGATAAGAACAACACACTATCAGAATCACAAGGATTTGGGTTCAAGAGAGCATGGACTTTGTGTTGAGTGGTATAGGCTCCAATTCTTTCTCTAAAACAGGGTTGCGAACACAATCCCAGAGATCCCCAGGCTCTCCCCAGGCCACGCCCCCTTTCCCCAGGCAATGCCCCTCACTGGCCTTGCCCTGCATCCTTCAGAAGTGCCTTTGCCTTAGTCTCTGAATGGTGATAATGCCTGTATGGTGCTCTGAGTTTTGCTGGGCTGGAATGGAGTCTACTGGACAAAGGCAAGAAACATCTGCTGCTCCAGAAACATTGGGCCCTGGCCCCACCTGCCCCATGCATGCACCCCCCAGAAGGCTTTCCATGAGGTAACGTGGCCATTGGTTTGAAACAAGTTCCCTACCGCTGCTCTAAAAGGAAGAGGCGGAAGGAAATAGAAGACTAGAAAATGGAAAGCATGAAAGGAACGCTTCAAACTAAAGTGGGAACACAAAGGTTCATTTTCATAGAATGAAACTCAGAATAAACCCAAATTAATTGTATTATTTGCAATCCACAAGAATATATCTTTCTGTCCACCGCCAGCTTGCCTCTGTTCTTGTTCCCAATTCTGAGTACCACGGTGGGTGGTCACTTTCAACCTAGTCACACGACGCTGAGCTCTCAGTGACATCAAAGAGTCAGAAAGAGTCAGAAATTACTAGAATACAGAAATAACCTGAACTAAACAAAATAAAAAAAAAATCAGTGGCTCTCCTCCTCCCTTCCTGCTCCCAGATGAAAAATGAAAGTTGTGAGGAGTAAAAGGGAGAGAGAGGATTTGTGGGATAAACGGTTTGTTTCTCTGTGTGCTTTTACCGTGTATCCAACAGGCGTCTCCAGAGGAGTATTTTGTTTTTGTTGGCAACTGACATGATAAAAAGTGAAAAGCAGGTGGTGGTGGTCAGTTAAAGTAGCAGGGAGTTTAATCTTGATTTCTTCGTGAAAATCAGGAGATCTGTTTTGAGATAAAAAATTTCATCTGTAAGTGTAAAGCTTTTGAAGCCTAGAATACAACCATGCTTAACTGCCTGCTGCTCTTCTGCATTTAAATAGAATCTTCTGATGTGAGAAACATAAAGAAAAAAAGAAGAATTCTTAATTTCCACTTGGTTCCCTAATTCCAGAAAACCAAATTCTGTAAGACCTTCAGGTGAATTTAGCATTACTAAGATAAGAGGCAAATTTGCATGATCAAATCTTGGTTTAATGATACAGGAATGCTATTCTTTTAATATTTAATGACCTGTTTGTTCTCTCTTAGCAAGTTACAGACAGGGAGGCAAGCTTGAGAAACGGTAAACCACTACAGTACTTTAAAAAAAAACTAACAACACTAAATTACAGTAAGATAAATGTACTCATGACTCAGCAAACATCAGAAGTGCTTTAAGCACCTTCAAAACATATCACAGCATTCTGGAAAATTCCTTGCCCTGCACTCCAACAGCATCAGCTACAAGCTCAACGAAGACCTTGAGAGCTGAACCTTGTATGTGATGAACAACTTTGGAGACAGTGTAAATGTTCAGAAATGCAGTGCAAAATAGATGAACCCAAACTCTTCTGTCAAGACTGGAGCCGAGCCTGTCTCACATTGTGCAGATGAGCACCTTTGAAGCCCTCCCCTGCTCCCAGTGAAGAGGAACAGGGGCCTGGGAGCCTCCAATTTTTGCTGGCTGCTCAGCCCTGGCTACCTAAACCAGCCAAAAATTACTGACCCTTTTTCTAAGTGTTTTGCTAGAATACTTGGCATGCCACCAGGATCAAGCTGCATGTGATTTAAAAGTCAAAAGAATGGCAAATCCCTGAAAAAGCCAAATAACATATAAATGAGATTTGGACACTTTAAACCTTAATAGGATTTGGGCACTTTGGCCTCAGTCCTAAACCACTTTTACCCTTCATTGGGCTCCATCCAATATATTCCACTATTAATAGCTTGAAGAGGAAGACAAAAATTCTGGACATAATTACAAATATATATATACTCCTCACAAACTAAATAAACTTTAAACCCAAATAAACTGAGCATTGGATTAAGTTCCATTTATAAATGGAATGTCCACCAATTGCAGGATTTAATTTTTAGATGTACTGAATATCTGATTCAATAAATAAACAAACAAGCAAGCTCAGTGCCTTTTGCAAGACAGACCATACTGCAAGGTTATCTGTTGCCAGGACTTTTTGAATTTGGCATTCCAAAGCGTAAATTTCAATGAAACAAAAATGTCACATTCTTCATCCAAAATATATTGTGCATGATAGTACAATACTCATATTTTAAAAGTTTATATATATACACCATCCTAATAGGTAGCTTTTCTGTATTTAGTCATAGTGTATGCTTACAAACAACACATTGAAAGCATTTGTGCCAAGGTGGTGGTTGGTTTCATGAAATGGAGAGCACCTGAGAAAAAAATCCTACATAAAGGCTGCTGCAGTGTTCATGTACTTGACATGCCATGCTTCAAATAGGATTCTTAAAGAAGTCTAAATGTTTTTTAAAGAACATGTAGGATTCTTAAAGAAGCCATGTTTTGCACCAGCTGTCAATCATAGGATCAATAACATAGTGATAAAACCAATATCAAAAAATGGCATCTCTATAAGGTACGGGTCAAATATATGTATGTATCCCACGTTATATTGTCCACAGACCAAGAGGACTGCAGAAACATCAAGGCCTTTGTCACTGTTTTGCTTTATACTTATAATCAAAAGCACCATGCACCTAGCTATTGGTACACTGTTGTAACAACTACTGTCTTGCTTCCAATTCTAATTGCATTATGCACACAGTGTCATGTGACGTCTTTTGCATTTTACCTGTTATGATACACAACAGCTGTATATGCTTCTTTTGAAAATTCAGCACAGCTGGATTTTCCAAATATTACCTGCAAAAGGAAATAAAACAAGACAATTTAACATTGCTTTTGAGTTCTAGAAGTTCGGCTAAGAGCCAAGAGCCTTTACCAACATCAGTGAAATGTCGGTCAATTTTGCCAAGGCAAAATGAACACCAGAACCTCTACTGGTAAGACTACATTTTATATAGTTATGATGCACGTCAGTTTAAACAATGATTACAAATGGAAAACGGGCAGGAGGTGATTTGGCTGGAATGATGGTTGCTACAATTTCATGAGAGTGTTGATTCCATTTCTCTGCTGCACATTAAGCAATGTTGGTTGTATGAGCATCGTAGAAAAGAAATGGCAAGAACTACATAAGGACAAGCCCAAACACACCATGAAGTTTGAAAGGTTAGATTAGGCTTGCGTAGGGGCACATGATTATGGCTATCCATAAAACAGTTTTCTCCGCAGTGGCCACTCAGTTGTGAGACTGTCCAGTTGAGGGTCCTTTACAATGTATAAAAGACCTTTGAAGACAGCTCTCTCCTCACTAGCTGTTAGTGGGTAACATTATCTTGAGGATTTTGTGCTGCGAGTCCTTGGATTTTAATTCTGCTTTTCTCATTTGAAATGCATGGAGCATATTTTTCTCCAATTCTTATCTTTTA
This sequence comes from Podarcis tiliguerta, assembly GCF_965153285.1. Lineage (NCBI taxonomy): Eukaryota > Metazoa > Chordata > Lepidosauria > Squamata > Lacertidae > Podarcis > Podarcis tiliguerta. Next base: position 59,435,248 of record NC_139539.1, read on the forward strand.
TTTGTATATTCTAATGTGTGTAAAACAATCTTAGATGCTGTGGAAGCCACTTTGCAGAGAAGACTTCTGAAAAAGTGGGGTATAAATTTATTCAATTAGTAAATAAATTGGAGGAAACAAGATGTCATAAAATAGCATGTCATAAATATTTAAATTTAATATAAACTGTGCTCTATTTCTGTTGGGCTTGCAGAAAGGATAGGAAGCAACATTGAGTCCAAAGCAGACTATTCAGGCTAGATCCACAGAACATCATATGTAGCACACATCCAAAACATGAAAACCAATTGGGGCACCAAAGTCAAAAGTAAACAAGCAAGCAAACAAACACACACACACACACACACCATACCGGCATTGCGTTACTTGGATCCTCTCCAAACATAAATTGGACTTTTACAGTGATGTTCCGAGCAGATCCTTGACGGTTGGCAAAGTTAAGGCTTTGAGGATAGACATACAGGATGTTTCTGTAAAAAATAAATGAATATTACATAATGAATGCTGCATCATACAACAATGAAGGTATACCAAAGTGTCTTGGACATCAGTTATAAACTTTGGAACAATGTAGCAGTGTGTTGTGCGATGCACATTATTCCATCTTTTCTGCCTGCTTTCTTACACTTCAGAAACATAAAAGATGCAAAGAGAAATCATGTAAGAGAAGTAGCCTGCAAACAGCAAGGGAAAACGAGAGTCAGGATGCATTATTTCTCAATATATCTTTGCCCATTTTGACATGACGCGTCTTAAGTTTTACCATTTGGCTTTTCACAAACTCCCAAACACAAAACATCACTGGATCACTTGCTACAGATCTTCCACCAATGATTTGGCATATACCATATTCCAGGCATAGACAAACTCAGCCCCCCAGATGCTTTTTGGGACTACAACTCCCATCATCCCTAGCTAACAGGAGCAGTGGTCAGGGATGTTGGGAGTTGTAGTCCCAAAACATCTGGATTTGCCTATGCCTGCCATATTCCATATTCCACTGAGCCACAACTTCCCTGACTCATGATGCTGTTCCACCACGACACTCCATTCTCAATGGCTTGCTTCCAAAGGCTCTTATTCTCCAAACAGACAGCATCTCCCTCTGTCAGAGGAAGGAACCTTCTGTTGTCAGTAGCAGACATACCTTCGAATCAAACCCAATAGACTTTGCATTGTTCTTGTGCTACACAGAATGGTGGACCATAGAGCCACATTATCTTTCTGCATTCCATACACTGCAGCAAGCTGAAGTGAGCAGATAGGGCATTCTTTCTGTTTCAAAGGAAGACCTTCATGCTGAATTAAGCGCCGGAATTTCATCCCCATTGGTCATCTGGCTTAATCAATGTTCTCTTTATTATTTCTGCAGGCGGCTGCTGAAATACTTCTTTTCCCCCTTTTTTGTGGCTCTCCTAAATTACCTCATTCTGGCATGAATACATTTGCTCCTCAACGTGCTTTTTCAAATAAAAATGGATATGAAAATTTACTTTAAAATGTACTTTTCTCATAAAACTTTCATTAAGTGTTATTAGTAGCTTAAGAGAGGGATTTAAATGTATTTGCGAAGCCAAGCTGTGTGATCCCTATATTAAGAACAGTGTTCTTCTGGGGACTCATATTGGTACTGGCCATTAAAAAAAAAGGACTTATGCCCTTTGCACTCTTCTTTGGTGATATTTTCTCTTAAGTACAGGTGAGGAACCTTTAAATCCAAAGTGAAACTGTTTTGCTTAGAAGGTTAAAAGTTTCTCCTTCTGTTCAACATGCATCTATTTGCTTTAAAAAGCTCAGCAAATAGAATCCTGCCCTGGGGTTGACAGTGTTGCAAGAGGGAGAGAAACAAAGAATTAAAACCCCACAACTTGCATCCAATAGGACAAATGCCATCATACTTTCTCGTGACGATCCTGGAAGTGATCCTCTTTCTCCCTTCTGGGCTATGTGCCTTTCCTTGTCTTTGCAATGAATTATCTCTTTAAAATCCTACACTCCTCATATAGCATTCTGCCAGTGCATGGTATATTTTGTCATAGGTATGACCTTCTTATAGTGTACTCCTACACATGAACTTTTCAGAGTCTTATAAATCCCTTACAGCTTTATATACCCTTTGGGGTTCAATGGTGTCCTAAAGTATGGAGGAAATCACTTCTGCTTGAACAACATGGTGGCCTCCTTCCTAATATATCCTCCCTTTTCAACTTTTACTATGATCCACAGGGATGCCAACCACCAAGAAGGAATGATGGGCTAAGCAAGGAGAGATCAGTAGTCCCAGGCTCCCCAGGCAACCAGGGCAAAAGAAGGCTATGCACCGTTGAAGGAGATCAAGGTGGAGGTTCAGCACCATGCACAGTACTCCTGTAGCTGACACCAAAACATACAAGTTGTCTCAGCAAAGTTCTTGAGCAACTGGTCAAATTTTATAGGAGGGCTAGGTAGTCATTGACTAGAAGCCTCATCACTTAAGTACTACCTGCAGCTGATCTCTCCTCACAGCTGATAAAAAAAAAGTCCCTGTCATAAATGGCTAGTCAGGTTGGTTTGTCTGTTTCGGTGTCCAAAAAGCCTAACAAGGACACAGGTTACACTCATTTAAGCTTAATGATCAACTACCTCAACTTGACTTTTCAGGTCTGAGCAGCATATATTTATAGGCAAACTAAGTTGCAAGGACTATCACACAGAAAGGCTAACAGCAGCTTGGAAAAGCTTTTCTTTTCCAAAGGCTATCATAAGCAGAAAGAAAATGAAAATAATACTAGTATTACTCTTCGTAATTTCTCTAGTTGCTGCAACAAGAATAGATGGCGATGAGTTTTCCTTTGTACCAGAATCTCCTGAGCCAAGGTTTGCTATGCTACATGATGTGCAATTACTAGCCAACGGGCTGCTCCAGCTTGGGCGTGGCCTTAAAGACTTTGCCATCAAGACCAAAGGCCAGATGGATGACATCTTTCAGAAACTTCACCTTTTTGACCAATCTTTTAATGAGATCTCAAAACAAGCCAATGAGATAAAAGAAGACGAGGAACAGCTAAAAAACACTACTTCTATGTTGCAAGTCAATAACGAGGAGATAAGGAACATCTCTGTGGAGCTGAATTCCAAGATAGAAAGACTTTCACGGGAGAAGATTCAACTTCAGGATAAAGTAGGGAAGCTGGAAGAAAAAATAACCAAATTGTTTCAGACCCAGATTGAAAATCAGGAGCCTGAAGAAATTGCATCACTTAAAGTAAGTAGCAGGTATGGAATAGATTTAATATTGCCAAAGTTACCTGAAATGATTTCCAGGCTACTGATGGAATCCAAAGCTCCAAAGTCAATTATGACCTTGTTGCACTAATATCAGTGATGTAAAATATACTTTATCTAGCGGCTGTTTCATACAGTTTCGCTTTGTTTCCAGTGATAAGTAAAATTAAGATGCTAAAATGTTTTTAAAAATTAAGATGCTAAATTAGATCACTCTTTGGGGAAGGAATAGCCAAAAATTCCTTTGCAAATCAGGTCAATTTGTGTTCAGGTATAAATTGTACAGTACAGGAAAATGTTCTGATGCCTTAGAGCAGTACTCTCCGGATGTTGCTAGACATCACCTTGACTACTGGCTATGCTTGCTGGGGCTGATGGCAGTTAGGAGACCAACAATATCTGCAGGCACCATGTAGGATACCCCTGCTATGAAGATAATAATTTTATTATTTATACCCCGCCTATCTGGCTGGGTTTTACAGTGCAAACATTTTCCAGGGCAAACTACCCTTGTTTGTGCACAGGAATGTTTTCCATTCAAACATTTCCAGGAAAGCCACATCACTTCATTTTGAGGAATGAAATGAACCTAGTTATCAAGAAAGTAACAACTGGTTCTTTACTGTTAATTTGTTCCTAAATGTTTGTTATGCATTTATGTAAAATGTATCCTGTGGTACAAGGATACTTCATGAATTTTTCTTTTTTAATCAGTTTTTTTAAGGAGAATAGTTTTGGCTTACCAGCAAACTGCATGGAGTATCTAGAGAACTAAACAATAGCTAACGTATGCTCTGTGCTTTACCAAAAAGCAACCACAACGAGATGAATTATTTTAACAAAGGCCAGGGATGGTCAGTGTTCTAAACATGTAAGCCACATGCTTTTGCACCTAGAATTTTTTTTCTGGACAGTCCATAAAGGAGGATAATCAGAATACCATGAGTGGCTGGAACCACTTCCGTTTCATAACCTAAGACTATGACATAGGAAAGGCTCGTTTATTTTTAAATATTTGTACTTTTCACAGATTGTCCTTACAAAATTTAAAACAGACTGCTGCTTTAAAAATAATAATTCCACAATCAACACAACGAGTAACTCAGCTGCAACTGATAATGTATCAACCAAGTGCCAAAAGCAACATCAGCAAAGCGGCAAAAGATTATGAAATAATTTAAGCAATAAGCCTAGAAAAATGAAATGGTGTTCAGCTGCTGCCCAAACAATAAAAGCACAAAGCATACATTTTTGGGGGCAGGATGTCTCCAAGATATGGCAAAACTACTAAGAGCAGTTGGAGCAGGGCCTCTCTGATGACAGTTCACTGTGTAACTTTGTACAAGATGGTCAGGTTTGTATGAGTTGTTGTTGCTGAAGTAGAAGGAAGTGGCTTATGAATTCAGCCAGCTGGCCAGGGGAAAGGAAATAGAAGACAATCAGGACTCAAAGGGTAGGAATGAATTAAGAGTTTCTCCATGATGGCCAGCAGTGGTGTACGCACCAGTATGAGAAGGGTGCATCAGGTGTATTTGTACTGGGATTCTCAAAGACTAAATTCCTTAAACTTCCCTTTGGATATCAAAAGTCCTTTCCAGCAAAACAACTGCTTTTTATAGGGGGTGAGATGGGGTGGGATGCCAAAACAGATAATAAAAGCAAGTCCCAGTCACCCGACAGCAGCTTTGCTTCAGTTCCAAGAAACTAGCTCTTAATCCATTGCTTTTTTAGGGCAGAGTACAGGATCCATAGATTATGAAGCAAAACAGGATTGTTGCATGATTTGACTATACAAAACCATCCCTCCAAATAAGATTGACGATATACCTTCTACTTCTGTTTAGCATGGTAAGACAACAGCCTTTGGTGAAATTGGCTTGCACTGAAAGGTGCCCTTCTCCTAGCAGAAAGCCTCCTGCAAGGACCCTAAATCCAAAGAAGCTCTTCTATCAGCAATATTTTACACAAAATCTCTTTTTCTAGTCTACTAGAGCACATATGGGGCGTGGGTGATATTGTGGAATAAACCACAGAGCCCAGGGCTTGCAGAACAAAAGGTGGGCGGTTCGAATCCCTGCAATGGGGTGAGCTCCCATTGCTCGGTCCCAGCTCCTGCCCACCTAGCAGTTCGAAAGCACGTAAAGTGCAAGTAGATAAATAGGTACTGCTCCAGCGGGAAGATAAACGGCGTTTCCGTGTGCTGCTCTGGTTCGCCAGAAGCGGCTTAGTCATGCCGGTCACATGACCCGGAAGCTGTCTGCGAACAAATGCCGGCTCCCTCGGCCTACAGAGCGAGATGAGCGCGCAACCCCAGAGTTGTCTGCGATGGGCCTAGCGGTCAGGGGTACCTTTACCTTTAGAGCACATATACTACAAATCCAAATCAGGGGTGGAAAACCTGCAACCCTTCAGATGTTGGTGAACTTGCTCACCAACTGCTTTGAGGGTTTTTGTACAATAAAGCAGTATATACATTTTATGAAATAAACTCCAACATCCCTCAGCCACAGCCAGCATGGCTGATGCAAGTTGTAGTCCACCAAAATCTGGAAGGCCACAAATTCCCTATCCCTGGCCTAGATCCTCTGTACTCTGCATATTTCTCATGCTGTAAAACACTGACTCCACACTGAAATACATCAGCCAGAGCTTGATCAAAAGGTCATGGACCTGCACTATTAAATTTTCTCCTTCTGCTTCATGGTCCTTTGAAACCAAGCCACTGTTTATGCTCTCCCTGCAGAACTTCGTCGAGCAGCAGGACAACCACCTCAGATCCCTTCTTAAAAGAGTTCAAGCGCAGCATGTTCAAATTGGCAAACAACAAGAACAAATAGAAGACCTGGAAGAGAAGGTAACATTCCTGCTTTACCAATGTCCTCCTCCAAATCAGGGCAGTCTTTTCAGGGATATTAGGTGATTTTTGAGACAGCTGGGAACTGAGAAAGAGGTAAAGGGTGCGGAAATGGGGAGAAATAAAGAACTGATGGGGAAAGTACAAACTACTGAATAAATAGCAAAGTGGACAGGGAATAACTCATCTTAGACGATGATTTAATAATTTCAATGCATTTCCATCATGCTCTAAGATAATTTGTGGACACTATGTGTCTTCACTGTGTATTCCCAATGTAGCTCCAGGATTGGAATGGAAAAATAACATTTCCTTGTATTTCAACTTGAAAAACTCCGAAAACACTTCCTTCAGCTAACGATTTTTACCACTCTTGTAGTAAAATAAATTGGGCCTGCCCCACACATGACTGTATAAATGTATTGGGGAGGGGAAATGCTTCATTCTCAGGAATTCTCTTGTAAAGATAAGAGGTCTCTACCATCAGTAAACCACTTCTCCCCATTTTGTTATCTCAATATACCTGGGCTCCAAAGTATCAGTAGATGAATGACAAACTTTACTAACAAAAAACAGACTAATAATAATAATTCTCTGTCTCCCCAGCTAAGCAGCCCTGGTTTTCAAGACAACACACAGACTTTATTCCCCTTGAGAGAAGAAAATGAAACAAGGCAAACTAAACTTAATACAACAGCTAGAGTTCAAGATTACAAAGGTAACTGCCCCTGTGGAAGAAGAAGAAACAAGTAATTCTTGTGTACACTGTCATCTGTGAATACTGTTCTAGTATACATTTTTCTACGAGTATACATCTTTGAACACCACACTGTTAAATTCTCTTTGTTACTGTTGTTGGAAAACCAAGTGTGGCCTTCCACAACATGTTGCAGTGTATCTTCCCTCCAAAAAAGGAAAGCTCCTATTTAGGCTTCCAGTCATCCATTCCCTACAAGTAGGACATTCTACTCTTTGTCCTCCCCACTCCCTGCTCAATTATTTTTTCAACTGTCACTGTTCATTCTGTTGTTAACGAACATGCTCATTTGGCTGTTTTGATGGAGTTTGTCCATTTAGGGTTGTTTTCTTTTTAAAAGCTTATTTCTGCAAGTCGCAAGTTTTCCCCAAGCATGCCAATACCTCCTTCTCAGAGGCCATTTTGGCTACCATTTTGTCTGCGCTACCAACTGGATGGGATAATGTGACATATTAAAAATAATAACAATCTAAAGAAGAATGGGAACCTTTTACAAAGTACTTAAAGAAACAACAAAATGAACTGGACTCCTTGGCAGGTTTTGAATAAACATTCACAAACCTTTTCTTGGTAATATATAGATAGATAAATTAAGGATATTTACAATTTTATAACATGAAGAGAATAACCTGTGCTGAAAAATCAGAGAGAGGAGCTGAGGGAAATCCGGGTGTGTGTGTGTTCCTTTTTGGGGAGGGGAAAAATGGGAGTGGTGAATGAGGATAAAATGTTATGTTGAAATTCATAATAAAAATATTCAAAAAAATAATTTAAAAAAAACAATCAAAGGAATGATTCACAGCATTCTTTACTACAATATCATCACCCAAGTCCCTGCCACAATACTGAGTGCATTTCAGTGTGCCTTAAACTCACCCCGCAGGACTTTAGTCATGCATTTGTAACTTTTAAAATCTTGTTGTTCTTAGGAAATGCTACTGATTGCATGTGGATATACAGCAGAGGTGAAAGATCTAGTGGCATTTATTCTATTAAGCCCAGAGGATCCGAGCCTTTTAATGTCTACTGTGAAATCAAAGCAGGTAAGTCCAGCTACACCAGGGACCATCTAATTCTCCTGCTAAAAATCATTATGGACTTCATTTTCTGCCCTGAATGATGTTAAGTGTTCCATTAGGGAAACATAGGAAGTTACCGTATACTAAGTCAGGCCCATCTAGCTCAGTATCAGTTTAACTACAGTTGGTCAATAGTTAACTAGGATTACCAAATAAAAAAATGGTGCTGTCAGTAGGATCAATTATTTATGTTCCAACTGGGTCAGATGAGGATGCCACGACAGAATAATCATCACAACTAAACCTCTTCCAGCAGTGGACAAGTGGCATAGACAACTTTCACACCCATGCATGAAATTCCCATGGGAGTAAATTCAATGAATTTTTTTCTATATTTAACTGCATTAAAAAGCATTCATGGGGGGCACAATATGGACTGGGCCTATGTTTGATGCAGTCCAAAACTAGGGAGGAGGGCAATAAAGCAGGTAATATTTATAGTTTATAGTTTATAGGTAAGTTTATTTATCTTTTTTCATACACAGAAAGTGCATGGACAGTTATTCAAAACAGATCTGATGGATCACTAGATTTCAACCAAACCTGGGAGAACTATATTAATGGATTTGGCAACCTGGATGGTAAATACATTCTCTTACATTTCCCTAAATAATTGAAGTATTTTTATGTGCTAAAATAGTAGTTGACTGTGTTTTACGTAAACATCAACATGTTAAAGTAAGTGAAAAACACCTTTGGGAAAATAAGGGATGATTCACATTTGCATGTTTTAAACAGGTTAGCTTTCTTCACCCCCATTGTTTTGATCTGAATTGGTGCACAGTGAACAGCTTGAGACTCAATCTACCCTTGCACTAACCCACAGAGCCTCAAAGGCATGATGTCCCTCTAAAGACCAGTTTGCTAAAAGCACATGCAAGATGGGTTAACAGAAAAGAAGTTAATCAGAATGAATAACCTGTCAAAACTGGGTTTGATGGATAGATTCTAATATACCTACCACTCAGATGTTTAAAATACATACAATGTAGATTAAGAAAAATATACCCTGCACTTCAGATACATATCCACCTTCATGTTTACATGTACAGAACATTTTTGCTTAGGGCTTAAAACCGTTGACTAAGTCTATCAGGCATTTGACTGATGCAGATGACCTGTACAACACCAAACTGAGATGTACAGTTCATGTGGATGAATCCAAGAATTTAGTTGATTTATGTACTGCTTGGCAATCCCAATCACTACCTTCTTCTATCCTGCCCTCACCCCACTATAACCATGTAATACAAGGAGAATCTTGCATGGCAACTGCTGCAGTTCCATGCAATGCAAGATAGGCAGGGCTCAACCTGACCATTTCACAGAATCACCCTCTTCAGTTTTCACAATTTACTGCACCCTTTTGCAGGCACAAGACTCCCCTCTGTGTTTTTAGTGTGAAGCTTTTCCCTGGCACTGGCAAAGCAGCACTGGCAGCTGCTGTGCTATTATCAAGAGGTAGTGCCTGCTTTTGTTACTTCAAAAACTTTCCAAGTTGAGTGAGTGAGGAAGTATGTAAGGAGGCACTTTCTAGGTGTCTAAAATACAGTACTAAAGTACTAAAGATCTGTAAACATAGCAATGCAGACAAAAAGATATTTCTATTATCTCAATGTTTTTTAAGGAAAATATTGGACCAAATGAGGCCAGAAAATACTCAAGAAACTTTACAGCATATTATAATTAAACTACATAATATACAGTAGAAAAGTTGCCATGTAGTGACTGATACAACAGGCGGTTTTCATGCATATCACACAGTGAATAGCGCTGGGTCAACATAAAGCTCAATGGGTTTCCGCTGAAACAAAATCCTGGTTTCTAAACTTAACCAGCCAATCATCCCATCAGAGGACCAGGCAGAAAGAAACCACCCTTATTTGCACTGGTTAATCATCCACTTGGGACACCAAGGTGCAGGCTAACAGACACATCATCCAGCACACTTTGCTAAAGGTATGTTCCAAGCTGCTTCTACAGAGGTGCTAAAGGGGGGCAAGAATTTAAGTGGCAACCCTGTTTGGCCACCAGGACAGGGAGCAACATATATTAGCAATTATCCTGAAATCACTTAGTGAAGTCCTGAAATATTTTGGTCCATAAGTAGTTTGATTGGCTTCATTATCATTACTCGCAAAACCATAATTTCAAGATTGCAAAGTCAATTTTATACACCTGGAGCTGGACTAAACTAACCTGGTGCGCTAGTGGAAGCCAGTGAAAGAACTCATGGTGCAATGGGCCTCCTCCTTCTCCTCAATCTGCTCTGGGGGGGTCAGGAGAAGTCCCAGAATAGTGTGCAAGCAGAGGAGAGGGGAGATTCTGCCTGGAATGCAGAAATGTTTGCACTTACAGAACAGTTGTAATAGCATGGTCTTCAATTCCACCCCTAGCATCTAGGGATGTCTCAAAACATCTATTCTATTACTTACATGAAGTTGAATAATACAGTCAAATCACTGGTCCATCCAGCAATGGCTCTCCAAGATCTCACGCAAAGAGCCATTTCCTACTATTGCCATCCAAGATCCTTGTTACTAAAAGCTCCTGGGGACTGAACTCAGGATGTTAGAGATGCTAAGGAAATGCTGTTATCAGTAAATTATGGGCCTTTCTAGCTGTTATTTGCTATGTAGAGCAGACATGTCTAACATCAAAGACTCTCTTCTTAAACCAGAGTGCTATTGGATTCCGACCAAATGTTACTGGATTCCAACTCCCATCAGTCCCAGACATCATCCAGCAACATCTGGAGGGCCAGGAGTTTCCCACCCCTGCCCTAAAATTCATTACATAGAAAATATTTCCACAAAATGTGACCGACCATGAGTTTGATGGTTTGCAGTTCACTTGAACTCATGGACAGTTTGTTCCAAAGAGAGGTAGGGAAAATCCAAATAAATTTAGCATGTGCGACACTGCAAAAATGTCTGAACGATCACAAGGTCTTCTTAAGGAAAAACTTCACATGTAGATTAACTCAAAAAGTCGTTAAGTGCCATGTCCCCATTTCCTCCCAGCTGGGACCTGTGTTATATAATTTGCATTGAAGACACAAACAAGCTCTGTGCAATTTCATTTCCTCCTAATAGCTACAAATTGTTTTGGCATTCCCATAGCTTGTTACAGGTATTTTCAGTCCTCCTTATATTAATTGGAAACTATGGTAGCTCCATTTATGACATGAGATTGGATTGTCTATGGTGTATGAAAGACCCCACAACAATATTGTTCTCAATATGATATTTTGCATTTTTTGTTTTTACATTAATGGTCTTCATTAAAAAATACTGCCCCCTACATAAAGCTCAAGCACCTGGTTCACATCACACAGGAAGCCAAGCTGTGGTTCAAGAGTGAATCTTCCTTTAAAAAAAAAGAGTTCATAAGGTGAACTTTTGAAATCAGAGCTTTAAGAAACGCTGACTTGGGGAGAAAGTTGATAATACTTTCCCACAGCAGCAAAATCAAAGTTGAAACAGAAATTTCATCATTACATTGTATAAAGTTTGCCTGGTGGTGAAATCTGAAACATAAATGCAAAATCACATGTTTGTTTTAAAAGGGTACATTTTATCTTTTCCACTATTTCTTGCTCAAATGTCCTCTCATTTACCTTTGCCAATTTGGAATTTGGCCCAACTTTAGTGAAAAAATGCCTTAATGTAGTTATTCTGGAAAAAAGGTAGAAGAAAATACAACTATTTTTAAAAAGTAGAATCCAATGTGCACTTACTTCTAAGAAAACATGCTTAGTTTTGCACTCCATGTAATTCACTTAGAATGTTCAATTTAAATGTGCTGTGGTAAATGACACTACCTAAACGCCTATTAAGAGTGCATTCCTTTCTCATGGCTGACACTCCATTTCCATAGCAATTAAATTTTATATATGCCACTCGCTTCACTTATCAGAGAGATTCATTCACACACTTTTGTTAAGTATGCCTTGCATTATCCCTGGCAGACTCTGGCAAGCTGCAAAGTTCCATTCCGTTCATATTTAGTTTTAGTTTCCTGTTTTAATTGATCATTAGTGCATAATCTAAAAGTTGTAAACAAAAAAGAGATATCTCCAAGAGAGATTATCTGAAAAGTTCAAGGGTTCCCAAGACTCAGGTTGTCTGCTTAATTAACCGAATTAGTAACTCTAACTTGCTTATGTCTTGCCATCAGCCTAAGCTAATAGTTCGGTCTGTGCAATTTGTATTTTCAGGAGAATTTTGGCTGGGCCTACAAAAGATCTATTCCATTGTAAACCAAGGTGACCACATCCTGCGTATTGAGCTGGAAGACTCAAGAGCTAACCAACGTTATATTGAATACACATTCACCATGGGAGGTTCAGAAACAGACTACACTGCTCTTCTCTCCAGGATTACTGGGAATATCCCTAATGTTCTGCCTGAACAGAAAGAAGTGAAGTTCTCTACAAAAGATCACAACAGCAACACTGAAAGAAAAGTCAACTGTCCAGAAAACAATTCAGGTAGTCTTTTTTGTACAAGCTTCTGCTTTAGTTTTTCTCATAAATCCGGGGGGGGGGGGGTACACTGTGGAAGATATAACTGCAACTTTGTCTACAAAACTTATATATTCCCTGTTCTGAAAAATGAAGCATTAGGAACCAGAAGCAAATTCTGAAGAACAACTGGGTATGTTGGGTGAGGGACTGCACATCTGAGTGATCAATCATGTTTAGAAACAAACTTATCTGCACTCAGAAAGCTAGCATGTCATAGACACTATAACTTTTTTGCCTCAATATGGTATTTTATAAATGTATATTTAATATGGAGAAGTATCCAGTTGTGTAATTTTCCACATGCATTCTGTACTATCTTGGAAGGCTACATCTCATCAATCTCTGAACATGTGACTCACCTTCTAGTGCAGGGATGGATAACCTGTGGCCCTCCAGATGTTGGTGTAACTCCCATCCTCTCTATTGGCCATGCTGGCTGGGGCTGCTGGGTGTTGGAGACCAACAACATCTGCAATGGCACAGGTTGCCCCATCCTTGCTCTAGTGTTTCTCTCCCATATATTTCTAGTCCCTAACTGAACATCAGGCAGAACTTTAGGAAACAGAAAAAGAACTAAAAAGTGAAGTGATCTGGCAAAGATCTAAAAAGAGAGAGCGTAGCACACAGGAATAACGAACTGGTGACATGATTTCCTGTAGAGCACCTCCAAGTAAATCCGCAAGAAGTGCTGGTATTCTATATACTTTCTCCTTAAATCGGGCAAATACGTTATTCTGAAATTCTCTTTTCTGCCCCCTCCAATGTGGAAAATTCAAATTTGCAGCATGAATCAGTAAGTTATTTTAATTCATTTGCAGTTCAATCCTATTTATTTTACTTCCTCTAATAAATGTAGATAACCATGAAACCGTATAAAGTTCACCTCTGAGCGTCAGTTTTACTGAGAATGTAAGTGTTTGAGATCGATAGGAGTGCTGTGGGGGGTATTAAATCTGACACTGGTTAATTAAGTTAAAATAGAATGAATTCTTTTTTAAAAAATAAATAAATGGCGCTTATAATTTCATCTTCAGGTGGCTGGTGGCATACGGCATGTGAAGAAACAAACTTGAATGGAAAATATATCAAGTCAAGTTCAAGAGGAAAACTGGAACGGAAAAAGAGAGTGCTCTATTGGAAGCCTCAGAAAGGAAGGCCCTATTTTATCAAATCAACCAAACTGATGATACATTCTACAGATTTTGAAAATTTTGACTGAGCATCACCATTTGGAGTCTATCTAATAAAGCACATTATACCTTTGTCAGAGCCAAGTGAAGGCACTTTTCAGTACTCAGGCGAAAGAATTCTATTGTACCTTAATGATATATTTTGTTTCTGTGGCCACCATATACAAAAACACAGTATGGTCAAACGATGGGCTGAGTAATGGAAACAGACAAATGCAGCCAGTTTTTTAGGATTGTTGCTGGCTCTAGAAACCCACGGCTAGCAAGCTTTCCTTAGCTTTCCTAAGGATAGCTATATCTGAAGATGTTTACCATACCAGTGGGAAGGAAGAAGGGAAAAGCTTGCCCCAGGTAGGGCTTGAGCTTCCCTACCTTCCCTCCTTTCTCTCAACAGCAGAACTTGTACTACAGGGGAGTTAGGAGAAGCCAACATTACAGGGAAGAAGCGTGGCAAGGAGAAATCTTAGGGCAGAACGAAATATGATGCCCAGGACAGCAGATCACCAGCCCACCTGGTTTTCCTAGCCTGGCCCAGCCTGTATCACCATAGAAGAGAATTCAGTCACTTCATTTTGATGGCAGAAAATAAGCTACTGCTTTCAGGAAACATTTAGGGGACCATAACCTATTACCATGGATCTCAATGTCACCATAGGCATGGGGGAAGGCTTTGCCCTTTAGAGGAAAATGTCACTGTTCTCTGTTCAAATCAACAGCTTTCATGGATCTCTATGGAATGAAATAAACAGGGTGCAATGCAGTTCACAGCTTAGGGGGAGCAAGGCCTGTCTCTTTGAATGAAGGCTGAAGTCGTTTGTATGAGCGAGAACAGACATGCTTTTTACTACACAACACCTGTGACCTACTATAGCTGGTACACACCTCTACCTATATAAGAGATTCCACTGAACTGGATGGCACAAAATAAATCTGCTCCATTCTGTGGAGTGTAAAATTTGATTCCTGCCTAGTAGCTGCTTCTACCCTAGTGACACAGAAAAGTGCACCCCCTTCGCTTCTTCTCTATTGAATAATGTCTGCCATTCACCCCTCCAGAATTTAGGACACCACTGTGGTGATTGTAGCCTCCCACAATTCCTTGCACTAGCCTCTGCTGAGAGAAGGGAAAGGAAATGACGCCACTTGCACATCAAGCTAAGCCAAGAATAAATGAGCTCGAGCGAAGTATTGGGGTTGTGTTCTCCCCTTTCCTCCTACCATGTAGTTGGGAGGACTTCTGTCAAGTTTGGTTTCTCTTTTACATGTTACACTTAATGCATGGCATGTAGCTGTGTCTGTTTCTTCTTCTTCTTTTGAAATCTAGTATTTAACCCTTTGAATTTCATTGCTGAAGACACAGTAAAGTATCTCTCACAGCTGCTGTGGAGTACCTTAAATGAAGTGTCATATTGCAAATTCATATTAGATCTGCTGCAGGCCTCAAAGCTTTGAAAATCTTTACGCTGATCCTCTGCTTGGCTCAATGACATTTGCTGAATAAACAAATCTGATATCATTTACATTAGCAAACTCATGACCCATTTCTAATAATAAGGAATTTTTCACTTTTTAGTAATATAATGTAAATAAGGATCCAGATCCATCACTTTTAGAAATAGATTTCCCTCTTCAGTGGCCCGCCACCTCTCCAAGAAAAAGGAAAGTATCTTTCATCCCAGTTATATAACAAGGCCCTCTGTAAAGATTACATGACTGTATTATACATATATTATTTGGTAGCACTGTGTCCTTGGGAAGACTTTTACCTGCCTTGATTTATTGCACACTCCCTGATGGTTGGCTGACCACAATTATTATCCCTCTGCCCTAATCCCTAAAAATATACTTAGTTGAAAAGAGACATGGAATTGCCTTCCAAATTCTCTTCCTGATTTGGCATTGAAGTTAATTAAATTTCTCCTTGAGAAACAAGAAATTTGGCCTGTTCCCAGAAGAACAGTCAGGTTTTAGAGAAAGCTGTTTCTCGGATAAAAGAATTTTCAGTTATTCATACGTGATGGCTAAATACAGTTTTCAGAAATATAACTCTTTCCAGCCTTCATCTATTAAAAAAAATTAAGACTCTCCACATAAAACCAAATTTGGGAGAAATCACTTTTCAGCTCAGTTAAGCTGTTGGGGGTTGTTGCTTGTTTGTTTTTTGGCCTAGAGTATTGTGCTGCAGTAAATCAGATTTGGAGATCCTCTTCGATTCCAACTTCCAATATTGTTCGACTCCCAATTTCCATTGGGCCAGTCAGCATGACCAACGGTCAGGAATAATGTTATGTATTTATATTGGTTCTTATATTGTAAACCACCCTGTGATCTTTGGATGAAGGGTGGTATAGAATTATTTATTTTTATTTTTATTATTAATGGAAGCTGAAATTCAACCACATCTAGAGGGCTTCCCCATCCCTGCTGTAAATTATGCAGCAAAGCTTTTGGAAGCACGTCAGCTCTGGAGTGGCTTAATAACCTTGGTTACAAAAGGACATCATCCCAATGTAATGAGACAATTTAGATCTTGTAACTTCACAGTGCCTAACAAACTGAAGTTCAGTCTTGATTTTTATAGCATCAATAACCAAAATGGATGATGGCATGCCATGAAACCATGTGCTTTACCCTGCTCTTATGATATACCTCCATCCAGGTATTCTTGCAAATGGCATCAGACCAGACAAGACCATGGAGACATCTCCTATGTGCAAGTGACTAAATGTGCAAGTGGTTAAATGTGAATCAGGCCTCAGTTTTCTTATTACAAGCAGTTCCCCAAATGAAAAAAGTTGCTTCAGACTACCCTAGCACTAGATTAGCTAAACAGAAGACAGAAGGACTTCCAAGGAAGGAGTCAGATAATTGCGGAGTGTATCGATTCTGAAAGTTCGGTGGGGAGCAACTGTGAAAGGAAAGAAGCGCTCTCCAAGATGGAATCAGATACTTGTCTAGAGAGCTAATATATTGGGAAGGAAATGTCCATATTACACAGCATTATAGATACTACTTGAAGGAAAGCGTTTGATGTCCATATTTTCATATAAACTATCAAGTGGAATACAGTAGTCTTATGCCAAACAATCCAACATCTATTCCACCACTGCAAGGGCGGACACCTGAAAGGGACTCTCAGGATCTATTTATGGACTCTTCAATAATGCAATCCTATGCACATATATATGGCCGCTAAGGTATGTATTCAATGCAGCATTAAGTAACCTCCCATGAGTGTAAGTAATTCCACTTGTGTAATGGGACAGTCCTCCCCTTTCTTTCCCCCCTGCATAGCCCCTCAAACTGTTTCGGGGATTTCTCCAACCTTCTGGGGCAGATTTAGGGAGAGTGGTGGCGGCACACATGGGGGGAGAAGGAGAGACAAGTGTAAATCCTTATGCTGATGAGACAATTACTTAGCTGTGCACTAGGTACAAACCTGTGTCCTTATAGATTCAACAGGGCTTATTTCCAGATAAGAGCATAAGATTGTAGCCACCTTCAGATAAATTAAAAATCTAGATGAATTGTTAAAATATAACATTCTAAACAGCAATTATGAGAACATGACAGATAAAATTTAGAATTAAACAAAGCAAAGATGAATACAACACTAGGAGAACATTCCTAGCAATAGGAATTGAAAGACTTAGGGCATCTACATTTATTTCATTTTTTACTGGATTGTATGAACAACAGGATAACAACCAACTAGTATATCTCATGTAATCCTCTGAATATGCACTAAACTAAGAACTGGTGACTCTAATCAGCTCCAGAAATATGAAAACAAAATCCAGAGGATACAGGCTATTGTGGATTTACTAAATGAGAAATTAAAAAGCTTCCCCTGAAGACTCTTTGTTCTCTGAGCAATTACCTGATTACTGAAAGTGTGATTATCCTGAACAGACTCATCAATCTCTGTGTGATCTGCCTCAATCACTACATCTGGATGAAAGAGAGTACCATGCAGTGTGTGAACTAATTAAAATCTAAATTCCACTCTTACCTGTATGTTGTATTTGGAATATAAACATCCCTTGCAGGAAACTCCAGGATCTCTCTTGTTGGTCGTACTCTGCTATCAGGGTAAAGTTTGACTTGCAGCAACTCTGGCGTTAGACAGTAATGTGGGTTTTCTGGGGCTGGAGAAATGTCTATCTTCAATTGAGCTATGAAGAAAAATTAGCAGTATAACCAATCTGGTAAGCAACCATTTGCCTGGCTGCCCATGACGAGTAACAATCATCACCAGGTGGTGAATCAGGAAAACTTTACAAAATATGGTCGTTTTTTCCTTTTAGCCACCAAGTTCTAATGTTGCTTTGCATAGGCAGGCAGGCATCATGATATAGTGACAGTGTTGGGATAATATAGTGTTATCGTTTGTGTGTGTAGTGTTAACATAACAATGTTGCTGCTTAATCATTTAAAAAATATGCAACTTCTAGTTACAAAGTAGAGCTACTGCTTTGGAAAACAAGAAAATAATGTTAACACTCTTCTTTATATTTATTTATTTTAAAAGCGTGCCTTTAAATATTTTCTTGTTCTGCATTAAAAAAGTAAGTTCCGCTCTTTCTGAAAGACCACTTGCTCGTGTATGTTTTAATAGGAAAACAGGTAGCTGCCTTATGACGAGTCTGATCACCGGTCCATTAGCAGCCTGTCTGATCACTGGTCTATCTAGCAGCCTGCCACAGCCAGGTGCTAAGTCAGGAAGAAGAGCAGAAATAACTTTCCAAGATCAACACCCAGCCTTGTGTCAAAAGGTTAGTAAAATTGTTTTAAGATCTGATCACTTTACAAGCTTTACTTGTAATGCCTATTTGAGTTTAATAGTCAAAAGGCAAGAAAGTAAATATTCACAATTCTTTTCCAAAAGAAGGAATTTGGCGTGATAGCAAACAATATACTGGAAGGTTAGGATTGTCAATCCCCAGAAGGGGTTTTACTTGCTTAAGGCACTGTTGGAAAAATAACTGCTGCTATCAAGAATGACTCATAAGGCCTCTCAGACTTTGTTCCTCCTGGGGGCCGAAATCTGAGTCGTTCAGATAAAAAAAAACAAGGGAGCCAGCCACATAAACAACAGTTTCAGAGGAATAGTGGGGGAAAACGAGATTAATTTGTAATATTACTTTTCTAGTTCAGCACTGATTAGCTATTGCCAGGGAACTGCCATCAGTTCAGGAGGGAGAGAGCAAAAGCCAAATGGATTCTAGAGAGCCTCCAGGGATCATGGGAAGTAGCTCCTCCTCAGCGGAGGAGAGTAAACATGCCTCCAGTGGAGAGGAGGTGCAGGAGTCGGAAGTGGACTCCTTGCCTGGGAGAAGCGGGGAGGAAAGGGGTCCTCCGCTGCCCACGCCCTCTTTGCGCAGAAAGCATTCGCGCAGAGAGGGGAGGCGCAGACTGGGTGTCAAGAAGCTGCTTTGCTGGGGAAAGTTTAGGAACCGCGCACTCACGGATTCTGCCAGCAATTGAGTTAGCCATGGGAGAGTGGCACTCCGAACAGATAAAGTTTATTTTGGCAGCAAAGCCAAGGCTTCACAGCCAAGTAGGGAGATATTTGCCTGCTTGCTCTCGAGCAAGCCCTTGGAAACATAACAGCTATGGAAAAATAAGGAATTAGCTCTCTGTCCAATGTTTGAATCTCATGGAAGCTACTCATGTGTTATAAAATGGTTTACTGGGACCCACATACAGTACTGTTACTGAAAAACAAAATACTTAAGCAGATACAGAAACAAAATTGAAGGTGTCAGTGGCTACTAAACTAAAAAAGGCCTCAGCCTTCTCAGAAAGATCACCAAAATACCTGTGATAGGCCTCAACCTCCGTAGAACAGAAGATGGCCTTCTCATATCCGCAAGGAACTTATACAGGTCTTCATCACTCAGGCGGTCACCTTCCTATTGTTAATTAAAAATAAAAGCATGCAGTAACTTTCAACTGTGTTCTTAGGTAGAAAAAACCTTTCCTTTCGCATTCTTTATTGCCTTTCATTATATTCCAAGGTTTCAAAGAACTGTCTTTATAATCAAATAACCACTAAAGTGTTATGTTTGTGATGAATTGTTTAAATAGCTCTTCTCTGTTTTAAATTATAACATATTCATAGCTAGATGAGATTCTCTTTTTAATTGCAATCAGGAGTGATTACAGTAAGCCTCCAATATAAAAAAAAGACCATAATGATTTCAGGATGGAGGGAACCACTAATGCTCATTTTATTTATAAGTTAAGCAAGGCATATAGCTCTGACTTCTCTGTTCAACTGATCAGAGCAACTTCCTTTGACTTAGTAGTTATACTCCTGTCTGACCAGGAAGAGCATCAGAACCAGAGCCTACAAATGCACTGCAGAGTCTCTAGCAGCAAAACTAAACTGCTGTATTTCTTCCTTTACATTGCAATCGTCAGACCACATTACAGAAGGATTTCACTGGGTGTTCATTGAGGCTGCACTGGAGTAAGTGGCCTTAAAAGCTGCAGTATGCTATCCATCTTGATTGAAGGTAAGAACACCAACAGGCCTTTCGCACCCCCGTTGCACGTGAATCATAGGGGAAGGGCCACAGCTCTCTGCTTTGCATGCAGTAGGTTCCAGTTTAAAGCCCCAGTATCTCCAGGTAAGCCTGGTAATGCCCTTTGGAGAGCAGCTGCCAGCCAGTGTAGACCATATGGAGGTAGATGGACCACTAGTATGAAGGCAGCTTCCTATGTGTTCTACACATAGAAAAGATTTGTGCTACTAAAGTCCACCTCAAGGTTGTACAGCTTCCCTTGGTCCCATCCTATGTTAATTGTTGATGTCTGTAGGCAACAGCTTACATGGGTAGACCTCTATGCAAGCTGTGGCCGTGCACAACTGGGCTTCCCTTGCAGACATCCACACCTAACACATGAATGTTATGGTAGGGCCAAGGACCAAGACGAACTCATGGCTGGGCCGTGGAGCCCTTTCTATGCATGAAATCTGTTTTCTAGAGACCAGTGCATCCAATCTGCATCCAATCTGTTTTACAGAGACCGGCGCAAAGTGGCAAACTTAAGTGATAATAATGAAGGGCTGCGGTTCCTAGGTTGCTGGGCAGAAATATCTACTCTGCCCTTCTCATCAGAAATGAGCTTGTGTCACACTGCCCTGAACCACTGCAGCTTATGCTAGTCAAGTTGCTAATTAGTTTGCTATTTGCTAGTAACGGGAAAATTGCCTACAGTGTGAACAATTTCATTCCCTGCAACCTATTAGACAGTGCACATTATTAAAGCGGATTTCCAGTATAATGCACTCTTTAGGGATGGTGGGAATTAGAATATAATGCTGAGAATATAGAATTTAGGTCAAATGTAGTTACTTCAGCAGCTAGCGAGAGTGCTAGTTAAGTAAAAGAAGAAAAATAAAAACCCTGGTTGATATATACTTTATTTAACAGTTGCCAACATAACCTTGTTTTAAAATATGGTTAATATAGAATTAGGTTAAAATACAGTTAATATAGAAACAGTCTTGAAAACTGCACCTGAACTTTCAACTACAAACACACAAATATTCTAGATTTATCTTTCTTAATCCTAGCATGCTGCTTATGGGAATCCTGACCTGACCCAGAATCTCCAAGTCTTTGTTTTATAAATCTCTTAATCTGCCTCCTTGCAAAACCCAAGGTGTAGTGGGAGTATTAATCTGGGTTTTTTCAGATCAGTAGACCAAGGTGCTGACCACTTTTGCTGGTATTGTGGTGTTGACATAAAGAAGCACCAATTTTGCATAATCTATGCGGAGCCTACCTAAAATGTCCTGAATTTTTGAGAAGTGAGCTGGCATATCATCTCCCGATACCCTTTACTTGTTACCCATAACATGTGGTTCAAATTTACCTGTAAATGTAATTTACCTGTAACATGTGGTTCGAATTTATCTGTAACACTGGTTGCCCCAGTGTTAGAAACTGAGTTATGAAAGCTAGGAGCTAAAGGGCACCTTAAACCTAGGTTCTGGGCGCAACAACAGAATGTCTAGGTGCTTTTTTTATAACAAAAATACAAAGCTGAAAATGAATGAACTGCAGCTAAAATATTATGTTCATTTTTCACATGGTCTAGTCCTTCCCCTGCTCACTCACCTAATATTCTTAAGAGGGTTTCTTCTTCAGTCTTCAGAGAGTAGTTAGAAGTGGGGAGGCAGAAAAATGTCCTTCTTTCCTTCCACTCTGCAGTTTAAATCTGAAATCTTAGGCACAGTACTGCACCCAGAGATCAGAAACTGCTCGCACTAATGAAATTCCCTGTCGCAAAACGCACCTAGAACAATGGGAGTTTCAAACACTGCTTTGCACCAACCCAAGAACCCGACTAAGTGATTCACTGGTCATAAACTTCTTATTTATTTTGGATTTTTAGCTTGCCCATTCTGAAAGCTCAGTGTTACTAAACGTGTTGCTTTAAAATAGCTGAATTGTAATACAATGTGAGATGAAATAAAATTGCAATTTAAAAGCATACTGCATCTAGCACAGAGCATTACAACTTCTACAACCAAGAGAAAAAAGACCACGACGATCAGCAATTTTCAAGTAGTTCACAAAGGGAAAAGTTTGGGAACCACTGGTCTAGGGCTAAAAACTCCCATGCCAATTCCTAAAGTGTGAAGACAGTGATGTAATGTTACCGTGAAAATGAATCATGTAATACCTGTTTGAAGAAGTTTGTCACCGTGAGGGTGGCTGGTCTAAAGTTAGTCAGGTTGCAGGCCTCATCCCCACTCGTTGTCCTTTCCAAGGAACGCCTGCCGACAATGCTAGAATTCCTCCTCTCTGACCACGACCCTTTGCGTTCTTTAAGAAAGAAAGCAGGAAAAAACCAGAGCCAAAATAAAGTCAAATAACTACATTTGTTTTAGGAGCCAGCATGTGAAGAGAACGGCAGTTGCTTGAAATCATGAGAAAAGAAAGACGGAATGGGTGGTTAATGCTAAGACAATCGCACTCCTGAGGCATTAGGAAACAATGAAGCACAGCTGAATACCTCTGCTCCTCTCACATCAACCATACCCCAGTGCCTTGTGCCTATTATGAAAGTCTTTATCTTGTGGAGAATTATGTTTTTCTCCTACTGCAAAAAATGATGAAGTTGGCAGTTTTGGGAGGGTGGAGGGGATGAGGAAGATGCTGAACAGTGGTTTCAGATGAGCTGAGCGGCTCACAACGATTAATCCACTCCTTTGGAAAATGCTCATCAGCCTGAAACACTCTCTCAGACTTAGTTCTAGAGAGCATAACAGATGGTTTACGAGGAAAATCCTTGAAAGATAAACCTATTTGTTATTACAGGCTTGTCCTTTTTCCTTTCACCCCATTACCGAGGCTTGGGCAAGAGAAAAAATAGGCAAAGCAAGCTGATAAACACATATTGTGCACCAGGCCCAAATACAAACCCTGAGGCGTTAAAAAAAAACCAAAACCAAAGTACTGTATTTTTCGCTCTATAAGGCGCAACAGACCACAAGACGCACCTAGTTTTTGGAGGAGGAAAACAAGAAAAAAACATTCTGAATCTCAGAAGCCAGAACAGCAAGAGGGATGGCTGCACAGTGAAAGCAGCGATCCCTCTTGCTATTCTGGCTTCTGGGATAGCTGTGCAGCCTGCATTTTCTCCCTAAGACGCACACACATTTCCCCTTACTTTTTAGGAGGGAAAAAGTGAGTCTTATAGAGCAAAAAATACGGTAACTATTTTGTTGGATCAGAGTAGTGATCCATCAAAAATGTGGCATCCTTTCTCCAAGGCCTGAGTGAAATTCAAGGTGCCACAAAGATGGGCCAAAATAGGGGAGGCGAATGGCAATCCAGGAAAAGCTTTTACTGAAGCAGCAGCTTTAAACAAAGCTTTAAAAGAGATAGCAAGAAAGCATGATGGATAAATAAGAGAAGGCTGTAGAAGATACATAGAGCAGCATGGCAGAAGAATGGGACAAGGAAGGAGAGGCGCTGAAAGCAGCAGAGAACATTAGCCCCTGACATTCAATTAGAGAAGACTAAAAAGTTAGGAATGCCACACATACTACCATCTTCTACAGAACTGTACCACCCCCTGGAAGGGGCCACTTTTATTTCAAAGGAAAAGCTGCTAGAAAGCCCCAGTCCAAAACAGAAAGATGTTCTGGATCAAGGCCCTGCAGCTGGTTTTTCTTCAAAATAGAAGTAGCCATTTTAAGCACGCTGTTTCAAAAGCATAAATGACATGATACAGTTTGTGTTAAGATTAAGAATCACTCTGTAATTATCCAGATACCTACCTCCTGCAGCAATTTCCACTTCTGTAGAGTCCCTCTCCAAACTTCCAGCACTGCTGACTATGTTCATTAAATGAATGGCCGTCCATGCAAAAGGCATGCGATATCTGCCAAGCCTTTGGCAAAATTGTTCTGATTGACTTTTCAGTTTTTCTAGTTTTTCCTTGTTCTGCAGAGATAAAACCACAAAACTTACAAACTTGAAACATTTCTGAATTTTTTCATACTGCCTCTGCTATAAATAAATGCTGGGTTTTCAATAGAAGGAAGTACTGTTTCAATAATGTATGATTATTAAAAAATATGAGAAACTTGCAAATGTTTTAAGGGCTACAGAACTATTTAAAAAAAGACACCACCTGCATTTAGGTCCAAACCCATTGAAAACTGCTTACCTTTGCCGCATCTGCTTCTTTTAAAATCATATATGGCTCTGCACACTCCCCAATATCTCCCTGTTGTAGTACCTTTTCCAGCTGTGGGGATGGGAAGTGGGATGGGATTGAAGAAGGAAAGGAAGAGGCAAGCATGATGTTGCAGATACGTACACCACACATATACACAATGAACTGACTAGCCAGCACAGTTTAAGCTACCCACCCAGACACCCACCCACCCAATCAGGTAGACTGCCCTTTCTCTTTTGAACCAGCAATATAAACTGCAACTATAAAAGCTAAAGAGAGGCTTCAGCTATGTATGTGAAAGCAATTTCAATTGCATAGTCAATGCCCCTGCAAAAGTCACAGAGGAGCCTCTACCTAAAGTTTTGGCTTTGGGGCTTTGATTGGTTGAGAGCCAAACCAAGGCATTGTTGTTGGATGTGCCATGCTCTGGAACATCTAATTACAAGTGAGACCAGACAAGGGAAGAAGAAGAAGGAAAATGCAGTGTGGTGTCTTCCTGTTCGGGTTTCCTGCCACTCCATTCCATTCTCCCCACCGAGCAGTTGGCCAGCACTCCGCACCCACTGAGCATGCTCAGTTCTCATTGGTCCAACCCCCCCCCCCCGTTTTTGTACTTCTGCAAACCTTGATATTTCCCCAAAGCCTGCTGATACCTCCACCTACATCTTCTGTGTGGGTGCTGCCACTGTGGCTACATATAGCTCTAACTAATTTACTGTTAAATATATGTGGAAATTTAAAAAGGAGACACAGCTAAGCAAGACTTTCTGAAAGTATTATTACTTTCTTCAAGGAGAATTTTGGGAAAAACATGTAGGGGATCTGTACATTCTCCATAAATGTTTTATTTAGCTGTCTCTCTCTTAGAGAAAGAATCAAGCCTTGAAGCAAGGCAGAGAGTTTATGATGGACAGTTTTACCCAGATTGTTTCTTATCTTTTGGCATTTATATTTCTAAAGATCCTTTTGCACAGCTCAATTCAAATGTCACCGAGAGAGGTTAATAACATGGCATTCATTTAGAGAGGTTTTCTTATCGCATTGCTGGTGGGGAAACCCAGGCTCTGCTATAAACAAGAAAAGTTCACTCCCTCATAGATATCCTATGTGGATGAAGCAAGCAAACAAGCTGGAGGAGGGGGGGGGGACGACAACATTTAGGAAACACGCTTGTTCCCAGCAACTAACCATATTCATATATTCATTCACCCTAATCTGATACAATGATATGGCCACGGAAACAGGTTTTTGCATGTGCTCCTCTTGCTGGATCTGGAGATACTTATGCAAAAGGTTGCTGCATGAGCAATTTATAATACTGGATGTCTTCACCTAGCACACAGGCATGTTTCTATGACTCCAAAAAGCATCAAAACAGATGGTCAGCACCATCAGTTTGGACAATACTGATAATCTGTGAGGAGGTGGAAGGTGCTAAATTCAGCCCAAGTTCTACATCTTCTCAATTGGGATGGGTGGGGGTTAAGGTTGGCTTGGAACCAAAGTCCCTCCTCCCACTCTTTCAAAAGCACAAATGGCACTGCCAAGGCTGACAGTTCCAAACATTTGCTGGGCAGCTAAGTACAGTGGTGCCTCGGGTTACAAATGCTTCGGGTTACAAACACTTCGGGTTACAAACTCTGCTAACCCAGAAGTAGTACCTCAGGTTGAGAACTTTGCCCCAGGATGAGAACAGAAATTGCAGGCCGGCGGCAGTGGGAAGCCCCATTAGTGAAAGCACGCCTCAGGTTAAGAACGGTTTCAGGTTAAGAACGGACCTCCGGAACGAATTAAGTTCATAACCTGAGGTACCACTGTATCCTTCAGATGTTCTGGACTACAATTCCCATTATCCCTAGGAACCAGGGAAATGGGTTGAGGAAGGTTGCATAGGATGTCGTAGCTAGTGTGGTTAGGTTTTGGAAGCAGGAAATTTTCTATAAAATAATTCTTCTCACACTGTCCAAATCTCATTTGGGCCCAGATTACATTGCAAACAGCCATTTCACAAACTAACTGGCAGGGGAATGATCTAAAAAGGAGCACAATATATGACGGCACCTGGCCTGTGACATATGACAAGCTATTTTTCTGGCTTATTTATCTTGTTCATGTCCTTTTCCTTCTCACAGACCAAAAACTTAGCACTATTTTCAACAAATGACTGCTAGCTAGGCTCATCTCATTGAGTTTACAAGCATTAATGTGCAAGTGCAAGCTCTTTGAGGTAGATTGCATGGTGTTAATCTTTTTCTCTTTTCTTGTAAAAATCAACTACTGTGAATATATGCAGATTCTGGCTTCAGAAGGTATGCAATGAGACGTGTGCAAAATTTGAGAACAGAATCTCCTCTTAACGCTGCTGTCAATGAGGCTTCCCTCTTGCTTCGGCAATTTGGGAAAACGCAACGTGAATCTCAATCTTAACATATTTCCCATGGCATTAGGAAGCTTTTTTCTTCTTCAAAAATTCTATTGCATAGTGACTATCTTAAGTGCCTCCCCCAGGCTAAGGCATTGTTCTATATTGCCCTATCTGCTTTCAGAGTTCAGTAATGTTACAAGTCTAAGGCAAGAAAGGTCAAAGCAAGAATTGTCTCTGAACAGACTCTTTATCTTAGTATCAAAAACCAAACTTCTGGAGATTGAACTCTTCAATTTGAGAATGACTGAATTCAGTCAGCAAAAGGAAATGGCAACACTAAGCAGGGTCATTCTGTAATCTGATTTTCACAAGATTGGTAGTTTTCCTTTCAATTTTCCCTATTGAGGAAGGCTAAAATAAACACACACAGTACCAGCAAAATGCAACCAGGTTACTCGTGCCAGGAGATAATACACTTTTCCGAGATAAAGGGGAAAAAATATTTCTTACCTTTATTACCAGAAAGACATCCTGAGAGGGATAGGTAATAGAAAAAATGGCTGACCGGGCCAGAGTGGTTATGGCAGCAGGTGGAACATGAGGACGCAGCATCCCTTTCATTTGTTCAGAGTTTAAATCAAAGTAGAAGTTCTCTGAAATCTAAAAGAAAATAATAGCTAATTACACTGAAATATATCCAAAGGCTTCACCAAATTAAAAAATGTAAAAAAATAAAATGTTAGCGGACATATGTTAATTTCACTTTCATGCCAACTGTGGTTAGCTTTTAACAGCAGACCAAAAAACCTGTTAGCTAGCTGAATTGTTCATTTCTTAACAGGCAATATAGCTACAGTGGTGCCCCGCAAGACGAATGCCTCGCAAGACGGAAAACCCGCTAGACGAAAGGGTTTTCCGTTTTGGAGGTGCTTCGCAGAACTAATTTCTCTATGGGCCTGCTTCGCAAGACGAAAATGTCTTGCGATTCCTGGGGGGGGGGGGTTTCGCTCCCCACCCCCTTTTTCTAAGGCACTAAGCTGCTAATGGCCTTTTAGCAGCTAATCCGCTAATCCCTTAAGCCTTTAATAGCCGCTAAACCGCTAATAGCACTAATCCGCTAATCCGCTAATGGGCTTGCATCGGAAGCCGAAAAAACCGCTAGACGAAGAAACTCACGGAACGGATTCTTTTCATCTTGCGAGGCACCACTGTATTTGTCCCAATATGATTTGGGCTTATTTAAAAATAAACCACCACCAAAAAAACAACAACTCTGCAGCCCTCCATTGATACTGTAGAGAAGTATAACCTTTCAGACAAATAAGCAAAGCAATGGCTTTGAAACCAATATACTCAAAACAGCATGCACAGCCAGGGATCCACTTCTCCACTCATCACCCTCTCCTTGGTACATGCTTCATTGCCCTCCACCAAGAATGACAAGAGAGCCCCAGCCTTCCTCCCTAACTTGGACCTGGATACAGAGTGGAAAGCATTCCAGTATAGCTTTGCTGATTTGTGATAGCTCAATGCATGGGGAACATCACCATCCCCCTCTAGAGGCAATCTAGAGAGGAAGATAGGGATAAAGTTTGGTAGCGGGCAGCTGAAGTGTTTTGATAGCAGAGGTTTTAGTTATCATGGGGCTTGCCAATTTCCCCTCTCCTTCAGATGATAATTTCCAACTGATCAGAGACCTGATAATCTGAAAATATACTTTAGGGGATTTGGATTTTATAGATAAATAGATAGATGATAGATAGACAGACAGATAGATAGATAGATAGATAGATAGATCCTCTTTTTTGGCAAGGATGAATGGTCCTGCTCCAACACCCTTCTCACCTCAGGCCCAAAATAACAGATACTAGTACCCAACAGCTGTCAGGCATGTCAATGAAGCCCTCTCATAAGGAAATATAATTTGGATTGAAGTGGGAACTTTCCATCCATAATTCTAGCTTCTTAAAATGATATTGTGTAGTGACTGAGGCAGGAGCAAAGAATTGTGGGAGGCTGGCTGAATCTCCTCAGATTTTCCCTCCTGCCTTGACAGAGCAGTTCGCTCCCCCCCCCCATGTCTCACTATTTCCCTTATATTCAGTTAAGTTTTCTTTCATTATTTCTCTTTGTACTCTTCCTTCTTTGCATTGTGTTGTCTTCATTTGTTTTCACTCTCTTCATGTTTTCCTTTCCTCCACTGAGGCATTGAAAAAAACAAAAACACATCCCTCCCTCTCCGCTGGCTGCTTCTCATTATTTCTTCACTTCCTTGCTGTTTTACATTGCTTCCTAAACTTTATTTGGTTTTATTTCATTTATTTTTCTATTGCAATAAAAATATATATATAGAAGTGGAACAAACTGAGGGGCCCATCAAGTTTCACTCTCCCTGCTGGAATCAGATGTTTTTAGTTATGTTCACTGCGTTTTCCCTATTTAGGCTGATGTACACCACCCTGAGCTCTTTTCAAAAAAGGGCATTCTAGAAATATCCTAAATACTGCAAATAAATAAGCAAAATAATCAGGCAACCTGTAAGATAGTTTATTGTATCCAGCAACCTCCACCATTCTTTACAGGGTTTGCTTTTTATAGTACTTTCAGTTCCTTCTGTTCTACTTTCTATTTCTCAACGTAATTTTGAAAAAACGCAGTATTCCAGCGAAGACTTCAAGTGCTCTTAAGCAGAGAGCTGCTGTTACCACCTACGTCTTACTGCATGCTGTTCAAACAGCATGCAAAGGAAGCAAGAATCAAGCAGATAACTCACCTTTTTCTTTTCCTTAACGTCGTATAATGCCAAACTTGCAAAAATCGGCTCTATTTCAATTTCAAATCTTAAAGGAGAAAGAAAGTTTAGCTCTATTTCTTAAGATTTTTCAATTTTATACACAACCAAACAGCAGCAAGGTTATTTCCCAACTGAAACTGAACTACTGAAGCTGTGTGGCTCCCTAGAAAAAACTTTAGGATGCCATAGGTCAGGGGTAAAATACATGTTCTGTATACCAAAAGGACACAGGTTCAATCCCTGCTGTCTCCAAGGTATGACTCAGAAAGATTCCTGTCTGAAGTCCTGGAGAGTCACTATCTGTCACTTCCAGCAATACTGCACTAGACAAACCAATTGTCAGATGATGATGATTTTTTGAATTTGTATACCATCCTTCCATCTGAAGATCACAGGGCAGTTCACAACTTCTGGGAAACACATACTGCTGACTCTACTTAACAGTTGTGCCATCTAGACGCAGTCCTGCAAAACCCAAACCTGCAACTAGTTCCCCTGATCTGATCCTGCATGGGGCCTAATCAGCAGCACCAGCTGACGTGCCTCATCCGAAATATGCTGGTGTTTAAAACAGCTTGTCAGACAGTTTGATTGCACAGCAGCAGCTTACGCACTTTTGTATATTGCTATTCATAAACCTTTTAAAATCTGCTGTGTATTATGAGATCTCAGGTCATAATCTTAAACAGGCTTCTAATGAAATCAGTGGGAGAAGTTGTTTAGCACTTAGGCATGAATGGGAATGGACAGCAAACTAGGTCAAAGCCCTACCCTAAGCCCATTATTTGCAACTGTTGAGCTAAAATCAACAGTCCTTCTGCATAAAGTGTTTAGGAGAATGGTGTTAATCACAAACAGCTTTATCTCGTTTAAATGCAGTTCTCCAAAGCTGCCAATACCAGAATTAATGAATTTACTCCATGGAGATCAATGAGATTATGTCTTTTGTATCAATCAGCTGTTCACCATGGCTTCTATCTTTCTGTCACTGGCAGCAGAGAACAAAGAACTGTAAGTCTCAAAACTGTCCCTCTCTTGCCACTAATGGTACCTATTGCCAGTTAAATAATGGCTATTAGCCAATAAAGACTGCCTTCAAAACACTTCTGCTCAAAAGCAAGTCCCATTCATTTCAATAATTGCTCACCACAATTTTTTGAACAGATGGCAGAACACCCTTGCATTTATGACAACTTTTAGACATTGTGATATACTCTGACCTTGTCTGGGATATATTTCTGTAACACCTGAAAGAATCTGTTGGTGTATAAGTCACTGTCTTGTAACTGCTAGTTTGTTTATCGATACCTGTATTGTTCTTGGCTCTTTTACACTTGCTATTATTAAAGCTAATTATTGTATTTTTATATTACTTCATTTATAATGGACTTTGTTGAATGATGAAGGACTAAAATCTCAGAAACAAATAAAACATCAGAATTCAGTTTTGAGCATGTGGGCTTAAAGCTCCTAAAACTATAAAAAACGATATACATATTTGTTCTTCCAGGCACTAAACACAATTTTCATTCCTTTTTTTAAAAAAAGAGCACAAGATAAACATGAACTCTGTACAATAAAGACAGACATCATTTCCTCAGATCTAATATGAAGATATTTCTGTAAAAGGAAAATCTTAATTAACTGCTGTAATTTGTTTTTTATATAGCCATTCACTGTACAAGAGTTCTCCTGGGAACGGCATTCTGATACAACACCCTGTAAAAGGCTATGCCATGGAATCATCTGGATTAGTGTCAGGGCTTAAAAGCAGCTCTCCTCTAGGAAGCAATTCCAACATATATCTCAGTTACGAGAGGCACTCTAGTCTAACTGGAGCTCCCTAACAAGAAGGGTTGACCTAAGTGAGGACACACAAGATGAATACAGCCATGTGGAAAATCAGTTTTGTGCTTTATTTCTCTAAGGGAATACCAGTAAAATTTTACCTCGTGTTATTAGAGAAGAGTTATAGGCAATGAACCAGCTGCAGGTAACCCTACATTCAGGAGCTCCACTTCATTAAACTTGTTTAACAGGTTTCTCTTCTCCCCAGTGAAAGCTTTGCTAACTGCCTCAAGTCTCAAGTCTTAAAGAGGCAGCCATGGATTTAAAGACTCAACTTTGTCTTACTGAATCAGTTGTCTGACTGGTGGTGTAAAATCTCATCTCAAAAAAAAGGCTGCATCAATCATGTTGTTTTTAGCCAATTGTCCTTTGTTTGTGGGATAAAAGCCAGATGTAAACAGGATGAGGGAAGGAATTGTGTCTCTGCTATGAAGTGAGACTTTGCAGACATTACATCTTTATTATACCAGTTGCATTGGCTGCCTGCGTGTTTCTGGATCAATTGAAAGTGCTACTGTTTACTTTTAAAGCCCTAAACAGTTTAGGGACATGAAAGATGACCTGAACTCATATGAACTTAACATCACCCTCAAAGGTGCTGCCTGTGGGTTTACCATCAAGTTCAATTTGTGGGCCTCCCATCAAAATTGGTGAGCACTAGCAATAGGACCTTTCAAGTGGTGATGATCCCATTAAATTTTCTCCCAGGGGAAATACATCTGGCCCAATCTTTATTTATTTATTTTAATGGACCTCAAAATCCCACATCCCTTCATTTAATTAGCACTTCACTTTCTTGCACTCAATACCACTTTAATGTATGGGTTTGTTGCCTTGTAGCTCAACTGGTAGAGCATGAGACTCCTAAAACTCAGGGCCGTGGGTTTGACCCCCACGTTGAGCAAAAGTTCCCTGCTTTGCAGGGGATTGGACTAAATTACCCTCATGGCCCCTTCCAACTCTACAATTCTATGATTCTATAGTACATACCATTTTACAAAAGCTTGGCTAGGTTTGAATATTGCGGCAAGCTTATTTTATCATCATTTCTAGCGTTTTTAACATACGATGGGAATATTTAATTGACTTACTGCCCTCTTTGCACATTAAGGTGCGCAATGTAGAATTTGAAATATTAATTTGTCTTGGTAGTTCTATCACTTGGTAGTTCTATCAGTCCCAATTATTATCATACAAGGTGCATTGATTTGACAGATCAAATGTAAGCATGCATATTTTTTTAAAAAAATACAACCTTATTACTTACTTTAAAGACAAACACTTTACAAGAAGCCTCTGACCAAAGTGTTCCTTGGGGATTTCAGGGATACCCAGTCTTTCTATTGGTTCTTCCTGCAATCAGGCACAAATCCAGCAAGTAATGCATGCACTCCTTCCACAAACAAAGTGTATTGTTAAATGGCTAAAGAAGGCAAAGTAGATTTCCTCCCCTACTATTCAATACAAATTAATCTTCAAGCTTTACAGTGTGTGGCTTTTGCTGCAACTATAAATAACACTGAAGGGCTTTAATTTAGGAGAGCTACTGAATAACGGATTGGAGTTCTGTAAGAAAATTCCTTGGAAAGAGGTGATCCAAAAGTCCAGATTTGTGCTTTAATCACATGCTGCAGTTGCATGGAAACAAAAGCAAATACAATCTTAGGGTCAATCCCTTTAAAATCTTTGGCTCCTCCACTCCCCTGTACACTTTCTACAAAAGCTGGCAAACACTGCTGTCGAAAGTCTAGGACTGATATTCAACATTAGTCATAAATAAAGTAGACTCATCAAATTCATCCCACTTAAGACGGCTGTGGCCCTACAGGCCTACAAACCCAACAAGTTATGGCAGAACATCATGCTATTTAGCCTCTATCTTCTCCCTCCCCATCTCATTTTAATGACTTCTGAAATTCAAGTCAATATATATATATATTCCAACTATAATAGACCAGCACTCACTATCTGGCTACAGAGGTGGACCTGGCACCTGTGTGTGCTTTGTGCTAGTATTAACAGGTCTCAGTTAAGCTCACAATACCTCATCTGGGGCTGGATGCAATGCAAAAAGTTCCTTGTGTCTGTTGGACTTTCTCTGTTCATCATTTTGATGGTCGATTTCTTCATTTGGGGTCCGATCCAGAAGATTTGGAAGCAAAGCATCCGGGAGGGAGTTTTTCAAGTCAAAAATACTGCAAGCCCAACTGCCCCGTGGCGTGTCATCAATTGACATGGACCGTCTTTTAAGATCATCCTGAGATTGAAGAAATTAAACGAAGCATGTAAAGTGAAATATGGAAAATGTCACATGTATTTTTGACACAGTGATTTTTTTTTTTTAAGATGCAGGCTTCATAAAGCACCTACTTGTTCATCCTGGTAATTGTTGCCATCCGGAGCTTCATCAGACTCAAATATCTGTTTGGGTAGGCCTTTTTGCCTCTCCTTCTGTTTGTCTAATGTGTTGGGGTTAAATCCTGTTCCCAGTTTGTGATATCTATTCAAAAACAGATTGCATTAAGCAATGTCTCTCCTCTACAAAACCAAGCAGAAATGGTGAGCAATATCTGAAAGCCTAATGACCTCCCCAGAAAATAATTTTTGCTACTCTTGACAGCATCATGCTGTCCATTAAGTTCTGTAACAGGAATTTTTGAAAACATCATTGTCTCTTCTTTGACTGTAGGTGTTGATTCCAGTGTAGGCTATTTAGACTTGCAGCCTTAAAAATCAACTCATACTTGTTACTTTTCCTGGCTGCAATAAGAAATGACTCCTGCTGTGACCATATAATCCTATAAGCATAAACACCTGTTGATCAGCAATGGAATACTTGAAGTGTACCACGATGTAGCTAAATGCAAACAATTTGTCCTAGTAGACTGTATCCTTCACCTGATTAAATCACTAAGTATTTTTTATAAGCAATCCAAGTATGACAGCATTTATTTGTTTATTTGCTTGTTTTAGCGTGGCTGCTTTCAGGGTCTCCTTCACCAGTGGTTCCCAATTATCTAACTACTGCGGACCCCCTGTTTTTCAAAAGCCAAGCCATGGACCCTCTACTTTTGAAATTTGTGATACCTCTATGGTAGTTTTTGTTACGTGAATGGTGCCACGGACCTCCTGGGATCCATGGACCACCAGTTGGGAACCACTGTCTTTGACTATTATAAAGGCTACTGTATCAATTTGATGTTTAGCCCATCTACCATATTCTATCGTTGCAACTCAGTGGCTTTTAATCAGAATACAGGAAGAGCCCTGGTGGATGACACCAAAAGCCCATATAATTCTTTTTTTAATGATATCGACTCACTTTCTCCACACCATAAAAAATGTCTAATCTGTCTATGCAAGCATTGTGCATGAACTGGCTCTCAGTAATATTGGTACATATCATGTGACAAAGGTTGTTGATACTTTAGAGCAGGTGAGGGTAATCTCTGGCCCTCCAGTTGTTGCTGGACTACAACTCCCATCATCCCTGGCTGTGCTTGCTAGGGATGATGGGAGTTGTAGTCCAGCAACATCTGGAGAGCCAAAGGTTTCCATGCCTACTATGTATGTTGCTGAATTACAACTCCCATCTCTCCTGACTATTGGCCATGCTTGATGGGGCTTAATGGAGTTGAAGTCCAATAACATCTGGAGGAACACAAATTCTCAAATCCTGCTCTAGTATATAAATCAGAAAGCTCCAAAGGTAAATGTCCAGGAGCCATCATTATTATAGCAGACAACAGTGTCTGTCAGCAGTGCTGACTATATTGGGATAAACCCATATGTGTTCTGACAATCAAGGCAGTTGCAATATTGCGATCATTCTAGCCTATTATTCTCAGAGTTGCCCATCCCCAAGGTGTTACCATTTTCCCGGAAGCCAAATTAAAATTATTCTTTCTGTATGTGATCTTGATGGGTATGTGACAACTCTCTGCCCTTTCTCCTCTCTTTCAGCTGCACATCTGAAGAGCGTATTACTGGGACTACTAATGACAACTCTTGGGAAATATGTACATTTATTCTGGCCTCCTGAGAAGCTGACAGCACTCTCCTGTCTCAATGCAGTCTCCATTCTGACTGCAAAGAAGGGTGGGTGGCAAAAGACTTATGGGTGGAACCATACATGACATGGAACACAAGGGGTTGCCAAATGGAATAGATTACTCGTAATAGGGCTGTCTGGCTAGGATTGCCTGATATGCCTGAGAAGGCCCAATAACATTAACATATTTAACATTGCTACTGGATAATTTTACTTTTAAAACATTCCATATTTTATCAGCATCGCTCTATGTCAGCCTTCACCTTCCTAGTGCCCTTCCGATGTACTGGAGTACAGCTTCCCCTCAGCCCCAGCCAGCATGGAGCGCAAAATTTCTCTAGGCAGTGTACAAATATTCTGCTCTACCATAAAGGCAGAACCAGATGAGAAACAGCGGCGGCCAAAACTGGCAAACACCATCTTGTCTACCTCCTTCTGAACCTGACCTGTTAGCCTGGTTTGTTAACTGACATTCAGCCAGAATTACCCCAGTTCAGATATAAAGGGAACTGTGGCTTAACACAAAGCCAGGAATGAAGTGTCAAAATTGTCACACAAGGGAAGGGGAGGAAGGGTGAGTGAGGAGCCCTCTGCCTCAATGCCTATTCCTGGACTCATAAACCACAGTTCATAAAGTTGTGAATGATAATCTGAACCGGCACACAGAGAAAATGACACTCCTGCACCATCGAAAGAGGGTTATTTCCTACCGCCTTCCATTTCTTGTTATCAACCTTTTCCACTATTATTATTTTCTTTTTCTTTTTATTCCTCATCTTGGCATTTTCTTTTCTACCTAATTATATAAATCGTTTGAGTAGTTAATAGTGGTTTTACCAAGTGATTACAAAAGCGCTGGGAGGACAGTGAGCTTGGCATATACTCTCACGCAAAAAGGCTCTATTCTGACGCGATTTATGAGTCATCCCACTGACTGCTGAACTGCTCCATTGCAAACAACATCTTGACTGCATACGGCAAGCCCTTTCATCTAACTTGCTTCCTATAAGTATCCACAGCAAAAAGGTGGGGGAAAAGAATATGAATAGGTGACTCATACTTTCTCCATTATTCCCTCCAACACATTCAGAAAAGTTGTCTCCCCCTTTTCAGGAAGTTATCCTTAAGGGCACCTGCCTAAAAGTGATAACTAAAATAGCAGTAAGGTCTTACATTGGCTCTGAATAGTTATTGATAGCTACAGCAACTGCATTCTGAAAATCAGTCCCCCCCCCCGCCCCACCCAACACACACAGTTGAAGGACATATCTTCAAATATTTAACTTTAAATACACAACTTACTTTCTGTTCACAATGGCCCAGTCTTCTGTGTAACTTCTTACGCAATCCCTCACGTGAGGGTCCATTTCACTATAGAGAGGGGGAAATAGCTCTAAATGGTCTCTTCAAATCACAAACATCTTATTTCATTTTAGACTGATAGACTGAATTACCATTTAA
Organism: Podarcis tiliguerta; assembly: GCF_965153285.1. Lineage (NCBI taxonomy): Eukaryota > Metazoa > Chordata > Lepidosauria > Squamata > Lacertidae > Podarcis > Podarcis tiliguerta. The sequence goes on from NC_139539.1 coordinate 59,472,146, forward strand.
TACCCCAATACAGTGGAACCTTGGTTCCTGAGCGGCTTAGTTGCCGAACAAATCGGCTCTCAAACACCGCAAACCTGGAAGTAAGTGTTCCAGTTTGTGAACGTTTTTCGGAAGCTGAACATCCAGCGCAGCTTCCGCTTGAGTGCAGGAAGCTCCTGAAGCCAAACAGAAGCCACACCTTGGTTTCTGAATGGTTTCAGGAGTCGAACGGACTCCCGGAACGGATTAAGTTCAGGAACCAAGGTACCACTGTAATAAATACAGCTTGCATTCTGTAAACATGTACTACGTTTCCAGTCATCACAAGTGCATACAGGTTGCCCCACTTTCCTTCATCCAATGTTTATTAACGTGCTTTCCTCCTTTACGTCATAAGTTACATGCGACACAGGGCCTCTGCTTTTCAGACTCACAGTCAATTCACTGTCTTTCCCTTTGCTTCTCAGCTCAACTGAGAATTTCAAGGGGTACAGTTCCCTTCTCCAAGGCCCCACACTCTGATTCTGCTACCACTGCCATTTCTCTGTACCTGTATAACTTGTGCTTTCTTTGCTCTCAAAGCTGTCCTGGCTCCAGTGTATAGTTTTGAGTGGCGAAGGAAGAGAAGAATATGGGGATAAAGAAGCCCAACTCCTGTTAATGGCTTCAGCCAGGCCATCTCCCATACCTGCTCAGCTGCAAGTATGGGCCAAGGTCTCTGTTGGCTAGCCCTTACCTCTCTTCGGGTACTGCTGACACAAGGGTTCTGCATTCTCGAGGACTGTAGATAACTTCAATATCATCAGAAGGAAATTCAAGCAAGTCTCTCAAAGGGCCGCAATCCACTGCAAGTGGATGTGTAAGGAGGTATTCTTCCAAATCCACTGGATCCACAGGCTCAGTAAGAGGCACCTATGAAGATAAAGAAAAGTTATACTAAAAGTGTCAACATTTGGCTATTTTAAAATAAATATATCTGTACTTAATTTCCCCGCTCTGCATATTTTGTTTTCCTCTGCAGCTGAAAAATATCAATATCTAAGACTGCCCAGAAATACACAGGACTGCCAATTTCATTAGATGTTAAGGTTTCCAGGCCAAAATCACAAGTACAGACACATCCAGATGGTAACTGCTTTGTTCCCTCACTGGGAAAAACATTTATCTCCTGTAGTAATAGCCCTCAGTCACCACTCCCACAGAAAACAGCCAGACAGCCATGCAGACCATCAAGTCCTTGCTAGGCTCAACGGTCATCCCCATAAAAGCACATGAACTGGAAGATGGGATATCAACAACATCAAATCAAAATCTCAGAGCCTGTTCTGAAGAGGCATCTTGCTGAAGCCAAGGTGTGGCTCTTGTCAGTGCCTTAATGGAAGAACCCCATGTAAACTGCATTAATTTCAATCATGGAAGAAAGGCAGGATATAAATGTAGTAACTAAAGCAAAAAACAAACTGCTCTGCACATATATCCTGCAGAAATTAGTCATGCTATTTAGCTCATGTGTTGCAAAGGCACAAGTTTTATGCCCTTCAAGATGGTATGCAAGTTGCTTTCCTGTGCTTTCTTGTATCTCAAAAGACAATGAAGTATACCTCTGGGGATGAAGTCAAACTGCTGCGTTAGCAGCACCCAAGTGCCTTCCCAGGGCACGAGCCTGGGCGGTATGTATGGAGGTCCTGGGCTGCCCAGAAAACAACACACACATACTATTTGGGCCTTGCTGATGTGGCCCAAAGACAAGCAGAGAAATACGTTTGGCACAAGCTTGGCTGCAGAAGCTGCTGAAAGGAGGGCTACAAGGCACCAACTTTGGCACTTCCCTCTGGATTTTTGTAGTAGGGTTTACTCCTCAGCCTTTTCTTCTTCGGAAGATATCCCACAAGGCAGCAGAGGTTTAGGATCAGAGTCTTCCTTCTCCTTCTCTTCTTCCCAGGTTGATGAGCCCCAGCTTCCCGCTTTCTTGTGAATTTAAGAGATTTTGTAAGTAGACTACCAGCAGGAGCAGTGCAATGTCAGAGCAGAGGATTCAGCAAACAATGGATCAGCCTCACCAAATAAAGGGTTTCCAGTTTCAGAGTTTACTCTTCTTATAGAGGCTAGTTCCAGGAGTTCTGTCCTCTCCTCCCAAATGTGGTGTGATGTAGCACAGTGGCTAAGAGGAGTGAGATATGAGCTGGGGAGTAGTTGGTTCAGGTCTCAGATCAGCCATGAATTTGCTAGGTGACCTTTCACAGACCATTATCCTCTCAGTCACAGTCCCACCCCTGTCTGCAATCTGGGGGTAATAATACACATATACAGAACTCTTTGAATATTCTCAAGTCTTATTATTATGCCTGGCTCATGATGGATAACAGACCCTGTGAAAGCCAGCACCTAATTTTATTGAAGCTCGCGCCCATCATCATCATAACTTAATGGCTCATTTTGGGGACAGACAAAACGCGAGCTACAATTATGCAAGGAATCTGGAGATCCTGGTCCAGCACTTGGTGTGCACTATATTATCATCTTCTGCCTGGTGAAAGGAAACAGATGGTCCAAACTTCACAGGGGACATGCCAATTGGAACATAATATTCACAAGACAGCTACAGGGAGGTTACTCTGCGGCCCAGGAATTGGGTCTAGGTATCTGAAGGAATGCCTACTTCCACACCAATCTCCCTGAAAATCATTATCAGAAACCCTCATCCAGGTGATATGACTGGGATGGGAACTTGATTCACCTCCTCAATGGAATAGTCTTCCTAGGGAGATCTGACTGCCACCTATTCATAAATCTAAACAGTGATGGTTGGTTTTTGTTTTTTACTATTGCTTGTTTCATTCACTGCTCTAACCTATTTAGCTTCGTTGTTGCTTTAATCCTTCACTTTTGTGAAGTATGTGAGAATATTTCTACTGAAGGGTTTCACAGAAGTGAATTACCGGTAAACAAATTCTGTTCACAGGAAAGGCTGTGGCTCAGTGGCAGAGCACATGCTTTTTGAATGCACAAGGTCCCAGGTTCAATCCCCATCTGGGAAAGACCTCCGCTTGAAATGCTAGAGTGCAGCTGCCAGTCAGAGTAGACATTACTAAGTTTGATGGACCGATGGTCAGATTCTTTATAAGGCATCTTATGTTGCACATGTCCAGGTTCTACATTCTGGTCCAAAACAAACTCTATGGAACTTAAGAAGTACAGTATTACAGAAGTAGGTCAAAAATAATTGCCTTCTTATTCTGAGTCTTTCATTTTCTTGAAACAAAGCAATGCTACACTCAGTCCAATTCTAGCAAATGAGTGCTACAAATGGACTGGTTTTATACTTTACAGGGCTGTGTCGCTTTCCCTTATACTACAAGCCTAAGCAAAAATCATCAAGGTGACTCAGGAGAGAGACATTTCCACCCTTAGGCATCACCAAGTCATGAAAACCTGAGTACTGCCTTAGCTGCTATGTCAGCGTTTAGCAAAGCCTCCAAGGCAACACCTCCATTACTTTCAAAATCAATTCCAAATGCAAAGCAAAGCCTTTGATCTGACCTTCCTTCTCATACAGGGCTGCAAAGTTAAGACTGAATTAGTAAACTTGCTTTTTGCAAAAGAAAGGGGGAAAGGTGCTCAAGCAAAATGGTTCAGATTGATAGGCTGGTTATTGAGTGGCTGAAGACTTCAAAATAAACCCTACAAAGCCTAATACACACATAAACAAACAGTATAAACAATATAGACCTCCCAGTCACGGTCAAGCAGTGATTATGGGAAACAGCAATACTCTTCATATGAAGCTGGAATTCTGAAGAGAATCACCTTAAGCTAAGAAGGGATGGCTGACCAAACAATGCATAAAGCTTGGTTGCCCCTTAGAAAGTCAGGATTTGGTCCTAGGTCAAGAGGGTTTGATATCCCAATCTGCAACTGTGTTTGAATGTCATGCTAAACCATATTGCCCTGGTACAGCTGCAAGGAGCAGCTTGGAAGCTTCCATTTTTTTTTGCTCCAAACAGATAATTCAAGTTGGCTTGTTTCACACAAACCATACCACACAAACCAGTAGGCACAGTTTGTCAATGGGAATGGGATGGCAGGGAGCATGAACTCAACGCCTGCCTAGCCCCATTCACATTCTGTCAAGCTATAGTTCAGCATGATGTCAAAACGCAGCCTCTGCATTTGCTTACATGAATCAACACTTTGTGTCACCATATTCTCAAATAAGCAGAGCACTGGTCTCTAAGAGCTTTGAGACAGACAAACACTTTATAGGCGTAGCTTCAGTGCAACACTTTAAAGAGAGAAGAATAGAGGCAATAGTTTCACTCCCATAAGGAGAGAGGCCAGAAGGTCAGCAGTTCTACAAATACAATATCTCCGGATCAATCATGCCAAAGACTAAAATGCTAAAAATACTTTTAGGTACCAATTCTTGGTCATTTGAGATTAGAGTAAGCTGCTGATGTGTTCAAAGTGAAACACATTTGCCCTGCCTCCCAGAAACACTGAATGGATATATTCATTCTGAACTGGTGATATGGTGACATACATTGCCTGTGGGATAGATTCTGTTGCCTTTGCCCAAATTCACCATGTGATTTCAACATCTGAAATGGCCCCCCTCCCTTTTCCCATGCAAAAACATTGTTCCCAACAGGAACACCCCCTCTCTCCCTCCACAACATGTGATCACCATAATCACTAGCATCCTAGCCCTCTAAATTGCTATGTTCTGCTGTTGAAGGAAGCTGGAGGGAAAGCACAAATTTGGTGTGCCACTGTGGTGCTGCAAAGCAAGAGTGGCCTACAACCCTACGAAGACCTAAGTGTTAAACTGTACGTGAAAGAAACACAGAGATAATTAGCTACACAGACAGGGAAGAAAATAAATGGGACAAACTTTTAAACTGAGTACAAACTGATGTGGGCAGGTAATGTGCTGTATTTGGTTGTTTTTTTTCAAATCCTCATCTTCACTAAAAGAGGAAAAGATATTTCTAATTATAGACTGGCTGCCCCTCCCAGCACACCATCATCCTTCACAAAATAAAGTATAAATTATCATCATGCATCACGGTGATTGTGGGGCAACTGTATTTATTATTTCTCCATCAATTTGAATCAATTCCTGCCAAGAAAACCATATTTTACAACAAAATATGGTAGGTGAAGAATGATAGGCTAAGAGCAGTAGAGGCGTGCTCAGCTTCTTACCTGACCTCCCAACACTGCCATTCCTGCAGCGTACTGGGAAGACAAAGGCAAGGGGTGAGGCGGCAGCAAGGCTGGTGGAGTGCAAACACACCAGCAGAGCCAATCCAGAGCTCCTGCTAGCGTATTTGCATCATGCCAAGCTCTCCCCTTCATGCTCCTGATATGCCAGACCAATGGCTGTGACAGGAGGTCATGTAGGCAATGCAGCCCCTCCCACCACTGCTGGCTGAGAGATTCTCCAAGGGCACTCAGTACTTTATACACTACAATGCACATGTTCTCATGACATTGTACAGACTTCTCTGATCTGATCTGGTACCCTCCAGATGTTTTCAACTACAACTTCCATTACCCCACCCTCACCAGCCAGTATGGCATTGGCCACTGGTGGAAATTGTAGGTCAAAACATCTGGAGAGGACACAGTATATAAAATAGTTCAGCACAGGCCACTGGGTGATACATGACTAAATATGGGCCAGCCATATTCCAAGGCAAATGCACACATTAAATTTTTGATTTGCTTATAGGGAAAGAGAGTATGACTCAAAAAGGCTAGAACAATCTGTGGGGGGAAAGTACTGGGAACCAAGGTAGACATGATTAGAGCAATAATGTTAAAACAATAAGAGTTAAAACAATAATGTTTCTATTTTAGGTGCAGAGTGTTCACAAACGTCCTTATTCAAGTAATGTCTTTCCTTTTATGAAATGGAAGTAAAACTGCCAACACATTCCAGGAACTTCATAATGAGAACTGATGTCAACAACGGCTACAGGAGCTCATCAGCATCCAGAATCAGGTAAGGCATTCGCATTTTTGTCCCTACACCTCTTCAGTAGACTATTATAGCATGAAGATGTAAACAAACATAAATGTCAAACCCAGAAGCCAACATTAGCCTCGCCATCTGTGCAGTCAGAAATACTGCCTAACACCTGAGTAAACAGGCAAAACATAAATTCTTGGTTATGAAGAGGAACTAGTTTGTGTCAGCTTATTGGCAGATGAAAGACAAACGCATTATTTTAAACTCTGGCTTTTTATGGTGGAGAGGCGGAGAAAGCAAGCTTTGGAAGGTCAACCTATCTCCTTTCTGGCTATAAGGGATTTGTTGGCACTGCCCTCCTGATGAACAGGTTGCCAGTTCCTATTAAGAAAACAATGTTATGACCTTTCCTCAATAAGCCATATCAGGACATGGGAGATTGTGCCAGTCAAGCTTTCAAGTGCTTTTTCAAAGGAACATTGGCGAAGGTATCATTATTTTCACTGTAAAAATTGAAAGCCCATATAAAAGCAGAGAAACAGGACTAACGTGTAACAGGCAACAATGCTCCCAGGCAAGCTATATAAGAAGAAGAAGAAAGTGAAATTGATTCTTTTGAGTTAAATTCTTCTTGTTTCAGTTGCAGGGCCTATTCATACCAACATTTCCTACTACAAGAAAATCTGGCACACGCTCACCTATGTCTTTTTACAATCAACAGTGCATCCGCTGTCATACATCAGAAAATCCAGCTCTTAGGATACCACCGAAAATATGCATTTATGAAGGTATGCCAAAAGTTGGCTTTTGAACATCGCAGCAGATGCATACAACCCTACCAGTCTCACCAAGAGACAGAATACCTCTATTTTAAAATATTTTCTTTTGTAGCTACTACACACCCAAAGGTCACATGAACATGACCTCAGATAATGAGTTTTGCTCAACAATTCCTCTTAAATATTTTTTCTTCTGTTTCGATCTTTGACATTAGTCATTCTCTTGTTATGCGATTCCAACCACACCCTATTTTTGTTAACATTCTGTCAATGGACCATGGAGAATAGTTATAGCATCAATAACGTCTAACCACTTCTGGTGTTTATTATTATCAGTGAGCACAGGGAATATAATTTATCCCTACCAAATATTGTTTCAAATAGGATGTAAGTTTTGACAACGTTATGATTCTTGCTATGGAAAATAGTTTGTTATTTCTGCAAGTAACATCTTATTTTATACATGCTGCTCTTTATAGGGATATTTCAAACAATTGTTATTTGTTTGGTGCATTAACTTCCTGCAATACTATTAAGTATGCTTTGTGTTTCTGGCTAAACATCTAACTCAACAAAATTTTCAGAAACTACAGGAGACAAGGTGCCACCCTGCCAGCATACAATTGGGAAAACCGGTAAGGCACAACTTTAATCACTCTGTAAGAATACATATACCATAAAGCCTTCTGCGGCTCTATCCGTTTGAATCTCAGTACACACTCCGTACAGTGGTACCTTGGTTGTTGAATGGCTTGGCTCCTGAACGCAGCAAACCCGGAAGTAAGTGTTCCAGTTTGTGAACTTTTTTGGAAGCTGAACATCCAACGCGGCTTCCAATTGAGTGCAGGAAGCTCCTGCAGCCAATCGGAAGCTGCGCCTTGGTTTTCGAACGGTTCCAGGAGTCAAACAGACTCCCAGAACAGATTAAATTTGACAACCAAGGTACCACTGTACTGCAAAGAGCAGGGCAAAAATGCATTTAAATTGTAAGTTTAAACACAATTTAGCCTAGACATGAGAACAAGCTGCCTTGAAAGCTTAGTTCTCCTTTCTTGAAAAACCTGTTTTAAATGTCAAAGTATTTCTATATAGCATCCCTAGGGAGAAACTGGAGTAGTTGGAACTCCTTCAAGTTGTCCTCGTTGTACTGTTGCATTTATGAATGCAACAGTAAAATCAACTAGTCAAGGTACAGTCACCACAAGGTAAACAAGCTGTGCAAGAATTACAAAATAGAGAAGCAACGGCCATTAAGTTTGGAAATCTGCTAAGCTCCTAAGGCTGAAATCCTACACTTGCTTACCTGAGAGCAAGTCTTAAGACACTAAATAGGACTTATTTCAGAGGAGACATGCATTAGGGTTGAAGAGGGACACCTATCAGCTATAACCGTGCAATAGCCTAGCACTGGAGGTCATGTTGACAGCCAAGATCATGCTGAACTTTAACTGACAACTGATTCCAACTTATTTTCCCCACACATGTATTAGGCAATGGGCACCAGAAGATGGAATGGTGTGGCAGAGCTGTGGAGCCACCCCACTAACACCAGTCACTACAGCCTACATGGATGTGGACAGGGGAGCAACGACATCAGGGCTGTGCAGGCACACCAGATTGGCTGTGTGTGTTTTTCTACAGCTGTATTAAAATAACTGGGAAAGAGCTCCATCAGCTGCACCAGAACAAAGAGCCACTCATCATGACTACCTTTGGCATATTCCAGCAATTGAAATAAACATTCTGCCTTCTTCAGCGGTTCACACCTCTTATGAGGAAACTGCCATCCTAAAGATATACATATATTATATCTATATAAATGTGCACACAGCCCTTAACTAAAGTAAGATACCAGCTTGATAGATTGAGTTTATATAAACTATTATCCTTCACCCGGCTCCGTTGGGAAATGTGCACAGGTAGAGTTAAGGTTGTCAGTGCTTGCATTATAAAACCCTGTCTCAAATGTTTATAACTGGACTGTTACAAGGACGCTCAAGCGTTTTGTCTTTAAGGCTCTGTTATTCTTCACTGTTATGTCCCCTTACTAGCTTGGAAATAAAACTCTGCTTCCTATCGACTTTGTCCTTCCCTGGATGTCAAACACAGTATTTTGCAGTATTTTAGTGCTTCCTTCAGCCAGCCAACACTTGTTTCCATTTGCTCTCCTACCTGCACCTCTGCCGTATCATCTGCTACAACATGAGCAATGTGTTAGCTAAGCATGTCTATCTGTTATTCCATCCATACAACACTGTTGTATTTCCTAGTGCCGTTTCATTTTTAAAGTGTCTTGGGGTTTGATGCACAAGCTATTTTGTCAAGGCGGAACCAAACGTGCTGCAAGTGAATCAAAAGAACAGGTCTAAGAGCCTTTTGTTCTAAGAGCATCTCAAATGCTCCAACCTGCATTCTATTTTCAGTGGCTTTTATTCTGTGTGATCATTACTAATGCATTGTAGCAAAAAGGGGCATTCACAAAACACTGGAATCTGTGCCAAAAAAATTCAAGGGGGAAAAAAATCATTCTAAACCAAGCTTTTTTAAAAAATAAAATATTTATTTTTTTAAAAAAAATTGTCTTTACTTTTTTAATTTATACTTTATTCACAACTGAGATTTAAATCAAACTGAGTGTTTTCTTAAAGTATGTTTTAACTGCCCTGCAGCTTTCCAAGTTTCCAAATTACTATTACAAAAGTCCTGTATGGTGACGTCTACAGTGCGTTATCTTTGATGGAATTTGCACATATCACAAAATCTCCAATATCTAATAACAAACTCTTACTGAAAATGCAAGTATCATCAAACAGTATGTATGAGCATAAGGAACTGCCCTATACGGCAGGGGTCAGCAGCCTTTTTCACCGTGGGCCGGTCCACTGTCCCTCAGACCTTGTGGTGGGCCGGACTATATTTGGGGAGAGGGGGAAATGAACGAATTCCTATGCCCCACAAATAACCCAGAGATGCTTTTTAAATAAAAGGACACATTCTACTCATGTAAAAACACGCTGATTCCCGGACCGTCTGTGGGCCAGATTGAGAAGGCGATTGGGCCGCATCTGGCCCATGGGCCTTGCGTTGCCTACCCCTGCTATACGGAGTTGGGTTATGCGACTATCTATTCTATTCTAATCCTATGGTGATTGGCAACAGCTCTCTAAAGGTGCCAGGAGAAAGTATTTTCTAGTTCTTCAACCAGAAATCCTTTGAATTTGAAATGCCAAGGATTAAACAGCTAATTGTGAAAGCACCTAAGTGTGTTTTACCCATACAAGGGACCTGTGCTGACACAGAAAAAGAACAAAATTTGGGAGTGGAAATCTTTCTATTTACCAGTGGCTTTCAAACCCCTGAAATCATGTTTCGTTCTCTATTAAAGAACAATAGCAAACATGCCAGTCAAAGAGAGATAACAACAATGGGTGCTTGACCTACTTGGCTCAATCACCAAGACAGCATTTGTACTACCAAGCAAAGGAGGGAGGGGGAAAATCTAAGGCATTAGATGAAGAAGATCAAAGTCTGCACTACTATATTCAAAGACAGATAAAGTTCTTAAGCAACGAAGACAGACAGTAAATTTAACCCCACAGCTGCTGGCTACTCATACATTTACAGGAAGGCAAATCAAATTTCAGGGGTTTACTTAAGTGGCCATGTAGCCAAGGCTTGAAAGACATTTGTGCCTATATTATCCGCATAACATTGATAAATGTAAGATATTCAGCTGCTTCCAAATGGGAAAAGGTGTAGCCTTTGAAGCTCTCCCTGGTAAACTCATAGGAGTTACTGTGAAGAAAGGAAACTGGTAACTTATAAGAACCACACTACAGTGGGGCTGTGGGGATTAACACACAAGAAAAAACATTAATAACTGCTGTTAATATACAGAAGAATGTTCCTGGGTTTGGTGGGATTTCCTGATGCTTTGGTAAATGATGCTAAGAACACCTTTTACTGCAGGCTTTTTCTAAGAAAACAAAATGACAGCGGGGAATATGGTAAATTTAAGTTGATGAACATCCATTTTCCCTGCCAGAATTCTCGCTTTTTAACTGGATTTGTTTTTCTTAAAGGCATAGATTCCATTCTCCCTAGAGAAATAAGGGAATCCGAGTTTTTCTACTGAGACTCTGGCCTTGCCTGCACTAAAACAGTAGGACTGAGAAACAAGACAAGTATATTTGTAATTTTATTTATTAATCACTTCATAAAAAAATTATCTTAGGCAACATACAGATCAAAATACAGGCAGGGACCATTTTAGGCATGTCCAATTGATGTGCGATTGCTAACACACAGGTCCTTTTGGACATGAAAGAGAGGTTAATGGGGGTGCTTAGACATGCTCCACCAATATGCATGGGGCAGGAACAGAACCCACACATGAAATGGTCACTACCTGTTCAGTAAATTCAGCATTATAATCTTAAACAACCCAAGCAATGCAACATAAGAAAAAACAAAACACATAAATGAGCCAAAGACCATCACAAAACTAAAAACCGCACAGCCACTATTAACCACAAGGCAATAATGCTAGTAACTTTTCACTTGGGGACTGTTGAAATTCCTCCTCCAGGTCTCCATAAGTATTTCTGGAAGGATGACAGCATTAGACTTAGGCATGTGACAGATCAGGCTTCTCCAACCTGATGCCCTCCACATTGTTAAAAAACAGCAATTCCCATCTCCCCTGGCCGCTTGTCATGATGGATGGGGTTCAGCTGAATTAAAGTCCAGGTTGGGAAGGTCGACATACAGTGTTGAACTTCAATGGAGAGGAAGATCAGGGTTGCATTCCTGCATATCCATGACACACACTAGTTGACTCTGAGTCAGTCACTATCTCACATGATTGAGCCCTTTGGAAGGCAGCATGGAAGAAAAATGTAACCAGTCATCATTCTCTGGACTGCACATTTAGCAGGAATTTGCCAACCAAACAAGCCATGGAAGTATTGATTGAGGTCTAGGTAAAGGTAAAAGTACCCCTGCCCGTACGGGCCAGTCGTGTCCGACTCTAGGGTTGTGTGCTCATCTCGCTCTAGAGGCCGTGAGCCGGCGCCGTCCGAAGACACTTCTGGGTCACGTGGCCAGCGTGATGAAGCTGCAGCTGGCGAGCCAGCACCAGCGCAGCACACGGAAACGCCGTTTACCTTCCCGCTATAAAGCGGTCCCTATTTATCTACTTGCACTTAAAGAGTGCTTTCGAACTGATAGGTGGGCAGGAGCTGGAACCGAACGACGGGAGCTCACCCTGTCGCGGGGATTCGAACTGCCGACCATACGATCAGACCATAGGCACTGAGGTTTTACCCACAGCGCCACCCGCATCCCTTGATTGAGGTCTAGAAGACTCCAATTCAGTGTGTTATCAAAGCACTTTAATTTTTATTCTGAGCAGCCAACTCATAATTTCGTGCCTTTAGGTTTAACAGTGCTAGTTTCTTGGCAATTTAAAATGGTTGAAGAACTCAGCTGATGAGAAAAGGCTGTCACAATTCCAAAATTCTGAGGCTTTTTTTTCCTTCTGAAAATAAAATGTCAAGCAAGGCACAGAGGGAGACAGCCGCGGAGGGAGAAACCTGTTCTAGGAGCTGGAAGGAAACTTAGTACGAAGAAGAAAAGAAAATATGCCTCCTATTTTTCTCTGGTAGCTCAGGAATGAGGATGCTTGCCTAAAGGTGAAATTAACCGACCTGCTTGTATGTAATGCACACACACACACATTGAATATATAACTAATCAGCAAAGATTAAATATGCAGATTGGCTGCATCCTATCTTTCAGCAGTGTTTTGAATGGCAATTTTACAGAGATGGCCGCCAAGAGTGTGTTCATAAGAAAGAAGCCTATTTGAATTTAGTGATGCATTTAAACTGGAACTATCTTATACAGATGTGTCTAAGCTGAATGCAAAAAAATATTTTACATCAGTGCTGAAAGATCTAGTCCTGATAAGTGCCTTTGTTATTTAATTAATTAATGACCAATCAGCAATGCTTGCATCTCCACAGGTTGCGCTTGATGCAGAAATGCCTAGGGATGTGATCGCTATCTGTCTTGCAGACTTAACTGGGTCTCAAAGTCTCTCTCATCCAGTCAACTGTTCCTTTCTCTATTAGTATAGCTGGTGGAGGTGTATAGAAAGTAGAGCGCGGATACTTTTTCTAGACGGTGCCACAAGATGGCAGAATGAATTCTCACCAGCCCTCTTGATAAATCTTGCTCTAATTCTAGTGCCCCATTGGGCAATGGCAAACGTTCAAAGAAATGTCTCAGAAATGAAAGGAAAGAGTAAGAGTCGTTGACCTTTTCATATTTAAATGAAACAAGATTTAACAAATGCACTACCTTTTATTTAATTTCAACATGACTTTTACATTACCTGTCAGGTGATTTGCAGTCTAGCGTATCACTGCATAGTCAGATAATTCATTAGAGTTACTGCCCTGTCATAGATTGCACGAACTGAGCGTGAATACACAACACAATTGCCAATAATTAAAGGTACTCAGCGTGGGGAGGCAACGGGCTGCAATGAATAACCCTTATGCTGCATTGCTGCCACCTCGTTCATTGGGAATACTTGTAAGTGGGAGTATTCAATACGTGAACTACAACCTATAACAGCTTGGGATGAGTTTAACAACACTGTTTTCCATTCTCCTAAATCCTCCTTGGCTCTACCTTAATATTTATTGCTGAATATCTCAACAAGAAATGTCAGGGGTACATTAGCTATCTCCTTCTGTTAATTTTCTGAGGAAGTGAGGCAGCAAACCAACAGTGCTCCCATTCTGGAAACTAGCAACACTCTCTTGAATATGCAGCTATTTTTAATTTTTAAAATACATCTCCAACTCTTCCGCACAGCCAATCCTGTTTAATCTAAAGTTAGTTTGGAACATCTTGAAGAATCAGCTGCTTGTTTTTAATCTTTTTAGATTAATAACATCCAAGAAACATATACCTATTGTGAAATTTGTGTAGGGATAATTACACAATCAAAAGTTGTTTCCAATATCTTAAATAATCAGTAATCTTTCAGGACTTTAGAAGAGACTGATGTCATGCATGGGGATTGATAAGGGATTCAGTGTTGTGGCTCACATACTTCCAATTGTGCAAAGCAGCTTTTCCCTTCTCTCCTCTTGAGCTCCCAGCGCATCCTCAAGATTTGCTATAGAGGGCCAGGAAACCCTCTAGAACAGATTTTGGTGCACACTGGGAAAGCTTATGAAAGAGAAGTCTCATTGTGCAAGCAGAACTCCGCTCATGTGATGCTGGATACATCCCTAAGTTTGTAGCCACAAAAATATAGCAAAAACACTTAACTAAGGAAGGGAAGCATCCAGAATTAAGAGAGAGGAAGTCCAACAGGATTTTACCTGCTACTTCTTCCCACTGCAGTCCCTGCAGCTCTCCAAAATTCCGCTGCAGCAGAATTTTGCATGCAGTAGCAGGAGGAGGGGAATGCCAGAATACAGGGGAGATGCCTTAGAATCTTAGACTTTGCAGAGTTGGAAGGGACCACGAGGGTCAAGTCCAATGCAGAGATATTTTGCCCAGCCTGGGCCTCAAGCCAATGACCCAGAGATTAAAGACTCATGCTCTACCAACTGAGCTACCCCAGCTGTCTTGAATATGCAGAAGGAACCGTTGAATACAACCCTTTATATGTATCTCTTAAAATAGAGCTTTACCTGGCCAATTTTGTATTCTGGACAGTATCCAAGTCTGCAGCCGAGCAAATCCCACACCCTACTGCAAGTAGCTGCATCTGGGCAAAAATCCATATTGCTCACCCTAGTTATGCTGCTGTTCCCGGGGATGCTACATACACGAAATCTGGCACAAGAACTCACACATCCCAATCTCCTTTGTGTAATTAATAATACATCCAGGCACATTCGTTTCCTAGACATGCCCACCACCTTTGAAGACGAAATTAAGAAACTGGGTACAGATTCGCTCCTTTAAGGCACTCAGAAAAGGGCCAAACCTCCTTGCCAATTCCAAGGATTGCAAAAGGGTATGCCCTCGGGTTTTCTTGGACATGCGCTTCACACTTGAAGACAGAATTGGGTATCCACACATTCAGCATCCGTAGCTAAGAGTGCAATCTAGAAACCAGCAAGCATGCTTGCTCTTACGTATAGGAAAGCCAGATTAAAGCGGTTTGTGTTCTGCACCAGTTCAGCTTTCTTATGAATATAAAAAATTACTTACAGTTGTATGATGGGAAATGCTGCCTCCAATATTAAGGTTCTTGAGAAGCTGCGGTGATCCACCATATTGTCCTGAAATCTGCTTCCGGACCTCAGCTGCCACAGTTCTAGAATGAAAAGGTAATTTACTCAAATATGATAGGACACTGCTTTTAGTGACAGCATTTTAAAAAATGCCAATATTTACAGAGCATCAGGGCTCCATCCATGATACATTGCCATGTAGCCTATGCATGTATTAGATTGTATGTATGCAAGTCAAATTCCATTATTTATTTATTTTGTTAATTTAGTCTTTAAAAGTTTTACATTATCAACTGAACTACATGAACCTGTATCAACCCCCAAAAACTCAGTTTATACCAAGAAGTTAATATGGAAGAAATTAGAGAGGAAAAACAGATGGGGAACAGAAATGTTCTGCTATATTCATTTAAATTTATCAAGTCTTGAATCATATTAAATGACAGTGCAGCCAGTTTTTCTTTGGTTTAGTTTCTGTTTGTTTTAAAACAATCAGAGTAGCAACCGGAGAGCCCAGCCCATTCTTGTCCTATAGACCTTCCCACTTCTGAAGCTTCCAAGGAGCAACAAGCAATATAGTGAGAGAAATCCTAACTCCCTTTTCCTGATGGAAGGGCTTTGGAAAGAGTTGGAACCACTGTCACATCTGTTCATGGTGGCTGGAAGGCAGGATGAACCCTGATCCCCAGTGCTATTACAATGGTAGCAAGACTGGCTTAACTCTACCGCGTCTCTCAAAATGTCCCATTTTCAGGGCTTTCCATTGGCTTCCACACTCACATTTAGTGGACAACAGAAGGCCAGCTAAGAGAGCTGGGATGAGGGACACCTCTGCCTAATTCAAACCTCCTCCCAAACTGACGTGGTGGAGGTGGGGTGGATTGTTCTTTACAAATTTTCACTTTACCTCATGATTCAGAAAGTAATTTACAGTGGTGCCTCGCAAGACGAAATTAATTCGTTCTGTGAGTTTTTTCGTCTTGTGAAGCACCACTGTGTATTGATGGTCTCCCATAGGAATGCACTGGCGGTTTTAAAAAAAAGGCGCAAGATGTTTTCATCTTGCGAAGCAAGCCCATAGGGAAATCTGTCTTGCGAAGCAACTCAGAAAACAAAAAACTCTTTTGTCTTGCGAGGCATTCGTCTTGCGAGGCATTCGTCTTGCGAGGTACCACTGTACTTCTGAATGCTAAAGTATTACCTTTCATTAATAACAAGAAGGCAAGGATTATGCTCTTGTTCATGAAATAAATATATGCACTGCAAACTTGCCCTTCTTCTATAGTTTGACCCAAAGCCCTCACTCAGAAAATGTCTGACTACGCAAAGCCCTATGCAGAAACAAGACTCTAGGCATAAGCCTACGAAGGATTAGTCACCAAGTGACACGGGTCCATAAATTCTTGCACTGCCTCTCCAAACCATCGCTGCTTTAAATCTTAATAATCAGCATACAGACTGCCAGAGTTTGATAGCCTCTTCAGAGTCCATCAGATGTTTGAGAGGAGGCTTTAAAAGCCTTTAAAGCATGAAATTGACAACACCTTCATCACAGGGATCATCAAAGAAGCCAGCAATGTAAAAGAAATGCTAGGCCAGCAATGGAGGTAATTGTTTGCCAGAAAGAGAATAGACATGAGTGAGTACAGGAGATAAACTGGTAAGAGTAAGAAGTATGTTCATAACACAAGAACTCCCGGTTATCCATTGAAATTGGCAGGAGATGCAGGACTGACAAACAGGAGCAATATTTCATTAAAAGCATATTTAAATGTGTAAAATTCATTGTTACAGGATGTCCCTAAAGCTCTTAAACTCAGATGGGTTTAAAATAGGATTTGACAAATCCCTGACTGTGCAGATGGTGGCTGACTGGAGTTAGAGTTCAACATCTGGAGGGCCATAGGTCCCCCATCACTGGTTGTTGTGTGGATAATGACTGCATGTTTGAGAAGCACTCTGAACACTTGAAAGAGCTATACAGGAGTTCAGGGTTGTTATTATTACGGAGCTATCAGTGGCTATTTCCCCACAGTAACCAAGAAGAACTTCCAAGTTTCAAAGATGGGGTACAGACACAAGAGCAGGGAAGACTGCTGTCTTCACACCCTATATGCAAGCTTCCTGGAGACATCTGATCTGTGGGAAAACAGGATGATGACTAAGATGGGACACAAGGGATCTTCTTGTGTTCATTATTGCTGTGTCCTCATAGGGAGGGCAGATGTTTCCTTAGCCCCCTGAATAGAACTGCCTGCAACAGCATTGTATTTAGTAACTATAAGGAGTAGATTTTGGTTCATCCAACTCTCCCTATCATATGTTAGATCTTGTTCACAGGCAGACCTCCTTTTCTTTAATAAAGCCTGGCTGTAAACTGAAATTCCATGTATTAAGCCGTGAAGAAAGGTGGTGGCCAATTCTTCTGTATTATTCCTTTAGGTAAGATGGAGAAACTTCAGCCTCCAGGTGTTGAACTACAATGCCCAACAGTCCCAGCCAGCATCACCAATGGTCAGAGATAATGGAAGTTGTGGTCCAACAACATCTGGAGGGCTGTTGGTTCCCCATTCCTGCTCATATACTAAACTGGGCTTCAGACGAAAAGAGAGCTCACTAGCTATGCATTTGGTTGAGACCGCCTCTCATTTTTGCAGTTCAAGGAAGTCAGCAAAATAAATGGCTTTCTCTCTCATTTTGTGTTATGTCATGCCCCCTCACAGCAGCGATTTCATGTTGGGCCACAACCACCCCCCATCCCAGCAGCAGGTATTTTGTGACTGGTACCCTTAGCACTCTCTCAAAATTCAAAATGTGCCCACTGGCCCAAAAAGGTGGGCAACTCCTGAATGAGTTAACTTTACAGCCATAAGAAGAGATGATTTGCCTTAAAAGCACTTTGAGTCTATTAATGGAACATGTGTAACCTTTTCTTGTGGGATGCATATATTCATTTCTAGGAATTCACTGGCAGCAGGGGAAAAAATAAAGCCTCTGGAATTTGTCTACAAATTGTTACCAGGATGCAACCACAATCCTCCACCAAGAGAAAACGTAGCTTCTAATATTATCAAAGGATGGAACTGTTTATGTTGCCAAGGGATATGGAATTAGTTTTCAAAGACTGTCACAAAGGAGAAAAATAATTAACCAAATATTCTACCACATTTGTGATTCAATGAGATCATTATATGCAGAGAGGGTTTTTTTTTTCTGAAACAAAGGTTCATTGACAGTATATGAAAAGTCCAGACCAAAAAAGACCAAATGTAAATTTTGGAAACTGCTTTTGAAAGTCTGCAACTGCAGACTTTCAGTGTTTTTAAAAATGAAAAGTGTTTAAAAAGGACACCCCTATTGTCCTTATATGAATAATTCAAGTATGTGCACTATGTTTAAAATTATGATTACAGTGGTACCTTGGTACTCAAACGCCTTGGTACTCAAACAACTTGGAACCCAAACACTGCAAACCCAGAAGTAAGTGTTCCTGTTCGTGAACATTTTTCAGAAGCCGAATGTGCTCAGTTTTGAATGTTACGTTGAGATCTGTTTGTTTTTACTATTTATTTTGTGCTGGGGGGGGGGGTTCATTGCGGGTTGTTTTGTTTTGTGACTATTTGGAACCCAGTTCAGCTACTGATTGACTGTGTGACTGTAGTACATTATTGTTTTCATTTGATGGATCAGTGGTCTCATTAGATAGTAAAATTCATGTTAGATTGCTGTTTTATGGGTTGTTTTTAAAAGTTTGGAACGGATTAATCCATTTTGCATTACTTTCTATGGGAAAGCGCAGCTTGGTTTTGGAACACTTCAGTTTTGGAATGGACTTCCGGAACAGATTAAGTTTGGGAACCAAGGTACCACTGTATATTGTTTTCCAGGGACAGCCAATAGTGCCCTCCACATGTTACAGACTACACTCCTCATCATTCCTATTCTATAGCACCCAACTATAAGCTGTTTCTTGTGAAAAGCTCTGACAATGTTGGCCCAATCTGCACCAGCAATATTTTTGCCAAAATACCATCCTCCATTCCTCAGTTTTACTCAAAGTCACCCCGACTGAGCTAAAGACACCCATAAGACCTTTGGATTTCTTACCTAGTGTTTTCCAAATTACATTTTCCATATATCGGCAGGCACAGATGTGGCTTTCAAAAGTATGACCAAGTTTTTTAAAAGTTATGTGAAAAGTAGCTCTTAAGAAGTAAAAAAGAAATGTAATAAAGCACTCCTTTTGGTAACATCAGCTGAGCAAGTGGCCAAAAAGAAAAGCAATTCAGGCTTTGTACCGAGCCAACACATAACCAGTTGCAGACTGCAGTGAATCCTTACCACCGCTAAAAATCATTGTGAATTTTGCTACTTTCCATAAGAACCAAGAAAGACAACGTGACAGAAATGCTTTGCATTTTGAACTGTTGTTCAAACCCATTAAAACTGGATTCTGGTAAGAATCTAATTTTACTACCGAGAATATCTAAGTATTTTGTGGAATGGTTTAATTGTACAACATGAGCAGCTGTTCACAGCGTGAAGAAAACCAGAAGCTATAAATGGCTTGCATGGGGCCTAAGACTTAAACTTTCAACTTCTGAGATATCAATATTTCAAGAACAATGAAAACTTTTCATGGCTTCTAAATGATTGTTTTTAAAACAAAAACAAAAAAACTTGAATAAACAGTTTTCACCAGGAGTCTCAAAGATGTTTTAAGGCACCATATGTAAGAGGGGGATTCAGTGTTGGGACAGAAATCTGTACGTTGGTGGAATCAGGCTTTTAGCGCAGCACCCTCCTATTAGGGCCTACTGAAAACCTTTCTTTTTCAAGAAGCCTTCTATAAAGAAGTTCTTATCCCAGTCTGCATCTGAATTGGATTTGAAAATGCTTTATACTGTATATGTCTTTACTACGTATTGATGTATTTTAATTATTAAACACTTCAGGGTGTTTTCATGGGAAGCAATTCATAAATAAATAAAAAAATGCATAAAAATAAATTCCAAAATTGGTTGTAGGGCCTTCTCCCTGCTGATACATCACCACTTCTTATGGATATACCTGAATATATTTCTCTTATTGCTGCTGTTGCAAAAAAAATAAGGAATACACAGGGATCAAATACAGACAGTTCATCACTTCTGGTCTCTTCCAGCATTTTCCCTTTCCCTATAAGCAAAGTTAAGGACAAGAAAGGTTGACACTCTTCTTCTCCCCCCCCCCCCATTTTTCCTTTGGAGTGGTCCTCTGCCATGAATAGATTCAGTCACTGCTGCCAGAGCTTGCCATTCACAAGGGGTGAAAGTAACATTCTTCTGGCTCCTGCCTTCTGAATAGCTACAATTGAAGGGGCCAATGTCAATCTGATGCAGCCACTACTTAAGAGAAGTAGTCAAGAGCGTTAGCAAGAGCACTTGATCAATCACTCAGTGTTCTAATAAGCAAAATGGATTCTTTTCGTTCCCCTGGTGAGGGGTGAAATAAAGTTGCATCACTGCAAACATATTAATTGATTTCAATGGGACTTTCTCTTCGGTATGCATGCTTAGAATTGCAACCTGTGATCCCCAGATTCTCAGACACAGTTATTTCTAGTTGTTGGGGAAGGTGAGGAAGAGAGATTAATAATAATAAGTTGCTTGGGAGCCTAAGTGGAAATCTATTTAATTTCAAATGGAACTCACTTGCCTTAACTGTAGAGTTGCTCCCATGGCAAAATGCACAAGGAAGGAAGGTTTTCTTAACTGCATCCTGCCCCCAATCCTTTATCACTATCTGTCTCTCTAATAGGGAACTCAGCTGGGGAGTGTTGTAGCCCAAAGACTATGAGAAACAAGAGATAGATTTTTAAAAAATGCTCGGGGGAACCTAACAGTCTGCAGGAATACAGAAATATTTAGTAAAAGAAAGTAAGTCTAGGGGGGAAATTGGGACAACATTCCCCCCCCCCCCCAAAAAAAGCAGCCCAAAGAGAAATGAGCATGCTCAGTAGCCACAGAATATCTGAGGAATGGGTGGAATAGATGTTTTGGAAGAGGGCATGGTGAACTGGAACAAGTAGAATTTACTCTGCAACATTTTGTTACTGGTCCTACATGTAACAGGCATCCCCAAACTCGGCCCTCCAGCGGTTCTGTGACTACAATTCCCATCATCCCTGACCACTGGCCCTGTTAGCTAGGGATGGTGGGAGTTGTAGTCCCAAAACAGCTGGAGGGCCGAGTTTGGGGGTGTCTGAATAATATCTAGCAGGGTGGGGAAAGCTAAGGGAGCAGTGAACAATATCATAACCCTTTAATCTGGAATTATTACTACTTCCTTGGTCATGAACTGAAAGCCAGTAATGTAGATTAGCATCACCTACCCAAACATACATGCATGTAGGGAGGACTATTATCCTTAAAATCTCCCCATTACTCAATTTACAGCTGTAATCTAGGCCACATGCGCTCTATTCATTTAACACAGGGAACTCTGAGAATTGTACCTCTGTAAAAGGAAGAAGGGTCTCTGCTAAGGGTTCTGAGAATTGTTCTGAGAATTCCCAGGAGAAGCCAGGACTGTTAAAGTGGTATGATGCCGCTTTTAAATGTGGTCTAAAACACACTTAGTAGAGAGAAAGGGATTCACCTCTGAGTAAACATGCAAAGGAATGCACTGTAAATGTGTGCCAGTAGTTCAAAGAAGCACAGATGGAACAGCTCTAAAGTTACTGAGGCAGCACTGTGTATAGGTGGAGTAGTGAACTTCAGCATACAGAATATGGCAATGGCTCCTCTACTCCATATACAGTGGTACCTCGGGTTAAGTACTTAATTTGTTCCGGAGGTCCATACGTAACCTGAAACTGTTCTTAACCTGAAGCACCCCTTTAGCTAATGGGGCCTCCTGCTGCCGCCGCGCCGCCAGAGCCCAATTTCTGTTCTTATCCTGAAGCAAAGTTCTTAACTTGAAGCACTATTTCTAGGTTAGCAGAGTGTGTAACCTGAAGCGTATGTAACCTGAAGCGTTTGTAACCCAAGGTACCACTGTAAATCCCCACCCCAATATACTGCTCATTGCAACACTTTCCTTGGACTAATAATCTAACTTGCAAACTGGACTTCACTAAGTATAACTAAGATGGTACCAACAGACACCTCAGATATATAGAAAGTATTTCCTCATAAAAGAGAAAGTGAAGAATATACAAACTCTTAACCATCTTGCAGGGAAGCTAGCAGGAAATCAAGACCTTGACACATTTATAGTCCTTCCAGTTGCTGTGAAGAAAGAACTTAAGGAAAGGGACACTACAATTCCGGGGCAGGTTGACAGTTGAAAGACAGCAAAGAATTTCAGAGGGTTTTGCATCCCCTGAACATCAGACCTGAGTACTGCTCTCCACCTTATTCCGTGGAATGAGAGATGCTTACCATGCTGTATAGCAGACAAGAAAACATCATTGTGTGTTCTGCACATGACCAAGAACCCATCCCAGATCCCCCTTTGTGTATAATGCACGCATCACCAGCTCCCTCAGGCACATACATCACAACCTTGAAGGCAAAGCCGCGGCGCACCTCACCAGATCACAGCACAGTAGGCAGCTTAGAAACACTGAGAAACACAGAGCATAGGCATAAGGACAAGTGGGAGTAAAATACACCAGCCTGCTACACGATTCCGGAGAACAATGCATGACAAAAGGGGCCTGCACACAATCGTCGCCGAATGCAAAGATAAAAAGGGGGGAAAGGACAATGCATGCACGGCAGCTTTTAAGCCAGCGCATAAACGATCGGCATGCTTGGGGTTTGCTCCCGTGCACTTGCAAGCGGCTCACAAAGCACGGCGCAATCACACAATGCAGCCACCTCCCTCCGACGCAGAACCCAGAGTATGGCAAAGCCCTGGGACGGCCCTCGCTCGCTTTTTCCGCCAGATCGAGGAGAAACCCCACCAGGCGCCCCGCCCACCCGCCGGGTGCTCGGCAGACAGAAGGTGCCTGCAGATCGGGGTCACGCAGAGAGCGCAACGCCCTTTGCGATAACACGCGAGCGCACAATGCTCCCCGCCCCCGGGCAACGCGGGGCACCCGAGGACCGAGAGGGTGTGACTCCTGGCAGGACCAGGGCCAGCCAGGAGCGCGCAGCAGCAGCACCCGCCGGGCGAGCCCTTCCCCGCCCCAAGCGCACCCCGGCCACCCGCAGGCTGCCTCGGAGAGAGGCGCGCGGAGACAGGCGGCATCTTAGGCCCCTGGCGCTTCGCCGGCAGAACCCAAGTTGCAGCTCCTCCGGCAGCAAAGCCCGCGGGGCCCGCAGCTTGGTCGCGCCGCCCGCCTTACCTGCTGATCTTCTGCGCGAAGGCGCGGCGCTCGGCCATGGCTGCTTAGGATCGACAAAAGCAAAAGCGCTTCCAGCTTCCCTCGCCGCCGCCGCCGCCGCTGGAGAACAAGTCAAAGGAGCCAGGAATGGGCGCCGTAATGCTCAGGAGCGCCGCGCAGCCACACGGCGTTGCGCGTCCCCGCCCGCCGGCGCAAGGCCTCCCTTTCCAAGGAAAAAAAGGGAGAGTGCGCTTCTCGTCGCGTATATATGGCCCTGCCAAGGCAAACGGGAGGAGGAGAGGCTGAGGAGGGGTGGTCCCGCTCGCCCCCAAATCTCTCGCGGGCGGGGGGAGGGGCTGGGATCCGGGCTCATCCCGCCTCGCGGAGGGGACGAGTCATCGAGGGGAAGGGAGGGCGCGCCTCCGCCCAGCTCCAGGGAAAGAGATGGGGCAAAGGGCGGGGGCAGAGCCGTGATTCCACTTCCCAAAGCTGGGAGCCTCCCTCTTGAATTCCTGGCCGGGCTTTCGGGCTCCTGCTCCGCCCACAAGGAAGACGGAGGGAGGAAGAGATCCAGGTTTGTGGGGTTGTGGGAACCCGCGTCCAAAAAGAACCTGCGGAGGCGTGGAAGGAGGATTGAGGGGGGATACCATCTTCCCCCCGTCGCCCGTCATTAAAACTGAAATGGTTGGTGCCTGGCGAGTCTGGTGTTATTTTTACTAGTTGCACGCTATCTCAGGTTTGGGGGTTTTAAGGCTGGAAACTTTAAAACAAGCAGGAATACTGAAGTTTCGTTGGTTGTCTTTTCGCCACGTTCTAAGCTGCGCCTCTTTTCGGAAGGGGCTTAGGTTTTGTGTCATAAGGGCGAGTGCTGCATAATCATAATACAGAGGGGGGGAATTACCACGACGCACACTTCAAAATACCCTTCCCAGTTCCCTCGGCCACTTCCCCTTTCTCCGTAGCTTCGCTATTGACCCCACATGATAAACTTCTACTTGTTATTCCTGACTTTTCCCAAACCACCCACCGCCTGCTCCTTACATGGAATCGTAGAGTTGGAAGGGACCACTAGGGTCATCTAGTCCAACCCCCTAGCTCCCTTTCCTCGCCAGACTTTTCATGCTTTTCAAGCTTAGCCTACCATCGCTGAGGACCACATGAAGTGTTTGGTTACCATTACAGTACCTCTTTGCAGCCTCCCTTCAGTGACTGAAGTCTGATAGAACAGAAAGTGAAAGCTCTCCTCTATTCCACCGTGGTATTAACTGTCTTCACATCCTTGCCGTCTCCAGAAAGCTGCCCTAGATAACAGATAAGTTATTGTTATTAGGGTTATGTATTTATATTCCACCTTTCTTCCATTATGAAGCTCAAGGTGGTGTACATTGGGTTTCCAGGCAATTTCTGGTGCAGGCACTGATCAGACCCAGACCTGATTAGGGTCATTTTATTTTAAAATTATGTGATTTGAAGGGGGGAAACGGCCTTTATGTTCCACCATAAATATGACAAATACACGCTCTTCTTCATCACTATAAGGGAGAAAAAGGGAAATGGTAGGGGTTGTCCTGTCCCCAAAATCAATGCAAAGGAGTTATCACATTTACTGTCCATAAATCAGTGGTACAGTTAGGGAATTTGGCCTTAATGTTCTTTCTGGGTCCTTCTCTGGTAACACTTTACAGTGTGGTAAGCGAGCCATTTGGGAACCCCTTGCTTCCAGCTGTGCAGAAGGGGAGACAGGCGAGTACACTTGCACTGGACCTTGGAGGGCTAAGCCAGCTGGGGGCCTTGCCAAGGACTGGATGCTTTTTTGAGTTTATCACTTGAGTCCAACAGGACTCCCACCCTCAGCCTCAGACAAGCTCTGTACAGGCCTGCCCTGCTCATTCTGCTATGTTGGGGCCCTGTACATGTGTCCCAAAGTTCTGCCCTGGCTGGCAGCATCACTGGCATTATCTGAAATGTCGGAGAGCCCACTCCACTGAAACCACAGAAATTCAGTAGCTGCCAGCATGGGCATAGCCAAGGGGAGAGCCTTCTGCCAACCTCACAGTTGGAAAGCATGCCAGTGCAAGTAGATATATAGGTAAAACAATAGAAATACTTAAGTAACTGAACAATCAAGTCAGTTCTGCCCCCCCCCTAACAAAAGTCCTGCCCACCCCCAAAGTCCTGCCCACCCCCCAAAGTCCTGCCCACCCCCCATGGCTGCCACATACAAGGCTCAGGATATCCCTGGAAGTTTAGAATGGTCCTACAGTTTAAAAGGATGGCAAGTAGCTTCGCAGAACAGCAGAAGTGCCTTGTGTTGAATTTTGAGGAGTATCTGGAATTGGTCACCGCAAGAGAGAGGGTTATTGCCTGATCTTACATTATCTGGACAAACAATTGCAAAACGGGTATTCCTATATGTGACTTGTATGATTTGTTCAGCTTGTATAAGGTAGCTAGAGGTGCTTCTGATTGTAAAACAGAAGGTTACAATCTGCAGAAAACAACAGATTTTTATTCCATAATGTTATACCTATATGAAGTCCGTATAATAAACGCTAGGTCTCTGCAGTGTTACTTAGTTTATATATTTGATCTGGTAACAAATTTAAACTTTTTTTCATTAATTGTTAATTACTATTTTATATTCACATTGAAATATCTCACATTTAAAATGTCAGTGCTCAGTTTTCATTAATAAATTGCTTTGAAATGTTGCTTATCTCATTCCCTCTGCTTTGTCATATCCTGTCTTTATTGCTGGGTTTCAGTCCTGCTTTGATTTGACTTGGTATTAACAGCACACACTGAATAATTCCATTAAAGCAGACAGTATTTCACATGGGGATAAATGTCTGAAAAATTAAATTGCTAAAATATGTGGAGTTAGGGACAGGGCTGCCTTCGTTATTTGCTAGTATGAAGCACATATGATTTCAGTACTGTAATGCTGCCAACAATAAAACAAAAAACAGCTATTTCATGCAACACTGCAGTGACTCATTAACGTTGTGCTTATCAAGTATTTTGTCATATTTTGCTATGTATATATGAGTGTGCTGTCCCCACTCTGGGATCTTCTAAATAACCAATACTTTGGCCCATGTGGCCCATGTGAAAACTTAAAAGGCTAACCTTTTTTTCTTCTTAGGAAAGTGAAACAAAATTATGCTGTCAGCAGAAAAATGTGTATTGTTTGTGTAAGTGATCATAGGGTACAAAAATTAATAATCCACAGTCCTCATTTCTAACAAGCTCATCTGAGACCTGGTCTGCAACAGCCCTGTTTTCAGTCTATTGACTGCTGGATGATTTAGACTACAATCCTAAACACGTCTATATACATCTGGGAGAATTGATAAACTCAATGGGACTTTTGTTGTATAGGATTGCACTGTTTAGACTACAGTGCAGAATTTGAGGCCCAATGTAACATCCAACTAAGGTGTTATGTTAGTGACAAATTCCAGAAGCTAGCACTGTCAGCATAAATTTAGCACAACAGATTCACACAAAGCCTCTTCCAGTAAATTTGAACCAAATAGGTATGTTGGCCAAAGTCTTGTTATAATATATTTTAAGGTGTTCAGGTCGTAACTCACCATATCTGAGAGCTAACATTTTAAAATAAATCTTGGAAAAGCAGACTAAACAAAGACGTAGTGGGCAAGATGTAAACTTCTATGCTCACACTGAAGCATTCCCTGTTTTCTTTTCTGTCCTTGTTTTCCTCCCATCTTTAAAAACAATCCCTTCATCTGAAATATATGAATAGGAATAAGATATATGCAACTCAGGCCCAGTTTCTTTATACACTGTCTGCAGTGGTTCTCTGAAGAGCTCAGAAGCCTACTTTGCATGGTTTTTAGTGTGGCTGCCACTATTTTGTGGAACGGTATTCCTGTCAAGATATGATAGGCACTCAATATCTGCACTTTCCTGAAACAATTGAAGACATTTTTGTTTCAACCACATTTCCCAGCTGGATAAATAGGCCTTTTGCAAGGGTCTACTTTGTACAGTTTAGGCTTGTTTCAAGTGTATTTATTCTTTATGTATTTTTAACAGCTTTTAATTACCTTCAGTGTAAATTGCCTTGAGACGGTTGTTTATAAGGTGACCAATAAATTATTGTTGTTAAGGGCACATTTACCTGGGAGTAGGTCTCATTGAACCCAGTGGGACTTACTTCCGAGTAGACCTGCTTGTAATTGCACTGTAGCTGTGACATCAACACTCACTCAGGTGAGTTGTGTTTTAAAATTGCAGCCTAATCTTGCAACTTGTATGTAAATGTAGCTGGTGTCGTATTCATATGTTTGCAGTATATAACAATCACAGTAGTTAAGGAAGAAGAAATTGGTAAATTATTTTTTATGCTTTTAAAATCAAATTACAAAATGTATCAGGCATAATATAATTTTAATACTGCATGCTGAGCACATGGTGAACAATTACATTTCTAGAAGGAAACTATTAATAGTAATACGGAAAGTGCCCAGAATAGGCACTATTAATTAACCTGACTCTTTCTGCTTTTTAAAAAAACCATCTTATTTCTATTTCTAGCCTTCTGAGACTGTAATCTAAATGTATTCATTTTCGCCCTCTGTGGAGAAGACAGTTTAATGGAATTGTACATTATTACTTTACTTACAAGCAGATTGCCTTGGCTTCCTTTTCTAGTCATCTAACTATTCTGGCCTTCCTAAGAACCTGAATAGCCACACAGTCTGTTTTCAGTGCTATGACTCAGCCCTGAGAATGTGAAGAGTAACTTTGAGCATGTCCAAAAAAATCCTGTATCTTAACCTGCGTAACCTCAAGCAATGCCTACATCTGGGATTGTAAGAGCACTTGGAGTCACAAGAGGTTATTTACACAGGAGTGCTACCTTTGATGCCCCTCACTGCAGAAAGTATGCAGTGCCTAACCCTTTCCCTGTTGCATTTGTCCCCCATCTTGCTTTATCATCTGTGATCTTGGTTTCTAAGGATGAAGATAGATATTGTAAAGTCTGATGGAAGTGGCTTGAACACCCATGTGCTGCATGCTGAGGCATTTGTTTCCAGGGCAGGGAATGTTCATTCCTTATTCATTGCATTTATGGTGTGTCTGTCTTCACTCTGTCCTGACTTCCTGAACAGGCTAATTGCTTGTTTCACGAGTTTAAAACTACAGAATGACCTACCAGACCTGATGCATGTCTTGGTCTTCAATTTGCACTTGCTTACCTGCTAGACTTCTGATGGTTTGCTCAACCTGTTATGTGGGTGAGTGACATTGAAACATTGCCTTCGTTCTTGGCCTGGAACCCCCAGACAAGCAAAATCAAGTGTGTATATCAGTTTTAAATGCAACACATCTCAATAAATCCTGAGGTTGGTGAGTAACATTCATGAGTTGAGGATCTAATAACAATATGACCCTGGTACATGCTGCATTGGAAAAATGCACAGAGAAGTCTCAGGAAAGAGCTACCTTTTATTTTTATTTTACAGGGGAAAAAATTGTTACGAACACTAAAAATCATTTTTGCAAATTACGATGTAGAGAAATGCTGAGAATCATGGGCAGTAACAAATAGTCTCAGCTTTCTTATCCGATACATGATGAAAACAGCATAAAGAAGTGTATATCAGCCTCTAAAGTACAGAATTTGAATACCTTTTAAATTCTAACTCCAGTTATACTACTGCTGCTGCTGATACTACTACTACTACTACTTCTACTTGTTTACCCAGTGCGCCACAATGTAAATTGAGGACCTTCTCTCTACAACTACTGTAAAAAGCTAAATAAAATCTTTCACCTCACTGAATCTCAACAAGCAAATGGGGAGGGGGGAGTATTTCAGGTTACATTTTCCAATATAGCTGCAGCTCAGTAACAAGCTACTACATCTGTGCCAATGAACTTAAATCATAACAGATGGATGAGGCTAGTAGAAATGTATACATGACCTTGTAAGGAAGACCAACAGATATCACAGACTGTCTGACTCAATTTTTTTCAGTGCATGGAACATTAACCAAAGGAAGTGAAGGAAAAACTGAATTAGTATATGAAAAGGGCCAGAGTTGCCTCCCTGCTCCTCATACGCTTCAAATAACACTATCCACTAAAATTCACATGAACAACAAATCTTGTGTCTCGAGTGCTGACAGGCAGCATTTCTGAGAGCCATAAAGTCCCACATACTTGCCCCACTGTGATTCCCCAGCTACATTCAACCTGCTTTCTAACCATACTCTCTTCCTTAGAAAACCTGCTTATCTGCATATGTTTAATTATTTACAGAATTCTTATCTACTATAGCATCAAGTTAATTAGTCCTAAATAATTATTGTTCTGCATTGCTCAAAAAAGGCTGCTATTAGAGCATTTGTCATGTAGGCCCTGTATCACCCAGTCTCCTCTTTTTGCTTTATCACTGCATCACTCAGGTACTCTTTTGCATTTCCTCTTAAAGACAATATTTACATAATGGGGGCATATGACAATTAACCTACCGTATTTTTTCATGTATTGGACAAGGTTTTTTTACTAAAAAATCATGTCCAAAAACTGGGGTCATCCAATACACAGATAGTGGCATGGGGTGGGGGAGAAGCGGGGGGCTGCCAGCCATGTGGTTGGAGGGAGTGCGGCTTGCCCCGATGCTGCAGCGAGCGGGGAGCGATCTGGGGGGTGTTCCCTGTGCACAGCTGCGTGGAAGGGAGAAGCTGCATGCTGCCAGCCAGCTCATTGGCAGGAACGCAACTTCCCCGGATGCCGCTGCTCTAGGGGGGCACTCCCTGGGTTGTTTCCCGCATGCGCCAGCATCAGGGGAGGTTGCACTCCTGCCCACCGGATGGCTGGCAGAAGCACAAATTCCCCCAATGTCGCTGCGTGCGGGGAAACGATCTAGGGAGTATTTCCTGTCCACAGCTGCCTGGGGAGAGAGGCTCAACAACTTTGGGCCATCTCCCCTAATTTTCTTAAATTTTTATCCCCCAAAATAGGGGGGGTCTTATACATGGGGGCATCCTATAGACGGAAAAATATGAGATATTATGTGGTGTCTCTGGCAGGAAACCTGTGGGCCTTCAGATGTTGCTGGACTCCA
This sequence comes from Podarcis tiliguerta, assembly GCF_965153285.1. NCBI lineage: Eukaryota > Metazoa > Chordata > Lepidosauria > Squamata > Lacertidae > Podarcis > Podarcis tiliguerta. The sequence goes on from NC_139539.1 coordinate 59,502,558, forward strand.
GTTCCCATTATCCCTGAGCACTGGCCATACAGACTGAGGCTGATGGGAGCTGGGAGTCGCACAAATAGGGTGGATTAGAAAACTACATATCTCAGTTGGCAAAGCCCAGGATAAAGAGATGCATATTCTCCATTTGATGGAAAACTATATAATGAAGAAGATGCCAGGCACACCTCTGGGTGGGTGGGAGAATTAATCCTCCTCAATGGAGAGGGAGAGAGGATCAAGGGAAAGCACATGTATACACGAATGCTATTTATTCATTTCATTTAAGTACTGCTTTATAGAACTTTTCTGAAGTAAGAGCTTCATTGGCTTCCATGCAACTTCCTATTTGGCTCCGCAGAATTCTAGACAAAACTGTGACTTAGTATTGCTCCTTTTGTTTTCCCATTTCCTCATGTACAGGAAGCTTCTAAACAATTGACTTCTGGCCATTAGCTTCCTATGAGGTTAGTTGTTAATATGAACGTTTATTATATCTGTCACTATCTGGAAATTGAGGAAATGGCTTGCAGCTAATGATCTACGCTTTGGGAGAGACAGAATTTAATATCAAGGTGTGTGTATTTCTTTATGCATGTGTATGCAGGTGCATGCATGTATATGCTTATTAAATACAGGGAGCACTGCTAGGACATCTAGTTATTGGACCAGCCCAAGACATTTTGGCACCTGAGGCGAACCACAAAATGGTGCCTCCACACCAAGGAAGAAAATCTATATTGGGAACAAGGGAGAGAGGAGACCAGCAGCTCCTCCTATTTGCCAAGAGGGTGCTGCAGAGATGCCATTGCAAGGGGCTGCTGAGATGGCAGATCCAGCCTCCAAGGAGTGCACAACAGCTCTTGCCACCACCACGGCAGCAGGTGATGCATTCCTTGGAGGCCGGATCTGCTGCCCCTGCGGTTCCTGCCACCTGAGGTGGTAGCCCCACCTTGCCTCATGAATGGGCCGTCTCTGCCAAATTATAAAACTGTGAATACTGTAGGGCAGAAATGGGAAACTTTTGTCCGTCCAGAAGTTATTAGACTCAAACTCACATCAGCCCCAGCCAGCATGGTTAATGATCAGGGTGAATGAGAGTTGCAGTCCAACAGATGGACGGCCCATGTTTCCCACCCCGCTTTGGAGTGAAGACTGAGTTTCAAATTAAAAGGGAGAATTAGACCGCAGATAGATGTGAAACATTACACAAGTATTTATTCAGCTGACGAAAACGACCTGAAAGCAAGTAGTAGCTGTATACTGATATAGCAAAATATCTATGTGAATTCTTAAAATGTTTGCATAATCAGACACTCATCAAAAAGTTCTGTTGTAAAAGGAAGGCAAAAATGACTGCATTTAGATGCAGATAGCACTAAGTGCAGCACTGTGAATAGAAATGAATATATGTCAACAAGGAACATTAAATTAGTGCAATCACTGAATGGGCCACTGACCCTATTTCACTGGAAGAATTTATCCTTTTTAACAGAGTTCCAAAGAACACAATTACATACATGAATTTGTTCTTTTTGCATTTTAAATGTTTACTGCATTAGTTTATATGTACTATATGTCTTAACCTGGGGTGAAGAACCCTTTTCGGTCTCACACTTCATCATTGATAATCATTTGGGGGCCACATGACAAACGTACCTGAGAATGAAGGTCACAAGCACGCTGACTTTAAAGACTTTGACTCTTCACAGTAAGAATATAGCTCTTAAAAAACTTGCAAATTAACACTTTCCTTAATCATTCACTTTCCTTATAATTCAGTTACTTCTTTTATCACAAATCTTGGTCTGCTGATGAGCTACTCCAGCATTTATTTGGCCTTGGTAATTCAATAGTGAACCGGTTACGTTACATTTCTATCCTGCAAGTTGAAGATCTTCAGTCAAGGTGGTTTTTTGGCTATTTCATTGTCATGAGCGATATTATTTTTGGAAAGGAGGAATTGTTGCAAAGTATATAGTTATTTATGTTAACTTTTAAACCAATGGTTACAAAGTAAATGACTGGGCGGTGACTGTAATTGGCGAATAAACAACCTGACTTTGCATTTGCAGGATATTTACCTCTTTCCAAAATTGTGAGTTTCAGTTTCAAAACACAAAAGTGTTCTATAATCAAAACAAAGAAAAGGCCAGTTCTGCAATAGAAGTTTCCCTATGTTAAGTGGAAATGAGAAAGAAATTCCAAAGGTAGCTATTTTAGCTTAAAAGCAGTGAGCAAGCACAAGTGTATCTTTAAATAAAATACACATAGTGCAAAGATATAATAAAATTTTGGATGAAGATACCATTAGAAGAATTATAGTTAAAATACAGTGCATACTGTAGTAAGGCATTCATATTATTGTGAAGTGGGAAACCTGGCCAAATGGAAATTATAATTATGTGTGTGCCATGCCTGACTTAGGTTTTTAAAATAATACAGGCAAATGTGGCTTTTATTTGGTTTTATCTTTCAATTAGTACATTGGTTTTCAACTTTTTCTGACCCACTATCAACACATTTCTTGATCTGGAGGCCCATTTCTTCATTTTTTCCCCTTTACCATTCATTTGTTAGGTGGTAGTGCTGTTTGAGATCCATCTTACATCATGGCCTGGCAGTGGCTTCTGACCCAGATGAAGACCCATGAACTACTAGTATACAAATGCCTGTTTTGCTTTCTGTAACTTACCGTACCTTTCTCTCTCAGAAACTTTAAATAAAACAAGCTTTCCATTGCTTGGGAGGATCTACATTATGCAAATTATCCACATAGGACCTTACATTAAGAGGGCCATCTGCTGGCGACTAGTTATATCTGCTAAATAGTATCAAGTCCAAATTGTGCCTGTGTCCAAGGCTACTTGGGTCAGTGTAGCTGTAGGACAACTATAAGAAAAGCAAACCTTTCTGTGTGGGTCTCAGGGCCAGTGTTATAATTAGGCCAGCTAGGCAGCCATCTAGGGGACAGACTTCAGAGGGTGCAATCCGGCCCTTGAGGGGCAGTTTTAGACAGTTAATTTTTGTTATACAGTATCTTACAAATTTCTGATAATATTTTACTTTTATTTTATCATTTAAAAAGTAATTTATAATGGTTTTTAATGTATGTGTGTGTGTGAAATACACCTTAGAGTTGATTGGAGGTTATGTTTTATCTATTTCTACATACTATACATACATATTTATACATACATACATTCGTACAGAGCCATTTTTCTAGAAAAAGAGGTGCTGGAACTCACCATGAATGCTTCCCTCATTCTCTTAGAATGGCAATGGTGCCCACCTGAGAGGTGCCGGAACTGAAAAAAAAAACCCTGCATACATAAAATATGAAAATGCACTTAATTTTAATACTTAACAGTCACAATGTATTCCTATTTAGAAAATGGATATACTGTATGTTAAGCTGGTAGTTGTTTGCACAGAGAGATAGGCCTACACAACGTTTGCCTGGCTACAGCTTAATCCTCATATAACTTACGGGCTGCAGCAAGCACTCTATGGCTAGTTGCAAAGTATTTTTAGGGTTGTCATCTGCTTTACAGTATTAGGGAAATACGCGGTCAAGTTAGAAGGAGCCGAATTTATTTTGTACAGTATCCAGAGGGTACTCAGTGGCTGGGGAACCCAGCCAGATGGGCGGGGTATAAATATTACTATTACCATTATTCATTATCATTATTATTGGCCAAAGAAGAAAATTCTAGGAAATTGAGGTGTCCAACGGTCTCGTTTTCTCTGGGTCTGAACTCCCAAAGTGCTTCAAACTTCGGAGACTACATCTCCCAGAGCGCACTTCTTTCTCAGCGCAGGGGCACCCTCTTACGCCACGGGAGCAGTGCATTCTGGGACTTGTAGTGTCTGGGCAGCTAGCAAATGAGAAGAGTCGCAGTTTTGAATTCCCGCCCTCCCGTTCGCGCCGGTGGTGACCCTCTGCTGTGTAGGCAGATTTGGTTTCCTCCTCAGTCCCGGAAGCGGCGCCACTGGGGGATTCGTAACGGCGCCGATTGGCGCTTATGGTAGCCGGAGTGGGTCAAAAGAGTCGGTGGTGAAGATCGGAAGTTTAAAAAAAAAGAAAAAGAGTTTTAAAATAGGAGGGCCTTCCCCCTCCCCTTTCTCGCCTCCTTGTGACTCCGGCGTCCTCGGTGAGCGCGAACTTTAGGGGTCGGGTTGGGGAAAGGAGGACTTCGGGTTCCTCGGGGCCGCTTTCAGTGGGACAAGCATTTCAAGGCAGGGGGACCCTGATGTGCCTTGGGGGTTCCTCTGGAAATCCTTTGGGGCTTGGGAACGGACGGGGAGCAGCCTTGTCTTGTTGAAGAAGGAGGGGATTTTTTTAATGGGACGTTGAGAGACATACACAGCCATCTCTTCCTATATTACCCAGTGATTTTGGGAAATAACGGCCTCTGCTTTTTGAGCTTTATCTGGAGGTTTTGCAATAAGGGCACATCTTGGGTCGGGGCAAAAAAGGCACGTCCCTGAATAAGGTTTCCGCTCGCAAATTTATCTTGTCCCACTTCCCTCAGTTGCTCCATCTGGGTGCTGAGATGCCACAGATGACCATTTTGGTCTGACATCTGTCCAAACAAGGCGTTTCAGGCTACAGCTGTGTAGAGAACTTAGCATTTCAGGGTTTGTTCGTTTGTTTGTTTTTACTTATTTACTCTAAGCCACCCAAGCAACTTTGTTATAGGGTGGCATACAAATGTCATACATAAGTAATTAAATAAGTTCGGTTGCTTATTGATTCTTCGGCTGCAGCCCTGTGCATCTCGGCACATGAGGAAGTCGCATGGAGTTCAGTGGGTGTTACTTCCAGGTATGTGGGTACAGGATTGTGAACTTAGTGGTTTTTTAAACAGCTGTCTAAAAGAAACAGTGTGAATGTGTGCCAACCCCATTTAGGACACCTTGGCAGTGACAGTCTGCTCTTTTTCATCTCCTTCTAAAGGTATCAACTTATTTATTTACTAATTGCTCAGGGCAGTATGAGGTGAGAATAACCTCTTGTCTTCAGAAAAATCTAAATTGGTTAAAGCTACCTCAGGAGAAATTTGTCCTGCTTAATATAGGCATCCCCATTAGATCAGCGTTGCACACCCTTTTGTACTTTTTTCTCATGATCTGTATAAATATAGATAAAAACAACACCAAACACACCTACTTATTTCTCTGGCATTTATCCTTAGTCTTTCCCTTCTACATCTAGTCCCAATTTTTCTTCTTAACACACACATTCAGTCCCCAAGGGAAGCCCCTGTCCTCTAACATGCTTTCTCCTTATTCTCCATGATCTTAGCCTGCAAATGATCCAGTGCTTTCAAACAACAGAGTCTTGGAAGCAGCTTTGGGTTTTCTGGTATCTAAATAAAAATAAGTTTACAATTTTTGGCTAGCCCTGGTAGCCAAGCCAAAACTGTGGTTTTAAGGACCCTTGCCCTTTCCTTATCACTTACTTCACCCTGCGCCCCTGCACATAGTCAAGGACTGTCTTCTTGTGCCCTCCCTAGCTTCAAATCTGGAGCTCAAAAGAGCTGCAAGGAGTTGCAGGTTTGGCTGCTGTATCATACATGATGCCTAGGCATTAAGGAAACTCTTGCTTCACTTTCTTGCTGAAAAGAGGGAAGCGTTCCATTATTAGCCACTACAGGCTTGTTTCCAATTCTCCAAAACATTGTTGGAAGAGTTGGAAACATTATGCACAAAACCACCCAAATGAATTTAGAATCTTGCTGATTGTCATTAGTATGACAATTGAATAAGCTCTAATTCAGTTTCCTATGTTGTCTCAATAATTTATATTTTGTATGTTCCATATGGGAAGTTTTCCAAGAGTGCTTTGGATTGATAGCTTCTTGTTGCATAAGAAATAAAAATAGTGTGCTTTGAGATTCAATTAGGGCAGGGCTAGATAATGTAATGTAATGCCCTCTAGATGTTGTTGGATTCAAAATCCCATCATTCCTGACCATCGGCCATGCTTGGGGCTGACAACAGGGGTATAAATAATAAAACTGTTGTTATTATTCTTCACATGTGGAGGGCACCATATTGGTGACCCTTGATAGGTGCTTGGGCTTATTTTATTCCTGAAATAGCCAGGGAAAACTCAGAGTTGCAGATCAATTTTAGCTTTACAAATGTCCTTGATCTTAAAAAGGCAATGAAAGAAATCAGCCCCTCAGAAGCTGCTATTCTTTAGCCATTTACACTGACATAAAATCTGATGGAGCATATGCAAACTTATCCCTTTCTGAAGTTATGTAAAAACAACCTGTGATTGTTAAAATGAATGCTGATACACTTATTTCCATTCAGCATTGTTTATGTAATGAGATGTCTGTTCAAAATTAAATACTAATCTTGTGAAGAAATTCTTGCTTTGCTAATCTTGCTTTGTTTGCTTAGCTGTTTTCCAATGCAAATATTTACAGAAGTAGAAAGGAAGGTTAACACTCAACAATGGTTCCTCCATCCATATCCATCCAGAATCCATATCGCAGCAATATCGTTAGTAGCAGCAAAAAGACAAAGTCAAAGGAATAAATTAATATAGTATGTGAACAAGCAAATAGAAACCTGACGTATTATGGTCATTATATAATAACAAACAATGTGATCCATATACAAGCCAGTGAAATTATTTAAACAGTACACTACAAATAGACAATTCCCCAATCAATTTGGAGTAAGATTTCCATGATTAAAACTCATTTCATGCTTTTTCAACTAACAGAGAGCATGTATGAATGGCAGCCCTCATTGCTTTCATTCTTTGGTGTTTTTCTTCCTTTCTCATTAATGTCAGTACAATAGACCCAGAAAACATATTATTAAATATATATTTTTTAAATCACCCACCCTATGATATAGAATGTATAATGTAATTGAAATACCTGTTAAGTTCTGTTAAATGCTTTCATGGTAATCTTACATCAAACATCCAATATTATATTTCTTGACTTGGCACAGTATTTGGTGACATTTTGGTTAGCCTGTTAAAGGTATTGCCTTAATACAGATTTTGATTTTTTTTTAATGAGCCAACACATCTGACCTTTACTTGTATTCTTCATTTTATAATTGAAAGCCATGCAACGTATAAATTTTCTAGTGAATTTTTAAAGTAGCTCTTTTGCAAGAATAATCTAACATATTACAGGAGACTTGGTTTTGGTAATTTCTTTTTAAGCATACTCCTCTTTTTGTTTGCAACCCAGATTTCTTCCCTTGTAATACATTTTGGACTGGGATAGAACCCAACTCTCTTAAATAGAGCATTAATATTCATGAGCCCAGAGTCCTGCTTCTGAACAGAATAGACATAATATAAAACTGTGTCCCTTTTGCAGCAATTCAAATATTTTTCTCTGTCTTCCAATTAGTGTTTAGGTGTTCTCAGATGTACACCAATGTAGTCTATGTACACAGGACAGTTTACTGTGAAATAGAGAGCATTTGGAGGACATTATGTTTTATTTAGCGTTGGATGATAATTTTACTGTTGTATATTTGGAATAAAATGTTTTTATTATTTATTCATAGAAGTTACAATTGCTTTTCTCTCTGCAAGTGGAGGCTTCTGAGATTTTATTGCTCTTCCTAGTCACAATATGTTTAACCACCTAATAACACAAGCATGCTTAGCTATGCCCTGAGTGTTCATGGATGTGTTTATTCCTTTTCCTTTTGCAGTAGCACAGATTAGTGTCTTTTGAGACAGTGATGGCTTTTCCTCTTCATTCTGAACATGGAGGCCGCAGGGACAGATGAAGTAGAGAAAATAAAATCAAAGTTTATGTCTGCATGGCATAATATGAAATACAGTAAGTGAAACGCGATAAATTGCATTGCTTAAAACAATTAATGGAAGAATGCAACCTCATCTTTGAAAATGGATTGTGCATTGTCTCAAATGACTGAAGCTGGTTTGCTGTTCCCAGTTAATGTTAACTGTTGTTAGTGCTGGTGCAGATGTAAAGCTAATACTACAAGGGAAGGAAGTGGGAATTTGCACAAGAGAGAGCATGAGTCGTTTTTTGAACTCTGAGGCCCAGTGGACTCATTCGGATGTAATGCTAAGCAATTTCGTATTATGTGAATGAGACTTGGGTTTGTCAACTTCCTCCCCATCTCTCCTCTCTCAGTGCAACTGCAATAAGGAGATCAGAAGCATTCACTTCTATTTTTAGCTAACCTTTGTTTAGCATTATGTCCAAAGCAAACTATTTTACCTATGGTTTATGGAAACAAGCCAGCTTTAAGCCATGGTTTATGAAGTTGGCTTGTTTTCATAAACCATAAAGTTTAACCACAGTGTCGGGTTTGGGTGTAATGCTAGACTGCCATCGATTGAAAAGAGAGCTTTTGATCTCATCGTGGCAGTGTCAGAGGAGGAAATACATGAACCACAGTTTAGTACTGTGTCTGAATCAAGCCAGTGAGGTAGCAATTAGGGTATGTTTAGTGCTAATTAAATATTGCTGCTTTGTCCTTGCTTAAGATCTCAACTGTACGGTTAAAACATAGTTTAGCTGAGTAGTCTTCAACCTTTTCAGACCCAGTGCCCACTTTCAACCCAAATATGTACATTGGAAATAATTTCTTAATTTTTTTACCATATATTTGTATGGTGGTAGTATGACCTGTCTTAAATCAGGCCATGACCTGGTGATGGGTCCCAGCTGAAGACTGATGATTTAGCTTGTGAAACCCAGCCTTTCCCTTGGAGGGCATCTGTAGATAGACCTACTTGTCATCTTGCAGGTTGGGAGGTTGATGACGTATGAAACTGCCATAGCCATGATTAAGAAAGTGGCTGTGTTACTTCTCCATTACTTGACAATTTTTTCCTTCCAGAAATTTCTGCGCCTCTTTGGACACCTACTCCTTTGTCACTATTAAAAGAATCACTTGCACTTAAATAGTCAGCAGTAGCTGGGGATAAATAAGTGTATTTCCCCATTCTGTAAATTCCCTTTAATCAGATATCTATGACAGATACAAATCTATTCTGGTATCATAGTCCATGAGGAAGATGCTAGAAAAGGGGAAGAAGAGGATAGCTTGAGAAAAGAAAATATTTATGAAACTTTCTGCAGAAATAACCAAAAGAGCAACTGTTGTTTTGTAGTTCCTAACAATTAAAGCTTAAAGAAAGCTTGAAAGATTCTACTAGGTTTTTGTCAGGTTTCTGCTCTCAGTAAAGAGAAACTCAAAAGACATAACTATTTGAAGACTTAAAAAAAAAAAAAACCAGTCTTTAATTCTGTTGCTGTTTAATTTTTATTGTTTGCCCTGGATTTCTGGTCCCTATTTTTAATGTGCTTTTAGCCTTCAATCTAGCTGTTTTTCAACCTCGTTTAGCCTTTCCTTCCTCTATGTGAGGAGCGGATCAGGGCTGAGTCAGGGTGAGCACCCCCTGCCCACAAGTTCCCACGACCATGTTGAGGACTGGATATGTTGCTTTGAGTGTTAGCCTTTCGGAGGGATGATATGGGCTGGATAGAAATTTTGTGTAAATGCTTGTTTACTTATTTGAAACATTTATATAGTACCTGTTTCAAACAAGATTGGATTTATTTCTCAATACTGTGTTTCCACTAGTTGTTACTACTGCTTGGAAAGTGAAACTTTCTATGTATGCTTTTTTTTAAAGTGCAGACATCAACATAAACTATTTAACAAATTTAACATAGGAATAACCTAAACCCTATTTGTGTTGTACAAAGCAGAGGAACTTGTTTTTAATAAAAGCTGAGACTGCTCATTTTCTTCCTTGCTTTCTGTGAACTTCATTAAAGTTGGCCTGGAGATCATTTCTAAATGTCTTACTTTTCTTTTCTTCTTCTTTATAGGCTGGGTGTTGAAAACAAAAACTTACTTTAGCAGAAATTCTCCTGTCTTTTTGCTGGGAAAATGCTACCATTTCAAGACTGAGGGTATGTGCTGCAAGCATGTAACTTGCTCTTCAGTCCAAATGGACGTTGATGCATATATATTACTGTTTCCCACTTGCAATAAGTGGCTGCTGGAAAAGTCTTGCATTCCATATGTGAAGGATCTTCATAGGACATATTAAAGCTCTGTTCCCTTACTTCCAATACACCCAAAGTTGTACAGACAGCTACTAACACAATCTGTGTGAAGCCAGCATATACCTCTCAGATCCTCTCTACTTTGTTAAGAACCTTGATGAGTGCAGTTGGAGGGTTGGGTGAGGCATGCATAGGCCTCAAATTCTTTATAGTGGCTTGTGAGCATGTGCAGACTGGGCAAACAGAGCTTTGTAAAATCCTGTGCCAATTCATTTGTGTCTAGGCAACAATTGTGCTTATATGTCAATTACAGCCCTGCCTTAATGTCAGTTACCGTATTTTCTTCGGTTTTCCTTTCTGCAAAAGTTGTATGCAGGATAATTGTTTCTATAATATGGAAGAATGATACAACAAAAACCAATCCAAACTGGCAACTGTTTCTGTTTGCCTTCTGATTTTTATATAATTTTTTTCTCCCACATTTCCTTTAAATATTCTGACCTGAAGACACTGGCTTTACCTTTACTTTTTATGGAGTGAAGCCTCTAGCTCGGGGTAGGCAACCCAAGAGCCGTGGGCCACAAGCGGCCCACGGGGGTCATTTAACCGGCCCACGAGCCACCCACTCGGCAAGTCCCCGTGCACTGTGCTAAACCAGCGCAGTGTGGTGCAGGGACTCACTTGCGCGGTGCCGGAAATTGCGTCTGTGCAGGTGCAGACACCGGAAATCGCAGCCACGCGCATGTGATCCAGCCCAAAGAGGGATCTCCGCTGGAGTGAACCGGCCCAGTCGAGGTAAACTTTGCTGACCCCTGCTCTAGCTGTATATTCATTCCCTATGGCAAATACCTGTAAGCTCAAGTTACTATTTTTGTTTTATTATTTTGTAGAGATTTCTCATAGTGGGCTTTGTACTGTTCACAGTTCTGATAAACTGTACAAGATTTTGCAGTTGGTCACTTATTTAAAACAAGCACTAGTAAACTTTTTTTTTTTTTTTTTAAGAAGCTTGTTATGTCTCTCTCTTATAGAGTCAAGTGACACGTCACCAAATGGATCAAATTATGATATAACAGATGAAGGGATTTCAAGAAATGTGGAAGAGTTCCGTAAAGATTTTATTTCCAGAATATGGCTGACATACAGAGAAGAATTTCCTCAAATCAAGGGCTCAGCTTTAACAACAGACTGTGGCTGGGGCTGTACCCTGAGGACTGGCCAGATGCTTCTAGCACAAGGACTTATTCTTCACTTTCTTGGTAGAGGCAAGTTCCCCAGATTTCTGACCTATTCAGTTAACTTTTAGTTTTTGATTTGAGGGAATAGGTAACCAAAGGAACTGGGCCATGTGTGCTTATGAGAATGAAGTGTGTTAGAATTGTAGAGTTTGAAGGGACCACGAGGGTCTTCTAGCCCAAACTCCTGCAATGCTGGAATTTATTGCCCAACGTGGGGCTCAAACCCACAGCCCTGAGACTAATATTCTCATGTTCTACCTACTGAGCTATCCTGAGTGTTAGCCTTTCAACTTCAGTAGTTACATGCAATGCTTATTTGGTTTTTATTCTGAATGATTTTTAAAGAACAGTGTGGGGGATGTATTGGTGGGTGTTGTGAAACTCTGTAGAAACCATAATTATGCAATCCTTTTCCAAAATGGATGCAACTTTCTAATGCCTGTGTTTGGCAAGCATGGATGTTTAGGTTTTCTTCCCCCAAAATATGTTGCTCTTCTAATGTTTTTTACCCCAAAGATACCTTGACTTTTGTTTCTTATTTAGCATTTGAGAGGATGTAGCCTGTTCCTAAATATTGCTAAGGCAATATCTTGTGGCAATGAGTTTCACAACCTAGTAGTAAAATCATTTTGAGGAAATTGCTTGAGAACATTTAATAATTTTAAATACAAATTAAATGAATTCAGTTTAACTAAAATTTATTCTAACTTCTTGGAAACCATGTTTAATTCTTGGAAAAATGAAAAACAATTCAACTGAAAAAGTTAGCAGTTAAGTTTGGTGTAATTCAATGACATTTCTTAATTCATCAATGCCCCTTAATCCTGTTCTGTGTGAAAAGATTTCTGTGTTGTGATGGAACTGTTATAAAATCAGTGTTGTACTTTTAGTCGTAAACTCTGGGATAGTCTGGCTGATGCTAAATCTCTGTTGTTTTGTGTAGAAAACAGACAACTTTAAGTGTCTTTAAATTTCCACCAGATAATTTAAAACGAATAAAAATTCTTTAAATTGTTTACTAGCAGGCAAACCGTTAAATATATGCTGTGTCTGTCACAGACTGGACGTGGCCAGATGCATTTGTCATTGAAAATTCAGACTCTGAATCATGGACAAGTCACACAGTAAAAAAGCTCACTGCGTCCCTCGAAGCATCACGTACAGGAGAGAAAGAATTCAGGAACCAGTCAAGCCACCACAAGCAAGCCCCAGGGGGGAACTGGGGGAACAGAGAAAGGAGGGACGAACACTTCCATCGGAAAATAATATCGTGGTTTGGCGATTCTCCACTTGCAAATTTTGGCTTGCATCGCCTTACAGAATATGGAAACAAGTCTGGGAAAATAGCTGGAGATTGGTATGGGCCAGCTGTTGTGGCACACCTTTTGAGGTAAAAACAAACTAAATTGTCTTTCACTAATGTATCCAATGGAGAGAGAGCTCATTTTAGCACTGTCTTGAGATTGTCAGCTAATTAGAAAGTAACAATTAAAGCTTTAGCTATATATCCTTGTCATTAGTGATTCAAATTCATAGGATGTGTTCCAGAAAGAAGAAAAGGAAGGAGCAGTGAATATTTTAAGACTGGTCTCTGTTCAAAGTTTCTTTTATTTCTGAAACATTTCCGTTGGACTATTCTAGACTACAAAGATTTGTTCCAAACCTAGACTTTTCGTAGGGTATCTTGAATGAAATGTTCTAAAAACCAACAACTCTTTTAACCTTGGAACATGCATAACATTATAGACTACTACTTCTTTTTTTTAATACTGTAACCTGGGGGCTGTAATGTACTGATAGTGTAATGAACTGTCAGAGTTTAAAATTGATGTTTTCAGCATTTCTTTGCACACATCAAATTCTTTTGAAATTGTAAGTGTATGGGACTATTAATATTATAATTACATAATAGTAAAAGTAAAGGGTCTGTGACATTCAGCCTAGATTGAAAAAAAAGAAAAAAGCTGAAAGTCAGATTTCTCAGTACAGGGTGCCTTTATGTGCCATTTTTTTGGACACCATTGATTTTGTATTTTTATAGTCTTATGTTCTAGGTGGGTCCCAATATGGTCATAAATTGAATCATTAAACCTCCTAAGCACAAGAGGCCAAAGTGCAGATGTAAATTTTTACATTTATATAGATGCAGGAGTCACGTGCTGCTTGTATAGCAAGAATATTCACCTTGAATGAGACTACTGGGAAATAATGCGGAGTCTTGAGAGGTGAAGGTTATTTATGTATCCAGTTGAATTTGCAGAGATAAATAATTGGATTTGACACGGAAAACTTACTAATATTTCCCTAGAATTTCACGTTACACTTTTCAAAAAGAAGCTTCTAAGGTTTTCGTGTTCAACTTGAATATTTTCTGTAAACCAATACCACCAGAAATTTATCCATTGCATAGCCACCTTATCTATTCATAGTACACTCCTTCCCCACCCACTTGGATCCCTCATACAACTTGGACGTGATTGTTCTACAAAATGCTCTGAGACCATCAGTAGCTAACCTTTGGGGGCAATAACATTATGCATACTTGCACGGGAGTGTTTCCCAGTGAAACAGGTGGGCCTTACTTCTGAGTAAACAGGTTTGTGCATTCAACTTTGGAGCTAAGGTCATACAATGATTATATATACAGATTGGGTTGGATCCAGTCTAGTAATGATGTACAGTCCTTGTGCTTCTGGAAAAGCTTTTGCAGAGGGTTGATGGACCCTCCAGAACAGTATGGGATGTGATGGTGGAAGATTCGAGGACAAGGGGAAAATCAGGATGAAGGGTGAAGAAAAGCCTTTGCCCCCTTTCGCCAGCAGAAACCCTCGGCCAGATCCTGTGGAGGGACAACCCATTATGTCTTTGTGTCCCATAACATGCTCCCAAATCTATTTTACCACATGTATATGTGGTTGGTTATGACTGATGGCAGATTTCCACTGTGTGTACTCTGTATCATAACAGGTTTGTAACATGTTGGCACATTGTAGTGGGCAATTGGCTTTCTTCACGCATTTCAACAAAGATGTGTGCAGTTTCCCTAACTCAGATTTTTCAGCATTTCTTCTTTAGTAAAGCAAGCTACAGTGGTACCTTGGGTTACATACGCTTCAGGTTACATACACTTCAGGTTACAGACTCCTCTAACCCCGAAATAGTACCTGGGGTTAAGAACTTTGCACAGCGGCAGCAGGAGGCCCCATTAGCTAAAGTGGTGCTTCAGGTTAAGAACAGTTTCAGGTTAAGTATGGACCTCCGGAATGAATTAAGTACTTAACCTGAGGTACCACTGTATACTAAAACAGTTTCAACTTGGTGAATTAGCTATCTGCTAATTGGAAGTAAGCATAATGAAAAACAGACTGGCATTGTCTTATGATGCTTGTTTTTAAATTGCTTTTGTTTTCCTTGCATGCCACATTTTGCAGTCTGTGAATTACACTTATAGTTCATCTTTGTGGCAGATTAAGGCTGTGCTTTTCAGCGCTCCTGCCTAGTCTATTTCTCCAGAGTAGGTGATTTGAGGATTGTGTCCTAATAAAACTGTTTGCACATTTGCAAAGCTAAACAGGGTCCGGTGGGGTTTCAAATTGGATGAGGGACCGTGTGTTGAGATTATTTCACTGAAGGGGGTTGGACTAGATGATCCTTGGGATTGCTTCCAACTCTATGGTTATGATTCTGCACCTTAATTCTGTGCATTGTGAACCTAAAGTAAGCCTGTTTGTATTTAGAAAAGCTGTTGAAGAGTCAAAAGACCCTGAGTTACAAGGAATAACTGTCTACGTTGCTCAAGATTGTACAGGTAAGGGGGGTATATTGTGCAGTATTCTTGACCAATGCTAGCGTTAAATCTTACATTTCTTTGTGATGCTAAAAACATAAGAGTTTGATCCAAACATGGAGTTTGATCCATTTTGCAAATGGATAGGAACATTTCAATTTGTACTCCTCATGATAGCTTCCTGTCTCAACATTCCAGAGAACCTACTTATTCTTAACCAGATTTTTTTTTCTTGGGTGGGGAGTTCCCACAATGCAAACAAAACCCCACTGACATTCTTCTGGATCAAAAGCTTTACAAACAAAGTTACACATTTCAAAACTTCATATATAAATAAGGTTAATATTAAGCATTTGGGTTAGATTGTAAGCTCCATGGGGCAAAAAGCTTCTTGTTGTTTCACTCTACGGTGTTATTGTATATTGTTGGTGCAGGGTAAATCACAAATGATAATTACTGAATTCCTGGGGATCAGTGTTGCTGCACCGACTCTTAAATGTTTGTTTGAGTAACATTTTCTAATGCTGAAATATGGAAGCCTTTTCTTTTCTAATACGACCAGAGGATTGTGCACTTCTGTAACATCTGCCGTGAGCAGGTCCTCTGAACTTACTGACTCAGTGTTTCGGACTCATTCTTCTTTCCCAACATGCACAAACCATTTTAAGTGATATATTAATTCTTTTTCTCTACGGAAAAAAAAATTCTGAGTAATTAAAAGTATAGTTTAAGAAAGCCATCTTCTCTCTCCTGTGCTATTAGATCAATGCAAAAAATTAATTTCCTTCTGCCCTGGAGTAATAATGAATGTTTTCACTTTGCATTGAATACTCAAATATATCAGGCAGGCAATAAAGCAAACACAATCGCAGTTTCCTTATTGGACGAAAGCAGCATAAATGCTCTGATTATGTATGTGCTGCTTCCAGGGGAGGTTGGATACTAATGCTTTTGCTGGAGTCCCAGAGGGAGATGCGTAACACTAGGCTTCTGGTAGAGATGCTGCTGTGAGTGATCGCCCCAAAGCTGTGATATACCCAGGCTGTAAGAGCATAAGAATAGCCCTCTGGATCAGGCCAGTGGCCCATCTGGTCCAGCATCCTGTTCTCACAGTAACCAACCAGATGCCTGTGAGAAGCCAGGGCGTGGAACGGAGCACAAGGGCAACACTCTTTCCTCCCATGGTTTCTGCATAGTCATCCTGGCTAGTAGCCTTGAATAGCCCTCTCTTCCATGCACCTTCCACCCCCTGGAACAGGACAATGTTAGCAGCAGCTAGAAGGTCTGTGGGACATGTCCAAACCAGGTATGCCTATGGTTTGCCTAGGCTCAACTGCTTTCTTTCTTAGCAAAAGTTCTTGCTAAGAACTTACGGCATCAGGTTTCATGACTATGCCATAATACAGTGTGGTTGTCTTGAAGCTGCCACAAGACAAAGTGCTGTTTATGCTCCAGCAGGCTAACAGAGCCCTCTGGAAATCTCTTGCATTGACATATCTGCATCAGTGTGGCCTAGGAGGGAGAGATGGCGAGCCTAACCCTATTTGCCTGGGAGTGAACCCTGATGAATTCAATGCAACACACTACTGAATAGATATGCTGTAAATCAGCAAAGTGCTGTTTTCAGTTGGACTCCAAGATGCTCTTGGTGCAGCACGTGGGTGGACTTCACACTATATTGACATAGCAGTGGAAACCTATTCATGACTAGTGAGCCAAGAAGCACCAGTCCCATCAGTTCATGTAACAGCAGTTGGGCTTTATGCAGTGCAGGGCTTGTGGCATCTCTGGTTTCTGCACCTAGGCATGCACACTCACACACTTGTGTTTCTGGCCCTCACTGGGAGGACACAATCCCTGAGGAGGGTCAAACCGTGCCAGTTCCCTCCTATCCCCCTTAGAATCAACAGATACCTTGTTTTTTGGTTGGTTTATTCAGTGTGTATTTGGTTTCGTTTGGTTTATTCAGCATGTGTTTGAAAATGCGTTTTTAAAAATCTCCCTTTACATTTCGTGTTGCCTCATTCAAGTTTACAAGTCCGATGTTATCGATACGCAGTGCTCTTTCGCGGATTCTGAAAAATCGGATGCCAAATCTGTCATCATATTAATTCCCGTGAGGCTTGGAGGAGAAAGAACCAACATGGAATACCTAGAGTTTGTGAAGGTATGAAACGAGTTTCAGTGTCACTTTTCAGAAAGTAACACTAGATGGTATAAAAAGACAGTTAAGGATGGAAATCTTCAATCTATTAAAAGTATTTATGATTTTTACGGTAGTAGATCATAAAGTTTGACTTCAGAAATTTGAAATTTCAGTATGCAGACATAATTGCAGGGCTAGGATATTCAATGTTAAACCAGTTATAACTGTTCCAGTCCCTAAATGGCTGTCTTGCTGATGCAGTAATTCAGGATAAAGTCTGATCTGATTTCACCTGTATTGGTGGTTCATTCAGTGAGCACCCCCATGCATCCTTGATTTTAAAATGTTACCTAGGATCTTCATCTGTTCCCCACACTTAAGCAGCTGATTAGTGGCATTTACATTAACAGTATCCGTTTTCTGTCTCAGTGGTGCTAATAATCAATTTAAGACTGTCATGGAAGCCCTAAAGATGACTATCTCAAATATCAGCAATAGTGTGCCATCCCTTCAGTCTATGCTCTTGTGACCCTCCTTTTCCATAAAACACTCGGATATCAAAATTAATAAGCATGTTCAGACACTGGGTGGTATAACATCTGCTGCTGCACCCTGTTGCACCCATATTGGACTATAGACGGTTTATTGTAATCTCTCAGTTTGGAAATTGTCCTACCCTCTTGCCTTTTTTACACACTTCTAGTCCTTCCTCCGTGAAAATGTTTTACCTGGGCCTGTAAAAATGCTCTTCTGAATTAATGGAAGCTGTGCCTAAAGGGAAGAAAAGGGGACCAGCTTCTATTTTCGCCAAGTACTCTTAAGAAGCAAAGTCTACTTGATTAGTCAGGGGTTCAGAGGCTGTGCTAAATGAAGTAAAATGACAATATGGCAGCTATTTGTTTAGCCTGCTCCAAGTGTGAAGGTTTTAAAGTTAGGATTTCCTTCTCATTTGCTTTCTTGTCAATGTCTGGAAGGACAAGTGTCATGCTCCATATGTACATGGACACACAATGAATAGCATCAGTTGAATGAAAAAGAGGATGGGTTTAATTTTGCTTGTCAAAGTAGTTGTAGACGCCAGGGAACCTGCACAGGTTTTGTCAGGCACATTAGCATGCAGTCCTTTGAAATGTGGACCTTTAGATTCTTTATCCCACAGCAGGCTTAACATCCCTTTCTCAAATGCTCCTTAGTCTCAAACTCACCCCGAGTGTCAGGCTTGTTTGCTCCTTCCCTCCCCGTTGTGGCTCAGTGCCTAGGTGTTTTTGCCATTGCTGTTACTATTCTGGAAAGGCTTATCCATGCTTCCTACAGCCCTAAAGTGCTGTGCTTTCTCTGTGCCAAGGGGTGGAGGAGGCCACCTCCTCCCTGGGGCGGCGAGGATGCCTTTGGGAAGTGTATTCCAAGCAGATCAACCCTTTTGCAGCCTTCTGCTTCCCAGCAGAACACTCTGAGATGGAAGAGGCTTAGCGACCAGAGATGCCAGGGACTGCCAGGTCAAGGGATTTAGGCAGCCCACAGGTTGCTCAGTTCACCTCTGCCTCAGACTTTCTCTGAATGCTTTTCTTAGGTAAATGATACAGCTCTGCTTTCCTCTTGTAAGCAGCTTGTTCTGAACAAAATTAGCCAGCATGGAATTAAGTCTACTGTGTGGTAATCCTGCCTCTCTCCCCCGCCCCATTTATTTATTGTGATGACAGGGGATTTTGAGTCTTGAATACTGCATTGGTATTATTGGTGGCAAACCTAAGCAGTCATATTACTTTGCTGGATTTCAAGGTTAGTATTTTAATAAGGTATGTCTTTTTCAGTGTGGTATACCCCTTCTCTTCTCTTCTCTCCTCCCCACCCCCTCCCACCCGCCAAGCTTTGGAGTTAATAGAAACCCCCTGGGAAGTGGAATGATTAAAATAGCAAAATGAGTACTTTATTAATCAGACTCACCAAAGTCCAGTCATTTGTCATTTGCCCTATATGGTAATTGGATTCTGTAAAATGTACATTTAATTTTCTTTGTTGCACAAACAAGGCATAATTTATTTGTTTCATCAAACTCTCTGAGCCTTTCACTGCTTACTACCTGGCAGATCTTGGTTATATATTTACCCTTTAGTAGTTTAAATGGTACAGGTTGATGACCAAATGACAAGCAAATATGTTCTTCCTGTCATGATGAGGGAGTACAATGCATTTTTCATATGCAAACTCCTGGAATATAATTGTGTGTTTGTAAAAGTAATTTTATCTCCAAAAATTAAATGACAGTCTCATCACTTTATCAAAATTCTGCTTCTACAAGCATATTTGATTATGCAAAAGTTAATCTGTCCTGCAAAAACCTATGCTTCAGTCAATGAATATCAGCCTGGCAGGCAGTTACTTGCTGGGGGTGTCTTTCCCCCCATGGTTCTGCATAGAAATTGGATTGTAAGCAGTGTAATAATAAGGTGTTTTTTGAATTACTTGTCTTTTGTTTTGTCCTTGTAGATGACAGTTTGATTTACATGGATCCTCATTACTGCCAGTCTTTTGTAGATGTCAGCGTAAAGGATTTCCCCCTCGAGGTAGGATGGATAAAGAGCCAGCACTGTTTGCTTCATATATGAACCAAACACTAATTACTTAGATCGTTTCCCTTTCTTTCTTTCTTTCTTTCTTTCTTTAACATAGAATCACAAAAAGGAATAAACTAAAAAACGAACCAAGCCAAATTCATTGCTGATGTTTTGTATACAGTGGAATACATAACCTCTGAATTTGTTTGCGTGTCAGATTTTTGCTTTGAGACAACCAAAGTCTAGTTTTGGTGCTTTTGCAACGGGAGTAGCATAACCTCACTCCTTGTTACTCCCCTCCCACTTACAGGAATTTCAAGTGCTGAGTGTCCAGCTTCACTGCTTTGGGAAGGAGAGTTCTCTCAGTTGTGTGTGTGGTTCATACATGAGCAGCTCTATGCTCAGACTAGATGCTGCACTTTCCCAGGCTTGGAACTAGGGGAAGGGCTGTATCTCTGTGGCAAGGGATCTGCTTGGCATGCAGAAGGTCCCAGAATCAACCACTGGGATCTCCGGGTAGGGCTGGGAATGTTCCCTTCCCGGAATCTTGATGAGTCTCTGCCAGTCAGTGCAGACAATACTGAAATGTATGGACCAGTGGCCCGACAGTTTTCTAAGTTCCTATGATTTAGATAGCGGCCACACACAAAACATTGGGGAGTGCAGTGCCTCTGCTATGCCCCTGGGACAGTTTACGGAGCTGAAAGCATGTAGATGGAAATAGTTCTGAGATTATAAATGCCTTTACTTGACCCAAGTTGACTTGCAATGCAAACCTATGATACCTGAATGCAACGGAAGGCAGCATCCCACAATGAAGGTGTGTAGCACCCCACTGTGCTATCTGCTTTTTCTCCAGACTTTTACCTTTTCCCATGACAAAGGCTGAACATGGACCATGATGCACAAAGAAAGAAGCACCCCCCCCAAAAAAAATTGCTTCACTACTTGCTACCAGCAGCAGCTGGCCCAATTTACAGCTAGTCTGCGTCCCAGGAACCCAGGTCTCAGGAGCACAAGGAGTGTTGAGCCTGTGGCCATTCAGATACTGAACTCCACAGTTTCCATCAGCCAGCTTGGTTAGAGTTGATGGGAACTGTAGTCCAACAACATCTGGCGGGCAGTAGGTTCTCCTCTTCATATTTTTTCCAGACCTCTGTCAAGTGGGTAAACTTGAAATCTGCTTGAGCAACTCACAAACAGACAGGGCACAACAGCCCCGACCATGCTGTGTTTAAAATGTACTGGCTTCAGTGTGAATCAGAGCTTTTGAGCTAGCACTGATGAAGATCCTAGTCACTCCTACAGTCTGCGCAGCTCATCTACTCAAAAGGGCCTTTTCTCTCACCCCACTTGGATAGTTTAGCTGCTGCCACTCAGGCTAAGGCATTTTTCCATCTGGATTAAATTGTGCAAATGCTTTTAGCTTGTGTGTAATCCCCAGATTTAGTAGTGAATAAAATAGATTTGCACATATGTATCCATTGTAGTATTGTTAAAAGGCTTTTAGCAGGTAGCAGTCCTAGATGAGAAGTTAAGGAACGAGAAGTTAGGTTACAGGAGGTTGAGAGAGAAAGGAATAGAGAGGTGTCTGTGAATTATAGTTGTCTATAGTTTATGGAAACGATTTCTTATTAAAGTAATATCTGTTTGCTCAGGTCTTCAATAATCATTTTTTTATAACAACAGTGTCTGATTCTTCCTGATGTCTGAGGTAAAATGGCTACCTGAACATATGTGGCATAACAAGAACATGCCGATTTGGGTGGTCTCACCTTGCAAGAAGCACTCGTTTAACAACTGAATTGTGGATCAGACCTTAATGTTGAGTGCATGTAATAATAATCTGTCCTTGTCTAGGGGTGTCAAAACCTAACAGAAATTGCTTTCTTATTGTAGGTAACAGTTCTGCTAGATTTCTCCATATCATATGTTTTCAGAATTGATAAACTGTCCAGGCTAAGTTGAAAATCAATCCAGTCTGCAGTCAACCTACAGAATCTATTTGTTTGGAAGAGCCTGACCGCTGTTCTATGCATGTAGAGTGTATTTTCTAAGCATTGAGATAAAACTATGGATGTGCTGCACTGCTTTTCCAATGCTGCTGAGCCATCCCCTTTTGTGTGTGTGTCTGTTGGGAAATTTCAGGTTAATGTCACCGAATTTCAAAATTAAGAATTATTTTTCTAAAGTGGATAAAATGTTCTACTAGGTTACTTTTCTCTGTGTTGAAGAAACGTAGATCTATTATATTGGAATCTCACTAATAAAAAGTGCATTGCAATGGAAAAGATACATCAGTGGAAAGGAGGTATAATGAAAAATGATTTCATCCAGTTCTTCTAAGCCCTTGCAAATTTCTGTAAAACAATAGGGAGACAAGAGCAGCTATCAGGGAATTGTTATTGCTAGTAGATGCTGGCAGTAGGTCTCCAGGTTTTCAGTAAGTTTTCTTTCCCAGTCTTCCTTGGCAATGCAAGAGACTGGTGCTGTGGTTATTTGCAGGCAAAGCCCATGTGCTTGCCTGAAAAAGTCAGTTGGGTCATGAAATGGTCAACTTCTCTTTTTATAAAGTTCCTCCCCTGGAAACAGTCACTTAATATCCTTCATGACTTGCATTTTGCAGATTCAAATGTGCAGAGAAAAGCATGCTTGTTACTTTAGAAGTGCCAAAAATAAGGAAGAAACAACACCGTCTTAAAATACCTGCAAATTATGCCAAATTTCTTTTCTTGCAGCACCCATGTTTTCCCACATTGCAGTTGGAGATGATAGGTTTATTATTTTACTTGGAAAAAATGGGAAATTTTGGATTTTTAAAAACATTTAGTTGACTTTAGCAGCTCTCATTTTTACCATGTAAAAGTGCTTTTTGTTAATTGAACTGGTAAAACTCAGTCAGTTTCATGGAAATGTTTTATGAATCATTCGGAAACAGGGCGAGTAATTGTATCTTATATCAATCATTTTCTCTTGTGCTTTTAAAGCATTTTAAAAATCTTTCATCCACTTATAATTACAGTCATTCCACTGCCCTTCTCCAAAGAAGATGTCTTTCAAAAAAATGGATCCTAGCTGCACTATAGGGTTATATTGTCCAAATGTGCAAGCCTTTGAAAGGGCCTCTGAAGAAATAACTAAGGTAAGCATCCACATGATGAAACTGATACTTCACCTTGTCGTCCTTTACTTTTATATTATTTTATTTTGGAACATCTTAAATATTACTCTTCAAGATATATTATCAAGGCTTGAGCCACTGATATGTACTGGCAAAAACAAATATATAAGCCCACCAGCAATCTTTTGTGATCCCATTACATCAGCACAATTGAATTGTAAAGTCTAGATAAAGAAATATCTTAAGTAGATGGTTCAGTAACTACTTACACAAGAGTATTTTCAGCAGATATGCCTATCACCAGAGATACTAGCCTTTCTTAAAAATAACCTGCATCTTAAAAGGCAGTTTTTTTGGGGGGTGGGGATCACTGACCAACTTAACTGAATTACATGGGGTAAATGATCTTGCAACGCATGCCTATGTGTATTGTAGAAGTTAAATTAACTCTGAGATAATTTCCCCCTTCTCAATTATATCAAGACCAAGTATAAGGTTGTCCCACTAGGTGGCAGCATTTAAACGAAAATATTTATGCGGAAAGCTTCAGACACTGAATGATCTTCTACACAAAAAGAATCTTTTAAAAGGCAATCAATTCCTTGGGGATGACTTTAAATGGAAATATTAAATCAAACTAAATTGTGCATTATTATTTGTTAGTGTAAGTATGTTTGTTACATTTACAGATAAAATATTATTACTATGTGTTAGCACCATTTTAAATTTACTGTGAAAGTAAGCACATCCGAGATACAAGCAAACACAGGGTTGTTTATTACGTCTGGTATAAACTAAGAAAAAGGAAATAAAATTGTTACATTTAACACATAAAAAGGGAACAGCCACTATATTTGCACAGTAACACACGCCACTTTCTCTTAATTGTTCGTGCTCACTCCCATCTACTCATCTGTTTGTTTTCATCAAGCTGACATAAATAGTTGCCTTGCTCAAAAGTACGATAGACATTTAAAACTATGGTGGTTTAACAAATTCTTGTCTGAAAGATGGCATAGGAGAAGGCTTTCCTAGTACCACTCTTACAACACTTAGGGTGCAGTCCTATGCATACAGTGCAAGTCCCATTGGACTGATTTGCACTGTTAAAGCTGCTAGGTATTGTGGAGTGGAAGTGTGAAAGTAAAAAAATAAAAAGGAAGGATCTAGGAAGAACCCGTGTCATATTGACTCGTTGGCCTTGTTTGCATCTAGCAGTGAGCCATGGTCAGAAATAAACCATGGCTTGTCATGAATGAATGACATGCTGGTGCAGACTGCTCAGTTTGCATGTAATGCTAAGCCAAGCTTTGTGGTTTGTTTCTCCTGGAGATCCTGGCAGGATGGAGCAGGCACGATTGACCAGCAGGCAGCAGCACACTGCTCATTCATAGTAAGCCATAGTTTGCTTCTGGCCATTTTTGCTTCTTTATTTTGCTTGATAATTGAATCTACCTTCTGAACAATTCATAGATGTTGGAGGCCCAAGCTTTGCTCACATCCTTCATAAAGAGAGAGAGAGAATATGCCGCAGATTTAATAATCCTAGAAAGTAAAGAGGCATTCTGGAGTGGGGAAGGCTTAGAGAGTGGTTTGTCCAAGGCTATAGTGTCCATGACAGAAAATGCATTTGAACTAGACTTCTTGGCTCATAGCTCACATTTGTAGCCACTAAATACATTGCACTGCTTCTTAACAATTCTGGAGATTAGAATTCTCTATACAGAAGACTGCCTCAATCAAAATTACTTTTCTTGGGAATCAACATCATTTTGATTCTGATTACATTGCATCATTTTTCATGTGTATGCTTCTACAGGAATAATTCCCAAATCATTCTTTTGAAAAGAAAGCACTACATACCTTAGAAGCCAGCCCCTGTATCAGCAGGGAGGTATACTAGTTCTCTGTGGTTGTCTTCCTAAGTGGGGAATTGTTCAAGCAGTGGTACAGAACCAGATATTTTAAAAGTCTTTCATCTCCTTTGAAATAGTCATGGCTGTGTATTTTTTTCATGTACATGCGTACACCATTTCATTTTGTGAGAATCTGATAATTTGGTGTGAAATTTGATAACAATCTTTTTTTCTATCTCAAGCAAGTTTCTAGCTCATGGCTTAATGTGAATTCAGAAATATATAGGCAATTTCTGCAGATAGCTGAAAAAGCAGACCAAGAAGGGCTTTCATTGGGTAAATGGGTTTCAGCCTATCAATGCCCTTCACAGCTCCCGTATCACATTTCGATTTTGTAGGTCTTGAGTGTCAAAGATTAAGAAGGGTAAAAAATTAGTGCAATCATTTCCACAGTTCTGTGGTCTGAGTTTCCTTACATTCCCTTAACAGTCAGTATTTAGGGAATCGTGGTTTATTATATCTAGTGTCCTCCATACAAATTTAGCATGAAGCCACTAGACTAATGTATATCGTCCTTGCAAAATTGTGTGTGTGTGTGTGAACACATATATTTTCATCTATAATGGGAAGAAACTCATCAGACACTGAGTAAGTGGGGAGCCGCTTTTACTTAGTCGTGGTGGTGGCTGTCATGTTGCAAGACACCTGTCAATTAGGAGGGGAAGGCCTGCCAGCTAATTTCACAGGCTACCAAACAGCCATCAGAATACCGTGAACTTCTGTTACTGATGTGGGCTGAATTGATCCAACAGCCAAATGATAAAAGGTTGTATCCAATTATCTTGTCCCTTGAGATCTGTTGCCCTGTACCACCTTCCTAAAATGTTCCCCTTTCACATGAGCCTCCTTTTTCCGTCTCTCCTCTGCTCACCACTGCTCATGTCTTGGTTCTCCTTGCCCTTCTCTTTCACAATACTATCAGAAGGATGTAATTAAACTGGGATAGAACAGTTTAATGTAATTAAACTGGGATAAAACAGCAGAGCACAGTAAAAAAATGTGGAATTTGATTTTACTGCAAGCATGATTTTCCCGCTCCTGACTGTTGTTGTTTAATACCTCATTCTGCTTAAAGATTTTTAAAAATTGTTTTGGATTAAATGTGCAATTAGAACTATTTTTGAATTTCTGATTTGACCAGTCCCTCATGTAGATTAATCTGTAGACTAATGTGGCTTTTTAATATGGTGCTGTAACCATATATGTAATTTAGCTGATTAAAATTATAGCAGTTCAAAGAGCTGGTGTGAAGCTTGGCTTTGAACTTGCTAAGTTTTAGATGTTATACGAGAGAGCTGACTGGGTATGATTTGTTTATCATTTGTTTCACTTTGGGTGTAATTCTACCATGCAAATAAATGGGTGTTCTAGGTACAGATCTAGTGCACACACATCTCTGATGGGGAGATGTGGCATTGGGAGGTGTGCCACAGACGTGAAAAATATTTATTTGGGATGATTTGCATGCCCTTTGTGCAGTGTTTTCTGCTTGGTGTTAAAAATGAATGCTCAGTTAACGATGTACACATAGTTGGAATAAGAGCAGTGCAATGTTTTTTGTCTTCTAATCAATGTTTTCCTCTGATCCTGTGTTTAATTGTAGATCCTGAAATCCTCATCTAAGGAGAATTACCCTTTGTTTACCTTTGTAAATGGGCATTCTAGAGACTATGATTTTCTGATGAGTCCAGTCCTGGAAGAGAGAACCCTTTTCTCTGAGGATGAAAACAAAAAGTTGAAATGTTTTAGTACTGAGGACTTTGTCTTGCTGTGAGGACATTTTATTGTATTTATTCATTTGAAATATTTATGCCCCATCTTTCCACCTGTCAGGATCAAATAATGTGGCTTAACATTTAATATTAAAAACAACAGATAAAACAGTTAGCCAGCTTAACCGAAAGCATCAATTCACAGAAAGATAGAAATAAAGCAATACAATTATCCAGGTCTGCTACTGATGATCAGTTCCACCAATGCGTTTTCTAAATCCCAAAAAGTTGGGGAGGTGGGGGGAAGAACAAAAAACCCCTCTTGGAAGGGAATGCCACACTCTAGGTACCACAACAAAGAAGCTTTGCATAGTTAGTCTTAACATTTCTCAGGGCAGGGGAGTCAGAGGCGAGTTTCTAGCTGTGGCTCAAGTGAAGCCATTGCACCTCCTAGCAGTGAATTCTAGGTGCTGAAGATTCACACATGGGTTAATATGTACTGTACTTTACCTGTCTGAATTGCCTGAGGGAGAAGCAGAAGGGTGAAGCAAGTCCACCCCCCCCCCCAAATCCCATCTCATGTATGAAGTGGCATCAAGTTGGGATATTTTAACTATCGTTTGGACAGCCCTTCTCATAGCGAACCCACAGTGGTGCAAGAGGTGGCCCTACCGGAAGCAGAAGTATGCTCCTAGGTGTACATCTAGGTGTGGTTTGCTTTGTGCTTGATGGGAAGCAGTAGTTTTGGTGCGTGTGAAGTCTTGGCATACCTTCTTGCCCTGAAAGCAACATCTGTAAAGGCATTGTTGGCCTGGCCTCAGCAGCTGACTTATTCTCTAGACGTTTGGATTTGTCCACCAAGCTCGCCATCCCAAAGTCTTACCTGCTGTGGCAGTTCCAGAGAACAGTAAGATAACAATTTCCCTTTAAAAATACATGTGTTGTGTTCTTCAGGTTTCAGATTTTGCCAACGTGTTTTTTTTAAAAAAACACTCTTTGTAAATTTATTATTTTCTTAGATTTTCTTAGATAGTTGATGAATAATGAAATGATGCTCTGGTAAAGGAATAAATCATTGTTTCACTTCAAATATGGTACAATATTGAAGATTATGTGCCAGAGTTACTTTCTCTTTATGGTTTGCAGTGTAATCTAAACATTCCCTATTCAAAACAGTTTTTTGACATTGACGCCACATATTTTTTGGGATCCCTGATTCAGAGTATCTGTGATGAACTTCATTCAACCCACTAAAAGGCAGCCGGACATGTGAGGTAACTTATATGGCGAGTTTGCAGTATGGATTCAAATCCATTGAGAACAAGTATTTAGGATGTTGTCTTAATTTAAGATTAATGTGGATAAAGAGTCAGCAAATAAAAATATTAGTGTTACTCTGTCTGAACTCCCATAATGTTTAATAACATAATCATGAAGTGCCACTTCCAGTGTGCATCTTGCTCAAATGTGCATCTACTTTTAAAAAAACAACCAGTAATATGGATGCAATTGTGAAAGCTGAGCTATGTAAGTGCATTAAGATGCTGCTTAGCAATATTACCTTATAATGGCTAGTCATTAAGATCATAGTGGAACCTTAATAAGAAGATCTAATACAATATTGGCTTCTCTCACAATTTGAAAAGGTACGTTACCAATAATAATCTGCAACCAATCACAGTAGACACAAACAGTTATTACACGGGTGCTGTGTGTTTTGTTTCCTGTCTCCAAATACAATTTGGATATTTACAATATTAACACTGTAGCTTGTAAATCAAAGCATATAACTGCAAGGTGAGAAGTTAACAGCAGACACGCAAGGGGGTGATGATCTGGTTTGTGATACCTCTAGCCACTGATGCACATTTAGAAGTACCAGTCACTTAGCATGTAAATCTCTAACAGCAGGCTTAATTTCAGCGCAGCATATTTTAAGTGCACACAAATAAGATGGGGAAGAAAACTTGCTTTATTAAATGTGAAAATATTAAATGCTCATGCCTTCATTTTAAAAATGTATCGTTATTCCTGGGATGATTTTTTCCCCCTGCTTTCTAAAGAAACAAGCTATGTAAAATGGCCTGGCTGTTGGTTCTGTTTGTTGTAACCCAACATTCTGCTACAGTTGTCTTGTCTGAATAATAAGCTCCCTGTACCTCCTTTTTACAAGGATGACAAAAAGGACAATTTATAGACAAAGCACAAAACTTATTTGAACGGTGCCCAGTGCAGCTAAATGGGAAACTTGCAAGTCGAATGATAGCTCATTCAGTGGCAAAATGTTTGGGAAGTCATGCAGTGCAATCTTTTGTGGAAGTAAGTTCCAATGTGTTAAGTGTGGCTTACTCTCTAGTAAGTGGTAAGCAAATCTAATGCACAAACTTTTTATTGGTACATGACAATAATGGTAGTGTATTAATTGTAGTATATCTGTATATACAGTTGTATATTTTTCACTAAACAGTACAAAAGACCATTTGTGCATTTCTGCCTTCTGTGCTTCTAAACTGCTAATGTTATTCACATTCCCTTTATACCTTTAGTTGCTTTTTTTTTAAGAATGAACTTACCTTTTGCCATTTGACTAGCCCCCAAAAGGAATAAAACTTAACTAGATTGTAGTTTATGAAGGAGCAAAGTTCTCTATGGCAGATCAGTAAGACTTTTAACTTACCGTATATACTCGAGTATAAGCCGAATTTTTCAGCACATTTTTTATGCTGAAAAAGCCCCCCTCGGCTTATACTCGAGTGAGGCGGTTGGCAGCGGTGGAGGGACGAGCGGCCTGAAAGGAGCCCTTTCTCGCTGCTGGTCCTGCTGTCCGCCTCTCGCCAGGGCAGGCACAGGAGCCGGGGTTGGGAGAGGCACCATGCTTATCCCAACCGTGGCTTCTATGCCTGCTCTTGTGAGCGGCGGAGGGACGAGCAGCCCGAAAGCAGCCCTTTCAGGCCTCTTGTTCTTCCTCTGCCGCTGCCACCACCACCACCAGGTTTGTGGTGTGGTGAACCGGCTAATACTCTAGTCAATAAGTTTTCCCAGTTTTTTGTGCTAAAATTAGGTGCCTCGGCTTATATTCGGGTCAGCTTATACACTCTATCAAGAAAACACAACATTCTAAAATATAATTATTTTTTAGAACCATCAAAAGACATTTTATCCTCTGTCATGTAGAGCACTTGAACTAGACATTGTTCTGTCAGCTAGTAGCCAAAACAAGGTGTGCCATAATTCTGTCTCTTCATAACAAGTGACAAAAGGCCTTGAAATTTTACAAATAATCAGATCACCAAGCTTAATAGCACGGCTATTGGGGTGCAGTTGGTATTAATCTTTTCCATTCTGCTTAATGTTCAAGTTGACTAAACTACTGAAATATTTCTCTGGGTTAGCACACTCCAATGCATTCCCATGTAACTTGGAATATCAGTTTTGCATCGTGTCACTGCCTGCTCTGGCCCCCATCCTAGCTTTGGGACATTCACAGATTGTCCTAAAAGTTTGTGTTACAGTACTGACAAGTTAAATTACTAAGTTACTATAAATTAATGTTTTTCAGTAACTACAGGGGACTTTAATTTGAAACCACGTTAATTACATGGTGATTCTCGTTACCTCTGCTGCATTATCTCCTTGAAATCTCTGCAATTAATTTGTGTCGTTACTGTTGTTGCTGCTGCTGCTTTCAAACACAAACCATCCTAGCATTCATTATCACATACCCAGCAGTCTGCCTAGTGTTTTTCTTTTTTTCTTTTTAAAAGGCATCATATAAATCAACACCCTAGTTTCATGCCATGATATGTTGAATGAAGATGTGGACACAAACTAGGATTAAAATGACCAGAACCTTGTTGTTGTTTAGTCGTTCAGTCGTGTCCGACTCTTCGTGACCCCATGGACCAGAGCACGCCAGGCACTTCTGTCTTCCACTGCCACCCGCAGTTTGGTCAGATTCATGTTTGTAGCTTCGAGAACACTGTCTAACCATCTCGTCCTCTGTCGTCCTCTTCTCCTTGTGCCCTCCATCTTTCCCAACATCAGGGTCTTTTCCAGTGAGTCTTCTCTTCTCATGAGGTGGCCAAAGTATTGGAGCCTCAGCTTCACGATCTGTCCTTCCAGTGAGCACTCAGGGCTGATTTCCTTAAGAATGGATGCGTTTGATCTTCTTGCAGTCCATGGGACTCTCAAGAGTCTCCTCCAGCACCATAATTCAAAAGCGTCAATTCTTCGGCGATCAGCCTTCTTTATGGTCCAGCTCTCACTTCCATACATCACTACTGGGAAAACCATAGCTTTTACTATACGGACCTTTGTTGGCAAGGTGATGTCTCTACTTTTTAAAATGCTATCTAGGTTTGCCATTGCTTTCCTCCCAAGAAGCAGGCGTCTCTTAATTTCGTGGCTGCTGTCACCATCTGCAGTGATCATGGAGCCCAAGAAAGTAAAATTTCTCACTGCCTCCATTTCCTCCCCTTCTATTTGCCAGGAGGTGATGGGACCAGTGGCCATGATCTTCGTTTTTTTGATGTTGAGCTTCAGACCATATTTTGTGCTCTCCTCTTTCACCCTCAATAAAAGGTTTTTTAATTCCTCCTCACTTTCTGCCATCAAGGTTGTGTCATCTGCATATCTGAGGTTGTTGATATTTCTTCCGGCAATCTTAATTCCGGCTAGGGATTCATCCAGCCCAGCCTTTCGCATGATGAATTCTGCATATAAGTTAAATAAGCAGGGAGACAAAATACAGCCTTGTCATACTCCTTTCCCAATTTTGAACCAATCAGTTGTTCCATATCCAGTTCTAACTGTAGCTTCTTGTCCCACATAGAGATTTCTCAGGAGACAGATCAGGCACTCCCATTTCTTTAAGAACTTGCCATAGTTTGCTGTGATCGACACAGTCAAAGGCTTTTGCATAGTCAATGAAGCAGAAGTAGATGTCTTTCTGGAACTCTCTAGCTTTCTCCATAATCCAGCGCATGTTTGCAATTTGGTCTCTGGTTCCCCTGCCTCTTCTAAATCCAGCTTGCACTTCGGGGAGTTCTCGGTCCACATACTGCTTGAGCCTTCCTTGAAGAATTTTAAGCATAACCTTGCTAGCGTGTGAAATGAGTGCAATTGTGCGGTAGTTGGAGCATTCTTTAGCACTGCCCTTCTTTGGGATTGGGATGTAGACTGACCTTCTCCAATCTTCTGGCCACTGCTGAGTTTTCCAAACTTGCTGGCATATTGAGTGTAGCACCTTAACAGCATCATCTTTTAAAATTTTAAAAGAACCTTACTGAGAGGCAATAGGCAACATAGCTAAACTGTAAGAATAGTGCAAAGAGGAACTCTTAATATTAGTAGGCCTGACCAGTTTGGGGCAGGCATGGGCGTTCCCAGTGAAAACACTTCTTGCCCATTAAATATAGGCCATAAAGCTGTTCCTTCCAAGGGAGAGAACCAAATTTTTAAACAGGGATCACAACCCTCATTGAAAAGGTTAACTCGGTCTTTGCAGAAAAAGTAGTGCTTCCCGTACAAAGCCACAGGGCTGACAGTAGCCTCGGAAAGATCCTGCCCATATTCATCTTTGCATTTGTTGTCCGCAGATCCTGTGCAGAAGCCCACCTCTTTCATTTAATGTAAACTCCTGGGGGAGTTTTAAAATCCCCGTTATATCCTGAAAACCTTGCCAATCAGTTCCAGCCCTCCCCTTTTGCTTAAGTTATGATCATCAAGATAAATCATCATGTTGGAACACTCTTCCTCCACCCCCTGCCAGGCTTTTCCATACAGCCAAGGAAGCATTGCTTCACTGTGTGCCCTGAATGCTGAACCAATGTGTCTGTGGCCCTCAGCTGCTTTTGGAGGGGACTCTGAATACTACCTTATCTTTTCGTATTGTGGACATAGAGAGGAGAATGTAGCACATTGACATCTGATGCAGGAAATCTGTAAGCTGGGTTTGTATATATAATACCAGCAAGTGCCCACAAGCACCACTTTGATGTAATCCCACCCCCCCCACCCAAAGCTGTTTGTGACGGCTACTCCAGCAGTTTTTGCATTAACTTCTTGGAACAGGCCAGTGGCTGCAAGTGTCCTTAATGACACCCTCCTGATCCAAAATTTGAGACACTGAACGTGGTCTGTTCTACACCCAAAGGTGCAGAGGGCCTGATAACACGACCAGCAGATGAGAGCACTTCGCCTCCACAGTGATGGCTGGTTTGCAAAAACCAGTTAGATAGCCTAAAATTCTGGAATTCACTGGTGGGTTGGGGCTCCGGAAGAAAAACAACAAATCCCTGTTCGGAGGCCTTTGCAAAGCTTGAGCTCTCCAGATGTTTTAGACTACAACAGTCCCAGCCAGCCAATCCGATGTGATAAGAGATGATGGGAGTTGTAGTCCAAAACTTCTGGAAGGCATCAGGTTGGCAAAGGTTGCTTTTGGTCTATCTTTGCAGCAGGACAATGCTACAAGTACTCTCAGAAAGTTCTACTAAAGCTGTTAAAATGCCCTTTTCCCATCAAGGATAAGTCAAGCAGTTTTCTACCTAGAGGCATGGACCTTTGCTCTTTTTCATGGCCATGACTCAATACAAGCAGATCCCAATTTTTCTGATTCAGGCAGTTGGTTGAGTAGATCTCAAAGCCAAAGCAATTGTGCCTACAGTGCAGATGCAGGGTGGATTTTTAAAAATATCCCTGTGTGGAAAGCCTAGATAGGACTTGAGTGTTTGTACCCAGTCTCTCAACTCGACAGGCAAACAAACCTTCAAATGGATCAGTGGACGTGAAGCAAATGATAGCAATCTGAACCCCTTTGCACAGAGCTTTCTGAGCTCCACAGCTTAAACAGTGAGATGTTATTTTTTCGTGCGAATGCGAATGCTTGTTTTAATAGGATGGCCTGGATTTCTCCATCCAGTTTTTTAATAGGATGGCCTGGATTTCTCCATCCAGTTTTTTGGGGGCGGGGTGGGTGGAGTTACTTGCCTAGTAAACAAAGAACAGTAGAATTGATTCTGTCTTCCTCCCCCCCCCCCCTAAAAAAGAAAGATGGTATGAAGCAATAGCAGAGTAATGTTAATTTGTAACTTATTGGTTAGATTACTTGGATTCTCTTTTTAGGGATTGGGGTACATAGCGCACCAGGAATGCACAGCATGACCCCTTGTTCTCAGGATTTTTTTGTCAGCCCTACATGAAAGAGGTTTTGTGCTGGGATGCTCCACTCTGAAGCTGTTCTCTGTTTCGCATGTATTTACAGAGATGTATGAATATTTGATTAATGAGTCATGGTCTCTGGAGAAATTTAATAACTCTACTGCGGTACAAAGCCAGCTCCTTTACTGGTAACACAGCTGCCAAGGGTGTCTGTGACACTGAAGCCCTTTCGGGATCTAATGTATGCTGGGAAGTAAATTCCTTCATTACAAGGCGAGACATTATTCACTCCCCAATTTTGAACTTTTGCAAGCTCACTTTGCTGGCTCTGATTTGTAAAGATTTTCCCTGTGGAAACTAATCTGCGACATGTGAGCTTTCTTGTTTTGGCAAAAGTTGATGGGGAGGCCAGGTTGCAAAGAGACACATCCTGTCCTCCAGCATGTCAGAGGAAAAGACGTTCCCCTTGTGTTCTTGCAACACCTTTAATCTGAAAGATCACTATCAAATGATGTATGTTAAAAACAAAACAAAAAACAACACACTTGTCCTAGGTTGGCATGCACAAGAGTTCAAAATGAATTTCATAAGCTGTGGCAGGGGAGCTGCTAGCTGGGTCCCTTAGTCTGCATTCCTATACAGTGGTACCTTGGGTTACAGACGCTTCAAGTTACAGACTCCGCTAACCCAGAAATATTACCTTGGGTTAAGAACTTTGCTTCAGGATGAGAACAGAAATCACGCGGCGGCAGTGGGAGACCCCATTAGCTAAAGTGGTACCTCAGGTTAAGAACAGTTTCAGGTTAAGAACCGATCTCTAGAACGAATTAAGTTCTTAACCTGAGGTACCACTGTACATCTTTATCTCCAAGTAAGTCCCATTGAACTCAGTTGGTCTTACTTCTGGGCAAACCTGTATAGAATGGTGGTGTTATACATGTGTACTAGAATGTCATTTCCCCCATGCTTCCAGCATAACCCTATGTGTGTTTACTTCAATGGGTAGCTATGTGTAGGATTGCAGCTTTTAAGATAACAACCACAATTGCTGTGGTTTGGTGCACATTTGACTGACCCTGGTAAGACAGAGACAAATGGAGCTCATGATATCTGAATAAGGTTGCAATCGGTAAATTCTGTTGTTAATATCGGCCAGGAATGGTGTCAAGAGTTTTAAAAACTATGGGGATCCAGTGTGTTGTAATGGTTAGAGAGTTGGGCTAAGGAACTGAGAGCAGGATTCAAATCCCCAGTAAACCATGAAGCTCACTGGGTGACCTTGGGCCAGTCTCCATCTCTTAGCCTAACCTACCTCACAAGGTTGTTGTGAGGATGAAATGGGGGGGGGGGAGAACCATGTACACCACCTTGAGACCCTTGGAAGATAAAGGTGGTATATAAATGTAATAAATAACTAATAAAACTAAACAGAAAAAGACAGTGTCATCTAGCCTAGCAATTCCATTAAGAGCCTGGTTTGCAACTGTGCTGCATTTATTTCTCCTACCCACCTCCCAGCCAAATCAAACCCACAACCTTGTTAAGAGGGGGGAGTGTGTGTGTGTGTTTGTTGGGGTGGGAGGAACAGCTATTTCGGATTGTTCAGCATAAAATGTGGTAAAGATATGGAAACAAAAAAGAAATCAATTTAACGACAACTCAGATTTAAGAAATCTGAGAGAAAATTTCATCCGTATCACTTCTCTGTACTAGGAACCTATGCTTTATTGCTTGTCTTAGAATAAATCTTAGGTTTTTCTCTCCCCCCCCCCGCCCAGTTTTGTAGTTTCTGTATGGAGAAGTTAACTGCATTATAATAAAGTTTTATGTCACTGAATTTGTGCGTTTTGGAGGCTAGTTTAAGTTTGCGCGCGCTCTCTCTCTCACACACACACACACACACACACACAGAGTGTTTGTACATTTGGACTAAGCTATCATCTAGGGGATGAAGACAACGCAATGTAATCTATTACATGGATCCACTTGACCCACATGCACATTGTGTCTGTATTTGTCATGTAAATTAATCTTCTCTTAATGAAGGAGTTGGAAATCTGTGGTCTTCCAGCTGTTGCTAGACTCCACCTTCCATTAGACCCAGGTCGGGGATGATGGGAGATGCAGTTCAGCATTACCTGGGTTGCCTCAGGTTCCTCATCCCTGTTTTAACAGTAGTAAACAGCACACCAAGTCAGACCATTGGTCCATGTAGCCCAGTGTGCCTGCACTGACCAGAAGTGGCTCTCCAGGATTTCAGTCAGGCTCTTTTCCAGCCTTACCTGGACATGGAACCTGGCGGCGGGGGGGGGGGAACCTGGGGGGGGGGAGACACCTGCAGTGTGCATGTAATCAAAAGCACCAATCTTTGTCTTTCTAATTTCAAACTAGTATTGCTCCTTTTTTTTTTTTTTTTGGTATGGAGATTTCCACAGGAAATTATTCACTGCCCATTTTCTCATTCTCCAATTTTATTTCTAATATCTCGGAAAAGGGATCAATTCTCACTTAGAAAGTTAGGTAGAGATTTTAGTGGTGTTACTTCAGCTAAACTACTTGAAATAATGGGAAGAAACACTAAAGGAAAGGAAAAGGAAAAGATAAATTTAGTGCAGAGGCTTTCACGGGGAGTTTTAACTGCAGCTTAGAATTATACATGCTATGCAGAATTTCCTGCAACTCCTTCTCCTTAGGGCCACAATGCATTACAGCAGACGTATAATGAAGCTGCTATAAAATCTCTGGTAATTAAGGGGGATTTGACAGTAATTGCAACAGTGAATCAACTTAATTATTACCTGCTTCAAAGAGAGCTAAACTGATGTTATAATCTAACCTTTCCTACTTTTAAAATGAGAGATTAAACAAGTATGTGTAGCATTTAAGAATTAAATCTGTTGAGATAGAATTCTATTAATATGCTTTTACACACACACACACACACACACACACACACACACACACATATTGGGTATACACCGCTGATGTGAGCAGCAGAGCTATTATCCAACACCCACTGAAACAGCGAACATTTCTTCCCATGTTTAAACAGTTAGGTGCTGTCCAACATCTGTGCTGCAAGCCGTCTCCTTGGCTATTAACAGAGGGACCCATATAAAGCCCTCTGCTATAAAACTGTACCACACAAACCATACTGAACCCTCTAGCAGCCTTGTAGAAGAGGTCCAGTGTGATTTCTGGACAGTTTTAAGCACATTGTGCTGAATATGTATTTAAAACAGGGGTGCCAACTCAAATAAAATATTGGGGGGGCAGGTAAGCCCCACACCACAAAATCAATAAATTGATGTGGTGCACACACACCATTTGAATGGCCATCAACTTGGGGGGGGGGCTGCCCCTCAAATATTTTATTGGGGGGGGACACAAAGACCCTTTAGCCCCTAGGACTTGGCTCTTATGATTTAAAATATAACACAAAGCCATATAATCATTGAAGATGCAATAGACCTGAGAGTTGCTTTGTAGGTCTTATTAGAATAGGTATTTTATGAGGTTTTTCTTTTAATGCAACAGGCCCTTGTAGAATAAATATATGCCTTGTTCACAAGTGTAGAAAGTTATAGCCATGTTGCTCCAAAGAGGACATGAGGCATGAAATACCTCGTTCAGTTTAAATTTCTAACTTTTGTTGTATGCATTATACATTTGGATATTTTTTTTTAAAAAAAGCTTTGGGCGAATCCTCCCCACCCAACAAGCTCCTGAGTAGAAAGTAGCAATCAAGCCATCACACAAATGCACACATCCTTTTTACTACTCCCCTCATTTTTATTTTTATTTTGGAAGTTTCCTGTTTCAAAGTCAAATGTGATCCTGGTGCCATTTCAATTTAAGTCCAATGTCACCTCCTCTCTGGTTGGTTCCATGACCAACTCTTTGAGGGGATAGTCATTTAGAAAACCTAAAACATTTATCCATGTTGTTATGACTGGAACACACATTTTCTGAGTCTACGTGAGGGCAGTTGAAGTCACCTAGTATTGCAGTTTTTTCTCCTTTAGTTCATTCTCCATCATCCTTTCACAAAAGTGATGTTACTTTGGGGGGAGGGGTCTAGTATTGACACCCGTAGTGAAACTGTGGAAAAATCTGCCCCAGTTAAGACATTTCAAGGTTGCTTGCCTCTGTGCTTTCTTTGACATTAATTAATTTCTGCAGAGGGTATTTCTATTTATTTATATCATTACCTATGCTGTGCACAAGAACTTTTTTCCTTTACCCAACCCTGGAACACTTAACTGCTTTTCTGACCACCACAGAAATGGCTGTTCTTTGAATTCTCAGTAATTTCACACATTGTAAGGGATTGAAAATGGGCCTTATATGACATACATAGAAAGATTCATAATGGTTTTCATACTGGACAGTATCTTTGAAGTCTTAACAGAATTAACAGAAGTGTGATGGCCGAGACTATGGGTTATTGCCTAAGTAGTTCTAAAAAACATTTTACTGAACTAAACTCACAATAAAGCAATTAGCTCCTTGAGTAGAGCATCAAGGTCAAACTTCTGTCAAGGTCAACTCTCCTTTTATGTTTGTGTGGTAAATGAAGCTCCCATGAGATTTAGCGTTCATGTCTTACAAAATGGAAGTTTTCTCTGCCCTAGAGAAGAAATAGATTTCCAATGGGTATTGACCAACACATTCTGTCAGAATTCTCCCTTGAACATGTTCAGTAGAAATTACTATGGAGGCATTTCTTTTCAACACTGCCAATATTCAAAGCCATGTTTCTGATTTTTGTCAACTAGTGAGCCATAATCTAAAGGGAACTAAAGTTTTGAATCTGTGGCTTGTTAAGAGATAGAGTAAGGAACTAAGTATATGTTATGACAGAATTAGTAATCATATTGTTAGTTTTTTAAATGTTGCACTAGGCATGGGGGAATTGTGATCAGTACTTGCAGCACATGAGATGGGGAGATTTAACTTCCCTCTTCAGCTGCAGTGTTGGTAAAAATTGCCCCCAATGTGCGCTAATGGGTTTTCCCCCAGTCCCACTTATTTCCATATGAGGTGGAGGAGATCACAGCCAGGGAGAGCAGGCTTAAACCTCCTCTTCCCTCAAGCTGCACTGCTGATCACAGTCTCCACACACCAGGTATTTAATTTTGAAAAATGAATGCGATGATTGCCAATAAGGTAATCAGCACAATGTGTAACTTCCTGTGAAGAAAATTAGAATCACAGAATCATAGAGTTGGAAGGGACCCCAAGAGTCAGTCATCTAGTCTAACCCCCTGCAATGCAGAAATCCTGCCCATAGCCATCCCTGAGTGGGCTCGAACCACCACCTAGTTAACATCCAGACATACTGATCTCTTAAAACAAGAAATGGTAGTTTGTCTTAGGCTGTGAAATCCTAAAGCGTATAGTCTGTATGGAGCAATATCATACCTTTTCTTCGCTATCTTATTTTTGCCTTCCTACACAAGGTTCCCTGTTTAGAGAAGACTTCATTGTAGCACCCATATTTCTTGTTATGGTGAGGTGCAAAAAAGATAGTAAAAGCAAATGCTATTTAAAAACACAGTGTTTTGGGTCTTTCTGTTGTTTTGCAGTTTAATCCTGAATATATCAATATATATCCCATTGATGTGGTGTAAATCCCTATTTAACTCAATGGGACTCTCCCACCCTGCTCCTCCTCAAGCAGCCATGTATAAATGACACTGTAAGCCTTGCTGTGAATCTTCCTGCACCTTATTTTTGTTTTTCCCACTGAAAACTGAAATGGCACCATGTTTGGTGATTTCTTTTGGGTTGTGAAAACAAGGGAGAAAGTACTTACTGCAGAGTAGTAGTTTCCTGATGCCCATTCAGAATGAGGGCAGGAAGACTTGCCCTAATTACTTTGTTAACAGCATTCTTAACAAGAGTCTAAGAATTTAAAACATATCAGAAAATAATAAGGTCTTGGCCTGTTTACAGTAATTGGTATCATAGTGTAATCACACGGGCAACTTGGCCCCTGACTGTTTGGGATAATATTGCCAGCAGGAAAATTGCAACATTTGGAAAAATCAAAATGGAAGATGCCATCAGATGCAAAAAATCAGATAATAAAAACATGAAAACGACCAGTTCTTAGGAGTTTGTGGGATGGGTAGTGGGCACTTCAGCACCCCAAAGCTGTTCTTTTGCTTTACTTTGTAAATATTTACTTTATGAACATTGTTTGGAGCTTTGGTACAGTTAACTGCTAGCAGAGTATATGAATAGCTGTGGAACGCCAGTTCCATCGGTGGGGAGGGGGGGCTGCCATCTAGGGCTAGCTGTGATAATGGAGGCATTCAGAGAAGTAGATGCTTATAGCTTCAAAATTTATGGACTATATAAATCCCCCCTCCTTTCTTTTTTTTTCACAGACTGTGATACCAGGCAAAGAAAATATTTCTTTAAAAATGGCTTTTTTAAACACAAGATTTTTGGACTAGGAAATAGAAGTCTTTTCTAAAGGAACCAATGCTCATATGTATAAGTGGGTGGAAATAGGCAAACTTTTAACAAATTTTCATGGGTGCCTTTTGCTATTTTTACAGCACATTTTAAAATAAATGAGAGATTAACGTAGGAAGAAGTACTTAAGATGCATGCTCAGTGACTATTTTTTCATAACGTTTTAATGGGCTCAGGGCTGAGCTCCACTAAAATCTAGATTTATTAGAAACGTTTCATGCATTTCAATGGAGTTTTTCATCATGAATCTGGATATTTTACATTATTTCAATAGAGTTGACCCTTTGGTTCATTAGAAATGCTCCAGTATAATCAATGGACCATTTCTAATGATCCTGGTTTTACAGCAAAGCCAAGGGTCAGTTGTACTGAAAACAATGGTGCTAACCTCTCGGTTTATTAGGAAAATGCTTCCATGTCTCAATGGAGCACCTCTAATAAATCATATAAATAAGTGCCCTGTACTAAAAATTAAAAGAAAAGTGAAGATCCACTGGATGTGATCCTTCAGAATCATAGCATTAGAAATGAAGTACCCTACCTCTCCCCTCTAAGGATTTAGCCTGGTGCTGCTTTTGCCCCGAAAGCCCTGTGGCCTGGGAGGCAGATTGGCTCGCAGCTCTGCCTACAGACTTTGCCCTCCACCCAGCAGAAAGAGTCTCTCTTGGGGCAGAAGCTTCCTAAAGCTTCCCATCCTCCCCCCCCACCCGCCTATCACACACACGTCTGTGCTGGGCCACATAGACCGCTCCCAGTGATCCAGGAATGGGACAGTTATGTGATGCTCTTCCCAGATGGCTGAGGAGCCCAAATCTAGCTTTTTCCAATGGCCATTTCCCCAAATATCACAATGTCCTGGAGTGTTGAATTTCCTTTCCAAATCTCCTTCCCTAATTGTGCATGTTCCCACAACAATCTTCATCCCATATTCTCTAGAGCCCAGTTTCCCATTTCTTTTCTCAATAAAAGTGGTAAGTGGTACTGCCTGGAAGTGGATCTAATCTGTAAACATCACTTAACTAATGCTAAACTGTTTGTTCTTATTGCTTCACTTATTGCTTCACTTACAATGCATGCAGATTTACATCTCAGTCACTAATTCAACATTGCACTATTATAAATGTTGGCATAGTGGTTAGAGAAATAAGGTAAAGGGATAGTAAGTGGACCAGGACCTGGGAGACCAGTGTTTAAGTCCCCACTTGGCCATGACACTCACTGAGTGACCTGGGGCCAGTCACTTCCTCTCAGCCTAACCTACAGGGTTGTTGTGGGGGTTGAATGAGGAAGAAAACCATATACGCCACCTTGAGCTCCTTGGAGAAAAAGCTGGAATATAAATACAGTAAATAAAAATTCCATCTGTGCCTGCATATCAGTTTGCCCAGGGGAATGATTCCCCTCTCTCCCCAGCGCTATTCTGGGGGTTCTCCTGACTTCCCCAGAGCCAATTTCAGGCAGTGTGGAGGGCATATGGAGGGAGGAAGACAGCCTCTTTGCACAAGTGGAAGCAATTGCACAGGGCTTCTGCTGACGCGGTTAGTTCGGTGAATCTTGCCTTAAGCATGTTGGCTAGTAGGGGCTGGGAAAGACCCCTGCCTATGCCTGAGACCTTGGAGACCTGCTGGGCTGGATGGACCCATAGTTTGGGGTCAGTATTAGACAGTCCCATGTGTTTCATTTTTGTTTTGTTTAGACTAGTGGTTCCCAACCATTTTTTGGCCATGCCCCACCTAAGCATCTCTAAAATCCTCATGCCCCCACTTCCTGTGACATATAATTCTTATTTTTCAAAAAGTGAACTCCTACTCACGTGGAGGAAGACTAAAGGCCATTAACTGTTAATAAGTCATTCTCAAATTGCCTTCCTTAAAAATCAAATTGCCCCCTGTGGGGCGCGTGCCCCATATTGGGAACCACAGGTCTAAACCTACCTATCTTGTAAAAATTAAAAGACCAGCATTAATGCAAAGTGTGAGTTGCACCAAGTCCACTTTTTCCCTTTGAAGAACAGTAGAATTTAGTTTCAAAAGAAGCTCACTCTGGCCATACAAAAAATCTTCTGGTATCATAGCAGACCCAACTCTGTCTAGACATCCATCACTTGGCTGTAGAAATCATAAATTGATTGATTGGGATTGGAAAGAAAGAGGCAGTCCTCACCAGTTTTGGATGACAATTTAGCAATAACTTTTACTTAACTTTTGCCATCAAGAAATAATTTATCCAAGATTAACAGGGAGGGACGGAGGGAGGGAGAGGAGGCTTGTTTCCTTCCTTCCTTCCTTCCTTCCTTCCTTCCTTCCTTCCTTCCTTCCTTCCTTCCTTCATCTCTCCCTTTTCCTTAGGGTCTGGCATGGCTATCAATGCTGCTCTACCTCTGGGGTTATCTGTTAACACTCAAGACATCTGCCTGTGGAAAAGCCCTGTACATAGACTTACAATTAAGCTGACACGAGGCTTTCCAGTAGCTATTGAAAATGTGCTTTGTGGTTCCTATCCCACCCCTTGTCCTCTAACAGAGTGTGCAGGGAGAGGTGAATAACTTTGTCCTCTGTATAATCTCCCCACCCCTTTCTATATCCATGAGAAGGGGTCAGCTTCATTTGTCCACTGAAGATCACCCTGATCTCCCACAATATGCAAAAGCGTATTACTTGGAAAATTCTGCAGAAGGGTTATGAATGCAGAAGCCCAACTAGATTTCATTGATGAAGAATATCTCTGGTCTTCAAATGGAAATTGATCCCGCCCGTTCCTTTGTCCTCTAACTGGCAATGCTGTGTGGAAAGGATACAGGCTGTGTGGGGAAATCTACTTGTCCTGGGTGATTATGATAAAGACCACAGTGTGATTTTAAGCCCTTTCCTTCTCTAGAGGCTCCAGCAAATGCACCAAGAGGCAGACAATTTCCTTACCCACTCCCATGAGCTACTGCAGTTAATCATGTCAGCCCATGCTGCGGAGTGCTATGTTTAGGGCCTCTGGCTGACAAAGGCAGGAGTTCATCTTATGGTCCCTAAGGCCATCAAGAAGCCCTAAAATGTTCATTTGTGTTGCCTATTGTCTGACCACATCTGTGTGTGCTTTGCAAGTTTTCAGGGTTCACCTTCAAAGAGGCGAAGAGATGCATACAAATCCCCAACACACCAAGTTAATTTAAGGGTGTGGTGGTGGTGTTTTTTGCTTTTGAAGTGGTGACTTGCACAGAGTTTCCTGTGTTAATTTGGTGATCTAATCTGGGCTCAGATTTGCACTTCAGCAACCCAGTGAGTTAGGAGGTAAAGACAAATCAGAGATAAAGACCACACACTCTAGATGGTAACTCGCGTTCATCATTTGGCTTACTGATACACAGACCCTGTTGTTTCCAGCTGAATGAAAATGTCGGAATCTGTATGTGTAAATGGGTGCGTGAATAATTCAGATTCTTAATATTTACTTACAGTTATCAGGATCTTTTATTCGGCCAGACTTCTCCATAAGGTAAAGGTAAAGGGACCCCTGACCATTAGGTCCAGTCGTGGCCGACTCTGGGGTTGCGGCGCTCATCTCGCTTTATTGGCCGAGGGAGCCGGCCTACAGTTTCCAGGTCACGTGGCCAGCATGACTAAGCCGCTTCTGGCAAACCAGAGCAGCGCACGGAATCACTGTTTACCTTATCTACTTGCACTTTGATGTGCTTTCAAACTGCTAGACTTCTCCATATTTCATGCCAATTTTATCACCTATGTGATAAAATCACCTAGAGAGTAGCTCATATGCTTTTTGTCAGTCCGTTACTCAGGTGACAGTGACACATTTCAACATATTTGTCAAAATGATCCAATAATGTTGTGATTCCATGGGGGACCGTGGTCCCGGTTGCAAATTTCTGAGGGGGCGCAACCAGCCTCCCCCCTCCCCAAGACAGGCTCCCTCATCGAGGCTGGAGCCACAGGGAGGCAAGCCAGACCAAGACCAGGTCTTTGGGACTGGGGTGCCACTTCCTCTTCCTTCTCGTGGCTGGTGAAAGGCCAGCTGAGAGGGACCCTGCCCTCTGAGAGGGAGGCAGGATGAGGGCCACGCTGCCCACTGTGGAAGGGATGGAGAAAGAGGAAGGCAGGAAACCACTTCCGCTTCCATACCCCAAAGGGGACTTTAGACTGCTCTTAGACCAACTGTCAACCACTCACCCACTGCAATCCACCTCTGAAGCTAGCAGGAGTTTCAAAAACAGCCACTAACGTGGCACAGGCTCAACTATACAAGAAATCCATTTGGTATGCCTAGAGAAGCTCTTTGAATCACAGCTATTAGCATTATAGTTATCCTATGGATTCATGTAGATGTTACATTTATTTTTGCATATGTGCATATGAGCGTACATGCATACTACCCATTTTATTTTTGTAGGCGCTGGAGGAAATAAAAAAGGTTAAAAAAAATGCCACGGGTTCATTAGTGTGTTGCATGCAATGTGCATTGGAGCATGAGTGTGTCCCCCCCCCCCCTAGTTTTAGACATCATGATAATATATTTCCTAGAAGAATCATTTCACTTCATCATCACACATGGGCTCCTTTTCTAACCATGTTAATTGTTTCTGCATCAAAATCACCGATGATAACTCTTTCCTGTATTGTCATGTTGTCTATAAATATTTAGCAACTGGCTTGCCTTTTCCTGCGCGGCTCCCGCATTCGAGATGCAAAGGTAGCATCTGCTGAAATTGAAAGCGGCCACATTTTTGCGATTGCTTAATTAAATGCCAAAATTTATCT
Source organism: Podarcis tiliguerta (assembly GCF_965153285.1). Lineage (NCBI taxonomy): Eukaryota > Metazoa > Chordata > Lepidosauria > Squamata > Lacertidae > Podarcis > Podarcis tiliguerta. The sequence goes on from NC_139539.1 coordinate 59,547,471, forward strand.
ACATTAACAACAAAGTGGTAAAATTTATTGATCAATTCACATGATATAAGTTGACAAATGGCCCGGGCAATTTCCATAATTTTCTACATGTGTTAAAATTTGTAATGGGGGAAAAGAAGAGAGCGGGCGAGAGAGAGCACTATATTAACATTCAATGGGGAATGAAAGTGATGTTTTGTAATAGAAGCTAATGCCCTGCAGCAGTATACTTTGTTTTCCGTGCCCTGTCCAGGCAGAGGCTGTTTGAGTAGTGTACAGATGGGTCTCTGACAGTCCTACAGCTGTTCTCCTAATTGTCCATTAAGTGTTCTATTGATTCCCTGATTCAAAGTACATGTCTTTCAGCTCAACCTATCGTGTGAAGTGGCAGGCACATTCCTTGTAGGATGACAGAGCTGCCTGAAACCTAAAAACGTGGGCTGCCACTTTCAATTGAGCATCCTGCTTTCAAAGGGAAAGGCTTGGTTAAAGGAGCTTTGTAATAGCAGGATGGGATTTTAGTTTCCAAACTTTGAGCATCAATCAATTAAAGCAGCCTTAAGCAAGAGGAGCTTTAATTCCTCGTAAAGGATGTGTCGCTACTGAGGCCTGCCTGATGAAAACATTGGGCAAGCATATTGGCATCCTATTGATAACAAGTTACTAGATTTATTTAACCATATGCAGATCTTCCTCAAATTGTTCTGACGTGAGCCGTCAAGGGTATTCTTATTTAACTTGGCGCTCTCTCTCTCTCTCTTTAATAGCAAAGCCTAGATCATTGCTGATTCCAGATTATGCCACTCAGAAGCCTGTTTAAAATCATCTTTCTTTAATCTGAAAAAGTGAGACATAGGATGCCTATCAGTGGGAAGAACCATAAATCTTCAAAGAAACGAATAGCCCCAGATAAAACTGTAAAAGTTATTTAGTTCTCCACAGAAAGAGGTTTATTAATCTAAAATTTCCAGTCCATTGTGCCATGATTTGGTTTTCACACAATATCTCATTTCTGGCAGTGTATAAGGCTTGTATCTCAAGCAAAGAGATGATCACCTCAAATCTGAAATAGAGGTGTCATCGAAGCAAATTTCTCCTAAACAAAAGTGAGGCGGGGATTCTTTAAAAGGTTTTGTTCCCCAATATTAGTTTTTAAATAGCCTTTACTGTTAGGACTGGCTTAATTTCAACATACGTACTTTTGAATGTAAATCTATGTACAGTACGTAAGAATTACTTTGTTGTGCCAATGTTTAAAAGATCTTGTTTATGATTTAACAGTTTATACTTATTGGTGTTGAATGTATATTGCCAGAGGAAGTTTTTGTTTCATAGAACATAAAAGTTTGAGATGTCAAACTTTTACAGATTAAGGGTTTAAGCAAAATTATTCTTATTCTGCTGAATTATTTCCTGTAAACATTAACATCTTATTATTTCATGCCACTTTGTTTTATTGTACATTTTAGCTTTTTCCATATGGGATGCCTAGGTTTGTGGCATGATATCCACCATTATATCTCCCCCCCTCCAGATGTTAAGTGGTACTATGAACCAGAATTTAAATTTGAACTTTAAACAAAGTTAAGTGTCCAATTTGTTGCCTGATAGCCAGACCTACTGGTTCTTTCAACTCAGTATTATCAACACTGACTGTCAGTGGATTTCAGATGAGAGCTTCTCTCATCTCTCCCTGGAGATGCTGGGAAATTGAACCTTGGACCTTCTGCACAGAAAGCAGGTGCTCTACCATTGAGCTAAGCCCTTTTAAAAAGTCCCACATCTTCACCTTGTTTTAGAACTTTACATTTCTAAAGCCCTTGCCAGGCTTTCTAAAAGAAAAACTAAACACGTGAGGGATGGCAACGGCGAGGAACAATGTAGGTCAAAACACACAGGCTTCGTCACCATTTCTGTCACCTTTCAGCTCATGGAAATAGATGTTTTATTTCATGCCTGGAAATAAGGTCTTGGGTTATTCCAGGGCTGCACAGCAACGCCTACCATATGGGACATGCAAGCGGCCTTCCCTTTCCCCTTTGGCTCTTCTCCACATTTGCAGCAAGAACTAAGTAGCAATAGCAGCACAAGTGGAGGTGAGCATTTTATGCATTGTGAGGAGTCAAGGAGAGATAATACTATCGTTAAAAAAACCTAATGTGAATTGTATATACTGGGGTTACAGCATCCATAAAAATGCACATATCAGTGAAAATAACACTGAGCTTCCTTTTAGGAGAAATTGTTTTTCAAAATGTATATATTAGTCAAAATTGCATACTATTAGGAGAAATTTGCATTAAATGCTGTTGAATTTTCATGAGGACATTTCCCCCCAAAAAAGTTCGCAGGCTGATGTGAAAATGTGGAGAACTGAATTTAAGACTTGAAAAATGCAAAATTGAGAGAAAATGAAATCGACAGATTGGCCCATCCCTAATGAAGGCTCCCCGAAGAGGGCTATGTTCCCAGTCTATGGTTATATTTAGTATGCATTCCTAATCTATTTAGATCTTGTTCTATTTACATGGTAGGTTTTTGTGTCTCCCAATATGTGATGGTTTTGCATACATTTACACACATTGAGCATATTCCTATTCTCAATTCACGATTGTATTTTGGCCATCGTGCATGGATTAAAGATATATCCAAAAGGATATATTATTATTTATTAAATTTGCATACCGCCCTTCATCCATAGATCTCAGGGTGGTTCACAACACAAAATTACATTTTAAAAAACGAAAAACACATAATAAAAATAAGACCAAAACCAAACCAATAATGCCCTTCCCACAACACATTCAAAAGGGCATCAAATGTCAAAGCGATAGGAAAATAATGTTTCTGGTCATAAGTATAAAAATGTGATGTTCTTTCAAAGTCTATCTAAGATGGTGACAGGATATATACTCTAATACCAGTAAAAACGTTTTGTGAATCTGCTCAAAGAATCAGCACTTTCAAATACACTGTTAGGAGGGTTTTCACACAAGATTTTCAGAAGCTTTCAGGTGTAGACTTTTGTCTTGTTGAATGAACTTCAGCTACACTAAATTTTAAGTAAATTTGTGATGACTGAGCAATATACATTGGCTGAGCTGAAATCCAATAACCCACAGGACAAATTAATTTTCAACAAAAAGGGCAGAAACCTCAAGTGCCACAAGACTATGGAATCTCCGAGTCTCTCTCTGGAGCCATTTTTGCAAATCACTACTGCTATTCATAATCTAAATCAGTCTCCTTTAGCAGCAGAAAGATCTTTTTTCATGACAAAACAGAAGATGACATTCATTAGTGCCTAACATGCATAAGCTACCTGAAATTTATTGGTGCTTTTCTACTTATGTGGCTATGGCTTCCTTTGCCTACTGAAATGGGCAAATTCCAGGTGTAAAACTTAAAACATATAAATTTTCACTTTTCCCAACAACTTCTGGCACTTTCTTCTATTTTAGAAGCTAGTGGTTAGGAGGAGCACTCCAATATTTTCCACTTGTGTGTCTCAGTGATGGGTTGGCAATAGGAAGTGAAGTAATGAATGGTCTCAATGTGTTGGCTGATTCCCCCCCCCCCCAACACATTATAACCCCTGGTATTGCTTGACCAAACTTTACCTAACACACCTTTGTTATAATAATAACTGGAATGAAAATGCTCTTCCTCTTCCCATTAACTCCCCCCCCCCCCCCCGTTTAATGTTCTGGGAGTGGCTTATGGATTCACTATGAGCGCGCTCAATAGACATGGCTGTTTCTAGTTTAAAACAAGACACTCATAACATTTATGAGCGCTGGAGAAAGAATTTGACTCCTCCTTATTTATGACCAAGAACCAAGAACAATTCAGACGGGTGAAATGACAGTATTTCGCTACTCATTCCTTTGAAGTACATCTACGTCTCTGAATGTGAGCAATGCAGACAAACCTCAGTACTCTGCTTAGTGTATATCATGTATATCAATGGGCTGCCTTAAAAAAAAAACACCAAACCAATTTACAGTTAATTTCTATTAGTTAACTGCAAGTGGAATCTGGATTTTCAACACTTACTCATGAATATACTGAATGTTCAAGTTACCCACCACACATTCTTTGGTTTCAAATAGAAATGTAGGCCAGTCCTTCAGACAGACAGAAATAAGTTTAGATTTCATATCCTCTCTAAAAATGGGAGGTGCTTGTTTGGACTACCTGTAGTGGATTGGCTCATATAACTGAGCCACTTGCTCTTTTTTAAAAAATAAATAAGTAAGTGTACACCCCATGCTTCTCAGGGTGCTGTATATGGTGCCATCTCACATATCCTAATTCTACTGAAAAAGAAGGTACGCCCGAACCCTGCATTTGAAGTGCATGGCCTCCTGAAAAGAATCCTGGGAACTGTTGTTTACTCTTCACAGAACTATAATTTCCAGAACCCTCAACAAACTACAATTCCCAGAATTCTTTAGGGGAAGCCATGTGCTTTAAATGTGTGGTGTGGGTGCAACCCTAGTGTATTGCAACTGCCAACCAGTGAGTTTCATGGCTGAGCAGAGATTGGAACCTAAATCTTGTGGATCCAAATCAAGAATTCCGTTCACCATATCACAATGTTCTTGTTACAGCGGAACCTCGGTTTTTGAATGTAATCCGTTCCAGAAGACCGTTTGACTTCTGAAACGTTTGAAAACCGAAAATCAATGGGCTGTTGGCAATTTCAAGGGGGAGAAAAAGAAAAACGTGCCTTGGAAGCCATTTGAGTTCTGAAAAACTTTTGAAAACTGGAACACTTACGTTTGGGAGTCAAAACGTTCGGCAATGGAGCCGTTTGAGAACCAAGGTTTGAATGTGTCTGTTTTAGATCAATATGGCAAAATATGATCCATCACTTGATTGGGCTGAGGATGTTTGGCATATTTTTATGCCCAACAGCTGTTCCCAGAATCAGATTCATCCAAGGCCAAAATATCACGTAAAGAGAGAAATCATTCTACCTCTGCATTGATGCCAGGGGAGATTCTGGCATGAAATGTCTATCTGACCTGACTGAGGTCATTTTTTCCTCTTCCCTATTTAAAATCCTTCTGATCTTTCCCTCACCGTCAGGAACAAGGACACCATTTTGTAACCAAAGTCTGAAATTGATGAAGACTGTTGGGCAAAGGCTTCCTCTAGCTCTTAATCTCTTTAATGTTAGATGTTCAGTTCTTTGTGAAATATATTTATGAAATATAAAAGTGTGTGCCCTAGTGCCTGACGATAGATCGGCTATGCTTTGTGGTTTGTTCACCCTATAAATGTGGGCAACACTCTTGGCCAATCAAGTGAAGCCCATCCACTGATATATAGTGCTAGGCTGTAGCGCTTAAAAAAGTTGTTAGATGAACAGGTTCAGGGTTTGGCCACACAGCAATAACAAGGACTTGGCCAAAGGGTTATATAGGATCAAACCAAACTGTAATATTTGCTTATTATTCACACTTTCAAAGTTTGCAGTAGACTGTGTCACGCCATGGCTTGCCCTTCATCTGAATCTGAGCAAAATGGTTCCCTGATAAAGTGGCCCTCACCAGTAAATGAATATACAGTGTCATTTTCAAACAGGAAAGGAGATATTCACAAGTGTAATTCTCAGGCTGGTCCTTAAGGAACCAAGTCCTTGGGAAGGGTTTCGGGGGGGGGGGGGATTTCTGTATCCAGTTCAAACTGTAAGAATACTGGCAGGCCTGGAGCAGCCAATTTAGCAGAAAGAGAAGTCACAAAGACTGGCGATATGCATCCATCTCCTGCCCCACCCTGGTAAAAGTGCCATGGCAAAGTCCATAGTGAGCACACTCATCCCCATCCCCGTTTTACCATGATATCTGTAGGATTTTGTATCATTTTCATAACATATACAGGAAATAATGGGAATCCAAATGCATACCCTCCAACATTTCTCTGATGAAAATAGGAACATCCTAAGAGACATTCTGGGATCAAATCAGAAACCAGAGCGGCTTCTCTAAATCAGGGATGTCCCTGGAAAATAGGGACACTTGGAGCATCTGCAAACGGCATATGAGCTATGGAAATTTGTGACTAGCTAATACTAAGAAAAATGAATAAATTAACACCATTATCCGGATAGTAGGCAAATGAGATTGCTTGCTCAGTCCTTGTGCCTCTGTAAGCCTGGGGGTATAAGGTGACTATTGAGCCATCCCATAACACAAAGTTCCTGGTTTTGATGGACAATCTCCCTTCCCTAGTGAATAAGCAGCACTGGAGGTTGTGTGTGTGTTTACACAGAAATGCTGCTGGACAGAGTATGCGAGTTTCATTACTAAGGGAGCGTGGGCACAGTTTGATGTTTTCTGTGATACAAACGGCAGTTGCCACACCTGTTCTGTTGAAGCTGGTGGTTCTCTGCATTTTGGATGGCAATATGATAGCATCCGCCTGTGAAATTATCTCTCTCTCTTCCATTTGTTTTGTTGGCTGCATAGTAGCTGATCTCTCTTGCAGCTGTATTGTCATGAGACACCCTCCATCATATCATTCAGCCTAGTTTAGTCAGCAGCCTGGGTATCCAAGCTGGTCAAAATACTTGAGTAACCAAAGACACTAACATTTTAGACTTTTGAAAAATAAAACTGATGAGTAAGGAACAACCCCACATATGGACATAACACGAAAGAGTAAAAACCCAATCCTAGTGTGATTTCATTGGGTTCAGTGCAGTTACACAAGGAACCACATTCCTTCATAAGTTACCTGGGTCTTGTCAGCTTAGACAAAAGAAGCCACTGCAGTAACAGGCATATGGTACAGGGTATATCTTTAGTGCTTGGGAAATGTAATGGAAAATGGAGAGAAACAGCAAAAACTAAATACTGCCTATCTATGTATGTATGTATGTAATTGACAAGGCACTGT